>NC_134016.1:41324856-42648606 GCF_040712315.1 Castanea sativa
AATATAAAGATCAGAAGGTTCTCTCTGAGAACTAAAATTTCATTTCATAATATGTCCTTGCCTGCAGGCCGGGCCAAAATGCTTGAAGGCTTGTAAGCTGCCAATAAGTAGCCTTTCCTGTTCTCATATCAGCTTCATGATACCTACATTTACAATAACAAGCTTCAAATCAGAAATTTCTTTTTCTTTTCTTTTTACAGCCTAATACTCGATAGTTGAACATAAATTCTTTTGGCTTGTAAACTCCTAATATAAATTCTTATATTAAACTTTCATACAATACTTTAACAATTTACAAGGTAAAATAAAAAGTTGAATATTCACTCAAAAGATGTATAGCATCAACTTGCAAAACATGTAAAAAGCATTTGAAACCACAAACCTAAAAATACCATTTAAGCAATTGGACAGAGAGAAAGCTTTTACATTATGCAAAGTTCTTATGTCTAAAGAAGAGAAAATTCCCCCAGATAATTTATCATTTATTTCAAAAAGGGTCCTGACCATTCCCCTGTGTCATCTGTATTCTTCGTACTCTGAATAATCTGTTAATTTCCTCAGCATGATGATACAGTCCAGACTGTTGGCAAAGACAATACAACCCAGGTTGTAAAAACACAATGGTCTGATTCACAAAGAGTACACCAATTTATTTATTATTTTGATTAGTAAGGCTGTAATTGCTCCAGGTTTTTTTTTGACAAATCAAGACCTGAAATTTTGGGCAGGTAGAAAGTATAGCAACGTATATCAATCCATTTAACAGTCATGAAGTTAAAATCAATAAAGGTCACAAAAATCTTGGAAAGTAACAGGTGAAAGTTTTTAGGCAAGTTATAAACGTAAATCAAGAAACCATAGGATGAAAACGAAAACATGTAGAAACATAGAAATTATTCAAATTCAACGGAGAAAGACATGAGTGCAGTCACAGTGGACCGTGTCTAAAATATTTCTGCACTGCAAGATAAGCGGAATGGAACATTCTCCAAAACTCCTCCCTTTCCAAAAAGAATGTGAGCCTTGAATAGATACTCATAGAATGAATCAACCCCTAAAAGAAGCCACAGGGAAAATTCCAACATCAGAAACATCAAGGCTGACTTGCCAAATATAGAGAGGCAATAATGCATCCAGCATGCACCACAATCTGGAAACACGCATGGCATGCCATACTTGAAAAATTTTACAATAAAATATATGCTAAACTGTTACAAAGAGAGCTCATGCATGTTTGCCCCGTAGTCTCATGAACTACTATGACAGCAGAATGCTAGCACAAAATGAATTGAAAGACCGAGAGTACCTACCAAACTGTTTAGATTTCCCAAACTGCCCAGCACGCGCTTCTGGAGGAGCTGCGTTGGGCAAGCCCTAATTGAATACACAGAGACTCTGACAGCTTTTCTTTTGAAACATAGGATGGAAAAGGTTTGATGAACCCACTTGTCTCCCACAGTTTTTTTGTTCAAAACGGCCATGGCAGAAGCCCTGAGCTATCGGCTTAGAAGACTCGAGATGCACCACTGTATAAGTTTTGATCCTTGATCCAAGGAATTCAATGCCAATCTCGAGACTCCGCCCTTTGAGTGTATTCACTACTCAAAAGGTACACAAGAAGAAAAGTCAATGAAACATGGGGAAGAATGACCGGGAATGGAAAGCCCACTGTGACTTGGAGAGGTTGAAGGTAAACATTGAAGCTTCAGCCCCCTCTCCCTGAAGCTGCATTAAGTTTCTTCTTTAGCTTCTCCTTCTTATGGGCATTTTGGTGTCCTCCAAATGCCTGCGAGCTCTGAAAACTCCTTAAGACAAAACTCACATACATACCTCTTGTGTGCTGGTTCACATATTGAACTTTTCTCTTCAAAGAAGATTGCTCCATCCCTAACAATTCTTTTGTCAGAGGACCTTACACTTTCCTGCCTTTCAAATTTTCTTATATATATATATATATATACATATATATATATATATATATATATATATCCAACTTTTGTTTTTTCTTTTTGAAAGTCCAATTTCAACTTGAGTTTCTTAATTTTATTGAAGAAATTCAAGTGAGAATTTCCCTTAGAAACACTTTAATAAACTCAATTTTGAAATCAAACAAGGACATACTATAAAACACACAGTGAAGAAGGGTGCAATAATGTATTGGATGTATCACTACATTTATATGTCATATATCCTCCTCCTTCAAAACAAAAGGAAAAGCATAATAGGATCAAGCAAGGCTTTCAACCTTAAATTGAATTTATTAACTTGATTTCATACAAAGAGTTCTTGCAGTAATTTAAGAGAGGACAAGAGATTTCATGGGATTCCTTTCTTTGCTGCTTACCCACTTTCTTGGTGCATTTACGGCAGAGCTTACCATGGGTATACAGAAGACAGTTAAGATCAAACTTAAGTTCATTTGGGATACGATTGATTAAGATGAAGATATGTCTTACATTCCTGTCAGCCAGAGCTGGTACCCATTTTTACAGATGGCCTTTGCAATCTCAAACACCTGCATAAACATGTGAGTATGAGGAGAAATCCCCACAGTGCAAAAGAAGTGAAAAAAATATAGTACTCACGTGTGTGTCCACTGGAAAATCGTCTAGCTGAAGATTGAACATCAAAACACAAGCCACCCCTATCATCCATTTCGCATGATCATGAAATTCTGATGCAATTGGGGAAAAATATATACATATATCACTTCACATGGTGTGGTGCTTTGCATGTGTGAACAAAGGATAATGTAACAAATAGGAAGGAAAGAAAAAAAAGAAAGTAAAAGCACCTTCTGGACCATTTCAACTACCATGGTAGATGTGCACATTCTGTGTTGATCAATATGACCAACAAAGACATCAAAATTGGTGGACTGAATTGGCAATTATATATATACTAGGCCACCAATGATATCTTGATACTATGAAGGTTTCAACAGATGCAAGGATGAAGCATCCAAACAGTATTATAAAAAAGATGATTACCGTTTTGGGGCCAATTCCTTTGAATTAGAGATAGCTCAGCCTATAATTTCATCAGACTGAGCAAATCTCGCAAGTACTCCAAGCACAATTTGCCTTTTTTCTCAAGCAAACAATTCAATACTATTCTTAATGCACGAAGCCTTCAATTCAGGCTTAAACCTCCACATCTTATGGCATTTTCCTAAACATTTTTTCCAGATTTAAGCAACAAGGACCTTATGACAAAACACAAGATATCTTTCAAAACCGGAGCAATGAATACACACCAATAAGCAATAAACACCCATATCCATCAGGCCAAAGAAAATCATGCAGCAAATTACAAATAGTCGAAGAAAAACAATCAAGCCATATTGTCCATTTACAACAACTATTAAAACCAACACAAAAATAACTTATTCAGAAGGACACATTTAAGTTGAGAAACACAATTGAAACGCCCACATTATAAAATCGTTCTATAAAACACAACCCCATGAAAAATCTAGGTCCAAAAAAAGTGCTAAGTTTTTATGATTTCATTAAGAGTTAAGACCCATCAAACTAAAACTAAAACTTATCAAATGAAAATAAACAAAACCCATCTTCTCAATGACAGAGTCCCAAAAACACACAATTCCACCTCAAAATTCATCAATACCCATTGCCCACCAAACCAAAACAAGTTGAAAAGCTCAAACAAAAAACATACGTACTTTTATGTTTCATTAAGACCCATCAAACCAAAACTAGACTACCAATCAAAATGAAACAAAACCCATCTCCATGCAAGTCCAAAAACACACGATTCCACCTCAAAATTCAAAATTCAGTCAATACCCATTTCCCACCAAACAAAAAACAAGTTGAAAAACTCAAACAAAAACAAACATACATACATCTTCCCAGGTGGGAAAAGCAGACTTGAGAAGAATCAAAAGCCCTCAGAGAATTAACTTCCGTGGTGTTCTGGGAGAGCACAGTTTTAACCAAACCGTCCAAAACAGTCTCTCCTTGGCATCCCCATCATCGAGTTGGATTTGAGTTTCTCGTCTCTGCGGTACTTGGCGAGACTCTTTGGGGAAGCCATGGAGGGCCAAGGAAGGTCGTCTCGTACGGCTATGCATTCTTCTCGGGTGGGTCAGTGTGGGTTGGATATGGGTCCTTGGTGAGTTTGGTTCCAGGGAGCTCGAACTCAGACTGGTTGAGAGGGCTGACTTCCGATCAAGCTCCAGCTGCTTTCTTTTGCGGGACTTGTGCATTTTCTGAATGCTTTTTGTGTTTTTGGTTCAATTGAGAAATGCTTAAGCTGAGCTTATTAAAAGTTTGAAGCTATTTCACTAAAGATGGACTTTCCTTTTGGACATGGGCTTTTAAGTGGGCTAATAAAATTTTTTGAACAATATGACACCTGTTTGTTTTCCTTGGAGCATTGTGTTTCTACAAATGCGGTGTGGTGCTTGCATGGAAAAACAGAAATAGTGTGGTGTTTGAAAACAGTATTCCAAATCCTCTCTTCCATGGCTGAGGAAGTGCACAAAAGCTTGTGTCGGGAGCACCCACTGATTGGAGCCTTCAACGAGAAGCAGCACAATGTCTGGTGGAGGAGGAGCTCAAAAAATCCTAGCCTACTGTTTTCATGGCACTGATTCAAAGACCAAACACAATATGTGTTGAGTTTCGCCGTTGTTGGGTGAAAGAGAGAAGAGAGAAGAAAGAGCGTCTGAGACAGAAAAGAGAAAAGAGAGCGTTTTTGAGAGAAAGAATAGAAAGCGGCTGAAAAAAAGAGAGAGAGAGAGAGAGAGAGAGAGAGGGGATAAGGGTTTCTGAGAATATAGAAGCAAAATTACAAACAGTAACGGCGGTTGATTCGCAAATTTTTAGGAAGAGTGGCCGAAAAGCTTTATTTAGATTAGTTTGACTCTTTTTTTAAGTAGATTTTACCAAACTCGACTTCTAGGTATTATCTCATTCCACTCCCACCCAATATATAAAGTCTAATGCGAATTAAAAAAAAGAAAAAAAAACACCATGTGGAATTAGTTAAAATAGGCTGAACTAAACTTGAGACTTTGTAAAAAATCACATGTCATATAAAATAAAGATATGGCATAGTGGACTTGCCACCATGGAAAAAGTGAAGTATTAGTATATCTTTGCCGACTTAAGGCTACTCAAACCCCACCTAAGTTGATTATGCGAGCACGGTAAAAAAAGTTAAATGAACTAAAAATTCCAATTAACTTTACAACCACCTCCTGTCTCATATATAATACACTATCATCGTCTTAATCCCTCACGCACTTTCGATTTCATCTCACAACTCTCACTTCTCCCAGCTCTCTCCCACGCCCAAGATTCTCCCTTTCACCATACATTGATTATTCTACAAATTAAAAAGCTTTCTTATTCTTCACTTTGTAGGTAAATTATTCAAACCTTTTTAAATTTAATTTTTTTGTTAGACCTGGTTCAATATTCAAACCTTCTTCAATTTTTTAAAATAAATTACTCAACTTTTTCATTTGATAGATATATATATATATATATATATATATATATATATATATATATATATATTGTTGATGATATGTCTTGTTTTGCTGATGGTAATTTATTATTTATTATTATTATTGTTTTTGTCATTTGTTATTTGTGCTTTGTAATGGGTTGTTATTTGAAATATGCAATGGGATTTTCCGTTGTAATGTGTTGTTATGTATAATGAGAATGAATGGGTAACATGTTATTTATTTGCAATGTGTTGTAATGTGTAATGGTTTGTTAGTTGTAGTAGGTGTAACATATTAACTTTTTAAGGTTAGAAGGGCACTATTACAAAATTTGTTTGAGTTTCAAAATTTGTTTATAGTTGTTGTAGGTGGACTATACAATGTTATCTTTATATTTGCCTTGAGGCAAACGTATTTTGTAGTTCATATCGAATAAATGCCATGTTATATTTGTCACTAACTTTTAGTAAACTTATTTGACATTATAGGCTTGTAATGAGTTCAATTGATTTATATCTATATGCCATGGTAGGAGAGCCTCCAGGTGATGTGACTTATGGAGTGATATATGAAGAGCCTGGTAAAAAGTTAAGAGATTATTCGGCTAAAAAAAACGGCGGGAGATCAATTTGAAGAAGTTGAAAAAGAAAATTATGGAAAGAGTTTGGATTTGGACCGTCGGTTGCATGACATAAAAAATTACATATCGTGCCTCCTTATGCGGTGTTCGGTGGCCGTATTGTCTTCACGCCTATTGAAATAAAAGGAGACAAGCATGTTAAGATTAAGTTTAATAGGATAAACTCTACGCTCCAATTAAAAGGCTTGCTAAGTTGTGTATAAGTGTGGAGCCTCGTATGAGAAGTTGGCTGGTGAAAATGTGCAACAAACAACTTTGGAAGATGGTGGCGGGAAGAATTCCAATCTCATTACATGCGGATAGTCATCGACTCTTACTCAGTAGCACTACTAGTTGGGGGTTATACGGTACCATGTTAAGGAGACACCAACTCCAATGGAGGCTTGTGAATCTAGTTACCAACAAGAATACTATTCAATCTCTAGGGGGGAAGACAAAGACGAGAGATGATGTTGATCATGGTAGAGATGAGTATGAAGAGATGATTGGAAGAGATGATTGGGAGAGATGACTTTCACGAGAATACTATAAACTATAGAAAATGTTGGAAAGCAATGTCGGGAAATCAGTGGATGTCATGGATGATCATGATGATGATGCTTATAGAGTTCAAGATGAAAAGTATAGGCGATGGTGATCAGTGCTACGGTCCCTACATATGAAGCTCATGGCCCGTCTTCATTCCATGCAAACACTTGGGATAATATAGTTGATCCTTCAAATGTATGAGATATCATTTTCATCAAGTTGGGGAGAGGATAATGAATTTTAGCAAAGGGTTGATTTTCCCTAATAAAGAGATTGTGAAACAAGCATTAATAGTTTACTCTTTGGACAACAACAACAATTATATAAGCTAGCGGTCCAACCAACAAAGATTGTGTGTGAAGTGCGCAAATGAGTCATGTGCATGGAAAGTCCGAGCATTCTCGCAATCGAAGCTTAACGGATTATGGGCTATCAAAGTATTTCGGCGGTCCTCACACTTGTCCATCAGTTGGGGTGAACAAAGATGGCAGAATGATGGATTCGAATTTTCTTGCCAAAGAACTTCATAAATATGTACTTGAAGATCACACCCAAAATAAAGGATCTCCAAAATCGATGAAGGAAAGGTTTAACCACGATATATCGTACTACAAGATATGGAATGCAAAACAAAAGGCTATTGCAAACATACACGGGAATTGGGAAGTAGTCGTACCAAAAGTTGCAGAAGTTGTTGGCATATAAGGATAGCGATCCGGGTACACAAATAAAGTTTTGGTCGATCAACGGGGACATACACAGTACTATTATATTCAAGTATGTGTTACTGGGCTTTCGCTCCTTCTATTGCTTTGGATTTGCACATTGTAGGCCGGTGATTAGTATTGATGGAACTCATCTTTATGGAAAATATAAAGGAAAGTTGTTGATTACAATGGCTACCGATGCTAATAATGAGATTTTTCCGCTTGCCTTTGCGGTTGTGGATGATGAGACGGGAGCCAGCTTGGGGATGGTTTTTAGAATGCACTACGGATGCGATACGGGATGTGGTACCCGATTTCGGCATTTGCATAATATCATACCAACATAAAGGTACCGTTTGATACCAACTAACTAAATAACTTTCAACGCATGTCCACCCTTCTAAAAATTTTCTAGAATGGTACTGTTTGGCAAATTTTGCCAAATATAGATGAGAAAAGATAGGTTAATAAGTTGACAATGAGTTATGGGTCTAACGTCGTTTAGGGACCAAATTGTGTTTAGGGACCACTTTAGTCGCTTTTAAAAAGTTCTGGGCCTTGTTGGGATTAATTCAAACTTTAAGGTAGTTTATTAGAATTTATTCTAAAAATTATTATCTGAAAACTGGTTTCAAGTTCAATTTTTTGAAAATTGTTTTTATACTGTTTTAAAAACAAAAACAAAAATCCTCCTACCAATCAGGCCCTAAAATGATAAAACTCAAATAGGGAATCATGTTATTAATAATAGAGATATGGAGTAATTTATATATATATATAACATGTAATTAGTTGTTTTTTATTAGTATTTTTTTAGTATTGAAATGTGAGTGATTGTTTGTCTACTATTTAACATTCTTTGATTTATTATTATTTTATCTTAATCATTATACTTTACCTTGGGGAGCCAAAATATGAATAACACCAACTCCCCCCATAGAACATGTAACATTCCCAATGTGATACATAATGTGCAGAGCAATTTAATTTTTACGTTCTGACAATTAAAATAACAAAATTGCAATGTCTTAATATATTATCCACCACCCAAAAAAAAAGTTTGTATTGAAAATTTTCTGTATTAAGTAATAAGTATTCCTATAATCTCTCATTTTCCTATTTTCTCACATAGCTGTTAGTACAGACCTGCCCGATTAATTACCTCTGTGGACCAAAGTTATTAAAATTCGGAAACTTCACTTATTTCTTGAATATCATAAGGTACTACACAAGCAACCACAGCCCACAGTACCCAGCCATGCTGCACGACCTTCGTCTGCATGTAGTCGAATCAACTCCACATTCTTCATCAGTAAAACACCTGTGGTCGGCACGAGCATCAGTGATGTGGCAAGCACTCTCAACCTGTTGGTTATCATTAGCAGGACAGACTTGCAAAGACATTGCACTTGCCCGCCTTGCTTGCTTTTCACTCTGCACAAATAAAAACTTCATTAATTACATGATTCAATTCCACATTTGAGAACAACAGAAGTATAAACTACAAAAGTGAAAATTGAAATAAAAAGGTCCGAACTCCAAACTACACTAAGACTTTTGGTTCTCCAACAGTAGTAGTAGTAGTTTCAAATTCATCCATATACGTTGAATGATGTCAATTCCCCTCGACTTTTAATTGTCAATTTTGTGACCCAACTTTCAAAACTGAGTCACTTTCTAATGACAAAATCTACTTGATTTTCAATTGACTTGATTTTGGAACTTAAAGGACGAAATGGACGTGATTAAATATATAGGAACGAAATTGAAACAGTGACAAATGTGCAGGGTTGAAAAATGTTGTTTGGACAAATTATAATAATACAAAAAGGTTAGAGTAAACTATGCATGCCAGGAAAATATAAGTTTGCAAAAACTTCCATCCAATCAGGAAGCATCTTTGGAGTATGCTAAAGGAAGAATTTCAACAATCAATCACTATACAAGCAAATAGGAAGAACACCTGGGCAAAACTCCAGTTAGTTGGAATATAGCTCTCTGGAAGCCTGTCATGCCAATCTCTTAATACTGGAAGGGGATGACCCTCAGTTGTGAAGATATAATTCGATCAACCAAAAATGAATCATCAAACAGAAGATAGAGATACTTGCACCTACAGGAAACATTAGACATTGACATAATTTTAAGAGTGAAAATTCTATGGCTGAGATAATATTTCTTTATTATTGATAACATGAAAAAAAAAGAGAATGACAAAGCTTTACGTTTCAGCGAGGAAAAAACTATGCTGATGATCTTCCAACTGCATAGTTGTCACATCTTTAACGCTTGCAAATCCCCCTTCCACTTTGGTGTATAAATTAAGAGAATTAACAATTGATTCACCCACTTTTAAGTACCACGAATCTGATAACATGGGGAAAAAAAAAGGAATCAAACAAATGTGAGAATTAAAAATTAATTCACCCACTTTTAAGTACCATGAATCTGATAACATGAAAAATAGATAGAAATCAAACAAATGTGAAAATCAGAATAGTCCAGAGCGCAGCTGAATAACCATCTGCCTTGATTAAAGTGAGAATTAATGCATTTGCGTGATATGCCTGCAACCATGCTCATAATGATGCTCAAAGAACACAAGAAAGCAAGTCCTAAAAATCAAGCAATCCAAATTATGGACATGATAATTAAAATGAAGGGTAAATTACATATTTGGTCTCTAACCTTTACACTGTATGTCAATTTAATCCATGTGTCAGTTTGGTCCCTAACATTTTGGCATTGTGTTAAAATGGTCTCTGCCGTTAAGTAATGAATGGAAAATACTGATGTGGCTAACAGCCAAAGTGACATTATTTTCATGCCACATAGACAGCTGGTACTGGAACGTCAGCATATACTCAACAAAAAAAAAAAGAAAAAAAAAAGAAGCTAAAAACCAAATTAGATATCTTATGCTCTATCTCTGGGGTAATGTCACCCACCATCAGTTGGGGTTTAAATTGAATAAGTGTAAATTAGGGTTAGAGAGAGAAGTGGATAGGTGGAGTGAACTGGGTCAATTGAGAGAGAAGCAATGAAATCAAAAAGGGGGGGGGGGGGGGGACAAAGGAATGGAAAACACTGTCTCGTCAATTTGTTTGTTTTTTTTTTTTTCTACCTTCCTTTAACTTATGTTGTCAAACTGTGGGCTTTCTTCATCTTACCAAATTCAAAACGGGAAAAAGAAGGAGAAGAAGGGATGGTACTACAGAAAGTCAGAAATACAAAGATCTACCATTGCCAAACAATGGGAGTCACATCTATTGTCCTCCAATTGGGGAAAAAAAATGTATAATGTATTCCGCGACTACATTATTGGAACTTAAAAAAAAACTTGGATTGGGAGTGAAAAACTTGGAATCCGTTTCAGAAGTAGGATTTACTTCATATCCTCTTTCTTTAAATTAGTAGAAGATATGAATTAATATCTTCTTGAAACAAATTTTTTCTTTCCTTTTGTTCTTAAAGTCTTCATCATTGCCATGTTTGACTTAACCCCCTGCAAGAGAGAGCAAAAGATATCTAATTTGTTTGCTTGTTTTGTTTTGTTTTTTGTGTTTTTAAGTATATGCTGATGTGTCAGTACATGTGGTTATCTATGTGGCATGAAAATAATATTTTATTTTGGCTATTAGCCATGTCAGCATTTTCCATCCATTACTTAACGGCATGGACCATTTTGACATGATATCAAAATGTTAGGGACTAAATTGACACACAACGTAAAGGTTAGGCACCAATACGTAATTTACCCTAAGATTAAACTAATGTGTGCTTTGCAACTTAATTACGAGGCTCATCAATGTTCAACTTCAACGTAAAATTACAACTTCTACATAAATAACCTAAAATTTACTACATACAGTTGATTTACTTTTACAAGTTCAAAGTATAAATAAGCATAACATTTCCAGGGAAAAAAAATCAAACAAAATAAAAATAAAAGAAAGTCTCAGACTGTCAGGTCAAGCTAAAATTAAAAATAACTGACATGAAACAATAAAAGACCTTTGGTGGCTTGATATAAGTAGAATGTTGACTCTGCCAATTCGGGGCGCAAAGGATAATATTTTTCTGTAGGATGCAACATTTGATGGTCCAGCAAATACCTGAATAATTACATGTTTTTAAGCCATCACGAAAAAATTCTGAGATAGTAGAAATTAAAGAGAGAAACAAAATTAAACTAAGCTAATTGTTGTTACAGAATATACAACTAAATGAAGACATAGGGAAAATTTCAAAAGCCAGTTACCTCTCAGGTAGAACTCCAAACTTCTCCCATACATGGAAAAACTCACGGTGTGATGAATTAGCTGCTGCAATATCCCCAACAAGAACCTAAGCACCATATATCAAATATAAAGATCAGAAGGTTCTCTCTGAGACTTAAAATTTCATTTCATAATATGTCCTTGCCTGCAGGCCGGGCCAAAATGCTTGAAGGCTTGTAAGCTGCCAATAAGTAGCCTTTCCTGTTCTCATATCAGCTTCATGATACCTACATTACAATAACAAGCTTCAAATCAGAAACTTTTCTTTTCTTTTCTTTTTACAGCCTAATACTCGATAGTTGAACATAAATTCTTTTGGCTTGTAAACTCCTAATATAAACTCTTATATTAAACTTAGTGAGTGTTTAAAAATTTACAAGGTAAAATAAAAAGTTGAATATTCACTCAAAAGATGTATAGCATTAACTTGCAAAACATGTAAAAAGCATTTGAAACCACAAACCTAAAAATACCATTTAAGCAATTGAGCAAGAGCTCCATTGTGCAAAGTTCTTATGTCTAAAGAAGAGAAAATTCCCCAAATAATTTATGGTTTATTTCAAAAAGGGTCCTGACCATTCCCCTGTGTTGTCTGTATTCTTTGTACTCTGAATAATCAGTTAATTTCATCAGCATGATGATACAGTCCAGACTGTTAGCAAAGACAATACAACCCAGGTTGTAAAACCAATGGTCTGATCCACTAAAAGTACACCAATTTATTTATTTATTTTAATTAGTAAGCTGCATTTGCTCCAGGTTTTTTTTTGACAAATCAAGACCTGAAATTTTGGGCAGGTAGAAAGTATAGCAAAGTATGTCAATCCATTTAACAGTCATGAAGTTAAAATCAATAAAGGTCACAAAATCTTGGAAAGTAGGTGAAAGTTTTTAGGCAAGTTATAAACGTAAATCAAGAAACCATAGGATGAAAATGAAAACATGTAGAAACATAGAAATTATTCAAATTCAACGGAGCAAGACATCAGTGCAGTACCATGGACCGTGTCTAAAATATTTCTGCACTGCAAGATAAGCGGAATGGAACATTCTCCAAAACTCCTCCTTTCCAAAAAGAATATGAGCCTTGAATAGATACTCATAGAATGAATCAACCCCTAAAAGTAGCCACAGGGAATCCAACAACAGAAACATCAAGGCTAATTTGCCAAATATAGAGAGGCAAAATGATCCAGCATGCACCACAATCTGGAAACAGCATGGCATGCCACACTTGAAAATTTTTATAATAAAATATGTGCTAAATTTTAAAAGATAGCTCATGTGTTTGGTAGTCTCATGAACTATATGACACAGAATCTAGCACAAAATGAATTGAAAGACCGAGAGTACCTACCAGCCCCAATTCCAGCTGAATACTCGATCCAATCCCCAGTAACCACATCCAGCGTTGTTCCAAGTAAATTCAGTGAACTCCGCATGCTCCATAATTTACGAAGAGCACGTATAGCTACATATTCGTATGTGGGGTCACCAGTTAATTGTGATAAGGCTCCCATTTCAAGAATCAGAGAACCTGAATCCAGAATGAAAATCAGCTGATTTCAGTGCTGCACTTTTTGTGATACTCTCACATCATAAACTTTAAAAGATAAGCCTCTCACCACACCCAGAAGTGCTCGTTTCAGTAGTCTCATTCACCATCACTCCGTACTGTCCACAGAATTTTGCATTGATGTGGAGTCATATATCCTTCTTACAGACAAAACCAACAGACATTTCATACATTTTGACAGTTGAAAAGTAAATTTTTTTTTTTTTTGGATGAATCAAAATGTGAGTAGGTTGAAAAGATGATGTAAGATGTGTGTAAGTAACACATAAGCTTGTCTTTCAGCATCATACTAATCAAGATAGCATCAAAATGAGCATGCTTAGTATCTGATTGATGACATTTCATACAGTTGGAGGATAACAAAGACCTTTTAGTTCTACATACAACAGAAGATGAACTATTTTGAATAGCACCAGGAGCATAAGATTGCAAGTTTGATATTAAAGTTTAGTAATTGGGTTTCACATATTATCAGACATGTTTAAAGAATGACATTTTTCAATATTTCAAGCTCAGTTGTTAAAGTCTTGAAGTGCCAATTTTTAGCATAAATTACTGAGCATTGAATAAGGTGCTATGGTTCATCTATATCAATTGAAAGTATGCTATTTTTATTATAAGACCATGAAAAGGGTGATATGGTTCATCTACATCAAACTAAAAGTATGCTATATCCATTATGAGACCATGGAGAAGTGATATTCTAGCTATGTCTGAAAGAATATCTCATATATAAAAACACTACAATATTACAGATCTGCATGAGCCTTCTTCAAAGGCTTGCAAACATGTGTTGCAACAAAGGGCACAGCCTATACATTTCTCGTTATTAGAAGGTATCCTAACACTGGTTTAGAAGGTAAGTATGATATACATACATACATACATATATATATATATATATATATATATATATATATGGAAATTGACTTAAGCATGTTTTGGTGGTACCTTTAAGTTAATCCATGCATATGGCAACCCAGTGGGTGTATTGAATGCAGGTAGAAAGCGCTTCCCTAAATCTTCAGCCAAGATAAGCAGCTGATTCTTGTAAGCACCATGAACCAACCTGTTCGTAGAATCAGTTGCAAGTATATGAGCAGAAACTAGTCCTCCAAGAACTCTTATGTTGCACTACACCATAATGACCAAGTGGAAAAAACACCATTAAAACATTTCAAAAGCAACTTAGTATGTAATAATATTGCTTCTTGAATGACATTGAGAAATTAAAATTAGAGATCTGCTTCATCAAGATTTGATTAATCCATACTGCTCCACATGAAGCTTTAGAATCAACTAAACCAATGCTTTTCCAAGAATTATTTCAATCGCATACCTCAAAAAGATTTACCCTTGCATCAACATTGAATGTTATATTTTGAGAAAGCCAAAGTACTGCCCTTTCAAATTCAGTGCTGTTACCCATAATTAAAAGGCTGAAAAGGGAGGAGAGAGAGACAGTATCAGAATGATTATCCCACTATATAAAATGAAATCAGGAAAGCACCAAACTAGAATAAATTACTGCAATGACTAATTATCAGAAAACAATAATGATAGTAATAGATTATTGCAATAACCAGATACATAACAGTTCAGATTGAAAAATTAGATCTACAACCTAACTATCTATGCACTCTTTACTCAAGTCACATGTTATACCTGGATAATGACTCAATAAGTGTGAGGGCAGATCCATTATAGTCTTGCGGTAAGTGTTCAAGCTGTAATTGAGAGAACAAACAGTTATATTTCCCCTTGCAACTAACTATTAATAGCATGCTCAATAATAAAAAAAAAATTACCCTCAGATTTCCCAGCTCGCTAAGAGAGTCAGTGAAAGATTTAGTAAGAGGCTTGAGCTCATCATGCTGCCAAAAAAGGAATAAAAAGATAAATATGATATCATTATATGGAAGTGTGATGTCAACTCTAACAAAATCATTGAAGATCAGGAACTGACCGGGAATGCATGGGTCATGTAGTTGTCATATGCATGGTAAAACCTGATAAGAATGAGAAATAAAACATACTGTTAAATTTCATCTCTCAATTTATTAACAAGGAGATGTCAATATAATTCTTTCATAAAAAATTTTCTCCCCCTTTTTCTGTTCCACTTTGTTCAAATAGGTAAATCCATATAGAATCAGTGCTTAAAATGCAATGAAGTTGGTCATGAACAACAACAACAACAACAAAAGAGAAAAGCAAAACCACATATTACTGACATGCTAGCTAATATTAACTCATTTGTCACCTAAAGTTTAAAAGCAAATTGAAATTAAAAATTAAAAATAAAACTATTCTAACTAGCAGAGATCTATAAAAATATAATAAATCCCTCATCTAAAACTTATTTGATGACAAATTTCAACCAGACACCAAGCATTGCCGACAACACAAGCCAAATCAAATCCTGATATCAATCAATAAATTGAGAACACCCCATGATTCTATTAAGATCAAAATAGAAGACACCCATCAGCTCAAAATGAAAACCAATACGAAAGTAATGAAATTGAGCTCAGAATATGAACTGGGCCAGTGTCAAAATTCAAGCTTTGCTTACATCTTTCGAACCTTCTCTCTCATAACGTGTCTCTTCTTAGCTGCCCAACGAGGTTCGAGTTGGCACGTGCAAGGGTTGAAGATGTTGGGAAGGATCACAAGGAACACAAGCATCCATGCCACAATAAACTCTCGAGGCAACATGGTTTTTGCTTCGTGTGCTCAATTTGAAAGCTTTTTGTGAGTGAGTACGAGAATTTTTCGATTTTGTTGAGGTGGTTGTTGGGGATCTTGTCGAGCAGTGAAAAATTGGCTATATTCCGTTTAGAACATGAATAATAAAGGTCTTGGGTGAGAGATTCTTGACCAATGAGGTGGCGCCACGTAATGCATATGGTTCTGTGAATTTACACTTCTATTTGGTGTCCACTGATTGGTGTTTGACTAGATATCATGTCTCGGACTTCTCAACTGCGTGTTGACTGTTCGTGACACTTTTTTTTTTCTTTTAACATTTTTTTTATCTTAAATTATGACCATGTAAAATCACATAATTTGTACTCTTTTTTTTTTTTTTAGAGAAATAATTATAACATGCAAGTTGAACTTTTTTTTCTTCTAGACCCCTAAACACTTTATATATGGAGTTCAATTCAACTACAAAACATTTGACTATATAATTTATACTTGAGGTGTGATAATGGGTCAATATAAGAATATATTTATACTATTTATAACTTGTCACGTAAATAAGTTGTGCAATTTTATATAGTCTTTGCATTACTCATAATGTTTAATTAGTTCACTTTTTTATTAATTTTTGAGAAAATTTAGTTTCACAATTTATTTCGCAACTTCATTGTCATTATTGTGATGTGAAAGAGTGTGTGTGGTGGAAAAAAATTGTGAGTTCATATGTAAATGATAGACAACCAATCTCTCAAATTATAATTGTGGTAAAAAGTTGTGAAATAGTGTAAGAGAACGCAGAGGAGACAGCCATTGTTTTGTGGTAAGAAAAGAGAGAACAACCATTTTTTCCACAAGCAAAGCTAATTCAGTTTTGTGGGGAAGAGCTAACATATCCACTACCCTTCTTTTTTAAGTGAGACAGTTTTGTGAGAATCTAGCTATCTACATGTTTGGATCGCTTTTATAAAATTTGTTGAGTCAAACACTTTGTTAAATTTAAACAAACATTTGGTAATTAATTAATCAAAACAGTTTTCGTATGCGAGTGGCATTGTTTTTACAAAATTAACGATGCAAAATTCAGACCAAAAGAGAAGCCAATTGACAATGCAAAATTATAGGTCATCTAAATCTTCCAACCCACTTTTTTCTGTTTTACTTTATATTCAACCAATTATTACTTATCATGTGGTTGTTGTTGTTGTTTTTTTTTTTTTTCCCATTTTAAACTTTGATTATCTTATATAAGAAAAAAGCTATAATTGGTGAAATACAAAATTTGAGATAGAAATTTATATTTGGACGATCTTGTAAAGAAAAATCCATAGATCGACATGTTTGACTCTTCTTACATTTAACTAGTCCCTAATAATGATGAGATTAGTGAACTCCGAATTACAATTCATGTAATCAAAAAAACAATAGGCCTTGTTTTAAAGATAAAAAACTGTCTTTACAAATGTCAAAAAGGAAATAGGAGATAAAAAGTATAACTAAAAGAAAATCATTCAAAAAGAGGTAATCAATATCATGCTATAAATTCCCCCCCCCCCCCCCAAAAAGTAATCCTTGATCTCTTGGCAATTCATGTTCTGAGAATTTTTTGAGTTTAATGTACATCTAAGTTATAACTATTTTCTCAACAACAAAAAAAAGTTCTAATTAAAGGCCTATAGTTTTTTTTTAATTAAAAAAAAAAAACCTCTAACTAAAGAATGTTATGTTTAGCTGGAAAAAAAAAAAAAAAAAAGAGGACAGGAGAGAAGAGAACGCAGAGGAGACAGCCATTGTTTTGTGGTAAGAAAAGAGAGAACAACCATTTTTTCCACAAGCAAAGCTAATTCAGTTTTGTGGGGGAAGAGCTAACATATCCACTACCCTTCTTTTTTAAGTGAGACAGTTTTGTGGGAATCTAGCTATCTACATGATTGGATCGCTTTTATAAAATTTGTTGAGTCAAACACTTTGTTAAATTTAAACAAACATTTGGTAATTAATTAATCAAAACAGTTTTCGTATGCGAGTGGCATTGTTTTTACAAAATTAACGATGCAAAATTCAAACCAAAAGAGAAGCCAATTGACAATGCAAAATTATAGGTCATCTAAATCTTCCAACCCACTTTTTTCTGTTTTACTTTATATTCAACCAATTATTACTTATCATGTGGTTTTTTTTTTTTTTTTTTCCCCATTTTAAACTTTGATTATCTTATATAAGAAAAAAGTTAAATAAATAAACAGTAAGCTATAATTGGTGAAATACAAAATTTGAGATAGAAATTTATATTTGGACGATCTTGCTGGTCCAACGCATTCCACGCTCGATAACCTTTCTCCTTCCAAACCTCAAAAACCAACCTTCCATACAAAAACAAAGCCATACAAAAATAGCATGCACAAGAAAAACAAAAACAAAAACAAAAACAAAAACAAAGAAATTCCTCTCTTTTTCTCTCATTAATATAGCAATATAACAAACCTCCCCCCTAAAACCTCTCTCATCCACAATACTCTTTACCTTTTTCCCATCTCTCCTTTTCCCCCAAAGCCATAGATCTGCTTTTCCTCCCAATTCCCTCCTGTGGAGGCTGCTTGATTGAGGAAAACTTAGAGGAAGTAGGTCTCAACTCTCAATCCCTACCACCCTTCCTCTCATTCATTCTTTCACCATGGCTTTCCCTTTACTTTTCCTTCTCTTCCTCTCCATTCCCTTCTCAGAATCCAAGCTCTCCGTCGACTACTACACAAAAACATGCCCTGATTTTAACTCCATCATGCGTGAAACTGTCACCACAAAACAAATCAATAGCCCTACAACAGCCGCAGGCACTTTACGTCTCTTTTTCCATGACTGCATGGTTGATGGCTGCGATGCCTCGGTCCTCATCTCCACAAACTCCTTCAACAAAGCCGAGCGTGACGCTGATATCAACCTCTCTCTCCCCGGCGACGCCTTTGATCTGGTTGTTCGTGCCAAGACCGCCCTTGAGCTCTCTTGCCCCGGCATTGTTTCCTGCGCTGATATCTTGGCTCAAGCTACACGTGATCTTATCACCATGGTGGGTGGTCCTTTCTACAAAGTACGTTTGGGACGTAAAGATGGGTTTGAATCAAAAGCTTTACGTGTTAACGGACAAGTTCCACAAACAAACATGTCCGTGAACCAGTTAATCAAAGTTTTCGCTGCTAAAGGGTTTAGCGCACAAGAAATGGTTGCGCTAACAGGTGCACATACCATTGGATTTTCTCATTGCAAGGAATTCAGTCACAGAATCTTCAATTACAGCAAGACCTCCCCATCTGACCCAGAAATGTATCCTAAGTACGCTGAGGCATTGAGAAAAACTTGTTCAAACTACCTTAAAGACCCTGGAATGTCTGCTTTCAATGATATAATGACACCAAGCAAGTTTGACAACATGTACTATCAGAATCTTCAGAGGGGATTGGCGCTCTTGGCCACCGATCATGCACTCAGTAAGCACCCTAGAACCAAGCCATTCGTAGACTTGTACGCTTCAAACCAGACTAAGTTCTTCGAGGATTTTTCACACGCAATGGAAAAGCTTAGTGTTTTTGGTATCAAGACTGGCCGGAAAGGAGAGGTGAGGCACAAGTGTGACGCTTTCAACACTCTCAAGGCATAGAAATATTTGTGATTGTTTTGATTTGTATCCAAAAGAAACAGGGTTTAAAAAAAACAAAGGTTCTAAATTTCTTTTAACTTCATATTTTGTTTTGCTTTTTATAAGAACCACGATAGTGATTATATTTATATGGTCATCTGATTGATGTTCTTCATGATGACATGTTCATGACAATATAATATTTAAGAATAGAAGCTTGTACTCTTTTTTTTAAAATATAAATGTTATGTGGTTTAAGATTAATGAATGATGAAAGAAGGGAAACGATTTTCCTCTTCATCCGCAAAATTAAGTGTGTTTGTTTGAGGTTGTAATTTCATAGGTGAGTAAAAACAAAATTCTTAGTTTCTCAATTGAGATTCTTTCCCCCCTTTTCCAAGTTTGTTTTCTGTTGGCTTTCGGAAGATGGATGAATGAAATTCAATAGGGATCCATGGCCAGCACATGTTTTAAACATGCCAACAACTTCTCGAGGTCGAAATTTTTTTGGACATTATTGATCTATTAGTCAGAATAAGCATAAAATATTTGTACTCAGATCATAACGTATGAACAATGGAAAAAAACATGATTTTGAATTTTTCAAAGGATGATTTTTAGTTTACATGAATAGTAGAATACAAAAAGATTCTTCTAAAGTATCAAATACTAGCTGCATTACGTGAGCTTCACATTCTAGTATTAATGTAAACTGATAATTTTCCTTTTTGAAATTCTCCAACGCTACAATTTTTAAGAATCTAATGATGGCGAGAAATCCTCTTGTCAGTGGAGTTGGGAGGAGGTTGGCGATCGTTGGTTGTGGGGATCAGTTGATGATGTTGGACCTTACCATCAACGCCACTAAAGAGCACAACCTTCATGAAGACGAACTTTGAATACTTCTTGACTCAATTCGTTTAATGTTATCAGTGCTTATGCAGTGTTGTTGCCATCCACTCATGTGGCCAATTTTATTTAAAAACGTTTTGTTTTTTATGCTGACTCAAAATCCCTACTTAAAACAATGCTGTTTAACAAAATTACGGCGAATTAATATCAGATTTGGACAAAGTGACTAGATTAAATCAATTTGACAAAAGGATTGAATTGACATAAATTAGACCCTAGGTTTTAATTTGACAACTAAAGGAAAAGTCAGATGATTGAATGGATTCCATGAATTTATACAACATTTGCAAACATATATGGCAATCAAAGTTTCACTATCAATTCAATGTAAATTGTCATGCACATTTGTATGCGGCCAAAAACACAATTGGCTCTTTTAAATAATTTTCAAGGAAAATCTAAACAAAAATGAAAGAACAGATCATTTGCGTATCGACTAGCAACACAAGGAAGTAGTAAACAAGCAGAAAGATCCAAAATATACATTGCAAATAGCATCCACTTAAGAAGTTGAATTGCTTATGTGATTTGCTTTCTCCGCTGAAGGTAAACTACAGACATAGAACATAATCAATAGAACTGTAAATAATTTAATCTTAAATCTAATACACAAACGCTGGTTTTTCATTGTCCAAATTGATCCAATAGCAAGCAATTAATGGATTGGCTTCCTGATCATATCATAGACTCAGCGAACTGTGGTAGAATCATCCATTCATGTTACATAAGGGTACAAGGTCACAAGTCATATACTCTAAATAAGGTTGAATCTAGCATCATTGATTTATCTCAAATGAGAGATTGCTTGAAAAATGATGCATTATGATCAACTATTTTTATAATGCAGTCTCAGACTGCCTACCTACAGACCTTCCATAATACTTCACCCATCTTTTTCACTTTGAGAATCACAAATATCAAGAGGGGAGAAGGATAAGCACTGTTTAGATTTCCCAAACTGTATAGCACGTGCTTCTGGAGGAGCTGCGTTGGGCAAGCCTAATCGAATACATAGACTCTGACAGCTTTTCTTTGAAACATAGGATGGCAAAGGTTTGATGACCACTTGTCTCCCACAGTTTTTTTGTTCAAAACGGCCATGAGAAGACTGAGCTATCAGCTTGAAGACTCGAGATGCACCACTGTATAAGTTTTGATCTTGATCCAAGGAATTCAAGCCAATCTGAGACTCCTTGCGGTGTGTTATCTCAGGTACACAAGAAGAAAAGTCTATGAAACATGGGGAAGAATGACCGGGAATGAAACCACTGTGACTTTGGAGAGGTTGAAGGTAAACATTGAAGCTAGCCCCCTCTCCCTGAAGCTGCATTAGTTTCTTCTTTAGCTTCTCCTTCTTATGGGCATTTTGGTGGCCTCCAAATGCCTGCGAGCTTGAAAACTCCTTAAGACAAAACTCACATACATACCTCTTGTGTGCTGGTTCACATATTGAACTTTTCTCTTCAAAAGATTGCTCCATCCCCAACAATTCTTTGTCAGAGGACCTTACACTTCCCTGCCTTTCAAATTTTCTCATATATTTCTCACCCTTGGCATAAGGATCCACATCAAAGCCAAATAATTTGAGCCTTTTCGCCTCCATGTGGATATCAGAAAAGAAGTCATCATTCTTGCTCCTTCTATGCAAGAGTAAGTTAGAGGCACCAAAGTTTGTTTGCAACATATTGTTTTCCATTCTCTCTAAAACTAACAATTTAGCATACCCCTCTAGGCCTTGAATCTTTGCCTTATATAGGAAACTTCTTTGGGTGCACCAATGGTTTACACCCAACTAACTAGTACTATTCCATGTTAAGAACAGGATAACTGTGTCGAAAGAGTCAGTCAAAGAAAATGAGTAACAAGAACAGAATTAGGTAGTTAGCATCCATCAGAGGATTAGGACAACATATTAACAAAGACATGCATCAAATTTTCCATATCAAAGAGAGATTATCTTACTTTATATCGTATATAGGCAGCTAGACATATTTTACATGCAAAATTGATGAGGCATTATGAAATGCTGGTGGCATTATTAAAAGGGATTAGTCTAAATTATTTTATTTAACACCAAAAGTCAAAAAGAAGTGACATGCCTGAGAGAGGGAAAGCTCTGAATTCTATACTTATCTGTACCATACTTTCAGCATGTCTAAGACTCTGAGCTTATTAATGATCACTCCTTTCATGTGTCCACATGCGTACTTATGCTAAATTCAGTAATACTGCAGCAACATGCCTCTTCCATAATCGTTTTCATAACAGTTCCTCTGCCCTCGTACAACGAATGGAAACTTGGTAAACCAAAGAATTTGGGGGTACAGTTACTGCATAAACAGGGGATGATGGAAGTGGATAATGATGTAATCTTGGCATATATATGTAAACAATGCAAGAACAATATTGTATGCCCAAAAACATGGACATAAATAAAGCCACTCATTTGCAAGGAGTATTGGGTCCACTACAAGCATTATAGCAAAATTTTGGGCACTAAGAGATAGTTTGCAACTGGCTATTCAGCTTGGGGTTCAATTTTTGGAAATGGAACTTGATGCTAAAGTTGTTTTAGATGTACTTAGTTCCGAGAAATTGCCTACTGCTGCTTATTCTTCCTTGTTGTTTGATTGCAGATTGCTACTGGAGAAGATTCCCCACATCATAGTGAAGCATGTCTTTAGGGAGGCAAATAGAAATGCTGATGCACTTGCTAGAATAGGTTGTAATTTGCAGGAAGATTTTGTACCTTTTGATTCTCCCCCATCCGATGTAGTTGCTGCCTTAGTGAGTGCAGACAAAACTGGGGAAACATTTTGTAGGCATGTTGCCACTAACTTAGCCATTTTGGCTGCCTAGTTTTATTTATTTATTTATTTTTGATAAGTTGCTTAGTCTTTATATATATATATATATTGCTTTTAACCAAAAAAAAAAATGAAATGTGTACTTACTCAATGACTCGCAAATTGCACTCTCATTCCTTATCAACCCTTCCCCACCCAAAAAAAAAAAAAAAAAAATCCATTTTGTTTTTTCTTTTAGTCCAATTTCAACTTGATTTCTTAAATTATTGAAGAAATTCAAGTAGACCCCTTAGAAACACTTTAATAAACTCAATTTGAAATTAAACAAGGATATACTATAAAACATGCAGTGAAGAAGGGTGCAGTAATGTATTGGATGTATCACTACATTTTATGTCATATATCCTCCTCCTTCAAAACAAAAGGAAAAGCATAATAGGATCAAGCAAGGCTTTCAACCTTAAATTGAATTTATTAACTTGATTTCATACAAAGAGTTCTTGCAGTAATTTAAGAGAGGACAAGAGATTTCATGGGATTCCTTTCTTTGTTGCTTACCCACTTTCTTGGTGCATTTACGGCAAAGCTTACCATGGGTAGACAGAAGATAGTTTAGATCAAACTTAAGTTCATTTGGGATTCGTTGATTAAGATGAAGATACGTCTTGTTCCTGTCAGCCAGAGCTGGTACCCAACCAATGGCCTTTGCAATCTCAAACACCTGCATAAACATGTGAGTATGAGGAGAATCCCACAGTGCAAAAGAAGTGAAAAAAATATAGTACTCACATGTGTGTCCACTGGAAAATCGTCTAGCTGAAGATTGAACATCAAAACACAAGCCATCTATCATCCATTCCGCAATTATGAAATTCTGATGCAATTGGGGAAAAATATATACATGGTGTGGTGCTGTGCATGTGTGAACAAAGGATAGTAACAAATAGGAAGGAAAAAAAGAAGAAGAAGAAGTAAAAACCTTCTGGACCATTTCAACTACCAGTAGATGTGCACATTCTGTAGTTGATCAATATGACCAACAAAGATAACAAAATTGGAGCTGAATTGGCAATTATATATATATATAGGCCACCAATACTCTTGATACTATGAAGGTTTCAACAGATGCAAGGATGAAGCATACAAAAGTATCATAAAAAAGATGATTACCGTTTTGGGGCCAATTCCTTTGAATTGAGATAGCTCAGCCTTAATTTCATCAACTGACAAATCTCGCAAGTACTCCAAGCACAATTTGTCTTTCTTCTCAAGCAAACAATTCAATATATTCTTAATGCACAAAGCCATAGTTGGGGCTAAACCTCCACATCTTATGGCATTTTCTAAACATTTTGATTCAGCAGCAAGGACCTTAGACAAAACACAAGAATCTTTCAAAACTGGAGCAATAGTAGCCCCAATAAGCAATAAACACCCACATCCATTAGGCCAAAGAAAATCATACAGCAAATTATAAATAGTTAGAAACAATAAACCATATTGTCCATTTACAACAACTATTAAAACCAACACAAAAATAACTTATTCAAAAGGACACATTTAGGTTGAGAAACACAATTGAAACGCCCACATTATCAAAATCGTTCTATAAAACACAACCCCATGAAAAATCTAGGTCCAAAAAAGTGCTAACTTTTTATGATTCATTAAGAGTTAAGACCCATCAAACTAAAACTAGACTTATCAATCAAAATAAACAAAACCCATCTCAATGCAAGTCCAAAAACACACAATTCCACCTCAAAATTCAAAATTCATCAATACCCATTGCCCACCAAACCAAAACAAGTTGAAAAGCTCAAACAAAAAAACAACAAAAAACATACGTACTTTTATGTTTCATTAAGACCCATCAAACCAAAACTAGACTACCAATCAAAATAAACAAAACCCATCTCCATGCAAGTCCAAAAACACACAAGTTCACCTCAAAATTCATCAATACCCATTGCCCACTAAATCAAAACAAGTTGAAAAACTCAAACAAAAAACATACATACATCTTCCCAAGTGGGAAAAACAGACTTGAGAGAATCAAAAGCCCTCAGAGAATTAACTTCCGTAGTGTTCTGGGAGAGCACAGTTTTAACCAAACTGTCCAAAACAGACTCCTTGGCATCCCCATCATCGAGTTGGATTTGGTTCTCGTCTCTGCGGTACTTGGCGAACTCTTTGGGGAAGCCATGGAGGGCCAAGAGGTCGTCTCGTACGGCTATGCATTCCTCTCGGGTGGGTCGAGTGTGGGTCAGGTATGGGTCCTTCGTGAGTTTGGTTCCAGACTCAGACTGAGACTGAGGCTTGCGATCAAGCTCCAGCTGCTTTCTTTTGCGGGACTTCTGCATTTTCTGAATGCTTTTTGTGTTTTCGGTTCAATTCAATGCTTAAGCTAAGCTTATTAAAAGTCACTAGAGATGGACTTTCCTTTTGGACATGGGCTTTTTAGTGGGCCAATAAAATTTTTGAACAATATGACACCTGTTTGTTTACCCGCAGAAAATATTTGGGGGGAATTTCTCCTTAAACGGTTAAACCCTACACTTGGGTGGCCATAGCAACAAATTGAAATAACACCACTATCGCGCATTTTTGATGTGATAGTCAATTTATAAGTATAATTATTTGTGGGGTATGAGGGGTCGGGGTTCAAGTCCTTAGAAATGAGTTTCACACATATACACTTAGATTAAGTTAAATTAAAATTTATATTTTATATATAAAAAATATAAAAATAAAATTAAAAAAACAAAGAAATAACACCCTAAACTTTCATGGTTTAATTTGGACCATCCCTAAAGTAAAGGGTAAAAAGGTAAAATTTCCCCAAAATCTTTTTAGTATAAGATAATGTTGTTTTATACTCTTTTTTTTTTTTGTTTTTTTGAAAAGATACTTTTTTTTTATAGATACAATCTAAAAGATAATTTTTTCTAGCTTTGGTTTAAATGGAAATTCCACCAATAATGACAATTGTGAGAAGGAAAGGGGTGAGGGTGGTGGTGGTAGTGACATCAAATGATCGAAGGATGGTGGCCAATAGTGGTTGGTGACAATGTTGAACAACCAATAACATCCATCAATCAATGGCCAACATGTGAACGACATCGATTGAGCTAATAATGACGGTGGATAAGGGGCAACAATTATATGTGATGCGGGAGGAAGTAGTAGTGATGATGTAAATTTGTTGAAATAAGGGTTGTGGAAAAAGTCCAAACCTTTTTCGAAAAATGTTATATGCCTTTTAAGTCATTATTATTTTTGTAAGGACACAATTTGAGCCCGAACCCACAGTCAGAAGGGAATGGGCCTGAAAGGCTTTTTACAATAAAATTTGTAGACAGTGGGCTTGAAATCTAGGTTCTAGTGATATTAGATAACAACAATAATGAGTTTTGATCACAAAGATATACACAAGAAATTGTTTATATGAAAGAATTTTCTCCTCGGACACAAGCCGAGGATGATCTATATTACTTCTTCCTAATACATATTACAATTATGGATAATGAGGTCTACAGTGGTTTTTCTCCCTTTCTTCCGATCCCCTCTCCTCCATTTTATATCCCCTCATTCTCCTCTTCTTCATGCTCCACGTCAGGGTTAGATTGTTGGTTTAGATACTTGTCCCATCCACCTCTCTTGAAGTCTTTGGAGACAGGAGCCAAGTTCCATTTTAATGCTCAGGTCTCACTTCCCCATTAATGCGGCCAGAATAGCACTTGCAGAGCATTCAATGCGGGGGCAGTGGTAACAGTTTTATCTTAGATATTCCACCGCCCTTCTTCTTATCTTTCATATTTACCCTTACCTATAGGGTTTTCTAGAACATAGCTTGTGGATGTTAACCAGTCATTTTCTTACCTCGGCTATGTATAGCTGAAGACATAATCTTCCTCGGACTCATTCTTAGATATACTTGTTTCAGACATCATCCCTTTTCTATTTAGTATTGCTTTAGGAGTTAACATTCATACATCCTCGGATCATTCAGTGTTCTCGAATTGAGCTTTTAACCCAAAGAATACTTTTGGGCCACCCCACACATATTCCGGAGCCCAATGACCCTACAATTTTAGTGTATTTATTGATGATGAAAAATATTTTCTAGTGATTAACAATTTTAATTGTACCAAACATTATGTATTTTTTTAAAAACATTTTATGTTAACAGTACCTTTTATTTATTTATTTTTAATACTCGTTAAGATTTTTCTATATAGGTCTCACTTAAAAAAACAAAAGGAAAAAAGTTGTCAAAAAAATTGTCAAAAGCTGTCAAAAAAACTGTTGTTACTGTCAAAAGTTGCCAAAAAATTTGTTATTCGAAAGGTGCCTAAAACACAACCCTTTATTTTTAGTGGGTTTGATTATAAGAGAAGGAAGAAAGAAAGATTTGAGTTAATAATATGTGCCTATTGCTAACTTCCCTGTTATAAAAGGCATAAAGGGATTGTGAGGAAGAAATTGGTGGTGAGGGTTGTGGTTACGACGTTGAATGATCGATGATGGTGGCAACAACGAATGGGTGGTAACCAGTAGTGGTTGGTGACAATGTTCAACAACTAAAAACAACCAGCAGCGGATTCTCAAAAAAAATAAAAAACAACCAGCAACGAATGGCCAGAATGTGGTAGTCAACGATGGTCAAGTTGACAACGATTGGATAGGGGGCAATGACAATCAACGATATGAAAGGAATTGGTAGTAATGGCAAAATATATCGAAACTTGAAAGGGCATAAGAGCTGTGAGATAAAGTCCAGGCTATTTTGTTGGAAAAAATTTTATGCTAATGACATGGGGGAAGTAATGGTGATGGAAAAATGTGTTGAAACTTGAAAGGGGATAAGAGTTGTGGGATGAAGTCCAAGCTTTTTTCCGAAAAATGTTATATAGCTATTAAAACGTGATTTTAGTGCATGTATTGACAACAAAAAAATGTTTTTCGTTGATTGACATTTTTAGTTGTACCAAATATTAAGTATTTTTTTTTAAAACATTTCACAGAAAAATAAATAGAACATTTTATTTATTTTTTGGGAAAAGTTATCTGATATTCTAAAAACATTGGCTATAAAATATGTTAAGAAACTTTTTATAAAAATAGAAAAAAAGCAACAAGTTTTTTGGACAGCTTTTTTTTTCATAAAAATGGTATCAAAATTTTATTTAAATAATATATTAATAAATATTTTAAAGGCACCCATTCCTTATTTTATAACTGGATTTTATTATAAGAGAAGGAAGAAAAGAATACTTGAGTTAATTAACGTCTGATGCTTTCATGAGGCATGGTATCTCATTCATTATGTCACAGTCACACTAAATTAATCATTTATTCATTTAATTTGAAAATCCACAATTTATTGCTAACCACTGCAAGTTATGATTGGCCATTAAAATGAATTTTCGTTTTTAAGAAATTGATCATAAATGTTTTTCCCCTTTTCTTGCAATAAGTGCAGATTGGAAAAGCTGGATAATACCATTCTCTTTTTTGTTTTTGCTGAATACTGATAGTAATTTGGCTAATGAATAAGGGATAATACTTACTGTATTTAAATTTCAGATCTGGTAACATGCCTTGCCATTTGTTTTTTTTTTTTTTAAATTATAATACATGATGTGCATGAAATATATACAATAAAATGCCCTTATATTTGCATCTTTGGCCTCATTATTATGGTAATTTGTGACTGGTTATAATATTTCTTTGTTTTATAGGTTATAAGGGCTTTGCATCCTTACAAGAATTATTGGAAGATAGGAAAAATAAAGAAAAAGCAGAGCAAGTGAAGTGTAATTGACTATACCAAAACTACGAGGTGGGCCAACTGATTCAAGAAGGCAAATTGTAGAGAATTGTAATTTGCAAGCCTGGAGACATGTGAAGGAAAGAAAAATAAAAATAAAAAGAGTTGGATTAATGCTAAGCTGACGTGATGAAGAAATAGAAGTTCAATTATGTGGAGTCTACAAGTGGGCTTGTGGTCTTTATGCGTAGTTGTTAAGTGGGCCTCTTTCTTTCTTTTCTTCTTTTTCTTTTTTTTTTCTGGGCCGTTCGGGTTTATACCCAGTGAAACTCCTCAAGTCAGCATTAAAAGTTCTAGTTCCACTTGTATTAGTGAGGCATAGTATCAGGCGGTGTAAGAAAGTATATAAATAGGGAGCAAAACAGAAAAATAAGAGGCGTGTGCTAGATAAGTAAGTCAATCTCTTACTGGAAGTTGTACCAGTTTGACCAGTGGAACGATCTATTTCGATATCGGTGTACCGATTTGGATTTACCTTTATTATATATATATATATATATATATATATATATATATATATATATATATGTATGTATGTATGTATGTGTGTGTTATAATAAATATAAAAATTTATTATAAAACATTACCTCAATTCAAAACAAATTATTAATGGTTTTAGACTTTAGTATCAATTATAAGAAAAAAAAACCCAATATAAAAAATAGAAAGTTTAATTGTTTATTGCATATTAAAAAAACAAATAATACTAATAAGTTAATGCAAGTAAGTTACCATTCTGCCCTTACAAAATTCAAAAATTATAAAACTAAAAAAAAAAAAAAAAGCTTTTTTTGCATCGGCCAGTATACCCTGTACCGGTCGATATTACTTGAAATTGGTCGGCATGGTCGGTACGGCAGGTATTTAAATCGGTACGAAACGTTGGTGTTTCGATACCGGTATACGTACCAGTACGGTACATATCGGCTGATACGGTATCGACTACATCGGTGCTAGGGCTGGAGATTGAACGTATAGAGAGCTGCGGCTACGGCTACCTCTTTTGTTCTTCCATGACAATTAGTTTTATTTTATTTGTTTAGTTTAATGTTTAGTATTTTGTTCTTGTGTTTTATTTCAATTACTATGAGTAGTTAAATATATAATTAGGGTTGAGGATGAAACCTTGTTAAAGATTATCAATAATATTTATGTGATTTGATTTTTCCCACAATAGTTGTTTTTTAATGATTTAAATTGTTCTTACTTCATATCAATTAACTAAGATGAGATTCTAGATATAAGTTCAATCATGTTTTTCTCATAATTTAGGATTTATCTTAATTAATTGAATGCTTGGTTTATTAATTCTTGATTATAAAATTGGATATCGCATGTGATTTGTCTGTCAATGGATACAACTTATGATTTGATTTTTAGAATTGGATATATCTTGTGATTTGTTTGGCTACGGATACAATTGATGATTTGATTTTATACTTAAGAAGTGAATAAGAACATGCTTTTGATTTTTAAAATAAGGATTTTAATGAGAATATTTTCCACAATAGCAAGATTGATTCCTAGATTGTCATATAGTGAGTTGGGAAAAATTAATGATCATAAATATATGCTAATATGACTTACAAGATGGATTTCAAAACCTTAATTCATTTCCTTTGATTGTTTACATCTTTTTATTGCTTTATATCTTTTGCTTAGTTTATCTATTTGCTTAATTTTATTATTTGCTTAGTTTTTTTAATTTCAAAACAACCAATTTTTATTAAACTAGATTAAGATTAATTTGGTTAAGATTTGATTAATTTTTTTACGTTCATTCAAGTCCCTGTGGGTTTGACATTAATTTTGTCAAACTATACTTCGGTATAGTTCGTACACTTGCAAATACTTTAAAATGTTACAACAATACACCTTTTCTATCTGGATCAAAGATTTTATTCTCTGGTGGTAACATACTAACATTCATGAAGTTACAAAAACATTTTAGTGCACTTGAGTTACAAATATGTGGGTTTCAATTAGTTCAGTTAGTAAAGTTTTTTATAGTGATTGAATAAGAGACCTAGAGTTCAATCCCACTTACACCTAAACTTGATTAGTGTCTTAATTTAATGATAAAAAACTATTATTAGAATTGGAAAGAAACTCTCTTAAAAGAAAATTTGTTACAAATATACTTCTAGAATTTCATTAAGACAGACAAACTATCATTGTCTCACATTTATGTTGACTTTTAACACGGCCTTATTTTGATGAGCATTTGACGCGTTAAGTTAGAAAAAAAATCGTGCACGTATTCGTAGAAAAAATCGTGCACCTATTCGTAGGTTTTCCTATTAGCAAAGTCAAATTGACATTCGACAGTAAAATTACCATAACTCAAAGTCTCAAACACATTCATTAACCTGTCTGTTTTACTCAAAAAACAGAAAAAGAAACATCCAGATTTTAAAAAAGAAGAGTCTACGCCCGGGGTTTTAAGTCTCAAAGCCAAAAAAGATTAAGGAAAATTTTTCAAACGTACGTACGTGAGGTATGAGACTCTGACTCACATGTCTATGAAAGAGATGCAGTATAGAACGCGGGAGATACTTTCTCATTGCCTCTAGATGAGATTAGTAAAAATAAAATAAAAGAGTCTACTTATCATTTGTTTACTAATCTCATTTAGACATGTGATAGAACTATCTTTGGGTCGCTGTTTAGAATTTCAAAGTTCAGAGAACCAATACAAAAACTATCTCATTCATTAGTCCTTAACAAACCTATTCTTGGCTCAGGACTCACGAAAGACCTAAATGGCTAAATCATTTATAAAATTCCTTGGCTTAGAATGGTAAAACAATCGAGAAGCCCAACTTTTGGCAAATAGAATCCAAAGCAGAAAAGGCAGTATGAACAGAACATCCCCCCACTGAGAACACAAAATTCCAACATCGAAAAAAGAAATCCACCATATCCATAACCAACAAAATCCTAAAACAATAAAGCAAATCAAGCAAAGTATTAAACTACCTTGATTTGGACCAAGCCATGCTCAAAAAGAAGTCACACCCAACATTTATTTCTCACTCAGATTCTCAGAACATACAAGACACAACATATAAACAAGCATTTGTAGCTCAAATTAGGCAATTAAACAAACCAACTCCTTTACTATACAATCATGAACTTTAAAAGAAAAAAACAACAACATAATAATCTCAAACTTTTATGCATTGCATTGCCACAACCCCAGTATCATGATTCCAACTTTAAAGTGTGAAAAGCAAAAGCAAAAGCAAACATATTCCACCAAAAAGAAAAATTTCCTTATAAGAAAGAAAAAGCCAAGGAAAAACACCAAACATATATATTTCCAGATCACATTCTCTACGAAAATTTTATTATGTACACATTCACAAGGAGAATTACAAATGAACATAGACAAAATATCACAAAAAACCCATATATCCCACATTTTCATTTTCTCCCTAGTTCCTACAAATAATTAATTACAACCCAAAAGACCCAACATTGATTACAAAATCCCTCAATTCATGTAAGCTGGACAGTAATTAAAAATTGGAAACTTACAAGAGATACCAAAATTCAAAAGGTGGTTGTGTTAGCACCATACAAGTTTTTCCCGGTAACTCGGTATCGACTCCGACTCATTCCGCCAGAGTTCAGAATCCCTTCCCAATCCTCTCCTTCTTCACCTCCATCCTCCTCTTCTCTCCCCTTCATCATTCTCAATATCCGCTTTGCCTTTTCCCTCGCCCTTTCGCTTCCTTTCTCTTCCACTTCCCTCAATGCCTCAACAGCCCTTGCTTCTTTTGCCAATCCTCTGAATCTCATACTCCCTTGGCTGAGGGCATACATTGCGGCCACGCAGTTCTCGCGCGTGGCCTCAGACTCTCCTCCCTCGCCATTCCTAAGCATTCCCACAAAACACGCCACCGCATTGGCATCCAGCATAGCTGACCTCCCTTCCACGGATACAGCCAAGTTGCAGAGAATCAACAGCACGCGACTCGCTGACTCGCCGGTTTTAGCCATTGCTAAAAGACTCGGCACGGCTCCGAGTTTCACTAGCTTGACTCGGTTGCTTTGAATTAGAGTCAAGTGGTACAGTGCCAGTGCCGAGTCGTGCCGAGTTCGCTCGCTTTCGGATCTCAGCGCGTGCATCAATGGCGGCAGAGCTCCTAACACACCGATTGCCATTTTGTTGTCGTCCTCCAACGCTAAGCTGAAGAGAGCGCCGGCGGCGTGTTCCTGCGACTCGTTGAATCCGCCTTTCAACGCGTCGATCAAGAGCGGAACGAATCCTGACCGCACGATGTGCACCTTGTTGCGCTTTTCCAAAGAGAGGTTCACCAGCACAGCGATGGCGTTGACTTGTACGGCGGCGTATTTGGATTGAATCAACGATCGGACGGCGGAGAGTAGCCGAGGAGTACAGAGCGAAACCCTAAGGTCTTCTCTGGTCCTCGTGAGCTTCCTCAGCGAAACCACAGCTTCTTCTTGCTCATACACCTCCGCGCTTTTCAACTTCGCGATGAACTGGTTCTCTTCGGGAGTGGAAGAGTTAGGGTTTATGGTTAAGCTCAGAATTTCGTTGGCGACGATTTCGGAGGAGGAAGATGAAGAAGAGTAACACAAAGGCCGAGTCGTGAGTGGTAGAGGAGTGCCTGGACTACCCGCCGCGATAACCACCGACTCGTCGGAGGAGCTCGAGTGAAAGTGATTGACTCGGTGACCTAACTCAGTCGCCGCGTGCGACAGAATCAACGGCGGATTCTCCGCCACGCCTCTCAGAAGCTCCCGCTCCGAAATCCTAATCTCCGGACCCGAATTCCTCTCCTCCGCCTCCATTGCCGACCGGACCATCCGCTCCACGGAGCTGTAATCCGGTGCGGACGGGTGCTCCGCACCGTTGCTGTCGCACCACTTGAGGATCGTGGACTTGAACGCCTTGTTCGGAATCTCCGTCGTGAAATCGGGTCTCGACCCGTCCTCGAGCCTCGGGGAATACCCGAGTTCGCGGCAGACGCGTACGGACACGCGCTCGAACGTTTGACCCGAAGAGACGACGACCGGGTCGGACATTAAGGACCCGGAAATCGGGCAGATGAAATCCTTTGGGGTCTGTTTGGGACTGGAGTTAGAGCGGTGAAATGAAATTTTCCACCTGTGTTTTCCGTTTCCACCCATTTGGGGTTTTGGGGTTATCTCTCTCTCTACTACCTTACTTTTCTCTCTCTGTGAGGTTGATGAGTGATGAGAGATTCCTCAATTTATTATTCTTGGTGTGAATGAGAATTATATTATATTATTTATGGGGTCAAAAGACTCAAAACATAGAGGGGCAATCTAATTGGGCTTTTGGAGAGAGAGAGAGAGAAAATGAGAAATTCTGAGAGTTGGGAGTTTGTGGGGTCCATAGGTGTGTTGGTGAGATGAGAATCATGAGAGTTAGCAGTATATTATTGAGGTCTACAAAGAGCTAATATTTGATTGAATTAGTCTAGGAAGAGTGATTTGACTTTTTGATAATGTTCTTAAGACTTTAGACTTTAGATATAAAAATAAAAAGTTGAGGACTAGTGGCTATGATAGATGCAACTATGCAAGGAAGATATATATATATATATATATATATATATATATATATATTTTGTTTATTTTAATTTAAGATTAGTTTCAAGTTTTGACCTTAATTTTGTACTCGTTACAGCTTTTTTTTTCTTTCTATCTTTCAAGTTTTTGGTACAACATTGACTAGCCATCAAAGTCTTTGTAATCTCTTTCTACTTCCCTGTCTGCTGCTTTGCTGATATTTTGTAATATATATATATATATATATATATATATATATATATATTTTATCACAATATATTATTTCTTTTGAGTGTGATACAAATAAATCTCTAAATTGCAAATGGGATAAGATGATTGGGAGTTTAAAATGTGAGATAAGAAAAGCTAATCCAAACATGAGATGAGAACAATATTTACTCATGGAGTATCAATATATTGCCTTTTTTTTTAAGAATCCAATTGGAAAGATTTTATTACCAAAACAGAATTATGCAGAGTCACCATTTGTATATAGAGAATAATTTTTGTCTAAGTTTGTTTTCCTTTTATGAGTGACTGGATTCAAGGTTTATTTGCATTGCTTACCATTGACATTAAATTGATTTGCTCACTCTTAAATTGTTACAGTTCTGTATGTTTGGGTCACAAAAGGAAGATGAGAAAAGTTAACTAAGAAATATTTTTAGAAATTTTTTATAAGGAAAAAAAATTATTTTTTTAACAATTTTTATGCTACTCATGAAAGCGGTGTCAACACTTTTAGAAAATAGTTTATTAACAAACGTCATTCATTAACAAGACCCGAAGAAGTTAACAAATTCAAAATATGGAAAAAAAAAAAAAAAAAAAAAAAGCTCTAGACCTAGCAATCAATGAAAAGACCCGCAGCTCTTTGCACAATTGTTGTTTTCTCAACTACTCGTTGAACTAAAACTGGGGTAGACAAAAAAAAAAAAAAAAAGAAAAAAAAGAAAGAAGAAGAGAAAGATGGGGGTAGCTTTCCTTCTTAATCACTTAATTGTTTTTTGGCTACCTTTGGTTAAAAATGAGAATTGGAATGGTTTTGGCCTTTTAGCCTTTTAGGTCTTTAAAGTTTTAAAGGAGAGAGGAGAAATCTTCAGCAAGATTTTCACTTTCCGCTTGGAAACGGGACCCATTACTAGAAATTATTCCTGTCCTCTTCGGCTAACATAAGTATTCGTCTTCTTTTTGAGCTTCGAATAATGTTCATAACAACCTTTGGCTTGCATGCCAAATTATCAAGAAATGAATAGTAAAATAAAAGCAGTACAATTATTTCAGAATATTTTTTTAATCATAAGAAATTATTTCATTATTTTTATTTGAACCATTTATGTTCACAAGAAAGTGAAATCACTTAATTATTTTTAAAGCAATGTTAGTAACACAAAGTTATAATTAGAGTAACATCATTTTTATATAGACCCACCATTAGATATCACTTTATTATGCATTAATTAAAATAGACCGTGGGTTATAATTAACTCAATTGACCTCCTTTACACTTACTTACATTGGTTATAAAAAACCCAATAAAATAAACAATAGTGGTAAAGTCTCTTTCTCTCCAAAAAAAGAAAAAAAAAAGATAAAATTTCTTATGGTTGAATAAGAGATCTAAGATTCAATCATTCCAACACCAAAAATCGATTAGTGTTTTGGTTTGATAATAATGAGCACAATCATAAGAAGCAGATGTCATAGGTTGAAAATCTATCAAAAAAAAAAAAAAAACTGTAATGTGGTATGGTTCATCAAGTAATAAAGTCTCACATTGATTAATAATGATAAGATTAAGTAGTTAATATAAATAGTGTGGGGGGGGGGGGGAGGGAACTTGATTTTGGGCTGAGGACTAAAGGCCCAAAAGGTCATACTTGAAGAGATGGGCCAGGCCCATCAATGTGGATAGAAGTTAGAGCGTTTGAAGGGTAAAGGGTAACTCACCAGAACAATTCTCGTGGAGATTAGAGTTAGCCAACAATACTGAAACTCATATATGAGGTAATAAGCATGAATAGCCTTTAGGCGGAAAAGAATGGGGCCGCAGGTCACCGTTACGCTTTTAAATCCGCAATGTTGCTCCCACTAGATTCGCTTTGGGAAACACCCTGAAAGGATAAGGATCGCAGGAACAGTCACTTCCGCATTAATGAAAGGTTCTCTACCTAATATCTTCCACATTGAATGCATATGGGACAACTTGAATTGTGCAGATACCTCTAAAAGTCTTATTTTATGATGAAAGGGGGGTAAAACAGAGAGGGGATGTGACAAGTATCCCAAAAAAAAATTTGGCTGGAAGCAAGCCAATTGGGGAGATAAGGGAAGAAGAAATGTCTATAAAAGGGGAGGAGGCTGCAACAAAGTAGGGTTGGGAAATATTAAGAGAAAAACTTGGGGAAGAACGAGAAAGGAGAGAGAACCATCCTGTATTTTTCTTTTCTTACTCCCTACACCTCGGTATAACAATTTGGACATCCTAGAACTTCTCATCTTTACCTCCACTTTCTTAATTAGTTGTTTGAGCCTTCGATTGTGAGATTTTTACCTTATATGTATGATAAATAAATTGTGCAAGTCAGTTACCTAGACATTTTTATTTATACTTGTTTGTTTGGGTTTCTTTCCGCCATAACTAGTATATAATCCGTACTTACACACGGGAATAATAAATTGTAGTGGTGCTATTGATGTTATTTTGAGTTATTAAAAATCTAAGATATTAGTATGACCAAGATATTTGGAAGCAGGGGCGGAGTCAGGGGAGGTCGTGAGGGGGCAAGTGCCCCCTCTGACCCTGCCCAAAATTTTCCTTTTTTATGTGTGTAGCAGTAAAAGGTAGAGATTTAATTGAAACTATGATATATAGTGCGTGAGTAATTGAGCTGCATTAAAAACCCTTTTAGACACACGTTTCAAAATAAAATTGTAAAGTGCAGAACCATAGTAAGCAACCAGGTACATCCTTTTTTCTTGGTGTGTATATATATCTCCTTATCTTTTTGAAAAGTCAAACTTAATTGATATATCATATATCTTCATATATTTTTTTACTTTATCAATATTTTTTAAAGTTCAAAATTTATAAAAAGAAAAACAATGATAAAAAAAAACTTAAATAAAGAAGAAAAAAAAGTCTTAATTGAAGAGACGAAAATACCACCCAAAATTTTTTTTCCTTTCAAAACTATTAAGCAATAAAATTTGGAAACAATTACATGACAAATTCCATAATTTAATATTATTTTAAAAGTAAACTCTAAAAATGTAGTTGCACAAATAGCTATTATGTGGTTTAAAATTGTTATAATCTAATCATATTAAGTTTAACAAAAACTGTGTGTTAGATTGATTGATTTATTAAAAATCATTATATAATCCTATAAAAAATCATTATATGAGAATTGTAAGGACCAAAAATCAAGCACAGGCCCAAAAGCCCAACGTAGATTTAATAATTCAAGGCCCAAAACAAAGAATTTGTAGAGAGGGAACATAACAACAAAGGACAGTGGCGTCCGGAAGATTTTACTTAAACAAACAATACTTGTCCTCAGATTTTTCCCGAGGAAGGACTTCTTACACTCAATTGTCAATATTCTCTCTATGTTGTCCCTATTCTCTCTGTCTTCTCCACCAAAAGAAAAAACCGTCCCTATTCCTTGCCACATTCATCCCTATTTATACTCCTTGCCTTTGTTATCTTGACCCTTCATCTCTCACCTAATTATATTCTTTTGTTGACACTTGTACATTTTCTTGTAGAAGGTAATGGAAAGAAGTTCCTTAGCTGTGATTTGCACTGTTCAGGTCACCTCCATATCAATGCAACTGATAAAGCTGGTGTTCCTTATTTAATGCGGCCAGAAAGCTTGGTGCAGAGCATTCAATGCGGCGTTTACAGCTACGGACCTTCAAACCCGATATTATCACCAATTTACCCCTTGTACTTCTCCAGGCAATCACACCTCTACATCCTTGGGTCCTCGGGTTCTTGACTTTCATCCTAATTACCATCTCCTTTGTTTTTTAAGCTTCATCTTTGGTCCTCAGGTCTTCATCCTTGGTCCTAGGGTCCCCACAAGAATTATTAATGAAATTTTAACTAAGTAAAAAATTACAATACAACTTGGCATTATATTAAAAAAAAAACTAATAAAATATACACAATATAATGATATGCAATGATTTTAGGGGATCTTTCAATATTGAATGATCACTTACTATTCATATTATTGGCATTATATTCTCAAGTTTGGTTAATATTTTGTACATATGATGTGTGTGTTGTATGCTACATACACAATATGTATTTGTTTATGGAGACACATGTATATTAGTTATTGTGGGGTATAAGAATTATAGTAAGGTAACTGTGCCACGTGTCATACCCATGGATGAGGAGGACCATTATCTTGCCAAAGAGGCCATGACCTTGGACTGTAAGGTCACGTCAGTAGCACATCATCAGAGGTGGACGTACCGTACCAAAAGAGCTTCGGAGAAGGGGCTAGCACTGGCGTGACTGAAAAGTTGGTGGCTGCCATCACATTTAATATATCCCACCAAATCTCCTAGTTGCATTTATGTGGAGAAGACCCTGAACAATGCTACCTTGGCTGCCGCAAGTCACTGGAGGATTGGGCCTGGATGACCAACAAATGGAGGGCCAAGATCGTCTAAGAAGGGCTATATAATGTAAGGAACCTTCCAGGGACAAGGGATCAAAAAAGGAGGAAAGGGAGAAAAGTACTGTTGTATTACGAACCAAATTTGTAACCAAAACTCAAAAGAAGTGTATATATATAGGATTTAGTCTCCTCAGACTTTGCCGAGGACGATTTACTTTGGGCAAACCAATTGTATTCTCGTTTTCCTCTCATCTTAGCTTACCATAGTTATCTTTTGATTTTTTAGAGCCTAGTTTTTCAGCCAACTCTCTACAAATTCATTGTATTGAACTTTTTGGGCCCAAAAATCATTTTTTCTTCAGGTTGATTCCAAGTCCAGCCCATACAGTTATAAATTTTGCCCCCCCCCCCCCTAAGGTCAAGTTTTGGCTCGGCCACTGTTTGGAAGTATTAAAATGGTTTTTCCTTGCAATTTTCATTATATTAGTTATGTCAAGTTTTTCATTATATTGCTATTACTTATATAATTTTGAAAATCACTATTGGATACTACATATACAATATCAATTCTAATAATTGTACGTGAAATTCTATTGAATACAAAACAAAATTAAAAAAAAATTGGTCCAATAATACCTCCAAAATTGAATGGGAATACGTGCATAGGAACATTCAGCTTAATTACAATTTTTTAAATTCAAGATCTTTGCATACAAAATATTTGAATAGAAATAGTATAAAAAATTTGCTCATTAATTTAGAAAAAAAGAAAAAAGCTAAAATCTAAACAATTTAATTTTTATGGATAGCTAACAAAATTACAATTTTTTAGGTTCAAGATCTTCGCATACAAAATTTTTGAATAAAAACAGTATAAAAAATATACTCATTAGTTTAGAAAAAAAAAGTAACAGCAAAAATCTAAATAATTTAATATTTATAGAAAGCTAACAAAAACAAAATTCAATTTTGATTCTACTTGAATTTTCTCTAAACTTTGGTAATATATATATTACCTATTTTGTAATGGACTATACATAGTCATGGTATATTACATAAATGACTTACTTATAAATTTGAATTATTTTTAGCTACACAAAAAAATAGCTCATAAATATAAAATCATTCAAACTTTGCTTCCTCTAATTTTATATATAGAGTTAGATATAAGATTATATATTTTTAAAATTGTTTATTTATATTGGACTCTTTGTTTTCTACACTGAATAACTCACTTGATACAAAAAATTTTAAAGCTTAGATTAGATGAGAAACGTCTATACTGAATTAACTCACTTGACACAAAAATTTAAAAGCTTAGATTAGATACGAAACATGGCACAAAATTAAAATCTAATTGAATTCCAATTTGAAATATAATTAGATTTTCTCTCAGTTTTGACTATTAATATATGTGTGTGTGTGTACGCGCGTGCGTGTGTATAGATTTTTAGTTATACAAAAAAAGGCTCACAAATATAAAATCATTCGAAATTATGTTTTTTATAGTTAATTTATATTGGATTCCTCGTTTTCTACACTAAATTAACTTATTTGGCACATATTTTTTTTAAAAAAAAACTTAGATTAGATAGGACACATGATGCAAAATTAAACTCTAATTAAAATCCAATTTTTATACTGAATTAACTTACTTGGCATAAAAATTTAAAAATTTAAATTAGATTGAACATGTGGCGTAAAATTAGACCCTAATGGAATTTAAATTTGAAATATAATTTGATTTTTTCTCAGTTTTACTTATATATATATATATATATATATATATATATATATATATATATATATATGAGTCCGAATTTGATAAGGATGGAGTGTAAAATCCATATTTTACACCATTCAATAAGAAATTGACATATTAGCTTTTTACTTAAAACTCAATACATCTTATTATACCTAATAACACTACATCAATTTTTTACTTAAAACATGAAATATGGTATTTATTAAAATATTATCATATGTGATCAGAAGTATTTATGTTTTGGTAATATGATGATGTATCATATCCTTATTGGAGGGTGTTAACCAAAGAGTTTACATCAAGTCCTTACAGAAAGAGATTTGAGCCAGGTTAAGGATTTGCCCAACGATCATTGAAAGCTCAACATTGCAACCTATAATTATTGAATAAAAAACTAGGTTTTACAAAAAATGAAAGATCGTATTTTAACAAACTCTTTGATTTTGTACATTAAAAAGGAAATTATTGCTAAATTTAGTATATAATTAATTATAGATAAATTTAATGATACAAAAGAATTTCAAGTTCCATTTTAAATATATCCTATATGACTAGATTAAAATATATTAGAAATAATTATTCACTTATTTGTATCTTTATTTTGTATATATTTAATGGATAGTAGTTGTAAGTGCACAATTGCACCTGGACCCAAAGACAATTATGGGCTCAGGCCCAATGAGCCTTAAACAATGAAATTTGTAGAGTGTGGGCTAGAAATCTAGATTAGAGGTACTGAGAACTTGATAACAGACTATGGTGTGCAAACACTTGTAAATAATGAATGATAATTGCAGATGGACCTCCTCGGACGTGAGCCGAGGACTACTTCTGTATTATTTCTCTTTCTTTCTTAAAGATTACAATTCTTTTTCCACCCCCTTGGTTACAGACTCCCCCCCCCCCTAAATACTTCTTCTCCTGATCCTTTATCCACGTGTTCCTCAAATCCCCTCTCCTCTAGATATTTCTTCTCTTAGTACCTTTGAATAGTAACCAGAAGTTTCAGTTCTACTGTTCAGGGGTCACTTCCTCATTAATGCGGCCAGGGAGGTAGGTGTAGAGTCTTTAATGTGGAGGTGGCAGCCTTTGCTCATGATATTTTTCTAACACCGGTGTATCTAGAAGGTTCAGGGTTTTCCCCTCTTAACTAACAGTCTTTCCGGAATTCTGCCTTGACCTTCGTAGTGAATCTCCGAGTTCTCTTGGGTCTGTTCGAGGAGAAACTCACCCTCAGATATGTCCTCGGACCCTCGGCGTATGAGCCGATTCGTAGTACTAACAAATTCTTAGCTCAATAACAGATCGGCCCTCCTTGCTAGAACTCAAAGGCCCAAATGCCCGCTTGGGTCCTTTTACTCCCCACAGTAGTTTTATTTTTTATTTATTTATTCTTTATATAATAAAAAAATTGAGCTTGCAAGTGTAGTCACTGTTCCTAACTCACTTAAACCTTATTTTTTTTCATGTATTAATTAAGTTTTAATAAATTTCTTATTCTTGAATGATCAAATTTTGTTGTCAATGTTTTAGCCCCTGAAACAAATTCCTGGATATATGTATATCCAAAAGTTCTATCAAGTTTCAATATGTGTTGAAAACTTGAAATACTGAAATGTCATTTCATGAGTCCTCTTGGACATCTTCTAAAGCTCGTTTTATATTATGCACCCTACTTTAGTTCAATGGAAATATGTACAATGCCAGTGTATATATCTTGGTTGCTTTATAAAAATGTCAACACTCAAATCTCAATAGTATAGCCAGTAAAGTACAGGATATCCAACTTAATTAATATACAACAGCTACAGATCATAGTTATAATATAAATAGATAATACCACTAGAACTGTAGCATTCATACATTCGGACCATTCCTTTCTGCTCTTTTTCATTGTTAATACGAGCAATATTAATGACCTCTTCAAATCTTACGTGAGCAAGCTTACATGCTGCAGAAGTTGGGTGCAGAAACAGCCCTTCTGCTGCAAATTAATGATTCCTTGTATATATTATTAGATATGGGATTAATAATGCTAGCTCTTTGTTAGATTAATAATATTGCGACAGTTCTAGCTAGAGAAGTTATTACGCTTTTGTTTGGTATAAAATATATCCCACTGTTCCACTTGTAGGATATTTTATTCACTTCTTTGTAATAATCATCCAAGTCTACGCCTTTTTCATCAAGCAAAATATGAACTGTCACTAATTTATCTATAAAACTTAGAATGAAAAAGAAAAAGAAAAAAAATAGAGATAGTCTCAATTAGTTGTCTGATAATACATATCTTTGTCGGTTGCAGCATTTTGAAAACTAACTAGACAACTAGTTCTTGAGCCTGCACAATTTGTACAACCTTGAGTTTTTGAAAGAATATTTAACTGGCGATCGTGGCCTCAAATTCTAGGTGGTTGACTAATCACATTAAGCGTGAAAACATTTGCAGATTTCAATTTACTATTAATTGTCGAGATTCGGTGGGTCTGTAAGAGACATCAAGAACAAGAAGATGGATTGTTACTTAGCATGGTATATTTGGTCCTGACACTGTCTTCATTGGGGTTTGTCTTCTAGCTCGTGCAACAGACATTTGATTTGAAGGGAAATAATTTTTACATTACCAACTTTAACAAGCAAACCTTCTTATCACACTGTAACAAAAAATGTATGGCTTGCTTCACTTCACAACAATGGAATAATTGTATAAAATTGATGGTAATAATTTTATATAAGGAATAACCTTCCTCGGGCAAGGAGTGTCATTTTATATATATATATATATATCATATTCGTCGCAACTTGGAACATTCACTTATTTAAATTTGGGGAACTCAAATTAATAATCATATGTTAGTTGGAAATGTTCCATGAGTAATCACATTGATATGCAAAGAAGTATGTTATAACTAGGAAGAAACAGTTGGTGCCACATCATAGCTGATCAAACTAATAAGGTACCCAAATTAACTGACTATATTGACTTTGTTGATTTAGTAATAGAAGAAGTTATTCACTTTTATACACGGGAAGAGTCCTCGCTCCTCTCATACTCATTATGACAGGAGGTATGAGAGGAGGGAGGACTCCTTTACAAATGAATAATTTTCCCTATAATAGAACATTGTATGAGAAAGCTTTCTAATCAAACAAAGTATAATTAGTGATATGAATATGATCTTTCTATTGACTTTATTACTAACTTAAGTATCAGAATTATGAGATTGATGTCACTCCCATTATTTTCAATTTTTGGCCGGCATTTTATCCATCTGTCAATAATATAACCAAAAGAATAAAATGAATTATGAAAACTCCATTGCCTATATTTGATGTGTATCATTATTGTATCTTACTCTCCATAATAATAATAATAATAATAATAATAATAATAATATTACAAGGTGGGCCGGGGAAAGTGTGTGTTATGTTTGGTTGTCATGAAAGTAAGTGAATGAAAATTAAAAAAGAAAAAGAAAAAGGTGAGATGATTTTTTTATTTCATCATTTTTTGATGACGTGGGAGGGAAGGGATTTTATTAAGATGATAATGTAAGATTTTAAAATGTCAAATAAATTATTTTTTTATTATAATTAAGTGACATATAAGCATTCCACTAACCATGTTAACAATTTTTTTCTATTATATAATGATAAGGACAAGAATAAAACACAGTTTAAAGGATTTAGAACTAAATGAAATACTAAATTTGTTGAAGGCCAAAATGAAAATATCCTCAAAGTTGAGAACCAAAAGCATATTTAGAGCTATAATTTATTTAGAGAAAGTAACATCTATTTAATAAGAATTTGTTTAGTATATGATTGCTTTACCCAAAAAGATGAAAGTGCTAACTAGTTTTTTTTTTTTTTTTTTAGAAATAATAAAGTGCTAACTAGTTTATATTAACATAGTTTAGTACTATTTATAACTTTGATAAGAAAATTTTAAAAAACATATATTAGAATTATGTCATAGAAAATGGAGATTTCAAAAGTTTATCACAACGTTAAAATGACATTAGAACATTTAATTTAACTAGAAAGATGTGGGTCCAATTAGCTCAACTGGTAAAATCTCTAATGGTTGAATAAGAAATTTGGAGTTCAATCCCCGCCTACACCAAAAACTGATTGGTGTCTTGGTCTAATAATAAAAAGCTATAATAAGAAGCGGACGCCATATGTTGAAACTCTCTAAAAAATTAAACTAGAATGATGACAAGGAAATATACCACCTTTCAAAACTTATCACTTATGTAGAAACAATAGAACAAGTAAACAAAAAGTGAAAATAAAAACTTATTTGATATGATAAATGTGGAATAGTTAGACAGTTGAAAATGCTCGTCTTATGAAAAAAAATGAAGTTAATAACATTTGATATAAATTCATATTTTTATCAAGATGTTCTAGATTTTTTAAATAATTATTGTAGGGGGCTAAATTAACGATTAAGCCCAAATAGTGGGTAATTGGATTAGGAATGGGAAGCACTATACAATTAATTTGTAGAGGTGGATGATCAAGGTCAACATATCGATCTCTTATAACCACAGGTTTGTAATTAAAGAAAATAGATTAACAAAGATAACAATACAAATAAGGAATTAAGTCAGAAAAAGAGAAATTCTTATTTAAGTTCTTCCTCGGGCAGGCCGAGGAACAACTATTCTTTAGGAATGCACTTCTCTATTTTACAAGGGTCACTTTATAGCTACTTGGATTGTATCTCAGCCTTCCACTTGAAGGGCCGTTGATTTCTCTTTAGATACTTGTCCCATCATTGCCTTGCTGGTAGCGATAGGGTACGCTGCAGCCTGTGGGGCATTGTTCAGGAGTCATTTTAGAATTAATGCGGTAGGTTGAGTTGGTATAGTGCATTGAATATGGAGGTGATGTGTGTTTTATCTGGAAGTTTCCTCTTGCTCTCACTTTGTACGTCACTACGATCCTCCTCAACCATCAACTTTATGGTCTTGACGACATGTTTCTTATCTCCCGAGAAGTGTCTCTTATTCGAGCTCCTCGGGCGGGTTGTCCTCCTCAGCTTCCTTGATCTAATTGCCCTAACTAGGCTGAGCCTGATCTGATAAATAATTGGGCCCAGTTACATCTCTAGTGGATCCCACTTGATGATTCCTTATCTTTAGGCTTCCTCCTCCCACAATTATTATTTGAATACTCTAAATATATCATTTAATTAATAAAGTTTGGTGCAATTATCTATCAATCATTGCCAATTATAATTGCGTGTTACTTTTAAAGGTATATTAAAAAACAAGATGGGGTATTTGATTTGTTGGTAGACAATGCAAAACTTAATTATTAACATAGTGCATGGGACTTTACCTAAATCTTTAGACTTTTTTGTGTTGTCTTGTACGTGTGCATGAGCATATCCAGTTAAAGCTACCTTTGCTTTAAGGCCTTCCCTTGCTTGTGGAATTGAAAAACTCAATACTTTTTGATGCATTCACATAAACTCATAAAAGTACCAATGTCCCTTTCAAATAAAATGCTCCAAATCCCATTCATATTATTGTGTAAAAGTGAACTGCCAATGAAGCTTTTATTGAATTTGGTAAAAGAATATATAGAATCTGAACCACCATATACACAAAGACAATGCCAACTTTTAAAATTATGCTTTCTTTTTGGCCAAATGAGTAAGAAAATTCACAACACTAACTTAAATAATAAATAATAAAAGCCAGCTGATTGTTGTTTTAAGTGGAAGGTTTAGAATTTAGATGAGAGGCGGCTTTTCAACCTAATTTTCAATCCTTGAACTACAATTAGCTAATTTTAGTTACAATTATGTGACCGTAGCTAGATAGAATTTGTATGGTAGAACCATATTGGTTTACACAAATATTGAAACACACGATAAAAAAAAACCACTCATAATTGAGAGCATTTAAATCCATAATTAAGTTGAGAGGAAATCAGTAAACATTGATTGGAATGTAGTATTCATTGATGATATAAGGAACTAAAATGATTTCACCCAAACTTTGTCCATATAACCTTATCTTATGGTTGTTGTTGTTGATTTTTTAATTTTATTTTAAATTTCCAAAGCAAATATACAAAACAACATATTAGGTGGGAACTTCTCCAAAAAAAAAAAAAAAAAACATATTAGGTGGGAAGGAAATCTGAGATTCTGAATACCCAGGCCCATGAGAAAAAGAAGAAGTGGGCCATTTAGCAAGGTTGTGGGCTGCAATATTTGCTGAAGAAAGTAATATACATATGGTAAGGTGAATTCAATAATTTCTGTGAAGGAGTTTGCAAATTTTTTGTGTAGTTAAAGTCCAACTTGTTAATATTTGCGAAGCCAAATTATTTGTCTTAAAATTGGTTAGTTTTTTCTTGATTTTTGGTGCTCGTATTTCTCAATGGAATTGCAGGCGAATTGAATTTGGACTGGGCCTCTATTTTCAACCACTTTCATGATATCTTTAGGCCGCTTAGCCATGGTGCAGTCAGTAAAGAAATTGGGCTCGGCCTAAGTTAAGAATTAGGATCATGAAGCCCAATCATTACAAATGCTCAAAAGGGCCACACAGACTCGCAGATACAAAATAGCCCAGGGCTGATCACTATACTTGTGTAACCCCACTCCCTCCCCACAAATAAATAACTTTTTAAATGACATAATAGTTTGTACACTTAGATCAAACCATAAATATTTTCTCAAAAAAAAAAAAAAAAAAAAATCAAACCATAAAAAGGAAAAATAAAAATTCATATATATTCTAAAAAATGCTATATCCACAATATTTTCACAACAAAATCATAAGTGGCAGCAACTTGATTCTAATGAGATACAAAATCTCTTTGTTTACAATCTTGCTGCTTGCATGAATATTGTCCCTGGTCTATACAAGTTCGGTTGTAATCCTTGAAGTTTTATGGTGGATCTTTGCTTTGGTGCCATTTAGATTTAGACCAAAGTCTGGCAGTCTCAAGTAAAACTTATTTGGCTTGTTACCTAAGGAAAAAAAAAAAAAATCCGTTTTTGTTTTCCCAGTCTTTCCAACGTAGATGGCATCATTTGAAATAAAGGTATATAACAGTTGGAACTTGAACAGCCTAAAGAATATTTTAAAGCTTCAACTTGAAGATCTTTGCAACCATTAGGTACCATTGGAAGAGGACTTGCAATATTATTGCATGAAGCATGAGAGATTGACTTTTAACCTGGGTGCTGGGTCCAGACTAGCTATACTAAATCAAATAGCTATAATAACAATCTCATGATGAATTGGATTTTAATGATAAACAACTAGGAAATATAAGGGATTAGTCAGCTCAGGTAATAAGAAGCCATGATTGAACCTACTTAAAGGAGTGTATGCTACACTTTATCCCCATTTCAAATGGAGACGTAGTATATTGGTTGTTCAAATGGGTAGATACTGCTCTATGTGATTGTGGTCACAATTCATGTCCATGTCAAAATCTTCAATATTGGAATGGTCAGCCACAACACCTACCCCTTTCGGCCCTTACCCCCACAACAGTCACACACAGAGTTGTCTAGATTCTGGTTAGTGATCATCACCATTTAAAAATGGATCTATTTTAATATTTAAATTAAATATTACAAATTTAAATGGGTAATTTGGTGCCCCATGTAATATATAACTATATGGTTAAATATATGAAGTTAAATCCTAGGTTTCATTTGTTTTGTTATAAAATATTTTCTCACAAACATTTTCAACATTTTGGGGTATATGTTTTGTTGTAAAAACACACACAAATTAAACTTGTCAAATGTTTTCTGGTTTTTTTTTTATTTTTATTTTTTATAACTAAAACATTATCCAAACCATGCGCCCCCCTCCTCCTCTCCCCTCTCTACTCTCTTTCTCACACAGCCCTAGCTCTCCCCTTTCTTCTCTCGATCTTGTAGACTGCTACACTCCTTTCTCTCTTTCTCATGCATAGAGTATGCCTGTGGTTAGACAGAAGGTGAGCCGAGGTTAGTGATCTTTTTGTTGGGGTGAGAAGGTGAGGGGCGGTGATCAATCAATTTGACATTGTAAGTGCGAAGAAAAGCTTCCAATCTACTGATACTCTATTGTCAATTTGTAATTTTTTTTCTTTCTTACTTTTTTTTTGGGTTGGATGGGTGTTTTAATTTCGTTGTAATGATTTAAAATATCTTTTAGGTGTTTTCTAGTTTTGTAATGAGTTTTGGTTGTCAATACTCAATACACATGTTCTGTATATAAAGGAAAATTTCCACATTTTACATCACGTCAAACACCAATAAAATAAATTTTGAAGCATTTTAAGTACTACAACCAAACACCGAAAAATAAAATTTTTTTTCCCTAAAAATGTTTTCATCTGAATATATTTTACCCTAAAAAACATATTATAACGAAACAAACAAAGTGTTAATTCTATTCCTCTTAAATTAGTAGTCCAAAGAAAAATCTCACCAATCTCACAATGCACTCATTATCATATCATTGAATTAATTTGAATTAATTCATTGTTTCCAGCATAATCTTCATCAAAGAAGTTTTTATGATAAATGGTAGTATTTTCAACCACCACATTGTAGGTTGGAAGAAGATTCTTCCGAATCAGACTGAAGCTGAACTTTTTCTTACAATGGACAATAAATTCACATCTTACAAGGTTTTGATAGACGTGAAATTATCAATTGGAAACTACCGAAACAAAATGCTATTGGTGTTCCAGTCCAAATCTTTGGCTACATCAACAGAAACTTAGTCCACCAATCAAATTGAATTTTGAGACCCTATAGCTATCTTCCACAAAATGAATCAACACGGCTCTAATATCAAACAAGAAGGAAGTACTCGAAAATCAAAAAAGAGTTTCAGTGGAGATCTGGTAGGTCAAGCTTTGGGGATGGAGTCAACAAGAACACACATACATCCAACACATGCTTAGTATGAAAAGAAAATTAAGGCTCCAGTCAACCTAAAGGTGGTGATGGGACCCTCACCATGTTACGTAGTTTGCTAAAGTCGCAGGACTTTTATTTTGCTTAATCACTGTTATAATCACTCAAATTTCAAAGCATGAATTCTAAATAGTACATATTCTATTTTCCTTTTAAACTTTAAGAAGCTGAATACCTATGTAGATTCCTTGCCTGCCTGTCAATAAAGACTCAAATAGAAACACTAAGTACAATGCATATGATCTTTTAGTAAAAAACGGTGAAAGACAATTTCTTTTACCTAGACAAAATACTTACAGTTTATCTCTGGCCAATGTTTAAAGAGGTAACACGTGAAACCTTTTGCAGTTTGAGGAGACTTGATTGACATTAGAACAGCCACAAAGCCAAAGGCATGGAAAAATCTTTCTGTCTAATGTGAATATGAATAGCAACACGTCTTCTAGAACTTCATTTTTCATATGAAAAACATTCGAAGGATTTAGGCAACTAATAATGTAAGATTCAAAGTAGTGAACAAGAGAATCAAGTTATCTTGTTGGCAAGAAAGTGAAAGGAGATTAGCAAAAGACCAAAAGGGTATAGTTTCTAAATCTCTGATTATGATTTTCTTCTTCATGAAAAATATTTCAAAAAAGAAATTCAATAAATTTTATACGTATGACACATGTACGGTGTGAGCCTTCAAATTAAGTTAAACACAATCATGTTTACTCACATGCATATATAAAAAATTAATATCCCCCTAATGTCTAGGGCATACACATGCATCTATATGTATCTACAATGTATGTCTACGAATTTGAATCATTCTAGGTGCGTGCTAGTCAATGCCATCATCAACATCATCATCTTCATCTTATAATTATTACTAATTACCACAGATTATTTCAAGTAGATCAGGTAAAACAATGAAATACAACACAGGAAAAGTTGGAGGCACGAAATAGCAAACCCTAGCTCTACAATTAATAGACATGGCCATGGAACACAGTTCCTTATCAGTGAAATTAGGTATACGCTCTTCCAACATTATAATGATCATTATTCATGTACTCAAGAATAAGACATAGAAAAGCATTTATTACATGTCATAAGTGTGAAACACTGAATTTGTCCATAAACATGATTGCACTAACTGTATCTACAGAAAAATCCAGAGAAACCCAACACCAAAATATCTAAAAGAGAAGGAGAGAAAAAGAGAGAGATCAAGAATTTTCCTTTGGGTGATAAACAGTACACATAACCAAATGCAATTATATTGTTTCCATCAATTTTTTTTTTTTGCAAACAAAGTAAACACAAAACTAAAGGATTAGTAGGACATATTAAAGCAGCTAATATGTTTACTTAAAAGATATGAAAATGGAAATAAATCAAAAGCTTATAGAACTTATATGATTTGCTTGATCTAGCAAACAATCGGACCGAGACGCTTGATTCCCCAAGAGCAAGAGTAGTAGGATCCTTTCAAAGAGAAAAGACCCTTCACACTCATGAAAGGTACTAGGGTTTTCAGCTCAGAGAGAAGAAACCCTTGTCATCATCATCGTCTTCATCATCATCGTCATCATCTTTTTCTTCCTCTTCTTCTTCTTGGGTTGTTTGTTTTTTCGGTTTTTGTTGTAGGTGGTGATGGTGGTGAGAAGGTTGGTGGATGAAGATAAAAGAAGTGGGAGTGGTGAGGGGGTAATGATGATGGTGGTGAAGAGTGAGAGAGAAGGGCAAGGGCAAGGAGGAGGGCATGATGATTGCTGTTGGGTGATGCCGTTGAAAGGTTGAAGAAAAATCCAAAGTATTGCGTGCCATCTCTCAGAGAGAGAGAGATAGACTATAATTGAGACCCACTCTCTCTCCTGTGGAAGGAATTATCACGAAACCCATGGTGATAGCTTTTCCATGCCCCCCAGCTCTTGTTTTCACATAAAAGGAAAGAATACATTATTTTTTTCTATCAAATAAATAATAAATCAGGTGCAACAGTTTTTTGTGGCCTTGGCTGCAGTACCCAATCACATTGCTGCAAAAGGTGTCACTTGGGAAGTACCTTGCAGCTAAATTTTTTAAAGAAAGTGTGGACACAATTGGTCAGAACCTTGACATGTGTGAAGGTAAGTAATAAGATAAAAAAAAAAAAAGGAAAGTAAATACATGCAAAGATGATTATTTACCAACTACAATAGCATATATTATCAAGTAATGACAATAATTTTAAAAGAATAAATATAGGTAAATCATAAAAGTCACGTTATTTCAATTACAACATTTCATAAAATATGGTTGTTTGTGTAAATTCATTATTCTTTATATACATGTTTAGCAATATATATATATATATATATATATATATATTTATATATTCTTTATATACATATATGCTTGCTTTAGTTTTAATTGAGTAGTACAGTTAAAGGCTGTTTGTGATTGTATATGGAGTTGATGAAATGCTTGAACTTTATTGGGTTAAGGTAAAGTTGGAATTTGGCAGGGACAATGTTATAAGTTTAACTAGAATAAGAAATATAGAATGACAGAGGAATCATAGAGCAGAGAAATTAATGACAAGGTGAGAGAATCGAAAAATCATGTTTGTGTGTGTGAGTATAAGAGAAAGAGATAGAGAGAGAGGTGGTACTTTGAGGCAGAATGTGTAAACTTGTGCGTATATTGGCTGGCCTGCAAAAGCACTTCAATAAATAGAAATGGAGACAAAAAAATGTTAGTTACTGTTCCCCAAATGTGTCAATCTTTCTGTTAAAAATGAAATTATTCCTTTTTTTTTTTTTTTTGGAGCTGTTTTCTTCTTATAGTTTTGAGTTTGAAAGTAAATAATTCATTGTCTACAACGGAAAAAGGATAAGATTCCCCACATAAGCATATTTTGAAGGGATCAACTCAGTATTCTCTACCTGATCTGAAAATCTGCATTATCTAAACTCTAAAGTAATCAAACACCTGATGTGTATTCATACTGTATGTGGAAAGATAAAAAAAAAGTAGCCTTTCATTTTTTTATTTTTAATTTCTTGTCTTCCTTTACTACTTTCTGTACATCTTTTTGATCCCTTAAACACCACCTTCTCCCACTCTTAATTCAATGCAATTTCATGACTAATCTGTCCAATGTTTGGGTAATAACACTCGAAAATTTAATATAATATATAAAGATATTACTTAATTCAAAAACTTAAATCAATGGATATAAACATATGATATAATTTTAACCGCTCAATCTTGTCATTATTAATCAATGTGAGCACAGATAGACCTAGGATTTCAAGCTATAGGAGCCAGAGTATAAGCAAAATAAAAATTCCAAATAAGCATCCATATATATAATATTAATAAACTGTCAACCAAAACAAATACTTGATCATTATTTCTTAATACATTAAGATGCAATCATCTACCAACAAAGATTAAAAAAAAAGTACAAAATAATATCATTTTTTTATTACTGGGCTGGCTAGGATTTTAAAATTTTTTTAAAAAAATTGTTAAATTTTGGGTTGGGTAATTGTTAGTTGCACTGGCTGAGCTGATTGGAGGGAATGGGGGCCTAAGATTTTGGAAGAGAAGGATCCCAATTGCAAAAAATAAAAAATATAACTAGTAAAAAAAATTTCTTAGGGCTAGGGGGGCCTAGGCTCCCTTGGGTCCACCCCTAAATGTGAGACTTCATTACTTGATAAATCAACCACTTTACAATCGAATATGCTAACATACTAATGTATAGAATATAGATCTCTTTTTATTTTTTTCATCTATTTATTTACTTTTTTGACTTCTTCCATACATGTATTTTATCCCTAATACATCAACTACTCCTATCCCATCTAAGAGAGCTTGATTTCTCAAACTCTTAACTGAATGCTATTCCATCATGACAAAACTGTCCAATGTTTATTGAGCTATCAGCTATGTATTCGAATCACAACCCAAAAATCTATTTTCTTAATCATCTAATCATGCATCTTATCATTTAGGCAACTAATAATAATAATAATCTAGTAATGGAAACAGTTTTTTGATGGCTGCTTATCCTTCCTAGGATGACCCGAATGTTTTAAATTTTTATTCCATTTCAAAACATGTTTCAACACATCATGTTTCCTTTCTCCATAATTGACACCCACAAGCAACGTGATAATTGCTCTTACCATTATGCTTTGTCAAGATCGGAGAAAAAAGAGGAGAATATTATTTATCCTGTTGTACTTGTCAACATTTTCATATCGCTTTCCCCTCCTTTACAAATGTTACGCTATTATTTGAAAAACAAATGGTGGGAAGTGAAAAAGAAAATAATACATAGTGTGAGGAATTAGCTTATCGTTTAGCTGTTATATTTTCCACTAGTTTGTATTCACGTTTTTTCCGAAATTGAATATGGTTATTATTTTTTTTTAAAAGAAGGAGAAGAAAGATAAAACTTCTTGGACATAAAGTCCCAGAAACCTAACTAGTTATAAATTCTTGCATATTATATATATATTAGTTTAGTGGGTCTAAATATGGTTCAGTTCAAGGGCGGCTTCAGATATTTTTTTTAGGGTGAACTTAAATTAGACAAAATTTAATAAAAAGAAAACTTCATATATTGACGACAAAAAGCACACACACATGCAAACACATAAAGTGTTACAATTTCCTTCTATGAATTTTTTTTTATATTTTGAAATCGTTACATAATAGTCTAATAATCAATGTTACAAGTTACATCTCTTTCAAAATTTTAGTTAAATAAAATTGGCTTTTTTATTTTTATTTTTGCTAGTAATTAAGGACCTAATATGTTAAGGGGACTAAACTTTAAGGACAAAGTTTGACTACAAACTAAATTGTAACACATGGCTACAACTCTCACTAAAAAAAATTAATATTGCTACATATTTTGAAAATCTAACAGTTGAATTATATTTTATCTTTATGTTCTTAAAACACATGTCAAATTTCATATCAATCTGATGTTATTACTATTTAATCCATAAACTTATTTTTTGTGTATAATTAGACTACAAAAATTTGAAATTTAAACATTTGATTGATGACATAGCCATTGATCTTTGATCTTCTTGAAATTTTGCAAGTATGGAGGATATAAGAAGAAATTGCAATTAAATAGTGGATTTGTCAAAATTCACATCCAATAAAAAAAATATTGAATGGAGTTGTAGCCTTAGCTTAAAACCAAGTTTGTTGCCAAATTTTGTCCAAAGTTTAATTATGTTGGGCCTAAAAAATATTTAGGGTGGTCACAAAGTTTTTTTAAGGATAAAAAAATCATAAATTTTTAAAACTTATACATAATAATAATATTTTTTCCAAGTTAGGGTGGTCTTGTGACCACCCTGGACTAGATAGAGCTGCCAGTGGTTCGGTTGACATTCCTACAATGAATTTGTTGATTAAAGGAACATCTGCTGAAGATAGGTATAAACTGAAAAGTATAAGGAGACTAACGTCAGAAAGAGTGCAGTTTTGGTGTTGGCGTGTGAGTGTATTCCCTTATCTTATCCCCCTTCCCCTATATGTGTGTGTGTGTGTGTTAATTTGTTTCTAAAAAAAAAAGATACTCAGTGCTGTTAAGTTGTCCCACATTGATAAGGTGTGATATTGATAAGGGATTTATCACTTGCTCTGCAATACTAACTGCCGCATGCAATTTTGGTGTTGGCGTATGACTGTATTACCTTATCTCATCCCCCTTTCCCTATATATTTATGTGTGTGTGTGTTTGTTTGTTTCTAAAATTAAAAAAAAAAACGTCAGAAAGAGTGCGAGTTGGATGAGCAAAGGGAGAGTCTTTGGTAGAATGTCTTCGGGCGAGTTAGAGAGACCCTGAGAAAGTTAGAGAGAGTCCTCGGGCTGGTTAGAGAGAGAGAGAGAGACAGACACAGAGAGAGTCCGTCCCTAAACCAAATGGTTTTATTTTTTTATAGAGAGGTGTGGTTGTAGGTGCTCATGAAAATATGTAGTTATAAGTGTTTTTTGAGTAGGACCTCCATAATTAGCGTTTGTTTAAGACATTAACCATCGTGATCTCAGCCTGCCAAACTTCTTAACAGTCCAAACAGACCCCTTGAGGCGGGGTTAATTGCTCCTATTAGTTTCACTTAAAAAGAAATTGCTTTCATAATAGATAGTATGATAAATTTAGGGTAGTAAAACGACCCATTTAAGCCTTTGTTCAATGCTCAATGACTTTTAAGTTTGACCCTGATAAAGTCACCCACATAAGCCAGTCTTTTGCTTCACTTTTCTCCTTTATGGTGAAAATTATTGTGGCAAAACCCAAGTAGTTTGATAAAAAAAGGAAAAGTTAAGCTCTAGAAAAGTGAAAAATTTTCGGAGATTCAAGATCTTTTTAGCACCGAACAAAGTCCAAACGCAATACCCAAAAGTTCACAGGATTTCATGTCGCCCCAGTCTTTATCGCTCTCTTATTGTTCGATTCCATTCTGGCATCAAATATCAATGTATCCAAAAAGAACATGCTATATCTCACTTTATAATCTTCTATTAATCTACAGGCATATCTTTGTCCAATATGGTCAGTTGTCTTTGTTTTCTCTTTTGCTGGACATATATGAGTAGTCAAATTTGGATTGTAATGTACAATAATAATAATAATAATAATAATAATAATATTTAAGAAGGAGAGAGAGAAAGAGAAAACGAACCTCCCTACATTCTAAGGCCTACCCAAGTTCTAATACACATTTTCTCATTTTAAACAATATTACACACATTTTCACTCATTTTTTTACCCACACGTATATCAAAAGTATCCAAACAACATTACTCAAACTCCTCTTCCAAATGGGTCCTAAGACTTTGCACACTTTTAATTTTGGGGCTAAATAGAAGACTGAAAAGTTAACGTATCCCCTAATAACATTGGTTTATAAATTATTTTTGAAAAACTTTTATAGGAAAATAAAAAAATAACTATTTTTTTTTATATTTTCTATGAAAGTGATATTAAAATTTTCTTTAATTGATTTATTAACCAATATCTTAAGGACATGCATTAACAAGTTCCGTAGAAGAATTTCACTGTTAACATCTTACTTCAAAAGAATTGTAATGAAGTGATTTGAATATATTAATAAGTGAGAGGCAGCAATGATATAAATGATTAAAACAAGTTTCTACAAGTTTCTCATAAAACATAAACCACTGTCGTGGGTTTTTTTTTGTTTTTTTCCTGGTGTGAACTAAACTTCTCTTTCAATTTTCAACGAGAGACCAAGGAACTTTATAAAGTTACGCATGCACTCTTTTTTCTTTCTTTGGCTAATCAGACATAGATGCTCTCGCGTACTATATGAGTATATTCCACGTCCCCCATTTAAGACTAAGATAAACAATATTGTATTTTTTTTTTATATAAATAATTTTAATCTATAGCGTATACTCTTGATAAATGTTCTTTATTATTATACAAGATGATTTTTTATTATCAAATAAAGACATCCTAAATTTTTTATTTTATGACAAATTTTACCAGTTAAACTAACTGGAACTCACTTATATAAACAACCTTAATTGTTTTGATTCGAAAGATTGAGATAAAGAATATTTATGCAATAAGTTACCAAACCAAACGTAATAGAATCTCTTGCCATTTTTTTTTTGGTAGGAACTAGGAACCATGACATAGAAATCAAACCGCTACTAGTGAGAAGGACGGGGACCCATGCTAGCTATCTTTATGTGATTCCACCGCAAATGCACAGGGATTAGTAGCTAGGTAGTGTGGTTCCTATGACTCAACAGAGAAAAGTGCTTTTCATTTCATTAGTGCTATGACCTGTTTGGTTCCAAAAATCTGCATATCATCATTACAATATGAAAGTGGGTAGCACCAACTTAGCTTTGGAAAATATTATAAATACAAGCTCAAAAGTAACATGCAACATTCATACACTTTCTAAAGTCTAAATTCTAAAGGGTAAATTTTATAACATAAAACTGGTTTTTCCAACATGCATGGGGTGTGTAAATGGAACCTTTGCAGCAAGCCCAACTTTTAGAATCTAGCCCAAGCTAACGAGACTCTTTTTTGGTCTATAGGATTTATTTTTTTATTATTTTTTTAGTTTTTAATTTTTTGAAAGGATCTATAGGAGTTAAGAGTGTGTTTAGATGATCTTATTTTTATTAATTAGCTTTTTTGTTGTTGTTGGTTTTCTTTTTAATTAAAAGAAATTTATACCTAAATAAAAGTAGGGTTTTAACAAGTAGCACCTAATTGAATAAACAAAATAACTTAAAATATAATGTCATCCAAATAGAACCTTTAAAGATTATACAATGAGTTCTCTCTCTTTAACCCCTCTTTTCTACAAGATCCCATTTCAGATCTTTGTTATGAAGCCAAAAACATTTCTCACTACATTAGTTCGTACTTCTAAATTTCAAGCTTTTTTAATAAATGAAAATGCTAAGATTATTTTTTGAAATGAATATTCAGAAAAAATATTGTATAAAGTGAAGTAGGAGTTCTATAACTTAGTCCAATCAATACATATGTTACACACATGACGCACGGTCCATGACCTTATCTCCAATTTCACACACCATCACATTATATATTGTATAATAAAAATTGTATACTACATATTATGGTTATGTAAAATAAATACCTTACACGATCATTTCATATTTTTTCTTTATAACGCAATCTATTTATTTTACCTAATATTTTTTTTTAATACCAAATCATCAAAAGATTTTTCTCTACACAAAAAATACATTGTGTAGGGTCATTGGGTCCAGAAATATGTGTAGGATAGCCCAAAAGTATTTTTTAGGCTAAATGCCCAATCCGAGGACACTGAATGATCCGACGATGTACGAATGTCAATTCACAAAGCAATAGTAAATAGTAAAGAGGTAATGCCTAAACAAGTATGTCCAAGAAGATGGTCCGATGAGCATTATGTCCTCAGCTTTAAATAGCCGAGATTGGTAAAAGGCTGGTAAACATCCATAGGCAGGTAAACATCCATAGGCAATGTTCTAGAAAATCCTATAGGTAAGGGTAAACATGGTACACGTGGAAGATAAGAAGAAGGGCGGTGGAATATCTATTATAAAACTGTTACCACTGCCCCGCATTGAATGCTCTGCAACTGCTATTCTAGCCGCATTAGTGGAGAAGTGAGACCTAAGTATCAGAGTTTAGTCTGGCTCTTGTCTCCAAAGACTTCAGGGAAGGTGGATGGGACAAGTATCTAAACCAGCAATCTAACCCTGACATGGAGGATGAAGAGGAGAAGAAGGAAGGAATATAAAAGGAAGAAGGGACCTTCAGCAAAGGGGAGCGGAAAAAACAGAGGAAAAATACTGTATACCTCACTATCCATAACTGTATCCTATCTTGAGTAGAAATAATAGAAATCATCCTCGGCTGGTATCCGAGGAGAGGATTCTTTCTTGTAAACAGTTCCTTGTCATGTATCATTGTGATAAAAACCCATCATTTTTGTTATCTAACATCACTAGAACCTAAATTTGAAGCCCACTCTCTACAAATTTTATTGTAAAAGGCCTTTCAGGCCCATCCCTTGCAGTCTGCGGGTTCGGGCTCAAATTGTGCCCTTACAATTGGCACTGTCTGTGGAAAATTTTGTGTTCTAGGAGGTTTAGCATTATGGTAGGCTCAGGTCCATATCGTGCAAAGTCTGTAGGGTCCCAGCGTAAGAATCACTCCTTGCATCTTGAGCACGAAGAAGACCGAGAGGGTAGTGTATATACAACGCACACTAGCAGAAGTAGGAGTGATTCACGAGGAGAAAGCAGAGTTCCTCACGAGGAAAATACTAAGGCCATGCAGAAGGATATTAACTGCCTAAAAAAGAAGTTAAGTTGCAAGAGGCGAAGGCGAACCCCTTCTTTCTTCGATCCCTCTTCTGAGGGCTCTAGGGATGACAATTACAGGTAGAGGTCAAGGACTCCCCTAGATGAGTCATTCTCCTACAAGGAAGACAACCAGCATAAATGAAAGGGTAAAAATTCCTTTACCGGGGGCTTGGGGAATAATGCTATGGGTAGGGCATTGCATCAAATCTCCAAGTCACCCTTCACACGCAGGGTGGAAGAAGGGAAGCTTTCTCGGCGCTTCACACAGCCAGCTTTCACCATTTACAATGGTCGAACAGATCCTGTGAAGCATGCGAGTCATTTCAATCAGAGGATGGCGGTGCATTCTAAGAATGAAACTTTGGTGTGCAAAGTCTTCCCCTCCAGCATAGGACCTGTGGCGATGAGGTGGTTTGATGGCTTGAGAGTAGGTTCTATTAATTCTTTCTGGGAACTTACTAGAGTATTTGGTTCTCGTTTCATTACATGCAGTAGAGTTCCTCGGCCTTTAGATTCCTTATTATCCATGGCCATGAGAGAAGGAGAAACCTTGAAGACATACTCAGACAGATACTGGGAGATGTTCAATGAGATTGATGGGGACTTCGATGATGTGGCGATAAGGACCTTTAAGGTCGGCCTGCCTGCAGAGCACAACTTGAGGAAATCTTTAACAAAAAAACCTGTAAGGAGTGTACGTCGACTCATGGATTGCATCGATGAATATAAAAGGGTTGAGGAAGATCAACAGCAAGGGAAGGGAAATGCAAAGGTTATCCCTCAGAAGAGGAGGGATTTTAGGTTGGACAGATACAACAACAACAGCAGGCCCCGAAGAGATTTTGCGACGCAAACTGGCCCTACCACTCCTCAGGTGGTTAATACCATCTTTAAGGAACCAGTGCACCAAATTTTGGAGAAAATAAGGAATGAACCATACTTCAAATGGCCCAATAAGATGGCGGGGACCCCATGAGGCGCAATCAGAATCTTTAGTGCCAGTATCACTAAGAGAGGGGTCATACCATTGAGGATTGTCGGACTCTGTGGAATCATCTAGAGTAGCTGGTTAAAGAGGGAAGGTTAAAGCAATTTTTGTATCGGCCAAATGGGCAGGGAAACCACTCCGGGGCGGTATACCAAGGCAGCACTTCATCAAGGCCTCCTCTAGGTACGATCAATGTTATTTTTGCTACACTTGGAAGAACTGGCTCTCATCCTTCCAAGGTGATGTCTATGGCTCGGACGCTGGCTAAGGATTCTAGTCATGAGCCGAAGAGGATTAAGGGGAGTATCCTACCATTTTTGGGTTTCTCAGAAGAGGACAAGATCGGGACTATCCAACTACATGATGATGCTTTGGTGGTTACGTTGAGGATAGGGGCTACGATGTGAGAAGGGTAATGGTTGATTAAGGCAGTGGTGCAGATATCATGTACCCTGACTTTTCAAAAGGTTAAACTCAAGGCTTGAAGATCTGGCGGCTTATGATTCGCCATTAATAAGCTTTGAGGGGAAGGGTGTCATACCAAATGGGCAAATTAGGTTGTCTGTGCAATCAGACCCAGAAGTGGTAAACGTGGATTTCATTGTGGTAGACATCTATTCTCCCTACACGGCCATTGCGGTAAGACCTTGGTTGCATGCTCTGGGTGCCTTGTCCTCAACTCTACATGTCAAAGTCAAATTTTCGTCTGGGATTAGATAGAGGAACTGCTTGGAAGTCAATCTGTGGCTAGACAGTGCATGACAGCTGCAATTCTGCATCAGCTTGGGCCGGAGTTCTCGGCCTCGGCTGAAGGGAGGCCATAGCAATCAATGTCTCTGGCCACGACCAGGGTACCATCGGTAGAAGAATCTGTGTGTGAGGAATTGGAGAAGGTTCTTATAGATGACGACCCTGAGAAATTCTTTTAGGTGGGAGTTCAATTGCCACCTGAAAAGAAAGCGAAGCTGGTTATGTTTTTAAAGAAGAATGTGGATGTATTTGCATGGAATGCTTACGAGGCCCCCGGGGTTGATCCGAGTTTCATTTGTCATCATTTGAATGTCAATCCAGCTGTAGTACCGAGGAGGCAACCACCTCGGCACTCCTTTAAAGAGCATTCTGAGGTTGTTAAGGAAGAGGTGTTAAAACTCAAGAAGGCTGGTGCTATTAAAGAGGTGTTTTATCCTGAATGGTTGGCACATACAGCGGTGGTAAAGAAGAAGAATGGGAAGTGAAGAATATGCGTGGACTTCACAGATCTGAACAAGGCTTGTTCTAAGGATTCTTTCCCAATGCCTCAGATAGATCAGTTGGTAGATGCTACTGTCGAGCATCCTTGGATGAGTTTTTTGGACGCTTTCCAAGGTTATCATCAAATACCTTTAGCTTTAGAGGACCAAGAGAAGACTACATTTGTGACTCCTATGGGAAATTAACATTATAAGGTAATGCCTTTCAACTTGAAGAACGCTAGAGCTACCTATCAAAGGATGATGACAAGGATGTTTGAGCCACAGCTGGGAAAGACTATTAAAGTATATGTGGACGACATGGTGGTGAAAAGCAAAGCGATTTCCATGCATAAGGAAGATCTTAATGATACTTTTCAGACGCTGAGGAGGTATAAATTGCGACTTAATGCCTCTAAGTGTTCTTTTGGTGTGGGATTAGGCAAGTTTCTAGGTTACATGGTAACTCATCGGGGGATTGAGGTTAATTCTGCTCAAGTCAAGGCAATTAACAATTTACACCCACCTCGGAATCCCAATGAGGTTCAAAGGTTGACAAGGATGACAGCTGCCCTCAATCGGTTTATTTCTCGGTCCGCAAATAGGTGTAGACCTTTCTTCCAGTTGTTGAATAAGTGGAAGGGGTTTGAGTGGACTGAGAAGTGTACCTCGGCTTTTCAATAACTTAAGGAATATCTTTCACGACCACCCATTATGTCTCGGCCAGAAATTGATGAAGTTCTATTCGCATATATTGCGGTGGCTAATCATGCAGTTAGTTTGGTTCTTATACGAGATGATAATAATGTACAGAGACCAGTTTATTACGTGAGCAAGTCTTTGCATGAGGCCGAGGTGCATTATTTATCATTGGAAAAGGCAATCCTAGCAGTGGTGCATGCTACGCGTAGGCTTCCCCATTACTTCCAATCTCATACAGTTGTTGTTTTGATTCAACTCCCTCTTAAGTCTATACTTCAGAGTGCAGATTACACGGGAAAGATTGCCAAATGGGGTACCATCCTAGGGGATTTTGATATCAAATATATGCCTCGCACCTCTGTAAAGGGATAAGTCCTTGCAGATTTGATGGCAGAATTTACTGAGTCCTCATTGGAAGAAAATGTTAAGGGATTGGACATGAATGAAAAACCAGTTGGCATGATCTTGTGCAAAGAACTATTATTGTGGAAAATGTATGTTGACGGAGCAGTGAATAAAAGAGGATCTGGTATGGGGCTAGTTTTGGTGTCCCCTGAGGGAATTACTTTTGAGAAATCCTTGAGATTGGGGTTCTCGACCACCAACAATGAGGTAGAATATGAAGCTCTACTGGCCGAAATGGACATGGTTCATAAAATGGGTGGAAAAATGGTACAAATGTTCTCGGATTCACAATTGTTAGTAGGCCAAGTGGAAGGGAAGTTAGAGGCAAGAGATCCAAGAATGCAGGGATACCTAACTTAGGTCAGGTATATACAGTCCAAATTTGAGTCTTTTTCCTTATTACATATATCCAGGTGTGGGAATACCCTTGCTGATTCTTTGGCCACACTCGCGACATCCTCGGCACAAAGCTTACCTCGGGTCATCCTTGTTGAAGATCTGTGAAAACCTACTGGGACGAATAATGATGCCATCCAAATTCATCAAATTAGGGTGGGACCTAGTTGGATGGATGCAATAGTGACCTTCCTCAAAGATGATATCTTGTCCAAAGAAAAGTCTGAAGCAGATAAGGTACGCAGCAAAGCACATCGGTTCTGGTTGTCCGAGAACCAGAAATTGTACAAGCGCTCTTTTTTAGGACCATATTTGTTATGTATACACCCAGAAGCAACGGAATTACTTTTAGAAGAGTTGCATGAAGGAATTTGCGGAAGTCACACAAGAGGAAGGTCTTTAGCTCATAGAGCTTTTACTCAGAGGTATTGGTGGCCCAATATGCAGCGAGAGGTACAAGATTATGCAAAGAAGTGTGACCAGTGTCAGTGATTTGCTCCCAACATCTATCAGCTAGGGGGTGTCCTTAATCCTCTATCTAGTCCATGGCCTTTTGCTCAATGGAGCTTGGACATTGTGGGGTCTTTCCCAAACGTAGCAGGAAATAGGAGGTGGTTGCTCGTTGGAACAGATTATTTCACTAAATAGGTTGAAGCTGAGTCATTGTCGAATATCAGGGATATGGAGGCGAAGAAGTTTGTCTGGAAAAACATTGTCACTAGGTTTGGAATCCCTCATACCCTCATTTCAGGTAACGGCCTACAATTTGATAGTAAGACCTTTAGAAGATATTATTGTAATCTAGGCATCACAAATAGATATTTCACTCCAGCTTATCCTCAAGGGAATGGGCAGACCGAGACGGTCAATAAAGTGATAGTCAATGGGCTCAAGAAAAGGTTAGATGATGCTAAGGGAAGATGGGTGGAAGAATTGCCACATGTCTTGTGGACATATCGAACTACACCACGAAGGTCCACAGGAGAAAAATCATTCTCTATGACTAATGGAGCCAAGGCTGTAATACCTCTAGAAACTGAATTCCCAACACTAAGGACGAGCTCTTTCACTCCAGGCAATAATGACAATATATTGGAGAAAAGCCTAAACTTAGTTGAGGAACGGCGAGAGAATGCCATGGTTCAGCTAGCTTATTATCAACACAAACTCAAGCAGGAGTATGATTCCCATGTAAAGCTACGGCCACTTGCACCTGGAGACTTGGTACTAAGGAAAGTTTTGGGCACTACAAAGAACCCAACATGGGGAAAACTGGGGCCCAACTAGGAAAGACCTTATCGTATTACCTCAGTCGCGGGCATAGGGGCTTATAATCTTGAAGATCTAGATGAACATGTTGTACAACGTCCCTGAAATGTAAATAACCTACGAAAATACTATTATTAAATGAAAGGCACTTCTGCCATTTTATTTCTATTGACACTGTATTGCGTTGATTATCATCTTTTTAAATATCAAATTGAAACTTGGTTATGTCTGATCCTTGGACCACATACCTTGTCTAAATTGATATTTTTTTAAGTGTTGAATAGAACCTGAGTTATGCCTGGTTCTCGGATCATCTACTTTGGGGAAATTAACACTTCAATTTATTTTTCTATGTATCAAACTGAAGCTTGGTCATGCCTGATCCTCGGACCACATAACTTGTCTAAATTGATATTTTATTAAGTCTTGACCAGAACCTGAGTTATGCTTGGTCCTCGGATCATTTACTTTGGGGAAATTAACACTTCAATTCATTTTTCTATGTATCAAACTGAAGCTTGGTTATGCCTGATCCTCGGACCACATACCTTGTCTAAATTGATATTTTATTAAGTGTTGAACAGAACCTAAGTTATGCCTGGTCCTCGAATCATCTACTTTGGAGAAATTAATACTTCAATTCATTTTTCTAAGTATCAAACTGGAGCTTGGTCATGCCTGGCTCCTCGAACCACATGCCTTGTATAAATTGATGTTCTTATTAAGTGTTGAACAAAACCTTAGTTACGTTTAGTCCTCGGATCATCCTTTCTAGGGAAATTAACGCTTCTTAGTTTCCACGTATCTTAGATATGTTGATATTCTATTGAGCAATGGTTAAAATTTAATTATGATTGATCCTCGGCCTGTTTATGTTTAATGTGAATCCAGGCCTAAGTTTGCCCTTCTGCTTGCAAAACTTGAAGACTCCCAAAAATAGTGAGAACTAGATGGAAGCCCATGAGCATCACTTAAAGCATTTACAAGTATATTGAACATATTTATTGCCTAATTCATTCCAGATTGCTTCCTTAGAATTGTTAATTGATTTATGAAAGGAAACAGACTATTGTTCTAGTGTGACAAACAAACTTCAAGTAAGATGAAAAAGATAACAGGTATAAATATAAATAAGGGTAGTAAATTTGAAATCTGTAGTAGAAATAACTTACTCTTTTTCATTGATTTGAAATTCTTAAAAAGTGCATTTGCTTGCAAGTTGTCAAAATTACATTAAATAAAGATAAGGAGAAAAGCTGGAGAGAAAATGAGCAATCATGGCTTCAGCTTTAACTTTAAAGGGCCCTTAGGATCTTTTGGAAGTTGAGGTTGCACCGAAGAGTCAACAGCTATCCCTTTGCCTTTCGGATCTTCCTTCAAGGTTATTGGAATTGTCGCTAAGACAAGTTCCATTGTTTGGTCAGTTTATTTGTCCTTGGAAGATTCCTTGGGATCACTTGGAGGCTGTGTATCCTTAAGTGCCACCCCTTCTGTTGGTTCAGCATGCTCTGGAAGCTGACTTTCAATAGAGACAGGGTTTTCAGCTACATCACCTTGTTTATCTTCAGCTCCTTAAATAATAGCACCATCCTTGATTTGGGGAGGGGCAGAGGCTCGGATGGCTGGGGGGAAGTAGACATTTTCTGCCTTCCAAAGGATGGAAGAGGGATCAATCCCAGCTCGGGAAAGTGCCTCATTCCATACTTGAAGGCAGTAATGCCTACATACCTCAGGGGACTTGCGCTTTGAAAGTTTCAGTAGTCTCTGCCACGCCGACCTCTTAACCCTCTTGTTCAGCTTGGTCATTTGCCTTCTCAGCCTCCTCTTTAGCCTTGGTGGCCTCTTCTTTAGCCTTGATGACCTCCTCCTTTGCCCTCTCAGACTCCTTTAAATCTCTCTTAAGATCCTCAATCAGCTTTTTTACAGTAGCGAAGTTCTCGTCGCCTTGCCTAAGCTGTAGTCTTTGGTTCTTGGCCTGCTTCTCGACTGTTTTTAGAGCAGCATTCAAGCCAGACTTCTCACTCTATGCTTTGCTCAGATTAGCTGTGACCTCTTGTAGTTTCTTCTCTAGTAGATCAAGGATCCTCTGGGCGTTGCTACGCCTTAATTCTTCAGCCTTGAAGGACTTGTACGTACGAATGACAATCTCCTCTGCTCTGTGAGCAGACTGAATGGCCTATGCATAGAAGATAACAAAGTAATAAAGTAAGGTTAAAATTTTTAAGTGTAACATAAATGGAAGTAAACAAAGCTTGGATGAGATCCTTACCATAGCAAGTTCCTTCTTCAAAGTCATGAAGACATTCTAATCTCTCATTCTTCTAAGCTCACCCATGTCCTCGGGTAACAGTAAAGCTTGCTTCAATGCGTTTACTACGCAGGCTGCTGTTCCCTCATCAGAGTTCTTGATGGAGGTGTCAACAGTAACCACATGGTCGTCCATGGTCATCTCAGGAGCCCAGATTGGGACATGAACAGCCGCGTGAGACTCGGTCCGTCTATCTGACCTCGTCTGCACTGTGCGGGCCTGTTTTCCTCCTTTTTCGGGCTTAAGCTCCTTGGGAAGAGAGTCTTTCCCTCCCTCAATCACTTCTTTCCCTTTCGACTGATCCCTTTTTCTTTTATGGTCAGCTTGGTTAGTGCGTTGAGATTGGGTAGGAGGAAGAGGAGGAGGAGGAGGTGGGAGCTTGGATTTAGGGACTTTCACGGCACCTTTATCTTTAGCCTTGGTTTGAGGTACCTTAGGAAGCTCTTAGGTCCCTACTTGAGCTTCCAGTACATCCTTAAGACTTTGACTAGGTTTGCGTTTGATGCACATGATATCAGATGTTGGGTGGTGTCTTGTAGGGTTGAGGAGGATGTGCCGAGAGCAGAAATTTGGTGTTCAGGGGAATGAGGTTGATTGAAAATCTTGTACTCGTCCTCAGAATCAGACACTTCAACAATCTCTTCTTCTTCCTTTATACTGGGTTGAGAAGAGGTTGCTTCGCCAGATGTGTATTGAGTTTGAAAAGGGACTAGGGGAATACCGTCTGGTATAGGTTGTAGGGGTTGTATAGGTTGTGTGACCAAGGTACCTTGAGGAATAGAAGCTCCCTCAGGTAACAGAAAACCTTTAATGGCAACACTTATCCGGTGTAAGCATGGGTCCTTGGCTCTGATCACACACTTCGGCGCCTGGAAAGCTTTGGAGATGGGATCATAGCCGAGGATTAAATGAGCTGCTCAGAGTTGGCCATCTGAGTGCACAAATACTTCAGCCTGCAGTATTCTGTCTAATCTTGCGAAATCAACAAGATAAGGATGGCGATCCGCTGCGTGTGGGTCTGCAAAACCGTTGAGAAGAAAAAACAAGGTTAGAGTAAGTAAATGCTTTTATATAAATCCAAGTTTAAAAAAGAGTAACTGTGAAGTAAATCAATTGAATCTAGAACTTCACCTAGTTCCCCCTCCCTTGTCAGACAGGGAAGACCATCGTGCCAGTCCCCTAATATGATCAGGAAGTCTTTTTTTTTAAATTTTGTTGGAGTCAGGGAGGCATTGGATTAATCTAACTTCGGGATACCTAGATTTTAAGTAATATCCCTGTCCCTTTAGGTGGTGGAGGTTGTAAACCCAGTTCACATCGTGATGGGTGAGTCCCAAATTCATCTTTCATTTAAGGCATTTACGGAACCCAAAATCCTAAACATATTAGGGGCGCATTAGGTAGGAGCTAACCTAAAGGCCTTAAGGTAATCCCTCATAACTGTCCCCATGAGGATTTTCATCCCTCCCTCTATGAAGGCGATCATTGGGATTACTACCTCTCCTTCTCTCCTTCTCTCCTTTTTATGAGCCATTCCCCTTCCTTACAATATTTAAGAGACACCCTCGATGGAATTCTATACTTAACCTTAAATTGTTCTATTTTTTCATCTGAATATACTAGAGATTTAAATCTACCCATTTGTGGGAGCAGGGTGTGGGTATGGTGGAAAAACTAAGAAAATAGATGAGCCAAGGATAAAGAAACACAACGACAAAGAGGGAAGAAAAAAGGATGATGAAAAAGAGAGTCTGGGAGAACTTACTTTAGAATGACAAAGTCACCTCGGCTCGGTACATGGTAAATGTGAAGGCGCGTGTAGATCGTAAAGGGTAGCAAATACGTTGTACAAGTGTTGTAATGTATTAAAAAGGGTTTTGAATTGTTAGTGTTTATATTAACTGAGAATTATGAAATGGGAAAATTCCTGCTTATGTCCCATATTCAATCCTCTACTGTTAGATGCGCGTCACGTCGCTAAGCGTGGGGGACAAAGAGACGTCAGAATTTAATTCGAGGACGCTCTTCATGCTGAAACATCAGGAATGTGCCATGGGCAGTTTAAAAGTCATCATCCTTGTCAGCAAAGATGTGTGGTGTCCACAAGTTAACGGTAACAAATGTCGAGATCCTCCTTTCCTCCCGAGGTAGAAAAATGAGAATCTTGAGGGGCTATTGTAGGGTCATTGGGCTCAGGAATATGTGTAGGATAGCCCAAAAGTATTTTTTGGGGTAAAGGCCCAATCCGAGGATACTGAATGATCCGAGGATGTACGAATGTCAACTCACAAAACAATAGTAAATAGTAAAGAGGTAATGCCTGAACAAGTATGTCCAAGAAGATGATCCGAGGAGTATTATGTCCTCAGCTATTTAAAGTCGAGGTTGGTAAAATGCTGGTTAACATCCACAAGCAATATTCTAGAAAATCCTATAGGTAAGGGTAAACATGGTACACGTGGAAGATAAGAAGAAGGGCAGTGGAATATCTATTATAAAACTGTTACCACTGCCCCGCATTGAATGCTTTGCAACTGTTATTCTGACCGCATTAGTGGGGAAGTGAGCCTTGAGCATCAGAGTTTAGTCTAGCTCTTGTCTCCAAAGACTTCAAGGAAGGTGGATAGGACAAGTATTTAAACCAGCAATCTAACCCTGACGTGAGGATGAAGAGGAGAAGAAGGAGAGGGTATAAAGGAAGAAGGGACCTTCAGCAAAGGGGAACGGAAGAAAAAGAGGAAAAACACTATATACCTCACTATCCATAACTGTATCCTATCTTGAATAGAAATAATAGAAATCATCCTCGGCTGGTGTCCGAGGAGAGGATTCTTTCTTGTAAACAATTCCTTGTCTTGTATCATTGTGACCAAAGCCCATCATTTTTATTATTTAGCATTACTAGAACCTAGATTTGAAGCTCACTCTCTACAAATTTTATTGTAAAAGGCCTTTCAGGCCCATCCCCTCCCGTTTGTGGGTTCGGGCTCAAATTGTGTCCTTACACATTGAATTATTTAGTTAATTCTACTTTAACTAAACCTTTATTACCAGAGTTTTAATAGCTTTAAGTTACTCTTTCTATTAAAGTAAAAGTTATAGGATAAATTTATGGCAATCATTTTTTTATTAAATATTTAATTATTAATCTTTAATTTACTTTATATTCGAATTTTAGTTAACCCCTGATTTTTACATATAAATTTTAATTAGATTGTGCAAGATTTTTCTTTAAAATGCTTCTTCTTCTTTTTCTTCTTTTTTGGAGACCCTCCTTAACCCCAAATCGAAGTTGTTCTAATCTTGTTTTGCTGTGGCAAGTTGGGCTTACATGATAAATGACGCTATACTTACCAGTAACCATTTGCTTCTTGGGCCGATTTTGAAGTAGTGGTCCAAAGAAGGACGTGATTTATAGAGAAATAAAACCCATCCAAATCCCAATGATCTAAGCCTTCCGAGAGTTTGAGGTTGATGTGAGCGCAAAAAAGATGTTAGTTTGGCGTAGCATAAACACAACAGTTCCTAACAACTTTCAATTTTCTCTTGGGAATTTCATCAAATACCTTCCGTCCTCAACAATTTCCTGTCCGTACAGACTCAGCATCAAAACTCTGGTCACTACCAGTGCCCTTAGCTCCTCTTCCTATTTCGAAACCCTTACTTCCCGCCAAAAAGACCAGCTCAATCTCTACGTCCACACTCTTCTCGAATGGAACCAGGTCTCTCTGTCTCCCTCTCTCTCTCTCTCTTAATGCTCTGTTTGGTTGCTGAGAAAATGTAGATTTTATTGATTCATGGTTATAGTCTCATTGTATGCTTGTTTTTCAAATACCCATCAAAGCTTTAACGATTATTGTCTTTTGAGTTTGCAGAAATTGAAAAAAATATTCACTTTCTCATAAAAGTAGTTTCTTAGTTCTATGAGTTATTCTCAATGTGCAGAGAATGAATCTTACTGCTGTTAGGGATGTAAATGAAGTCATGGAAAGGCACATTGAGGATTCACTTTCAATACTACCACCTATAAAGAATTCTTATGTCTCTCACTGTAACAATTCAATTAATAACATTAAGCTTGTTGATGTTGGAAGTGGCGCCGGGCTTCCTGGTTTAATTTTAGCTATTGCTTGTCCAGGTGAATATATTATAGGCTACATTAATGTGGGTTGTTATTAATTTTATGCAATTTACATTAGTTTGTTATGTTGTAAAATGATTTTTTTTTTTTTGTTAACATGATTTTGGATGCAAAGATTGGAAGGTTACTCTATTAGAGTCGATGAACAAGCGGTGTGTTTTCTTGGAGCATGTGATAGGTCTTACCGGCTTGTCTAATGTCAAAGTTGTAAGAGGAAGAGCAGAGGTATTGCTTCTGTCTTCCTTCTTCTTCTCCAATGTTTTCATTTTAAAATTTGATACTTAATTAGCATGTTTGTAAAGTTCTTTTCACCCCCTGAGATAACTATTGACTATACCTCTATTCCCCTTCCAAATAATTATACTAGCTGGGGTTTTATGGAAAAAGCCAAAACCCCTTATTGGATCTAAGATGGAAACTTACACGTTACCATGGCATTACCTTACAACTGAGTTAAAAGGACCCTTTTTTCTTGAATAGGTGGTACGAGTATCCATATAATTGTTAATGAATCACAAAAATTGGCCTATTAAGCTATTTGTTGGATGTATTGTTTACAATGCACATTGGATTGTTACTTCCATTTTTCTAAGGAAGTACCTATCCACATATATTTTGATTTTCTTTCTGAAGTCTGCACCTTCAGATTGTTTATGTTGCTAACCAATTACCTTTTCCTGGCTCCAATACACATTACAAACCTTGTTATAGGACAGAATTTGGGGCAGGATCTTTGCTTCAGAGAGCAATTTGATGTAGCAGTCGCCAGGGCAGTTGCAGAAATGAGAATCTTAGGCAATCTTGAAAACTCCTTTTCTTTGATTATTCTATGTATTTTCGAGACTTCAAGTGGTTCAACATCATTGATAAAATTGTTCTGGTTTCTTCATTTTCAGCTGAGTACTGTCTTCCTCTGGTTCGTGTTGGTGGTTTGTTTGTAGCTGCAAAGGGTCATGATCCTCAGGTATGTATCTGCTGTTCACTTTTGGAACTTCCGCTACCCAATCATTGCCTTTTACTGAAGATTAATATCAATGGAGGTTGCTGGCTGCAGAAAAGTATACAAGAGATGGCCCATGGGCCTTGATTCTTAGGCTGTAATTGTTAGTGGCCAGATAAAGATCTTGGACCTGCCTAATGGTTTCTAGTCAGTTGTATCCTAGTCTCTTCCATGGTCTTGTTTTTAGTTCTAGTTACATTGTTGGTCTTTATGTGTGTTTTTCAGTAGTAAAAGGCTTAGTTCATTGGTCAAATTTTTTCTGAACTTGGAATTGCCTAGTTTTTTTTTTTTTGGATAGGTAAATACACAACCCACACTCGCATGGTATTGAACCCAAGACCTCACCTTGCACCCCTTACTTATGGGTGGGGTTGATTGCCCTGGTTCTTCTTTTCTGACGTGATTTTCAGTCTGCAATAAACTGGACCTGAAAAAAATGTCACCTACTTATAAAGTCCAAGAATCCATCCTTATGTTTCAAGCCAAAAGAATATAAGAATGCCTATATCATAAACAAAAAGAGGCAGGGCTCATGAACCAATTATCAGAAAAACATTCTTACACGTGGCATTTGAATGCCTAGTTCAGTCATCTCCAAAGGAGTCACTGCATATTGTCATTATCTCCACAAGAGCACAAGCAAAAAGTATGACTTGTTTTTCTTGAAAAAATCCTGAAAATGTTTCTATTCATACACTTCTATAAAATTCTATTAAATTCAATGAGGACAAACGTTGAGTTACTTCAGTTTCTGTGTATTATGCAATGTAATGATTCTCACAATTTAGGGTCTGCAAATGCATTCAAGGAAAAACTGCCTTGAAATGTACATGATAAATTGCCATTATTTTTTTTTTCATCAGTGTGAACTATTAACTGGCCAATGAGCTCTAGATATGGCATTCCCTCCTCCATAAAGAATGGGGTGGAGGAAGGTCATGAGTTCAAGACCCACTAGGTGTGTAACTTACCAATGAAAAAAAGCTATCAACTGATCTTTTATACTGTACATTTGGCCAGGAAGAAGTTAGGAATGCAGAAAGAGCAATCCAAATGATGGGTGCTTCCCTGTTGCAACTGTGCTCAGGTCTGTTTGTAATGTTTTCAGTTTGGCATATCATGTGCATGTTAATGATCTAGAAACACACTCATGTCTTAGATGATTGCTTTAATGAAATTGGACATTATTGCCAAGGGTTTGTTTTTCCCCAAAAAGTCTTCTTTTTGTTAACTGCCTGAAATCATGCAATGTTATCTCCTGAACTGACCATGAGGAAGATTCCTATGCATATCATTTTTTCCAATTATCTCAACAAAAGAAGGGGATTTTTTTTTTGTTATCTGTTTTGCATTTTGACTTTTTTTTAAAAGAAATTTTGTCATTGAATTCAAATGCCCCTGATCTTATTAAACCTTGCTTGAAGTTATGTACTTATGTCAAGAAAAAGGTAGGAACGTGGGAGACCATTGTCAAGAAAAGAAAAAGTGTAAAGATTGAGGAGTGAGAAGAGCTGTGGGCATGAGAGCTTTTTAAAATAAATAAAAAATGGTTGAATTTGTACTCAAATATTCTAAGAGAAGATGGCTATTAATTTTGGGCTTGCACGGTCACATGGAAAAATGTGCATGGTCATCATGAATAAACCACAATTATGTCCAAAACAAATTTGATAACACTGCCTTGACGTTAAGGTCAAGTCTTCCAAATGCCTCTGGAAAAGTGTAGCATCAAGTGTAAACTTCCACTTGTCACATGTTTGAGGGTTTTACTACCTGTGTGGAGTTGATTTAGAAAGCATGCTTGGGATTCATATTCCGTGCAATACCTAAATTTCACTCACAAATTTTTTTTTCACTTTTCACCTTTTTAACTTTCACTTTTAACTTCTTTCAATTTTTTTCTTAACTTTTTTGAATCAACGGTTGAGATTGAAATTTGCTTTTTCTCAACTATTCAAAGGAATTGCATCAGGTGCAATACCTAGGTGCAATACCCTAGGTATTGCACCTGATATGAATTCGCATGGTTGTGAACCTTGCTGATTTTCCCAGGTTTACAATCAGAACTCAGCAATTTTTGGGCTTTCTCATAATTTCATCATTTACTATTTGTTTCTGGCTGTCATATTGACTTCAGTTGTCATTTGTCAACTTAATTTGATGATCGCTCTGTGTAAACTACCTGTAGATCCACAGTCATTTCTAATTTTAGCTTTAAATCTTTAAATGTATAATAATTTTTTGCTACAATCTTTAAATGTGTAAATGACCTTGCATTAAGGATCAGTTAAATATACTTACCTTATTGAAGTGATTGTTACTTTTTATACGTGCCCAGTGGAGTCACACAGCCCATATGGACAGCGGACTGCCATCATATGTTTAAAAGATCACCCCACCCCAAGGAAGTATCCTCGTGATCCTGGCACACCGGCGAAAGAACCACTGTAAATAATTCAGATGCACATTCTGCTGTTATTTTTATTGACAGCTTCTACTTTGAGATGCCACTTCTTACAAGTGGAAATAACTATATGTAACACTAAAAGAAGCGAACTTACATTTTGATCCACCAAAGTGACCTATTGTGCTTAATGTAATATGCATTTTTTATTCATTTTTGTTTTTAGTTTCTTTTCATTTCTGCTTTTGTGTTTAATGTGCACTCTTTATTTTTAGATGCAGATTGAAGTGTTTTTGGAGATAAGCAAGTTAAATAAAGCAATAAACTTGCTTGCGCAATGATTGTAAATTATTGAATTCCTTATTGGCTTTTATGGATTGAACTCTCTGGTTATGTTCTTTTTTTTTTTTTTTTGAGAAGCTCTCTGGCTATGTTCTGAATCTTCTGATGACAAGTGAGTGTTCTGAATCATGTCTCAAGTGACCCTCCTCTGTACAAAAAGAAACAAAATTATGAAGAAAGATGTAAAATAATAGGAAAGAATAAAAAAGATTATTAAAAAAAATTGCTGCCTTTTTTTGGATTACATGAGAATGCTGTCAGCAGAAATGTAGCTTTAGGAAGTGCCAAATTCGTTATAGTGTAGGCATTGTTTGGTCTCATTTTTAAAGAGAACCAAGGTTCAAATTCTCAGTAAATTCAAATTCCCTTCTCCGCTGGTTGTGAGTTGTAATTAGTGCATTCTTAAAATTAAAAAAAAATGTAGATTTAGGAATGTCAAATGTGAATTTAAAAAATGGAATTATTAAACCGATATCATCATGAAATTTCTTGCAAATATGAATTTAAGTGGGCCAAAAGCGATGCATGTCAAAAGAGAAAGTAGTAGTATTCGTTTTTTATGCTAATTTTTTAAGACAACTTTTTAGAATTTTAAACCAAATAAAACATGTACAAATTCCATTTTACATGTTCCTAACTATGTTTTTGACTAATCAAGGAATTTACAAGGATGGAATTAAAAAATGAAAAAGGAAAGAATTTATAAGCTTTTATGCTGTTTTGCTTGATACAGGTGTTCAAAAAATACTGTGAATCTTTATGTTGTTGTAAAAAAACTTAGATTACTGATGCATGATAGAATAATCAGGTATTCCAAGCTTAACAATTAGCTAGCAGAAGTGGTAAGCAAACTTCTTAACTATTTATTTTATTTAGTTTTCTGTTTGATAAATTACTGGTGGCTAAATTAGCAATATTTTTGTCACTTATTGAATGTCATATTATAGTGTATGAAAATTATATATATCTATATATATATATATTTATTTATATATACACACACATATATCAGGAAGCAACCGTTGTCTATTTCACCATATTGTATGTCATGAATCATGGTGTGATGAGCTAAGCAACTCCTGATAGCGGTGCTTTAACATTTTGTTTTAGTTTAAACTGTCTTGTTAGATGTATAATCAATTGCTAATATTTGTCTTTAGATCTTCCAAATTCTGGTCTTATGGATAGCTTCTTGATTAGTTTTTAAGTCAGTCTCTGTGGTAACTATTAAGAACATCTCACTCTCTCTCTTGCCCCACATATTTCACATCCACTCCACATCATGGTTAAAAGATGCATATATTACTTTTATGATCCTCAATTAGCCAACAAAATCCACTCCTTAGTCATCTTCCATGACAAAGATCAGTCAACTTGGAACATCATGGCTAGTAACTTGAACATTTTAATAGTTTGCTTAGTCTTTGTTTATTAAAATTCATCAAGAATCTGATTATTTGTAGCATTGACTTGCCTAAACTAAATGTATTTATATCAAACTTAGGTTAAAAGTATTGATCAAGATAACTGCAATTTCACAGGGTTAGACACATGTACAAAAGGTTTCAGAGTTAGGGAAAGTAGGTTTATCTAGGACATAATCAAAATCATTATGTCATGTTTTTAATGGTCATCTTTGAGAGAAGTAGATTTTTGAAAACAGAGAAAAATATTAGGTTAGAATAGTGTCGCATAGTAACAATGACTGGTACCTAACACTCGCTCCACTTGTCATTAGTTAAATGGGTCAAACAATTAAATCTACTATTTATTTTCTAAAAGCATCATATAAAGGTTAAGATTTTTAGAATGATCTTCTAGGATGCCAGATTGACACGTTCATATCGTACAGAATTAATACTAAAGTATTGAAAAAGAAACATATGAGGTAAGTTAATCTTTTGGCACTTCTAAAAATCCATTTTGATGTATCAAGTTTTTTTTTCTCCAATAAAATATTGTATTTTAAAGTTTGTTGTTCAAAGGGGAGCATTTATATGTTCTTTCATGGGCCTATAAAACTTTAATCGTAAATGAAAGTTTTACTTTTTCTCTCTTTTGTTAGGCTGAGCGTGATGATAAAATAACATTTTTCTATGATGAAGAGTAGCATAATTATCTGATTTTTTTGTTCTGTTTTCCTTTTTCTTTTGATGTGCCAAGTGCCGACTACATCCTTAGACAAGTCACTTCATTTGTATATGATGTATTTGTTTTTTGGGATAATTTAAAAATGGAGGATGTGTCCAACTACCCAATTTGTAATTCACGAGATTGTATATTTTCCTTCGGGTTTATACACTGTCTCTGTCAGAGGTGGATCCCACACATTTGTGGAATCCACTTGCTTGCGAGAGAAATGGTATAAACATTCGAAATAAAATATAATTTTTCATAATTCAAGCTCTTAAATTGCCAAGTTCATTAAATTCTTAACTCTAGGTTTAGGTTTTAGATGGTGTAGGGATGATAGACTCAGTAGTATATATTAGGTCGGAGGCCCAGTTTGAGGACGTCTAGTTTTCCGAAAACGGGCAAACGTTGTTATGAAGTTCGACATTAATGAATAAAGAAAGAGATCTGGTTATGATGATCCAAGAAGGGGGTCCGAGGAGGGATGCTTCCTCGGCTAAGCAAAGCAAAGGTCAGAAGGTACGGTTTGCCATCCAGAAGCAACGTTCCAAGAGATGCTATTGATAAGAATATACATCGTGAGAGCACAGGACAAAGGAAATTTATGAAATATCTAAGAGAAAACTGCTACCACCGCATTGAATGCTCTGTAACTAATTCTCTGGCTGTATTAGTGAGAAAGTAATACATGAACAGTAGTTTTCAGCCTTACAGCTACTCCCAAAGATTTCAGAAATGTGCTGATGGGACAAGGATCAACACCAACAATTTGATCTACATGTGAAGGATAGAGATAAAAGAGGGAAGATAGTATAAAATAGAGAGAAGACCCTGAGGGAAGGGGATCGGAGAATGAAGAGAAAAACACTATAATCAATCCCAAAAGAAATAGATACAAGAATCAACTTCCTCGAATTGTGTCCGAGGACGATTTTTCTTAGATAAAATCAGTTCATCTTTATTTTATTGTCATCTTTACCCACTATGATTGTTGTCTAAACTCCCTTTCATTGTGTTGGGCTCTTTGAGTCTACTCCCTTTCTTCCTTTGGGCTTAGGTACCAAATTGCATCCCTACAGATGAGAATAAATGGGATGGGAGGGAAGAAAAGGATGGTCCATCTCTCTCTTCATTCTATACGTATGTTATATAACATCTTCTTAATTCTTTATTTTTCTTCTCATCTATGCACTTGTCGTGGTTAAACTATAGCTAACAGAATATAATTTCTTTTGTCTCTAGACCTCCATAATTTATGCACTCTTTAAGAAAGTTATTCTACCTTAGAGGGTGGTCCTCTCCTCCATTGTAGGTCCAAGCATCCATGTGCGTATGATCATAGCAATGTTATTATATATTTGGGGCTGTGAATGAGTTTAGTTTGAGCCAAGTAGTTGCTTGGCTTCATAAGTTGAATTTCAAGAAGAGATAGCCTAGAGACACACAAAAAATTTGACGTTTGTTGATGTGATAGATTACTAGTAGTAATTAAAAAAATGATTTAAGTAGTGCGTTTAAATAAGAGCTAGTGAAAGCTTATCAACTCAACAAATAAAATAAAATAAATTTTTGTCAAATTTTTTTTATACCTACATAGCATTACTCTTTCAACAAAAAACCCCTCTTCATTTTTTTTTTTCCTCATAAATTTCGAAAAATCTCATTAAAATCGGCTTATACCTGAAATATCTGAAATTGACTTGGCTCGAGCCCAACAAATTGTTTAACCAAATATTCTACGTAGCCACTTTTAGTAACCTTCTACCAATGAGATTGCTATCCCACTTTGCACGATCCTCCAGACAAATTAATCATGAGCCAAACCTAACTGCCTCTGATTATTTTATACTCCTAATAAGGCTTAACTTTAAGAGAATATCACCATTTGCTTTTCTTGAGTGAAAAGATATATAGTTATATACATGCACATATAGAAGAATCATTCTTTTACCATAGGTCTCTTTGGGTCTATAATAAGCACTATCTAAAAAAGAACTGTCAAGAATCAAGATTATTAAAATTTCTTTAACCAAAATTATCATATGGTTTTTTTTTTTTGTTGAGAAACCTATGATTTGGTAATCTGCTTTTGTTCCTTTATATCCATTATTGAGAATTAGTAAAAGTTGATATACAAATATATACTCTTTTAATTTAAAGTTGCTTAATTAACTGCCTCAAAAAATCTAGTTGATTATAATAAAATAAATAAATTCAACATTAGCCAATACCCTTGATAATTTTGTTAAAATACTTTAAATGCCCTTTAAAATTGTTTAATTTAAACTAGAGCTTTAAATAGCTTTAAACCGTGTATTTATGGTTTAGATTCTTTGATGCATTGTTCTAGTTTTTAATAGAAATAACAAATTTATAAATGCTCATTTTAAAATGACACTAATTTAAGTGAGAGAGACTAAATAATGATAATGAAAAAAAATATCATTATTATTATTAAATAAATATATATTGGTCATTAGTTGAACTGGCTGAATTTAAGTATTTAAAAAAAGAGTAATACTATTATTATGTCATATTTTGTCATTGCTCACATTTTAAACTCTTTTTCATTACCATATTTTATCATTGTTGTTTGCCAAATTCTGTTAAAACCTTTTATTGTAAAAATTCTACGGCTAATAAAGCTTTGATTCCTACCCCAAAATTACCACACATTTAGAAATTTTGCTAAAGAGCTTTAGGGGCCCTCTTAAAGTTGAAAAAATAGGTTGTGTTTAGATCAACTTCTAGCTAAAAGCTTATTTATTCAAAGTTGGCACAAGTATAATTGTACATAGAAAAAGTGCAGCTATAAAAGAGAAAATGAGACTATTCTAGCTCTTTATAGAAATTATGAATTGAAATAAATATTTCTGGAAAGAAAGAGAGGTAATAATAATAATAATAACAACAACAACGACGATGATGAAAATGAAATAATAACCACTAATCGAACTAAAAGGAATCATGAATGAAAATATAATTCACTTTTATTATGTCTCTTTTGTCATTTTTCACTCTTAAAAGCTCTTTTTTTTTTTACCAAATTGGAGTAAGGATTTCAAAACACTTCATCAATATAGTTTGCCAAGCACTCTAAACGGCAAAGCTCTTTTCAGTAGGGGTATTCATTTTGCTAATTGGCATTGACAAAATCGGCTGAAACCACACCGATCGAGCTGACTGGCTTTGGTGGTTTTTGATTAGTTCCCTTAAATCGACGTCAATAGTTCGTCTATCAACCATGGGTTTTCAAAAATGATCCATCACTGATTGCTTGACATGCATGTGTATATAAGGCAATCTTATTTTGTATCAAATTATACCACGCCATCCATATCAAAACCTAATAAATAAGAGATGTGTATAAAAATAATTACCTATTAACATATGTCTTTCATTTGTTAATGGAGTAGTTATTTTTTGCTGACATGTCTTACGCTTGTTGGATTTTGATACCGTTGACGTAGTATCATTTGATACAAAATACTTTCTCCTTCCATTGTTGATTTATTCCCATTCTTATCGATTCTTGGTTGATATCATCACCTTTGATTGTCACTCAAGGCTCAAGCCAACACCATGACTCCCATCATTATTTTCCATCACCGACTAGTGGGGATTGCCCCCGTTGTGATTGGCCAATGAACCTTCCACGATGCAGCTTAGTGTGGGGGGGGGGGGGGTGTTTATAAACTCAGTCCAAGGGGTACTCTATAGTTAAAACTTTCTCTCCTACAATAATAGCAAACCTATCTTTTATCTCATGAAAAATGCTCTATTTACAACATTTTTATAATACGTTCACAACAAATTCTATGTAGTAAATTGTTATAGATTGTTATGAGTAAGCAAAAAAGTCGTTTAAGTTGTGGATTTAAATTAGAACAGATAATAAATTATCACCTCTAATTTATTGTGCAAATATTGAGCACATAACACTTTTCTAATCTCGTTATATTTTGAGGAAAATTGTTTTTGCTTAGATGTGACTGAAAGGAAACAGTAGTCTTCTTTTGAAAATTAGTTGTTCTGTCAATTATTTTGTTTATATAGCTTATTTTAGGGCATTGATGGTAGGGATGATCTAAGAAATCCAACTTTAGGATAAAATAAATATTGGGAACGTGGACAAATTTTAGAAAATGGAAGATATTGCAGTGTGAACTTCACTGATCCAATGCAGACCTCATTGCCCCCTATCCTATCATCCAACTAATCCTTGAAAAATAAAGAACAAATGGCATAAATTCGTCAACACCATACACGGAGGTAAGGTATGGAAGTCTACGTGTGTACGCAGGCAAATAGGGTTTCAAGGTGCACCCCGTCTCCCTCTGGTTAAAGAAAGCTTCCATATTGATTTCTTAATTTTATATATATGATAAACAAATTATAGGCGTTATTGATCTAGAAAGACAAAGTGAAACAACATGTTGCTACTAATGTAACAGCTGCCCGAATTTTGAGCAACTGATTAGTAAACAATGTAAAAGCTCGTCGTAGTTTATTAGGTTTTTCCCTTAATTAAGTGTCCATTAGTTAATAAATTATTATTCACTAAAAAAAGAGGCACGTTGATAAAGAAAACTAGCTCCATCATGGGCCATTAGCTTTAAAGTTACATGTATTGTAGACCAATACAATCCATGCCATTCAAGGAAGGAAAGAGTCTGAAAATAAAACAAAGGAACAAAAAGATATGGGAAACGTAGAAGAGAAAAGAATAAGTACAACATAATCTTTTTGCACTATGTACATAACCGCGGCTAGAAGTAAAAAAATGATTTTGTCCACTAAAGACCACCAGGAGATGGCCTAATAGTAGCAAGACCTTGTAACCTATCATCTTGTGAATTCCAAATTGCTTCTCCAAGTAGTAACAAGTCACAATATTATGCGGAAAGTTACATACCATTCATGAGTAGAGTTGAAGTGAGTCAAAAACAGTAACTACACCGTATGATCTATTTTCTCATTTACCAAAAAATAAAAGGATTTGTCCGCTAAGGAACTAAAACCTGCCAAACTTTAATGTCACGGTCCAAACCACCGCTGTAAACAAGGTAAGCTGCTGTATTAGATGTGTTGCAACTATCAATTGCTGCAGTCAAGCACTTGACTGGGCCTGTATGCCCTTCCAACACTGCCACACAACTGTAGTTTCTATCAACACCTCTCCAAATCCTAACACTTCTATCAGCTGAACCACTACAAACCAAATCAGACACAACAGCCAAGCACAAAATGGAGCTAGTGTGACCTCTAAGCGCACCCATAACATCCATGTTGCCACCACCACCATCACTACTTTTCTCCCATACCACTATGGATCTATCACATGCACCAGAGTACAACAAAGACCCATCACTGCTTAGAGCCAATGCATTGACCCCAGAGTTGTGTTTGATAAGTGTGGCAATTAAACGATGTTTCTCACCTGGGTTTTTCTTCCACACCTTGATTTTCCTGTCAGCTGAGCCAGTATAAACATGTCCATCATCGGCTAATGCCAGTGCGTTTATTGCATCATCGTGTGCGTTTGTCACGGATTCTAAGCACTTAAAGTCCGATGTTCGCCAAATCTTGAGTGTCCTATCCCATGAAACGGAGTAGAGAAGTGACTCATCCTGAGACAAAGCAAGTGAAGACACAGCATCAACATGATGTACCCAAGTGCAACTCTTGTGCCTTCGAATCTGAACCTGGTTCTTAGGCATCAGGAGCTTAAAAGCACGGTCACCAAGTGTTGGAAGTGTAGCCAAGCGCGTGTACTTTTGGTGATCATCAAGTTGTTCATGGTTATTGATTTTCCATACCCGGATTTTATGGTCTTGATGAGCACTATAGAGTTTGTCAGCTTGTACCACTAGGGACTTCACGGCACCTTTCCCAGCAACTACAAAGTTGTTTGTTGAACTTTCTTGGTCTAATTGATCAGAGTCAAAAGGGTTGCGTTTCCATGACCTGATTTCTCTGTCAGAAGAGCCTGCATAGAGGAATTTTCCAGCTAGGGTGAGAGAGGATATGTAAGAGGTTTGGCCTTTGAGAGTGGTGAGGCAATAGTGGTGTGTGTTGGAAAAAAAACAGTGTTGTTGGGATTGTGAGGTGAGTGAAGGAACTGATTGGAGGCTTGGCTGAGAAAGAAGGGACTTCAACTCTAGTTGATAGTGGTTGGACTCAGATTGAGACTCATTGTTTGAGTGGTTAGACTCAGATTGTTGGCATGCCATGATTCCCATATCAAAGAGAAAGGAAATGAAGGAATTGTTAAATATATAGTAGAGAGACAGAATTGGAGGAACTTTTTTTGTTCTTTATTTTGGAGAAGGTGTAGTGAGCAAAAGATATACAGTTGAATTATGGGTTAGTGTTTGGCATAAAGTGAGATGCAAGAATGGTGAATGGCCCAGTTTCAACTTTCAATTTTCAACTATTCTAATAGTAATATAGGTAGGTGTAGGTGTAGTGTAGGAATTGGTCCTGCACAGTCAGAGGGCATCAACCTTTGCTCTTTTTTTTTTTTTTTTTTTTTTTTGTGTGTTTTTCTTTTCAATTTTTGCTTGCAGAGAGGATCAACCATTAATTCTTCCAAACTAACATGGACATGTACAGAAAACCTGACCCTTCTAGGGAATGGTGGAGGTGTGGATAAGTGGGGGAATAGGTCAGGAAAATGGAAAAAAAAAGGGTGAAAATATTTTCTGGTTCTAAAAATTTGGGTTAAGCTCTCATTTAGTTTCTGAAATTTTAAAATTCCTTTTTTTTTTTAATCTTCAAAAAATTATAAATATATCAAGACAGTTCATCCATAAGCAAAAATTATATTAACATTGCTATGTAAAATGTTTTACCAAAATTTCAAACGTAAAATATTTTACTTCTTCTTGCTTTAATTTTACAATTTGACCAAAAAATATTTTGCAATTGACCAGATTTTACATAAAAACAAACATGATAAAATGTGTAAAATATTTTTCTAAAAATATTTACTTTAAGACAAATGGAGCAAGAAGAAAATATTTTACTTTGAAGATATTTTACGTAAAATAATATCTGATGCAAATTCTGGGGGTCACCCTATACCCCCAACACACATATAATAACAATAATAAAAGGAGGGCATAGTAAACATTTTGTCTATATTTTCAAAGTAAAGTACCAGCCAAATTTTCGAGAATAGCAAGCTTGGTCCGCAACTATATTATAAAAGCAAAATATGTGACAGCTGGATGTGAAATTAACAATACAATAGAGAGTATGCATGTGCAAATAATGTATATTAACTATTCATATAAAATTTGTAAGAGCATAAAATTTAACAGCCTAGGCCCACTGGAAATAGTGAGATTGGAATTCCTAAACTCAGCCTAAATCAATAGATACTTGTATAGAGGGTGGAATGAACAAGTTTGGGCTTCGCCTAAGAACACAAATAGAGAAAGAATGACTAGAGGCCTAAGGTTTAAAGATATGAATGAATCTTTACAAGTTTGCCCGAGGTCAATGATCCTGGTTGTTACAAATATTGTTCTCTCTCTCTCTCTCTCTCTCTCTCTCTCTCACAGCTATTGTTCTATATATGATCTCTTTTTCTTAATTCTCGTTGGATCCTCCCTTTATCTAAGAGTCTATTTCCTTTATATACTTCATGGCATCTTGCATCCTAGCCCTCCATCTTTAATTTTTCCAAATCTCCTTAAGACACTTGCCCCATTAGACTTCTGGTGAAGGTGGTGGAAAGAGCTGCTGAGCTGTGGATTCACTGTTTAGGTCACTTCCTCATAAATGCAGCTGATAAAGCTGTTGCCAACTATTTAATGCAAATGAACATATGAGACTTTACAAGAAACTTCCCACAAAGATTCCATTTAACCCCTGAGGCACCTTCATTCATTATATCCCCCAAGGACGCTCTGTCACTTCCCATTCTCTCCTCGAACCACCTCACTCCTCCGGCCTTGGACGCCCCTTCAAGAGGAGCAATTGAAGACTACAACGGTACTTCCCATCTTCGGTCCTCGGGTCCCCCCAAAATCTATATAAATAAATATTCAGTAAAAAAATATAAAGAATGCTATCCACCTAAGAAATCTTATTTTATGAAAGGTTTAAATAAATATTCAAGCTTGTTCTTAGTTTATTCAATAGCACAAATCACCATTAATTTATTAGCAATTGCATTCTTTTTTAAGCATTGAATACGTAGTTCGAATCTCCTATCTCACTTTCTTATTATCAACCTATATATATATCTACACACACACCAAGGGTGGCGCCACCTTATGGCCAGGGTCGTCCCAAGACCACCCTGACCTGAAAAAAAAAATTTTACATAATAATTTAAAATTTTATATTTATCTACCTTTAAAAAAAATTTGGGAACACCTTGAATTTTTTTTATGCCAATAAAATTATATTTTGATCCATAATTTGAGCAACTTAACAATATATTAGGGTCTTTCAAGTAAAAAGAACCACATGCTTTTATATTCTTTTAAGCCTGTACTACGACTTTACTTTTAATTTTTGCTTTACCTGACACACTGTCATTGTACAACTAATTGGTCAAAGTCACGTAAATTTAATTTTTTTTCATTGTACAACTACTTTTATTTTTTCTTTTTCCGATAATTTTGACTAGAAAAAAATAGTAGTTTTAGTTAATTAAGTGAATAAACTTAAAAAGTTACTTAATTTTTATATAACATCAATTAATTCATTATATATATAATAAAATTTTTATTTTTATGATTATAATTAAACATGTGATTGTCCATTCTAAGAAAATTTGATTAAATGTACACGAAAAGTGTCACTGAATATTATGTGTTTATATTTTGCTATCATATTATTAGTAATAAACTTATTATATTTTTATTTCTATAATTTAAAATTTTATTAATTATATTATTTATGACGTCACCGGTTCGACCATCGGTCAGATCTCGGTCCAACTAAAAAACCAGTAACCAGTCCCTTTTTCGGTTATTTCACCATATTGGTTTATAAAACCATGGAAAAAATCCAAAAAAAAAAAAAGAACGAAAATCTGGAAAAAAAAATTATAATAAAACCACTAACAAGGCCCAAACCAAATGTCAATGGAAAAACCCAGTATAAGATCAATCTCATCTCAAACTAAGACAATCACTACTCCAACACCAACACGATTATGCTTTTAATTCAACAAATATTAAAAAAAATCATCACTGCCTTAGCGCCTCACGAATTTACAAGTCATTAAATAATTTAAACTAAAACTAAATCAAACCTAAAAACTAGAAAGAAATAAGAAACTCACTTACTCTCTTCAGTTATCGCCGTCTATTCCTGTTTAATAACACTAAAAACAACCACAACTAAATTCCACAAGTTTTATGTTGTAAAATTTTATGTATTTACATATTTTTTTAATTGTTGTTGTTGTCAATATATAATTTTTTTTATTAAATTATATAATTTATGCTTATTGAGAAATACTTTAAAAAAGAATTAACGAAGTAATATACTAAATACGTCCTTAAATTTATTGGTTGAAAAATTATGACAATTACTCAAGTAGTCTTGTCACCCAGTGATACAGCGCCTAACAAGAACAAAAAGTTCTGAGTTATTTTTAGTCACCCAAAATAAAACTTGTATAGTTGTACACTTGTACTAAACAAACACTGAAATTGATTAAAAAAACTCAGAGCTATATATGATTGATTCCGACGGCTTTGATTTTCGGATAAGAAGGTACAAGAAAAGGACAGCCTTGGATATCAAAAGCAAGCGGTTATAGAATTGGCACCTGGCATGAGATATTTTGTATGTAATCAAGATATATACTATGATCAAACGTAAAAAATAAAATAAAATAACTTTCCTGTTTCAACTACAATTGGACGACTTCAGCAAAAAAAAAAAAAAAACTATTATTGGACGACAAACCATGCAGCTTATCTTCGAGCATCTCTTGTACTCATATATTTTACTCATCATCCACATAAAATACCCTTTTGGGAAGATTTGATTTGAGTGACCCTTACTGATCAAACCAAGAAAAAAAAATTAAGGATTTTTTTTTAGAGATTATTAATCTATGGCGTCCGCTTCTAATAATAGCTCTTTATTATCAGACCAAAACACTAATCAGTTTTTTATGTATGCAGAAATTGAATTTTAGATCTCTTATACAACCCTAGATCTCTTTAGTGTGTCTGTCTCAAGACTTACACCATAACTAGCCTTTGCTGCATTATAAAATTCATTTGCTTTCGTTATTATACAAAAATAATACAACAATGAGAAAATATCCCCTTATACTTGTTTGCAATGTCTACATTTTGAAACGTGAAAGTGGATATAAAAAAACTAACCATTCTATGTGAAACGTTATTGTTTATGGAGAAAGTTTAAGGAGGAAAAATACAAATCAAAACATCATTATTTTGATTAAACTTAAATACCTAGTAAGCTTAATGGTTTGGGATTTTGACCTCAATTAAGTGATAATGCAGGGCTAAACACCCCCCCCCCCCCCCAAAAAAAAGAATGATGAAAAGGATATTGATCTCCATTACATAAACAAAAGGCCCCAAATTTGTGCAAAAAAGTCTTGAAAATTGTAGAATGTTAATTGACTTATTTTTCTAAAGAAAAAAATATGAATTTTTTTTTTTTCATTCTTTCCCTTTCCTCTAAGAAGGTCCTTAAAATATTAAGCCAATAGAATTGTTTCATGAAAACAAAATTATGAGTGTGTCAAATTAGATTGATCATGTCTAAAGAAGATTAAATAGATTAGTTATTATATATTTTAAAAGATATGTCAATAAAACCTAAACATAAAAATTTAATTAATAATTTTGTATCTCAAAATATTATATATATATATTTAAATAAAAAGAATATTTAATTGATTTTTAATTATTAAAAAACACTCACTTAAATGTATTGTCTTAAACTTCAAAATGTATTGAGTCTGTCGTTTCTACTTACACGGTCAGATGCACTATTTTCTCTCCCTCCCCCTTTTTTTTTTTTTTTGTGCGGATAAATCACATCATTTTATTAAAGCAAATTTGGTTTTTCTTGAAGGTACAATAATCAGGTGGCCAAAGTAGGACCCCGATTGGAACCTTTGCACCCAATTAACAATGATAATTGCTAGATTTATAGATTTAATTAGGTGATACTGGCCTTTGTGCGTAAGGCTATTGCTTACACATAGTTGGAGAGGTCTCTCCCCCTTCCTAATCAAGATCTCTTTCAATTTACTAAAATTACTTTTTAGGCAAATTTGGTTTTTCTTGAAGGTACAACAATTATCAGTTGGCAAAAGTAGGACCCTGATTGGAACCTTTGGATCCAATGGACAATGATAACTGCTTTGGAGTACTGTACGTCTCAATTGGCTTCCAACATGTTCATGATTTATTCCTTTCTGGCTACCACAATATGAAGTAGGTCTAGCTCCTATAGATACTTCTTTGAGTGTGACTTGCATTCTGACCTCAACAATAATGGCTTTTAGATGAAACTAGGTCTAGAGGTAGAGTTATCATAAGAAGAATCTGTCAAAACTATTGTCCCTTGATGCAATAGGGATGATGATTTGCCTATAGAATGCAGAATGCTTTTCAATAAATATGGTAGGCCAAAATTGAACAGATTTGAAAGCTAAAGTTGGTATTAGGGACATGTAGGCTGTACCTATGACTATGATCGAATACCTTATTTTGTATGTTTCCAGAGGTCGGCCAAATCTTATCTTGTATCCAATTTCTCCCATGTATTTGAAGATGTTAAGGAAAAAGTTTTAAAAAGAAAGCTTTGAAATCACTTTTCACAATTTCTCTCTTTTAAATTTGAAAAAGAAACATTTGTGTTAAGTTCAAGAAAAAGACTGTTATATAAGACTTCGTAGCATTGGAATTTCGTAACTTGCATGGTGCTATTTCATGCTGACATTAGTTTTCGTAAGTTTATTTTCCTCCCAATTAATTGTAGAGTCCACACCCTGCTTTTTATGAAGCTTAAACTGATTTCATTCCTTATGTCATCTCGGGTTTTCGTTTTCATACTAAACACACTGCGATTTGCAAGTCAAAAATTATTGGCTTGTTGATTTTGAGACGGATTGAGACTTTTTTAAGATTCCAAGATTCCAAATCCGGCTACCAACCACGCATGAGTAGAGACTTAGTGATCATATGTGAGAAAAGTAATAAAAAATAGGTTTAGAAAAAAAATAATGATTCATTTACATATTAGCCAAAATCACCATATCAAGTGGGATTTAGTAAAATGAACCGAAATGGATGAAATGGAGCGAAATTTGTTGGAATTTAGAATGAGAGGGAATAGAATGGTGATTCGTACCGATTAATTAATTTAAATGGAAAATTCCGACAGTTGCAGGCAGAATGAAATGAAATGAAATTCATAACTATTACAATTAGAAGAATGGGAGGATTTGAAGCTTGGTTGTTCTAATAAAGAAGATTAGAACATGTGACTCTTGAATCTTGATGGTAACACAACTTTTTTTCTCCATTTGAATTGCAAACTCAAGAATTCTAACATCCTAGCAAAAGAAAAGAAAGGTTCTTAAGGAAAATGATGTCACGGAAAACACAATGAAGAACTCATAATTAACGACATATATTTTAGAAGTGAAAATCTATGTTAGTAATGTATATTGATGTTAAAATTTATTATCACCTCTCCCCCCCTCTCATTTTTTGAAGAAGTTCCTTTCCATTATATTGGAAGTGGAGAAAGATCATTTCACGATTATGATTTAAAAAAAAAAAGAAAAAAAGCTCTAACAGTAATAGAGTGTCATTTCATCCAAATAACATGACAATGGATAAACCTTTAGATTTGTAACATTTGATGAAATAGAACCAATTCAAATGGAGAGGATCCATACACCTTTTCCCATCCCGCTTTATCGATAGGGAGGTTTTTATTTATTCAACAAAGTAGTCTATGTACAACAAAAGGCTACCTAAGGCATGGTGTCCCATAAAGCGTTATTTTTCCTTTGTATTGCGGGGGATTCAAGTGCGATAGATAACAAGTGCGTGTGAATTTTGGTAAAATATTGATTGTCCCTAGCATAATTATGTATTAATTTTTTTTTTTTGAGAAAGAATGTATTAATTTATATTAATTGTGCGAAATATATATATCTCTTCACCGACTTCATCTCTTGATTGCTCCTTTTATTTATTGCAGGCTTTTTTGCTTTTCGAACCTACCAGCAAAAGTATCTAAAATGAAAGCCAACATAATTGTCACAGGCTCAAAGCCAATTAATTAGACAAACTTTGCACAGATATCTTTATATTCACTCTTTCTTCGTTTCTTTTTACCTTTTTTTTATTTTTTTTTTGGTTGGTAATCAAAGTGGTACCCTCAAGGGAACATTATGATTCCATAAGAGGAAGGTCTTAAATTAGACGAGTACGTACGAGTGTAAGACATCCTATACTAGTATAACATATCATATGAGTCTGTATGTTGGTAGATTTTTTTTTTCCAAGTATAGTTATATTTTAACTAACTTTCAATTATTAAACATCTAACACACATTGTATATGCTTACTTAAAATAAAAACCCTTCAAGCCTCAAATCAAAAGGAGAGAAATATGAAGTTTTTCGTAAACTTTATTGCGCACAGCTTATCACACACTGTACTCTCTTAAAATCGTGTTTTAGCCTGCGTGACACAATATATAAGGGCTGTGTGCCATAAGCGATGTGCAGCTATCCGGCTTCCTAAATGTGTGCTGCCTCTGGTAGCATAGAGTACTCTTATTTAGGAAAGACTTGTAATGTTACCAACTCAAGAGAGGTGGAAGAGATCCGCAACTTATTAATTTCAATTTGATCTTGGACTTGAATCTTCACTGCAAAGAAATTGGTCCATGGACACCTACAATTGTTTCAAATGTGCCCAAATTGTCTTGAAGGTTAGAATAATCCAACTAAAAACTTGAGGTTATCATCTATAAACTTCTTACATTGTCTCACATACCTAGCTATCAAGGAATTCATGTTCACAAAAAGACTCTCTCTCTTTCTTGTTTTATGATGTATCAATCAGCTATTCGTGGCTTGAAGGGACCATTACTCTGTAGGGAAATCGAAATCTATTTCATTAATGAAAGCAAGTTGAAAGTGGACAATATCTCATAAAGCACTGTCCCTAGTTCACTATTGCATAAATAATGAAGAAAGGGGTCTTGCAAGCACTAATAAATTCACAACCAGAAATGTCTCGTCTGTGCAACTTACATTACACTATCCATCCATTGTCTGTTGGTCCCATAAATGGCAATATCAATCAACAAGACATTAATAATTTTGTGGATGCTTATGTTTACTCTTATATCTTTCACTGTTATTAGATGTGTCTTGGTGTTAAGAAAAACCATCTTATACCCTTGTATTTTAGTGTCCATTATTGAATTGCAGAAACAAAGAGTTTCACATGCCAATGGACAAAGACAATGCCCCAGTTTGCTCAATTTGGTAATCAATTATAACTCCTTCACATGATGATCAGTGTGGCCAGATTACTAGACCTTTCAATTACACTCATCACACTCCGAATTCCATCTATAAAAGGGGTAGCCTGGTAGGTATAAAGTATAAACACAGTAATATCATATCCATGTTAGTTGGCAAAAGAATATAATGGAGGCTGTCATATTCATATTCTTTTCAATTACTTTATCAGGCACTACTCTTAACTGCATGCACTATAGTTTCATTTATCATTTTTAATAAGTGAAATAATGACATAAATCCCATATTACACATTCACACAAGCATTACTTCAGCTGATGTAATTAATTCTTTAAGAATTTTAAACTTTTTAACTGCTTAGTGTGTTTTGGATAAGCATAAAATTCACCTTATTTTAATTTAATGGTGTCAGTTTATGTACCACTTTTTAAATGCTCTTTTCTAAGTAAAGTTATACTTTTTATCTTGTTTATCTTATAAGCCAAACAAGCACATGACCTGCTCTCACACATGTATAATTTACAAAAGATTATTATAAAGGGTTAATTGCCATAATTTTGGTCCCTAAAATTTGGTTTAAGTTCAATTTTGGTCCCTTAAATTTTAAAAGCTTGGATTTTGGTGCCTGAAATTTCAACAAAGGGTACAATTTGGTCCTTTATTTTATTTTCTATTTACATGACTAATGATATGCTAAGCCATCCCATTTCTAAGAGACTAAATCAAATCAACCCCATATATGTAAGAGCCAAAACCAAACTAACTCCATATTTCAATAACCAAAATTTAAAGACCGACATCGTTCCCTTTTTTCTTAATTACGGGATCAAATCTAAACTTGTTAAATTTAAATGACCAAAATTGAACTTATCTCAGATTGCAAAGACAAAAATATTGAGAAGGTATAGGAAGACAACAAAATGTCACGACACGATTATTACCTGCTCTGCTGAAACCGATGTGCATGAGTTTATAATATTAACCCCACCAATTGATTTCATGGGACATGAGGGGAACAATATGTTCACAGTGCACAGTACACCCACAAAGCCACAACTCAATATAAGAATCATGCCTTTAACTAGGCCCAAGGTTCCAAAACCCATAGACAATCCATCTGAACTCATCCCAAGGCCAGGCAAGGCTCAAGCTGACACAACAAATTAACTATTTTTGGGCCGTCCATTATAAAAAACCCATATGAAAACAATTTTAAAAAAAAAAAAAAAAGATAAGAAATAAGTAGATTGTAAACTCCTGGATTTAGTTAGAGGTTTTAATTTGTGATTATTTTATAAATTTGTCTCATTTAGTTGAAAACTAGTAAGGAGATATTTTAAGATATCTAAATTTAGAGCCCACAGCCTAAACGGCTTGAAAACAGGAAGCTCATTATATAATAGTAGAATAGATATAGATAAAAATAAAGCTTTTGTTCATTTTATTCTACTAAGTTCCAAGTCTATTCAATTAAAAGTCTTTGGGTCAACTTTAGTTAAAATATTTATTAAAAAAAATTCTAGAAAGTATTTTTTTTAATCATTAATTGGATGCTTTAATATAAAAAAACTCAAAGAGAAAAAAATAGATAATTGACTGTAATATATAACAAAAGTTAATAATGATGCATTAATTGAATAAATTCGAAATATATAAAAACCAAAGAGTTTAGAATTAGTGAACATTACAAATTTTAAAAAATTGACAATTTCATTTTCTACTTAACAATATTCTTACAAGACTTTTTAAACAGTTAAAAAAAATAAGAATGATTATTAATAATATTTAAATTATATATATAAGAATTATACTGTGCATAGTTATTAAACCCAAACCGACCCAGCTAGTTGAACCGGAAAGCCAGTGACCCGACACCTAGACTAATCCGGGTGTTTAAATGGACCGTTTATGCATATGACCCAATCAAACCCAGTCAAACCCTGCGGGTTTATGGTGACTCGAGTAACCTGGATAGGTTTATATAACCCGATTGGATTTCTAAAATTTGTAAAATTACATCTATAGGTCTACTTTATTGACTTTTTTGTTATTTAATGTGTTATATATGGTAATTTAAATTTTAAAGAAGGGAAAACCTTTAAAAAAATTATTTGTCTATCTACTACCTCCAAGACTCTAGTCTTATCAAAAGATTAGCTACTCTGTTATTGTAAAACCTTGATTTTGAATTATAATTACAAATTTAATTTAAGCATATGTTTATTTTTTATAATTTGCATATTTATGTTATGATTTCTCAAACTTTTATATATATTTGACCCTATCGTTTGTCTGGTGATCCATTAGTTAAATCAGTAACCCAATGACTCAACTCATAGACTAAGTCAATATTCGGACTGGGTTTAATAACCATTATAAAAATATGCATCTTAATGAATATCTTTTAAGTATAATTTTGATATAGTCACAGCCGGCCTTCATGCATATGAATGAGTTAGTAGCCAATTTAAAGTAAAGAATGAAAGCAAAAAAGACAGAGCACCGAAATGAATTGCGAAGAAACAGGTACAAACAGACAAAAACAAACCACCATTTCTGATACAGTCACAGCCGGCCTTCAAAATTTGTCTCAACCTTCATCATCAAAAGATTCTCTTTCTCTCTCTCTCTCTCTTCAATGATCGTCACCATGCAACATTTCTCTCTCTATATTTATAAACAACCTCCATAACCATAACAAACCTTCCTTCCTTTTTTTTTTTCTCTATCTCACTAACCATCATGGACTCTCACTTTCCCGCCATTATTTCTCTCTCTCTCATCTTCGTGCTCTTCAGCTCCTCCTTCGCTCACTCCTCGACGATCGGAGTCGAATACATCTCGCGGATTCTCGAAATCCAGGACCGCGAGCGAGCTCCTCCGGCCGTCCAAGTTGCCGCCGCTCGCGCCGTTCTCCGCCGCCTCCTTCCTTCTCACTCTTCTAGCTTCCGTTTCGAAATCGTCTCCAAGGTCTTTCATTTTACTGCAATTTCAATTTTTTGTTACTCTGTTTGGCTGCCGAGAAAATTTCAATTTTATTGCTTCGTTTAGTTGCCTAGAAAATTGAAATGAAAATACGTACATAATCAGCTGGAAACTGATTGTTGATAGTGGAACTAGAAAAAAAAAAATGCAGAATGTGACTGTTGATTAATGTTACTGTGAAAATTGTACTGTTAGACTGCTCTATAATTTTTGTTAAACAAGTATTTTGAAAAATTGCACTGTCTTGTATAATATTCTCCATTCTTGCAAAATAATTTGCAAGATGATCGACCATCAATAACTATCTTTATCATAAAATGTTTGAATTTCAAGTATTTGTATCCTTAAAATTATATGCAAAAGTATGTGAGTTTATGTCTGATAGTAAATGACATAGCTTGTTAAGAGCAAAGAGAATTTGTAGTCCAATGGTGGAGTTTTTAAATTTAATCCAATAAAAATTATGAGGTGCTGAAACATCACATAGAGTTATACTAAGCGTAATTATGGGCAAAGATTGGGTTCAGTGCACTGGACTGGTTGAGATGATGACACACATTCACTTTTGGCCATGTGTTGCCATCGCAAAGTGTCCAACGTACTAGAGGCACTAGACCGAAGTCAAGTTCATATTTATATATTTCATTTTTTATTTACAAAGAGGATCTCACTCATTTATTTCTTTTACTTTCTTAGGAGCAATGTGGTGGTGAGTCTTGCTTTATGATCAAGAACAATCCATCTTTCAGTAGAAATGGGGATCCGGAAATCTTGTACGTTGAGAATGAGATTTCTTTATTCGCTACACAAGGATTTATCTCTGTTGAATAGTTTAGTGTCATTATTGGTGTTGACTTGAGCCCTGTGTTCAAAATCTTTTGTGATGTTTTAGTTTACTTGGAAATGAAATTCCTGAATGTTTGCTTTTGTAGAGTGTAATATTTGTGATGACATATTGTACTCGCTAACACACAAATGTATAAGCACATTCAAATGTGTGGTGTATTACCCCCATTGAACATGATTAGATGGTAACCGAAATAATGTGGCTGACGCATATGAATGTGACTTTCATTTCTTGAATAGAATTATGGGGGTCACTGCAGTGGAGATTTCGGCTGGTTTGCACTGGTATCTGAAGTATTGGTGTGGTTCACATATATCTTGGGATAAAACTGGTGGAGCGCAGCTATTTTCAGTTCCTAGAGCGGGCTTGCTCCCCCGTGTTCAAGATGCTGGTATCATGGTTCAGAGACCCATTCCTTGGAACTACTACCAGAATGCTGTTTCATCTAGCTGTAAGATTCCCCTTTCAAATTGCAATTATCTTTCTAGAGTATTTGTGAAAGTGAAACTATTATAACTGCATCTCCAGTGATTATGGCCTCAAATTTCAATTGTATTCTGATAGATGTTATTACTGTTTTCTTTCATCTGCTTTTGGAAGATTCTTTTGCTTGGTGGGACTGGAAAAGATGGGAAAAGGAAATTGATTGGATGGCTCTGCAAGGCATTAATTTGCCGCTAGCATTTACAGGGCAAGAGGCTATTTGGCAAAAGGTTTTCCAGGTAATTTCCTGTGGTTGGCTTTATGCAATTTTCCATGAGTTTGAAAGAAATCTTTCAGTCTCTCGGTATAGTTTTGCTTCATTGTGTGTACTTGTTGGAAAAAATTGGTTACTAGTAACATGGATACTACAATATTTTTATGATTTTGGCTTCATGAAAAAGCTATATGTTTTTTTTAAGGTAAATTGTTTAGTCAGTTCACTATATTCAAATGACAATACTAGTTCCAGTTACTCATGAGTCATAGATAGAGTAAAAAATAATTTAGCACCTATTGATTTGTCTTTTAATGATTTATTATTAATCCTCTAGCAGAAATTTAATGTAAGCAAAACGGATTTGGACAATTTCTTCGGAGGCCCTGCGTTTCTTGCATGGTCACGTATGGGAAATTTGCATGGGTAAGTTTTTAAATTTTGATTAGTTGGTTTTCTGTTTGTAGGGCTATATTATTTTCTGACTTGTGAAACTTTTTCTTAATGACCTTCTAGTGTGTGTTTAACAACTTGACATGCCTTTTCCCCCCTAAATTTTTATGTTAAATTCTTGATTGTAACAAATTTCTTGCTGGAGTCCTTTTGATTTTGTAGGCTAATACTTTTCAGCAGGTTGAAATGCTAATTGTATCCATGCACCTCATTATTTGAAGCCTGTCACTTTGACATGCCAGTTTGGCATCTGCTGTTATCAAAATCTCTTTTCTCATGAAAACTAGTGCAACAACTAATAGCCATGAAAACGATGGCTATTAGTTGTAACTGTTTTAGTTTTAATTTTTTTTAATACTTTTTCTTCTAACTTATAATGTTTTTATCAACAGATGGGGTGGACCACTACCACAAAGTTGGTTGGATCAACAGCTGATTCTACAGAAGAAAATTCTTGCCAGAATGTATGAACTTGGGATGACTCCAGGTGTCAATGTATCTATAACATTAGTCTTGATTTCCTTACTGATTTTGGAATTTCTATGTATGGTTGCAATGGAAAATTTTATGATAGTAGTAGAACCAGTGAAAGTTTTTAAGAAAATCAAGCATTTCTTTATCTTTAAATCGACATTTCATTTTATTTGGAACTTAACATGTCATTTTATCTTATAAAAGGTGGTTGTTATCTCAGGCTGAACCTCTCATTTTGATTTAGGTCAATCTTCATTATTAACATTTTTTTTTTAATTTTGATTTATGGATTACTTCCATTTTCCCCATTGTGTGGATAATGCTCGTAATGCATGCAAAGTTTACTTTTCAGTTCTTCCTGCCTTTTCTGGAAATGTTCCTGCAGCATTGACATATATATTTCCATCAGCAAAGATAACACGTTTGGGAAATTGGTAAGTACTGCAATGTGCCAACTTAACATGTGAACCAACACTTACCTATCAAAAAAAAAAAAAAAAAAACGTGTGAACTAACACCTGATGCCTTTGGCTGATGGCTACATAATGCCACAATACAAGAATTGCTTACTTTCTTAAACTTACTAATATAGGGGATGATCACGTGTTTCAAGTGACTCTTGCCAATTGGGGTTAGTACTAGTATTTCAAGGGGAGTGGAATATGATCAAAAGGATCTATTTGAAGGCATAATCTATAATATCCCTGGCTGTGTGAATTTGGACCATGAAGGTGTTGCACGGGTGTGTACTAAGTTCCACATCAAGAATGTACTAGGTCAATCTGGATTATTAAGCAATTGCTTGGAGCTTCAATTCTAACTAGTCTTTTTGAGGTATAGCACAAATGTAGTTATTCCTCATGTTGTGACAAATTGTGGTAGATTGAACCTATAAATGTTGTGTGGCTTGGAGGCAATACAACATAATATAGGTCTTAACAAGGCCTGATGAGAATGTTAAAGATGGTGTATATTTAGTAGCACATCGATTGTGAATCTAGTCCAATATAGGCTATATAAGCAATTGTTGGGAGCTCAATTTTGACTAGTCTTTTTAGGTATAGTACTGATAAGGCTAGTATTTTCCTCAGGATTGTTACGAAAACATTTCCAACAAATACCAAAAAACTAAAAAACTTCGTAGATTTACTATTTTGTCCTTATGAACAGAAAAGGCCAGAAATTTTAATTGGGTCAGGACTTCCAAAGATATAATTGCATGCATATATGTTCCAAGTGTCATTTGTCATATACATCACGCACCTATGCATTCCACATCTTATAGAAGATGGACCAATTCCTAAACAAAATAGAACTTAAAGAGCAGTTGCAATGACTTGGGTTGCCTTATTTGTGAAGAAAATACATTGTTGGAAGAGTGGAGAGAGCCTTTCCAAGTAAAAATGAAAACAAATAGGAAATGAAGTTGGAATAAATAAAAATGTAATAATGTACAAAACTCAAAGATCTAAAACCTTCCTGGGTTAGACATGCTTGATGAAAAGAATTTTATAATGTTTCTAAAATTAATACCTTGGAGAACCATGGAAGTCCTGAAAGGCCTCAAAGCCCAACAAAAAGCTTGAAGAGCTAGGATTTAACTGTTGTACTGTTTTATTTTAGTTTCATTAACAAACTTACAGATGCCCAATCCATCTCAATTTATAATTTATATATGAGAACCTTTTATCTCTTTCAGTAAAAGCTGAAGACCTCATCTTCCTTTTCTTGATCCTGCTTCAGGTTCTCAGTTAAGAGTGACCCTAAGGTGTGCTGCACATATCTTCTTGATGCAACTGATCCCTTGTTTGTTGAAATTGGGACAGCATTCATCAAGGAACAATTGAAAGGTGCACTTATCTATATACCCATGCCTGTGCATATGAAATCAGTAGGATCTTACACGTATGCCTAAGAAAGATTAGTGTTTTCATTTTTTGATGTGCTTGGAATTGCCTTTTTGGTCAGAATATGGAAGGACTGGTCACATATACAACTGGTAAGATATTCTCTCAGTTCCTAATCTTTAAATTCATTTTAACCCTTGCTCATTTGAGTGAATATGAAATAAATGTTCAACGTATATATCATGAACCTATACAAGCACAAAGGTCAGAGGGGGGTGCCAAAGAAATGAGTGTGATCTTCAAAGTTCTCTTCTTTTTTGATCTTGAAATCAACCATAATATGTAATTAAAGGCCTGAGTTACAATTCATCTAAAAGCAATCATTACTCTGTGGATGACTAAATGCACCTGACTGTTCTTTACTTTTCAGAAGTAATTTTAAGAGGCATAAATCAAAAATGTTTCATTAAGATGTTGGAGACGTTGAAAGGGCTGATTTAGCTACCCGTCATCAGTGCATTCTTTTGAAGTGAAAAAGTTATGTACACAATTAAAATTTTATCCATTGCATGCATTAGACAGTGCATGCTTCTATATTCCTACTGCTTTCTTCAATTTTTATGTTTTTTCTTCAAATTGGAAGTATTTTTCCTTAAGATTATATTATATCATGTAATGATTTCTGAACCTACTCCAGTGATACTTTTGATGAGAACACCCCACCTGTAATGACCCGGAGTATATCTCTTCATTAGGTGCTGCAATCTTCAGGGGAATGCAAACTGGTGATGATGCTGCTGTCTGGCTAATGCAGGTGAAACTATTACTTGTGATTTTAGGTTTTCCTAGGATGCAGCCATTTTCCTTGACCTTATGATTCAATGCAGTTTTTGCACAATTTTACATGTATCTCTGTGTGTGTGTGTATTTTTTTTTTTTTTTCAATTGATATTAGCATAAAGATCCACTGTGGCCTTGACTTTCTTGTATGTTGTTAAGCTTCAGTTTTGGATCTAACATTCTCCTCCCTACCTTTTTTTTGGCAGGGGTGGCTGTTTTCATATGATCCATTTTGGAGACCTCTGCAAACAAAGGCAATATAGTAATATCTATATCATACTCTTTTTGTGATGCTTTTCTAGTTATTTATGCATGTTCATTTTTAAGCATTTCAATCTAACACATTACTTATTTCATGTAAGAATTGGTATTAAATCATCTGCAGCTCAAGCCAAACTCAATAAAGATAAGACGTTTGTTAACGTAACATTGAAGCATTTGATTGGAACTATCAACTTTGAAGTGGCCTTTTTGTATCTAAAGTTTTTGAGCGATTGGGAAAGAAGAAAACAATTTAGGGAAATTAAAGAGATAAATTTAGGGCAAAAAACCTGCAACGTTGGAAAAATCAATCATGATTTCTTGCTATATATTTTTGAGTAAATTATGCTTTAAAGGTTGATCATGATTGTGGTCTAGTTCACTTTTATGTTGCTTTTGGTTGACAGTAACCTATGCTTGTTTTCAGGCACTTTTACAGTCTGTTCCTGTGGGGAGGCTGGTCGTCCTTGATCTGTTTGCTGAAGTGAAACCCATATGGATTGCTTCAGAGCAGTTTTATGGTGTTCCTTACATATGGTAAGTCATTTCCCCATTTCTAGTTATCAAAGCTATCCAGACAAATATCTAATTGAGAATTACTGTGTTGGATACTTGTTAAATGTGGACACTCAGCGAGTCATGACCACTCATAGAATAGTTTAAATGGGCTGTAGTGTTTCGAAAGCTTCTATATAATTAGTATTCCAATTTATACTTTTTTTCCTTTTTATTTTTTCTTTTTTTTCTTCTCCCTTTTGGTGAATAAGAATCAAAATGCGTAGCTGGCATTTGCCTGAGCTTGTCCTTGAAGTATAGAATGATTCCATTTTTCCCGTATACATTAAGAATGTATATGGTAATACTGAAAATTGTTACATTGGCAATTGAAATTGGCCCAGCAGTGTTTGGTTGGTTTCCTGAGCCAACACCCTACATCGTTGTCAAAATGTGAAACTTGTGTTGGGTCTATACAGTAAGCTGTTAGAAAGTTCATTATGTGCTTATAAGAGGGTTTTTTTTTTTTTTTTGGTTCTGTTACCTTTCTATGTTCCATTTTCCTTTTGGTTTCTTAGTTAATTTCTTGGTTTACTACTCTGCAGGTGTATGTTGCACAATTTTGCAGGGAACATTGAGATGTATGGAATTTTAGATTCAGTAGCATCTGGACCAGTTGATGCTCGTAAAAGTGAAAACTCAACGATGGCAAGTTTGTCCATTGTGATTTTTGTTTTTTCCTTCAAGATATTATCAATTTTCTTGTTTATGTCATAGCGTCTTGCAGCCCCATCATGTCAATTATCTTGTGTCATTGTAGTTGTGGCTGCATATGATATCTGCTACGACATGTTAGGGTTTTTTTTTTTTTTTGGTAATATTTCAGCAAAACTATTGAAAGAAAAACCAAGTAGGCAATCAACACTCACAGACTGAGGCTGAACAGACGCACAACCCAGTACAGGGGCAACAGGAACCCTAAACCACAACACAAACATTTAAGGCAACCCTCTAAGCCAATTCACAGCCCTTTAACTTGCAGAGTTCTGACAAGAAAACAGAAAGTGGCACCCCCATTAACAACATGACACCCTTTTGAGGATAGAATTGCAATATATTGGTCTTTTATACCCTTTTGAATTTTCTTAAGAAAATATTTATGCATTAACGCTCCATTTGTTTTGATGTAAAATATTTTCCAATTTTACCGTGTTTGTTTTGCAGTAAAATATTTAGTCAAAAGTAAAATATTTTCAGTCAACTAAATCAACCTAAGCAAATTTTTGTAAAATATTTTACACTTAAAATTTTGGTAAAACATTTTCCATTTGCTCACTCCCTCGCCATCTTCACTCCTACTCACTTTACGCTTAAACTCTCCCAAATCAAATTTCTCTCCAAAAACCCAGCCACCTCCGGTCCCCTCTCCCACCAATCTCCGGCTCCAAGTCTAAGGCACCACCGGTCAACTCTAGCTTCTGCCGGTGCCCCCATCGTCAGATCTATTTCCCTTCTTTCATACCCATCTCGCATAGAAAAAGAAAGTCATGAGGAGGCTTCTTGGTGGGGAGCTGTGATGCCGGTGGTGGTCAAGGAAGCTTTCCAGCATGATTTGGATAGCTGCGATCAAAGGAAGGTGCTACAGTTGTGATCTACCATCAACGTCTGGAAGGTGCTACAGTGGCAAGCAAAGATAAAATGAAATTGTGAACTGAAATTGGTTTTTATTTCGTGGTTTTTTTTTTTTTTTTGCTTTCTTTTGGGTGGTTATGGAGTTGTTTGATCGGATTTGTGGTTTAATGCTCATTGTGGATTGTTGGTGGTTTGTGCTCAGATTTGTGGTTTAATGGTCAGATTTTTAGGTGGTGGCTGTCTTTTTCCTCTCTTCCAGATTTGGTTTTTCGGGTGGTTTAATGGTTTATGCTCATTTTGGGGTGGCTGTTGGTGGTTTTTGCTCATTTGGGGTGGCTGGTGGTGGGTTGCATTTTCGTGTGTTTTGTGGTTCCAAACACTTGAAAATATTTTACGGCAAATATTTTACAGTAAAATTTTTTACATGTAAAATATTTTACATTTGAAAATATTTTACATCGAAACAAACAGAGCGTAAATTGCATAGATCAGATACTTTTATGATGGTTGGAAGTAATAATACATCATGCAACATCGACAAATGGACCAAGATATTAATCGTTTAATTACTGATGGCTTGAAATTAGAGTGGTAAATTAAATTTTCCAAAATTCTCAGGATGAAAGATGAGACCTCAGAAAATTTTATTGAGTCTGACAAACTTAATTGTTGGCTAACTGATTAAGCAAATTCCAAATTTTTTCATGCATTTTTATATGCTAAAAATTTCATCATTTTTAGAATCATCTCTTTACTCTGAAACAATAAGGATAAATAGAAAAGTAAATGTTAATATATATTGACACAGGCATGCTTTATTTATGAGATCTAGTATATGATGTTCACACCTTGCATGTTTTATTTGGAGCCACTTTCCTTGGTCATAGCACTCCGACAATCATAACTAAGAATATTGCAATGCAGCATAACCTCTCTCTCTCTCTCTCTCTCTCTCTCTCTCTCTCTCTCTCTCTTCATACATTACAGAAGCACATGCAAATGTGAATTTTTAAAGAAAAGATATCGATTACAAAGTAACACTGATAGTCCTTTTGCACAAGTTCTTTACTATTTTATTTAGATCATGTATCTTACTTTACCTATTTACTTACCTAAAGGTTGGTGTTGGAATGTCAATGGAAGGTATAGAACAGAATCCTGTGGTTTATGACCTCATGTCTGAAATGGCATTTCAAAACAACAAAGTTGATGTCAAGGTAATGTTGAAGTTTTATCTCAATTTAAAGAATGTTGCTTATTTTATCCGTCTGTAGTTTCATTTTACAATTTCGAAGTTAATTCACAAGCAGGATATGGTAACTTAGTTTCCCAAGCCTCCCAAATGGGACAAATTTTGTCCATATGTCATTAAGTAGGTTATGATTTCATACCATGGATTGCATGATGTGTTCCTTGGAACTTGTACCTTCTGCCTGAATTGCCTTGAGCAGCAGTTGATGTCTGCTATGTATAAATATCACCCAGAAATTGTGGACATTCTTTCTTGGAATACTTTGAGAATTTCATTTCCAGACTTGAACCCATGATATCACGTACATCTTTCATTGTTTCTCGATGTTCTTGAGCTTTTGTAAATTCACCTCCCACTTACAGTGTATTTAAGTATTTGGTTTTAAATTTTCTGTAAATTTGATTCATAAGCCCCTTTAAAACTATGTTTTTGGTTTAAAAACTTTAATCAAATCTGAATTTCTTACCTTTTTCTTTTCCATCTCAGTTTTGGTGTTTGTTTGGAGGGGATATGGATTTATAGGAAAAATTGTGATTTTGAATTAACATCACCTGATCATCCTTATTTCAGTTATGGATTCATTTATATTCAAAAAGACGCTATGGCCAATCAGTTCCCTTAATACAAGATGCTTGGAATATATTATATCACACTGTCTACAACTGCACAGATGGTGCCTATGTAAGTTCCCCTAACTTGCTTCATGTATGTTTGACTGTAAAGTAATATGGCCTTTGTATCAATAATTCCTACAGTAAAAGGATTCTTGTATGTTAAATTTTCACAAATATGCATCAGTTTGACCTTTTACCCAAACAGCTTATGCGTTATAGTACTCGTAATCCTTTCATTTCCAATTTTGATGTAACAGTCTCATATTGCTTCTGCCTGGTTGTATAGAGGTTTACCCAGACTGATATAAAGAAACTACCTGTATTATTGTTGCAACATTGGTTAATTATATTTGAGTTGCTATTACCTGTACAGATATGCCTAGCACATTAATGTTTGTTTGAAACTAAACCCTTATGATATGAGAACAGGACAAAAACAGGGATATAATTGTGGCATTCCCTGATGTTGATCCTTCCTTTATTTCGGTACCGCATGAAAGGTATAATCAGCAGAGAAAATCACTATCAAGAAGATCAGCCATGGAGCAAATAACTGATTCATTTGATACACCCCATCTATGGTATTCAACTTCTGAAGTAATACACGCATTAGAACTTTTTATCTCAAGTGGAGATGAACTATCAGAAAGTAACACTTACAGGTTAGCATTTCCTGGTTTTGAAACACTATTATATGATAGGTAGTGATGTCTTTTTTTTCTAGTTATTCTTGAACTACTACCATTGGCGCACACTTTTCTATGTATTTCCTATTGTATCATGTTTTTTCCATATCAGCTCACATGTCCTCTGTGCTTAGGTATGACCTTGTCGACCTAACTAGACAAGCTTTAGCAAAATATGCAAACCAGCTATTCTTAAAGGTTATAGAAGCCTATCGGTTGAATGATATCCATGGAGTGGCCTGTCGTACCCAGAAGTTTTTGGACCTTGTGGAAGATATGGACACACTCTTAGCTTGCCATGAGGGGTTCCTTTTGGGGCCTTGGTTAGATAGTGCACAAAAGCTTGCTCAAGATGAAGAACAGAAAAAACAGGTGTGTATCCCTTTGACTTGTTACATATTTCTTCTCGAATAACATCACAAATCAGTTCATTTTAATTGATGTGATTCAAAATTACAGTTTGAATGGAATGCAAGAACTCAAATAACCATGTGGTTTGACAACACAGTGGAAGAAGCTAGTCTGCTTCGTGATTATGGTATGATAACATTTTCTGCCTTGATGTTTATATTCTCTCTACAGTTGGACCTGTAGGTATTCCCATTTGGCTCCGAAAAATTGTCCCATCAGGGTCACTAGCCTTTTTCTAAGTTGATAATTGATTATAACAGTAACCTCAGCTGCACTTTCTTTGATTCATCTGACAACTACCTCTTTGCAACCTATATGTTTGTTCTCTACATCCTACAATTGTACATTGTAGAGAGATGAAATTTTTCGCTTGATTATAGCTATACATTAATGTAATTGTTATCTTTTCCATATTTTTTAGGAAACAAGTACTGGAGTGGGCTTTTACGAGACTACTATGGCCCTCGAGCAGCTATATATTTCAAATTCTTATTAGAAAGTTTAGAGAAGGGCCATGATTTTCAGTTGAAGGATTGGAGAAGGGAATGGATAAAGCTTACAAATGATTGGCAAAGGAGTAGGAAGGCATTCCCAGTGGAAAGCACTGGAAATGCTTTGAACGTATCCCAGTGGCTTTATAACAAGTATTTGCAAAGTTCAGACACTTAAAAATTACCCAATGAAGCCGGCATTACATGGACCGTTGTACTCCTTAGAAAATGAATAATCTGTAAACTGGAGCTTAGGCGCAACAATGCCTTTTGTAGTATATCTACCTGTTCTTTCCATGCTTTACTAATCCAGTAATATTGTTCTCTCCATGATTTACTTGTCTAGTAAACTCTCTCTCTCTCTCTCTCTCTCTCTCTCTCTGACAAGGGTATTTTTAGTTTTTGGCATCATCACTCTTTAAGCATCATAATAGTGCAATTATCCGAACACCATTTCCCGCATTGGAGATTAAAATCCTTGCAACAATTCCTAAGTTCATTACTGGCTTGGCAATGCTTCTTTTTTCTTTTTCTTTTTTTTTTCAATCTACAGATTTAAGGACGAGGCAACGCAGATGAGATAGAGATAATGTTAAAGCTATGGGCTGAATTAATAATGAGTGATGGTAGGGGAGGAAAATGGAAATTAATTTTATTGTAAGTAGCTGCCTGCAATGTCTAAGATATCAATTTAGACACGAAACCATATCATGCTGACTAGCTCTTTCTTTTCTTTTCTTTTCTTTTTACTTAAACAAAACTGACATCATATTCATTTATAATAAATATCTGTTATAATAACCACACAGTCGAACCTTTCAGAAATAATGTTACTGTAATTGAAATGGTCTTAGCAGAGGTTTTGTCCAGTGTGTTTGTAACTGAGTTAGGAAAGATGCCAATTGTATTGCACATGCCCTTGCTAAATTTGGTTTTTTAGATATTAATATATTATTATACAAGCACTCTCTTCCTCTTGCTAGTGCTGAGCAATTGAGGGAAAATGTTACTCTTCTTTGTTGAATAATGAAGATTGGGTATTATACAAAATTAAAACATTTCCAAAAGTATAAACTTTTTTTTTTTTTTTTGAGAATCCGAAAGTATAGAACTTAATTTAAAATTTGTAGGTTGCAAATTACACCCCTAAATTTGGAGGTGGTCGGATTTTACTTTGAAGTTTCAAAATTTAGATTTTTTACCCTGACATTATAAAATTTAGATTTTACCCCCTAAAATTTAAGGTTGTTTAGATTTTACATCTCAAAATTTTGAACTTTTAGGATGTAAAATTCAAACACCCCTAAAATTTATGGAGTAAAATCTAAATTTTAAAACTTCAAGGTGTAAAATCCAATCACTCTAAAATTTTAGAGAGATAAAATTCAAATTCTTAAACTTCAGAATGTAAAATCCAAGCACTCTTAGACTTTAGGAGTGTAATTTGCAATTTATCCAAACTTACTTTCATATTACTTTTTGGGAAATGCTAACATATGTCCTTAGGGCCTTGATTAATAATTTATTGATTAAGAGAGAGTTTCAACCTATAGTGTTCACTCACTAGGCTAATCAGAATGGATATTGGGTCTACGGATTCAGCTAGTGTTATTATGAAGCCCATGTTGGGTAAAAGAGAACTGGGAGAAGCCATAAACGAAGAATGCAGCAGAGACACTGAACATACGTCTCATAAATGTTCCAAGGTAGATGGGGAAGCTGACAACGCTATGAAAACATCGGCGGGGGTGGTGGACCACCTTTGCCGGGAGTAATGAAACTACTGAGTTGGAGCTGCCAAGGGCTTGGGAACCCTTGGACAGTTCATAGTTTTCACAAGATAGTGAAGGACCAAGCTCCCGAAATTTGCTTCCTCATGGAAACTCGGCTCGATATCAACGGTATTAAACATTGGTGTAGTGAGCTACCTTACAAGAATAAATTTTTTGTCGAAAAACCGGGGTTGGGTGGAGGTCTTGCTATGCGATGGAAGGAAGAAATAAGGTTGGAAGTGTTTAAATTCTCAGATAACCAAATCTCTTCTTGGGTGACCAAGAGTGATGGATTTAGATGGTTGCTTACCGGTTTTTATGGTTGGCCAGAGGTAAGAGATCGCTTCAAGTCTTAGACCCTTCTCTCCCATTTATTCTCATATGTGGATGGTGCTTGGATGTGCATAGGGGACTTTAATGAGATGTTGAGTTCAACGAAAAAGCTAAGTTGCCGGCCAGCTCCACCCTAACAACTTGACGCATTCCAAGAAGCTTTGGAACTCTGTCGCCTCGCGAACCTAGGATTTGTTGGCTACCCTTACACATGGAATAATAGGAGACCCAGGACTGCCAACACTAGGGAACGCTTGGATAGGTGATGTGCATTGATAATAGCTTAATTTTGCATATTTATATCATTGTTAGAAAGCATTATCATACTTATTTTGAGGTAATTCATGCATTTTATATTTGGTTTTGGAATAATGGTGAATAATCAATTTTGTGCTTAATTGAATCTTATTACGTGAATTTATCTTTTGTAGGAGAATGGAATTAAATAAGTGGATTTGTGCAAAGAAGAAAGTTAATGGACTTTACTTTTGCAAGGGCCATGATGAATTTAAAGAAGACCAACCCAATTAAATTTAAGTCCAATTGGAGCAGGGAATCAAAGGAAACTTGCATCAAATCCAAGTTCAATTCGGATTAGGATTCCAGCCTGCACATCAGTTAGTATTTTTGTCATAACTTTCGGCTCAGATGTCCAATTGAGATGATTCAAGTTGGACTGGAAAGTTAACTTAAAGGGCTACAACTTTGTAGTTTACAAAAAGTCCGAATTCTGACGTTAAATGGGCCAAAATTATCGTTTAAGTGAAGCCTAAACATTTTGAATTTTCCCCAAACGGGAATTCAACTTGTAATAGGATTTCTTGACCTATTTAAAGTCTCTTTAGGGCAAAATTCAAGGGAGGCCAGTGCTAAGGCTGAGGGCTGAACATAGAGATTGCGGCTACTTCTTTGGTTTTCTTCCATGACAGTTAGTTTTATTTTATTTGTCTAGTTTAATGTTTAGTATTTTATTCTTGTGTTTTATTTTAATTACTATGAGTAGCTAAATTTATAATTAGGGTTGAGGATGAAACCTTATTAAGGATTATTAGTAATATTTATGTGATTTGATTTTCCCACAATAGTTGTTCTTTAATGATTTAAATTGTTCTTGCTTCATATCAATTGACTAAGATGAGATTCTAGATATGAGTTCAATCATGTTTTTCTCATGATTTAGGATTTGTCTTAATTAATTGAATGCTTGGTTTAATAATTCTTGATTATAAAATTAGATATCGCTTGTGATTTATCTGTCAATGGATACAATTTATGATTTGATTTTTAGAATTGGATATATCTTGTGATTTGTTTGGCTATAGATACAATTGATGATTTGATTTTATACTTAAGAAGCGAAGAAGAACATGCTTTTGAATTTTTAAAATAAGGATTTTAATGAGAATATTTTCCATGATAGCAAGATTGATTTCTAGATTATCATGTAGTAGTTGGAAAAAATTAATGATCATAAATATATGCTGATATGACTTACAAGGCGGATTCCAAAACCTTAATTCATTTCCCTTGATTGTTTACATCTTTTTATTGCTTTATATATTTTGCTTAGTTTAACTATATGCTTAATTTTATTATTTGCTTAGTTTATTTACTTTCAAAACAACCAATTTTTATTAAACTAGATTATGATTAATTTGGTTAAGATTTAAATAATTTTCCTACGTTCAATCAAGTCCCTGTGGGTTCAACCTCGTTCTTGTCAAACTATACTTCGGTATGGTTCATACACTTGCGAGTATTTTAAAATTTCACAAAAATAGGGCTGTGGCCAACGAAGCATGGAAGGTGAAGTTCCCTGGAATTACTGTCACGCATATTATCTCGCATGCATTGGACCATCTTCCTTTGATCCTCCAAAACCATGCAGCTCCAAGACAAAATACTAGAAGAGATTGTGGGTTTAAATTTGAAGAAGCGTGGTTGTTGTGGGACGACCGTGCCAAAGTAGTTCAAGATGCATGGGAAAACAGTGAGGTAGGTGAAACAGCATCGGAAACGGTCAGGTTGAAGATAAATGGGTGTAGCATGGATTTGAGGGCTTGGGGAGCTTCCAAAATTCGTGCTGGCACGAAAGAAATAAAGGATTTGCAAAAGCAGATTGAATGGCTGACTAGCGCCCTGTCCACTGAACAGTACCGAAGTGAATTTATTCAAGCAAGCAAGGAGTTGGATGAATGGCTAAGAAAACAGAAAGTATATTGGGCTCAAAGGTCTAGGGTAAATCAGATCAAACATGGAGATAAAAACACCAGATTCTTCCACTCAAAAGCAACTGAAAGGAGGCAGAGGAACTACATTAAAGGAATCTTGGACCCACAAGGTGGCTAGTGTGAGGAGATAGAAGAAGTGGCAGGAGTAGTTGTGGATTATTTCAATAATAAGTTTTCCACAAAGTCATGCAACCGGGTTGAGGAGTGTCTTGAAGCAGTACAACAAAAGGTGTCCCCTGAAATGCAACAAACATTGTCTAGTGAATTTACTGCAGATGAAATTAAAGCAGCTTTATTTCAAATGGAACCTACAAAAGCTCCTGAATCAGATGGTATGAATGCCATTTTTTATCAAAAATTTTGGCATATCGTTGGGGATAATGTTGTGTCTGCTGTTTTTGAATTTTTTAGTACGGGTTTTTTGCCTCCTGCCCTTAGTCATACTTATATTGTCCTCATTCCAAAAATTAAAAATCCTGTTAAGGTCTTTGATTATAGGCCTATTAGCCTTTGTAACGTTATTTACAAAATTATTGCAAAGATGCTAGCCAACAGGTTGAATCAAATCCTGCCTCAAATTATTTCTCCTACATAGAGTGCCTTTGTGTCAGGAAAATTAATTACAGATAATGTACTGGTGGCTTATGAAGCTCTACATACGATGCATGGAAGGAAGAAATGCAAAATTGGGACACTTGCCATGAAACTAGATATCAGTAAGGCTTATGATAGGGTAGAATGAGATTTTTTGAAAAATATCATGTTTAAATTGGGTTTCCCTGGCAATTGGGTGGATAGGGTTATAAGCTGTGTCACATCACCTTCTTTTTCTGTCTTAATTAATGGAAAGGCTTATGGTATGATTCATCCCACTAGAGGAATCCGTCAAGGAGATCATCTATCACCTTATCTCTTTCTTTTATGTGCAGAAGGATTTACATCTCTCTTACAAAAAGCAGAATTGGAAGGGAATATCCATGGTGTTTCCATTTGTAGGCGAGCTCCCCGCATCTCACACCTGTTGTTTGCAGATGATTCCCTTTTATTTTGCCAAGCCAGGGACAAGGAAACAAGGGCAGTAATGGAGATCTTGAAATTGTATGCAGAAGCTTTAGGCCAATGTATTAACATGGATAAATCTTTCGTGTATTTCAGCAGTAATACCTCTCCTCAACAGAGAGATGTGATCAAGGTTTTGTTGGTGTGAGGGAAATGGACAGATTTGAGTCATACTTGGGTTTACCAACCTTGGTGGGACAAAAGAAATACCATACTTTTTCTTTTTTAGAAGATAGGGTTTGGAAAAAGCTTCAAGGGTGGAAAGGGAAAATGTTGTAAATGGTAGGAAAGGAAATACTAATCAAAGTTGTGGCTCAATCAATCCCACCTACACTATGGGAGTTTTTCAACTGCCAGTCAAGTTGTGTGAAGAACTTCAAGCTTTATGTGCCCGGTTTTGGTGGGGGCAAATTGGGAATGAGAGGAAGATCCATTGGCTAAGCTGGGAAAAATTAACTAGACCAAAATTGGAAGAAGGAATGGGATTCAAGGCTTTACGATAATTCAATTTGGCGATGCTTGCTAAACAAGGTTGGAGATTGTTGCTAAACAAGGTTGGAGATTGTTGCCTCAAAGCACGGTATTTTCCTAGATGCAATTTTTTGGAGGCCACAAACTCTCCCACTAGCTCTTTTACTTGGAAGAGCATTTTGGCAGCCAAGCCAATACTTAAGAGGGGATTGTGTTGGAGGGTGGGCAACGGAGCTTCTATTTGGGTGTTAAGTGATGTGTGGATTCCTAATCATCCATCTAATAGGGTACTATACCCAATTCATAATGTAGAAGAAGATTTGATGGTTGCTGAACTTATAGACCCAGATACAAGGTGGTGGGATAGAGAATTTATCATGCAAAACTTTAACCGTGAGGATGGGGAAGCTATTCTACGTGTGCCTCTAAGCAGAAGAGTAATATCCGATTCTCTATTTTGGACCTTCACCAAGTCAGGAGAATATATAGTGAGATCAGGATATCATGTGGGTCGTCTATTGGAAAAGGAGAGGGATGGGACAGAGAGTTCTATTGGAGTTGTGGGAGGCACCGTTTGGAAGATTTTGTGGAAGCTGAAAGTGCCAAATAAAATCAAAGTATTTGGTTGGCGAATGTGTCGTAATATCCTGCCCACTCGAGTGAATTTGGCCCGAAGGAATATCATCCAGGATAATAGGTGTGAGGTGTGCAAGATTAAAGCTGAAACGGAAATCCATGCCCTGTGGAATTATGGAGTGGCGTGAGATGTATGGGCGGGCTGCTCGGCGCGATTACAGAAATGCGTTGGAGGCCAAGCTGATGTGCTTCAACTCATGGAGGAGTTGATGGACCATCTGTCCACTGATGAACTCAAGCATTTTCTTGTCCAAGCCTGAATTATTTGGAACAAACGAAATGGTATAATTCATGGGAAGAAGCTGCAACCACCTGAGGTACTAACAAAACGTGCGCAGGATCTGTTAGAGGAGTTTAGACGTGCCAATATCCAGCTTTCAATCCCACCCACAATACCAAGCCCGATAAGATGGAGACCACCCCCTTTAGCCCATTTCAAGCTTAATTTTGATGCTTCGATCTTCCAGGAAGGTGGGGCATCAAGTATTGGAGCCATTATCGGTAATGATAAAGGGGAAGTCATGGCAGCTTTGTCGAGAAAGGGTCCCCCTGTGACGTGTAGTGAAGAAGCAGAGATTCTTGCTTGTCGTCGTGTTGTGGAATTTGCGATGGAGTGTGGTTTTACAAAATTGGTTCTGGAAGGGGATAACCAAGCTCTCATGAATGCTTTGAGTTCAAGGAAAGGGCTGCTGTCTCGGTTGGGTCACATTCTCCAGGATGTGATATGCATGCTTAATGGACTAAGATGGTCGTAGGTTCTATTTGCAAAACGAAGCGCTAATACTGTTGCCCATGCTCTAGCTAGATACGCCAAGGACCTCCTAGAGGATGTTGTATGGCTTGAAGATTCTCCTCTCCCAGCTGTGGAGACTTTGTACTGTGATTCAATTTCTATTTAATAAATTGTGAGGATGATTTCCTCTTCAAAAAAAAAAAATATAGTATCCACTCCTGACAATAGTTATTTATCATTAAACTAAAATACTAATTGGTTTTCAGTGTAGGTAGAAATTAAACTCTAAATCCCTTATTTAATCATTAAATTTAAAGGTTTAACATATATATAATTTACCATTATTTAATGATATTAAGTTAATCAAAGAAAACTCCAACCATGCATGAACCACCTAAGAGCGAGTCCAAATCTTCTGTCTCACTTTTCCTGCTCCACTCTATACTCCACTAATAAAAACTTGCCACGTGTTCATCTAAGTAATTAAATACTATTATTAATTAATAACTGTAGCATTAATAAGTCAATAATGATAGTATTTAATTACTTAGATGAACAAGTGGCAAATTTTTATTGGTGGAGTATAGAGTGGAGCAGAAAAAATGAGACAGAAGATTTGGACTCCCTAAGAGCAGGCGTCATTAGCTACAATTATGGACCTTCTTAGATTAGTTGACCATAATAATACAACATTGAGAATTAGTTCTATGATCTACTATCTAGAAGCCCTATCCGCCTATACCTTTCTGTGTCTACTATTAATTTTTTTAGTTGAAGCCGCTGTACTTTGACAACGCGTATGAGATAATAATATGAAAGTTGAAGCTGGACTTCTTGGACAGGAGCCATGTGCAACATAAGGGAGTAGCTTCTAGGAAGATGGGCCAATCTCCTATATCCAGCAAATGCAGGTGGGTCACATGTGACGATGTGTGAGGGCAATTTGTCAAAAAAGTCTTCTGGATAGTTCCGGATCCTTCCTTACCCTATTATAATATTACCTCAGAAGCTCCCAGGAGTACACGCTTATATGGATTTTACAAAACGACCCTTGTGTTCCTACAATAATGAATTAATAATGACAGAAAAATGTTTAAAGAGTTAGTACTAATTTTATAGAGTTACAAAAGGGTATGATTATGAATTTAAATGTGAATAATTTTTTTATAGTTAATGACATATTTGATGATGCACCCATAATTAGTTGGCTAATTGTTTGAAGAAGAGTGTTAAAAGCAGGGGCGTAGCCTGAATTTTTAACTTGGGGGCCCGAATTACATGCTTGTACATTAATTATAACTCATATTTATGTCCATGTATGTGTAAGATAGATAGAGTTAAAAGAAATAAAGAAATGAAACTTAAAGATTAAGAATGCCACCCAAAAAAAAATCACTAGTTTAAGCAAAACAATAAACTTTTAGCGACTTTCACATTTGAATATGCACAAACATAGTGCACTTTTGTTTACTTAAAAAAATAAATAAATAGCATCTGGACAACTTTGTGAGTGTGTGTGTGTGTGTGTGTATTTGGTTTGAGTAAACATGTGTTTTGTTGGTGAAGTCCGCTTGAGAAACTAAAATATTGTAATTGTAAAAATAGTCATATTTCAAAATAAATGCTATAAAGAAATTAACATTGTATGATGTATAAGACCCACAACAAAATAAACACATGACAATTGCTCTATAGTCAATTGCTAAACCAAAGGCTAATGACTAAAAGGTAACTAATATTTTTACTTTGTTTTAGTCATTTTATATGCAATAATTTGCTAGACAACCCACTTAGCTAATTATTTTCATTACTTCTATATACCTTTTTTAATCCTAATAGTTCCATGCTCTAGATACATCCAATTGTCAGTTAATAAAATTGAGACATACTTATGGTATCAAATATTTTTTATCACTTGTGCTAGTGTGTTATTCTATGTAGTTTTGAGAGATAATTGTCTCAGCCATTTGATTTATAATACAACCACAACATATTTCAAAGGGGAAACCACTAAAACTAACATTAGACAAGATATGTGAATTTTTTTGGAGGGGCCAATTGATACATTTGCAGGGGCCAACTTGTTTTTATATAGTATTAAATAGGGGTTTCAAAAGCTTGGGGGGAGGGATGCCCCCAAGCTTATGTGTGCCTCCACCCCTGGTTAGAAGAGTTGCAAGACAAAAATCACACTATTAGAGAGCATCGAAGCAGTATCTGCTTAAGTTTTCTTAATACTTAAGTGGGGAACTCACAGATTCCCAAGAAAGTTGAAACACAATAATTGTAGAGTTTTTCACTAATATCTTAAAATGTAGATAATCTAGTGTTTATATAGGAGTTTGAACTAGTTGTCTTTCCATGATTTCCTCCATTTTTTTCAAAATGGAAGGCGTAGAATAATGGTGGTGAGATTCTCAAGGTTTGTACCCAAAACTGAAGAACATGGGTCGATGGACGGGGATCTCCTTGAGATGCACCTTCTTCATTCACCTATCATCCAATGGGTTGGACAACTGTATTTGGATGGCACAAGCTGAAGGATATATGTAATAAATGTTGGACGAACTATATTCATCATAATCTATTTATAAAATTTATATGGTAAAATTTAAAATTTAAAATTTTACAAATTTTTTTTTCTTACCTATATTATCGAATCTTAAATTGCCCGTGTTCACAAACATTCCTAAAATTTAGTCCCATATACTATACTTTTTTGTTTTTTTGTTTTTGTTTTTGTTTAGAATCAACCTTGATATTATTATCATATCAAAAAAAAAACCTTGGTATTATTAAATTAAGTTAGAAAATAAGCAACAATGACAAAAGTTTAAAATTCTGATGGACAGACTCTATCCAGACTACTTTGTTTGTTTTGATGAAAAATTTTCTATAAAGATAATTTTTCGTGTTTTCTAGTGTTTGGTAGTATATAAAAAAAATGTAAAAAAAAAACTATCTTTGGTCAACAAAAAAAATATGGCTTATTTTTAGAGATTGTTTTTTATTAATTTTTTTTGAAAAATAACTCTATCTCACAATAAGTTAAATAAGAGAAGTTAGAAGATTATTTTTCAATTCACTTAAAGTAATTACCAAACATAGAAAAATAAAATAGCTTTATAAAAAATACTTTTTAAAAAATAACTCATTTTTTAGAAAATAGTTTTGCCTAAACAAACAAAGCAAGGAAAAGAAAACTCAGCTCACCTATTTCTGTTTAATATAATTATATAATCTCCCGTTTTAAGTCCAAAATAAATGTGAAAAAAAAAAAACATAAGGACTTTCTTGTCCAGAAAAAAAAAACAAAAAACAAAAAAAAAAAAGGGTGAGATTTTTGACTTATAAATTGTCGCCTATCCTCACATGTAAAATTCCATAATGGTCCAATCTCTACAGTCGTATAAGTTTCCTCAAGGTTTGGCCACCCAGTCTATAAAACGTTTACATTGACAATATACAATTCCATTAATCTTCCAATACCAATTCCCAAGACTTTCACGACTCTCCCTCCTCTTATCATATAGTATCATACATCTTTTCCTTGTGAAAAAGGAATTCCAATCTCTGCAAACAATGGAAGGAAACAACACTTATGGTGCATCATGGGCAGATCAGTGGGACTACAGCAACCCAGACCCTATTCCTAACGCTGCAGACACAAAGAAAAATGGAGGTACTTCTGCAAAGTACAAGCAAAAGGTTGGTGAAGGGCTTGGAAAGACCAAAGCTGTGGCTTCAACTGGCATGAAGAAGGTGAAGGAAGGGACTACCTTGGGCTTTCACTGGATCAAGGACAAGTATCAAAAGACTACCCAGAAGAATAAACAGTCCTCTAATTATTAGTCCTATAGTTTAGATTGGAGATGTCTCTTCTTTTCTTTCTTTCTTCAGTTTCAGTTTCATGTTGTTCATGACTCTTTTCTGTATTCGTTTATTCATGTGTACTATATACATACACTTTTGAGATTTTCATTTATGGTTTAGATTGGAGATGTCTCTCCTTTATGTATTTCTTTCAGGACTCTTTTCTAGATTCGTTCGTTTATTCACGAGTAATATTATACACTTTTGAAATTTTCATATGTGGTTAATTTGATTGTTATGGATATTTTTCATCTTTATTTGATTATGAATCTCGTAACTTTTTCTTGATTTGATCTTTATTGTTATGGATATTGTTTTTAATGATCTTGATTTGATCAGTCTTTGCTTTTTTTTTTTTTTTTTCAATGGATGAAAACAGATTTTTCTATTAGGAAGAAAGTTATATGTAGATACGCATGTAGTGACGTTTGACGGTTTATTTTTATATGTGTATTGCCAAAAAAAAAAAAAGGAAGACGCATTCAAGTAAAAATTGGTCAAATTTTAGGTTTGATAGGAAAACTGTTTATTTATTATTACTATCAGGTTGAACGCCAGAGGATCTGCGCATGCAAAATGCAATTGTTTAGTTTTGATAAGAAAGCTGTTTCTTATTGGGTTGAATGCCCGGAGAAAATACAAGGTGTTTCAGATATATGCATCCTAATGAAAGTAGGTCATACACTTGTGGAAGAAGATTATGAAAGCTTATTAATGGCATATATTACTAGAATACTATAGAAAATAACTGCGGAATATGGGATAGAACACAGAACAAGATACAACAAACTGATAGATATTATTATGTTGAACAAGTTTTTTACAAGACTGGAAGACATAGACTGTAAAATATTACACAAGCTAGCTGACTCTCTAATTTTTCTTACTTTTATGCACTCTCTCTTTTCTGTTCTTGTTTCACTCTGCTAAACTAATGATACAAAGGGCCTTTTTATAGGCAAACATCTTACAAGAAGACGAAATAATTTACAGTAACAAAGCGTGAATTCTGAGTTCTTGCTTTACAGGTGTTGGAAACTGGCGGAGGACGCAGTACTGGCTGGCTTCTGCAAAATCTTCTTCTGACATTGGAAATCCTGGAACTGAAGTAAAGGACATAGTAATCAAACCTCAGTTGAAAAAATTAGCACAAAAACTTCCCCCTTTGCAGATTCCAGGCACAGGAAAAAGGATTTTACAGACAGATGCAAGTGATGAGTATTGGGCAGCAGCTCTCTTTGAAGAAATTAATGGAAAAAGAAGCATTTGTGGATGGGTCGGTTATTGGGTATACACATAAGGGTGGAGGAATTATTGTGTATTTTAGTCTCCTTCGTCCTTTAGTCTTTTACATTTGGTTTCGTCTCCTTTCCACTTACTTCTTCGTCCACTTCTCCCTATATGTGGTATCAGAGCCAACCTTTCACTGTGAACTAGCAGTTTTATGTTGCCTACCTTGCACTCAACATCCATATACATGCAATCTTTTCCAAAAACTGGTAAAGCCTTAACATCAGTTTCTCTCTCCTTTGATTAGTACACTTGAATTATTGTCCTGATTAGTATGCTCTGTGATTAACAGTTGCCACTTATTGTGGATCCTCTGTGATAATCACATCAGAAAACGGGATTTGATAATCAAGTAGAAAACTAAGGAGTTGTACAAAAAAGTGTCAAAGAATTATTTTTCCTGAGTAGTCTAGTGGACGAGAGCCTAGGAGTGGCGTTTTAGTCCTGTCAGATCTTAGGAAAATTGTTCTTCATTTTAGAAACAGTCATGGCCAGTTCCAGTTCATCATCCTCAGCAGTCACATCCTCAGCAGTCACTGATACCATTACCACTTCTTGTGATCTTTCCCTTAGAAAATCTACTGCAAATAGATTAGAGTATCTATATGAAATATCCCATATTCCTGAAGATAGTAAAATACCTATTACAGACTTCCCATTGTAAACCCCTATACTGTGTTTGATAAACCCCAAAAAACTTTCAAAAAATCCATAAAAAAATTTCTAGGTCCTTCCCAACCCTCTAGTGTCAAAGAGTATGTCCAAGCTTCAAAATTTGACCAATTTAGTATTCCAGCCAGTGAGAAAGAAAATTTTATCACTCTTGCTCTTCCCAGAGAGTTTGTCATTCCATGGCAAAGACAAAGTTATACTCACCTCCATTTTGGTGCAGTAAGACTTGCACTCACCTTTCATGGCAGAAAAGGACTCCCTATAGCTTCTAGAATTGCTCTCCTTGATTCTAGATTTATGGAATATCACAATGCAGTCATTGGTACCGTCCAAACTACACTAAATGCGAGACGATCTTTGTCACCTTTTTCCCAATTTCAACATGTCTCTCGAGAGATCCTCACATATGTGATGCTCTTAAAGTTCAAGTTCGGATTACAGGAGCCTCTCAAGTACCGGATACTTTCTTGCCACACTTCACTACCAACTTGCTTACGGACTCCGAGAACCATGCTTTTGATGTAGCCATACCGAGTTTGCCCACTCCAATGATGCTCTTTTGATCCAAGTTGATCCGGGCATGACGCCTACGTGCACATTTGTTCCAAGACAATTGAACAAAGACCAGATGAAAAAGCTCTTTCCCGAGTCATGGATTACAAAGTATGAGATTCTCCATCAGGTATCTCAGCCAATCCAGTCCCACACTCCTTTTTTCATCAGAAACCAGAATAGTGAAGTTGAAGTCAGATTTATGACAACCACACCAGAAAAAGAAGAAGTGACAGTCTTTCCAACAGCTATGATCCAACCAGTTTCTTATGAAGGTCTTGATGATCTTCAGATCAAAGCATTTGAAGAAATTGGAAATCGTGTCTATGTAGGAAAATCACCCACTGGCCATATATGGTGGGATGTTTGTGATTGTGAAGAATGCAGAGAAGAAGAAATATTTGAAGAAGATAAGAAAAGAAGAAAGAAGAAGTCTTCCCAGCAGATTCTCAAAGAAAGATATGAAGCAGGAGACCCAGAAGTCGACCTCCTTGGAGAACCTTCAGGAAGGTTTGATTACTATGTCCTTTACCCCAGATCCAGAAATCAAAAAATTCCATCCTTTTCCCCATGCAAAGAAAGTCATGATCAAAACCAACAAAACCAGAAACCACCTTTAATCCCATATTACCAGAAAGTCCTTCCCCAAATACAAAAATGTCATCCTAAACCTCCCAGTCAAACCCACACACAAAAACCCTTACCTTGTTATATGTTTGACCATGCATCACCCTCATACTCACAAAATTTTCCTCCCTTAGAAAGTTTTGACCACCCACAAGCCAATGTAAAACATGTTTGGAAGATAAAAAACCTTGTTGGAACCAATCCAGATGGAAGTAAAAAACAGGTCTCATCAGCCGAAGCAGCCCTTAATTGGCAGGCAGAAAATGCTGTAGCACAGAATCAAGTCCTTTCAAAAATTCTTGACAACCAACAAAAGTTGACTGAAGCGGTATCCAATACCTTTTCATCCTCAAATTCCCTCATTGAAGATTTGAAGAAGAAGATAATGTCAATTGAACAAGAATTGGAGACAATTATTTCTACAGTAAAGGATTTGTCTATATCCTTTCCCCTCATTGGGCAAAAAGAAAAAGAAAAAAAGCAGTTGTTGATGCAACTCCAGTCTTTGGACAACTCACAGAAAGCAGCTACTCAAGCTCTTCCAATGCAAGTTTACATGCCATACCAACCTCGTCAATCACTATATAAAGATCTGTCCATACCAGTACCCTCACCATTTTCCCCAGTTTCCCCATACCAAAACCTCCAACCATTAAACATGACACATCCAGCTCAAAACCCTTTTAAACCATGTGGACTCTTTCCCAACATACCAAACCCAACACTACTACCTCAACTAGAACCCAGACTTGAACCTCCAACCAAACCACAAAATGAACCTCCTCCCATAAAAAACGACAAAGAACCATTATACCAACCACCAGACCCAACCATTGGTGCTTCCTCCAAACCCCCAGATATGAACCTATTAGCCATAAACATTGACCCTCCAAACCCGATATCATCATTCCTCAGAACTTTAACTCTTCAAGAACCAACAGAACCCTTTGTTCTTCCAGTTATTGATGAAGCAGATCTAGACTTGTCTGATCTTGACTTAGATGAAGTCTTTATGACTAACCCAAAAGTGGAAGAAGAAGATGATGTCCTCCGCCCTAAACAACCTCTACCACCACCACCAATATTCCCTACACCACCTGTCATCCCTGATCATCATACAAGATTAACCTACTCATCAACCACAGATTCAAAACACCTGTTCACCCTTGATAACAGTCCTCCTTCCAAATGGCATGATGAAATTTTCAACATGTATTCATGGTGTACAGCTTCAAGCCCCAAACAATACGGTTGCCCGGATAATTGCCAAATTTGTAGCAAGACTCACGGTAGGCGAGACAATGGTGGATTAACCTTGGAGAATACAGGCAAAGACAAGCAGCCCAGAGTAACACACTCGAGGATTTTTTCACGATCCTCCATAATGAATTTCTTGGTTCATTAGCCCATTACACTGAAGTAGCCAGAGATGAGTTCCTATTGATGAAATGCTGTTCTTTTGAAAGACAAGATTTGGAGAAACACTTTGACAGAATGTCAAGCAGATATTATGCCTTTAATGGCATGGATGATGTCAATTCCAAGCACACTTTCTTGAATTCTTTTCCAAAACCACTTGGTGATGAAACTCTTCGCATGATGAATCTTCAAAAAATCACCTTGCAGCAAGCCTCTCTTGGAGAAATCTACCAACATGTCCTCATTGCTTTGGAAAAACTATGCAATCAAAGAAAGTTTCTTTCGGAGATTGACAAGATCCATAGCAAGCTCAAAGACAATTGCAAAAGAAAAGATTTGCAGATTAAGTGTTATGATAAGAATTGTTCTTGTCCAACCAAGAGAAGAGATCATTACAAAAAGTATTCTTGGAAGAAGAAGCATTCTCATCCAAAGAAGAAGTTTTTCAGAAAAAAGAAATGGAAGTTTCTCAGAAGAAAGCAATTCAAAGGAAAAAATTCAAAAGTCTGTTTTGTATGCAGAAAGCCCGGTCATTTTGCAAAAAATTGTCCAAAGAAAGCAAAAGCAGCAAAGCTTTTGGAGCAAGCCCAGATTCATGCAGATGATACCCCATTTTCGGATGTGGAATCACTCTTTTCACTTGATGATGATTATTCTCCCCAAGCCTTGGCAGCCATAGCCTATTCATCCTCAGAAGACGAACCAGATTCAAGCATTACAGATGATTTAGATCCAGAAATCCAAACCATATACATATCTCAGCCTCTTATAGCCCCAATAATTGGCCCCACACCAATAGCCCAAGTTCACATCCTCCTTGATACCTATTCCAGACCCATCCCAGTGATAGCCTTGTTTGATACAGGAGCAGCAGCAACAATCCTTCATCCTAAGATTTTACCAGAAGATTTTTGGTTACCCCATCATCAGATGTTCAGAGCAGCCAATGGAGAAACATTCCTGATCACCCAGAAAAGTAAACCCATTCACATTAGAATATTCCCAACCCTTACCATTAAACACCGAGTCTTTGGATCCCCTCTCACAGGCAGAGACCTCCTTATAGGATTTGACCTCCTTCACCAGATACCTAGCCTTAGATGGTCTTCAAAAGGCCTCTTGCATAAACAACACCTTCTCACATGGACCCAGGTACCACATTTGTTTTCACTAAACCCCTTTGATTCCTTGAAAGCTCAGATCATCAATGAATGCTGTGCAGCCACCCACTCAGAATTCCTTCTCAAAAACCCAAAACCACTATGGAAAAACCCAGCCTTTTTCATAACACTCCCCTTCAAAAAGAATGAAGATGTTAACCCTACAAAAGCTAGTCATAGAGGTATGAACCCAGAACACTTGTCCCTAGCTAAGCAGGAGTTAGCTACCCTTCTTTCAGAAAACCTCATTGAACCCACAACTTCTCCATGGGTATGTGAAGCTTTCTATGTTAACAAGCATGCAGAACAAGTTCGAGAAAAGCTCAGATTGGTAATCAATTATCAAGATCTTAATCATTTCCTTGCTGATGACAAGTTTCCACTGCCAAACAAAAGTGCTCTTTTTCATCATCTTTCCAATGCTAAAGTATTTTCAAAGTTTGATCTCAAAGCAGGATTTTGGCAACTTGGAATCCATCCAGAAGAAAAATACAAGACAACTTTTTGCATTCCGGACCACCATTATCAATGGACGGTAATGCATTTTGGCCTCAAAAATGCTCCATCCCAGTTCCAAAAAGCAATGGTAACTCTTTTCCAACCACTGTTGTCAAATGCATTGATCTATGTAGATGATGTCCTCCTATTCTCAAAAGATGCAGAATCCCATGAAAAATTGCTTACTGAATTCTACAATTTAGTAAAAGCTCAAGGGATAATGCTTTCAGAAAAGAAAATGGTCATAGGAGTATCCTCTATTGATTTTCTTGGAGTACACATTTCAGATGGAAAGTATACTCTGCAGCCTCACATAGTAGTCTCTCTCAGTGAATTTCCAGATATACTCACCAGCACCAAGCAGATCCAACAGTTTCTTGGAATTGTTAACTACATGTCAGATTTCATTCCAAAAATTTCCAGATACAGAGATTGTTTGTCCAAGTTATTGAAGAAATCTCCTCCAGCATGGAATTCGAGTTCATACGGAAGCGGTTCAACGATTGAAAAAATTAGCGAGAAAAGCTTCCCCTTTGCGAGATTCCAAGCACGGGAAAAAGGATTTTACAGATGCAAGTGATGAGTATTGGGCAGCTCTCTTTGAAGAAATTAATGGAAAAAGAAGCAATTGTGGATACAAAAGAGGTGCATTCAAGCCTTGAGAACTCCATTATCATTCCACTTTCAAAGAAATTAAAGCGATTAAACATGGTATTGAAAAGTTCCAGTTTCACCTCCTTGGTCACAATTTCCTTGTAGAAATGGATATGTCTTCCTTCCCAAAAATGCTCCAGTTCAAAAGAAAAATGCTCCCCCATCCCCAATTACTTAGATGGTCAAATTTGTTTTCACAATGGTCCTTCCAAGTCAAGCACATCAAAGGTACAGATAACCTTATCACTGACTACCTTTCTAGAAAGCCTCCAGTCTTCCATACCACAATAATTCCTCCACCCTTATGTGTATACCCAATAACCGACCCATCCTCATCCTCAGGCCCATCTTCATCCTCAGACCCTTCTACTTCATCCTCCAATGACATCATGGACATAATAGAAACCCTTCCCTCAGACATAAAAGACCAAATAAAAACCCTAACCCTTCAAGCCAGATCCAAAAGAATCATCCAAGTCCTCCATAATTACCTCACACAAAACCAGAACCATTTCCTTGCCATTTTCCTAGATATTGAGCAACCATGGAAAACCCCATTTGCATTTTGGATAACACGATGGAATGTTGTTCATTACCTTTACATGTGGTACTTACTCAATGAGTACTACTTGTGCATTCACTTTGAACCACGTTTCTACTCATACATTTTTCTTCATGATAATAAATATTTTAACAAATTCTGGCATGAACTTTTGAAAAATGATGCTCATGATGGTCAATGGTCCAAGTATCACAAAAGCATCACCCTGAGTTTGGTCAAAGAATCACTTGACATGTATAGTTGCAAAGCTAAATTCCAAAAATAATGTTCAAGCAGAAGGAATTGTCCACCCTCCAGATGTCCATTGGGTAACAAATGCCGACGGTACTATTCACAGACACACAGATGTATCATGGATATCCTGTCACTATTCACTTTCAATAGCAGAATCTCTCAACCAGGAAATCCTTCCAGAAATTGTACCCGCCGACCCAGACATTTGCAGACAGCAATGGCCTTATCAACACCATTGGGAAATGCCCAGTCCGTTTGATTTTGATGATCATTATTACCATAATCATGATCCAGATGCAGACATTGATGAAGAATGGTTTCAAGGAAGAGATGATTAGAAGAAATTATGTACAAAAAAAAAAAAAAAAAAAAAAACGAAAATTGTGGGACCTACTTTGGACCCACTTTTGTCTTGGCCTCCTTTTCCACCTTGCCGTCACACTCCTTTCAAGAATGCATGAATTATAACTAGTCCTTTACTTCAGTTCCAGGATTTCCGATGTCAGAAGAAGATTTTGCGAAGCTACCGGCATCGCGTCCTCCGCTGATTTCAACACCACAAAGCAAGAACTCAGAATTCACGCTTTGTTACTGTAAATTATTTCGTCTTCTTGTAAGATGTTTGCCTATAAAAAGGCCCTTTGTATCATTAGTTTAGCAGAGTGAAGCAAGAACAGAAAAGAGAGAGTGCATAAAAGTAAGAAAAATTAGAGAGTCAGCTAGCTTGTGTAATATTTTACAGTCTATGTCTTCCAGTCTTGTAAAAAACTTGTTCAACATAATAATATCTATCAGTTTGTTGTATCTTGTTCTGTGTTCTATCCCATATTCCGCAGTTATTTTCTATAGTATTCTAGTAATATATGCCATTAATAAGCTTCCATAATCTTCTTTCACCCTCATGTGAGTAGAGGATTGTAATTTTTAACTATTGCCACCCATACCCCCAGAACTTTAATATATACAAATAAAATAAAATCAACTTTAACAAGTGACAAGTGCAAGGTACAATTTTAATTATATACAAACGGCTTGGTAAAGGCAATATCTACTCAGTAAAAATATTCTAAAAATGATAACAGTTGAATATTGCATCAAATTCATAATTAGTTTTGGTTTAGGTTTCTTTGGTATAAAAGACAAGATTTTTCCATGTTGTAAAAGACAGTAATTCTCTTTATCATAGAAAGAAAAGTATTTCATATTGAAAAAGTAACAAGTATTCTTTATCTAACAAGGAATATGATTGAAGCATTGTTGTAAAGGGTTTAATGGCTTTTGCGGAACTCCTAGGTGGGAAGAGGTGAAAGGCTCTTAGAAGAACATGAGTGGGTTTCTTTGAAGAGCAGTTTGGTGGCTTTTGCCCAAGGCCCCTCCCATGTTGGTAGAGGTGAAAAAAATCCTAAAAGAACATGGTAGGTTTTTTCAAAGAGTAGTTGGTAGATTATTTGGAGTTAAAAAATTATCCATGATTGTGTGTTGAGAGTTGTTTGTTTGTGAGTATGAGAATTAATGGGTGTATTGGGGTTTTGGGTTTTGTGAGTTTATGTTGGTGAGGTTTGTGAGAGTTGTTTGTGTGAGTTGTGAGTGTTATTTAATGTTGTTGTAATCCATATTGTTGATAGTGGATATTTTTGTTGACATTGATTGTGGAAGTAGGCATGGAGTTGGCCGGACCATGTTAAATATTTGTTGTCTCTTGTAAATGTTTTATTTTTATTGTTCATCTTAATACACTTCCGCTAGCCTTAAATCACAATAATTGATGTTAGAGTTTCGGTTGTTGCAAAATAATAAATATCATCTTCCAATAATAAGTAATTTAATTTTGCTAATATATTGTCACAATATTTGAATTTTCACAATAAACGATATCATGTGTAATTGAAGCTCTTTATCAAATACCTGCACAATATTTGAATTTTCACAATAAAAGATATCAAATGCAATTAAAACTCTTCATCAAATACTTACAACCATCCAAAATAAAGATATTTATCTACACTTCTTTATTATCTTACATTATGCATCTAGCTATGGTATTTAGTATTAGGGATATTATACAAAGTAATAATGGAAGAATAAAGTTAACACAAAAGACAAACAGAAAATAAATAACTTGGAGGCACAATATTGTTTTCCTTATTTGCCCCCCACACTATTGTTGCTAAAGGGTTATCGTAAATTTTTCCCTAAGATACAACCAAAATGTTGGGTTCTACAGATAGAAATTCTGGAGAATGACCATATAAGCCTCTATTTATACCCATAGGGATATATTTCATCAAAAGACATGTATGAAGCGTTAAAATGTTTCATAAAACCGTTCACATGGCTTGAAATCTATTCAACCTTTTTGAATAGTCACTAGAAAATTCTACAGAAAATTCAGTTTTTTTGAGTTTCAATCAGTTGAGAGTTCCTTTCGATTGATCGAATACTCTTTTTCGATCGATCGAACAGTAATCAAATAGCGATTGAATCATTCAGAGACTCCAAGATTATTTTCTTACCATTTCGATCAATCAAGACAAAGTTTCGACCGATCGAAAATACTGAATTTCGAATTTTTAATTAGAAAATTCTAGATCTTGAATTTTCACTTTATCAACCTTATGAAACAATATTTTCCAAACTCAAACATCTTTATTACAACATATACATATATATACCTATATATACAATATCTAGCTTATTTAGTTTTTAATAAATACCCTTTTAAGCAAGAAAATAAATTTAAAAGAAGAAAAGAAAACAAGAATAAGATAACAAAAGGCATATGTGTCATTGAATTATACAATATTATAAGTTTAAAAGATTAAAACCTACCAAATTAATGTTCTCTAAATAATAAATGGAACACCTTATCATTCCAAATTTCCAAGCATGACTACCACATAAAACTCAAAAAAGGTGAAGGAAATTTTTGGGATATTAAAATTTAGTGGGAGTAGATTAGATATTACATAATATGGGGTGTTTGCTTGTTTCCAAAATATAAGGAGAGAAATTGCTCGATTTTAAAGTTTAGGAGAAAAATTGTTAACTAACTCAAACATAAATGGACAAAGTAGTTTTTTTTTTTTTTTTTTTAGTAAAACTATGTCAGTGCATAAAAAAACAAAAAAAACAAAAACAAAAGACCAACGTAAGAAAACTACGCGTGAAACAGGCTCACCAAAATTTAATAAACCAAAAATGTTTAGGGATGTAACAAAACGTCAAAATATTTTTACAGTAACTTGTGAGTCTCAGCAGATTCAGACGCAGGAGAACCTCAACCTCCTCTAATCCCTGATGACACTATCTGTCTTTCCTCCACATTTGGTTCAAGGCTTCCAATGGATATAGCTAATGGGTTTGACTTAAGTTTGTGTTTTCTAAACTTGAGTATCGAGTCAAATGATGTTGATGGGTTTGATTTGGGTTTTTCAATGGCCCATCCCTCCCTAAAAAATGGCACCATCTTCAATCCATAGCCACCATTAAAGAAACTGAGAATCTCTGAATCAAATTTTAAAGAAATATGCCCAGGTACTTTTATTCCATTGAAACTGTTTTCCTTTGAATCATCTTTGTTCAATTTCTTTTACATTGTAAAATTCTGGAGTATGTCTCCCTCTTTTTCTTTGTTTGACTTGTATCTTTGGCGGTATTTGTGATCATTCTCTTTCTCTTAATTCACAGGCTCATCCATGTGGGTACTAATTCAATTTGAGAGGACATTAATATGCAAAGAAAAACCAGAATTGATAGTCATTTGATTTGTTGTTGAATTCAATTTCTTGTAATGGTACAAGAGTTTTCAAAATTATTTTGTCTATTTAATGGACCAGTAAAGTCAAAAGGCCTACCATTTTTCAGACTTACAAAGTTCAACATCTAACTGGCCATAGTCATGAGATTACTTGTACTGATTAGAATTATTGGTCATTAGTTGAGAGTATTTGTTATGGGGTGTTGAAGGGGCTCACTGGTATTAGTTCTGGAATAGATAGCTTGAGTATATGTTGTTGGAAAGTTAAGGTTTGATTGATGGAATGGTCTTGGTGCCATTGATTTTCAGCTAGAAGACTCTGTTCAATCACAATGCATTGAAAGTTGTTTGAGAGTTGAAACAATTGTACAGAGTGGTCAGGTCTGCAGGATTTGGCAGAACTAAGCATTTAAAATCTCAGGAATAGATTTTGTCCCTTCAAAAAAAAAAGAAAAATAATGGTTTTTTTATTCTATTTGAATAGTTCAAAATTTTAGTTGTCTTAAATGCAGCTGAATTGGATGATTGTGATAAAAGACGGGTTTGAATAAGCTTGGGCAATTGAGAACTTAATACAATGATCACCTGCCTAGACCTTTGCATGGTAGAAAGCCATTTCCCTATGCTGATTTCCTTCCAGTTTGTGTGAAATGGACCAGCAGTTAATTGTATCTTGATTGTACTTCAAGAAATGGACCAGTAATTGGCTCCACTCAGATATTTACATAAGCATGCAATGATGCTTCTGCGTGGTGAGAAATGTTATGCGTGGATCAGCTTTTTTGCTAGTTGGACATGTTTTTAATACATTTCTGCTGAAGATGTTCGCCTTATAACTCATGGCTGCACCCTTTCTTTGTATTCAAACTTGCAGTCTCTGAATTAACAATTTTTTTAGTATACAATTTTGTTTCCTTTGTCTTGATGTACATTCTTTTTCTTATGCTAACCTGCTGCCCAATTTTTCTATTATAGGAATTTATATGATCTTCTCACTCTTGCCTTTAAATGTAAAAGTCCTTTGCCTTGGAAGGCTGTGGACTGGTTTATTGTCTTCTTCTATTCATTCAATACTTCTGTTTTTACTTCTTGTTGATTTGATTTTTGAGAAATTCAAAAGTTTTCAGTTTAGCATATGTATAAAGAAGTATCTAAATTACATACGAGAAGATATATGTCAGTAATTGACAGACATGAATTTCTCCAGTGTCTCCCTGTCAAAGATCTCCTGGTGTATAGGGGTATTACCAAAGATAATTCTGTGTGAATGGTGTGGAGTAGAAGCAGAGACAACCCTGCATATTTTGAGAGACTGTGAAGCAGCCAGACGGTACTGGGATCAAGTGTACAGCAGTAGATGTGATGCTGCTGAATTATGCCCCTGGCTAGAGGTAAACCTGATGAATACCAGTGATAAGATAGGACAGTTTTTGTCATGGAGTTGTTTCTTTGCCTTTAGTATTTGGGGTCTGTGGCTACACCGAAATAAAAGAATCTTCAAGCAACTTGGTGTAGGAGGGGTGATGAATGTGGATTTGGATTTGGATTATTACTTCAGTGCTGGGCGCATTAAACCAACTAAGGAGAAAATTCCAGTCCATGTCAAATGGAACAAACCAGATCTGGATTGGCTCAAGCTATATACAGATGGCTCTGCTCTTGGGAATCCAGGGCTGGCAGGAGGTGGAGGACATATCCGCCATCATAACGGCTGTTTGGTTAAAGGTTTTGAGAGAGCCATTGGAATTGCAACTAGTGTGGAAGCCGAGCTATTGGCACTAAGAGATGGCCTTCAACTGTGTGCGGAGTCAAATGTTGAGGCAATTGAAGTTGAATTAGATGCTGAAGTAGTGATGGAGTGGGTGTCTAACTGAACACAGTCTAACATTTCTCATCATGTTCTTATCTCGGATTGTAGGAAGCTATTGGAGCTGTTCCACAGGTGAAGATTAACCACTGCTTTAGTGAAAGGAATCAATGTGCTGACAGAATGGCGAGACTAGGTGCTATGCAGCAGCAAGATTTTGTCATTTTTGATGATCCTCTCACAGTCTCTGAGAGACTTTGTGCTAACTCCTGTTATTTTTCTCTAGTTCAGTAATAGTACCTCGGTTACCCCAACCACCCCCCCCCCCACAAAAAAAAAAAGAAGTTTATGTTGAGGACTAATGTATGATGGTATATGATGAAATTTGTTTTAGGGGCATCAGACTATATCAGGTCATCTGTTTGCTACACGTTTATTTATCAACCATCCTAACAAAGACAGATTCTTGAGGGAAAATTAAAACTGGAACTCTATAAATAACTACGATTACAAACTACAAAATCATACACTAGGTCCCTATCTTTGCCTACATATTGCCTACATAATTGGTTGGAGAGACAGGTCATGGTTCAGGATCCACTAGGTGCATAACATACCAATACAGCAAAGAAAAACAAACAAACAAACAAAAATGTTTTGTAGACTTCTGAATATGTTCACAATATATTTATGTTCAGTTGTGGTGGGTCCTGGTCTAATAATTTTTTTATTTTTTTATTTTGATCTATAAGCTACTAATATCTCAATAGTTGTGAAAATACGGTGACAACAACGAAACAACCATTCATTCTGTTACTTCATCCTCAAGAAATGCAAAAAGATAATAAAAATTAAATGCACTTCAATAGTGCTTGTGTATATTTGCAAAAGTATTATAGTTAAAATGCATTTTGCATAATAGATAATTTGATGTGGGTAAGTTTTGGGGTTGGTTGGGAAAATTTTGGCCCTTATGCCATTTTGGTAAGTTGATGTAAATGCTCTAAGAAACTTATTTCTTAGCAGTTGTAAAAATCTTATGACAACAACAAAATGTCACATTTCCACAACAACTTTATTTTAAGTTGTGGTACACTCTTGTATGATATTTTATTATTTTATTTTCATTTATATGCAAAACTGACACTTTAGCAATTGTAAAATATTGTGATAACATCAAACTGTCATGACATTTTCACAAGAGTTTTATTTTCGGTTGTAGTTGGTCTTGGTCTAATAGTTTATTATTTTAGTATACTTTATTTTGACTTATAAGGAACTGACACTTTAACAATTATAAAAATATTATCTCAATTTATTATGTCAGTATAACAACTCCTAGACCAAATTATACTTTAAAAAATAAAAACAGAAATCTCAAATCGAACTAGTATCAGCATTGGCTAGCACGCATGAAACGGTGAGCTTTTGCTCACCAAATTGACTAAACCAAGCACAGTAAACATCTTTGTTTTAGTCTCTCACTAAAACGTCTCCCTGAAATAATGACTTTTTCTTTTTCACAACAAAACGCACCGTTTTGGCTCACTTAAAAAGAAAAAATTTGACTAAACCAAAGTACTGTAGAAAGAGCCATTCAAACATTTTATATAGTCAGTAGAAGTAGGTGTAAGTGCACAATTGCACCTGGACCCAAGAATAGTTATGGGCTCAGACCCAATGAGCCTTAAACAATAAGAATTTGTAGAGTGTGGGCTTGAAACCCAGGTTAGAAGTGTATGGGGATGAAATGACAAACTAAAGATTCCAAGTACTTAGAGACAAAAAGGAGTAATGTAAATAGACCTCCTCGGACGTAAGCCGAAAGCTGTTCTTATATTATATCTCTCTCTTTTTCCTTCTTCTTTTTAGGTTACAAAAAGTTCCGTCCGTTTCGTTCCCGTCCCTCCTTAAATACTCCTCTTTTTAATACTTTATCCACGTGTTGCCCCCAATTCCTCCCTTAGCCTAGATATTTCTTTTCTTAGTGCCTTTGAACGAACTAGAAGTTTCCCTTCCACTGTTTAAGTGTCACTTCCTCATTAATGCGGCCAGGGTGGTAGGTGCAGGGTCTTTAATGTGGAGGTAGCAGCCTTTACCTTTAATATTCTTCCAACATCGGCGCTTCTAGGACATTCAAGGGTTCTCTCCCTTTAACCGTTGGTCTTGACCGTATCATTCCCTAATCTTTACCATGAAGTCTCAGGGTCTTTGATGTCAGTCCGAGGGGAAAACCATCCTCGGCTGGATCCTAGGATCCTCGGCGTATAGGCCGACCCATAGCACCAACAATCTCTAACCCCAGGGTTAGGTCGGCCTTCTTTAACAAGGCCCAAAAGGCCCACATTTCCACCAAGATCCTTTTGCCCCACACAATAGGTATGTTAAAAAAAATACTTCATCAAAATTAAATAATAAAATAGTCAATAAAAAATTACCGGTTGCCTAATGTGTAAAACCAAAGTTTTTTTTTTTTGGTAAATAATAAAATAATTTAAAATGAATAATAACTATTCTTTTTAAAAAAAACAAAAATTTTAGTAATAAAAATCTAATCAAAATAGTATTTTAACATTCTTGAAACTTGGAAAACAAAGTTTCACTTATGATAAAATTAGCTCAATAAAATAGCAATGATGATTTAATTATATAGTATATAACTTCATTTTATAAATTGTATTCACTTGCTGAGGTTGTTAAATATTTTGGGACATCGCTTAAAGCCCCATCTCTAGTCCCTACTAATGCTCAATTTTAGCATATTGTGTGTTTCTTCAAAAAAGAATAAACTATAAAGGCAAGGTAAGACATATCTTGCACATCTTTAATAGGGAACACACTTGAGTATTTATATTTTCATACAGGGTAATTTTGAGATTTCACACTCCTTTGAAATCGAGGTCAGATATGTCATCCAATTTCTCTCAGGATGCCTGAGATGAAGTAGGTGAACGATGACACATTGACAATGACACCTTCCTCTTCGGTTTTCCAAATTGCAAAACTAATCACATGTTAAGTCCATGAGCCCATCATGGTTTGGGCCATTGGTACTGGGGGCCCAAGTTTTCCTAAACGACAGGCCCGAGGTCTTCTTCACATGGACTGCATATATTTCATGATGTTGCACATAAAAGAGAATGATATATATTGAAAAAACATATAATAACTTATTTTCTTTTCTTTTCTTTTTTGATAAACTTCTTTTCTTTTCTTTTCTTTTTGGAGAAGAAGTAAAACACACTTTCATTCATCAATAAAAAAGAATCAGTTAAGAGTTTTGTAACTGAATTAGCAGTAAATTGTAACTATTAAAAAAAAAAATTTAAGAAAAATCAGATACTTACATCTTTTCACGTCAATGAAACAATATGTGGAATAGCTTTGTGCAATGACGGTATGTTTTAATAAAATATTTTCCTTTTGTTTTTTGAGGAATAAATATTTTCCTTTTAATTATATATATATATATATTTCCCTTTTATTTTTTTATAAGAATTTCCATTTTATTTAATTCATCATAATAAGTGTGAAATTTATAAGATCATGACCTTTTTTATGGCATGAAAAAGTGAAGTAGGCAAGTAGCCTTTCAATGTTAAAATTTTCTATAAGAAAATTAATAAATAAAAAAACAAAACAAAACAAAACAGTAGCTTCCCCTTATCATGGGGCCCAGACAGAACAAAGCTTTGTTGCTTGCCGTGATAGAAGAGGCTTTTTCCCTATTCCCCAAGCAACTTGCATTCTAGTGTAGGCCTCTTTGGTTAAGGCTAGCCTCTAAAGGCCTGGAAATATGTTCATCATCCAGTGTAACCCTTCAATAAGGAAGGTCCCATGCTTTAGGTCGTTGAATTTTAATTTTTGGGTAATCTGGCTAGGTACACAATTATTGCAAAATGAGCATAACTTTCTCCTTTTTTTTACAATTTATTAAGGGAGACGTTATATTATGGTAAGTAGATAATAAATTTTAACACCATTTTTTTATGGGTCAAAGCCAACGCAGGGGTTCAAATAAACCCTATGAACTGGCAAATACAAATTATATATAAAATTTCTTAATTTTTTGTTTTGACCTTTAAAATAAAATTTTGAATATCCTGGTTCTAAATTTTGTTTAAATCCAACTGAAATAAGTTTAAATATGATCATCTTAGTGCTACTTTCATAATATTTTCATAATAATTTTACAATAACAGTTAAGTAGCAAGTTGTAATTGGTTTTTATTTAGACCCACAACGGACACCACTTTTTTACATACTTTTAACAACTTGCCACCTAGATTTTGTTGTGAAAGTGTTGTGTCAGTAACACCACTCTTAAAATTACTCATTAGTTAAAAATAAATAAATAAACTTTCCCTTTGCAATTTGTCGTTGATAGCAAAATGAAACTATTTTTCCTAGCACTTTTATTCCTTATCAGCAAAAAATTACACCACTTTTAGCACCAAAACAAATTAAAAAAAAAATAACATCACATATATGACCAACCGATTGGTATCTACATCTTTGATTCTTTCCTCATTTTCTCTACCTTCTTTCCCCCTTTTACGATTTCTTTCTGTCTAATTAAGTAGCGTGATGAGTGCTTTACATATTTTCAATTCCAATAAGTCTTTTAGTGTTTGCTCCAATTTCAAGAGAATGACTACTTGTATGGTTAAAAAGCCATACACTTCAAAAGAAAAAACTTATATCAGCTACTATTTTTTTTTTAGTTTCACATTTATTTCCAGTCCTACTCCTATGTGTGTTATTATTCTTTCTTATCATATATTTTTATTTAATTGATATTACATGTAAATATTATTAATTATTATTAATTAGACAAAAATGTATGATTTGTTATTTAATTATATATATTTATGCATTCAATGGTTGTTGTCTTACTAATCTTTAAACTATTAATAATTTTTTGTATTGTATATTAAATTGTATTTAGAGCCTGTTTAGCATCAGCTTCAGCTTTTAGCTTTTAACTTTTAGTTTTTATGTATAACTTTTTAAAACCTCACTTCTTCCTGCATTTTCTCACTTTTTCAAAAAAATTTAAGGTACAGGTATATTTTGGCATACTTTCGACCAAAAATTTTCAGCAAAAAACTAGATAAGTTGTTCCCAAATAGACACTTAGTACTATTTTGGATTATTGTATTTGTATATAATATGAAAGTTGTATATACGATAAAAAAATTAATCATTTTATTTATTTTTACTCCCTAACAAATTCCTAGTTGGACACTAATGACCCCTTTAGAAAAATATCCTGAGTCGATCTAAGAGCACTAGCATTATGTGTGCCAAATGCCAAAACCAAACACCAAACACCAAAAACCAAAAATCCTCTCACATGAGATGTTCTAAATGCCAAAACATTTGGCACATGTGAGTTCCAAATTTGGAATGGTACAAACAAGAATGCTATATGAAAAAATTAATTTATTATTATTGTTCTCTCTCCTCTCATTATTTTAATCTCCTTTTTTTCTCACTCCTCTCACGTTTCTCTCTCTCAACCGTCTACCTCTCTTTTCTCTTAGCCATTCTCTCTCCTCCCTCTCTTCCTCTCTCATAATCCATCATAGTGATCTCTCGACCCACCTGCCTCGCCTTCGTCGCTCGCCAAGCATCTTGTCTCGCCTCTGATGCCAACACCACTCATTGCTTGCTAAGTAGCTCGCTTTGCCTCTGTCAACGCCGCTTGCCAAGCAGCCGGCCTTCGCCGAAATCAACCCGATCTCACTAAGATTCGATTCTCCCTATTTGTTTGGTTGTTTATGGTTGATTTTGGGAATTGGATTTGGTTTGAGAAATGAGATTGTAGTTTTTGTAGGTTTGGTGTTTTGAGGTAGTGGCTTTGACCAATAGTATTGTGATTTGCTGGATTTATGTTTGTTGCATGTGGATGGGCCGATTTCGGTTTTGTTTTGCATTTGGGGGGGCTTTTTTTTTTGGTAACAATGGTGGGTTGTGGGTTATGGTGATGTTTTTGTAAAAGTGGTTGGTTGTGGTGGGAGAGGCCTATGGTGGGGGTCGCGGTGAGTTGTGGTGCGGGTGGTAGTGAGTTGTTGAAATGAGTTTTTTATTTTGTATTTTTTTATATTGTTAGTTTTTTTTAATGTTATTTTAATAATTTTATATATTATTCTAATGTATAGAATTGAAAAATAGAAGATGTGATGTACGGTGAATTGTAAAATGGTGTGTTAAAATAATAATGTAGCATTTTTTGTGTGTTAAAATGACATATTTTATAAAATATCTGATGTTGATACTCTTACATTTTTTTTAATGTTCACAAATAAGACTATTAAAATTTGGATCAGTAAAAGCATTTCCATCAGCCATTGCAAAATATGTCATTTTAACACATCAAAAACCTAATTTATTATTTTACCACATCATTTTAGAATACACAATTTATCACATGTTCTATTCTTCAATTCTATATATTAAAATAATATATACAACACATTAAAATAATATTTACAACTCATCAAACACAATCAACAGCCACCACACAACTACCAACAACTAACAACCACCACCACACAACCACCACATCTTCCACAACCCAAAACACATTTCAAAACAAACCCATAGCCCACCAACACCAAATCAAAAGCCCCACCACCACCACCACCTCAACCACAAACCCCGACAAAATTGAGCTTTCGGCCATTGCCATGGGTTGGAGACAAGAACAAGAAAAAAAAATAGAAGGAGGAAACAAAATATAGAAGCAGAGAGATGGCGAACCTTAGTGGTGGTGCAAGCCTTGAAGCTTTCAGCCATGGAGCTTTTAGCCATCAATTGGAACTCACAGGCTAACCCACCAAAACCCACCCACCGCCGGCCCATCCATCGAAAGCCATAGCCTCACCCATCCGAATCCACCTACAGCCTAACCCATCCACCACCGTTGGAACCGAACCTAGCCAACACCATCTAAACCTGCACATCACCGTCTAAACCCACCCATCAAACCACAACAAAAAAAAAAAAAAAAACCATTGCTAGAGAGAGATCGGCGTTGAAGTGATGTGTCGGCGTGGAAGTGATGCGTCAGAGTGGAAGAGCAGTAAGGGTGAGAGAAGAAAGGATGAGAGGTTGAGAGAGGAGAGGATCGGGGTTTGAGAAAAAAAAAGAGAGGGAGAGACTTACAGAGAGATGAGAGAGACAAGGAATAAAAAAAAAATCATTAAAATTTTACAACTTTTGTCCATACGCTTCCATATTTGAAAGTGCACTGTTCATAAATGTCAAATATTTTGACATTTAGAACATCTCATGAGAAATGTCTTTTGGTGTTTGGTATGCCAAATGTCAAATATTTGGCATTTGGCACACCTAATTGTAATGCTCTACGATGGTATTATTCTACTAAAAAAACTATGATGAAAAATTATTGATAATGTATGTTAAAGACTTATAATATATAAAAAATGTGACTTCCATGCTTCCCAATTCACATCTATAATACCAATCACCTATTTTATAAGTTTATATTATGCATAGCACAACACAAATACTTTAAAAAAAAAAAAAAAAAGTTGTGTTAACGGGCCAACAATTTTTTTATTTATTTAAGCTTTTTTTTTTTTTTTTGCAGCTTTATATTATTTTTTTCAGGTTTATAAGCTATAGGACCAGCTTCATAAAGAGAAAATATTAAAATAAACCGGGAAGTGTGGAGCTACTTTTATGTTTTTTTTTCTTTTATTTATCTAATTTTTTTTATTAAGTGAGACCTTAGAGAAATTTTAACAGACATCGCACATCCTTGTTATCATTTTTGGTTATCATTTTTCAATAAATATTAAATCATATCTCTACATGGGGCTGATGGTCCCCTCAAGAGTTTGGACTCTAGAGTCTAGACTGATTTTGAAGATCAGATCAGGATCGTACGTAATCTTATCAATTGACATGCGAGCCACTATTTTTTTTTTTTTTGATAAAAAGATAAGCTCTTATAAATTAAGATAATCAGATTGGAATACACTCTCCAACTCAAAGGGTAGATCTTCTACCCAAACATCTAAACCTGCAGATGAAACTGCTCTTCTAGCGAGGGCATGGGCTACCTTATTCCCACCCAGCCGCACATGAGAGAAACTACAAAAATGAAACAAACCAGCTTGACGACGGGTTTCCTCAACCACATTCCCATATAACGTGTTGCAGCAACCTGAGGAATTCAGAGCCGAAACCACCCGGAGGCAATCACCTTCCATCACCACTTTAAAGAGGCTTAGTTCTTGCGCAAAAAGCAGAGCACGACGAGCAGCCAAAGCTTCAGCCATTTCCACAGAAAAAGGAAGCGGAATTCTCTGAGATAAAGTCACAATCATCTCCCCATCTGAATCTCTAATTGCCACTCCAATGCCTGCACTACCCAGATTCTTAAACCAGGCAGCGTCATAGTTCACCTTGAAGGCACCCACTGGAGGACGAGACCAGCCCACCTGGACCCCAGGACCTCTCAGCAACCTAACTGGCTTGTACAGGTCCAGGAATTCTCAAACCAAAGTGACAACCCTCTCACCCAGCTCCAGCAGCGGCCAAGTGGGTTGATTCTCCCTCAACTTGTTTCGCCTCTACCACAAACACCAAGAAATCGTCGAGAACAGAGCAATCTGAAATCCCGAAGCCTTGTCCAGAACTTCCTCCAATAAATCAAAAAAACTTCTATACTGCTTCCTGTACAACTGAGCAAAAATAAAATTAGACTTCCATACTACTTGGGCATGCTCGCACAGCCACAAACAATGAAGGACGGACTCCAAGTGCTCATCACAAGTAGGATAGACAGCTTCCACAGGCACATGGCGAAGTCAAAGGTTTTGCTTGGTAGGTAAAGAGTCACGAGCAGCTCTCCAAATGAAATGTCAGATCCGATTCGGGGTTTTAATCTTCCATATTTTCTTCCAAACCTTGCTCTGCCCATCCACTGAAGATGACCCCGGAGTGACACTTCTAACAGAAGATTCCAACATACGGTAGGCACTCCGTACGCTATAATCCCCAGTAGGAGTGAGAGGCCAGGTCAGCAAGTCATCAACGGACTCCTCACCCACTGGAATTCTGCAGATCAGATCAGCCTCCCAAGGCAGAAACAGTCGCTGCACCAAGCCCGGATCCCATACCCTACTACCTGCCTCAAACAGATCCTTCACAAGACTAACCTCCATATCAAGTCTTGGAGAGACCACCTTGCTGTTTGGGAGCTCCGGCAACCATTTATGCTCCCAAATATTAATAGATTCCCCGTCCCTCACTCTCCACACCGCCCCTTTATTGATGACATCCCTCACTTGTAAAATACTCCTCCAAGCAAAAGAACATCGTGGATGGACCGGCGCTTCCAAAATGCTACTATCGGGGAAATATTTTGCGCTAAAGACCTTATACAATAAAGACTCTTTGTGATGTATTAGCCACCAAACCTGCTTCGCAAGAAGAGCATTGTTAAAGTTCTGCAAATCTCTAAAACCCATTCCACCCACAAACTTAGACGAACAAAGATCACTCCACTTCACCCAATGGATTTTTTTTGTCTCTCCTTGTCCCCACCAAAACTTCCGGATCATTGCTTCAATGTCTTTGCATAAACCAACAGGTAATCTAAACACACTCATAGAGTAGGTAGGTATAGATTGGACAACTGTTTTTATCATAACTTCCTTTCCAGCCTGAGACAGCAGCTTCTCTTTCCACCCTTGCATTTTTGCCCAAATCCGCTCCTTTATTTGCGTAAAGCATGCTTTTTTCCCTCTACCAACAAAGGAGGGTAGCCCCAAATACTTCTCGTAGTGCTGAATGGCAGGGACACGTAAAGACATCTTTATAGACTCTATAGTCTGAGCATCAATATTCTTACTAAAAAAGAGAGTAGTTTTACTCTTGTTAATCATTTGACCCGAAGCTTCTTCGTAGAAACCCAACAGCTCTTGAATTTTTTCACACTCAGTCAATGAGGCTCTGCAAAACAAAAGACAATCGTCTGCAAAACAAAAGACAATCGTCTGCAAAAAATAGATGGGTGAGTTTTGGACCATTCCTACAAATAGAAAACCCATGAATATCTCCCTTTGCGGCTGCCTCTTTCATAATAGCATTTAAGCCTTCTGCACAAAAAAGAAACAAATAAGGCGAAAGAGGATCCTCTTGCCTTAAGCCCCTCGAAGGTCGAAAGAGACCCTTGGGCTCTCCATTGACAAGAATAGAATAGGTGTGAGCCACTACTTTACAATGAAGATATGGACCATATGGTGATGTTGGCACTCGGTATGGGAACTTACCAAAAATAGAAAGGTGCTTAATTTTATTTTTATTTTTTTTCTCGGGAAGGAATTGAAAAACACTTAAAACGCATTTCACATTTGTGCTAGGTAGAGTGTGGAAAAAGATGTGTAATTATATTGGAAAGTGGAGGAGGCAATGCTGACTAAACCCGCACTTGTTTTTCCCATAAAAATATATAAACATATCCTGATTTAGGATCCTACTTTTGTGTTAAATAATCTTTGAGTTCGGAATCTTGATCAATGAAACAAAAAGTCAAGCCACAATATAAAAAAAAGTCATGTATGTATAATAAAGTTGTTGGCCTTAAGAAAAAAATGAGCTATTATTGATGGGTCATTCTTTATTCTTTGCCCACGTGTTGTGTTAAGGAAGTTGAACAACCCTCTTGTGGTATTATTTCTTATCACCCACCTATCTCTTACATTTCATGAGCATAATGAAGAAACTTTTGTTTTTTGTTTTTTGTTTTTTTTTTTTTGAGAAAAAGCATAATGAAGAAACTTGATCTTTCATTGCCCAATTATTTTTTTATTATTGTCTATTAGAATTAATAATCCACTTGCAAGTTGATCCAAAAAAATAATAATAGTCCACTTGCAAGTTTCATGATCATAAAAATATAATATTAAATGTCAATCAAGTTATGGAGTGAAAATACAAAGTTTATTACAAATGGGAGATAATTGCATGTTTTCATGCCTTAAAGGACTAAGGTTTTGTTCAAATACAAATTTTATGTACCATTTTTTGTGTTCCACCAATCGCAACTTGTCATGTATTTATTTTGTTTTTCTTATAAAACGATTAAAGTTTAAAATGAAAAAAATAAACAAAATATGTGACAAACTATAATTAGTGGAATATAAAATGAAACACAAAAATAGCATAGAAAATTTGTGTTCATAAGTATTGGTGTTACCAACTTACCATAAGATAGGTGAAAACCTTTGGTGGATTGTGCTAAGATTTCAAATTTTATTAAAACATGAAAATTGAATGTAGTAAGACCCTTAGCCTATATATTCCAACATTAGCAATAAGAGTATAAACTAAAGTTGGAATATATGCACAAATAATAATTTATTCCTATGATTTTGTAAATAAGATTGACAAACAATATATGCACATACATACATACATATATAGTGAAATAATTTTACAATGTGCACTAATAAGTCTTTGATATTTTTAAATTCGCATTTATGATATTTTTATTAATTATTTATCTTTCTAGAGTCTAGTCACTTGAATTGACCGGAAATCTTATTCATCTATTTCCAAATTAGTGGATTGAACATTATTTTGTTATTTTCTCAACCAAAAAAAAATTTATTAATTTAAATAAATATAAAAAAGAATAATTAATATTTGTTTAAATATTAATGAAGTGACAAAATTTAATCTACTCATTTATATATTGATAGAGTTTTTAAATGTTTATTGTCTTTTTAAAAAATACATAGGATTTTTTTTTATTTCTTTTGTTCTTTTGAGTTTTACTAAATACTATAGGAGTTGAAACCTATGACATGTATGATGATTGTTATTTATAGTTCAAGATGTAGATAAGAGATTTAGTAAAAGAAAATCTATAATTAACAACTTGACATATCCTAAACAAAGATAGGCTTGGAAAATACTCTCTCTCTCTCTCTCTCTCTCTCTCTCTCTCTCTCTCTCTCTCTCTCTCTCTCTCTATATATATATATATATATATATTAATAGCTAAAGTTTAGAGAAAATCTAATTAGATTCTAAAATTGAATCTAATTTTACACCATGTGTCCTGAATTATTTATTTTTAGAGAGAGTTTTATTTTTTAATTTTGGAGTCAAATGTGGGACCACATCATAAATTTTCATCCAAGTGAGTTATTATATACAAAAATCAATAAGTTTAGAATTAATGAACCTAAAAAAAGTTTTAAAAAAATAGACAATTTACATTTTCTACCTAATAATATTCTTACAATACTTTTTTAAAGAATTAACAAAATATAAGAATGACTATCAATAATATTTAAATTATGTATGTAATAATTTTATCATACATCTTAATATATATCTTTAAGTGTATTCATACATATGCATGAAGTTATAAGCTAGTAATAATAATAATCGGTCATTCACGCACCTACAACACAATCAAATTATGGGAAAATCACATTTTTCATCCTAAACCATATCCTATTTTACACTTTGCCCCTATGAACTATCGAAATGCATGATTGACCCCATAAATAATAACTTTGTAAAACAACCTCCTGTCATCTATTTTGGGGTCAAGTCTAACAAAATTTAGTATTAAAAGATCAATTTACCTTTTTTTTTTCAAAATAAACGATAAAAAGTAAATGCTACATTCCATTAGACTTAACTAAAAAAATGATGAGAGGAGGTAAAGTGTTACACAAGTTTTAGTTTAAAGGGTTGATTGCACATTCTTGTAGTTCAAGAAATTAAGTATAAAATGCGATATGAAATTTTATAAAAAAAAAGAAAATACGGTGTGAGAAATGCTATGTCCACAATATTTTTATAATACTTTCACAATAAATCTTAAATAGTAAGTTGTTACTAATTGTTATTGGTGAGTAAAAAAATAATTTAAATAATAAGTTCAAATTAAAACTAATAACAACTACTTATAATTTGTTATAAAAATGTACGTAAAAATATAAATATTTTTTCTTAATGGTAAGTCATATACCCTTCCATTTTTGTATAAACTACATATTATTTCATTTATTGCATTGTTTATCATGAATCCTGATAAACAATCAAAATTCAAAAGTTGTTTCTTAACCAAAAAAAATGACAATCAAAAAGTCCCAGATCTTAACTTTGGTCGGCAAAAAGAAAGAAGGGATGGTCAAAATCCGACAGTAGTTATAAAAGTACCTAAAACATTAACAATAAAAACCAACTATTTATCATCAAATAACATCACACTTCTCAGTTCTCACCTCACAGTTTTACTTCCCACTTCTACTAAAAAACAGGAGCCTACTCAAATACGAAAACCTTTCCCTGACCGTCTGATACTCAAAACAGTCAAACTCTCAAAGCTAATCAAAACCCAGAAAACCATGGCGATCCCAATACCAACTCGGCAGCTATTCATAGACGGTGAATGGAGAGAACCAGTCCTGAAAAAACGCATCCCCATTATCAACCCCACCACCGAGCAAATCATCGGTCTCTTTCTCTGTTTCTATCTGTTACTGTTTGTGTGTGTTTTTCTCAGATCAAAATTGATGATGATGTGCATGATATGCAATTTTGTTTCTGGGTTTTTGATTCCTACCCGAATCTGATAAAGAAAAAAAGCTATCTGTAATCTTTATATATGCTTATATTCGTTTTCGTTTTCATTCTGGTTTCTGACTATTTGAAAGAAAAATTGGGTGAATGTGTGTGTTTTTATCAGATCAAAATTGCTGATGTCGAGCATGTTATGCAATTCTGTTTTTGGGTTTTGATTCTCACCCGAATCTGATAAAGAAAAAAGCTATCTTTAATCTTTATACATGCATATCTTCATTTTCATTTTCATTTTCATTCTGGTTTCTGACTATTAGAAAGAAAAATTGGGTGAATGTGTGTATTTTTATGAGATCAAAATTGATGATGATGTGCATGTTATGCAATCCTGTTTCTGGGTTTTGATTCTCACTCAAAGCTGATAAAGAAAAAAACTATGTTTAAGCTTTATACTTGCATAGCTTCATTTTCATTTTCATTCTGGTTTCTGACTATTTGAAAGAAAAATTGGGTGAATGTGTGTATTTTTATGAGATAAAAAATGATGATGATGTGCATGTTATGCAATTCTGTTTCTGGGCTTTGATTCTCACTGAAATCTGATAAAGAAGAATCTACGTTTAAGCTATATACTTGGATATCTTCATTTTCATTTTCATCCTGGTTTCTGACTATTTGAAAGAAAAATTGGGTGAATGTGTGTATTTTTATAAGATCAAAATTGATGATGATGTGCATGTTATGCAATTCTGTTTCTGGGCTTTGATTCTCACTCAAATCTGATAAAGAAAAAGCTATGTTTAAGCTTTATACTTGCATATCTTCATTTACATTTTCATCCTAGTTTCTGACTATTTGAAAAAAAAATTGGGTGAATGTGTGTATTTTTATCAGATCAAAATTGATGATGATGTGCATGTTATGCAATTCAGTTTCTCAGTTTTGTTCCTCACCCAAAACGGATAAAGAAAAAGCTATATTTTATCTTTATACATGCATATCTTCATTTTGGTTTCTGACTATTTGAAAGAAAAATTGGGTGAACGTTGAAAATTGAAATGTTGGGGGGTTTTTGAGCTCTGACAAAAATTGGGTTTTTGTGGGAATGTGGTTTTAGGGGATATACCGGCTGCTACTGCAGAGGATGTGGAGCTTGCAGTGGATGCTGCAAGGAAAGCCCTTGCAAGGAACAAAGGCAGAGATTGGGCCAATGCTTCCGGGGCAGTTCGTGCTAAGTACTTGCGTGCTATTGCAGCTAAGGTATTGAATTTTTGCTATCCAATTTGGATTGTGTTAGAAATTGAAGATCTTGATATGGTCTTCTGTGTTGTTATGTCTATTGTTGTGGATTGCTTAAAGTAATTTGTGAAATTGGATTTAAAGGACATTAAAACATTCCGCTTGGTTTGTTTATTGTCTAATTTTGAAGTTCTGTGAGAACTGAGAAGCATTGGGACCTGGTTGCCGATGTGAATCTCTATTGAGTTTTTTTTTTAGTAGTGCTTACTGATCATTAATCTCTTCAGTATTATGTCTAATATGCACACCACTAGCTAAATCTGTATTCAAGACGTGTGTGGACCAGTTATCTGGTTCATAGTCCGTGGAGATGATACTGAGGTTTTTTATTTCAACTCTGTCATTACCTAATGATTTGAAGATCACAGAGAATGGGGTGACTGGATGTCACTGTCAGGCTATGCTTTTGGGGAAATAATGTTGAAATATTGGGTATCGCAGAAACTTATCAAAAGAAACAAAAAATAAAAATAATAAAGGAAGAAATTCATTTAAAACCCTATAGTTTTAAAAGTAATAGATTAAATTCTGAGGTCTTAAAAAGTATCAAGTTAAACCCCAAACACAAACCACTTAAATAATTTGAGGTCTAGTTTGTTGCTTTTTGAAACCTCAGAGTTTAGTTTGTTACTTTTGAAACTATTGGGTTTAATTTATTACTTCTTGAAACTTCAAGGTTTAATTTGTTATACCCTGCCTCTAAATTACTTTTCCCAAAAAAAAAGTTTTACCCTCTAAATTATAGGGTCTAAAATATGATTTTCCCAAAAGCAAAAAAGGAGTTGTATGTGAGACTTAATGCTTTTTTTTAAATTAAAAAAAGAAAGAAAGAAAGAAAAAACACAATTGTACATTTCTCAACTTTGTTCTGGTTATATATATATGGACTTCTTTGTCTGTCTTTTTGCTCCCCCCCCCCCCCTTCCCGCAGGCGGTAGAGTGCTATTGATATGGTCATTTCATAATTTGTATTTTGAAGTTGATTGCTGTTGTTTACATGCCTTGAGCTCTTCTTGCCCTTGTTTTCATGCAGATAACAGAGAAAAAATCTGAAATAGCAAAACTGGAAGCACTTGATTGTGGAAAACCATTGGATGAAGCAGCATGGGACATTGTATGCTTGTGATACTTTGGAGTTTTATAGTTCACTATCTAGCAAATTGCCTTACATGCTTTTTAATGTGATCCAGGATGATGTTGCTGGGTGCTTTGAGTACTATGCAGACCTTGCTGAAGGATTGGATGCAAAACAAAACGCTCCTGTTTCTCTTCCTATGGAGACTTTTAAGAGTCATGTTCTTAAGGAGCCAATTGGGGTTGTTGGGTTGATTACTCCATGGTATTTCTCATTTCCATGTTGATTGTTTATGCTTTTCTTTTTTATTTGTTTACTGTTTAAAAAGTTAGATTTTCTTGCTTGGTGATTGGATGAGGATATTTATAAACTAAATAATTATCCCTATTCTTTGTTCTTTCCTCCATTTCTCTTCAATATCAATTTACAACAGGCTTGTGTTGGTATCTGCATGTTTAGTTTCTTTCTTTTCAACAATTTGTTCACATGTTTGGTTTCTTGCTTTTCAAAAATTTATTCAACATTCTTGCATGGTTTTAAAAGTGTAAAAAAATGCATCATGAACTGTCAGCTCCATCGTGTTCTTTATGTGACCTTTTATGTAGTTTGTGACGCAACTTCACAAGATGTCTTTTCCTGATTGCTTCACAGTTTGTTAGCCTTAACGGGCTAGTACACTAGTTTCATATACAATTAACAATCAATCAGTGATGTCACACATTTTTAAGAAAGCAAAAAAGCAACAAGCATATGTGCGTGTGTGTTATGACTTAGCATGTGACTGTTATTCTTTTGGCAGTTCAACTCCTTAGATTACATAATTAACCCCCCCCCCCCCCCTCTTCCAAAAAAAAGGCTTAGCTGATATCTTTCATATTGTCCTTAATTAGTCCTACCTGTACTTCTCAGGAATGTATTACTTTTTCAAATCATCCTTGCTTTTCTTACTTGAGTTACTTGCATCTGTACTCTGCTAGTGTGTGCTCTAATTTTGCGCTAGTTTTTCTTTTCCAAGCTAAGTGGAATGGCGAATCTTAATTGTTCTAAAGATTGGGTTGGTTATCCTTAGTCCTCTCAGTATTCATAGAGTGGTATTCTGATGATTTTGTGGTGGTTAGTCCTCTCGATTAACATAAAATTGCTTGTCTTTTATGTTAAAGGAACTACCCTATGTTGATGGCTACATGGAAAGTGGCTCCTGCATTGGCTGCTGGGTGTGCTGCAATACTGAAGCCGTCTGAATTGGCGTCTGTGTATGTCCTCATTAACTTATATGAACTTGTTCAGTTTTGATCTTGGTTTTTCATGTTATATGTCATTCTTTTTTGAATTTCAGGACCTGTTTGGAGCTGGCTCAAGTTTGCAGAGAGGTCGGTCTACCTCCTGGTGTCCTTAACATTCTGACTGGACTAGGCCATGAGGCTGGTGCTCCTCTGGCATCTCATCCTCATGTTGACAAGGTTCCATTTAGTTATTTTTTCCATTGGAAATTGTATGAAGTAGAATCATCTTCATATTCCACAGATTTGGTATCTGTGAAATTTTCTTTCAGCTACCTGGCTGTGATGGCTAAAATATAAGTTTGTCAACAGATTGCATTTACTGGAAGTACCGTTACTGGGAGTAAGATTATGGCAGCTGCAGCTCAAGTGGTCAAGGTAAATATAAATTTTATAGGTATTGGTCTTTTATTTCTGTGACATTTATGCACTTGATGTGATCTCTTATATGTCAACTCATGCATTTTCTCTTGGCAGCCTGTTACGCTGGAGCTTGGTGGGAAAAGTCCGATTGTAATTTTTGAGGATGTTGACCTTGATAAGGGTTAGAACCTCTAATGTTTAATATAGCTTATTTTTATTGGTTTATTTGGCTTAAAAATAAGTTAGGTAAAAGTACAGTCTTACTAAAAAAAAGTAGAGCTTTAAAAAGTTGTACATGAGCCAAATAAGCTAAATGGAAAACATGCCCTATATATTTAAATCATCTTTATTACAAGTATATTGAATATAGAGGGAAGTTTTCATCCCAGGGGGGTAGCACTAAAAGTTGGAGACCACCTCTTATGAAACAGAGGTCATTAATTTGAATCTCTCCTTCCCCCTCCCCTTGGAGGCAAAATACACTTATCAAAAAAGAATATATATATATATATAGAGAGAGAGAGAGAGAGAGAGAGAGAGAGAAAGAGAGAGAGGAAAGTTTGGAATTAACCCTATTGAATTAGAAAAACACATACTACCAATGGTTTTGTTATATTGTTAGTTATTTAATCCTTGTCTGTTATTCAAACAGCTGCTGAATGGACTGCCTTTGGTTGCTTTTGGACAAATGGTCAGATTTGCAGTGCAACATCCCGCCTTATTGTGCATGTAAGCATCATAGACAGTTATTACATTTTTATACACATATTAGACTTTCCATCCAAGGTCTCTCTGTTTCACACACACACACACACACACACACTCACTTTCTAGCTCCTATTTTCTATTGTATTTCTTCTCTGGGGTGCAAGAAAAAGAGTACAGTATCAGAATCTAGCACGCATTTATTGTGAGTTTGAATAGCCATAGAATATGACACCTATTAATTTTGTATGTGCTTTTGGGATGTTAAATTATCACTGTGGTTGTGTGAGCTTGTGATTGCGGGAAAGGCACTTGCCCCAAGAATGCTCCTCAGACCAGCTTCTTTTAAGCTTACTCTATAATGCCTTTCTGTCATATGTCCATCCCCTTAAGTTATGATGTGGTATCTTTCAGGAAAGCATTGCTGCAGAATTTCTGGATAGGCTTGTAAAATGGACCAAAAACATCAAGATTTCGGATCCCCTGGAAGAGGGTTGCAGGCTTGGTCCTGTTGTTAGTGGTGGCCAGGTAAGGTTGCCATTTTGAACTTCTGCATTTGGAAGGGGGTGGGGGGGGGGGGGGTTCGTTGTAATATCTTAGGTGACTGACAAATATAGACTCTGAATGCAGTCTGCTGAAAGGTTTTGGTTAAAGGAATATAAGGTAGTTTTGGCTTTTGGATGCTTTTTTAATGAAGGTTCTATCTTTCATAAACAGGGTGGGTGTCTAAGTCAGAGACTGTAAGCCAGTTTATCATTCCAGTTCAGTAGTTATTTAATTTTCAACTTTTAGGTTTTTTTCACTATATGATTATACCTTATAATTAAGCAGAAAACATGCTAAGAAAGATTTTCGACTGAAAAGGTGCCCCCCTCCTTCAAATAAAAGCAAAAAGGCAGTTCCTGATTGTAATTGGCTGGCATTGAATCAGTAAACCAGTTTTATTCATTATAAAAAAATAAAAAATAAAAAGTATACCAGTTTAGTGTGTGGTTCCAGTAATGGATTTTTTTCTATGGAATTTTTTTTCTTAAATTTAAATTTGGGAGCATTTTGCTAACAACATTCAAGGCAAACATCTTTTGTGGGACATTTTGAGGAAAAGATTCCTCCTTGTATGCCTTTTGTTATTTTGCCATATTTCTTTGAAGTGTAAAGTATCGCAAGACATTTTTACCTGTATATGGCATCACGGTTTCTGTTTGATAATTTTGAAACTTTTGAACAATCTTTCTTACTAATGTTGCACAGTCTTGGATTCAATTCTGGTGATGTATGTCAGAATATGTCTTGTAGATGTAGTCTACTGATACAACTTTTTATCTGTTCCGCTGGAATTAAGGTGTGATGTATAGTCTAATATTTAGCTTATCCTTTTCAGTATGAGAAGGTACTGAAGTTCATTGATACAGCCAAGAGCGAAGGTGCAAGCATTTTATGTGGTGGGGCTCGTCCTGAGGTATAATTCTTTGCTTGTACTTATAATCATCTTCACCACTCCAATTTTGTCAGGATGTTTGATTTAATTTACATATTAATGGCAGCATCTAAAGAAAGGGTTCTTCATCCAACCAACAATCATATCTGATGTAACTACCTCTATGCAAATATGGAGAGAAGAAGTTTTTGGACCTGTTCTGTGTGCTAAAACATTTAGTACTGAAGATGAAGCCATTGAATTAGCGAATGACACCCAGTGAGTTGATTATTTTGTTTCATTTATGACTATAAAGATCACCTGGAATTCTTCTTGGGTGCCTTTTCCTTTGGACATACTTTTTTTTTTTGGGGGGGGGGGGGGGGGGGGGGGGGGGGTTGGTGAGGGAGGGGGGAGGGTATTATTTTTTATTTAGTTTTGGCCAGCTTGTTTTGATTTGGGATATTTTTGTTTTGAGTCTTTTGACATCTTATTTTGATCTTTCACAGATATGGCTTAGGTGCTGCTGTAATATCTAATGATCTAGAAAGATGTGATCGTGTAAGCAAGGTGAGACTTGATTTGTGCTTGAAGGAACTAAGAAACCATTTAGAGCCCAAATAATCATGGAAGCCATCAGTTCATTGAGTTTATTTAATTTTGTGAGTGAATATTATTTCTTTGATGCTATTCTGCAGGCTTTTCAAGCAGGAATAGTTTGGATCAACTGCTCACAGCCTTGCTTCACTCAAGCTCCGTGGGGAGGCAACAAACGAAGTGGTTTTGGACGTGAATTAGGGGAATGGTATGGCCTTGACTTGTCAAGTTAGAAATGCAAAATATTGTTTAACAAAATGTTCTTAACCAAAGAGCCTGATAAAAAAAAAGGGGGAAATAGCTAGGAATTATGTAAATTGATAGAGAGAGTCCGTGGACACAACTTTTAACACAACTTTGATGTTGTCAACTGTGAGTGGTGGTGAGTTCATGTGAAAGCGATTGTTCACCAATCACAATCGACCATATTATCAAATTGTAACAAAGTATGTGGTCCTAGAAGAACTAAAATTGAAATGAGAAAGGAAAACTCTCCAGTCACATGCTTCTTGAATTTGATGTATGAAACATCTTAGAACCAGTTTGTTAAGCATTGCTTAATCCTGATTAATCAATGGGCACCTCATGATGACACTTTTTATTTGCCTTTTTACAGGGGAATTGAAAACTATCTGACCGTGAAGCAAATTACTCGGTACATATCTGATGAGCCATGGGGGTGGTACCAGTCTCCTTCAAAGCTGTGAGAGTGTCCCTGAAAATCAAAATGGAAAATAACTGATGTACTAAATTACAAGGAAATAAGATTAGAAGGGTATCATGTATTGAATTTTATATGGAAATGACTCATGAACAAATATTATAAAATATCACGAGCAGTAAACTATTTAGTTTGGTCTGAATGAGAAGTGTTTTCAGCTGGTAAAGTTGTAACCAATTTGAAGCCGACACATTGCAAGCAAGCATGAATCAGCAGTCTTGCATAGTGGGCTATAGTATATATGCATGTTAAAATGGGATTTCAACCGTAAGAGCATCAACAGCAAAAAGGATATATGCCAAATGTAAATTTATTTTATATTCAGGCCCAATAACTCTCAACAATGGAACAGCTAAACATGTAAACTTATAAAAAATTTTGCCATAGTGCTATAGTACCGTCCTAAAGGTTGGACAGCACTGTAGCACAATGGTATAAACAAAAATTGTTTTTTAATTGGTTTGGTTCTTCTCTCTCCTCTCATTATTTCATTATCTTTCTCTCTCTTTCTGCTCTCTCTTCTTCAAACCCAAAAACTCTGCGTTCCTCTCTCTCAGATCGGCATGGAGGCAACGGCGTTGAGGCTCGATCAGCTTCTGCGGTGGAGGCGTAGAGGTCGTGAGTTTGTTCATGAATTTTTGGCGTGGGTTTGTTTATAGGTTTCTGTGGGTTTGTTCATGGGTTTCCAACGTGGTTGTGGGTTTGTAAGATTCTGGGCGAGATCGGCGTGGTCAAGGATATGGTAGCTATTGTGGCGGCGAGATCGGTTTGGTTGTGGGTTTGCAAATCGGATTTGGTTGTGGGTGATGATAGGTTTACTAATCGGTTTTGGCCGTGGGTTTGGGGCTGAGTTTTGGTGGTGGATCATGGTGGGATCAGTGTGGTCATGTGGGTTTGTTTGGTGTTTCCCGTGGTGGCTCTATGATGTGGTGGTTGTTGGTTGTGTTGTTGATGGTGGATCAGTGGGTGATGGTGTTGTTGATGGTGGATCGGTGGGTGGTGATTGGAAATTTTGGGTGGATCGGTGGGTGGAAATTTTGATGGTTGGTTAAGTTTTCGTGCTGGGTTTGTTTGGGGTTTGGGCTGAGTTTCTGTGCTGGTTTTCTTTTTTGATAAACTGTGTTAGGATTTTGGGTCTTCATGGTGGTGATGAGAGAGAGAGAGAGAGAGAGAGAGAGACAAAAATTAGAGAGAGACATAAATATATTATTTTAATGTATTGTATAAGAAAATAAAAGTTAAAATGTTGAGAGTACTGTAAAATGATATGGTCTAATTGATAAAGTAATTTTTTGGGATGTAAAATAGGATGGAATGGCATAAACCATTGTAAATGCTCTAACACGTTGCATGCAACATCCCTTCCCATGAGAGTAACATGATGGTAGATTCTACACTTACTCTAGAGGATGTTGCATGCAATGTTTACGCAAAATAATAAATCCTACAACTGGGATTGGTGGACATGGATTTGACAATTGAGCCTGAAATGGATTCCAATTTGCCAACGTGATTACACAGAGGGCTCTAGAGAGGCAGTATGATAACGAAAACTTTTGCAGAGGACTCACATGGCACATTTGATAGAATAATACTATATTCAGTTGGGGTGCACTAGCACCAACTGGCGTCATGTGACCGAAAACCCCACCAAGATTTCTCAGAAAAGCTTACTCTATCACTGTCTAACCCCACTTGCACCTGGAGAATATGGCAAAGAAATCATATATTAGGACAAAAATTCAAATTACACAATTTTCAGTTTGGGTGGAATGTCATTTTTGTCCTTATAGTATAACTTTTGTCATTTTAATTTTTCACATTTTTGTCAAATAATTGGATATTTTGTGCATAGATAAAAAGTTTTCTTCCAAACCGAGTTAGATGAATCCCCTTCAGTTTATCATGCGACAGTTTACAAAATCAATCATGTGCATAAATCACATGATGCATCAAAGCATTTAATCATTTCATATGACTATAAAGTAAGTCATATGACTAAAATTATAAGTGAATAATCTTTTGAGTTACGTAACTGATGATTCATTAAATTATTTTTAATCATTTTATATAACTATTAAGTAAGTCATGTAACTAAAATTACAAGTAAATAATCTTTTAAGTTATTTAATCTGTTCAAGGAACATTCCAGGAAAAAAAAATTCATTCCTCTAAGACCATCTATAAAACTTCATCAAATCCGGTATTATGATTGTTGTAGTTTTAGAGGCTATAATGGACAAAATGACTAGCATGATAGAAATGAGAAAATTACAATGTAAATGACTTAACAAGTGTAATTTGGATTTTAGCCTAATTATAACAACTCGTAAGAATGTCATCTTGAACAAAGAATGTTGTGAGATTTCTCGTAAACATTTTTCACATTTTAACTTTTTGAATTAGTGTTGATGAATTGTATCTGAAATAAGATGGATTAGCTCTTATCATGGCTAAAAGCAGCCATGGCTTGTTCCAAAAGTAATTGACTGACAAGGTAGGGGAATAACATCATATGGTGAGGGAACAATCTCAATCTTTCCCGAATTTTGAACCTGAACCACCTTTCCTTTTTTTGACAACTTAGATTTGAAGCAAGTTTAAAAAAATACTCCGTACTTTTTGGATGAACTCCTACAAAATTCGAAGGAAAAGTATATTACAAACAAAAATAAGCAGAGTTGCTCAAACAACTGGCATACCATTTTTTTTATGGACACTGTCATACGAGTGGCTTGGCTTGAATTCTTGATGGCCAAACTCTTTCTTAACTTGTTAAGCACCTCTATGCCATGTGAACATTGAATTATTTGACATTGATTTCCAACTACATTCTTCTTCCTTAATATATCTTCATTAATACACATACAATGATAATGAAGAGAACATGAATTTATATCTAACATTCTGTACTGTTTATATATATGTATAGCCATATATGTCAAGCAAATGAATGTAACCAATTATTCATAAATTATTGATAGGGACTGAAAAATACTCCATTAATCAGTGAAGTCAAAATATGCACCAAAAAGTGAGTGGTGTGATATATTCTGATTATCTTAATTATATATGGTTGCACAATTGAAAACTCTATGGATAGGATAGGAAAGATTTAGAAAAATAGATACTTGATTATGAAGTATCTTCCTTCAATTTATTCCACCAGTAAGCATCTTTCACTACATAATTGCTTACACAATAAAACTATAAAAGTAAACACTTTCTTTTTGCATAAAGTAAACACACTTTTCAAATTAATCATATCAATTAAACAGTTTTTTTTAATCATTGTCATCTACCCTCGTCCTATTCGAACTTCCATATGACTGAGCCATTTTACTTTGATTATTGGGTAAAATGTAGGTGTAGGAAACTTTCGAAGGCAAAAGAATCAAACATATTCTTTGTAACTTTTTTTACGGGAATATTCTTTGTAACTTGACAAAATATAAAAATTTAAAAAAAATCTTTATATGTTGTTACAAATTTACAAATATAGCCTTTAGTTTCTTTTTAGTACAAACTAGTGTGTAATTCTATGTATATGCACATGTACATTTAAAACCAATCCCAATTATATATATATATATATATATATATATATATATATATATATATATATATATATATATGATTTGGAATTTAATTGGATCTAGATTCTTTAGTTTTTGCACTCAATAATTCACTTGCCATAAAAATTAAAAAATTAGATGAGGTACATGGCACAAAATTGAACTTCAATTAAAATTTAATTTAGAATCTAATTGAATTTAGACTGTTCGATTTTTGCACCTACATACTGATCTATGAGTGAATAGTGGTGTACCAGAAATATGATTGTTGCATAAGTAATGATAATGAGTCTAGACCTTTGAGTCTACAATTAACTAAGCTACAAAGTAATCAATATTATAACATGGTTCCTCAAACTCAAAATGGTATTCCAGAGACCAGCTTGAGTTTCGTGACGAGTATGAAAACAGTCTCGATGATAAGACTTGGTAAATTCTAAATACATTAGCCAACAACTCAGTAGGAGAAATATGACACATGAAACTTGTCTTGTTGCAAATAATGAGCCACAAAATTACAATTGATCTTAATATGTTTGGTGAACTCGTCAAATGTATCATTGTAGGCAATTTGAATGGCACCTTAGTTGTCACAATAGATAAACAATGTAAAATGTTAAGCACTTAAGGTGCACCAAAGTCTTGCAATAACTAGAGAAGCTTATAGGTGGTGTTAGCAAGCTCACGATAGTCGATACAAATAAGTAAAGGCAATTTCAAGATAAGATTAAAGCCGTACTTGGCTTTAGAGAGCAAGAACCCTTTAGGACTAGGTGAGTCCATAAGGCCAAGGAAATTTCCAAAGGATGTCGAGGTCCTCCATTTCAAACTACTAATTAAGGAGGGTCCGAAGCAAACGAATACCATGCTTAACATTATTAGTAATAATCATGTCATTCACATAAAATAAAAGAAGAATAATATTAATCTCATTGTGATGGATGAACAAGACAGAGTTGTATGATTTGGAGGTGAATCCCAATTGGGCAATGGTTCTACTAAACTTAGCAAACCAAGCTTGAGAGGCATGGTTGAGTCCACCGAGTGCACGACAAAGCTGACAAGCTTTAGTGAGAGGATGTGTATAGTTGAGAGGAGGCTGCATGTAAACCTCCTAAGCAAGATCATCTTTAAGGAATGCATTCTTAACAACAGTAACTAAGGAGCTAACAGTAGTTAGTGAGGTTACAAGAGCAAAGGACTTCTCAAAGTCAAGACTATATTCATGTGCAAAACATAATTCCATAAGACATGACCTGTATCGCTGAATGGATCCATCTGAATCTAACTGAGTTTTGATTTTATAAACCCATTACAGTCTTGTCGGAAGACAGATCCACCAAGTCTCATTTGTGTTTTGCTAAGAGCATTGGCTCTTCAGACATTGTTAGCTACCGAAGATGATCAGTATAAGCCTCACAAAAGGAGCAAAAAGAGATTGAATGTTAAAGATAATGGAAAAGAGAGAAGAGATTAAATATGAATTTGAGGACAACAAACAAAAAATGTTGAAGAATTCCTTTTGGCACACGCAAATCAATCAGTCTAAAGATACAACAAATTTTGCAATATTTTCGTAACAAAAATTATTTGTGATTGGTGGATAGTACCAGTAATGTCAATAGTGGTCCCATGTAAAAGTGATTTGCAATAATAAATAAGGAAAAGCCTAAGATCACAAAAATTTTCACTTCTTACCACATGATGATGCAAAGAAAATCAGTAGGCTGGATGCTCTGGACTTCAAAGAACTACTGGTTCTCTCTGCGGCCTGAAAAAGAAAGAAAAGCGAATCAAAGGCGACCGGGGCTGCCGGCCAAAAACCCTCCGATGGCAAAGTTAGTTTTTCCCTCTATGTTATCTGAGTTCCAACTTTTTTGGAGTAAAAACTGAACATACATTGGCCTTGTCTGAAACAGCCTTTATATAGTGTTCTTATAGGCGGTTATCAAAATTGGAACTTCTCCTGGATTCAAGGAGAGATAGAAATCAAACGTAACTTTCATAACCGTTTGGAAGTTATGTTTTTGTTTCACAACGGATAACTGACGGTTATGCATGGGATAAGGGATTATCACATCTTATTCGGAGATTTTCCTAAGTGTGATACCCTCGTCCTGGAGTTCCTCAGTTGCATGTGCTTTGGTACACGCGCAGGGGCTGTTTCATCTATCGGGCGAATTCCTTCAAGACGAGGCTGTCGGCACTCTGGACGAGTGCATCACTGGTGGTGCTTACCTCGTCTAGAGTTCTTCCTACCTGGACGAGGTAGCTGAAGGTAGGTCAAGAAGGGTGTTTACAATTCCAAACTGGCCATGGACGACCTTTATGGACGACTTGGAGATAGGCAAAATCAGTACCCCATCACCACACAACTGTGACGTGGTAAAGTGTGATTAGTGAAGAAAAATTGTGGGTCTATGTATGAGTGATAATTAACTACTCATAGTCTACCACATTAAAGTTGTAGCAAAAAAGTCGTTAAATAATTTGTGATCCTAGAACTACTCAATAAATAATTACAATCTACGTTTTGTTAATAAGGTGTGAAAAATTATAAAATTTTCCATGTTTATTACATTGTTGTAGACTTGTAACATAGTTATTAAATCCAGACTGGCCCATCAAAGTGGTAACCCAATGAATCATGCTTATTTTAATTCTTTAATATTTTGTATGTATATTTATTTAGTTTCTTTTCTTATATTTTGTATGATCCTATGTTTCGACTTTCCACCAATGAATTGATGTTTAGACAAGTCAACATCTTGTCCAAATTTTATAACTATGCTTGTAGGTAAATACTCACATATTACCCAAAAAAATTACTCACATATTCAAGAAATAAAATAATATATAGCTAACTAGTTATCCTGCATATTAATTTCCTGCATCTTGAATATTTACTATGTTTATCTTGACCCAAAGATCCCACAACCATGAGATACTTGCTGTATTTATCAGATTTACATGCCTAAAAAAAGAAGAAAAGAAAGAGAGAGACTGATCTCTTTCACTCACATATGAAAGACCCCACGAAACACTATTGCACGTGAAACAGCATACGGTATTTCGGATGCATGCATCCTCACGTACACATGAGATGGGCTCCACACTTGCATTATCTTGTGAAACAAAGAGTCCAATGTAGGACAAAGAGGCGGAAGTTTCCCAGTTTTGGCTTTATATTCCGTGCGCTTTATCACAAGCGAGTGGCTTTTATCTGTACCTTTCTACTTTACACTCATCATACCGACACTAATTGCCTCTTCCTCTCGTATATCCTTCCCTAGATTACATTTTCATACACTAATATCTCTCTCTCTCTCTCAGCTATACTACAATTTACAACGTACTGATTTGTTTGTGGCTGTCAATACTGTTGAGTTTGTTTGGTTTTTAGTGTTTTGGATATCCATATCTATGATCCCTTTAGGAATCGTTAAGTCACAAGTTACATAAATTCTTACATTTGGTGGGCTGTGTGTGTGAAAGTGTGAACCCGTTATTGTTTCACAAGACTTTGAACTTTGTAAAATAAATAGGAGTTGTGGACGAGTTTCTGTCTTTGGGGATCTGGGTTTGTGTTGATTAACGATGGGAAGCTCAGAGGAGAGAGTTGTTGCTGTGATCATGGTTGGTGGACCCACCAAAGGTATGAGGTTGTTTCGTATGTACTGTAATTGGAATTCTTAATTCAGGTCGAGAATTGGAAATTTTGTGATCTTGGTAATAAAATTTGGCTGCTTGAATTGAATTGATGACACCCTTTGCTTGTTCTTGATAAATTTTACAGAAAACGTTGAAAACTGGTTTGATTCCAATGGAAGAGAATGAATTTTGATTCGAATGATGAAACCCAATTCGTATATTCTTTGTAATTTTTTGGAAATATTGTTTCTGATGAGAAACTCTGACATTGTTCTCGTATTTGTTGAATATGATTGGTTACTTTTCAAATTTAGTTTGATTATTATTGTGAATTTTGACTTTGATGTTTAAAATGAGAGAGATTTCTTAACATGCAAAATTTTTGGATTTTACAGGTACTAGATTCCGACCACTTTCACTGAATATTCCAAAGCCCCTTTTTCCTTTAGCTGGACAGCCAATGGTTCATCATCCAATTTCTGCTTGTAAAAGGGTATATATTCTTGAAGTGAACTATAATGTGATTCTGTAATGTATGTGTCAGTTTCTTGCTTTTGAGTTTGCTGAGTAGTCCCAATTAACTCCTTTTCCATACAGATTCCCAACTTAGCTCAGATCTATCTCGTTGGTTTTTATGAGGAACGTGAATTTGCATTATACGTATCCTCCATCTCTAATGAGCTAAAAGTCCCTGTTAGGTAACATTTTGTCTAGCTTTCCCGATAAATTTATTAGCTTATTTCTCACAATTATCATATGGATATTGATTTTTGAGTAACTGTTTATTCTTCTCGTTGATGGGGGTTTCAGATACTTGAAGGAAGACAAGCCACATGGTTCAGCTGGTGGACTTTATAACTTCAGGGATCTGATCATGGAAGATAGCCCGGTATTTGCCTTTGACTTTTGCTTTGTCTCTGATTCATAATTACAACTCTACTCTTTAATATTATTTCTAATATTTAATGTCTCTTTAAATTCTCTCTCTGCTCTCCTTTTCTTGGTTTACTTTGAAATGAAATGTGTTAAAAATCTGATACTGATTCTGAAATTTTGTGTGGCAGTCGCATATTTTCTTGCTCAATTGCGATGTTTGCTGTAGTTTTCCACTGCCAGAAATGCTTGGTAATTGCTTCCTTCTTGTAAAGATGGGATCTTTATTTTTTGTTGGGCTTCTAGTGAAAATCTATAATTTGCCTGTTCTTATGTTCTTTCTTAATGTCTTGCATGTACAATTTTTTGTGAAGCAGTAACTTCAAGTCCTTAGTTGTTGATTTATACTAGGCTTGCCAAAAAAAATTATCACTTTCTTTACCTGTTTGCAGAGGCTCACAGAATATATGGTGGGATGGGAACAATCTTAGTGATCAAAGTAGGTTTAACAAATGCAGAAGCAAAATTCTGCGAGAGCATCATTATTTGATGTTATTATCTATGTCGTCTTTTCCATGTTTGGGCTTCAATCTTCTTTCCATGTGCAGGTTTCTGCCGAGACAGCAAATGAGTTTGGAGAATTGGTAGCTGATCCAGTCACCAATGAACTGTTGCATTACACAGAAAAACCTGAAACTTTTGTATGTAAAACATGCAGACATTCAACTCTTAGCATATTCTTAAGCATTGTTGTTTCCTTTTCTGGTAAATTGAGTTTTGAAGTTCTTTTCTTCCCTGTTTTCTCTTTGGGTGTTCTTATATTTTGATGTAATGCAGGTAAGTGACCGAATAAATTGTGGTGTCTACATATTTACCCCAGATATTTTTACTGCCATCGAGGAGGTTTCCACTCAGAGGAAAGACAGAGGTTAGTGATATAGGTCTCTAATTACATTGCCTTGCCGCAGCGTGTGCTACTTTGAAGTTCCTCAAAGAAAATGATTCATATTTAGTTTACAGATTCTCCAAACTCACAAGGATATACTGTATAACTATTAGGGTCTAGAACTCCAATTTGATACTTATTTTGAATTTGTGCCATTGACTCTCTCTTTTTATTTTTATTTTTGGGGGGAATGCAATACATTTAACCTGGTGTTTAATGAAACTATGCATCAGTATTTATCATGCTGAAATCTGGATTCTCATTTTGTTATTTGCAGCTAATCTGAGACGTGTATCCAGCTTTGAAGCCCTCCAGTCAGCAACAAGGTTTGACCTTTTTACTAGCTCTGAATTTTCCATTGGTGTTTCTATACTTCCGGAATGTAGCAGTGACAACAGATATACAGTTTAGCAGTGCTATACTACATAAATAACCTGTTTCTCTATTTAAGCTCAGCATAATGTCTGTGGTAAATCTATTCTAAATGTTGTGGTTGATTTGCAAATTTATGCTAATGAAGCACAGCATAAATGCTCCATTATGGATTTCAATATATCCTGGGTCAGTTAAATTGTATAAAAGTGTGCAAATTAGTTAACTGGAAAATGTGATTATTGATCCTGTGTAATCAAAAGGGAAAACTCTCTGGCAAGTGGCCTAAGGCCTTTATTTCTTGAAACAAATGTCATTTTCTCAATTCTGAAACTTGTTACCTCATCTAGATTAGTCCTTGGAGGGGTGCTTTAGAATGTAAATGCTTAAGGTTAAGTAGGTCTAAAACAAAGTACATGGAGTGTAAATTTAGTAAAAGGAGAAATAAAACTGGAGTTCTAAAAATTGACAATCAAGAGATACCAAAGACTGAATGATTTCGATTTCTTAAAACAATAATTCATAATGATGAAGACATTGGAAATTATGTGAATTATAACATAAAAGCAACTTGAATGAAGAGGAGAAGTGCACATAAGGAGTATTGCGTCATTGTGGAATACCAATTAAGCTAAAGGAAAAGTTTTGCAAGACTGCTATAACGCCAGTCACCCCGTATGGTACTGGATGTTGGGTTATTAAAAAATAACATTTTCATCAAATGCCTTTTAGCTAAAATGAGAGTGCGAAGATGGATAAATGGAAATACAAAGAAAACTAAGATTTGAAATGAAAAAATCCATTTAAACATAGAGACCGCTCCTATTTAAGAAAAGATGAAAGAGAGTTTCCTGTAATGGTTTGGTTATACATAAAGGAGGGCAATTAATGTATTGGTGATCAAGAGTAATTTGATACAAGTCAAGGGAATGAAGGGAGAGGAAGACCTAAAATTATAATAGTAGTAGTAGTGGTTAAAAATGACATGTTAATTAAGAAGGTAACAGAGAGTATAACTTTGGATAGAATTACATGGCAAAGAAGAATACATGTGATCAACCCCGATTAGCCACTTGACTGTTTTTCTTCTCTTTTTTGGTATTAAAAAATCAATATATGTTTTACCCAGTAACTCTTGCAGTCTTGCTATATGTCCATGTGATGTTCTTCCTCTGCATTAGTGTTAATTTTCTGCCTTTGTTCTGGGTTCACAAATGTCTCCTTGTTACACAGAACGTGCATTAGTGGGGACAGTTGTTATATACATATATTCATGGAGTTAGGGATGTGTTTGATGTGTGCTTTGATAACCCAAGTGGGGTTATTGGGGTCAGATTGTGACATCCTATGGGAATTTTCACTACAGAATCTACCAGATCTATTTCTGTAATACCATCTGTTATCATACAGTTTAAACTTAACTAGTAAAACTGTCACTGTTTCTGAACTTTGGAATTAATTGTGATTTCTCTCAATTTCCTGTCCTGATTTAAGTATTGCTTCAACAGGAGTCTTCCCACAGATTTTGTAAGATTGGATCAAGATATTCTGTCACCCCTTGCAGGGAAGAAGCAGCTATATACATATGAGACCATGGACTTTTGGGAACAGATCAAAACTCCTGGGTAAGCCTTACAACAAGGTGTTGTATTGTTATAACCTAAGCCCCTCCAATCAGGGTCATTATATGAGAGTTGATGCTTGCAGGATGTCCTTGAAATGTTCTGGTTTATATCTTGCACAATTCCGGTTCACCTCCCCCCATCTTTTGGCACATGGGGATGGTACAAAGAGTGCTGCCATTACTGGTGATGTTTATGTTCATCCGTCAGCAAAAGTACATCCGAGTGCTAAGGTGATCTCTCCCTTCTTAGTCTGACTTAATAATGCCTCTGACTAGTTTTACTGGTCTATGTAAGCTCCTCATTACAATGATTTCTGATGTTTTGGAAATCACATACCCATGTCATTGTTGTACAATTATATTACTAGTAGCATAGGCAATTTTTCCTGTGATCTTTTGCAGTTTTTCGATGTTTCATTTTGTGTGTGTTGGGGGGGGGAGGGGGGTGGTTGGAGATAGCAGGTGGGTACACTTAAAATCAATAGGTAGAGAAGTAATTTTTGCTCTATCTAGTTGGATTGGAAATAATTTTATATTTATAACTATAGTCCTTTCTGCTGTGGTGAAACAGATTGGTCCCAATGTCTCGATATCTGCAAATGCTCGTATAGGAGCTGGTGTAAGGCTCATCAGTTGTATCATCCTTGATGATGTTGAAATTAAGGTATATAACCAAATCAAAGGGTATAACATGTATGCTTAAGTTTACCTTAAGCTTGACATTTTTACTTAATTGTTTTTCAGGAAAATGCCGTCATTATTCATGCAATTGTTGGGTGGAAGTCTTCTGTTGGGAGATGGTCCCGGGTCCAGGCAAGTTCAGAAACTTGATTTTGTTTTGATTTCAAAGTAATATGATATTTTTGTTGGTTAAGAAAATGTGCCTTTTTATCATCCAGTTCTGAGCTCCAATAATATCACTGCTATAGTGCAAGTGGAACATTTGGCAGCCTGTTGCATAAAAGGACTCATGTCCAACTCCCATGTCACACATGTAACAAACGCTTTCAGCATCATAGTTTAATATTTTATGTACACGATAAAGTGATTTGGCTCTATCTTATCAAAATGAATATATCCAAGTAGTTATAGTTATAGATCTTTCTTATTACACATGAAGTTCGATTTTTCAGCTATTTTTTCTAATATTTTTAATTTAAAAGAGATAAAGAAAGAAAAAAAAAATCTATCAAAGCTTTTACTGTTTAACTCAATTCTGCAAGTCTGTCTCTTGCTTCTTTTTTTGGTTTGGAAATTGTTGCAATTGACATTCTAACTTTGGTCAAGTGATTTCAGGCTAGTGGAGATTACAATGCAAAACTTGGGGTTACAATACTTGGTACTTTCCATAATTTGTTATGCACTCCCTCCCTTCCTAGATAAGGAACTTAAATTTACAGTGCACTGACCATCACAATTGTAATGCAGGTGAAGCTGTAACTGTTGAAGATGAAGTAGTGGTGACTAGCAGCATCGTCCTACCAAACAAGACTCTCAATGTCAGTGTTCAAGATGAGATAATTCTGTGATAAAACAATATCAGTTTCGTACCTTTCACCAGACTCTCATTCTGTCGCAAATTAGTGTTATTCTTTACTCATTTATGATATAAGTCAAATACATTAAGTTGCTTTAAGCCCTTATGTATATTGACATTGCTCCAATAAGAAATAAGAGTTTAGATTGGCTGCTATTTTCTTTTAGTGCTGTTAAAATTGGAGCATATCAATCCAATAATGCATAAAGAGTGAATAATCAGAATGGAGATAAAAGATAATTTATCTTTAAGGGTGTGTTTGTTTGGAAGTAAATCAAGATGGATGGAAAATTTTGAAGAAAAAATGGAAAGGAAATTTTTTTTTGAGTGTGTTTAATTAGATAGGAAGGAAGGAAAATAAATAATGAAGCCCAAGTGTTTTCTTCCTAAATCCACTAAAACGTTTTTCTCCCTAAAATGAAGTGAAAATTGAATGGGGATGAATTTTTTCCTAATTGACAAAAATGCCTATATGCATGTGCACATGGGCTTCTTCAAGTTGCCTTTGTTTTTTTTCTTTTTTCTTTTTTTTTTTCTTTTCTGGGCAACGTTGCCTCTTTTTATTTTTTTTCTATTCTTTTTTTTTCTTTTGATTTTCTAAGCCTAAGCGTGCCTTTTTTTTGTGATTATTTGTCACTTTTTTTTTTTAGGCATCATTCTTTAACAAGAAAGAATATATGAGTAAATTTATTCAAAGTCATAATTTTTATCCTTCCATTTTTTCACTCCTAACCAAACAAAAAAAAAAGAGAATAAAATATTTTATATCTCCCACTTTTCCACCCCTCCAAACAAACAAACCTAACAAAAGTGAGGGGTTTTCATTTTGTAGTACTACCAAATGGCCAAAATTGCCGTCCTCAAACACAGTCAAGCAAGACTGCAAGAGTCATATTCCTAAAATAGGTTAAGCTTGCAGAATTGATAATCCTGTTTTAACATTGGTGAGAAAAGTGGCAAGGAACATCATATATATATCATTTGTAATGGCCTATTGGGCTTAGGCTCAACTGTTCAATGGCTTAAAAGAAATGGCAATATGTGATTTGGCTCATTGTTGGAGGGTGGGTATGCTATTCAAAACGAAATGTTCAAGGTGATCTAATTGCTTGTTATAATACTATGGATTTTATAGGAATCATAACAGCTAAAAAGAACTCCAGAAAGAAAGTTTCTAAAATAGAACTATATCTAATGCATACAGGACAACATTAATATTCTATTGAAATACATGAGATTAAGAAACGAAGAAAATGCATTTGGAATCAATGCATACAGGAACAGGAAAAAAAAATGTGAGACTGTAAAGACAAGGAAGAAATGAAGATCCCGTGGGTGGCCATTCTAAGTTGTTGCATAAAGAACATGCATACAATACGGAGCCACTCTTTGTCAAATCACTAATCAGTACAAAGAAAAAAAAATGGTATTTTGCTGCTGTACTTATTCATTGGGAGCTCATTGGTAGGAAGTATCAAGATATCTGTATTGGCTTCTTTCCAGCAACTTCTGAGTACCATGATTTCCATGCTTCCACGTAATGGGAGAAGAGGTCTTTTAAAGCTGCAACATTATTACAACTATCCATCAGTATATGCACAATAAGTAGAAATAAATACATAATAGATAAATTGAATTGGCAAAGAACACCTCAGAAAATCCAATTCTTAAAAACTAGCAGGGGTAATACTTAGAAACTATGGTATCCATTCCATAACCATTGCTCTTATCATCAACCTAAGTGCACATTTAGTGCAACTTTAAGAAGTATAACTTCAGCTATAAATCTTATAACCTTAGAGCTTTTGAAATCCAAAGTTCTAACTGAAAAACCCTCGAGCATTTTCAAAATTTTGCAAGTTATAATAAATAGTGCTTTGAAGTAATAAATGGTAAATGTTAGACTTCACTCCTAAAAGTTTCAAATTACTTTCCCATATAAAGATGTGAGAGGAGCCTCTTAAAACTCTGGTGAGTTACCACAATAGTTTAGCATGTTTTAAAAAAAGATGTATTCCAAATTAATCAAGACCTCTAAGCACAAAAATGGAGATCCAAAAGATGCAGAACAAATTTAGTGGGAGTATGTAAGTCACCTTCAGAGATGAAAAATGACTTCTTGACCTCCTTTTCACTTGGTTTGCTAATGTGAATCTAGATCATAGACAACATACTTAAACTAGTGGGATCTCTACTGGAGAGAATAACTTTCAAATTGCAATGACTCGGGGCCTAGGAGATGCTTTTCAGTGAACTGTAAAAGAGCAGAAATGATACCTTGGTTTTGATATTGAGGACGATGGGTAGAAGCAAGACTTTCCCAGTCATGAACTCGCTTTATACTGTTATTCTCAGGGGCACCAACTTTGGATACACTGGCAGGAGCAAAAGGACCAAATTGGTAGCTCTTTAAAGTCTGTTTTGAGTCATGTTCTGAATTGCCTCTATCAAGATCATGTACCAAACTGTCAAATTTCCCTTGTTTTTGTACTTTCAGATCCTGGTTTAAATTCGTATCAAATAAAGACTCTACTTTGCTCCTCTTAAAACCTATGTTTGTGATATCACTTCCAAACATTCTTTTCCTAGAATCAACAGGAGCTTGCTCATTCTCAGCTTTCCCTCTGCACCCTAACCACCTGAATGCAGGTTTTCTGGTGTCTGCTGTATGGGTCTGCATATCATTCAAGAAACATTTGACCAATGAGCAAATGATGGTGATAGGGCCAAACTCAATTTACTACTTCAGTTCAACTGTTGTAGATAACTGAAAAGCTTAAATGCAAACAGGTTTCACTTTTACATCTTTCTCATCAAAGGTTTACAATGATGTTTTACCTTCTCAATCAGTTTCATCGAAGATAACACATTTGCAATATCATATAGACGCCTTACTTTTGCTGCAAAGATCAAACACCATGTTAGTTAAAGAGTTTCAGCTCCATTTCAGTCAGTGGGAAGAATTCAGGAAGCAAAAGACAGAATTTATTACTTCTCATTATTGAAGAATTGTGGGCATCCCCAAGCAATAACTTTGCAGCTTCATCAAGGGAGATCAATTTCGCCTATAGAATCATTTGGAATCAAAGTCATAACTTATTACAAGGCAAATAAATGACAGAAATATAAAATAAATAAATAAATAAATAATATATATATATATATATAAGGATCCTCACATTAGAGCAGACAAAGAGCTTGACAAAATTTTGTGTAAGAAGTGCCAGAGACTTTTCCCTCCGATTATCTGCAAAAAATCATTAAAAGCAGAGTTGCAGTCAAATTTCTATTCCACTATTTCAGGTTGTTCAATTCAAATTATACTGACATTTTTAATAATAATAATAATGATAATGATAATTAATCTACACAGAGGAACTATTCAATTTCCAAGCCCTTGAATTAACTATAAAGACAGTCCTAAGACAACAATTTGATAAGGTTACATGGAGTAATCAAATTCACATAATCAAGCTCAACCTAAACTTGCTGCCTTATATCATATCTGACCCATCAAAGCAACGAAAATTTGTTTACTCCAAAACTTATGCTTAGGATAATCTCTGACTCAAAAACACTTACAAACATTGCAATCTTAAGTAAACAGAACATAAGCAAACTACAAACAAAAATAGGTTCCAAAAAGAAATACCTTTTAGCAAGCATTTGACAGAACTATTAGGGTTTGACTTGTCATTCTGACTTCCAGTACTGGGATTTGAAAGCCTTTCATCATCATCCTCATCATCTGAAACCTACCCAAAATACAAACAACACTTTTTTATTAAAATGCCCAAAACAATTTTTCAAAACCCAAATTAACACAAAGATGAAAAAGTTGTTAAAACCCTATAAATTCACATACTTTGGCATAGTCATTGCCATCAAAGCCATTGGTATTTTCTCTCATACCCTCTTCCTGAAATAGTACCAAACACAAAAATCACAATTCTATTCCAAATATTTAAGCTTCCAACTATAACTTAGATAAAAATTATAAAAATTTAAAAAATTTTAAAAAAAACCTTGAGTTCCTTTAAGGCTATGGGGATTGCACCAAACCCTTTCCAGGTATATTGATTCTTGGCTCTTCTTGCAAGAACCTAAAAAAATTGAACCATAGAAACACAAAAGCTTAAGTATAGCAAAATTCAATAACTACAAAATAAAGATGAAATTTTTTTTTTTTTGAATTAGAAGGTGAAAAAACTGAATGAATCTCTCACCCCAACACTCTCCAATACATTCACTATATCGTAAATTCTTCGCCTCTCAACCCCTGCAAAACCGCCAAAAATCCATCAGATCCAGACTCCAAATCATACATACGCATATATGTATATATGTATGAAATTTTGTTGAAGATTTTGTGAACCTAATCGAGAAGCGGCATCGTCGAGACCAATCAAGCGGACGTCGTTGCGATCGTACAAGCTCAAGAAACTGCAAGAGGAAGAAGAGTCAGAAATTAAAGAAACAAACTTGTTGAAGACACAACAAAATACAGAGAGAGAGAGAGAGAGAGTTACTTGGAGCACAAGAGGCCGAGGGACTTTTGCTTTCGGCTGTAGGTGTGGTGGCGAGATGAGGTGTCGAGATCAGTAGAAGAAGAAGGCAACGGCACCGCCATGGGTGGCGGTGGCGGTGGTGGTGGTGGTGGTTGTTCAGATCTGTGTGGCTGTTGTAACGGCGGCGAATCCGGCGGCGACACTGACGTAGATGAAGGCAAAGATGAGGCCATTGGATCTAAGCGTTTGTGCGTGTCTGATGAGAGAGAGAGAGTTGAGGCTTTTAAGAGAGAGAGAGGAAGGACCGTTAAGAAAAGGGGGGGAAGAGAAGGGTTAGACGAATGGCGGGGTTCCAATTTTGAAAAAATTTGCGAGCGTTTTGGTTTTGGATCCAATAGGTTTTTTTTTCTTTTTCCGCTACCTTCCGTATCATGGTTTCATTTCTCTCTCTCTTCTTTTTTTCGTTTTTTCGAATGTTAGAATAAGCGGGAATTTGAATTCGGAGACAGGCGCCTACGAATCTGCTTATGTGAAATACCGGATTTGCCCCCTAATGGGTTTTTTTGATTTTTTTTTTTGGGCATAGAATAGTGGGGCTTTGTTTATTGTTCTTGAAAGCCTATTATTACAGCATTTGTATTAGTTTGTTTTAAAAATTTTGTTTATTTTAGTATAAGAATCAATTTTTTATTTATTTTTTATTTTACACTGTTACTTTTCAAAAATACTCACACCAAATTATCTATTATACACTATTTTATTTAAATTATATTTTTTATTATTTTATTAATATCTCTCTCATCTCCAGGGTCTTTCTCTCTCAACTCAATTCGACTATCTACCTCTCTCACATCCCAAACCTAAATACTCATACACAGAGGCAACAACGGCATATTCAATGGTCGTTCCATTATGTTTTATAATCTGGATTTTTCTGTTGGGTTTGATTTAATTTGATTTTGGTTTAGGTTAATTTTGAGTTAGGTTTGGGATAGGTTTTTTGGTGGTGATGTTGGTGGTTAGGTAGTACTCTTCTTCTTCTTCTTCTTTTAGTTTGTTGTTGTAAAATGGCTTGTGGTGGTTGGATGGTGCTGAGTTGGTGGTTGGGTGGTTTGGGCGGTTCTCTTCTTCTTCTTCTTCTTCTTTTGGTGGGTTGCAGTGGACGTTGGGGAAGAAAGAGTCTCTGACAAGACCAATGGTGAGACAAAAACAATTTTTAAAAAATAAACTAATGTTATATACAACTACAATAATCGTGTAAATATACACGATTATTATAGCAAATATTTATATTTACACATTTATACACCTAATTATGTGAGTAGTCGTGGGACAAAATTGTATAAATTTCACCACTTTTTCTATTTGGAAGCGCTTATATTAATGCTACCACATAGCGAAAGAGGGAAATCTCTATGAAAATTAGTACTTTCTTACCATGAGACCATCTTGTTCTCATGGAGCATTCTTGTAAGCTCCACATAATTAATTAAGAATTCTGCAGAAGTTTGTTTTGATGCCCTTGCTAAAGAGGAGGAACATCTAATTGGTTTTTTTTTTTTGAGAGAAATTTTTAACCTATGGCGTCCGCTCCTGATGATAATTATTTATCATCAGACCAAAACACTAATCAGTTTTTTGGTGTAGACGGGGATTGAACCCCAGATCTCTTATTCAACCATCAGAGACTTTACCCTCTTTTTTTTTTAAGCTCATTCTGCCACTAAATTTTCTATTGCTCTTAAAGATAGTTTCTTTTATAATAATTGCAATCTACCCCTTGTGGTTCTAGAAGTTCTTAAAAGAATTCAAATAAGTCTTCTAATTTTCAAGTTTATTCAATTTAAGTTTTTCATTAAATTTAAATATACATACGCGCACACGCGCGCGCGCGCGCGCACACACACACACACACACACACACACACACATATATATATATATATATATATATATATATTGTTCTTGTCTTAATTTGATTACAATCAAAATTCTTCATCTACTCCTTCTATTATTAATTTATCTATAATTTCTAAGTTGCCAAAAATCTTAATTTGATTGCAATCCAAATTATTCATCTAATCCATTTATTATCAATTTTTTTAACTATTTTTTTTTACTTAAATTATATTACCACACATCAACGAAACAACAACTTTATTTGTTCATATTTTTTAGATTTTAAAAAATAGATATAATATTTTGTTGTTATCTTCTTCTCCTATAATTTATTAAGTTTTACATGTTAATGTTTTTATTTTTTTGGTTCTTATCAACTACTTTTAGTATTTTAATAAAACATAAATTACCGTAACTTTCTTTTTTCTTTGGATTTCCTCCACACACCGTCACTTTTTTTTTTCTTTAGATTTCCTCTTCATACGCTACTTTTTTTTAAATTAAGATTTCAGCTTCACACCTCCACAAATTAAACTAACATTAGATTTTTTGTTCATATCAACTTCTTCAATATGGAGTATACATACATACACACACACACACACACACACACACATATATATATATATATATCAAATAATTCATAATGAATACTTACTATACATTTTTTCCTCTATTTTCTCTTCTTCTACTAACAACCTTGTAGGTATGTATTTGTACTCTAATTTTGGGGAAAATTACACTTTACCACTCTAAATTAAACTTTGCATCCTAAACTTTTCAAATGCACATTTTGCACCCTAAATCATGATCATTGTTACACTTTGCACTCCAATGTTAAGTTTGCTGTTAACTTGGATGAAAAAGTGGCACCACGTGAAAAGACTTAATTGCTCCTCTTCTTAATCCTTAAAAAATAAAATAGAAATTATATTTTACCATCCTAAATTATATTCATGATTACACTTTACACATTAGTTAAACTTTGAACTTCCATCCAAATTAACAGAAAACTTAACATCAAGGTGTAAATTGTACCAAGGGTCATATTTTAGGGTGTAAAACGTGTATTCAAAAAGTTTAGGACGCAAAGTGCAATATGAGGTATAATTGAGGGTAGTAAAGTGTAATTCCCCCCCCCCCTTTTTTTTTACCTTATATGAATTTATGCTTAATGTGGTCAGACATTATTTTCTATTATTTTGTATATCGTATATGAATTACACGTTTATGACATGGGTTCCAATGGTGATATGTTGCTTCCATCTCCTCAATTTTGATTTAGAAAACAATCTTCTTTTTAGCTTATTATTAAGCATTTTTAATATTAATTTGATGATAAATTGTTGAAAACAATTTGATTTTTTTTTTATATTATTTTATCATAATTGATAGATAAAATCCAATATAAAACCGAAGCCTCTAACTAATATTTGATTTTTTTTAAAGCTTATTTTTTAAAAAACCTTCCACATTTTTACACATCAGCATTATTAAAAAAAAAAAAAACTATTTCTAATAGAAAATCTTTCCACAATTGTGAAAATCAAACCTGATACACAAAAACCCAACTCTGAACATCAATCCCAAACACCATTCTCCTTCTCCTCTCTCTTCTCTATTTCCCTACCATTCTCCTTCCCAAAACCCAACCCTAAAATCAACTCAAAATTACACACACACACACACACACACTATTTCTCCCCATCCTCTCTCTTCTCTAATTTTTCCTCCTTCATCATTACAAAACTTCTATGACTTACTTTGGATTGAACTGAAGAATGGAATTGTGCAACAATCTTCAAAGCTACATAACCTTTCTTTTTATCCTAAAAAAATTACAATATCACGTATCTGTAATCAGCTCTACCCATCTGTGACTCTATTCTCAGTTTCTTCCTCTCTCTGTGTTCCAACTTCAAACTCACTAATCACTATGTTAAAGTTAAGTTTGATTTGCTATTCTTTTTTCCCCTTTTCTTTACTCATTAGCCGTTTATGAAGTAGACAATTGGTCTGCATTAGTCCAATTTCTAAGAGAATGTGACCATGTGTGTGGTTAAAATTTGATGTTTCATCAACTGAAGTGGTAGCCAAGTATGACTCCTCTTTCTTCTTTATTTCTATATATTAAGAGGATTCAGAAAATTAATCTCTATATATTAAGAGGATTCAAAAAGTTAGTTATACCTTTAGAAAATGTAAAAAATAACTCTAAGCTAATTAGATAATCCTTATTCTTAAAAAATAAAAAGTAGGGTTAAAATTGTAATTCAACAAAAAAACACTATCGTAGAAACTTTTTTCCTAAAAATTAGTTCACCCTCTATTTAAATATATCTCACGCACGTTTCATAATTTTTTCCTAAAAATTAGCACACACTAAACTTACAAGTTTACTCTATTTCAAATCCTAAATTTTAGGGTACGTTTGGTATGCTGTAATAGCTCCTGTAATGGAATAGTTATTCATGTGTAAAAGCAATTCGGTCATTTGGTTGCATCTTTATTATATGGATTAGTTATTACATTGGAATAACTATTCTTTAAATCGAAGAATAGTTATTCCTCTTTAAAATAGATGTAATAGCTATTCCTTAGTGAATATAATAGGTTTTAAAATTAATATATTTCCAAAAATATAAAATTTCCTTATACATCATCATTTACAAGCTTTCCATATTTAACAACAACACTTATTAATAGTAATAGTTATTCCACTACAATGTTTTCTATTCCCAATAATAAAGATTAATATTCCTAATGTAATCTACATTCAGTATACCAAACGTACATTTAGTTTCTTAAAAATCCCTCCCAGTATAACCCCACTAACAATAGATAAATTTAATTTTAAAAATTACATTAAAATCAAAATAAATAAATGAAAAAGCTTCGTCGCACAAAGATATATTATCCTACATAACATTATAATATACACACACATACACATATATAATTACTATTAAACTATTATACATCCTATAATATATAAAAAAAAAATAGTAATATAACATGATTTTTTTTGGGCTAAGCAAAACAATTGATCATTATTTTTTCTTAAGTAATTGATTATTTGATTAGATTTTTCATATATTCAGATTTGTCTACTTTCTGGCAAATCTTTAATTTATTAGTATTTTTTTATGAATTAATAATTTGTTATCTTATTCACTATATTTAATGAGTTATATAATTTGATTTAAAAACTAGATTTGTGGGAATTTAAAAAATATTAATTCATTTTTTTAAAAGACTATTAATTCATTGTTGTAAAAGAAAAAGAAGAGAATAATCTAAAGTAATATAGCAACGAGTGTCTTTTTAGATCTACAAAGATTGAACTCGAAAAAACATCATTTTGAATCATTAAATGGTGAGTGTACTTTAACTAGCACATTAAATACATTTACAAAATTGTTTTAGACTATTGTATATAATAGGGATATAATTAACATATGTAAAGAGAAAAAAAATTTAAATGTCATTTTTTTATCTGACTCTCCAAAGTTAAATTCCTGACTTCACCATTGTGGAGAATGAGATTAAGGAATCACTTGCTCCGCGACACTAACTGCCGCATGCAGTTTTGGTGTTGGCGTGTGAGTGTATTCTCTTATCTCATCCCTCTTCCCCTATATATATGTGTGTGTGTGTGTGTGTGTTTCTCAACCAAAAAAAAAAAAAAAAAAAGATTAGACTTGGTATTTGTTTGTGGTCATATAATAGGGAAGAGGCTTCTCATGGAAGGGTAGTTTCTTTTCATAAGATTTTGACTTAGTTTCCACTTGAGATATTAAACTTTTTTTTTCTCCCCACGGTTGCAAGAGACATGAAATAGAATTTGCAATATTTATACATTAGAACTTTCAACAATGCTACTACAAAGTTTGGATGTTATGCTATCTGCTTGGTTTGTGATAAAGTAGATAAATGGGATTGTCAAAGCCTTAAAATCTTATAAAAAGTGCCCAGTTACTAAAGGTGAATGTATCACAAAGAAATCCAAAAAACTAATGTCCCATTATCCAAAATAATTGGCAATTGGCTACTAAATATCTTTGCATTTCTCTCCAAAACTTCACAACAGATTTTCCCATAACACATTTTTCAACCTGATAGCCTACATAACTGTTGGAAATGAGGTTTGGAAATTGCCCAAATTAATTAACAAAATACAAAACAGATTAGAGATATAAGATGAGAGTGTAGAGAGATATAAACTTATTGATTTGAGCCGAGACACGAAACTTAATCCGATGTCCTAAAGAAGCGATTTCGCCCCCACTGGAATGACTTTGTCGGTGCAAATGGCTCTGGTGGTCGCTCTCTAAGATACAACAACAACTCTATTAGTGTGCACTCACAAGAAGAACTTCAAACTTGTCATTGGATACCCAATATAAATATTGAAGAAAGATAGAGGTAATACTATATTAGAAGAACTCTATTTTTTTTTTCCTGCTTCTCTCATTTTTGAAAGAGGAATGGCCTTTTGGTTATACAGAGGAGCTAATAATAAAAATTAACCGCACTTACACAATTGGCTGGCTTCATTTGCGATTTACTTTACATAGAAAATTCCCCAATTGCAAAGAGTAGTTTTCTAGATGTTGAAAGTAATGAATTTTTGCAAGAGTGAATAAGGAAAGAAAAGGATGGTAGACTTAGGAAATTCTACCAACAAGGGAGTGATTTGAGGGATTTCATCCCTTTGACATCGGAGCTGCCTAAATCAAAAAGTTTATTTTCTATTATTTTATATGATATATAAAATAATAGAAAATAACCCCTCACCCTAAGTTTAAGCAAACACAAAATTGAAGGATAACCCCATAAAAACACATCTCTAAAACATTGCTCAAAAACTAGTACTTTATCGGTTATTCAAAAAGCCCACTAGTATCAATTTTGCAAGTCACTGGCAAACTTCATTCTCTAAAACTTCTTCTCCCTTGTGAGAAAGAAATAAAAATAGTAAACACACTCTTCTGCCTTTCAAAACTTATTCATATAAGATTAAATCATACTTTATTTCGATAGGTATATTGTCGATTGAGATTTTAATCTGATATTGTTTTTGTAGGTGGTTATGGTGTACTACAATAGTAACAATACTACTATATAAGGGGTTTCCTTTGTTAGGATCATTATTTCCATGGTTCAAAGATACCCATATACCCTAAGTTTAAGCAAACACAAAATTAAATGAAAACCCTATAAAAATACATCTCTAAAACAATGGTTACAACCTAGGACCACTCTCCCACTATTAGCCACTACTTTAACAGTTATTCAAAAAGCCCGCTACTATAAATTTTGCGACTTAAGTAACAAGCAAACTTCATTGTCTAAAACTTCTTCTCAACCGTTAGAAAGAAATAAAAAGAATAAACACACTCTTCAGCTTTTCAAAACTTATTCATATAAGATTAAATCATACTTTATTTCAATAAGTAAATTGTTGATTGGGATTTTAATCTGATTTTTTTTTTGTAGGTCGTTATAGTGTACTAAAATTAAGGGAGTCAATACCATACTGGAGAGTGTTTCAATTTGGTCAAATAAATGAAATATTTCAGTACCAGTTAATACCGATATATTGTTTCAGAATTACCGCTAATTTTATATATTTATATATATAAATATTTATTTACTTATTTATAAGTTCATTAGTCAAAATCCATATAATTTATTAAAAATATTTATAATTATAAGTCTATATCTTAATCAGTATGCTAAACTTTAGTTAAAAACTTTAAATGTTAGCTCATTTTAATAATAATAGATAGTTTATCTATTTAATAAATACTCAATAGACAGTTTTTTTAGTTGATATATTTAATTAATAATAATAATAATATAATAATAATAGTAGTTGTGGTGCACAACATGTTATCAATTTGGCAGATGGTAAAAAATTTCAAAAAAGTTGAATAGACACTCCATTAAACTTTAGTAGTTCACACGAGTGTAGTGGTCTTGTCATTTGTCAAGGGCACACTTAACCAAATGCTATTAATAGTTCATCGCTCAAGATATAGATTTGAGGAGTTGGGCAACTGAGTGGTGAAAATGTAAAGATGAAGAACAGAGGTGTTAGGATGAAGAAAAAGAAGATGGGTGGGGAAGAGATCGGCGAAATACAATTTAATACTTGAAAATTTTGCTGCAATGTTGGTAATGTCGACTAAACGTTTATTTTTTCCTTTCTTCTTTTATTTTTGCTGATTTTTTGGTACCGGCCAGTTTTTAATTTCTGGCTGAAATCCGGTAAATAACCTAGTAAAGCCGAAACGGACCCGATACATCTGGTATTTGAACCGGTACGATATAGAAGCGTTTTTGTACCGGTTCAGGCACTGGTACGAAATATACCAGCCAAAACGGTACGAAATCAACTTCCTTGACTATGATACTACTATTTAAGAGGTTTTTTTGTTTCTCAAAAAAAGGAAGAAAAAAAAAAAGAGGTTTTTCTGGATTGGGATCCTCATTTTCGTGATTCAAAAATACTCTTACACTGTAGGTTTAAGCAAACACAAAATTGAAGAATAGCCCCGTAAAAATAGGAAAATACATTTCTAGAACATTGACCACTCTCCCACTATTAGCCACTACTATATGGTTATTCAAAACCACCACTACTATCAATTTTGCAAACTTCATTCTCCGAAAGGGCTTGTTTGGTAACATCTCAAACTCATATTTTTACATTTTAAACAACATTACATATATTTTCCCACACTTTTTCATCTAAACGCATTTCAAAAAACTACAAAAATCTCATCTCAAACTATTCTACCAAACATCCGGAACTTCTCCCCATGAGAAAGAAATAGAGACAATAAACACACTTTTCGGATTTTCAAAACTTATTCATATAAGTGATAAAGATTAAATTATACTTTATTTCAATAGGTAAATTCTCGATTGAGATTTTGATCTGATATATATGTGTGTGTGTGTGTGTGTTTTGCAGGTGGTTATGACATACTTAAAGTCTACAAGTCATCCTACCAAATCTAGAAGGAATACAATATAGGTGAGTTTGGTTCAGCTTTTTAAAACTAGGTTTTTTGAAAAAGTAGAGTTTTCAAAAAGCGTAGTATGAAAAAGTATTTTTTGAAAAATTTGAGTGTTTGGTCAAAACTGTTAAAAAGTGTTTTTTGAAAAAATTGAGTGTTTGACTAGCACTTATAAAATTTGTGGTTTGAGTGGTAAATTACCAAAAAGGACAATGTAAATATAAAAGAGTTTGTTTCATACTTAAATCAACAACTTCATCATACTTAATTCAATTTTTCTCTTTCTAAAAAAATATTTTTTTTCTCACCAATATTAGCTAATAATAATCTACCACTTAAGATTTATTGTGAAAATAGTATGATAATTGATACCGATTTTAATTTGAACGTACTATTACAATTAACTTTTTTCTCTTTTTAAAAAAATTATTTTTTTCTCACCAATATTAGCTAATAATAACCTACTACTTCAGATTTATTGTGAAAATATTATGAAAATATTGTGATAATTGACATTGATTTTAATTTGAACGAACTATTAAAATTATAATTTTTTCTTTTTAAAAAAATTAATTTTTCTCACCAATATTAGCTAATAATAACTTACCACTTAAAATTTATTGTGAAAAAATATTGTGATAGTATTTCCTCCTTTTTTTCCCTCTTCTTTTATCCTCCACACACGTACTTTTTTTTTCCCTCCACACACGTACCCTTCATTTTTCTTTTTTGTCTTTCTTTCCCCATTTTCCCTACCACTTCCTCTAGAACATTCCAGTTTCATTTTGCAGCTTTTTTTTTTCCCTTCTTCTTCTTCTTCTTCTTTTCTCTCTTTTCTCTTACCACTTCATCTACAAGTTCTATTGTGCTTGATCTTTGCCGCGTGATTCTACTGTGCTTAATCTTTGTTGCGTGATTCTCTCTTTTTTCTTACCATTTTACTGTGCTTGATCTTTGCTGCTTGATCTTACCGCCGCCTATCTTCCACTCCACTAGGTCAGATCGGTTTTTTGAAGGGCAGAGCAGAGAGATGAGATGAGAGGAATGAGGAATCTGGCATGAGAACTGAGAACATCTTCTGATTTATTAAAGGGTAATTTGGTAATTGCTTGCAGAGTCCAACGGATATATAAATCAACGCACACGGGCTTTTTCAAAATGCACCTTAGAGCTCCTTTATGGCATTGCGCGTTCTCTTCACAAACCCAAAACGCAACTTTTTGGAAAAAGTTGCGTTTTAGTGAGTGTTTGGATTCAGTGTCCATGTTTGCGCATTTCTCCTTTTTTTTCTTTTGACTATTCTCCAGTGTAATGTTCACGGGTCCTACAAACTTCACTTTTCAGCCATTTTTTCATTAAAAATAGGTCTCACGGCACTATTCACACATTTAAAAATTATTTTGCTACAGTGTTTTCAATTTTCAATTATAAGTTCTATCCAAACAGACCCTTATACCTAACCAAACGGGCTTTTTGTATTTGTAGTTTCAAAACGGGCTTTTTGGGTTAGGAAAGCTGAAACAAAAAGCACATAATGGCATTGAAAACTTTATCGGAGTTCTTATCAATAAATCTACAGATCTAGGTACGTTGTCTTTTAATTTGTTCTATTTCTTCATTTTTTTTTTTTACTAAGCACACTATTTACGGACCTTAAATTTACAAAATGTAAATGTGATATTACACTTGCTCACTGTATTGATGATGAAAATTTTCATCCAACTGTCCCACCAAATATGATAAATATTGGTAACTTTTTCGCTCTTAAATTTCTAGGTTTTGCCTAGATCTGATCTCCAATTAAAATTTTTTTTTTCACTTTTATTGGCGTGCCATATAGCTCCATAGACCTTTACTAAAAATTCTTTGGTTAAATTGCAAATTACACTTTCTAAGAGGTGTTTAGATTTTACACCCTGAAATTTCAGAATTTAGATTTTACTCCTTAAAGTTTGGAGGTGTTTGGATTTTAAATCTTGACATTTTAAAATTTGTATTTTACCTCCTAAATTTTAAGGGTATTTGAGTTTTACTTCCTAAAGTTTAAGAGTATTTGAATTTTATACTTTAAAGTAGTAAAGTTTCAGAATTTGAGGTGTAAAATCCAAACACTTTCAAGCTTTAAGGGGTAAAATCTAAATTCTGAAATATTAGGGTGTAAAATTTAAATGCCTCAAACATCAAGAAGTAAAATCTGAATTCTGAAACTTTAGGGTGTGTAAAATTCAAACACCCTCAAACTTTAGGGGTGTAATTTGTAATTTACCTTTTTTTGTGGAGAAATTACCGTTTTAAGAGAGTCTACTCAGTTTTTTTTTTGTGATTGAAAAATGTAGTAACTTCAAACTAGTTGCTAACCTGTGCTATGCACGAGAACTTATCTATTTGTGAGGTAGACTAAAATAATTTTATAAAATCTTAAATTGATTACGAAACTAAACCATTACATGATTTGCTCTTGTATGATTTTAATTTGTGTTACAATTTAATGAATAAGCCCTTCCAAAAAATTTGTCAGACAATTTCAGATACTGAAAAAAATAACTTTATAATTTAGATATTAAAACTTCTAAAAGACCAAGAAATATTAAAAAATCAAATGATTCATTACTTAGAAATAGTTGAAACAAAACAAAATATATATGACTAAAAAATAGAAAAATATAATAAAAATATTGGGTTACATTTAAAAGAATAATCCATGGTTATAAGTTTGCACCCTATCATAAAATATCACGTTAGTGAAATAGAGAGATGATAATAATAATAATAATATCAAAGTTTGAGTTTGTGTTTGAGTTGGACTTAGACTTATTAGAGAGATAGAGTTTTACTCTTTGATAAATTTGGATTAAACAAAAATATTTTTGTTTAAAAAAAAATGATGAGTTTGAGTTTAAGTTGGACTTGATAAAGAAATAAAGTTTCACTTCTTATTAAGTTTGGACTAAATAAAAATAATTTTATTTATATATTGTATTGACATGGAAAATTATGAGAGTTTCATAGGTTTCGGTTATATATATATATATATATATATATATATATATATATATATATATATATATATATATATAAAATTAATTAATTAATTGAAATACCGGATTTGCCCCCTAATGGGTTTTTTTTGAATTGTTTTTTTTGGCATAGAATAGTGGGGCTTTGTTTATTGTTCTTGAAAGCCTATTATTACAGCATTGGTATTAGTTTGTTTAAAAAAATTTGTTTATTTTAGCATAAGAATCAATTTTTTAATTTTTTTTTATTTTACACTGTTACTTTTCAAAAACACTCACACCAAATTATCTATTATACACTATTTTATTTAAATTATATTTTTTATTCTTTTTTATCATTTTATTAATATCTCTCTCATCTCTAGGGTCTTTCTCTCTCAACTCAATTCGACTATCTACCTCTCTCACATCCCAAACCTAAATACTCATACACAGAAGCAACAGCAGCATATTCAATGGTCGTTCCATTGTGTTTTATAATCTGGATTTTTCTGTTGGGTTTGATTTAATTTGATTTTGGTTTAGGTTAATTTTGAGTTAGGTTTGGGATAGGTTTTTTGGTGGTGATGTTGGTGGTTAGGTAGTACTCTTCTTCTTCTTCTTCTTTTAGTTTGTTGTTGTAAAATGGCTTGTGGTGGTTGGATGGTGCTGAGTTGGTGGTTGGGTGGTGATGATGCCGAAAATATCACCAGTGAGTTGCAAGCTCCTCGAACAAAAGCAACACCTGCAAAAAGAAAATAAAGGACCTAGAAGAGAGCACCGGTGTGGTGTCGGCCGAATACCCTCCGAAGGTCAAGGTAGAATCTTGTTTCTTTAACCCTAGAGTGCCAGAGTTAAGAATATTATGCGTACCTTCGTATCTAGGGTTTCTGGAGTATTTATATTGAGTGGAATTACCTTTCTTTTAGGATACAACTTCCTTCTCAAGTTCCTTTTCGTATAGGAGTCTTCCTAAACGTGTGTCGCAAGAAGTCCAAGTATGCACGTTTGCGTGGGGATAAAGCAAAAGCTCATCTGAAATATATCGAACGACATGCCACGTGGAATCCACAATTAATTTATACAAGACGGATATTCAGCAATACTCAACCGTCATAGCCGACTAACTTACGGTGTCGATCCGTCCTCATTATCTCCGTCCATTTACTATTTTTATCCCCTTCAGTTGCCCCCTTCAGTCCTTGGATCCGTCCTTAGAATCTGACGGATCCATGGAATGACTAAAAGCAATGTATAAAATGGGGACGGCCTTGGCATACAACGATAGATGACACATGGCCTGTATTTCTGACGAAGAGCACGTGGCCCTCGTGGATTGGCTATTTCCCCAAAACGAGGCGTCGCTTCGTATTCCGTGCCCTTTGTTCTATAAAAAGCCAGATTTTTCTCTCTTCATTTTATCTTCATATCAAAAACTTGTGAGCAGAGCACAACCGTCATATTTATCGTGTCTTCCTGTAGTTCAGTAGATCCGTCCATCGTTCCTTGTCTGAAACAATCTCGATCCGGTATGTATTCCAAACCTTTCTCCGTCTTTCCTTTAATTTTATTGTTTCAAATGTGTGCGCTTTCTTTAGATCCGTCAGTGTCTTAGGTTATACCGTCATAAATGTAGGTAATGTCTAGTGCGTCAAGTAACCAGTCGTTTGTCCGCGAGGGGGCGGGCTACGATGAAAAGTTTCCGTCAGGTCCAAGAGATCCTGACACTTCAAGTGAAGAGAGGAATCCGTCAAGTACCTCTTCTTCCCTTGACGGTGGTCTAGAGACGGAGAGTTCAGAGTTGTCCAGTAGTAGCTTGGACGGTGTGGATCCCCCCGTCCAATCAGTAATTGGCCTAGATGGCCTTAGGGAGTTCGTCATGCTGCCTCTCTGGACGGTAAATGATTTTAGGTTGTCCATGACTGAACCTCAACTCAACACACTTAGGACAAAGTACCAAATACCAGACAACATCCGTCTACGTCTTCCCAAAAAATCCGAGAAATGCTATTACAAGGGGGTAGACGGTGTTGGGATCTACGAGCAAGCTTTAAAGGCGGGGCTCAGATTTCCATTAAGTTCTCTTCACCGTCGACTTCTTCAATACCTTGGTCTGTCCGTCACCCAAATCTCTCCAAATGCCTGGAGAGTGTTCATTGGGGTTGAGGTTTTGTATGGGGCAATGTCTGACAGTTCCCGAAGGTTGACGGTGGAAGAATTTTTCCATTGTTACCGTCCAACAGAGATTGTCAAGTCCAAGGGGATGTACAGCTTTGCAGCTAGAAGTCCTTTATTGAGGCTCGTCAGTGACACTCCAGACTCGAACAGAGACTGGAAGAGTCGTTACTTCTTTTTGGAAGGGGACGAATGGATGTGTCGTCCAGGAGATGTAACTAACATGCCCGTCGACACAACATGGGGCATAATGCCTCCGTCGGGTATGTGTATCCCTTTTGCTTCCGTCCAGTCTTTGAAGTTAATTTATTTTTTTATGTCTAACCGCCCTTTATTGCAGCTCGGGACCGTCCACAAGTTGATTTGGAGCAGTGGAATTTTCTGGAGAAAATTTTTAACAAAACAAAACTGCAAGAGAGGACTTGGGCTCAACTCGTCACACTCGATACGCTTCACTGGTATTGTGACGGACCCGAACCTTCATCCGTTGCCCGTCAATACGATAACAGAATTCGAAAACGTAAGTTCGTCAAAACTATACCCGTCTTTCATTTTTCTTTTGCTTTACTTTACTTTTCCTTTCTCCTCCGTCTTTAATTTTCAGAGATGGACGCCGCCAGGAGGAGAGCCCTCATTAAACAACAGGCAGCAAAGAAAAAGCAGGAGGGGGGTCAAACAAAGGGGACGGTCCCGCCAGTACCGTTAAAACGAATCCAACACGAAAAGACGGACCGTCCTAAAAAGAAACAAAAAACCACCCTCGAGCCCGTCATGGCCTTGGAAGCTGAGAAAACGCTCGTCAAGCATGGAAAAGGCAAAGGCTTGATGAAAGGTCCAGCATCTTCAGGGGAGAAACCACCCATTCTCTTCCGGGAAGACTCCAGCTATGCCCTCGAGAAGATGTCGTCTATGCTGACAGCTGACGACTACGCAAACCTTGGCAACCATTCGACGGAAGCAATGGGTGAAACGGGCCTTTTCACCCTTGCACAGGTAATTTTGAATCCGTCTATTATTGTTGCTAAGTTCCTTTACACCCGTCATTATCGTGACATTGTGTTTCCCTTCCAGGCCATGGTGATGATGAAGGGGCTTTTTGGCCGTTGCCTTAATCACGAGACATCCATGGACCGTCTGAGACAGAAAAACAAGACGATGGAGGATGAGCTACACGAGCTGAAGACCTATAAGATCAATATGGACAGAAAGCTCAAGTGCTCGGAGCAAGTTAGAGGTGAAGTGGAGAAAGAGAATGGGCATCTACGCGAACTTTTGAATGACAAGGAGAAGCAGCTGACGAAGACAGTGTCCAAGCTTGACAACGCAAAGGAGATAGCCGTCCAGGAATACCGTGATTCTGAGCATCTTCTGACGGAGCTTGGAAACTCCTTTGCAGACGGGTTCGATGACGCTATCCGTCAGGTTAAGTCGCCGTATCCTGACTTGGACGTATCTCATATCAACATTGATGCTCAAGGGCAAACACTCGCATAATCCGTCCAGTCAGAAAGTACAGATGAAGTGTTTGCCGTCACTGCTCCAGCCGATGAAGGTGAAGTTCTTCCTCCTACTCAGCCAGACGACGGTCCATTGGACGGGAACTCATCTCCAAAGAATGAATAGAATACTTTCCTTTTTGTAAAAAATTTATCACTGTTAAGAGAACTTTGTTTGAACCGTCATTTTTAATTATTAAACTCGACTTATCAAATCTTAAATTGCCTGTTGTTTGTTTATTATCCGTCGTATATTCAGATAACCCGTCCACTTTGTGAACGAACTTTCAAATGTATTTTTGCTAACCGTCCACTTTGTGGACTTGTAGGTTTTTCACCCTTTGGGTGATCCGTCCACTTTGTGGACTCGTAGGTTTCTCACCCTGTCGGTGATCCGTCCACTTTGTGGACTTGTAGGTTTTTCACCCTGTCGGTGATCCGTCCACTTTGTGGACTTGTAGGCTTTTCACCCTTTGGGTTATCCGTCCACTCTGTGGACTTGTAGGTTTTTCACCCTTTGGGTGATCCGTCCCCTTTGTGGACTTGTAGGTTTCTCACCCTGTGGACGATCCGTCCACTTTATGGACTTGTAGGCTTTTCACCCTTTGGGTTATCCGTCCACTCTGTGGACTTGTAGGTTTTTCACCCTTTGGGTGATCCGTCCCCTTTGTGGACTTGTAGGTTTCATCGTTTTTGATTGACCGTCCACTTTTGGACTTGTAGATTTTCATCAGCATGCATTTTTAAAAATTCCTCTCGTAAGTTCAACAAACCAAATTGTTCATGGAAAAGAAAAACTGAGCTCTAAAAAGTAAAAGCTATATCTGTCTAAAATTAAACTGAAAAGTAAGGCAGTAGGTATTGTGACTGCTGCACTATTGGTAGTACTTCTTCAGGTGCTCCGTGTTCCAGGGATGGCCCAACTTCTTTCCGTCTAATGTCTCCAAGTAGTACGTTCCTTTCCTACGCCATGAGATGATTCGGTACGGGCCTTCCCAGTTGGGACCCAGCTTTCCCAGGGATGCATCTTTCGTAGCGCCAAGCACTTTTCGTAACACTAGATCTCCAACCTTGAAGTCTCGATGCCGAACCTTAGAGTTGTAATGTTTTGCCATCATGTCCTGGTACCGCGCCAGTCTTTGGGCCGCTGTTGCCCTGACTTCATCAACAAGGTCAAGCTCTAGACGTAATGCTTCAACATGCTTACTCTCGTCATAGCTTTCCACGCAGTAGCTCGTCAACCCCACTTCTGCCGGTATGAGGGCTTCGGCACCAAACGCCAATCGAAACGGTGTCTCTCCCGTTGGCGTTCTTGCCGTTGTTTTGTACGCCCATAAGACACTTGGTAGTTCATCCGGCCATATGCCCTTTGCCCCCTCGAGCCGGGTCTTGATGATCTTTAACAAGGACCGGTTCGTGACTTCAACTTGTCCGTTGGCCTGTGGATGAGCGGGCGACGAGTAGTGATTCTTGATTCCCAGCTGAGAACAAAAGTCTCGGAACGCATCGTTGTCGAATTGCTTCCCGTTGTCCGACACGAGCACTCTCGGGATCCCATATCGGCAAATAATATTTCTCCATACAAAGTTGCGAATATTTTTTTCCGTGATAGTAGCAAGAGCTTCTGCTTCCACCCACTTGGTGAAGTAGTCGATACCAACTACCAAGAACTTCAGTTGTCTTGCCGCCATTGGAAATGGACCCATGATGTCCAGCCCCCATTGTGCGAACGGCCATGGGGCCGTCATGGGTGTGAGTTCCTCCGTTGGCTGCCTAATAAGATTGCCGAACCGTTGACACTTATCGCAGGCTCTCACGTACATATGGGCATCCTTCTGCATTGTCGGCCAGTAATACCCAGCTCTGAGTAGCTTGTGTACCAGAGACCTTAATCCAGAGTGGTTTTCACAAATCCCTTCATGAACTTCCCTCATTACGTAGTCTGCTTCGTCATGGCCCAGGCATCTTAGATATGGTCGGGAGAATCCTCTTTTGTAGAGGATGCCTTTGATCAGTATGAATCGGGCAGCCCTGACCTTTAATTTCCTTGCTTCTTCCTTCCCGTCTGGGAGCTTGCCGTCCTTGAGGTACGCCACAATTGGAACCGTCCAATCGTCTTTAGTGGTTAATTCCTGCACCTGAACGTTATCTAGCAACGACGAATATTGGACGAAGGACAATACCTGTTCTGGGACGACCATAGGTTCGGCCGAAGCAGCCTTTGCGAGTCGATCCGCTTCTTGATTCTCTTCTCTCGGGATTTGAGTTATTGTGAATTGGAGGTTGCTCGTTCGACCCTTCACTTCTCCGAGGTACTTTCTCATTCGTTCACTCCTACAATCATAACTTCCATTAACTTGGCTAGCTACGATTTGGGAATCGGAGTAGACCATTGCCTTCCTGGCCCTAGCCGCTATTGCAAGCTCCAATCCTGCCACCAGGGATTCATACTCTGCTTCATTGTTTGTAGTAGGGAACTCCAGACGGATCATACATTCAATCTTATCTCCTTCCGGAGTATGGAGTACAACTCCGACTCCTCCCGTATGCTTGTTGGAGGATCCGTCTATGTGAATTCTCCATGTGGGCGTCTCTTCTGCCCCCTGCTCCTCATGTGTAGTGAATTCCGCAATAAAGTCTGCCAATATTTGTCCTTTCATAGCTGTTCGTGGCTGGTATTGGATATCGTACTTACTTAGCTCGATAGCCCACAAAGCCATCGGTCCGACGGTTTCAGGATTGTTCATTGCTCTCCGCAATGGCTGATCTGTCAGGACTATTATTGCGTGTGCTTGAAAATACGGCTTCAGTTTTCGGGCTGCAGTTACAAGTGCGAAAGCGAGTTTCTCCATCCGTGGGTACCTCTCCTCTGCGCTTCGTAGCACCCGGCTTATAAAGTACACGGGCTTCTGTACCTTCCCTTCCTCTCTAATGAGAGCCGCACTTATCGCTGTCGTTGAGACAGCAAGGTACAGGAATAATTCCTCCCCCGGTGTAGACGGGTTAAGCAATGGCAGGGTAGAGAGATATGCCTTCAACTCTTCAAATGCCCTTTGGCATTCGTCCGTCCACTCGAAAGATCTCCTTAGCGTCCTAAAGAAAGGGAGATACTTATCTGTTGCTCTTGATACAAACCTATTCAAGGCTGCTATCTTCCCTGTCAGGCTTTGCACTTCCTTCACCGTCCTTGGAGGAGATAGATCCATAATTGCTTTCACTTTCTCGGGGTTGACCTCAATGCCCCGCTGGGACACCATGAACCCTAAAAACTTTCCAGCAGTTACTCCGAATGCGCATTTGCTTGGGTTTAGCTTCATTTTGTACGTTCGAAGAGTGTCGAAAGTCTCCTGGAGGTCCCCCAGATGATCCAACGCCTTTACGCTTTTTACCAACATGTCATCTACGTAGACTTGGACGTTACGGCCAATCTGGTGCTCGAACATCTTGTTCATTAATCATTGGTATGTGGCTCCTGCATTCTTGAGCCCGAATGGCATCACCTTGTAGCAAAAAAGCCCTTGACTCGTCATAAATGATGTCTTCTCTTGATCTGTCTTCTCCAACTTAATCTGGTTGTACCCCGAGAAGGCGTCCATGAAGCTCAACAACTCATGTTTTGCAGTAGAGTCCACTAAGGCGTCAATCCGTGGGAGTGGGTAACTGTCTTTAGGGCACGCTTTATTTAGATCCGTGAAATCAACGCACATTCTCCACTTCCCATTTGACTTTTTGACCATTACCACATTTGCCAGCCAGTCTAGGTAGTACAGCTCTCGTATGAAGTCCGCTTCTCGTAGCTTCTGCACTTCCTCTGCTGCGGCTCGATCCCGCTCAGGGGCAAACACGCGTTTCTTTTGCCAAACTGGGGGGAAGGAAGGTGATACATTCAATTTATGGACTATGACTGCTGGATCTATTCCCGGCATGTCGTCATGGCTCCATGCAAACACGTCTTGGTTTTCTTTGAGGAACAGTAGGAGGGCGTGTCGAACTATTTGGTCGACCGAGGTTCCTATCCTGGTGGTTCGATCGGGCCTTGAATCATCTAGTTGTACTTCTTCTAATGTCTCCACAGGTTCTGCCACTGTTCTCTGTTCTTCTATGCTCATTGTTTGTACATGGTCATCCATCTCCATCATAGCCACGTAACATTCCCGTGCAGTCACCTGATTTTCGCGCAGTTCTCCAACTCCATGTTCAGTGGGAAACTTGATCATCAGATGGTAGGTTAAAGTGATGGTCTTCCATGCGTTGAGAGTAGGACGTCCGAGTATGGCGTTAGACGCCGAGGAGCAATCGACCACTAGAAAGGAGACATTTTTAGTTATCTGTTGTGGGTAGTCTCCTACCGTCACCGCCAATGTGACCGATCCTAAAGGATGGACCCGGGTTCCCCCAAAGCCGACGAGGGGCGCACATGCCGGGATCAGGTGCTTCTTTGCAATCCCCATCTGCTGGAACACAGGATAGTAAAGGATGTCTGCTGAGCTCCCGTTGTCTACTAGAACTCGGTGGACGTTGAAGTCTCCTACCTGTATGCTAACCACAAGCGCGTCGTCATGGGGGTGGTGAAGGCACCGGGCCTCGTCTTAAAAAAACTCGATACTGGAGTCGTTCCGCCGTATTTTTTCCAGTGAAGGTCCCGTTGACTGGACACTTTGTACCGTCCGTAAATAGGTCTTCCGGGCCTTTTTGGACGATCCTACTGAAGCGTTGCCCCCCATTATCATCCGTATGTCCGCTACCGGTGGTCTGGGACGCTCGTTTTCCCGTCTAGGATTCTGCTCTTGGGGCTGATCAGTTCTTTCCTTCCTTACGAACCTTTGCAACCTTCCCTGCCTTATAAGGGCTTCAATCTGTTGTTTCAAGTCATAACAGTCCGTCGTATCATGGCCGTGGTCACGGTGAAAACGGCAATATCTATCTCTTGGCCTCTTGTTCGGATCTCCCTTCAACTTGCCCGGAATGTCAAGCTTCCTTCATCTTTGATTTGCATAAGCACTTGGTCAATTGGGGCTGTGAGGGGGGTGAAACTTGTAAACCTCCCTGAAGGCGGTTTGGGTCTCCGGTCTTCTCGTCGATCTCTGGTTCTAGCCACTTTTCGTCCGTTATCTGGTTTCATATCTTCCTGTCTTTCCCTTTTCTTTGGTTTATAGTCATCTCTGGCCAGCAAGGCATCCTCCGCGTTCATATACTTCGTCGCCCTGTAATAGACATCGGACATAGTCTTTGGGTCATTCTTGCATAGGGAAAATAAGAACTTACCCTCTTGTAACCCGTTTGTGAATGCTGCCACAAGTGTCTTGTCGTCTGCCTCGTCTATCGAGAGGGATTCCTTGTTAAAGCGAGCTATATAAGACCTTAATGTCTCACCTTCTCGTTGTTTAATTTCCAGTATACATGCAATAGACCTCTTGTGTCGATGACTTCCAATGAAGTGTGATACAAACTGTGCACCTAGTTCCTTAAAAGTGCCAATGGAATTAGGCATCAACCTGCTGTACCAATCACTCGCAGGCCCCTTCAAGGTGGTGAGAAAAGCCCTACACATAATTTCATCTGGTACACCCTGAAGATGCATTAAGGTTTTGAAAGACTCCAAGTGATCCAACGGGTCCTTGGATCCGTCATAGTTTTCCACATGGGGCATGCGAAACTTCGCTAGAATGGGGCATGAATTCACCAATGCTGTGAATGGTGAATCCGTTCTATGGACTAGGTCGTCCAAATTGCTGGATACCCGTCCTTTAAAGGCGTTCATCATTGCATCCATACGTTCCCTCATCTCCTGCATTTCGGTGGCTACGTGAGTCGGCACAGCGTCTAAAGCAAGTGGTTGATTGGTTTCTTGTCTCTCGGGTCTAGTCGGAGCGTTGCTGCCCTCAGGTCTTTCCATGTTCCTTCCTTCAGGACTAGCGCCCTCCTGATCTTCCTGTAGTGCACTCTGATGTGCGGTTATTTGCCGCAACTGTTCTTCCAAATCATGATTCTGCTTAGTGAGGCGCTCAACCGTCACCACAAGCGTTTGGACCTACCTCTCCAAAACGGTGGCGCGTGGTTCGTCACCTTGATTGTTGTTCGTTGCCATCGATCGGGTGAGTGCCATGCAACTCTTTGACTCAGGGATAGAGCGAGGCTAAAATAATCAGAAGATTTTCTTCCTCCTTTTTCCCATAGACGGCGCCAACTGATGAAGCCGAAAATATCACTAGTGAGTTGCAAGCTCCTCGAACAAAAGCAACACCTGCAAAAAGAAAATAAAGAACCTAGAAGAGAGCACCAGTGTGGTGTCGGCCGAATACCCTCCGAATGTCAAGTTAGAATCTTGTTTCTTTAACCCTAGAGTGCCAGAGTTAAGAATATTATGCGTACTTTCGTATTTAGGGTTTCTGGGGTATTTATATTGAGTGGAATTACCTTTCTTTTAGGATACAACTTCCTTCTCAAGTTCCTTTCCATATAGGAGTCTTCCTAAACGTGTGTCGTAAGAAGTCCAAGTACGCACGTTTGCGTGGGGATAAAGCAAAAGCTCATCCGAAATATATCGAACGACATGCCACGTGGAATCCACAATTAATTTATACAAGACGGATATTCAGCAATACTCAACCGTCATAGCCGACTAACTTACGGTGTCGATCCGTCCTCATTATCTCCGTCCATTTACTATTTTTATCCCCTTCAGGTGGTTTGGGCGGTTCTCTTCTTCTTCTTCTTCTTCTTCTTCTTTTGGTGGGTTGCAGTGGACGTTGGGGAAGAAAGAGCCTCTAACAAGACCAATGGTGAGACAAAAACAATTTTTAAAAAATAAACTAATGTTATATACAACTACAATAATCGTGTAAATATACACGATTATTATAGCAAATATTTATATTTACACATTTATACACCTAATTATGTGAGTAGTCGTGGGACAAAATTGTATAAATTTCACCACTTTTTCTATTTGGAAGCGCTTATATTAATGCTACCACATAGCGAAAGAGGGAAATCTCTATGAAAATTAGTACTTTCTTACCATGAGACCATCTTGTTCTCATGGAGCATTCTTGTAAGCTCCACATAATTAATTAAGAATTCTGCAGAAGTTTGTTTTGATGCCCTTGCTAAAGAGGAGGAACCATCTAATTGGTTTTTTTTTTTAGAGAAATTTTTAACCTATGGTGTCTGCTCCTAATGATAGCTATTTATCATCAGACCAAGACACTAATCAGTTTTTTGGTGTAGACGGGGATTGAACCCCAGATCTCTTATTCAACTATCAGAGACTTTACCCTTTTTTTTTTTTTTAAGCTCATTCTGCCGCTAAATTTTCTATTGCTCTTAAAGATAGTTTCTTTTATAATAATTGCAATCTGCCTCCTGTGGTTCTGGAAGTTCTTAAAAGAATTCAAATAAGTCTTCTAATTTTCAAGTTTATTCAATTTAAGTTTTTCATTAAATTTAAATATACATACGTACACACACACACACACACACATATATATATATATTTTGTTCTTGTCTTATTCCCCTATAATATCTAAGTTGATAAAAATCTTAATTTGATTACAATCAAAATTCTTCATCTACTCCTTCTATTATTAATTTATCTATAATTTCTAAGTTGCCAAAAATCTTAATTTGATTGCAATCCAAATTATTCATCTAATCCATTTATTATCAATTTTTTTAACTATTTTTTTTTACTTAAATTATATTACCACACATCAACGAAACAACAACTTTATTTGTTCATATTTTTTAGATTTTAAAAAATAGATATAATATTTTGTTGTTATCTTCTTCTCCTATAATTTATTAAGTTTTACATGTTAATGTTTTTATTTTTTTGGTTCTTATCAACTACTTTTAGTATTTTAATAAAACATAAATTACCGTAACTTTCTTTTTTCTTTGGATTTCCTCCACACACTGTCACATTTTTTTTCTTTAGATTTCCTCTTCATACGCTACTTTTTTTTAAATTTAGATTTCAGCTTCACATCTCCACAAATTAAACTAACATTAGATTTTTTGTTCATATCAACTTCTTCAATATGGAGTATACATACATACATAGACACACACACACGCACACACACACACACACATATATATATATATATATCAAATAATTCATAATGAATACTTACTATACATTTTTTCCTCTATTTTCTCTTCTTCTACTAACAACCTTGCAGGTATGTGTTTGTACTATAATTTTTGGAAAAATTACACTTTACCACTCTAAATTAAACTTTGCATCCTAAACTTTTCAAATGCACATTTTGCACCCTAAATCATAATCATTGTTACACTTTGCACTCCAATGTTAAGTTTGCTGTTAACTTGGATGAAAAAGTGGCACCACGTGAAAAGACTTAATTGCTCCTCTTCTTAATCCTTAAAAAATAAAATAGAAATTATATTTTACCATCCTAAATTATATTCATGATTACACTTTACACATTAGTTAAACTTTGAACTTCCATCCAAATTAACAGAAAACTTAACATCGAGGTGTAAATTGTACCAAGGGTCATATTTTAGGGTATAAAACGTGTATTCGAAAAGTTTAGGATGCAAAGTGCAATATGAGGTATAATTGAGGGTAGTAAAGTGTAATTCCCCATTTTTTTTACCTTATATGAATTTATGCTTAATGTGGTTAGACATTATTTTCTATTATTTTGTATATCGTATATGAATTACATGTTTATGACATGGGTTCCAATGGTGATATGTTGCTTCCATCTCCTCAATTTTGATTTAGAAAACAATCTTCTTTTTAGCTTATTATTAAGCATTTTTAATATTAATTTGATGATAAATTGTTGAAAACAATTTGATTTTTTTTTTGTTTATATTATTTTATCATAATTGATAGATAAAATCAAAGATAATATAAAACCGAAGCCTCTAACTAATATTTGATTTTTTTTAAAACCTTCCACATTTTTACACATCAGCATTATTAAAAATTAAAAAAAAAAAACTATTTCTAATAGAAAATCTTTCCACAATTGTGAAAATCAAACCTGATACCCAAAAACCCAACTCTGAACATCAATCCCAAACACCAAACACCATTCTCCTTCTCCTCTCTCTTCTCTATTTCCCTACCATTCTCCTTACCCAAAACCCAACCCTAAAATCAACTCAAAATTACACACACACACACACACACACACTATTTCTCCCCATCCTCTCTCTTCTCTAATTTTTCCTCCTTCATCATTACAAAACTTCTATGACTTACTTTGGATTGAACTGAAGAATGGAATTGTGCAACAATCTTCAAAGCTACATAACCTTTCTTTTTATCCTAAAAAAATTACAATATCACGTATCTGTAATCAGCTCTACCCATTTGTGACTCTTTTCTCAGTTTCTTCCTCTCTCTGTGTTCCAACTTCAAACTCACTAATCACTATGTTAAAGTTAAGTTTGATGTTCCAACTTCAAACTCACTAATCACTAATCACTAATCACTAATCACGTGTGTGGTTAAAATTTGATGTTTCATCAACTGAAGTGGTAGCCAAGTATGACTCCTCTTTCTTCTTTATTTCTATATATTAAGAAGATTCAGAAAATTAATCTCTATATATTAAGAGGATTCAAAAAGTTAGTTATACCTTTAGAAAATGTAAAAAATAACTCTAAGCTAATTAGATAATCCTTATTCTTAAAAAAATAAAAAGTAGGGTTAAAATTGTAATTCAACAAAAAAACACTATCGTAGAAACTTTTTTCCTAAAAATTAGTTCACCCTCTATTTAAATATATCTCACGCACGTTTCATAATTTTTTCCTAAAAATTAGCACACACTAAACTCACAAGTTTACTCTATTTCAAATCCTAAATTTTAGGGTACGTTTGGTATGCTGTAATAGCTCCTGTAATGGAATAGTTATTCATGTGTAAAAGCAATTCGGTCATTTGGTTGCATCTTTATTATATGGATTAGTTATTACATTGGAATAACTATTCTTTAAATCGAAGAATAGTTATTCCTCTTTAAAATAGATGTAATAGCTATTCCTTAGTGAATATAATAGGTTTTAAAATTAATATAATTCCAAAAATATAAAATTTCCTTATACATCATCATTTACAAGCTTTCCATATTTAACAACCAAACTTATGAATAATAATAGTTATTCCACTACAATGTTTTCTATTCCCAGTAATAAAGATTACTATTCCTAATGTAATCTACATTCAGTATACCAAACGTACATTTAGTTTCTTAAAAATCCCTCCCAGTATAACCCCACTAACAATAGATAAATTTAATTTTAAAAATTACATTAAAATCAAAATAAATAAATGAAAAAGCTTCGTCGCACAAAGATATATTATCCTACATAACATTATAATATACACACACATACACATATATAATTACTATTAAACTATTATACATCCTATAATATAAAAAAAAAAATAGTAATATAACATGATTCTTTTTGGGCTAAGCAAAAAAATTGATCATTATTTTTTCTTAAGTAATTGATTATTTGATTAGATTTTTCATATATTCAGATTTGTCTACTTTCTGGCAAATTTTTAATTTATTAGTATTTTTTTATGAATTAATAATTTGTTATCTTATTCACTATATTTAATGAGTTATATAATTTGATTTAAAAACTAGATTTGTGGGAATTTAAAAAATATTAATTCATTTTTTTAAAAGACTATTAATTCATTGATGTAAAAGAAAAAAGAAGAGAATAATCTAAAGTAATATAGCAACGAGTGTCTTTTTAGATCTACAAAGATTGAACTCGAAAAAACATCATTTTGAATCATTAAATGGTGAGTGTACTTTAACTAGCACATTAAATACATTTACAAAATTGTTTTAGACTATTGTATATAATAGGGATATAATTAACATATGTATAGAGAAAAAAAAATTTAAATGTCATTTTTTTATCAGACTCTCCAAAGTTAAATTCCTGACTTCGCCATTATGGAGAATGAGATTAAGGAATCACTTGCTCCGCGACACTAACTGCCGCATGCAGTTTTGGTGTTGGCGTGTGAGTGTATTCTCTTATCTCATCCCTCTTCCCCTATATATATGTGTGTGTGTGTGTGTGTGTTTCTCAACAAAAAAAAAAAAAGATCAGACTTGGTATTTGTTTGTGGTCATATAATAGGGAAGAGGCTTCTCATGGAAGGGTAGTTTCTTTTCATAAGATTTTGACTTAGTTTCCACTTGAGATATTAAACTTTTTTTTTTCTCCCCACGGTTGCAAGAGACATGAAATAGAATTTGCAATATTTATACATTAGAACTTTCAATAATGCTACTACAAAGTTTGGATGTTATGCTATCTGCTTGGTTTGTGATAAAGTTCATAAATGGGATTGTCAAAGCCTTAAAATCTTATAAAAGTGCCCAGTTTCTAAAGGTGAATGTATCACAAAGAAATCCAAAAAACTAATGTCCCATTATCCAAAATAATTGGCAATTGGCTACTAAATATCTTTGCAAATCTCTCCAAAACTTCACAACAGATTTTCCCATAACACATTTTTCAACCTGATAGCCTACATAACTGTTGGAAATGAGGTTTGGAAATTGCCCAAATTAATTAACAAAATACAAAACAAATTAGAGATATAAGATGAGAGTGTAGAGAGATATAAACTTATTGATTTGAGCCGAGACACGAAACTTAATCCGATGTCCTAAAGAAGCAATTTCGCCCCCACTGGAATGACTTTGTCGGTGCAAATGGCTCCGGTGGTCGCTCTCTAAGATACAACGGCAGCTCTATTAGTGTGCACTCACAAGCAGAACTTCAAACTTGTCATTGGATACCCAATATAAATATTGAAGAAAGATAGAGGTAATACTATATTAGAAGAACTCTATTTTTTTTCCTGCTTCTCTCATTTTTGAAAGAGGAATGGCCTTTTGGTTATACAGAGGAGCTAATAATAAAATTAACCGCACTTACACAATTGGCTGGCTTCATTTGCGATTTACTTTACATAGAAAATTCCCCAATTGCAAAGAGTAGTTTTCTAGATGTTGAAAGTAATGAATTTTTGCAAGAGTGAATAAGGAAAGAAAAGGATGGTAGACTTAGGAAATTCTACCAACAAGGGAGTGATTTGAGGGATTTCATCCCTTTGACATCGGAGCTACCTAAATCAAAAATTTTATTTTCTATTATTTTATATGATATATAAAATAATAGAAAATAACCCTTCACCCTAAGTTTAAGCAAACACAAAATTGAAGGATAACCCCATAAAAACACATCTCTAAAACATTGCTCAAAAACTAGTACTTTATTGGTTATTCAAAAAGCCCACTAGTATCAATTTTGCAAGTCACTGGCAAACTTCATTCTCTAAAACTTCTTCTCCCTTGTGAGAAAGAAATAAAAATAGTAAACACACTCTTCAGCCTTTCAAAACTTATTCATATAAGATTAAATCATACTTTATTTCGATAGGTATATTGTCGATTGAGATTTTAATCTGATATTGTTTTTGTAGGTGGTTATGGTGTACTACAATAGTAACAATACTACTATATAAGGGGTTTCCTTTGTTAGGATCATTATTTCCATGGTTCAAAGATACCCATATACCCTAAGTTTAAGCAAACACAAAATTAAATGACAACCCTATAAAAATACATCTCTAAAACATTGGTTACAACCTAGGACCACTCTCCCACTATTAGCCACTACTTTAACGGTTATTCAAAAAGCCCGCTACTATCAATTTTGCGACTTAAGTAACAAGCAAACTTCATTGTCTAAAACTTCTTCTCAACCGTTAGAAAGAAATAAAAACAATAAACACACTCTTCAGCTTTTCAAAACTTATTCATATAAGATTAAATCATACTTTATTTCAATAAGTAAATTGTTGATTGGGATTTTAATCTGATTTTTTTTTTTTGTAGGTAGTTATAGTGTACTAAAATTAAGGGAGTCAATACCATACTGGAGAGTGTTTCAATTTGGTCAAATAAATGAAATATTTCAGTACCGGTTAATACCGATATATTGTTTCAAAATTACCGCTAATTTTATATATTTATATATATAAATATTTATTTACTTATTTATAAGTTCATTAGTCAAAATCCATATAATTTATTAAAAATATTTATAATTATAAGTCTATATCTTAATCAGTATGCTAAACTTTAGTTAAAAACTTAAAATGTTAGCTCGTTTTAATAATAATAGAGAGTTTATCTATTTAATAAATACTCAATAGATAGTTTTTTTAGTTGATATATTTAATTAATAATAATAATATAATAATAATAGTAGTTGTGGTGCACAACACGTTATCAATTTGACAGATGGTAAAAAATTTCAAAAAAGTTGAATAGACACTCTATTAAACTTTAGTAGTTCACACGAGTGTAGTGGTCTTGTCACTTGTCAAGGGCACACTTAACCAAATGCTATTACTAGTTCATTGCTCAAGATATAGATTTGAGGAGTTGGGCAACTGAGTGGTGAAAATGTAAAGATGAAGAACAGAGGTGTTAGGATGAAGAAAAAGAAGATGGGTGGGGAAGAGATCGGCGAAATACAATTTAATACTTGAAAATTTTGCTGCAATGCTGGTAATGTCGACTAAACGTTTATTTTTTCCTCTCTTCTTTTATTTTTGCTGATTTTTTGGTACCGGCCAGTTTTTAATTTATGGCTGAAATCCGGTAAATAACCCAGTAAAGTCGAAATGGACCCGATACATCTGATATTTGAACTGGTATGATATAGAAGCGTTTTTGTACCGGTTCAGGCACTGGTACGAAATATACCAGCCAAAACGGTACGAAATCAACTTCCCTGACTATGATACTACTATTTAAGAGGTTTTTTTATTTCTCAAAAAAAGGAAAAAAAAAAAAAAAAAAGGTTTTTCTGGATTGGGATCCTCATTTTCGTGATTCAAAAATACTCTTACACTGTAGGTTTAAGCAAACACAAAATTGAAGAATAGCCTTGTAAAAATAGGAAAATACATTTCTAGAACATTGACCACTCTCCCACTATTAGCCACTACTATATGGTTATTCAAAACCACCACTACTATCAATTTTGCAAACTTCATTATCTGAAAGGGCCTGTTTGGTAACATCTCAAACTCACATTTTTACATTTTAAACAACATTACATATATTTTCCCACACTTTTTCATCTAAATGCATTTCAAAAAATTACAAAAAACTATAAAAATCTCATCTCAAACTATTCTACCAAACACCCCAAACTTCTCCCCATGAGAAAGAAATAGAGACAATAAACACACTTTTCGGATTTTCAAAACTTATTCATATAAGTGATAAAGATTAAATTATACTTTATTTCAACAGGTAAATTCTCAATTGAGATTTTGATCTGATATATATATGTGTGTGTGTGTGTGTGTGTGTGTGTGTGTGTTTTGCAGGTGGTTATGACATACTTAAAGTCTACAAGTCATCCTACCAAATCTAGAAGGAATACAATATAGGTGAGTTTGGTTCAGCTTTTTAAAACTAGGTTTTTTGAAAAAGTAGAGTTTTCAAAAAGCGTAGTATGAAAAAGAATTTTTTGAAAAAATTGAGTGTTTGGTCAAAACTGTTAAAAAGTGTTTTTTGAAAAAATTGAGTGTTTGACTAGCACTTATAAAAATGGTGGTTTGAGTGGTAAATTACCAAAAAGGACAATGTAAATATAAAAGAGTTTGTTTCATACTTAAATCAACTACTTCATCATACTTAATTCAATTTTTCTCTTTCTTAAAAAATTATTTTTCTCTCACCAATATTAGCTAATAATAATCTACCACTTAAGATTTATTGTGAAAATATTATGATAATTGATACCGATTTTAATTTGAACGTACTATTACAATTAACTTTTTTCTCTTTCTAAAAAAATTATTTTTTTTTCACCAATATTAGCTAATAATAACCTACTACTTGAGATTTATTGTGAAAATATTGTGATAATTGACATTGATTTTAATTTGAATGGACTATTAAAATTATTTTTTTCTCTTTCTAAAAAAATTATTTTTTCTCACCAATATTAGCTAATAATAACTTATCACTTAAAATTTATTGTGAAAAAATATTGTGATAGTATTTCCTCCTTTTTTTCCCTCTTTTTTTATCCTCCACACACGTACTTTTTTTTTTCCCTCCACACACGTACTCTTCACTTTTCTTTTTTGTCTTTCTTTCCCCATTTTCCCTACCACTTCCTCTAGAACATTTCAGTTTCATTTCGCAGCTTTTTTTTTTCCCCTTCTTCTTCTTCCTTTCTCTCTTTTCTCTTACCACTTCATCTACAAGTTCTATTGTGCTTGATCTTTGCCGCGTGATTCTACTGTGCTTAATCTTTGTTGCGTGATTCTCTCTTTTTTCTTACCATTTTACTGTGCTTGATCTTTGCTGCTTGATCTTACCGCTGCCTATCTTCCACTCCACTAGGTCAGATCGGTTTTTTGAAGGGCAGAGCAGAGAGATGAGAGGAATGAGGAATCTGGCATGAGAACTGAGAACATCTTCTGATTTATTAAAGGGTAATTTGGTAATTGCTTGCAGAGTCCAACGGATATATAAATCAACGCACACGGGCTTTTTCAAAATGCACCTTAGAGCTCCTTTATGGCATTGCGCGTTCTCTTCACAAACCCAAAACGCAACTTTTTGGAAAAAGTTGCGTTTTAGTGAGTGTTTGGATCCACGTTTTTGCGTCCATGTTTGCGCATTTTCTCCTTTTTTTTTTTTTTTAACTGCAACTTTTGACTATTTTCCAGTGTAATGTTCACGGGTTCTACAAACTTCACTTTTCAGCCACCTTTTCATTAAAAATAGGTCTCACGGCACTATTCACACATTTAAAAATTATTTTGCTACAGTGTTTTCAAATTTCAGTTATAAATTCTATCCAAACGGACCCTTATACCTAACCAAACGGGCTTTTTGTATTTGTAGTTTCAAAACGGGCTTTTTGGGTTAGGAAAGCTGAAACAAACAAGCACATAATGGCATTGAAAACTTTATTGGAGTTCTTATCAATAAATCTACAGATCTGGGTACGTTGTCTTTTAATTTGTTCTATTTCTTCATATTTTTTTTTTTTACTAAGCACACTATTTACGGACCTTAAATTTACAAAATGTAAATGTGATATTACACTTGCTCACTGTATTGAGGATGAAAATTTTCATCCAACTATCCCACCAAATATGATAAATATTGGTAACTTTTTCGCTCTTAAATTTCCAGGTTTTGCCTAGATCTGATCTCCAATTAAAAATATATTTTTTTCACTTTTATTGGCGTGCCATATAGCTCCATAGACCTTTACTAAAAAATCTTTGGTTAAATTGCAAATTACACTTTCTAAGAGGTGTTTAGATTTTACACCCTGAAATTTCAGAATTTAGATTTTACTCCTTAAAGTTTGGAGGTGTTTGAATTTTAAATCTTGACATTTTAAAATTTGGATTTTACCTCCTAAATTTTAAGGGTATTTAAATTTTACTTCCTAAAGTTTAAGAGTATTTGGATTTTATACCTTAAAGTAGTAAAGTTTCAAAATTTGGAGTGTAAAATCCAAACACTTTCAAGCTTTAAGGGATAAAATCTAAATTCTGAAATATTAGGGTGTAAAATTTAAATGCCTCAAACATCAGGAAGTAAAATCTGAATTCTGAAACTTTAGGGTGTGTAAAATTCAAGCACCCTCAAACTTTAGGGGTGTAATTTGCAATTTACCTTTTTTTTGTGGAGAAATTACCGTTTTAAGAGAGTCTACTCAGTTATTTTTTGTGATTGAAAAATGTAGTAATTTCAAACTAGTTGCTAACCTGTGCTATGCACGAGAACTTATCTATTTGTGAGGTAGACTAAAATAATTTTATAAAATCTTAAATTGATTACGAAACTAAACCATTACATGATTTGCTCTTGTATGATTTTAATTTGTGTTACAATTTAATGAATAAGCCCTTCCAAAAAATTTGTCAGACAATTTCAAATACTGAAAAAAATAACTTTATAATTTAGATATTAAAACTTCTAAAAGACCAAGAAATATTAAAAAATCAAATGATTCATTACTTAGAAATAGTTGAAACAAAACAAAATATATATGACTAAAAAATAGAAAAATATAATAAAAATATTGGGTTACATTTAAAAGAATAATCCATGGTTATAAGTTTGCACCCTATCATAAAATATCACGTTAGTGAAATAGAGAGATGATAATAATAATAATAATAATAATAATAATAATAATATCAAAGTTTGAGTTTGTGTTTGAGTTGGACTTAGACTTATTAGAGAGATAGAGTTTTACTCTTTGATAAATTTGGATTAAACAAAAATATTTTTGTTTAAAAGAAAATGATGAGTTTGAGTTTAAGTTGGACTTGATAAAGAAATAGAGTTTCACTTTTTATTAAGTTTGGACTAAATAAAAATAATTTTATTTAAATAAAATGATAATTTTATTTATATATTGTATTGACATGAAAAATTGTGAGCGTTTCATAGGTTTCGGTTATATATATATATATATATATATATATAATCAATGAAAACTATTAATCTTTACCACCAAAAAAAAATAAAAAAAAACAGATGAACAAGTGCCAGCACACTTGCAAAGGCTAAGTGGGGAAAGTTTTATTAGTCATTGCTTCTTGTACTCGTATAATTTCCTTTTCCGAGTGGGAGAAGGTTTGTGCACCGGCTTTGTATAATTTTTCTATAAATAAGCAACGAGTGAATAATCTTTACATAACTGTGTTAAGATTTAGATAGCCAGAAAATACAAAGATGGATAGTGTAGTAGTGAGAAAAGTATGGAAAGAAAATCTCGTAGAGGAGTTCGAACTCGTGAAGGTAGCATTGAGGAGTCACCGCACGGTTTCAATCGACACAGAGTTTCCTGGTGTTGTCTACCGACCTGCTAACGTCGACGGGCACGACCTCGGAAAACTCCCTCCGAACTGGAACTACCAGTTTATCAGAGACAACGTGAACTCCACCAACATTATTCAGTTGGGTCTTGCTCTTTGCGACGACAAAGGTTGTCTTCCTGATTTCGGTACCGAGTGTCAGTACGTGTGGGAGTTCAACTTCAAAGATTTCGACGTTTACAATGATCTCCAGAACCCGGAATCGATCGAGTTGCTTGAGCGCCAAGGAATCGATTTTGACAAGAACTTGAAGGAGGGTATTGAGTCTGCCGACTTTGCTGCGTTGATTTTGGAATCTGGGTTGTTGGGCAATCATCACTCTGCTTTCACTTGGGTCACCTTTCATGGTGCCTATGACATTGCCCACTTGATGAAAATCTTGATTCGGCGACCACTGCCGTATGATCTGACGAGGTTTATGATCATGGTGCAGAGTATATTTGGGAAAAGGCTTTTCGACTTGAAGCATATGATGAAGTTTTGTGATGGACTTTATGGGGGTTTAGAGAAAGTGGCTAACGCATTGGGAGTGCAGCGTTTGGCTGGGAAGAGTCACCAGGCTGGTTCGGATACCTTGTTAACTCTGCAGACTTTCAAGAAGTTCTTGGACGTGTACTTTAAAGAACAGAACAATGGTGGACTCGGAGTCAGACATAATGGGCATTTGTTGACAAAGATGCAGTGTGTTCTTCACGGCTTGGAGTTGAATAATGGCTTTCATCAATGGAATAATGCCGGCTTGAAGATAATTAATCCGTTCAGCCATGGCTTTCGTAGGTTAAATCTGAATAGTGCTGGCTTGAAGATGATTAATCCGCATCAATTGAATAGTGCTAGCTTGAAGATGATTAATCCGCATCAATTGAATAGTGCCGGCTTGAAGATGATTTATCCGTTTAGTCATGGCTTTCATGTGATAAATCTGAATTTGTGCAGACGAACATCTGCAATATGTAACTGATTTTCATTCAAAAAGTTTTTTTGATTTTTCTTTTCTGTTTTTGGTTTATAATGTCAATACAGGGTTAAATCTTTTTAGTTTCTATTTGTTCAAATTTTATTTTGTTTTTCTGGTTCTTGACTATCAAAATAACATCGCTATTTACTTCAAAGAAAATATAAATAACATCGCTATGAATTATTCTTGCCTGTGTACTAAAGAATTGCTAAGCAGACAGTAAACAAATGGGAACAATTTGCTTACACCTCTTTAAGATATTAGAGTAGCTATAGGAAGTCACATCCACTTTCCTTACATCTAAACAATGTTTTAATTGTGAACCAAATGGTGACTGCACGTACTATGTAACCCATAGTATGTATTAAAGTGAAAAGAAGAGAGAATCAATATACGGATATTTACAAGAAAAAATGAATGATACGACATTCTGCAGCGTATGAAGTTCTATATACAAGGTGTTCATCTAGAACTTGTTTCAATTTTTGAAGGAAACCAAAAAAAAAAAAAAAAAAGACACTATCCTCAATGGTATCACAAGGCAGAAGCATGGACCTAAAAACACTTCAATAGAAGAATGACTTTCATGTATGATCAAAACCAGTTCAAATGCTTTGGTATTAGTAACTATACCTATAGCTAACACCTGAACCTTTGGGCTAAAAAAGGAATCCCCTTTGATAAATGGTTCTACTAGGTGCCAGCAGATTCACAGACGGCACCAACTTTCAAATGAACAAAAAATTACTATGTCAGTCAGCAACGATTACCATAATCTCTGATGCTCATCTTCCTCCCTAAAGGAGTCAAATCTGTGCATCATCCAGCCCCCTCTTGCAACAAATGAGTTAACATCAAAACCAAAGATCAATCTGATTGCTGAAGTATGTCCACTCTATCACGAAAAGGAAAAGACAATCCAAGAAAGCATCCTATTTCAACACAGCCCTATCCACAACTTTTCTTCTCAACCCTACAACAGTGCGTGTATTTCAAGCAGTGTCTTGGAAAGAAACTTGAAATTCGGAACTACGCCTTGGCTTGATAACTGATGCAGTGGCCAAGCCCTGAAGCAATTTCACAACATCCACAGTATCGTCAAGATAGTACCTAGCTTTGCTTGGTTTTTGGCCAACCGTACATGCAAAGATCTCTGGAGCTGCAGGGAGACATGATTCATTAGCTATGCTTGATATGCTTTCAAACATGTCCTCATCAGATCTATCATCCCCAATGCACATCACAAAATCAGGTTGTTTCCCATTACTAATCATGGTAGAGAGAACTTTCTCTGCAACTAGCCCTTTAGTGACTCCCTGCAGTGTGGATGCCAATGTTAGACACTCCAAAAACCAACCAATAACAGGGACACAGAAGACAGAGAGAGAAAAAACATGCATACCTGTGGCTTTACTTCAACAATATGCTGGCCCCTCTTTACAACTACAGGCTCATTTGCTAGCACACTTTCAAGATGGTCCAAAAGCTCCTTGGCCTGACAAGTCCCAAAGTCAGGATCAGCATCTTGATGGTGCCATACCAAGGCACTCTCCTTGGCCTCTATATTGGAGCCATCAGTTGTCTCTGTGTACGATCTCATTACAGGTGTTGCAATCCTTTTCCAATCAAAATCTGTGGCTATGGGATTTGTTTCCCAATTTGATGTCCTACTCCACCTAGAATTTGAATCATAGAAAATATGAAATTAATACTTGTGGCCAATTATCTCAAAAACATCATTTTGATAAAGGGACACAGCACATTCAATGCACTTGAAAATTACCTTTATTAAATGGAACTCCTATTTCATGTAGGAAAATGTATTAGAAATGAAAATTACAAATTAGCACCCATAATTATGAGAATATAACATACCTTATGAAGTATCCATGCTCAGCCGCAATACCAAGATTCTCACATTGAGCAAACCATTCATTAAGTGAGTCTTTCCCTCTACCACTAACTATGAACACTGTGTTCTTAGGGTCATCACACAGGTTGTTCAGAACAGAAATAACTTCGGGGGATGGGGTTTTAACAATTGAAGCTTGGGGCACTACTGTACCATCATAATCCAAAAATATTGCTCTTCTATTCGTCCTCCTATATGCAGAGACAATGTGATCAATAGAAAGCTTCCGGAAACTTGGGGAGAGAGATATAACTCTAAAACCCAGACCAAATCCAAGGCCCCAACAACGTTTGCTGTAGTGATCTTTGCATGCTCGATCCAAATCCTGCACAAAAGCGCGGGACCAATACGCCACATCATGAGTGCTAATATAGCGAAAGTGTTTCTCATGCCGCAACTGCTTCTCTAAATCAGGCATCATGATTGCCAAATACAGTGCATTGGCTACAGCATCAATATCCCATGGGTTCACCTTAATTGCCCCACTTAGCGATGGTGAGCACCCTATGAACTCTGAAACAACAAGTGTACTAGCATGACAAGAAGCAGAGGCAATTCCCAGAGCTTCATCCATTTTTGGAGTCCCTTGCCTACAAACAGTATACTTGTATGGGACTAGATTCATACCATCCCTCACAGCATTTACGATGCAACATTCTGCCAAAGCATAATAGGCAGTCTTCTCATAGGTAGGGACCTTACGGTCAATTAGAATAATCGGTTCATAGCCTGGAAAACCAAAATCCTCATTTATCTTTCTGGTAGTCATATATGTCTCCCTTTTTGCTTCTTGGACATCTTTCCCTGTGGTCCTTGCAGGATTTATAATTTGCACCAGGACAAGTTTGCCCCGCAACTCTTCATGCTGCAACAAAAGCCGTTCCATGGCTAATAATTTTAGACTGATGCCTTTAAATATGTCCATGTCATCGGCACCAAGAATTAGTTTTTTCCCCTTGAATTGTTTCTGGATCTCTTTGGCCTTCATGGAAGAAGATGGGTGATTCAATGCAGATTCAAGTTGACCCATATGAATCCCCACAGCCAAAATTTTGATATACACAGTGCGTCCAAAATATTCAAGTCCAATGTGGCCCCGCTTAGATTCAAACACCAAGCCCATCAGTCTACTGCAACAAGATAGAAAGTGGCGAGCATAATCGTATGTATGAAAACCAATCAAATCAGCATTAAGCAATGCTCTCATGATTTCTTCCCTGACTGGCAGAGTCCTGTAGATTTCTGATGAGGGAAATGGGCTATGGAGGAAGAAGCCAAGCTTGACTCGATTGAAAGCCTTTCTCAAAAATGTAGGGAGAACCATGAGGTGATAGTCATGAACCCATACAAAATCATATTCTGGATTGATCACCTCCAGAACCTTGTCTGCAAATATTTTATTAGCAGAAACATATGCCTGCCAAAGCATCCGGTCAAAGCCATTGCCATGGTCTGGGCAAATGGGCAGCATGTAGTGAAAAAGGGTCCACAAATATTGTTTACAGAACCCATGATAGAATTTCTTTTGAAGGTCAGGAGGAAGGAATGTGGGCACACAATTGAAATCCTCCAGCAGTTTCTGGGAAACTTCTTCTTGCTCACTTGCATCTACTTCAACCTTCAAAGATCCCACATATACAACATCATTGTTAGATGAGAAACCATCCTTAAGCTGTAAATAAAGTGAATCCTCATCAAAACTAAAGCACCATCTGCCAGATTCTGGATCCTTTTGAGCATGAAGAGGGAGAAAATTTGCCACTAATATTACTTTTTGACGGGTGTTAGGGGAGAGAACATCTAAATCTCCACTACTATCTACATCAGGAATGATTCCAGGAGCAGTCAACACCCGTGGAAGTGGTCTAGGAGTTTGAGGGAAACTCAACATATCCGCAGATGACAATTCCAGCAAACTTATGCGAGAAGACCTTGACACCATGATTGCCTGTAGGTGTTCATATATCTGTTATTTGAATTTTAAAATGCAGAACAATGAAGGAAAGATGCCCTTCCCGCCAAAAATATCGCAATGGATTAATCCAAATTAAAGAAAACCAAATACCTGCAGGAAGGTAGCAAAAGACCGTTATAACCACCCTATAAAGGACAATGCCCAGCATTGGAATTGTGCAATAAAATACGCTTCCGTAAAAATCCACCATTCAATAATTACAGTGGAGCAATAAATCTTTCATTTCTTATCAACTACTGGTTGAAATCTATGTATCAGGATTTTTTTTTTCTATTAGAAGTTGTGCTATATACTGCTTTCTGTGAATGTTTCTCCACCAGAAAAAGTCATTCAAACAGTTAAACTCACTAAAGAAGAAAATTTCACATGATTCTACTATAGAATGAATTAAATTTTCAAATATGTTCCCCACCACAATGATTAGAGCTCTAAGTTTGGCACATCCCCAACTAGGAACATCAAATGTAAGTGCGCTGGGAATGTATTTTATCAGATATATATGTAGTTATTAAAAATGCAGGTGCCTCTTAGAGGGAGCTTATGCCTGCTTCAACCTATGAAGCAATGAAAAAAAAAGGTCCCAAACCATAGTGAGGCCTAGCTGCTATTTACAAGCAAACAGACCCACATCAAACTAAGCAGAAAAGAGAAAAGATAATCAGGATAAATGAAAGAAACCCAAAGGCAGAGCCTTGAATATTTTCTAAAGTGGAGACACCATAGAAAGGCACAATTGATCTTGCCTACGATACCCTCAGATATCAAATTATTTTTTATAAACAATTTCTATCGCATACAAATCTAACACCATTTTCAATTATACATGAAATACCCTTCGATGCTTAATTGCAGATGAAGGTTGTCAAAAAGAGCTATATGATCTTAGGCTTTCATACGCTGAAATGACACAGTTATACAGCTTACCTTGTTTCTTAAGATAACCATTGCATACATGAAGTGCATATGTTAAAATGGGAATAAAGACAGGATAAATAAAAGACAAAAAGAGTAGTTACAGAATGAACATGATAAGCAGATAAAAAATGCCAAGAGTGATAGTACAGCCACAGCTTCAATAATATTGAAATTTACAATGATTAAAATTTTCAATTCATATCTTAATTTCCATCATATTCTATAGTAAAAAGAGCTGCATTCATGTATCCACAATTAGCAGAAAACAATAAAGAGCTAAATGTTCTGACATAATTTCAAATATCTGAATGCTCAAAGACCATCTAGAGGTGACTTCTTTGCAGGGACTCATCCAAGAGGTGACTATTCATGCGAACTCAATATATATCATGCAAGGTTTAACTAACAACAAAGGGAAGAAAATGTAGATAAAGAAACAGACAAAAACATGTATATACAATTATACAGGTAACAAGGGAAGGACTATGTTTCATTGGTTTATATGAAGATAGTCAATTAGTCATTGTATATACTTACCAGAAAGTCCTTTATATATAATTCTGACCTACCTGTTAAAACGTATGAATACAATTACTAGAGGATCAGGACAAATTTTATGAAGCCAGCGGAATGGAAAGGAATATTCTATAAAACAATTTATGAAGCTTGTGGAATGGAAAAGAATATTCTTGAATTGATTTTCTAATATAAAATAAAAAATTAAAGTACATTGTAGCAATATACTACTTAATACACATCCCTTTGCTCCCACCAAGACCATTAAATCACCTTATCTGATCTTCTAATAATGGAATAGGGATATGTTCAATTTAACATATCACATAAGTGGTTAATAAATTAGATTTGGATAATGATGAAGTTCTTTCTTACATTCATATATATATATATATGAAATATTTTTCCTATGGATAGGTTTATTTTTACAGATTTTAGGAGGCCACCATTTGTCTTTAGCTCCTTGAAATAATTATTGATTCATCACTAAATCAGCTTATCTGGTTACTAATAATGGACAAAGCGGAATAATCTTCAATTAATGTAATAAATAATAGCTTCTTGGCCATTCATTGGTTCATCCTTATCTTCAACAGTAATGGAAATTTTTTACTAGAAATAGTATAATAAAACTCAGAAACCATTGCTCTAACCAGATTTAGTATTCCAAAATATTCACATGCAATCTGTATATTTGATTGATAAAATCTTCCCGATGTTATTTTTCTTCAAGACTCCATTTTTCTTGAACCTTCAACTTTATCCACTGTGCTAAAGAATAACTCTCATGCCCCTTGACCTTTCTTTAAAGACATATCCATCCATCCATCCATACATCCATACATACATAAACATACAAAAATTACATCTATAGAACCAAAAGAAAAAAGAGAGAGAGAGAGAGAGAGAATTATGTAACCAAACAAAGGCTAGCAGAATTGGCAATATGAAACCATAGAACCATGAGAAGTTTCAGCAAAAATTTGAAATGCCAACAAGGCAACAATCCCACGTGGAGAGAGAGAGGGAGAGAAGATTACCAGAATAGAAACCAAGCTGATCCAACAATAGAGCTTCTAGTCAAGCGGTGTGTAACAGTAAAGATCTATTTTTCTGCAAAGAAAAACCATACCCAACAAAAGAAAAAATTCAGATAAGCAATGCAAGTTATGTTTGGTTGGCAAGAAACCCAAGAAAAGATAAAAGAAAGAAAACTCTGCAATCTCACAGAAGAAAACCCAAGTTCTCATTTTTTACATTTCCAAGAGCCAAAAAAGCAAAGAGACCAATGTGAACAAACTCACCAGCAGAAAAAAAAATAAAAAAAGGAAGTACAGAAACGAAATACTCCATCAGAGAAAAAGAAAAAAAGAGAAGAGAAAGAACGTTTAGTGTAAGATGTTAGGTTCGAAACTGGTGAGATTTGTGAGGAGCTTTTATGGGTCCGAAACTGACTTGAATAAAAATAAAAAGTGTGAAAAAAAATAATACTATTTATATATTCTGAAGGTTCCGTTTGGAATGGTGTTTGTTTGTATATTTGTTAATTTGATAAATTGTTCGTTCAACAAAGGAAGCTCTTAGATTAGATAAAATCGTAGAAAGTCAAGAAAAGAAAGATATATATGAGGGAGAGAGAGTGTTACAGTTGGATTGCAACCATGGTTGGTCTTACGTTATAGTCTTGTGGATTTGGTCACCCACAAATACCCTTAACTTTCAACTTTATTAGGTGTGTACCCTTATTCATTTCCTAACTTTTGTTCTTTTTTCTTTCTTTTGATAAATGTGTTTTTTTTATTATCGTATTTTGGGAAAACTTTGGGTGATGGGCTCAATAATTTGTAGGGTAGTATTTATTATACAGCCATTTATACACATGCTACACACGCTTTTAAAATAAAATAAAAAATAGTCGAAGTTGGAACTGATTTTTGGAATGTGTGTGCATTGTGTGCATTAAGTGATGTACACTAAGTATTTTTCTAATGTAAAAGACATTGTAAGTCCAAAAATTTTATGTTTGATCTTTCAATTATTAGTTCATAGGATTTTCAAGGTATCTTATAGACTATACTCCAAAAACAACAAAAGGGGTACCTCATAGATAGGGAGATAAATAGTTTGACTAAAAAAAACTTGGATACCATATATAAAAATTAAATTAAAATGTGTTATTTGTATTGCTTTATCCTCTACGACCTTATAGAAATCAATAAGTCTTGCTAAGAAAGCAAATTTTGACAACTTTTGAGGTGATACTTTTTTTTTTTTTGAAGCTGTTGAGATGAAATGTTGTGAACTTGTGATCCTAATGTCATCATTTACAAATAAAAAATTATTTATCATGTTGAATTAACACTATTCACATTCATTGTCCAATTAGCTTGTAAGTGTTTTGTGCTAAAATTTGTAGTAATTTCTATGTTTTCCTATGATAAAAGTGCTATTAGGAGGACCTGTTTAAAAATGATATTTAATCAATTATAACTTACTCTAACAAATTGTGAGAGATGTGCTATCACCTTTAACATTTTAATGCCATTTAAAAAAAACCTATAACATTTCAACTTGTCGGTGATAATTTTTTCTTCAATACTATGTCTTTCTAAATGCTATTTTTTTTTTCAAAAGCAGTTTATCTTTTATTTAAAGTGTTACATTTGATGGCTTCATTTGGGAATCAGGACACTTGTCATCCTTGCAATGCAAAGGGTGTGATGTCCCATTTCTAATTTAAGAAATCGGTTAAATAGGTAATAATGATAAAAGAGTAGGAGTAAAGAAGATTATTCATAGGTTAGTTTTCTATCACCCAAAAAAAAATCATAGGTTATTTGAAACACACACACAAATGAAGAATACTTGAATGAAAAATTTGGCAATATGTCATCGGGCTAAGAAGAAGGGGTTAAATATGTAATTCAATAGGATTAATAGTCAACCCATGATTAAAAAGATTAGGTTAACCTCAATCCTCCAATAGATTGTTCTGTACCTAAAACCTAATTCTTTAGGCAACAAAAGAAAGACTTCATTATTACCATAAAGAATATTATCCTTCAATCCTGTTCTTGCTCTACCAATCTTTTATGTGCTATTATTATTTTGTAGGTAGAAATAATATTTATTGACTGTCTCTTGGTTTCTTAAAAAAATAAGTAACGAATGAAGGTTGAAAATCCCTAGTGTTCTCTGCCTGTCTGCCTACGGATAAGCATGAACATAAATTGTGTGCCCACAGCTATCATTGTGAACCTCCCCTGTCTTTTTGTGTTCAAATTTCTCAATTTCAACTCTTCACGAGTAGGGAAACTATCAAAACAAATATGAGTATAATAAATTAATAATCAATAGCTTTTTCTTGGAGGGAAAAGACTTTTGAGACTAATAAAATTCATGAGTTTGTAGAATATCAATTGATACGAGTGAATTGAATTAGCTTTGATTTTTTGGTAGTAGATTGATATTAAAAAGCTGAGTTCCTTTAGTTATTACCATTTTTTATGTTTTTTTTTTTGTTTTAAATCTTGCTTGTTAAATACTCTCTCTGTCCCATTTTGTTTGTCCTCTATTCCATTTTGGGATGTCTCAAAATATTAACTTGTTTCTAAAAATAAAAGTTATTAGTTTACTAATGTTCCTATTATACCCCTACTTTATTTTCAAAATTATTTAAAAAGAAAATTAACTAATATTTAAAAAAAAATCAATCTAATTGGGGCACATTTTTAGTTGTCTCATTAAGAATAACTATTTTTTTTAAAAGCTGATTAATTTATTTAAGGGTAGTTTTGTAAACTTATACATTTTTGTAAGACAGACAAGACAATAAATAATATTCCCTTAAAAAATTTGACTTTTCAAACAAGACAAACAAAGTGGGACGGAGAAAGTATAAATAATAATGTGAGTGTAAATTTATAATACCACGACAACTATACAAAATGTCAAGGGCCTTGTAAATTGTAACTCAATTGATATTTCATAGTGTTTTTAATTGAAACATTTAGGATTAAAACTCTCCCTTCCCAACTGTCAATTAAAAAAAACAACTATACAAATCACACTAATTATAATTATATATGTGTCATTATATGGTTGAACAAAAAATTCTGCAACATGGGTAATGTCCTTCTACCCTCTACCCTCTACTCTCTACCTTTTTAGCTGCAATTGTAGTGGTTTAGAATGAGAGCAATAACCAACTCGTTATTCCATTTTATACTCCACTGTTCACAATATGTTACACATTCATTTTCCCCCTTTTTATAGCAATCTAAGTTTAAAATAAAAAAAACATTTTATAGTAATCTAAGTTTAAAATAAAAAAATAAAAATAAGATACGTGACATGCTTTAGTTGGTCAAATATAATTGAAACACTAAAAATGGAACGTATGATTTTTATTCACAAAACCCTAATCCATGGAAGGCTATAATTGATGTTAGCCTTTACAATAAAACATGTATCAGACCCCACTAAAATAATAAACCTCGTTCTCGTGTAATAAAATGTACCAAGTATAGTAACCGATAATTGATAACGTATATATAAGTGGGCTACTTGATTTACTATCTTTACTTGTATTATAGTCCAAACAATGGCATCTTATGAACACAAAAATTAATATTTATTTGGTGATTAAAAGCTTTCCTCTTGACGCACGATTAGCTCTATTTGCTATAATGTGCTCACATGCTATGGAACCCACGAGCTGTGAGAGGCCTAAATACACCCAATACATACTAAAAAATAAAATAATAATTTCTATGTGCACTATAGCTCATACTCTAGTCTGAGTATTTATTGTTCTTTAATATATGTTTTTAGGACACTTGTTGATTAGACGTTTTTAGGACACTTGTTGATTGGACCCATCTTAGAATGAATTGATAATGAATTTAGATAATAATCCTATGAATGTACACTTAATAATTGAGTTTATGGCTATTGAAAACCCTTATGGACACGGCAAAATAGAAGAGAGTGTGGGTTAAGTAGAGAATAATAAGGGCAATAAAGGGTCAATATGAGCTGTAACCTAATCATGCCCAGCTTGGTGAAATGCAACAAATTAGTAGTTTGACTAAAACGCCTATAATGCAAAGAGAGAGAGAGATAGAGAGAGAGAGAGAGAGTAAAAAGTTAGTGGAAACCACATTTATTTTGGTAGGATAGAAAAAGTGCACGCGGCTGCTCGACCACGCTATTTCATAATCTGTCATCCACTTTAGATAATCCTTACGCATTTACTTACTTCCTTACCTTACTCACGTAACGTTTCACTTTCCTTTTTTTTTGTTTTTTTACCAAAATTGTTCTCATAATTTAACTAGAAATGTTACGCTGATCATATTTGTATATAAAAAAATTAAATGATTAATTGTTACGGATTGATACTAATGAATAAAATAGTTATTTTATTGGTTTATTTGAAATAAAAACATGTAACACCCTGTTATTTAATATTTATTATAAAAATATTATGAAAGTAACACTTTTCTTTAATTTAATTTTTTTATGCTGACAAAACAATCCGTGTAAGTTTGCAAACCCTGATTAAGATGGTAAGATTAAAAAAAAGTAAAAATAAATAATTTAAAAAAAAAAAGTTTATCTCTTAATTTCTTTTATTCGTTTTGGATAAGTATAAACAATAGTGTTGACATCTTTCACCTTATTAAATTGTTATAATTTGTAACTGTTAAACTGTTTGCCAGTGACATAATGAGACGTAGAAGACATTAATTCGTTATTATTCTTTGGCTATTCTCTTCGTCTTTCTCCATCTTAATAGTTAAATAATAGTACTACTTAGAGTTTTTTTTTTTGAGAAGGAACTACTTAGAGTTCTTTTACGTTTCTTCTTTAAAAAAAAATATCCTTTTACGTTACATACATACAATAGCAATGCAAGGGTCAAAATGTAGAGTATACTGTGAAAGAACTTTTATAATTCATAAAACCTACCTAATGACTTGTAATCCAACTCATGCAAGTTAATATTATAAACCTTATTAATAATTTAATTTTAATTTTAATTCATAAAACCTACCCAATGATTTGTAATTCAACTCATGCAAGTTAAAATTATGGAATTAAAATTATTAATAAGTTTTTTTTTTTTTTTTGCAAAATTCTCTTCCAATTTGAGACATTAAAAACTGTTGGAACATTTTAATATTAAATAATTAAAATGAATAAATTTTATAACATAAATGTAAAGATGTGGGAGTCAATGTGGAAGATGAGGAGTTAGTGAAAAATGTTTAATCCCACATTGAAAAGGAGAGAGACTATTTTGTTCTTTTTAATTGTGGTGATTAATGGGCTAACATGAATTGTCTCAAATATTGGGCCAGATACGTGCGCAAGAGGGAGGTGAAGGGTGGAGGTGTTTTTATTATGAAAAATAATGAGCCATTAACCCACCTAATGGACTATCCGTTTGGGCCTTTTCATTATTCAGAAAACTCCTTATCTCACCATTAAATTGTGTATCTCTAACCCATCAGAATAATATCTAACAATTAATCTTGTAACACCCACTATATTATAATAATGGACCTAATTAATCAGATTAATTTGGGTAGTAATTTCGTGAGGCCCATTGAGCCTATAAATAGACCCATTCAGACACATCTAAGTTACTGCAATATACACTAAAAAAATAGAGAGATTCTTGGCAAGGAAGGGTGTTCTTTCTGGTGGATCTTTGGGCTTGAACACTTTGTGCAGAAGTTATTCTAGCCATACGACACTTGTTGGGCTGTTGTATCCTGGGGAAGACAAGTCAGAGACGGTCTGCACCAGTTACAAAGTTTAGCAAACCAAGGACTTGAATCTCCTTAAAGAGAGCGAGTGTCGCGCCTCAGTCCAAATAGTGTTGTGTAATCTCTTTCTTTAAACTAATAAAAATTCAGAAGTATTATTCAGTTTCTCTTCGTGTTATTTCCATTATCATTGTGTTTGCACCAACAAAAACTATTAATATTTTCTGAAGAAAAAAAGTAAGATAATTTTGAAATATATAGAAAAATATGTCCTTCTTTGTAATTGGTAACTTACTATTAATCTAAATTTTGTAATAGGCAAAATTTAGATAGTTGGACACCCTAATTAAGGTCAATCATGTAGTGGCATTGGTTAATGTAATTGTGGGTACAAGAATTCTAGTAAGGTAATTAAGCTACTTGTCATACCCATGGCCGAGAGGGACTATTATTCTGCCGAGAAGGCCACGCCCTCGAGCTGTAGGGTCACGTCAATAACACGTTATCAGAGGAGGTTGCATTGTATAGAAAGAGTTTCGAAGAATGAGCTAGCATTGACATGACTGAAAGGTTGGTAGCTGTCACCACATTTAATGCATCCCACAAAACCTCTTGGCTGCATTTATGTAAAGAAGACCCCTGAACAGTGCTGCCTTAGTTGCCGCAACTCACAAAGAGATTGAAAATGTGCCTGATGGGATGGGCACTCAAGTAGTGGCCTGGATGCTCAACAAGTGGATGGCCAAGATCATTTAAGGTCATTTAAGGGAAACTATATAATGTCCAGGGACTGGGGGATCGGAAAAGAGAGAAAGAAACATTGTAACACCAAGAACTGGACTTATAACCAAATTCAAATGACAAATATACAAGATTTAGTCTCATCGGATTGTGCCGAGGACGATTTACTCTAAGCAAAACCTTTTTTATTCTTGTTTTATTTTCATCTGGGCTCATTACAATTGTTATTTGATTGATTAGAACCTAGTTTTTCAACATACTCTCTATAAATTCATTGTATTTAGCTCTTTGGCCCTAGATCCTTTTTTCTTTTAGGTCTAGGTTGCCAATCAGGTCCTTATGGTAATAATTTTATCTTTTCTCAATGATAATTAAATTTAAATTTAGGTTCATGTTATCGAATGTCCTTAGGGTAATCTATAATAAACTATAATAGAAAAGTTTTGACACCACTTTTATGGGAAATATAAAAAGTTGTCAACAACATTTATTATTTTATTATTATCCCAATAAAATGTTTCTAAAAATAGCTTATAAACCAATGCTCTTAGGACGTTGATTAACATTTCCCTTAATTTATTGCCCAATAGGACATCGTTAATGAATTTAATTAGGAAACTTAAGACACAATGCCTTAAAAACTGTACCTACATTTTATTATTTTTGTAATAATAATATTTTTCAAATTATTTTTGAGAGAGAAATTAAATTTATGGAGTCTTCTAATAATTTTTTATTAACACCCAACCAAAACACCAATTAGTTTTGGTGTAAGCAATGGATTGAGCTCATTTAATAGTAAAATTTGTTATCAATTGAACTAACTAGAACCCAAATACTTTTCAAAATGACAAGATATAAATACATTACTTAGGCGTTGTTCTTTAAGTTCCTCTCTTAAGATTCAGCCATGTGAATTTTTTCTCACAAGATGGAAATGTATTTTTTAGTTAAGTAACTACATGAATGAATTTTAATAGAGGAATTTAAGAAATAACACCTAAAATACTATATTTAAATTTTGTCATTTTCAAAATATGTGGCGTTTTAACACAATTGAATTAACTATACAGATTATAAATTAAAAATATCTTTCACTTTTAGAACGCACCTTAAAAAAAATGTCTTATATAGGAAAAAAAAGGTTGCTAGGAAGACCATGGCAAAAATGTAATAATCATGAAAAGGAGGTCCCTAATGGAATTGGTGAAATACGATGTGGATAAAATCTAGGAGACAAGGATCTTTAAATGCCCTTTTCCTTTACCCCCATATGTAGGATAGCTCCTTCCGTTTTCCTCATCCTTAAATTTTAATTCCAACATTAGCCCTTTTCCTTTTCCTTTTGCTTCCACAATCTCGTACGGCCTTTTCAGTTTTTCACGCTCGAGCCCTATTTCCCTTTAACTTTGACAACTCAGAACGCACTTGTTTCATTTTTGTTGGATATTCCACACCACGTCAGCATATCATTCGGATATTTTACCTAATATTTGATGAGTAAGTCTAGTATTATAATCAGTTTCCCAATTTTGCCACAATTTTATCGTTTCGCGACTGGTAAGTGGTGGAATCATAGACCCACATAAATCTACTATTTTATTTTCATCACTTACAACTTATTATATAGGCAAATTGTGACAAATAAGGTAAAAATAATTGTGATAATAGATTTACTCATATATATATATATATATATATATATATACTAATTCTTTAAGTACAAGTTTAAAAAAACTACTATTACTACTTCTTATTTTTTCATTATATATATTCTTATTTCAAAAAGAAAGGGAAGATTGGTCAAATCCATGACATGTAGCAAAGAAATTAATAAGTGTCAATACTCTTTCATTTATTCAATCTCATCCTATGATATTTATATATATGGATTTTGTTAACGGTTGTTCTAAAAACATTTGTTTAGTAAATATTTAAAATAATAATAATTTATTTGAAAAGGAAAATTTTTTGATTATTTTTTATATTTTTCGTAAAAGTCATATCAAATTTTTTAAAAATTTATTCATTAACAAATGTTTTAAGAGCATTCATTAACCGAACTATCAATATATTATTTAAATTTTTATGAAAGTATATTATTTAACTATTTTATTCTAAATTTTGAAAAGTTAAATAGTAAAAAATCTATTTTAATTATCTTTTTATCTTTTTATAATTTGATTGTAGGGGAATGAATAATTTAAATTCTAGACACCACTATTTCAAAATTTATATAGTTATTTGGAATTTTGCAAAATATTAATGTTTTTATGAGAGAACTAAATAACGAAAAGGTTTCAACTCTTTGTCTTTTTTGGATAATTGAAAGGTTCAAAACTTATTTTCATGGCCGTAATTAAAGAAGTCAAACTTTCAGAGTCTTTTGGCTAAAAATTGCAAAAAATGAAGTTTATTATTGTTATAGGTACTGTTTAAAGTTATTTGGCAAAATGAGGAGAGAGACTGAATTTCGGCAACTGTATTGCCGAAATTGCAAGAAAAAGTAGAATGTGTCAGGGGAGAGAGAAAATTGAATTTCGGTAATGACATTACCGAAATTCTTGTCCTGCCCTGCCTGCCGTTGAAGTGCCCAAAATACTGAAATAGAAAACCAATTGTGGCAATGGCATTGCCGAAAATGGGAGGAAAAAAAAAAAAAAAAAGAATTGTGGCAACCAAGTTGCCGAAAATGGAGGGAAAAAAAAAAAGATGCTACGTCCACAATATTTTTCACAATAAATTACAGGTGATTAGTTGTTATTGGTTCAAATTTGAACCTAACACTAAGATAACTTTTTTGCCCCAATAATAACAATAAGTAATAACTTGCTATTTATGATTTGTTGTAAAAATATTGTGAAAATATTGTGGATGTATCATTTAAAAAAAAATCGTGGAGCCGAAATAGAATAAAAAAAAAAAAAAAAAAAAAAGTGGCAATGTGGCAATGCCATTGCCGAAATAGAGGGAAAAAAATTTTCCCTCTATTTCGGCAATGGCATTGCCACATTGCCACTTTTTTTTTTTTTTCTATTTCGGCACCACAATTTTTTTTAGAAATGATACGTTCACAACATTTTCACAATATTTTTACAACAAATCATAAATGACAAGTTGTTACTTATTGTTATTATTGGAGCAAAAAAGTTATCTTAGTGTTAGGTTCAAATTTGAACCAATAACAACTAACCACCTGTAATTTGTTGTGAAAAATGTTGTGGATGTAGAATTTTTTCCCCCCTCCATTTTCGGCAACTTGGTTGCCACAAATTTTTTTTTTTTCCTCCCATTTTCGGCAATGCCATTGCCACAATTGATTTTTCATTTCAGCATTTTGGGCACTTCACGGGCAGGCTCGCAAGTAAGGGCAGGACAAGAATTTCGGTAATCTCATTACCGAAATTCAATTTTCCTCTCTCCCTTGACACATTCTACTTTTTCTTGCAATTTCGGCAATACTGTTGCCGAAATTCAATCTCTCTCCTCATTTTACTAAATAACTTTGAACAGTACCTATAACAATAATAAACTCCGTTTTTTACAATTTTTAGCCAAAAGGCTCCAAACTTTCACGCACAATAATGGTTTTTGAACAACATTTTCCATCAAGATAAAGGAAAGACACTTGTCATAATAAACTTACATTCCCTTTTTTATTTAATAAACATCAATCTCGTGTTCTTTATAATTGGTACTGTGTCGGCGTATTTCAAACATTGACATCATCGGCCTATCCATAAAAATCCATTGTCAACAATAAATAAAAGCATGCTTAGAAGATACTAGTGTTGTGTTATTGATTTTTCGTTTCTGACTTGGAATTTTAGGAGGCAACTCATCCCGTGGTACATGGCACGGCACAACACCTGTCGAGAAAAAATAATATCAGCTTCGTAGTATCTTTAACTTATGGGTTTTACTGATACATGTCCTTAGGGTATATGACACGCGTATAACATATGTTGAGAAAAAATAATATCAACTTCACAATACCTTTCAAGTTATGAGTTTTACTGACGTATGCTCTTAGAGTATTGGTTAATAAATCATTTTAAGAAATAAAGAGATTAAATACTATTGGGAATTTTTTTTTATGGTATAAATATTTTATTGTAAGATTGCTTTCATCTAGATTAGCCATGCATATGAGCTTGGGCTGGCTATGCGTTAGGGGGGGAGGGGGATGAGTAAAATAGCTTTAAGCCTTTGAAAGCATATTACAAAAAATTGGACCTGTTTAACAAATTTATAATATCTTTGAATAATGTGACGGAGATAAGGATTTGGTACAGTGCAACTGAACACTAAACCCAATTCAAGTCTATGATAGGGATACATTATTTTTCATTTTTTTTTTATGATTATTGATATGGTACGTTGTGATTAGAATAACACTCACTACACTTGTGTTTACCATTAACACTAATTTAATTATGCAAATCACAACAAACCAATTAGCAATTGTGAAAAAATGGGAAAATTTTGTTTTGCCTAGACTTATTGATGGATTTATTTAAACATAAATAAAATAATTAGAAAAAGAGATGAGGATCCTCTAAATTAATTATAAGGTAACTCCACTACTGGAGTTCATAAAATATTATCTATCCATTTTGAAATGAAAGGATTAGATTTTATCAAATCATCAAAGTTTTAAAAATATATTAAATTGTTTTTTTTTTTAGAATTATATATATATAAAAAGAGGTACTACGTCCACAACATTTTCACAACAAATCATAGGCAGCTAGTTGTTATTGGTTCTAATTTGAACCTACCACTGAAATTAATTTTCTACCTCATCAATAACAACCTAAAACAACTTGTCATATAAAATTTGTTGTGAAAATATTGTAAAAATATTGTGGAGATATCATTTCTTATATTAAAATGGTGATAGTCATTTAAAAAAAAAAGTAATGCTAGGGATATAAAAAAATTTATAATTTTTTTTACAAATTACTGATGTGGTGAATAATTATTGGTAAATAATAAAGTAATATTAATAATGAGCTTAGATGAAAACTAATAAGAAGTTGGCCACATCAACAGTTTATAAAAATGTAGTAAAATAATTTATGGCTGTAACATTACTCTTAAAACAAGTTAAAAAAAACTACTATTACTACCTTTTTTTTTTTTTTTTTTTTTTCATTATATATGTTCTTATTTCAAGAAAAAAGGGAAGACAGGTTGAATCCATGACATGCAGCGAAGAAATTAATAAGTATCAATGCTCTTTCATTTATTCAATCTCATCCTATGATATTTGTATATATGGATTTTGTTAACTTATGCTCTAAAAACATTTGTTTAGTAAACATTTTTTCAAAATAATTTATTGGAAAAGGAAAAATTTGATATTTTAATTGTTTTTTTTTTATATTTTTCGTCAAAGTGATATCAATTTTTTTTAAAAATTTATCCATTAACAAATGTTTTAAGAGCACCGATTAACCGAACCATTAATATATTATTTAACTTTTTATGAAAGTATATTATTTAACTATTTTATTCTAAATTTTGAAGTTAAATAGTAAAACATTAGATCTATTTTAATTATTTTTTTATTTTTATAATTTGATTGTAGGGGAATGAGTAATTTAAAATTTAAATATCTCTATTTTAAAAAAAAAGTTAGTTTATAAAATTATTTGGAATTATGCAAAATATTAATGTTTTTTATGAGAGAACTAAATAACAAAAAGGTTTCAACACTTTTTTTCTTTTTTGGATAATTGAAAGGTTCAAAACTTGTTTTCATGGCCGCAATTAAATGGATGAAATAAGTCAAACTTTCACACACAATAATGGTTTTTGAACAACATTTTGCATCAAGATAAAGGAAAGACACTAGTCATAATAAACTTAAATTCCCTTTTTTATTTAATAAAAATCAATCTCGTGAACTTAATAATTGCTACTATGTCGGCGTCTTTCAAACATTGACATCATCCATCGGCCAATCCATAAAAATCCATTGTCAACAATAAATAATAGCATGCTAGAAGAGACTTGTGTTGTGTTATTGATTTTTCTCGTTTTCGACTAGGAATTTTAGGAGGCAACTCATCGTGGTACATGGCACGAGTACAACACGTGTCGACAGCTTCGCAATACCCCTAACTTATGGGCTTACTTTACTCACATTTGGCCTTAGTGTATATGACACGCATACAATATGTGTCAAGAAAAATTAATATCAGCTTCACAATACCCCTGACGAGTCCAAATCTTCTTTCCCACTTTTCCTACTCTACTTTATACTTCACCAATAAAAACTTGTCACGTGTTCACCTAATTAATTAAATATTACTATTAATTAATAACCGTAGCATTAATAAGTCAATAATGATAGTATTTAATTAATTAGATGAACACGTGACAAGTTTTTAATGGTGGAGTATAGAGTGAAATAAGAAAAGTGGGACAGAAGATTTGGACTCCTAACTTAGGATTTTTATTGACATATGCCCTTAAGGTGTATGTTAGTAGACTATTTTAAGAAATTTTTTGTGAAAAAAAAAACTCATTTTTTCATAAACAAGTCTCCTAAAATGGATGGTTAATTAATATAGGACATATATTAACTGGATCCATAACTTATAATGAAAGCCAATGTGATGTCTTCTTTTTAGGTGTTATTATTTAGTGATCTTACAAAAATGTTAATCGGAAGTTAACAAATATCTTAAAATTATTGATTCATAAAATATTTTTAGAAATTATTTACTAGAAAATACAAATGTAATCGATTTTTTTGACACATTTTTAGATTTTTCAAGAAAGTGGTAGTAAAACTTTCAAAAAATTGTCTATTATTAAATGCCTTAAGGATATTCGATAATAGGACCCTTATCAATAAACCATTTTAGCAAAAAATTGACACTACTTTCAAGATAAATATAAAAAGATGTAAAAAATTAAATATTGTTTTCAATAAAAAGCTTATAATAAAATTTCATAAACTAATATCCTTAAAGCATCTGTTATTTTCTTCATATATTATTATCTTCTATTGCGGATTTAAATTATCTCAATTGTTAAAATATTTTATAGTTGAGCAAAGTATTTGAAATTCAGATCTCATTTATACAAAAAAATAAATAAAAAATAATAACTGATGTCTTCACCTAATAATAAATCAATAGTTGAGAAATAGTCATAAATCAATAAATCAATAGTGGAGAAAACTTTGCTCAACTGACCTCATAAAGATCTTTTTGAGATAGGGGAGAAGTAATCATAAAGATAGATTATTTTCTAGTTGAGTAAATACTTTGCTTAACTGATCTCATAAAGATCTTTTTGTTTGTAAACTAAAAAATAATCATAAATCAATAGTGGAGAAAACCGAGAAAATTATAATGTGAGATGGTTATGACTTTCATTGAAAGTTGAAACGTGGAGATCTAAATGACGCCTTCACCAAGAAAAATATAATAATAATAAAAGGGTCATGGTAACAAGTGCTCTAGGGTATTGGTTAACAATCCAATTAAAGAAAGTTTTTATGGGAAAAGAAAAAAGTAATTAATATTTTGACAGTCTTTTTTATTTTTCATAAAAGTGATGTCAAAATTTTCCTAAAATTGATATTAACTAATGCTCTAAGGAAGCTCGTTAGCATTTCCCACAATAAAAATTGTAGATGACATAAAAACTAAAGTGGTTCAACCGTTCATAGCAATTGTATATGACATTCTCCATGAAATGTGGGATTTTGTTAGATAATACTATATAATTAGGATATTCTTTAAATGTAGAAATATCACGGACAAAAATGAAGTGATTAAATTCTATATTTCTATTGAGGATTTTTTTTTCTAGTTTAAATATTTTATTGTAAGATTGCTTTTATCTAGATTAGTCATGCCATAAGATATGAGAGGAGATGCATATGAGGTTGGGCTGGCTATGCGTTAATGGGGGAGTAAAATAGCTTTAAGCCTTTGAACGCATATTACAAAAAATTGGACTTGTTGAACAAATTTCTAATATATTTGAATAATGCGATGGAGGTAAGGGTTTGGTACAGTGCAATTGGACACTGAATCCAATTCAAGTCCATGATAGAGATACATTATTTTTCATTTTTTTAATGATTATTGATATGATACGTTGTGATTAGAATAACACTCACTATAAGATCTTTTTAGATATACATAACTTTTAGTTTATTTAAGACTTTCTCTCATCTCCTTGTGTGTGTCCTAAAATACTTGTATTCTAAAAAAAAAGAGTAACACTCACTACGTATCATCTAATTAAAGAAAGCTTTTATGGGAAAAAAAAAAAAATAATTAATAATTTGACAGTCTTTTCAATTTTCCGTAAAAGTGATGTCAAAATTTTCATAAAATTAATTGTTAACTAATGCTCTAAGATAGCTCGTTAGCATTTCTCATAATAAAAATTGTAGATGACATAAAAACTAAAGTGGTTCAACCGTTCATAGCAATTGTATTGCTGTCATACTAAAAACATCGTATATATCTTTGTATTTTTATGACATTCTCCATGAAATGTGGGATTTTGTTAGATAATACTAAATAATTAGGATATTCTTTAAATTTAGAAATATCACGGACAAAAATGAAGAGATTAAATTCTATATTTCTATTGAGGATTTTTTTTTCTAGTTTAAATATTTGATTGTAAGATTGCTTTTATCTAGATTAGTCATGCCATAAGATACGAGAGGAGATGCATATGAGGTTGGGCTGGCTATGCGTTAATGGGGGAGTAAAATAGCTTTAAGCCTTTGAACGCATATTACAAAAAATTGGACTTGTTTAACAAATTTCTAATATATTTGAATAATGCGATGGAGGTAAGGGTTTGGTATATTGCAATTGGACACTAGACACTGGATCCAATTCAAGTCCATGATAGAGATACGTTATTTTTCATTTTTTTTTTAATGATTATTGATATGATACGTTGTGATTAGAATAACACTCACTACAAGATCCTTTTAGAAATACATAACTCTTAGTTTTTTTAAGACTTTCTCTCATCTCCTTGTGTGTGTCCTAAAATATTTGTATCCTAAAATCTTTGTATTCTAAAAAAAAAAAAGAAAAAAAGAGTAACACTCACTCCACTTGTGTTCACCAATAACACTCATTTAATTATGCAAATCACAACAAACCAATTAGCAATTGTGAAAAAAAGTGAATTTTTTTTTCTGGTCTTAGACTTATTGATGGATTTATTTAAACATAAATAAAATAATTATAAATAGAGATGTGGATCCTCTAAATTACCAAGGTAACTCCACTACTGGAGTTCATAAAATATTTCCATCCATTTTGAAATGAAATTATTAGATTTTATCAAATCATCAAAGTTTTAAAAATTTACTAATTTTTGTTTAGAATTAAATATATTAAAATAGTGATAGTCATTTAAAAAAAGAGTAATACTAGGGATATCAAATTTTTTGATAGACAAATTTACAAACTGCTGATGTGGTGAATGATTATTGGTAAATAATAAAGTGATATTTTTATAGTGAGCTTAGATGAAAATCAATAAGAAATTGATCACATCAACAGTTTTTTAAAATGTAGTAAAATAGTTTGTGGCTGCAGCATTACTTTTAAAAAAAGTTATATATATATATATATATATATATATATATATATATGTTGATGACATGGTAAAATATAAGAATTAGTCACAAACTATTTTATAAATTTTCTAAGGACTAATAATGTGATAGGTGATTATTGGTACATAAACAAGGGATGTTACTAGCTAACTCAGATAAAATAATTAGTGTTTGTAGTAGTAATTAAAATATAATTCATCATGAAAAGAATGGGTAGGATTATAAGACTTCTATGTTGGAGTTATCCTAGGATTCTAGAAGATATTAATATTTATTTAAAAAGATACTTGCTTGAGATTACTTTCTTAATAACTCATATACCTATTGTAATGGGAATTTATTTCGAACACGTTATAAGTTATATCTAAAGATTAAAAGTTTGTAATTGGTTCATTTAATTTTAGTATGAACAATTATTAAATTTGAAATTATCACCAAACTTGACTACTTATTCAAATTACATGTTTCATTCGTGTATTATAATATTATATATATTCAAAGCAAGACTCTTGTTTGGTAGTTAAATAATAACTAATTATTATATTTGAGCTTAATCCGTTATCTTGATAGATATAATAAGCATTCGATTTATGAGGTTCACTTTATGATTATTATTATTTATCATTCGATTAAGATATTAATTGGTTTATGATATAACGGGGCTTGAAATCAGATCTCTTATTTTACAATAAGTAACTTTATTAGTCAAACTAGGGAGCCGAAACAAAAACTTTGCACAGGTAAAAGATCTTGGACTCCTCTCTTAGAATTCCTATAATACTAATTTTGAGAAGGCCATATTTGAAGATACAATTGAAGTGAGTATTGATGTGGTGATTCGTAACTCCCGTGGTGAGATTATGGCAGTTATGTCAGAGAAAATTCGGATTCAGATCCTCTAGAGTTCTTAGGGTACTCTACCAGTAGAGTTCATTAAATCCTAACCACTCTTTAATGATTTAATGGTTTAGATTCTGCCATGTCAGCATTTCATTAATAATATTCTTGAAATAATAAAATAATGTTGTAAACAAAACAATTAAGATGATTATTAATGAAATGCTGACATGACAAAATCTAGACCATTAAATCATTAAAGAGTGGTTAGGATTTAATGAACTCTACTTGGTAGAGTACCCTAAGAACTCTAGAGGATCTGAATCCAGAAAATTCCAACTCCCCCCCCCCTCAATGGTTATATTGGAATTTTCAGCAGCAAGGAGAGCTGTTTTGTCTATTCATGAGGTAGGAATCAATTGATCCTCCTTCGAAGGGGACTTTGAGATTGTAATAAATTATTTACAACAAGTTATTCTCTTCTTTTGGTCATTTAATTATAGATACTTTGTCTTGCTCTTCATCTCTTCTAAATTGTTCTTTCTCTCACTCTGTTATGTAAATGAATTCGGTTACACATGCCTTAATCAGGAAAGCAATATTGTCTTTTTTGCTTTCTATTTAGATGAAGTCTGTTTCTCTAAATATTAATTTTGCTATTATAGCTGATTTATTAGCTACGTAATAATTCCCTTTTCCCTAAATAAAAAAAAAAAAGTAACTTTATGTGTTGGGCTGACTATACCCGCAACTCAATCCATTTATCGATAGGGTCAAGGTTTTTTATTTTGAACAAGATAGAGCCTAGATTTAGTTTAGGATTTAACTAGACTTAAATAATAAATAAAGTAAGGTAAAAACATCCACGAAATGAGTCGTGTGGACAAGTAAGCCCAGGTCACGGAGCACACTGTATAAAAAAGGATTGGTTAGGTGGGAACCACGTAGATTGGGATGGAACAATACAAAGGAATATATATTATTCCTAGTTTTCTTTCTCTCTATCTATCTTATTACATTACATGCAAACTACATGGGACCCGCGTTATCCGCTAACCGTGTTTCACGGCAGGGTGTTGCGTGTGGAGAGGGAGCGTGGGTCTTCGGTCCTTATCCACCAAAAAAGAGAAGAAAAATAATATAGTACAGTTTATTACTACTGTACCTTGAAAAAAAGTTTGGGTGAGAGCAAAGTGGTGGGTCCCATAAATTGATGGAATGTTCCACCGCTCTTATCCTAAAAACCCATCGACGTTGCTTGCTTATGCATACTATTCTCACTTTGGTGACGTAATGACTTTAGTCATTACTTGCTAATTCTAATCCTACAACAATGGGCTACTTGGGTAGGTAGGGACTAGGGAATTAGGGGTCATAGGTCCTGGCAGGAGGAAGTATACTCTGTTCGTTTGTATGTTTTCTACCACTAACAACTAAGTGGGTCCCACTAGTTATGAGTAGGGGAAAACGTACATCCAAAACAGAGTATTTTCTCGCAATATTCATAGTCTTTGGCTGGCTTTGAGTTGGGCTAGTGTGCCAAAGTCCAAGTTGACATAAAACTATAAAAAATTTTAAGGACCGTAACTGCAATTTGTGTCACAGCTATTCACTTAAAAGATTGTGATTGAGTTTATGTGAAAATGATAGACAATTAATTATAGTTTAACATGTATAATAGTTGTGTAAAAATTGTGACATTTTATATGGTATTAGAATTATTCTAAAACTATTGATGATTGTTGGACATAGTAAAATGTAGCTAGGACTATTTAGGATTACTTTAATTAAATGAAAAATGTTAATAAATGTCTTAAGGATATTGGTTTATAAATTATTTTTAAAAATATTTTATGAAAAATGATAAATAAAATATTTTGTTGGCATTTTTTTTTATTTTTTCTATAAAAGTGATGTTAAAACTTTCCTAATATAGTTTATTAACAATTATTCTAAGGGCACTTATTAACATAATTTTTTAACATAACCCTGATTAAATTAAAATATATAACTTTATTGAATTTAATTGTTTGAAAAAGATAATTTGGTTGTGTTTTATTGGGCAATGCAATTATGCAGTTGAATTTAATTGTAGAACTTAATGGTTCACACCTAAAGAATCGAACAATACAAAATTGGGAACTCTAGTAAGTCATACTTGTCAAATTTATTAATAAGTTTGATGATTAAAAAAGTCCATAATTGTTAAGTTGTCATGTTATAGTTAATGTATAATAAAATTTGTTACAATTCTAAAAAAAATTTGCAAAAATGATTTATTTTGATTGTGTGTGGAGATGGAGGATAGATTTGAAACTTGGATGTTTCTGTTGGAAACACCAGAAGGTGCCAACTATTTGAGCAGTGAGGTTTTTGAAAAATGATTCTAGTACTAATTGCAATTTACTAACCTCAACAAATTGTATGTTTCTAGCATTGCTTGAAATTTATACATACGGGTCATTTATATATTAGGGATGTTATTGCGGTGTATGATATAACTCTTCATTTTTGGGTTATAATTAGCTAAATTAGTAAAATTTTCTATTGTATTTTAACCTAATGATAAAAAATAGAGTAGAAACCATATGCTAAAATTTTATCTTATCTATAAAAAAAAAAAAAAAAACTCTTTCTTACTTTTGCAGAATTAAAAAAAAGAAAAAGATTGAGAGACAAAAATAATCCAAAGGTCCAACCCAAGAAGGCAGATGAGAGCTGGACAAGTACAACCCCTTTTCCATTGGTTAAGCAATCTAGTCAGGCCCAAACCCAAAATAAAATATACCAACTTTGGAACCTCCAACTTCAAGACAGTGTTTCTCAAAAAACCGAACAAAAAAAAAAAACTAGACTTTAAACTAGCCTAAGTTTCCAGCTAGAACTCTCTCTCTCTCTCTCTCTCTGAAGTTTCAAACTTTCAACACAGTTCAGTTCAGATTTGGCAGTGGCTGACGAGCTAAGCCATGCCAGGCCCAGGTCCGCACATGATGTACGCCATGGGTTCGGGCCTGGCCATGTCGTCTCTCACCAATGGCCGCTTCAGCCCGCACCACACTCTCACCTACACAGTCAACGCTTTCTTCGGCCCTGACATCGGCTCCTTCTCCGAGTGGCTCAGCTCCACCATGGGCTTCGGCCACACCTTTGCCTCAGCGCTAGCCGATGCAATCCACCACCCATTTTTCTATATCCTCATTCTTGGCCTCCCTCTCTGCTTTCTCTACTCTTGGGTTTCCAGGGTTTTGATCCAAAAGGGTGTTCTTGATTCTGTCTCTGGGGTGAGTTACTGAGCTTCAAGTTTTGTTTTTTTTTCCTTGTTTGGTTGCTGGGAAAGTGTGGGAAAATGAAGGAAATTGAGTTTTGAATTCTGGGTTTTTCTTTGTTCACTTGTTGTAAGCCATAACTGTACAAGGGTGAGTAAAGTTGTTTACTTTTTGTTTATAAATCAGTGGCCAAATTATTGGTTTTGGGTGAAAATGTTATGATTTGGGTCGTTTGGCTATTCATATAATAAGTTCTCAATGATTACATATCTATATCATCTGGTTGAATGGGTGTGTGGAAAATCTGAGTGGGACTTTGAATTGAATAAATGGGATGTGTTATGGTGGTTTCTAATTCTAAGTTGTGAAATTTGGGTTTTAACGGTTCAAGTTGATTGATTTTTTAGAGAATCACGTGGGGATTGCAAAGCTAGATTATCAATGTGGATGATAGTACAATGCAGGCAAACAAATAGCTGTTAGTTTTTTGAAGCGAATGTGTTTTATATGGACTATTGTTTATGGAAATATAAGAAATCAGATTATTGTATAGGTCTAATTCAATTTTGCATGCTTCTCAGTAAATTGTAGTTAAGCAATTGCGTTTTTTTTCATATATAATGTGGGTTTCATACATGCACTTAGCTGCATTAATTTGAAATAGTTGCACTGTCCTAAGTAATTTGCATCCTAGTTCTTGGCAATAAAAGTGTTGAGTAATTTAGTTTTGTAAGCCATGCTGCTGCTAAATGTAGTAATATAGTCTTGTTGGGTTTTATACTGCAGGTCCCACTTACTAAGAAGCAATGCCTATTGTTGGTCTCTGCAGGTTCTTTAACACACTTTTTCCTTGACCACTTGTTTGAGGTATGTAGGAGCTAATATGCTATGTTGCTGATCGTAATTATTGTTTTTTTTTTTCCCTTTCTGTTTTTGTTACTATAGTGAAAACAAATATGGTGACTTGTTTTGGGCCAGCCGTCAAGCTTTGTATGATGGGTACAAGTTAGAAGAAGTTAATTAATCAAAAATCAATCCTAATGAGATAATATGGCAGTGTTATAAGTTACAGTTAGTTTGTGGGCGTATTCAAGGTTATTTTAGATGAAACTTCAGTTTGGATGAGATCAATTGCAAAATAGAGAAAGTAATTTTCCTTTTAAAAAATGCATGGCATAATTTATTTTTGATGGAGATGACATGATTTATTTAATGAGCATATGCAAATTGAATTTAATAGTATATGCTATTTGGTATCATTTTAATACTGATATGAATGGGCCATATCTAGGGATGATGGAGTGAGCATCATAACAAGAATATGGTGAGATTCTTTTAAGACTTCTCATGTGGACAGTAAATATTAGTAAATTGGGGAGTAAAATTTTGATTGTAGCTTAATGGTGACTAGATACCTAAGAGCAAGCTTTGGTTTTCTTGTTTCAGTTTCTCGTAGAGATAGAGATTGAAGTAGCAGTTCTACAATGTTAAAGCAGGGTAGAGAGATGTTTTTACCTTTTGGGTTGTCATATGTGGCCATGAGGAGCAGCCAGGCTTGATGGCACGAATAGGAAAGCAATTCACCAACATATTTGGGAAACAAGTGTAAGGATGTTCATTGGAGGAATAGCATGATGGAATTGGATAGGATTGTTATTAGTTGCACCCCTGAGAAGTCAGAATCAACATTAGCAGGGAATGATATGGTTGGAAATTCAATAAATTGGTTGAGTTCATTCTGCTTAGGTTCAAGTTGAGCTGCTGCTAGGGAAAGGGGACATGCGGGGCTATGTAGGCTGATGTAAGTGGAAAGTCTATGATGATTTATGATTTAGAAAAAAAATCCTCAATATAGAGTCATGGTGAAATATAATTATGTAAACTGAATTCGATTTGTTGGGGTGATCGGCTAGTATGTTGTGCTTGCTTGAGTTGGATTTGCTGAAGTAGTCATTTCGAGGGGTTGATGCATACTGAATATCTAATACAAAATTTAGCAGATACTTTGTGTCCTTGAGCCTTAAAACTCAACAAAGTGGTAGATCAACAAATTTCGTTTCATTCTTTAAAGAACCCAATCCGTGCAATTTCATAATGACCTGTATAACACAAGCAAAATATTTATAAAAGTCTCATATCGAAAGTGAAACTTCTACATTTTCATTACCCTCATCGGTGGTATGATGGCTAGTAAAACAGTTGGGGCTATCCAAGCATGAGAAGCACCGCACTAACAATTACAGCCACAGAAAGGCAAATTCATGGTTTTTTCCTAAAAGAATTTCTTCTTCCTTTTATTATTTTGAAAAGGAAGAACCATGTTTGTATTCTTTTTTGTTATTTGGGTGCCACAATTTTTTTCATAGTTCAAAATCGTTGTAGTTCAAATTGATGGACCATATATAATGTTGTAAATGTTCAGGAAAATGGACATTCAAAAATGTATACTTGGATATTGAGCACTGGTTGGTGGGAGACCCAAGCACCTGTCAACCCAGATGCCGTTGTTGTAGTTGGCTTCTTATGCATTTGCTTAATTGGTGGCTTTATTTACATCAACAGGTAATTTTCTTTTTGTCTTTTGTTTTTGTTTTGTTTGGACACTGCATCCTTTGAAAAAAAAAAAAAATTTATTGAAGTTACGGGTATGGTTCTTGGCATAATCATATTGCTGATTATTTCTGGCGTGCAGAGTGAAGTCCGGAAGTTCCACTAGAAATCAATCATATCAATCAATGAAACTTATATTGATCATAGCAAGCCTGTATTGTTTATGGTGCGCAAGCCAAATATACTGGGCAAATCCTCGTCGGTCAGCTGTTGGTGAAGAGGCTGACCTTGGAGTTCTTGTATTTTTAGCCACGTATTTTTTTCTCCCTCACTGTTTGTGTATTCTGTCTATTTACGCAAAAGATCTTAATTCAGAGCAGATTCCCCTTTAATAATAGTATCATTATGAACATGATAAATGAACAGCACACTTCTGCCAACCTTATGTAGATGAACAAATGCTTCGAGCAAAGATTCGTGTTCTGCAATTTGTCATGAATCCTTCAGTTTTCAGAATTTCTATTCATTAATTTTTACTCTTCACTGTGTATCATGTTATTGTTTTTCTTGAAAGATTATGAATTTTTTTGTAAATTCAAAGCAGTATATAATTGGGTTATAACTTGATTATTTCCCTATTTGTGGGAACACCTTTTATTAATTACAAGTCACCAAATCTAAAAACAAACAATATAAGAGAACGATATGGAAATAAAGTGATCAACTAATGGATAACATCTTCAAATGGTAATTACAAGTCACCAAATCTAAAAACAAACAATATAAGTAATAAAATAAGAGAACAATATGGAAATAAAGTGATAAACTAATGGATAACATCTTCAAATGGAAAAATCACTTTGAGATAATGTAAATGGAGTCAACACTAAACCCAAGGGCGAAGGCTGTTTCGGTTTGATTAGTAAGACGAAATATTTTGATACCAGTTGATACCGAGATTTCATGTTTACCGCTACTTATATATATATATATATATATATATATATATATATATAGATAAATTTATTTATTTGTATATTCATTAGTAAAAATTTATATCATTTATTAAAAACATTTAAAACTATAAGTTTTTTTTTTTTTGAGAAGAAGTTCATATCTCATTTAATATGCTAATTTTTAATTAATATGTCAATTTATTAATAATAGTAGACAATTGATGTTCATGTACTTAAATGATACCCTAATAATAATAAATTAAAAAAAAAGCAAACCTGAGGCTTGTTCTGTGTATTTATAATGCTATAGTGGTATTCTAAATAATAATAATAATAATAATAATAATAATAATAATATCAATAAAGAAGAAGAAGAATAGTTCTATTGAGCGGTGCTTTTGTTTTCTTGTTTTTACCTCCATCTCTACTGCCACACACACCATCGTCAATACGCTGTTGCTACCATAGTGGTATTCAATAACATGGTAGTGGCAATAGAAACTATAATTACTATTTGTACTCAAAGTAAAGGGAACAAAAGTCAAAAAGTTGTATTTATAAATATCATCAGGAAAACATTAACTTCTGAGAGAGTAGTTGTGTACATAAATTCTTTGTAGGTTAAATGAGAGCAGTTGTGTTACAGCCAAGAATTATAATATAGAAGCAAGTTGTGCAGACTGAGATGAAAAGAAAGAAATTCAAAATTCAAGATGCTATGCAAAAACGTGAAAGAGATGAAGTAGATGCAGTAAGATTTAATGAAATAATACCCAAAATATATAGACAGTCTTTGTACAAAACAAAACTACTACACTAACAATACTGTGAAGAAGAAATCTCGATGAGCGGCAGATTTCGATTATGAACGGTGTAAGGTCGCAATTTGGTGCCCCAGCCCAACAAGAAGGAGGACGTAGGCCCAAAGAGCTCGATACAATGAATTTGTAGAGTGTGGGCTAGAAACCTTGATTCTAATGAGCTTGAACGGTAATGGCAATGACCTAAGATCACAAAACCATATAGATGAACAAGTTTATAGGATGAAACTTATCCTCGGACTCAAACTGAGAACCAAATGTTTATATTTCTCCTTTCTTTAAAGATTCTTTACAAATATTCTCCCCCTCTTCTCTACAGGACCTCTCCCCTTCTTATAGTCCCTCCTCCTTTCCTCTAGATTCAGATTGCTTTCCTTGATACTTGTTCCATCCGCCTCTTTTGGAAGTCCCTAGGTAATAGCTGTAAGGCTAAAAATCACTGTTCAGGTATCACTTCCTCATAAATGTGGCCAGAGACTTTGGCACAGAGCATTCAATGCGGTGGTAGCAGCTTTCTCTCAGATTTTTTCTTTAACCCTCCTACTCTCTATGCCCCTTTTTCAACATATCTTCATCCCCAAGACCTTTTAAAATATCATCCTAGTTAACATGACGTACCACTTGATCCTTACTGTACTCAGCCGAGAAGGTAGTCTTCCTCGAATTATTTACATTCACCTCATTTGCCACATTTGCTTCCGGGGCTGTAAGTTTGATATCGTTATTACCATTAACCCGTCCTCGGACAAGCAAACGTCCTCGACTCAAGCCCATGGCCCAAAAACGTATTTTGGGCCTTTTGTCCCCATAAATGGCTTATTCGAAATTTTGTTAAAAGTGGATTAAAGTATATTTATAATTTTAAAAAAGTTAAAAAAAAGAAGTTGTCATACTAATCGTGTATAAAAATATTGGTAAGTAAAAAGGTAATGTAAGTTTAGTTAGGTTTAACACCATAAACATGTGGATGAAGATCTTCTATCCACACCATTAAATCATTAATATGTCTTGCATGTTTAGTTAGATTATAAGTTACAGAATTTTCCAATCAATAATGTGTGAGAAAATACATCGCTAAAGGTGGACTTTGCAAAAGTGAGCAAATGTTTCGAAGACTAAAGATTCATCCTCACTTCTCAAGGCTTTGATGAATTCGATAGATTTGTTGAGCCAATTGGCATCAATGTTTAATCTAAATGCTACAAACAATTTTTTATTTTTTATTTTTACAAATAGTTGATATTGTAAGTGATTATTAGTAAGTAAAAAAAAAAATGATATAAGTAATGACCTCAAATGAGAATCAATAAAAATTTGTCACATCAACATTGTGTAACAATATTGTTAAAAATTTTGTGTTTATAGCATTACTCACGTTTAATATATGTTAATCATTTAACTTATTTAGAAAAATGCTAGTGGTTGGCCATAAAAACCAATAAAATTTGGTCACAACAATAACTTACTAAAAACATTTGTGAGGTTCAGCCCAAAATTTTCATTTATTTTACTTGCTCTTTCTCTTTTATAAATAGATCACATTGTCACTTTAGAAATGGTCCAGTACTCACCCTTCTTCCTTAACTTCCTCTTTTCTCTCTTTTATTTTTTTTCTTCTCTCCTTTCTTGTTCCCTTGCCCAACCCTTACCTTCTCCTCCAGTGAGGTCCTCAGTCAAAGCATTATTCTCTGTGCTCCACGACCTATCCTTCATGGCCAGGCCTCTCTCTCTCTCTCTCTCTCTCTCTCTCTCTCTCTCTCCAGTCCCTGTTCAGAACACTCAAGGAGGACATAGAAAACGAATGTCCTTGCCTTTACGGTATTGGTGTTGCTGCTTTCGTTCAGACACTAAAGAGGTTTTTTTTTTTCAACACCTTAATTTGTTTTTCAAAGCCATTTTTGTTATTTCTTTCCCTTTTTTGTTATTTTTGAGATTGGTTAGTTTTTGGCCAATCACAATCACTTCGGTTTTGAATTCCCTCTCAACTTGCCTCACATATTGTCTAGCTTCTTGACAGTAACATATTTGTTATGACTTGATGCTAATACACCTTTATTGTGAAAAAAAATAAAATTTACCTAGTACTTGAATTCTTGATAGTAAAGTACCCTATATAAAAAAAGAAAAGATAAAGATAAATCACTCCATAGATCCACACTCTAAATAATAATTGTTATCTAAAATATTTATAATCCACTTAATAATATAAAATTTACAAAAGAATATGAAAAAAAAATTTACCCATTACTTGATTTCTTGAAAGTAAGGTACCATGCAAAAAGAGAAAAAAAGATAAATCACTCCATATTCTATACTCTAAATATTAATTACTATCTTAAGTATTTATAATCCACTTAATAGTATAAAATTTACAAAAGAAAACAAAGTGAAAAAAATTTATCCAGTACTTGATGTCTTGAAAGTAAAGTACCATACAAAAAGAAAAAGAAAAAAGAAAAGAAAAAGATAAATCATTCCATAGTCCAAACTCTAAATACAAATAACTATCTTTAATATTTATTATCCACTTAATAATATAAAATTTACAAAAGAAAAACAATTTTACTAGTAATTTATTTCTTGAAAATAAAGTACCATATAAAAAAAAGAGAAAAAAAAGATAAAGGTAAATCACTCTACAATCCATGTAAGTGCACAATTGCACCTGGCCCCAAGAACAGTTACGGGCTCAGGCCCAATGAGCCTTAAACAATGTAATTTGTAGAGTGTGGGCTTGAAACCCAGGTTAGAAGTGTTTGAGGATTAAATGGCAAGCCAAAGATTATAAACACTTAAAAACAACAAAGAATACTATAAGTCAATCTGCTCGGACGTAAGCCGAGAACTGTTCTTATATTATTTCTCTCTCTTTTTCTCTTTCCTTTAGGTTACAAAGAGGGGGATCCCCTTTTCTGTCTTAGATTGCTCTTTAAATACTACTCTTTTGAATACTTTGTACACGTGTTGCCTCACCTCCCCCTTAGCCCATATATTTCTTTTCTCAGTGCCTTTGAATAGTAACCAGAAGTTTCTCTTCCACTGTTCAGGTGTCACTTCCCCATAAATGCGGCCAGGGTGGTAGGTGCAGGGTCTTTAATGTGGAGGTGGCAGCCTTTATCTTTGACATTTCTTCAATACCGGTGCTTCCGGGGCATTCTAGGGTTTCCCCCTTTTAACCATTGGCCTTAACCGTGTCATCCCCTAATCTTTACTACGAAATCCCAAGTTCTTCGGTGTCCATCCGAGGGTAAGTTCACCCTCAGCTGGATCCTCGGATCTTCGGCGTATGGGCCGAGCCATAGTACTAACAAATTCTACACCCAGGAGCAGGTCGGCCTTCCTTAACACGGCCCAAAAGGCCCACATTCTCATCAGGATCTTTTTGCCCCCCACAATCCACATTCAAAATACTAATTACTATTTTAAATATTCATATCCACTTAATTATATAAAATTTACAAAAGAAAAAAAAGTGAAAAAAATAATTTACCTATACTTGATTTTTTGAAAGTAAAGTACCATACAAAAAGGAAAAGAAAAAGAAAAAGAAAAAGATAAATATCTCCATGGTCCACACTCCATATATTAATTACTATCTTAAATATTTATAATCCACTTAGTAATCTAAAATTTATAAAAGAAAAAAATGTAAAAAATTTATAAAAAGAAAAAGAAATAAATCACTCTACGGTCCACACTCTAAAAACTAATTACTATCTTAAATATTTATAATCCACTTAATAATAAAAAATTTTCAAAAGAAAAAAAAATTTATTCAGTACTTGATTTCTTGAAAATAAAGTACCATACGAAAAGAAAAAGAAAACAAAAAGATAAAGATAAATCACAACAAATGGTCTATACTGTAAAAACTAATTACTATCTTAAATATTTATAATCCAAATAATAATATAAAATTTACAAAAGAATAAAAAGTGAAATTTTTATTACCCAGTACTTGATTTCATGAAAATAAAGTACCATAAAAAAAGAAAAAAGAAAAAGATAAATTACTCCATAGTCCACACTCTAAATACTAATTACTATCTTAAATATTTATAATCTACTTAATAATATAAAATTTAAAAAAGAAAACAAGTGAAATTTTTTACCTAATACTTGATTTCTTGAAAATAAAGTACCATACAAAAAGAAAAGAAAAAGAAAGAGATAAATCATTCCATAGTCCATACTCTAAAGACTAATAACTTTTTTAAATATTTATAATCTACTTAATAATATAAAATTTACAAAAGAAAAAAAGTGAAAAAAAATTTATTCAATACTTGATTTCTTAAAAGTAAAGTACCATATAAAAAGAAAAAGAAAAAGAAAAAGAAAAATAATCCCACAGTCCACATTCTAAATATTAATTATGATTTTAAATATTTATAATTCACTTAATAATATAAAATCTATAAGAGAAAAAAAGGTGGAAAAAAATTTACCCAGTATTTGATTTTTTGAAAATAAAGTACCACACAAAAAGAAAAAGAAAAAGAAAACAAAAAAAATAAAGATAAATCACTCCATGGTCCACATTCTAAAAACCAATTACTATACTAAATATTTATAATACACTTAATAATATAAAATTTACAAAATAAAAAAAGTGAAAAAATACCCAGTATTTGATTTCTTGAAAATTAAGTACCATACAGAAAGAAAAGGAAAAAAAAAGAGAAAAAGATAAATTACTTTGCAGTCCACACTTTAAATACTAATTACTATCTTAAATATTTATAATCCACTTAATAATATAAAATTTATAAAGAGAAAAAAAAGTGAAAAAAGGTTTACCTAGTACTTAATTTCTTGAAAATAAAGTATCGTACAAAAAGAAAAAGAAAAAGAAAAAGAAAAATTATTCTGCAGTCCACACTCTAAATACTAATAACTATCTTAAATATTTACAATCCACTTAATAATATAAAATTTACAAAAGAACAAAAGTGAAAAAAAATTACCTAGTACTTGATTTCTTGAAAATAAAGTACCATGCTAAAAGAAAAAAGAAAAGAAAAAGAAAAATTATTCTACAGTCCACATTTTAAACACTAAAAACTATCTTAAATATTTGTAATCCACTTAATAATATAAAATTTACAAAAGAAACAAAATTTCCCAGCACTTTATTTCTTGAAAATAAAGTACCATACAAAAAGAAAAAGAAAAAAAAAGATTAAAGGAAAATCACCCCACAGTCCAAACTCTAAATACTAATAATTATTTTAAATATTTATTATCCACTTAAATATATAAAATTTACAAAAGAAATTTTTTTTCCAGTACTTTATTTCTTGAAAGTAAAGTACCATACAAAAAGAAAAAGAAAAAAAAAAGATAAAGATAAATCACTCCATAGTCCACACTCTAAGTACTGATTATAATCTTAAATATTTATAATCCACTTAATAATATAAAAATTACAAAAGAAAAAATATATGAAAAAAAATTTACCCTGTACTTTATTTCTTGAAAGTAAAGTAACATACAAAAAGAGAAAGAAAAGAAAAAGAAAAAGAAAAAGAAAAAGATAAACCACTACACGGTCCACACTCCAAATACTAATTACTATCTTAGATATTTATAATCCACTTAATAATATAAATTTTATAAAAAAAAAAAGTTTATCTAGTACTTTATTTCTCGAAAGTAAAGTATAATACAAAAAAAAGAAAAAAGAAAAAAGATAAATCACTTCATGGTTCACACTCTAAAAACTAATTTCTATTTTAAATATTTATAACTCACTTAATAATATAAAATTATCAAAAGAAAAAAAGTGAAAAAAAAAAATTTATCCAGTACTTGATTTTTTGAAAATAAAGTACCACACAAAAAGAAAAAGAAAAAGAAAACAAAAAGATAAAGATAAAGATAAATCACTCCATGGTCTACATTTTAAAAAGTAATTACTATCTTAAATATTTATAATCCACTTAATAATATAAAATTTACAAAATAAAAAAGTGAAAAAAATACCCAGTATTTGATTTTTTGAAAATTAAGTACCATACAGAAAAATTCTCAAAAAAGAAAAAAGAAAAAGTACCATACAGAAAGAAAAAGAAAAAAGAAAAAGAAAAAGAAAAATTACTCCATAATCCACCGTTTAAAGAAAAAGATAAATTACATCCAGCTCGCAAGTTCTTCACCAAAGAATTTGGGAAATTCCAACTTCATGGATCGAGACACCAGCAAATTAGGGTTGTGATTTTCCCCAATTCTCTGAGATTGGAGAGACCCTCCCTGATCTCCAGAACTCAATTTCTGCAAGATCGTAGTCAACTGTCGACTCATTTCATTCATCGTTCTTGTATTTTCATTCATCGTTCTTGTATGGATCTCTTGAATGGTTCTCATCTCTTGTAACTCTTTTGTGTGATGATCAGTGGTAGTTCGAAGTGAGGCAATAGCCACGTTGGTTGCAGCAGAAGCACGAGTTTCCGCCATAGATGCCGAGGAACGTGAGCTCTGATACCAATTGTAAGGATTGCATTCAATGATTAATTGGTGTAGCTGATTCAAGGTCAGCTGGACCTCCAAGATTTGGGAAAGGAAGGAACAGAGGAAAAGACAAGGAAAGACTGAAATTGGGATTGTATTTGCTTAGTTTCTCAATGTACAATAGCCTCCCTTTTATACATCATCTACCAGCTGTCAATGCCACCTCAATTCTCTAACTAACCCTAACTATCCTGTACTTCCACTAACTAACCCATATCCAACTAACTCATTACACTACTGTGACGTTTGGTACGGGGAATCCACATTACTCCTGGCATCCAGATTCCTAGGAATGTGATTTCTAGGAATCACATTCCTAGGAATGTAGCTATTCCTATGTTTGGTTTCATTAGGAGATTCCCAGGAATGTGAGATGATAATGTTTGGTGTATTCCCAAGAATCTTAAATGAATTATTTGTTTTTCCCATTTTGTCCTTAGATTTGAATGTGAAGTACCAAGCCCTTTAAAAAAAAAAAAAATCTTCCTTTAAATAAATAATGAAAAAATATATATAAACTATTAATTAGTCCTTAAAAAAAATATCTTACTCTAAATAGATAGATAAAAAGCATTATATAAACTATTAATTAGCAACACATTCATTAAAACTGTGACCTAACATTTCAAAATGACAAGAATAATATAAAAATAACTATTAGCAAAGTTATTTATCATGTTTATATTGTTTTGGCGGAAAAAGATAAAGACAAGAGAAAAGATATTGATAATTTGTTTTATAATTTATCTTAATTGCTTAAATGATAAGGAAAAATGGTTAAAATTGTCAATTTATAAAAAATACAATTTCTTTTAAGCTTGGGAATCTGGATTCCCACCTGTTTTAAAGGGAATCCACATTCCTACTGAGAGGGGTTTAAGGATTCCCCTGGCATCTGATTCCCTAGCGTAATTTGCAACCAAACATGGGAATCTTTAAACATTCCTAGGAATCTTAAAACATTACCTCATACCAAACGCCACCTACAAGTCTGATATAGGCACGTGAGGTATAAGCACTTGATATGTACTTATGCTACTATTACAATACAACACACAGAACCATGCCTAACAACAACCCATGATATTCCAATTACAAAATCAACCAAAAACAAAGAAAAATCAAACCAAACCCAAAATCAAACCTTCAATGGAAAACTCAACAACTTAGAACCCAAAATCAAACTTTCAACAAATAACCCATTAACCCAAACCCAAACTCAAATCGAAGCCGCCGTCACCACTACCATGGAGAGCTTGCTGCTTTCTTTGCTAGTGGAGAGCTTGCTGCTACCATTAGAGAAGAGAGAAACAAGTGCAAGACAACTACGACAAAGGAAAAGATCAAAAAATAAAATATGTAGGGAAAGGAACGTGGGAGAGGAAGTAGAGAAAAGTGGGATTTTGTGAGATAAAAAAAGAAAAAAATAAAAGAGAGGGCCAGATTAGTGGTGGGGGTTAAAAGTGTTTTAGTGGTGGGGGTTAAAAGTGAGGGGAAAGGAAGCTTCCTGAAGCTTCCTTACTTGTAAATATCTCCACAATATAATTAAATTATAAAAAGAATTATAATAATTGAGTTTTTTTTTTTTTTTTCAAACAAAGCATGATTTTATTTGGAATTTTATTAAAGTCTACATTACAATTTTTAATTCAAATCAGTGCCTTTTTTTAAAAACTAAAATCATACTAATTGTAAATAATATATATATATATATATATATATATATATCTCTCTCTCTCTCTCTCTCTCTCTCTCTCTCTCTCTCTCCAATGAGTAACCCTGAAATGACACACCGAAATACGGTCCAGCCACTTGGTGCAACCACAGTATCTAAACTCATTTTTTATTATATAGTATATGATATATTGATTATTCTTATGATTATAGTGGACATTCGATAGCCACTCATTTACATTGGTCTGTTTTGGCTGTAAATTCTTTCATTTGTTTTTTTGGTGATTTCAACAAGTTCTGTTTTTTGCAATGCTTTTATATGTAAACTAAGAGCGTAGCCTCCTGATTTATTCAGGTTGTGAGTTGGACAACCTTGTGCAATCTAGGTGAATGCCCTGCACATTTGCAGTTGTTTGCAGCATCATTTGATGTCTGCCACTAAAAGAGTGTAGGCCATATAATGTTTACAACAGTGCACTGTCATTATAAACTCATCTATGAAACTGCATGCTGAAATTTGCATGCTTAAAGTAAATTATCATAGGATGATAAGAGCAAATTGAGGCTCCAAAAGTTTTGGTGTTCCACAATGATCATGTTGGATTCAAAATCAAATTCTTCAAGGACTCTTCCTTATTTGCTCAAGTACGAGGCCGATTTCAATGAAAAGATGAGCAACTTGTGATCTATGAAGCACGGGTGCGTTTCGGGATTCGGGTGCGGGTGCGGGAGCGGGTGCGGGACTCGGCAATTTTTGAAAAAGTAAGGTGCGGGTGCGGGTGCGGCGATTAAAAAATTATTAAAAATATTTTTATTTATATTTTTAATATATTGCTAAACATACTTTTTTCACATTATATAAATATATACCAAATTTAAGAGCAATAGTAAATAATAACTAGAATACAGAGAATGAGAGAGAGCCTAGCTGAAGAGAAATACTTTTTTTTTTTTTTTTTGAATTTCATCCGGTATCGGCCAATTTCGCTGGTACCGGTTTGCGCCCGATACGTACCGATTCGGCCCGATTTCGCGCGCGTTGGCCCGATTTCGCGCTCGTCGGCCCGAATCGGCGCCGTATTGGCACGAATCGCGCCGAAAAAAGTATTTTTTTAATGCCCGACGCGGCACGGACGCGCAGGCAGCGGCATCGCCTGCGCGTCCCCGCGTCGGGCCGCGTTGGACGCGGGTGCGGCGGCCCAAACGCCACACCCGTGCTTCCCAGCTCGTGATCTACAATGGCTGATTATTAGGAACAAACAACCCCTTTGCAAAAGATGGCAGACAGAATGCAGCAGTATGGATCTACAAAAGGAGTTGAGAAAGAAACTGTTACTTTCAACCCATAGTTCTCTTTTCAATCTGTAGTGGATCTACAAACTGTAAACTACAATGGAGTCGAGAACATATTTTATTATTTTTAGTTGCATGGAATTACCTCTGAGTTGTAGAACTTGGTGGGTCCTTTTGCCACTCCATAACTCTCCGGATTTAGTGGATTTATTGGGTGTTTAAAGTCAACCGGTGGCCCCTCACTTGAGCAAAGCATGAAACCTATCAGACCACTGAAAATTGAAATATAAACAAAGCACGAGCCTACATTATTACTGAATACAATAGAGGATCTTCAAAGATTCAGCAGAGAATTTTCAAAGATTCAACAAGTCTCTAATCAATACATATAGGGACACAATATTAGTCTCTAATCAATACATATAGGGACAAATATATTTGACAACCACTGATATGACTTGTTGTAAATTGTAATTGATGTATAATAAAAGTGGTGTCAGTGTTGGACACAAGTGAAAGTATTGTTATTCTAATCACAAGAAGTCATGTTAGTAGTTGTGAAAAATGTTATGTTTTTTATATTACTTGCGTTTAATTCCAAAGTACCATGCCTTTTATATGCAGGAACTGTTGTCCAAGCATAGTTGACAGAACCCTTGAATATCTTGCTGCAGTGTGCTATGGTATCTGCAATGACAAAATTCTTGAGCCACAAGCTCTCTGCAGACAGTTCTTCTGCTTGAGGCCCTGTATGATATCAGGTATCTAATGTCTTTAGCACTTGCAATATGACGCTTTCAATATCATTACCTTTTGCATTGAGAGGAAGAGAGATTACCCATTGGCTGAAATGCATCCACTATAATTGCATCATATGTGCCTTTAGGAACCGATTTCATGAATGCAACTCCTGCATGTTAGTCATAAAATAAGGCACATAGAAATGGACTAAAGAAAGTTTAGGATCAAGAGGACAAAGAGATGTGACATATTAATTAATACCATCGCCTAGGTGTAGATTCACTCGGGGATCCTTGTAGCCAACTGCAATGTCAGGGAAGTACTTTTTGTATACCTGAATTGTGCATATTCAACATATATACTATGTCATGTCCTTCGGGATTTTGTAAAATGTTTCAACACTCAAGGTTTTACCACCTTGAAATGTTTTTTTTTTCTTAGGCTTTTGTTAACTAGTTACATTGCAACTCATAATTGAATATTTACTTGTTAAGTGTCAATTTTTGTTTGTCCACGAGATCAGCATTAGAGGTTAGTCCACAAGGAAAGCAACATAGAATTTGAGGTCATGGTTTACTCACACTGACCACCATTTCGTCAATTTCACATATATCAATTTGCTTAGCAGAAGAATGGCGAGATATTTCCCGCAGAATGCCACCATCTCCCCCTCCAATAAGCAACACCCGAAGTGGGTAAAAAACAGAGAGATAAAAATGAATTTTTTCAAGAATAGAATTAAGGAGAGAGGATATTTTTGTTTTGTTATTTATTTTTAAAAGAAGTGCTTAAAAAAGAGAAATGAAAAAGGGTAAAGATATATATATTGGGCTTTGTGGAGTTTAGTTGTGTTTGATTCGGATAACGATCCGACTCGACCCGAAATGATGTTGCGTGGTTTTTAATAGGAGATTTTCAGAGGCTTAGTCTATGGACATAGTTTGTGCCACATGACTATTATGTGGCGTTTGGTACGTGGGAATCTACATTACTCTTGGCATCTAAATTCCTAGGAATGTGATTCCTAGGAATCACATTCCTAAGAACGTAGCTATTCCTATGTTTGGTTTCATTGGGAATATCTTAAGATTCCTAGGAATGTGAGATGATAATGTTTGGTTTATTCTCATGAATCTTAAATGAATTATATATTTTTCCTATTCTATCCTTAGATTTGAATGTGAACTACCAAGTCCTTAAAAAAAATCTTCCTCTAAATAAATAATGAAAAACCAAATATAAACAATTAATTATGAAAAATTCATTAAAATTATAGTCTAACATTTCAAAATGACAGGTATAATACAAAAATAACTATTTAAATTCTCAAATGATTTTATTCTTAATAATAATTTTAAAATAGTTTAATCCATAATAATTTGTTTTATATTTTATCTTAATTGATTAAATGATAATGAAAAAGGGTTAAAATTGTCAATCTATAAAAAATACAGTTTTCTTTAAGCTTGGGAATCTGGATTCCCACCTGTTTTAAAGGGAATCCACATTCCCACTGAGAGGGGAATCCAGATTCCCCTGGCATCTGATTCTTTAGCGTGATTTGCAACCAAACATGGGAATCTTTAAACATTCTTAGGAATCCTAAAACATTACCCCGTACCAAACGCCACATTAGTATTAATAGAAGGTTTAATCTACTACAATCTTAATGTGCAGAGTGAAATCGCTACAATCTTAATCTACTACAATCTCAGTATTTTTCCCTGATAATAGTGAAATTCCTGTAACTCCGTGGACGTAGGTAAATTGCTGAACCACGTAAATACTGTCTTGTGCGTGTGATTATTTTTCTTTTGGCGTGTGTTTTCTCTATTTTATTTCTCACAGGTTTGGGAATTTCATGTTATTTTCCTACAATATATATTGTCAAATAGGAGAGAGAAATATAAACCTAATCAACATTGTTTTGGTTAAAAAAAATACTAATTAAAAAAGGGAAATGTTAACAAGCATCGTATGGTGCTTGTTAATGTTTCCTTTTATGGGTCTTACTTAAAAAAAAGTGAACAAAATTATTTAAAAAAATAAAAAATTGTGATAGGTTGCAAAAAGCTGCCATAAAGTTGAAAAAAAGTTGTTATTAATGGGCACCTTGCGGTGCCCATTAACACAACCCATAAAAAAACCTATAATTTCTTACCAAAGTTATGCTTGATGGTGATTGTAAGTGCACAATTGCACCTGGCTCCAAGAACAGTTACGGGCTCAGGCCCAATGAGCCTTAAACAATATGAATTTGTAGAGTATGAGCTTGAAACCCAGGTTAGAAGTGTCTGAGGATTAAATGACAAGCCAAAGATTGTAAACACTTGAAAACAATAAGGAATATTGTAAATCCACCTCCTTGGACGTAAGCCAAGAGCTGTTCTTACATTATCTCTTTCTCTTTTGTCTTTTTCTTTTTGATTACCAAAAAAGGGAATCCCTATTCCTGTTCTAGATTGCTCCTTAAATACTTTTCTTTTTGATACTTTGTACACGTGTTGCCCCAACTCCCCCTTAGCCTAGATATTTCTTTTCTCAGTGCCTTTGAATAGTAACTAGAAGTTTCCCTTCCACTGTTCAGGTGTCACTTCCCCATTAATGCGGCCAGGGTGGTAGGTGCAGGGTCTTTAATGTGGAGGTGGCACCTTTATCTTTGGTATTTCTCTGACATCGGTGCTTCTAGGACATTCAAGGGTTCCCCCTCTTTAACCATTGGTCTTGACCGTGTCATTCCCTAACCTTTACCATGAAGTCCCGGGTTCTCCGGCGTCCGTCCGAAGGGAAATTCACCCTCGGCTAGATCCTCGGATCCTCGGCGTATGGGCCGACCCGTAGTACTAACAAATTCTAAACCCAAGAGCAGGTCGGCCTTCCTTAGCATGGCCCAAAGGCCCACATTCCCATCAGGGTCTTTTTACTCCCCACAGTGATCTTTCAAATAATATACTTAATCAATTATATCATGTATTTCCATGGTGAAATTTAAAAAAAAAAAAAATTTCAAAATTATTAACATACTGTCTACCAAAATGAATAAAAAAGTATGATGGAATCAATGAAGCCTTCAAAACCATGAATAATTATCCAAAACTTTTAGCATATATAAAAGCAAATTTTACAATAAAAATAAAATTGAGGAAAAAAATGGCCTTATCTCTACAACTACTAAGATAATTTGTCTTATTATTTATTTATTTTTTTAAAATGATGTTTTAAATAAAAAAGAGGGGATGCAAAACCTAGATGTTTTCATAAAGAAGATAAAATCATACAACTAAATTACAAGACACTTGACGTAGGCTAAAAGCTCTTAAGGTTGCATGGAGTTCTGCTATGGTTTTAGTATTTTGATTATAGCTATTTAAGATATGTATATATGATGGCATTGTAAAGGAGAAGAGGAGAAAATATGGAACCTTCTTTGGGTTTGGAATTGAGCAAAGTGGGAGGTGAGTGAGCATCTCTTGGTAAGCAAACTCATCCCTCTCTGTGAGTTGAAGAGACCCATTCCAGATAGTAATCTTGCCATGTGTTGATGACTGCAGTGACAAACACCGCACAATTAAATGTTTATAACAATACAGCTGAATTAATATTTTATTTCTCAATAAGGTTTTTTTTTTTTTGGCTTAGAATAACAAGTACCTAAAATAGAAAAAGATCCATTTGTCAAGAAGAGTTAAAATGAAACCTAACAAAATGTATGTAATTTATTAGTTGATTTTATTAAATACCATCTTAGAAATTTACCATAAGTGCCAGTTTGGTCCTGAAATCTTTAGTTTGAACAATTAACCTATGCACATTAAGATTGTAGTAGATTAAACCTTCTATTAATACTAATAGTCATGTGGCACAAACTATGCGTATAGACTAATTTGTAAGTTCTTAACTTAAAAAATCTGTTAAATGTTTGATTTATCATAAACCAAATGTATATGGAGTTAATTGCTCAAATCTAAAAGCTAAAGAACAAATTGATAATCACAGTAAAGTCCAAATTAAGGTGGAATTTCATATTTGTAAAAATCCTTTTATAATTATTATTATTAGTTCGAATTTGGTAAGGATGAGGTGTAAAACATAGGTTTTACACCATTTATTAAGAAATTGTTATAGGGGTGTCCAGACCTGATCGGAGCCCGAGAACCCGACTAGAGTGCCTGATGTCAACCCAATTCCAGGTTAAACCGAAGCTCTAGTCGGTTGGCAGCCGGTATCCGATTCCAAGAATTGATGCTGACGGGTTGAGTGGTGGGTTTCCTTCTTCAAAACCCAAGCCACCTGACTTGACCGATGCTATATAAGAAATCTGGCCAAATCCGGCATGATCAAGTCAGATATGGCGAGATCTCGACCAGACCTAGTGGGATTTAGCCAAATCCGGTCAATTTTGAGCAAATTTTAGTGAAAATTTGCAAATTATGGAGAAAATTTGCAGATTCCGGTGAACTTCACCACTGACTAAACCGACCAACCACCAATCGAACTCGAAACTGACTCAACTAATTGATGTTGGCGGTCAATTTCGGGTCCCTCTGCCTTCCACCCGATGCCGGTTGGTTGGGGATCCAAAATCGAACTTGCCCAACCCATGGACAAGCCTAAATTGCCACATCAATTTTTTACTTAAAACTCAATACATCCTACCACACATAATAACATCTCAATAAACTCATAGTTAAGTTGGATTTTCAAATGGGTATTAGAATTGATTAAGTGTGATTATGCCTATTCTTTAATATGCAATATAATGATGTAACATGTTGAAATTGGAGGGATAAAACTTGGGTTTTACACCACATCCTTATATAATTGAATCTCTATTATTATTATTATTATTATTATTATTATTATTATTATTATTATTATTTACTTACTTACTTAGGAGAAAAATATTTTATATTATATTATTATTTTTTTGTTGGCTTAGGATGACAAGTACCTGTGTAAAGTTGTAATTTACAACTATTTTGTCTTGGTTTTAATTCCGTGCCAAATTTGATTGTAATTCTTCAATCATATTTCCCTGTATGTATGTGGGTTTCTAATTGTAAGGGATGAGTGTGAGAGAGTGTGAAGACTCAAGCTTAAAAGGATGAACAAGTTAATTTCGTGAGTGGCTTGTGAGAAGCTTACTCGCGAAAGAGCCAAGTGTAGAGCACATGACTGGAAGATGAAGAGTCATACTAGGCTAGAGGTTTTCGCAAGTGTCTCGCGGGAAGTACTCGCGAAACTCTTTGTTTAGAAAAAAGTTATGTTTTGCTTTACCAAGTCTTTACCCATACTATATATACCCTCATTATTCACAAATTGTAAGGAGTGCTTTTCAGAGAGAAAACCCTAGAAAATACACATGAGAGTTAGAGATTGTTATACCTACAATCATTTACACATTTCCTTGTGGTTTTTCTCAACTCCTACCTCTCCATCTCTATATTCTTGAGAGGTTGATAGCCCAAACACTTACCACACCCATTCTGAATGTAAAGTGATATTTTGGTACTGTTGGGAAGTATTGAAAGGAGCCATTCATTGGCGGATGCAATCAGACTGAATTGCAGGATTTGGAGAGCTAGAGAAGACAAGGCTCCAAGAAGTCAGTTGGTAGCAGGAGCTTGGAGGGCTCAAGTACATGGGGTAGACTAGGTTTGAAGGGTCTTTTGTTATTCATGTACTCCAACTTTATTCTCTAAAGGATTGATTTTGACTTGGAGGGTCGCAGAGAGGTTTTTAACTGAATTCTTCTGTTTTCTCTTCGATAACACGTCTCGGTGTTATCTTGTATTTGCATCTCTCTTCCCCACTCTTAAGCTTTCTTTTTATTGTTGATAATGGATGAATATGGCTTAGGGTAGTGTTATCGGTTGTTTGCGCTTATTTACTCTTGTTTCGCACTTAATCTAAGTTAGAGTAAAAGCAATTTAGTTATAATTATTTATTGGAGGTCTGAACAAGCTCTTGTGTATTTACACAAATCTAAGCTTTCAACCTGAAATACAAAAAGCTCTTAGTATTTTGATTTTCCATGGAAGAGGATCTTTTTCGTCTCATATAATTGGGCCTAACCTGTATATTATCATAGTGAAACGGAAAAGACAAAGGTTAATCTAATTCAGAAAACAAGAAATTAATAATTAAGATTAAATTTACATTATTATTTTATTTTATATATATATATATACATATATATATATATATATATATATATATATATATATATATATATTAAGAAGTAGTGTTATATCTTTGATCAAATTATTTCACCCTCTGTTCATGATTTTGTAATAAAAACCACATGAACTAATAACGTGGTGAATAAATTTAATCAAATGTTTATAAATAATAATAACTCAGATGGATAATCAAGCCCAAATGGCCTTTAATAGTTTTGACATTTTTTTTTGGAGAAAGTTTCAACCTATGGCGTCCACTTCTAATAATAGCTCTTTTATCATCAGACAAAAACACCAGTCAATTTTTGGTGTAAGCAGGGATTAAACCCTAGATCATTTATACAATCACCAGAGACTTTACCAGTTAAGTTAACTAGAATCCACATAGTTTTGACATATTCATCTACGTTTTTCCCATTTTTTTCTTCAATGGAATATTATTTTCTGGTTTTTTTAACTTATAAATCTTGAAATTTATTTAGTATAAAAAATAAATTTAACTTGAAATTATTGTTGTTTTTAAAAATATATTAGGATGTATTAACGCATTATTTATTGCCTTTCCAACTTCCAACTCAAGCTTTCGATTTAATATAATCTTTCATAATACCATTAAACCTTGGGTTATAAAAGATTTCTATAAGGCGATGGCTTTGTTGTAAAAGACTTGAAAAAGAAAAAGAAAAAGAAAAAGAAAAAAAATTCTATATGCTATTAGCTCAAAAATTTATCCTTGTGCATCCTTTCTTTTACAAAAAGTGATCATTGGGGGTACTCATGTGGCGGACTCATAGACATGAGACGTGACATAAATCGGAAAGTCTTAAATTTCATTTGCTACACTCTCGATTATAGGGTTTTTGGGGTGTCTTATGGACATAGAGTGAAATGATTTGGCCAATAGTTAAGACATTACTTCTTTTTATATATACTTTTTTATTTATTTATTTATACAAGATAGAATTTTTACTTTAGCCTAATCTAAGTGCATATGTGTGTGAAACTCCCTCCTGGAGACTTGAACCCCGCCCCTTGCTCCCTACACCCCACAAACATTTATACTTGTGGAGTGATCATCGCACCAAAGGTGCGCAGTGGTTATATATACTTTTCATTTGTCTAAAAATAGGGAAATTATTGAGTACTCCTAGAGTACCATAAATGCGTACTTCCATCTCACACATAACTGTGGGTTCTATCTGAGAAGGGAGAGTACGCATTTGTGGTACTCTTGGAGTATTCCATAATTTTTCCTAAAAATATATATAGGAAAAAACTTTCCTATTTATGAATTTTTTAATGTTTAAAAACTATTTAAAAAAGATAAGGATTAGAAAACCAGAATAATAGGATAAAATTTTTAAAAGGGTTAAGATCTCAAATTCTTTATGTAATAATTTATTATTTTTCATAAAAATGGGTGTATATAAAAATTATATTGTAAACTCCATAGTTTGATTTAAAAAAAAAAATCTAAAGTTTTATTGATGCACAAATGGTTAGTATATAACTTAATATAAACTTGTTATAATTATATAGTTCTATAAGTTTAACAAAAAATAACATAAGTTTTATTTAAGGTTTATCTAGTAAATAAAAATCATTACTTGAGAATCATTAATATTAGTGCAATTTTGATAATGAAGAAATTATAACATGACTTTTTCAAATATAAAAACTCCTAACAAATAACCATATATAATATAATGGATATGCTATATTTTTATCAGTTTTTATAAATATTAAAATGCCAAGTACCAATTAGACAGCATGAGGGAAGAAAATTTTCCCTTCTATTAATTCCATTCCCTTTTCCTTTCTCCCCCTTTCATTTTGTAAAAACATAGGGTAAATAAAATGACTTGTCACCTACACAAACACCAGTTTCTTAGGGTTCATTTGGTTGGAGGGATAGAAAAGTGGGAGGATAGAAAATGATAGGATGAAAAAGTAGGAGGATAGAAAAAGTTTTAATTTCCCTCCTTTTTGTTTGGTTGGGAGTGGAAAAGTAGAGGGATGGAAAAAGTGAGTTTATGTAAATTTACTCATATACCTATGTTAAAAAATGATGCCTAATTAAAAAAATGACAAATAAAAAAAACAAAAAAATGCAATCACCCAAATTTATTAAAAAATAAAAATCATGTCTACAAAAAAATTATGTTTAAAAAAAAAAACACAAAAGAAAGTATAAGAAAAAAAGAAAAAAAGAAAAAGGATAAAGAAGAGCAATGCCGAACAAAGCCAGCACCCAAGAAAAAAAAAAGGGAAAAAAAAGAAGCAACGTCCAAGAAAAAAGAAAAAAGAAAAAAAAAAGAAAAGAAAAGAAAGAAGAAGCCAGCGTCCACCAAATTTAAAAAAAAAAAGAAGAGAAAAAGCAACGTATTGGACTAATAAATGGGCATTTTTGTCATATATCTGTCAAACTTCACCCACTCAATTTTCTCTCCATTTTGGAGAGAAAATTTTTTTTTGGGTTTGGAGAGAAGACACATGGACCCCATCATCATTTTCCTCTCTCCCTCTCCCAACCAAACACTTTTCAAAAAGTTTTCTCTTCTCATTTTCTCTCCCTTTTTTTTCCCCCTAAAATTCACTCTACCAAACACCAAGGTTTTCAGATTCAGACCGTTTATTGAACCATAAAAGGAAGAGGTTCAAGGTTTTTGATGTCGAATCGAGGTTGGATCGAGGTCAAACCGTGATGACGTCATAATTAATTTAATAATTATTTTAAATATAAATAAAAAATTAAATTAATAAAAATAGAAGAATTAACTAAAATAGTCTAATTTAATATAGGGATCTATCTTTCAAATATTTTTTATATCATAACTTTTACAAGACAAATAAGAAATGTCAAAACCTAAGCAAATATAAATAAAGTATATCTTGCCAATTTTCCTCTTGCCAATTTCTTCCATTTACCCATCTTTGTTTGGGCCTTTTCCCCTTCTACGTTAGAGCACATTGCTTTATTAGGCCCATTTTGTGTCTTCATTGGGGCTTGTCACCTCCTGTTGCTCTTTGTTTTGCTTAGCCCACCCTTTCTTGCCTTGCAAAGTCTCCTTTGCTTTTTTTTATTTTGAATTTTAATTGCATCTACCAAAGAGCTTCTGTCTCCATTAACTGACACGCCAGGTAAGGTTACATCAGCCTTTTGTTTTTCAAGAAAAATTTCTGCCTCTTGGTTTTGCTGTGGAGAGCTCATCTTTTATTTAACATTTAAAAGCTCTCAATATTTCCAATGCCAGGCAGCTAGTGTCAGTGTACTGTAGACACGTGGAGAGCTTAGGAAGCTTTCAATATTTCCAAATGCTAGGTAGCTAGTGTCAGTGTAGTCATAACAAATACAAAGAAAGTGAGAAACCAGACCACATACATAACACAGTTCAGCAAAAGAGAGAGAGAGGGAGAGGGACAGAGAAGAAGAAGAAAAAAAAAAAAGAAAGAAGAAGAAGAAGAAGAAGCAAAAGAAGAAGAAGTTCATGGCGCCACCCCTGCTTCGTCGTTGTCTTCTCCCTTTTCTCTGTGTGTGTGTGTTTTTTTTTTTTAAATTTTTAGGTTTAGATTCAATGGGAAGTAGGGAACTGTGAGAAGCGGTCTGATCACGGTTCTCAGAACCGTGAGGTCTAACCGCAGTTCGCACAGGTCCCTGCTTTTTTCCCATAGAGCGGTTCTTGATGCTAAAAGAATCGCAAAATGTACGGTTTGAGATTTTCTCGGTCAGATCGTACGGTCCGGTCTGAATTTCAAAACCTTGCCAAACACACCCTTAAAGACTCCTTGAGTCCATTAATTAGGTCAAGATAACTGTGCTCACTACTTGAAAATTAATTTACCTTCCCTAAAATATAAATAATGATAAAATATAAAAACATATCTGATTTTTTAGAGGACTATTATAATTATTAAACATTTTCAAAAGAAATTAAAAGCATGCAAATTCAAGGAATAACATTTATACCAGGATATGCCTTAGCAACATCAACGTACCATCCTGGAAATGCAGTAGATACACCATTACGATTTGAGGATAAAAGGTGGTCCTTTTATTGTTGTTGTTATGGCTAACAACTACTTCATCTTCCACATGTTCGTCCTTTTGTAGCAGCATGGTGGCACAATATTTGTCGGCAGCAACAGTTCTAGTAGCTGGAACACCATTACTGCCATTGTTCTCTTCTCCATGAATTGGATCTCCTAGGGTCTTTGCAACTTTTAATTACAGGGAGATACTTGAGTGATAGGCCAAGAATGTATTGACCCCTTGTGATTAACTAATTGATTAATTACCAAAGTTTATTAATTAATCAAGTTAAATGTAATGTACGTGGCAGCACAAACAAATCACCAACTAAAGTATAATGCAGCGGAAAATAAAGTTAACACGGTGATTTGTTTACGAATGGGAAAAACCTCCGAGGCAAAAACCCCACCCAGTGATTTTAAGGTCACCACTCCTGAGAATCCACTATTATCAAGACAAGCGGTTACAAGTAAATGAATCCTAGTACCTTATACCAACCTACAGTTGAACCCTTATCCCAATAACTAATTGGACTTGTTTTGTAGTGACAATCTCTTCTTGTATTGCACGACTCCCAGTACGTGACTAACCAATAGATGCGCGGATCCTAGTACGCGACTTGATCACCAACTTGAGAAGGATGTTGGCTGCAAAGTTCTTCAGTTCATCACAAATGAAGATCACGAAGTTGCTTGGTCACAAAACCCTACGGTGTACAAACACAATAGCTTCTTCAAAATGAACTAGGGCAAACTAGGTTTCTGGTCACACTTTTCTTTACATTTGTGCAATTGTGCTATTGTGCAACCTATGACGGCCCTTAAAATAATCCTTATATATGTTTAGGGTTGTGAGAAAAGAAAGCCCAAACATACATTCACGGATTGGATGAAAATCAGAACTGAAAATCTGTTTTTCATAAATCTCAACAGATACCCTATCTATTGAGCAGCTATCGAGTCTCGGGTTGAAATAGCTTTTTGAACCTCGATAGATACTAGCTGTCGAGTTTTAATGAACAACACTTCTTCAACACTTGAACAAACTTGCATGGCTTTAACATTTGAACTTGAAACCTTATTTCTTGAAGCATTAAACACATCCTAAATCTACTAAAATACAAGTAAAGTGCGTTTTGTCAAAGGATTAGCCAATTACATAAAATGTTGACATATATTCCTAACATGAATCACATATGTCCTAACATTGAGATCTAGACAACAAGTGCATTATGGGTCATTTAAATATATAGGGCAGTAATCGTTTGTTGTTAGAGGCTGAAAATGGTGCACCTCACTTCACTGTCTGACGAGTACATGTTGCATTCTAGAAAAGAAAAGAAAAACTATAGTTAAACAAATATTTAGACATTCACCAATCACCATTATTTCAACAAATAAAAGAAAAAAAAAAACTCTAGTTAAAAAACAGTTTTAGGGCTTACTACAGTCAACTTCACAATGTGAGACTGTGATATGCCTCTAAAATCTTCATAAGAAGGGTATCTATTTGCACCACCACGCATTTGCAAACACCACTAGGTTCTTCTGGCATAGGTGGTGATTCTTTGAGATTTTTTATCTCCCTCTGTCTCCTGTGTCTCAACTCAACTGATCTACTTTTTAATTTACTCTGTTTCCTCTTTGTTTCTTCCATTATTTATGAAGCAAGTGGTGTGTTACACTTAGCGATTTTAATCCAACCATCCAATTACTTAATATCTCCAAGGCTCCACCTCGTGTATGGTTCAGAGGAAATGTCTACAAAATCAAGTGTACAAGTTTAGAATCCCAAGGTTTTTTTTTTTTTTTTTCCTTTACATCTTCTTTTGATTGGACTTTTCTTCTCATATATATATATATATATATATATATATATATATATATATATATATATATATAATTGTTATTAAAATAATAAATAAATTATATAACATTATAAATATAATCTAATAAATTACTAGTAAACCTGATAAAAAATACTACTATAATAATAATAATAATAATAATAATAATAATAATAATATAACATGTAATTAGTTGTTTTTTATTAGTATTTTTTTAGTATTGAAATTTGAGTGATTGTTTGTCTACTATTTAACATTTTTTGATCTACTATTATTTTTTTATCTTAATCATTATACTTTATTATGTTGATAATTTATTTTGAAAATTTAGGTTTATGGGTAAATTAAAAACTATTGACTCATTCTTTTTGTTAATATTGTCTCTTGACTGTTTGATTTTAATAAATACATATTTTTAGCACACATTGATTTATAAAATATTTAACTTGTATACTGAATTGTACTTACATTACTATTTGAGACTATTATACATAATATAAATAACATTAATATATACAAAGAAAAAAAAAATTTGTTCAGCCCACCCAAAGATAAATTCCTAGCTCCGCCACTGTCAGTAGCCCAATTTGATAACATGATTGGATCTAGCCATTTGCCAACTGGTGTTTTACATCAGTAAAGTGTTAGTGAAGGCAAAAAACATTCAGGTACTTTTTTTTTTTTTGGGGGGAGAAGCGAGAGGCTAAGAGAGTGATTTAAGAAGGTTCCGATTTGGAATGGTGGAGGGATGGAGTCACGGTGGTGGAGGACCGCAGAGAGATGGTGGATCAGTTGTGGAGCATAAGCAATTTTCAAATCGGGGATTTAGGGTTTATAAAATTTTGGATTTGGGGAAGAGGTTGCACGCATAAGAGAGAGGGAGAGAGATATGAAAAAAATTGGCTTTTTATTTTAATTGATTTTGAAGAGGGTGTTTTAGTCTTTTAAGTTTGTTCCACCTAAGCAAGATGCATGTACTTATCATGTGTAATAGCATTTTGTTAAATATAACCGCAAAAGTAACACCAGGGTGCAAAGTGTGATAGTTTAATGTGCAAAGTGTGATAATTTAGGGTGCAAAGTATAGTGTGGCGCATAGTTTAGGGTGATAAAGTGTAATTTTTCCCAAAAATTAAAAAAAATCATTTTATGTTACATACTTTACATTAGCAGTGCGAGGGTCAAAATGTAGAATATACATGTGAAAGAACTTTTATAAATTGTAATTCATAAAACCTACCCAATGATTTGTATCCAACTCATGTAAGTTAATATTATGGAATTATGCTGCTAAAAAAAATAGAGAATTAAAATTGTATGGGTTAGATTATGCAAAATCAACTTAACTCGTTTCCTCAAAAAAGAAAAAAGAAAAAAAAACATAACTAATTTGTATTGTGAGCAAATATTATAATTTACAATGGAAGATTTGAACAAAAACAATCATCTACGTAAAAATGTTATATTATGCAAATATGTGAAAGGTGTTACAATTTTCCTCTCAAGAATAAGCTCTTGAAGGGGTTCTAAAGCTCTCTCTCTCTCTCTATGATTCTCACTCTAGGTTGCTCAATAATTTTTCCTGTGTCCCTCTCTTGTGTTCTTATCCTTCGTTATATTTGCCTACTTCTATCTCCAGGATGTGTGGTCCTCATCAGACTCTTCCTTCCTCACTTTCATGATAAACGAAGACTTTTGGGGCTCTTTCTACTGTTTAGGCTAGTCATTTAGTAATAAATGCGACTGTGCTAGGTAGGTGAGCCTCATTAATATAGAGGTGACTATAGATTCATTAGGAAGTTTCAACAAGCTTCCTCGGACAATCCTGTACATTCTAGAATTCTTCCTCAGAAGCTCAATAGGTACTTTGTCTTTGTCACTTTGGTAAGAGTCTTGTCTTTGGATGAGGTCCTCGGTGAGTTTTGTCTTCCAATCCAAGGTGACATATTGTCTGCTTTGTGGTTCGAGGTTTGGCTCTTTAAGTGAGGCCTATCCTTAAAGTGGGCTAGCCTGTATTGTGCTTATTTTCACCAATGGCCCAATGTTATTTGGGCCCAAAAAACCATCTCCCTACAAAAAATCAAATTTCAATTATAATAATTTTTTTTTTGCGAAATTCTCTTTCAATTTGAGACATTAAAAACTATTAATACTTTTGAAAAAGAAAAGGAAGATAATTTTGAAATATCTAGAAAAATGTGTTGTTCATTGTAATTGGTAACTTAATTTTTTTTTTTTTGTTTGATATGGGATAGAAATTTTACTTCAACCTAATCTAAGTGTATATGTGTGTATAGTTCTCTCTTGGAGACTTAAATCCTGACCCTTGCTCCCTACATCTCACAAGCACATATGCTTGTGGAGTGACCATTGCGCCAAGAGTGCGTGGTGGTAATTGGTAACTTAGTATTAATCTATACAACTTTTGTACTAATAGGCGAAACTTACTTAGTTGGACATTCTAATTAGGGTCAATCATGTATTTGCATTGGTTAATGTGATAATTTTTATCTCTTCTCAATGATAATTAAATTTAAGTTTATTGGCCAATACAACAACCTTAATAAATTCAAAAAGGAAACTTAAGCCGCAATTCTTTGAAAACTGTACCTAAATTTTATTATTTATAATAATAATACTTTTCAAACTATATGGAGTAAAATGAAACACAATTGAATTAAGGACAAATTTTAGCTAAAAACTTGGTTGTAGCCTATGTTTATAATTCCCACTAAAAAAAATTAATATGACTACATATTTTGAAAATCTAACTTGACTTTTACTTTAACTTATCAAAGTGTCCACAAGAGTAAATGAGCACAATAAACCAGTAATATTACTTTAAGCCATATTCAACCACAATGAACAATAAAAGAAAAGCTTAAAGAGTAAGGAAGAGAGATTCAAATACAAGATAACACCAAGACGTGTTATTGAAGAGGAAACTGAGAACTCGGTGAAAAACCTCTTCGCGATCCTTCAAGTCGAAATCAATCCACTAGTGAATAAGTTGGAGTACACAAAGAAGAAAAGATCCTCTAAGCCTAGTCTACCCAATGTACTTGAGTCCTTTAAGCTCCTACTACTAACTAACTTTTCAGAGTCTTGTCTTCACTAGCTTTCCGGATTCCGCAATTCAGCCCGATTGCATCTGCCACTTTATGGCTCCTTCCAATACTTCCTAAAGGCACCAAAACTTGTCTCAGCACTCAGATTGGGTGAGGTAAGTGTTTGGGCTAAGAACCTCTCAATGATGTAGAGATGAAGAGATAGGAGTAGAGGAAAACCAAGAGAAAATGTGTAGATGATAGTGGGTATGACAATCTCTAACTCTCAAGTGTTTTTGTTAGGGTTTTCCCTTTGAAAAACACTCATTACATTTCGTGGGTAATGTCGGTATATATAGTGTGGGTAAAGAATTTAATAAAACAATTTTTCTTTTTTCCAAACAGCGAGTCTCGCGGGTACCTAGAGAGATGGTCTTTCTCGCGAAGTACTTGCAAATTTGACAGCCTGGCATGACTTTTCAGCTTCTATTCATGTGTTTACACATGGCCTTTCATGGGTTGCCTTACTCGTGAGCTTTTTGCGAGCTAGTCGCAAACTGCACTGATTCTTCTTTTGACACTTGATTCTTCACCAATCTCTCACACTCATCCCTTACAAATAAAACCACATAAATCCAGGGAAATGATTGAAGAAATTACAATCAAATTTGGCACGGAATTAAAGCCAACAAAGGCTAGTTGTAAATCACAACTTTACAATCTCCCCCTTTGGCTATTCCATGACAAAACCCCTAAACAAGCTCTAGACTTAAACGTGAGTTTGGGAACAAAGGCAAAACTCACTCACACCTAAATCTAAAACCTGTGAAGCACTTGAACCATATACATTTGTATCCTGAAACACTTGCACATAACAAATAACTTCATTAAATGCGAGACAAGTAGAATACAAGGCATGTATAAAGAACAAGTAAAATACGTTCAAGATAAACAAAAGATATGAGAGCATATAGCATAACTTGATCATACAGGAACAATCATTAAGAAATGACCATAATGAATATTTAACTAGTAAATGATCATCCGAACACGCAAGCAATTAAGAGCAGTGCGAAAATTAATTGCATGTCCAAAAAACACATGATGCATTAAAGAAACTAAAGCGAGAAGCAATAGATAACTAAAAGCATCAAGAAACGGCTATAAAAACCAAGGTATACAAAGTACTAAAGAAAAAACTAAGTTTTAAACTAAATTATTGAAAGCTTTAAAATAAAGCACAGTAAATAAAAACATAAACCACCAAAACAAACCAATGAACCAATGGTTTCCTACTCCCCCTTAAGCTAATCTACTCCCCCTTTTTGACATGGCCAAAGATCCTAGAATGAAGGATTCAGAGTTTGATTTATCCAAGTCTTGGATTTGAGAAGATGGGGCGGTGATTTGCCCTTAGAGGTATACAAATTGTCTCTTGGAGTAGTCGATGTGCTGACTCAACATACCATGCATTTGTTCTATCATTTCTAGTATCAAATCAAGGTGGTCAGGTGCTCTAGCTTGTGCTTAAGTAGATGGCTGTGGAATATCCTCCGGTCCATGTGTGAACCGATCAATCTCATCTTTGGTGTTGCCCCCTTTATCTTCAGCTTCTTCCCTTTGAACTTGTGCTGCACCAGCTTCTCTTTTTAGACCAGGAATGTGAGCTTTACTCTAGTTAATAGTGTGCTCACTCATTGACTCTTCCCTTGACATCACAGGAAGTCCACTTGGAAGTTTCACCCTTTCCTTTGATATAAGGGACATGACGAGGCTTGGGAATGGTAGAGTCATCCTTGTCTTTCTTCTTCGAATGCACTTGGCAAAGAGGTAGTAGATGCGACCACATATATCGATCTCCTTGTGAGTGAAGAGATCATGGAGAAAAATGGTCCTTGGCTGTGATAGTGTTGTCAAGTTCTTCACCAGATAGAGGTTGAAGGTCATAATGTAAGCCAAAGCCCTCATCTGAGGAGAGAAGTCAGTTGTGTGCAAGAACTTTTTCTTGAGCTAGCCTCCAAGGACTTGCACAAGAGGTTCAAGCTTATCTTTTCTCTTATTATAGTGCAGAGAGGTATCCGGTGTCATTTGATGAATCTCTAAAAGCTCTTGGATTGACTCCCTGGATACGGTGAACTCTATCCCCCGGACCCAACAATTGATATGGTCATCTTCCACAAATGCATTTGCAAAGAATTCCTTGATGATGCCCTCATACACATCACCCGAAGGATTCAACAATTTGGTCCATGTCCTCTCCTTGAACACCTCTGGAATGAATGTGTTCTCCAAGGATTCAAGGTTCACACCCCTTTCCATGATGATCACAACATTCTTGTAGTAATCGATGTAGACATTGTTAGCATCTTCATTTTTGAATGAATCGGGAAAATGAGGACGTTTTGCTAAATTCTTTGCAATTGTCTTACGAGGAGACATCTACAACAATGACCAAACACACAAACAAGGTAACAAACTTGATTAGATACAAGTTAGTCCATAAAACAAGAACAAATTGAGAAAAATGTCCTAAAATGGAAATAAACACGCATAACATACACAATAACATGTTATAAGTGCTAAAAAGTCTAAAAAGACTTAACTAGCATGAGTGAATGCAAAACATGTCAAGTGATAGAGTGTGTGCATCAAAGGTGCATCTAGTATGCATGTGAGATGCATGAGCAATGCATGAGCAAGTACTCATGGGGCAAAGTGTGTAAAACACACAACCAATGATCAAAACATGATAAACATGAATAGACATGGTAATCCCCAAAAATTGGTACTCATCGGAGTCCAAAAGAGTGAAAAAAATATCATATAGGCATTTTATCAAACACTTAGAGTGCACACACTACACATATATATTAGACAATGTATGAACACGTGAAAATCTTGCCTAATTACATGTTAAAATGCCATAAAGGGCCAACAAAAACATCAACAAACACAATGGGACACAACCTAAGCAAGAAAAAAGTAAAAAGATTTGACAAAAATTAAATTTTCCCAACCCCATTCAAAATAACCCCAACCTTAGAATTTTAAGAATCTAAGAATTAATCTAAGGATTTAAAAGATAAAAAGTGTTAGAACATACCTTAGAGAAGTCTCAGGGATGAAATCCAATGTGTTTTGGTTGAGATTTGAGTGAAAAGAGTGTTTTGGGTTGAGAGAGACACAAGGAAGGCAAAATAGAGTTTTTGACAAAGTGTCATTGTGTGCCTCTTTATCCGCTCATTTTGCGGGATAGGTACTCGCGAGGTACTTGCGAGTTACTTGTGAAATGCCTCAAATGCACAGGGCAAGATTTGCGGGAAGCCATTTCTCGTGAATGATTCACGAGGGAGTCGCAAGACTCTCTGTGTAAAATTTTGGAAGAAATAGAAATTCACTTCCTCATTTTCGTGACTTGGATGCAAGAAACCTTACTTGCTAAGTACTCGTGAAAATGCTTATACATGAGTTTTTCAACAAAACAAATTTGGCTATTTGAAAAAACTTTCAAAACACAAGTGATACATAAAAACACTTTCAAAAATAAATAAAACACTCAAAAATCTTTTTGGGTTTGATCATCAAGTAATTGAGCATACACAAATCACATTTGAACATGTACAATCATACAAATGAAATAGGCATTCATTGAACCTTAAACTTGTGTGTTGTATGTGTGAATCAAGTATGAACTAGTCCATAGTTTAGTATGAAGGTTCAATGATCAATTCCATCAAGTCATGCACAAATAGTACGAAGTCAAGTGACCTATCTCACTAGTAGAAATGAACATATATGACCCCACACTAAATTGTATACATTGATTTAGCGCTTTTCATTTGGCTTCCATTTTCATACTTTTTGATCAATACAACTCAATTTTTGAGCAACAATGCCATGAAATTTTTTATTTTTCTTTGAGGAATAAGCCTTTTGCTTTGGTGTCATACATTTTGAATACGTTTTGCTCCACCCTTTCCTAGTCAAGCTAGTTTTCGAACCAAGGCTTTTTCAGTCCTTTCTTTTTTATAGAAATTGACGTTTGAAGAGCTTTTTGACATAAAAAATAAATGTGAGGAGATATATAGGATCAAGTCTATGTATGTATCAAGATCAAACAAGACTATTGACTAATCATTCATGACAAGCTTGAAGATACATTTACAACAATCAAATATAGATTTCTAGATTTTGCTCACATTAAAAAATGTGCATGCATAATAAGCTAAGCTTGTAAATGCATTACGCCATTAGTATGTAGGTACTAAGCCAAACTCAATACGTGATATACACAACACAAGTGATTAAACTTTTTGATTTTTTTTGATTTTACTTTTTATGGATTTTTGAATTTTTTACTCACTCAAAAACAAAGCAATAAAGTAAGATTAACAAAACAAGCAAACAAAATAAAGACCTATAAAAGAAACATGATGAGATGTGAGACCCTTTCTACATGAATGCACCAATGAGAGACAAATGAGGGTCACACTAGAGAAATGAGTCAAGGAATGATACCGACACCGATGGTCTTACAAAGAGACTTAAATTGAGGCCCATCAAGTGGTTTAGTGAAAATGTCAGCCTTTTGATTGTCGGTGTTGATGAACTCCAGCCATACTACTTTCTCTTCCACCAAGTCCCGAATGAAGTGATATCGAATTTCGATATGCTTTGATATTAAGTGTTGAACATGATTCTTGGATAGGTTGATGGCACTTGTATTGTCACAGAAAACACACATGGTGTCTTGAGAAATCCCATAATCATGAAGTAGCTTCTTCATCCATAGGAGTTGAGCACAACAACTACTCCCAGTAATGTACTTTGCTTTAGCAATTGATAATGACACTGAGTTTTGCTTTTTGCTCATCCATGACACCAAATTGTTTCCAAGATAGAAACATCCTCCTGAGGTGCTCTTTCTATCATCAACACACCCAGCCCGATCAGCATCCGAGTATTCGGCTAGGTAGTCATTTGAATTTCTTGAGTACTAAATCCCATAATCAGATGTTCCATTGACATAGCGAATGATCCTTTTAATTGCTGTCATATGGGACTCCTTTGGTGCTGCTTGAAAATGAGCACATACTCCACCACGGAAGGCTATGTCTAACCAACTTGCAATGAGGTATAAGAGGCTGCTAATAATGCTCCTGTAAAGGGTTGAATCAACTTCCACACCGGCTGGATTGGAGCTTAGTTTGACCGAGGAACTCATTGGAGTGGATGCATGTTTCTTGGAGTCCAATCCAAATATTTTCATTAGATTTTTGGCATACTTCTCTTGAGATATGAATATCCCATCTTTTCGTTGTTTCACTTGAAGACCAAGAAAGTAGTTTTGCTCCCCCACCATGCTCATTTTGAATTCTTTCTTCATTTCTTTTGAAAATTCTTGAGCAAGTGCATCGATTGATGAACCAAACATAATGTCATCCACATAAACTTGAGCTAAAAAAAGAGGTTTTTCATCTTGTTTGACAAAGAGAGTCTGGTCGGCTTGACCCCTTTTGAAGCCACGATTCAAAAGATATGATGTTAAACGATCATACCATGCCTTTGGTGCTTGCTTCAACCCATATAGAGCTTTCTTCAATTGGAGAACATGGTCTAGAAAATGAGGATCTTGAAACCTTTTCAGTTACTTAACAAATACTTCTTCTTGGAGAAACTCATTCAAAATGCGCTCTTCACATCCATTTGGTAAAGCTTGAAATTCATGATATATGCTATGGATAGAAGAATTCGAATTGGCTCAAGTCTTGCTACCGGAGCAAATGACTCATCAAAGTCTACACCTTCAACTTGATTATATCATTGAGCCACTAATCTTGATTTGTTTTGCACAATCTTACCATCCTCACCAGTCTTGTTCTTGAAGATCCACTTGGTGTCAATCACATGAGTGTCTTTTGGTCTTGGAACCAATTCCCATACATCATTTCTAACAAATTGATGTAGTTCTTGGTGTATAGAGTCTGCCCAATTTTCATCTTTCAAAGCTTCTTCCACCTTCTTTGGTTCAAATTGAGCGAGATAGATGAGTCACATGATTCACACTATAGCTAGGTCCTCCTCTCAAACGAAGGCCCTCATCCAAGTCTCCAATAATATTTTTTTTAGGATGATTTAGACTCATTCTTGACGATGGTTTCTTTAAAGTAGAAGGCTCATCATTACGAGATATCGGAGGTTGGACTTCCGGTGGAGTGAATGGACTTGAAGGCACTTAGGTTGATCTAGTTTCCCTTCTTGATGTGGTAGGAGTAGTTTCATTTTCTGGTGAATGTTTCTCAACATCATCACTTTGTGAGGAATTACCGTCATCATCATTCTTCTTGAGGCTTGAAGCATCTCCACTCTTATCAACACTCTTTTTCGGAATGGCATCATCTATGACCACATTTATTGACTCTATGACCGTCTTGGTTCATTTGTTGTAGACTCTATATGTACGGCTATTCCCAGAGTACCCAAGAAATATTCCTTCATCGCTCCTGGCATCAAACTTCCCAAGATTTTCTTTATCATTAAGAATGAAACATTTACTAACAAATACCTGGAAGTATTTCACATTAGGCTTCTTCTCATTCCATAACTCATACGATGTCTACTTAGAACTCGCTCAAAAGAAGATTCTATTCCCAATATGGCATGATGTGTTCACGGTTTCACCCCAAAATTTTTGAGGAATATCCTTGTTGAGAAGCATTACTCTTGCCATTTATTTTATGATGTGATTCTTCCTTTTGAAAACCCCATTTTGTTGTGGAGTTTTTGGAGCCGAGAATTCCATCTTTATTCCATGCTCATTGCAAAATGCTTCAAACTTTGCATTCTCAAATTCTTTCCTATGATCACTTCTTATTTCGATGATAAGAACCCCCTTTTCATTTTGAAGCCTTTTGAAAAGTTTCTCCATCTTCTCACATGCCTCCGATTTCTCTCTAAGAAATTCCACCCAAGAGTATCTTGAGAAATCATCAACCACAACCATGATGTTCCTCTTGCCACCCAAGCTTTCCATCCTCGTTGGACCCATTAGATCAACATGGAGCAACTTAAAAGGTCGAGATGTAGCAATAACATTCACTTTAGGATGACTTGACTTGGTTTTTTTCCCAATTGACATGGTCCACGTGTGTTTTTCTCAATTTTTCCGAACTTTGGTAAGCTAACTACCGCTTCCAGCTTAGAAACTTTTGTCACTTGCTTGTAGTTGGCATGCCCAAATTGTTGATGCTGTAGACACCGCATTTTGTATCCCTTACGACTTAGACCCTTGTTTCCAAATAATGCTCGAACTCTAAGGCCCAAGGTCAGTTTAGAGCCCAATTAGATATTAAATTGACTTGAGGAGTGTTAAAATGGAAAATATAACCTTTTAAATGAGAAAAACTCTATTTTTGGAAATTAATTGACCAAAGTAACCCTCGGCCTGCGTACGTGGGTCACGGCTTGCGTACTTGAGCCACTGCATGAGTATGCAGACACGATCCTGCGCATGCAGCTAGGGTTTCAGAAGCATAAGAAAGACAAATTTTCTGCAATAATGGCTGAGATTTAGAATGAATCCCACATCGTCTGGGAGCCACTCCAAACCCAATTTTCTCAACTATGAAAAACCTTACATGGTACATTTTCAAAACACACAGAAATTCCACGGGAAAAATGTAAGATTCACTAGAAAATAATGAATCAAAAGGGAGCTTTTCACAAAACACCCTCAAGCTTAGGAGCTTTTGCTTTGAGGTATGCTTCAAAAGCTTTTCTTTTCTTTTCTTTTCTGCCTTGATCTTTGTTTTAATCTATTTCTTTTTCTTAGTTTATGTTTATATGTGTTTGTTTAGGTTAGTTCTAGGGTTTCTTTAAGTTTTTAAGCATGATAGGTTGCTAGATTTTACGTTTTTGGTTGCTGCTCTGTTTCTGTGTTGATTAGGGATCTGGGTAAGGATTTGCGTACGCATGATCTAGGTTGAACTCATGCATACGCAGACCTGTTCTAGCATGCGTGATGCCGTTACCCACAAAACCCTAATTTTTGTTTGTTTTGATTCTGCCTTCACATGCTTGTCTGCATAGCCTCTTTTTCATGTTTTTAAGCCTCATAAAATGCTTGCTCACCTTTTTAAAACACTTGTTTGTTATCACATGTCTAGATTAAGGTTTAGTCTAGGGTTTCTTCGTTTAATGCCATTCATTCACATGTTCATACATTGATGCCATAGGTGCTGTGCTGCTGAAAGGTAAGTAAAGGGAAAGTAAAGGGCAAGTCATGCATTAGCAATGTTCATGCATTTATGTTAGGTTTTCTTAGATGTTTGATTAGGGTTTCTAACATGTTAAAGTTTTGTGTTTGATTTGTTTTGTTTGATTATAAGTTTGCTGCCATGTTTTGTTTTAGAAAGGGTTTTTTCAAATGTTAGATGTATGATTAGGGTTTCTTTTGTTTGGCTCTCTTTTGTTTGGATAGATGGATAAGTATGTTTGTTTAGGGTTAAAGATGCCATGTTGTTTGTTAGATGCATGTTAGTGTGTGTGTGAGTCTAGAATACAAGTATTTAGATAGTTTTTAATATGGTTAAGATATAAGACACAATAATGGGAAGTCAACCTTAGGGTTGGGTGATCTTGGGTGCCTGACACTTTCCCAAGAGCATACCTAAACTCTGAACCCAAACTCTGGTTGTAAGATCAAAGGCCTTCCCTCGAAAGGATGCTATATTCATGGTTCCTAGACCATATAACTAGGTGGCGACTCCTCTGTTATGTCCACAGATACTATAGCTCCAACAAGTTGACTCGAGCACTCCGACATGACACATTTGGTTTGGGAACCACACCATAACAATTGTCGGTAGTTCTAAGTCCCTTCAACACTTGAACACCATCTTCACTAAGGATGACACACTCTTTCTTTGAGAATTGAACCAGAAAATACTCATCACAGATTTGAGTGATACTCAACAAGTTTGCTTTAAGCTCCTTGATACACAACACATCGGTTAACAATGGTAGTCTTGGAATGTCAATCGTTCCTTTTGCAAGAACTTGAGAATGACTACCATCTCCAAACGTGACATATCCATCTTCCTTTTCTTTAAGACTTTTGAAGAGAGATTTATCACCGGTCATATGCCTTGAGCACTCACTGTCAAGGTATCACAAACAAGAGTTAAGCACTTTTAATGCGGTATGAACAAAAAGACAAGCATGAGATAAACACTCTTGTTTTTTCAAAACAAGATTCATCTTCCTTTTCATTGTGACTGGATGAGTGAAGCTTTCTTTTTGAAACCGTCAAGCTTATCACACAAGTGTCTATCCTTCTCTTATATTTTTCAATCAAAGAGTTAGACTCACACAAGCTATTATGAAGCAAGTGATTCCTATGCTCTAAACATTTTAGCATGTGTATGAAAATTCTAGCATGTTTATTTGACTTTAATAACTCTATGAGCTCATTACTAGGACAATATCCAAAAAGGCTTATAGAGTTATTATCACAAACACATGAACCACAATTCATGTTAGCTTTTTCCATTGCCATATCCATACCAAGGAGGGGTCTAAAATCACACAAGGATAATGAAATCCACAAAGTGTACCTGCCGATACCAATTGAAAGCTCAATTAGTGTAAAAACACTAAAGCTTGTTCAGACTCCAATTTTAAAATTACGTCTAGATTGCTTCTACTTTAACTTATCAAAGTGCGGAACAAGAGTAAATGAGCACAATAAACCGATAATACTACTCTAAGCCATATTCAACCACAATGAACAATAAAATAAAAGCTTAAAGAGTAGGGAAGAGAGATACAAATATAAGATAACACTAAGACGTGTTATCGAAGAGGAAATCGATGAACTCAGCGAAAAACCTCTTCGCAACCCTCCAAGTTGAAATCAATCTACTAGTGAATAAGTTGGAGTACACGAATAACAAAAGACCCTCCAAGCCTAGTCTGCCTAATATACTTGAGCCTTCAAAGCTCTTGTTACTAACGGACTTCTTGGAGTCTTGTCTTCACTAGCTTTTCGGATCCCGTAACTCAGCCTAATTGCATCTGCCACTTTATGGCTCCTTCCAATACTTCCCAAAGGCACCAAAACTTGTCTCAACACTCAGATTGGGTGAGGTAAGTGTTTGGGCTAAGAACCTTTCAAGGATGTAGAGATGAAGAGGTAGGAGTAGAGGAAAACCAAAAGAAAATGTGCAGATGATTTTGGGTATGATAATCTCTAACTCTCAACTGTTTTTGCTAGGGTTTTTTCTCAGAAAAACACTCCTTACATTTCGTGGGTAATGAGACAATGAGGGTATATATAGTGTGGGTAAAGAATTTGGTAAAACACTTTTTCTTTTTGCCAAATAGAGAGTTTAGCAAGTAGCTCGCGAGACGGCATTTCTTGCAAAATACTTGCGAATTTGACAGTTTGGCATGACTCTTTAGCTTTTAGTCATGTGCTTCACACGTGGCCTTTCGCAGGTTGCTTTACTCACGAGCTTCTCGCGAATTGCACCGATTCTTCTTTTGACGCTTAATTCTTCACCAATCTCTCACACTCATTCCTTACAAATAAAACCACATAAATACAAGGAAATGATTGAAGAAATTACAATCAAATTTAGCACGGAATTAAAGCCAACAAAGGCTAGTTGGAAATCACAACTTTATATAATTGTTAGATTGTATATTCATTATGATATTAACATACATGTCAAATTTTGTGTCAATCAGATGTTATTTATTATCTGATTCATAAACTGATTTTTAATTAATAATTTTGAACTACTAAAACTTGAATTTGATAGCCTATCTTAGGGTTGGGAGCCACTCATCTACATTGGTCTGTTTTGACGGTTGAGAAAAGAGATTATATTTTCTAAGGGAAAGGGCATCTTCTGGGACCTTTTCTAATACAAGCAGAACATACTAATTCTATTGTTGAAGAAGTTTAGCTGTAAATGCTTTCATTTGTTTTTTTGGTGATTTCCACAAGTTCTGTTTTTGCAATGCTGTCTTTTATACTTAAATTAAGAGCTTACCCCTCTGATTTATTCAGGTTGTGAGTTGGACAACCTTGTGCAATCTAGGTGACTGCCCTGCACATTTGCAGTTGTTTGTAGCATCACTTGATGTCTGCCACCAAAAGAGTCTAGCCCATGTTTACACCAGTGCACAGTCATTATAAACTCATTTATAAAACTGAATGCTGAAATTTGCATGCTTAAAGTTAATTATCATAGGATGATAGGAGCAAATTGAGGTTCCAAAAGTTTTGGTTTCAACAATGATCATGTTGGATTAAAAATCAAATTCTTCTAGGACTCTTCCTTATTTGCTCGAGTACAAGGACGATTTCAGTGAACAGATGAACAACTCCTGATCTACAATGGCTGATTATTAGGAGCAAACAACCCCTTTGCAAAAGATGGCAGACAGAACGCAGCAGTATGGATCTACAAAGGAGTTGAGAAAGAAATTGTTACTTTCGACCCATAGTTCTCTTTTCAATCTGTAGCGGATCTATAAACTGTAAACTACAATGGAGTCGAGAACATATTTTTAGTTACATGGAATTACCTCTGAGTTGTAGAACTTGGGGGGGTCCTTTTGCCACTCCATAACTCTCCGGATTCAGTGGATTTATTGGGTGTTTAAAGTCAACTGGTGGTCCCTCACTTGAGCAGAGCATGAAACCTATCAGCCCACTGAAAATGGAAATATAAACAAAGCACAAGCTTACATTGTTACTGAATACAATAGTGGATCTTGAAAGATTCAGCAGAGAATTTTCAAAGCTTCAACATTTCTTTAATCAATACGTATAAGGACATAATATTTTTCACAAACAGAAAATTATTAAGTACTCCCGGACTACTATAAATGCGTACTCTCTTTTCTTACATGAATGGTGAGTCTCACCTTGAATTTAATTAGTGAGACCCACCATTCGTGTGAGAGGAGGGAGTACGCATTTATAATACTCCGGGAGTACACAATAATTTCCCTTTGACAACTGCTAATATGACTTGTTGTAATTAGTGCATAATAAAAGTGGTGTTGGTGATGGACTTAAGTGAAAGTAATAGTATTCTAATCACAGCATGATATGTTAATAGTTGTATAAAGTGTTATGTCTGTGATAATAATTGTGTTTAATTCCAAATGACCATGCCTTGCATATGCAGGAACTGTTGTCCAAGCATAGTTAACAGAACCCTTGAATATCTTGCTGCAGTGTGCTATGGTATCTGCAATGACAAAATTCTTGAACCACAAGCTCTCTGCGGGACTACTCAGTACCCCACCAGGACGAAGAGCCCTCACTACAGATTCAAGGAAGCATATATCAGACAGTTCTTCTGCTTGAGGCCCTGTATGATATCAGATTTCTAATGTCTTTAGCACTTGCAATATGATGCTTTCAATATAATGACCTTTGGCATTGAGAGAAAGAGAGATTACCCATTGACTGGAATGCATCCACTATAATTGCATCATATGTGCCTTTAGGAACCGATTTCATGAACGCAACTCCTGCATGTTAGTCATAAAATAAGGCACATAGAAATGGACTAAAGAAAATTTAGGATCAAGAGAAAAAAGAGATGTGACATATTAATACCATCGCCTATTTGTAGATTCACACGGGGATCCTTGTAGCCAACTGCAATGTCAGGGAAGTACTTTTTGTATACCTGAATTGTGCATATTCAACATCTATATGTCATGTCCTTTGAGATTTGTAAAATGTTTCAACATATTGGGCCGTGAGTTATGCCATTCCACCTCAAAACTAGTTAGTAATGAGAAAGACATACTCAAATTTTTTATGGTTTTTGAGATCATACCACACGGGCCTTTTTTAGAGTGGTTGTAGGGAGTCAAATTGTGATCGTCCCAACACAGCACTCAAGGTTTTGACTCCTTGAAATGTTCATTTTTTTCTTAGGCTGTTGTTAACTAGTTTCATTGTAACTCATACTTGAATATTTACTTGTTAAAGTGTCAATTTTTGTTTGTCCATGAGATCAGCATTAGATGTGAGTCCACACAAGGAAAGCAACATAGAATTTGAGGTCATGGTTTACTCACATTGACCACCATTTCGTCAATTTCACATATATCAATTTGCTCAACGGAAGAATGGCGAGATATTTCCCGCAGAATGCCGCCATCTCCCCCTCCAATAAGCAACACCTGAAGTGGTAAAAAATGAGATAAAAATGAATTAAAAAAAGATTTTAAGAATAGATTTAAGGAGAGAGGATATTTTTGTTTTTTTGTTTTTTAAAGAATTGCTTAAAAAGGATAAATGAAAAAGGGTAGAGATATATATTGTCACATAGGAGAGAGAAATAATAAACCTAATCAACATTGTTTTGGTTAAAACGGAGCCAAGAATTTTATGAATTTTATTTTGGGGCACGCATTTTGCTATTTATATATTAGTCAAGACAAATTTCCTGTGTATGAGTGTAAACACTAAGATTAAGTCATAATAATTCATTATCATATTACACACGAAATTATCATTACTAAATAGTTTTTGAAGAGAACTTATCATTTTTAAAAAATTCTAATATACACACACACACACACACAAAAGTTATTTAGTTTGATAATATAAATATAAAAAATACTAAAAAAAACCTATAATTTTTTTTATTATCAAAGTTATGCTTGATGGTGATCTTTCAAATAATAAAATTCATCAATTATCATATCTTTCCATGGTGAAATTAAAAAAAAAAATTCAATATTATTTCACACTGTCAACCAAAATGAATAAAAAGTATGATGGAATCAATGAAGCTTTCAAAGCCAAGATCTAAAACTTTTAGCATATATAAAAGAAAATTTTACAACAAAAATAAAATTGTGGAAAAAAATTACCTTATCTCTACAACTACTAAGATAATTGGTCTTATTATTTATTTATTTTAAAAAAATAACATTTTAAATAAGAGAGAGGGGTTTCAAACCCTAGACGACTTCATAAAGAAGATAAAATAACACAACTAAATTACAAGACACTTGATGTAGGCTAAAAGCTCTTAAGGTTGCAAGGAGTTCTGCTATGGTTTTAGTATTTTGATAATAGCTATTTATGATATGTATGATGGCATTGTAAAGGAGAAGAGGAGAAAATATGAAACCTTCTTTGGGTTTGGAATTGAGCAAAGTGGGAGGTGAGTGAGCATCTCTTGGTAAGCAAACTCATCCCTCTCTGTGAGTTGAAGAGACCCATTCAAGATAGCAATCTTGCCATATGTTGATGACTGCAGTCACAAACACCACACAATTAAATGTTTATAACAATAAATTTGAGTTAATATTTTATTTCTCAATAAGGGTTTTTTTTTTTTGGGCTTAGAATAACAAGTACCTAAAATAGAAAAAGATCCATTTGTCAAGAAGAGCTAAAATGAAACCTAACAAAATGTTTGTTATTTATTAGTTGATTTTATTAAATACCATTTTAGCAATTTACCATAAGTGCCAGTTTGGTCATAGTCATGTGGCATAAACTATGTGTATGGATTAATTTGTAAGTTCTTAACTTAAAAATACTAGTAAAAGTTTGATACCACTAACCTAATGTATATGAAGTTAATTGTTCAAATCTAAAAGCTAAAGAACAAATTGATAATTACAGTAAAGTCCAAAGTGGAATTTCACATTTGTAAAAATTATTATTATTATTATTATTATTATTAAGAGCAGGGACGGAGCCAGGACTTGATGTTAGGAGGGGGGGGGGCGGCGGCTCTGCTGCTAGCTGTGTGTGGCAGCTCCGACCTTTGACTCTACTACTTTATCACTAAGAATTTTTGTTTAAAACTTTTTAAATGGCCAAGTTGTTTGTTTTGGGTAAAATAGATTGATTGAGCTTAATTTTTTTTAGCTTTATTATTGGTAATTTTTGTTGTTGGGCTAATTTTTTTGGACTTGTATATTTTGTTTTAGATTTAATCTATTAATTTTTATGCCCTTTAAAAGGTGAAAAATGATAAAATTACAAATTTTTTATAAATTGCTAATGAAGTGAGTTGTTATTGATAAGTAAAAAGTGATGCAAGTATGTGAATCAATAAAAATTTACTACCTTAATAGTTTGTAAAAATATTGTAAAAAAGTGTGTGACTATAACACTACTCTTAAAAGATTTGATGGCATTATTAAAAGGGGGTGAAATGTAATTATATTGAAAAAAATTGCTAAAATTAGTACCTATTAATATACTAATATTTTAAAGATGAGGTGTAAAACCCATATTTTACACAATTTAATAAGAGATTGCCATAGGGGTGTCTAGACTCGATTGGAGCTCGAGAACCCAACCAGAGGGCTCGTTGTCAACTTGATTCCAACTTGAACCGAAGCTCTAGTCGGTTGGTAGCGGGTATTCGATTCCAAGAACCGATGCTAGTGAGTTGAATGGTGGGTTTCCTTCTCCAAAACCCGAGCCACCTGATTTGACCGATACTATATAAGAAATCTGGCCAACTCCGGTAAAATCAAGCTAGATATGGCGAGATCTCAACTAGATCTAGTGGGATTTAGCCAGATCTGACCAAATTCTAGCAAATTTTAGCAAAAATTTGTAGATTATGGTAAAAATTTGTAGATTTCGACAAAAATTTGCATTTTCTGGTGAACTTCACCATCAATTGAACCGATCGACCACCAATTGAACGTGGTTAGTTTCGAGTCCCTTCGCCTTCCACCTGATGCCGACGGGTCGGGTCCAAAACTGAACTGGCCCAACTCGTGGACAGACTTAAATTGCCACATCAGCGTTTTACTTAAAACTCAATACATCCAACCACATATGATAACATCTCAATAAACTTACAGTTAAGTTGGATTTTCAAATGGGTATTAGAATTGATTGAGTGTGATTATGTCTATTATTTAATATGTAATATGATGATGTAGCATGTCGAAATTGGAGGACTAAAACTTGGGTTTTATACCACATTCTTATAAAATTTAATCTTTATTATTACTATTATTATTATTATTATTATTATTATTATTATTATTATTATTATTATTTACTTACTTAGAAAAATAAATAAATTATATTTTGTTAATATTTTTGTTGGCTTAGAATGACAAGTACCTGAAATACAAGAAGCTCCTGGTATTTTGATTTTCCATGGAAGAGGATCTTTTCCGTCTCATAGAATTGGGCCTGCCCTGTATATTATCATAGTGAAACGGAAATGACAAAGGTTAACCTATTCAGAAAATATGAAATTAATAATTAAGACTAAATTAACATTATTTTTTAAATATATATGAAGAAGTATTGTGTCATATCTTTCATCATATTATTTCACTCTCTATTCATGATTTTGAAATACCTTAAAAACCACATGAACTAATAGTGTGGTGAATAAATTTAAACAAATGTTTTATAAATAATAAATACTCAGATGGATAACCATGCGCAATATAATGGCCTTTAATAGTAAAACATATTCATCTACATATTTCCCACTTTTTTCTTCAATCGAATATTATTTCTATTTTTTTAGCTTATAATTTTGAAATTTATTTAGTATAAAAAATAAATTTAACTTTTTTTTTTTGAAGCCGGAACCAAATGTATCATTAATGAAGAGTACAAATACAGACCATCAACTACTGGTGGAGGATCCTCCTCTAACCAAACAGTTTCATTATCAAATAATCTAGCAAATCTAGCCAATGCATGAGCAACACAATTGGCACTACGCCTAACACAATTGACTGAAATGGATCTAAAACCAGCAATCAAGCACCAAATATCTTCATAAATAAACCCAAGCTGAGCTAGATCTGGTTGAGCCTGTGCCACTGTCTTCATCACCCTTGCGTTGTCACCTTCCAAAATCACCTCCATAAACCCAACATCTATAGCAAATTCAAGAGCTTTACGGCAAGCTAGTACCTCCACCTCTTCACTATCCCTCACAGCCCCTCCCTTAGCTGAAATAGCAGCCATCACTTCACCATTCCCATTGCGAACCACATCCCCATAACTCGAATCAGCTTCATTATCAAAACATGCTCCATCAAAGTTTAGCTTGAAGAGAGCACCTTGTGGTGGCTACCATGCCTGACTTGCTGAAACCGGAACTATCACAGGTACACTCAGATGCTCTTGCGCCTCATACAACTCACTCAAATAATCTAAAGCTCGTTGGTATGATCGTGATGGATGTTGAAAAGCACCCCCATGCAAGACCGAGTTCCGCTGAAGCCAGATTTGCCAACAGATCACCCAAAATAAATCCAGCTCCTCATGTGACAACCTCGTCATGAGACTAGCAATCAACTGCCCAAAATCCACTTGCACCGTACCAAATTTTTGAAACTTGATTGCACTGCCAGCCCAAACGTCCTGTGCTGCCCCATACTCCCAAAGTACATGCAGCACCAATTCATCATCTTTATGACAGAAACAGCATCGAGCATCCTCCAACACCCTTCTTTTCACCAGATTGTCTTTCGTAGGCAGTATATTATGACATGCTCTCCATGAAAAAATTCTGATCTTATTTGGGACCCTTCCATATCCGTGTCCACAAAGAAATATTGGATGGTTGCACCGAAGCCTCTCCACTATTCTTCTCCGCCAACCTTAGTTTCTTGGCCACATGGTACTCGGACTTCACATTGTACCTACCATTCTTTGTAAAAGACCAAGCCAAGACATCCTGCACCACCCGCCTACTCAAGGGAACTTGGAGTATAGCATCAGCATCATATGGGTGGAACAAAGCACGGATTCGACCTCTATCCCATTGGTGGTTCTGCCAATCAATCAAATCCGAAACTCTCCACTCCCAAATTTCCTCCTCAGGTTGGAAAAGAACTCCCTTTGTTGGCTGATTAGGTAACCATCAATCCTTCAAAACATGGATAGAAGCACCATTCCCCACTCTCCAATAACACCCTTTCCTCAATATCGGTTAAGCAGCTAATAAACTCTTCCAAACATAGGAGCTGTTTTGACAATCCTTCGCCTCAAGGAACTCACACCGTGGAAAGTACTTTGCCTTAAAGCATCTATACAAAAGAGAGTTTTTGTCCAGCAACAATCGCTATCCTTGTTTAGCTAGCATAGCTAGATTAAAAGCTCGAATATCTTTGAATCCCATCCCGCCCTCCTTTTTTGACTGCGTTAGAAAACTCCAACTCTTCCAGTGAATTTTCCTTTCCTCGCCAATTTGGCCTCACCAAATCTGGCACACATAGCATCCAATTCATCACATAATTTTCCTGGCAATTGAAAAACTGCCATTGTATAAGTGGGAATTGATTGAGCCACAGCTTTAATCAAAACCTCCTTTCCAACCCTTGAAAGCAACTTCCCTTTCCAGCCTTGAATCTTTTTCCAAACCCTTTCCTAAATGAAAGCAAAAGTTTCATATTTCCTTTTTCCAATCAAAGTAGGCAACTCCAGATAAGAATCAAACTTTGCCACCTCCTTCACCTTCAGATGATCAACAATCCATGCTTTTTGCTCCACCTGCACATTGCTACTGAAATAGGCTGAAGACTTCTCAAGATTGATGTATTGACTAGAGGCATCAGCATATATTAGGATGTATTAACGCATTATTTATTGCCTTTCCAAGTTCTAACTCAAGCTTTCGACTTAATAATCTTTCATAATACCATTAAACCTTGGGTTATAAAAGATTTCTATAAGGCGATGGCTTTGTTGTATAGACTTGAAAAAGAAAAAGAAAAAGAATTATATATGCTATTAGCTCAGATATTATCCTTGTGCATCCTTTCTTTTACATAACGTGATCATCATGAGTATTCATGTGGTGGACTCACTGATATAAGACGTGACATAAATCGAAAAGTCTCAAATTTAATCCACTACACTATCGATTATGGGTTGTTGGGGGTGTCTCATGGACATAGAGTGAAATGATTTGGCCAATAGGTCTAGAAATATATATAGGAAAAAACTTTCCTATTTATGAATTTTTTTTAATGTTAAAAAACTATTTCAAAAAAAAAAGATAAGGATTAAAACAAAATAAAATAATAAAATTTTAAAAGGGTTAAGATCTCAAATTCTTTAGGGGATGAAAGGCATTTTTCGAAATTGGATTTGGAAAAAAAAAAAAATTATAATTTCGGATTATACAGAGGAAAATAAAAAGGAAAGTGAGAAAACAGAGGAGGACAAAAGAGAAAAATACAACAGAGATGAGAAAACTCGTATAGAAATAGCGGAGGCCTGGGATAGCCTTATAGTTGCTCAAGTAATAAGAGGTTCCTTATTAGTAACACAATCGATTCTTAGAAAATATATTCTATTACCTTCATTGATAATAGCTAAAAATACTCTTCGTATACTATTCTAGCATAGAAGAAGCCGAGTACCATGCCATGTCTTTTGTTGAGTCATTTTTTTTCTTTGCTTATAGCTTTAGAAGAGTAGTTGCACAGTTAAGTCAAGCATTAGCAACGTCTTGCCCAAGTGAAAGAAAGACAAGAAGTATATCAGTGATTGAATCCCCGCCTCTACCTCTATTCGTTCCAAATGTCTCCCATTCTCTCGAGTCTTTTATGTTTATACCTCACTCTCGTATATGTGAACTTGGTTCGTTTAATTCTTAGAGATAAGAAGGATCCACTGGTAATGAATGGGAAGACTGGAGTAGTATCTATATTAAGTTATATAGTAAACTCTGTAGTCTCATTTATTATTATTTTTTTTTAAAGTTTTTTAGATGCACAAATGGTTAGTATATAACTTTATATATATATATATATATATATATATATAAACTTGTTATAATTATATAGTTCTATAATTTTAACAAAAAATAACATAAGTTTTATTCAAGGTTTATCTAGTAACTAAAAATCATTACTTGAGAATCATTAATATTAGTGCAATTTTGATAATGAAGAAATTATAGCATGACTAATTCAAATATAAAAAATCCTAACAAATAACCATATATAATATAATGGATATGCTATATTTTTATCAGTTTTTATAAATATTAAAATGTCACGTACGAATCAGACAATATGAGGGAAGAAAATTTTCCCTCTATTAATTCAATTCCCTTTTTCTTTCTGTTAGGACATATATGATTCATGTTAGGAATATATGTCATTTAGAATTGACTAATCCTTTGACAAAACACACTTTACTTGTAATTGGGTAGATCTAGGATGTATTTAATACTTCAAGGAACAAGAGTTCAAGTCCAAGTGTTAAAACTATGCAAATCTATCCAAGAAACAAGTAAAGAAGTGCTGGATATTAAAACTCGACAGCTATCTCGACAGATAGCATCGAAAAGGCTGCTTTAACCCGATGCTCGACAACTGCTCGATAGATACCTTATCTATCGAGATTTATGAAAATCAGTTTTTTAGATTTGATTTCACTCCAATCCATGTGTACATGTTTAGGCTTTCTTTTCTCACAACCCTAAATATATATACGGATTATTTTAAGGGATGTTAAAGGTGGTACAGTTGCACAAGTGTAGAGCAAAGTTTTGATCATGCAAATTATGACCAAAGATAGAATTTGCCTCAGTTCATCTTTCTCTTGAAGAAGCTACTGCATTCGTAGCTACTGCATTTATACGCTGTTGGGTTTTGTGACCAAGGAGTTTCGTGATCTTCATTGTGTTGATGAACTGAAGAACTTTGCAGCCAACCTTTTTCTCAAGTTAGTGATTAAGTTGAGTACTGGGATCCGCGCATCTATTGGTTAGTCACGTACTAGGAGCCGTGCATTGAAAATGAGAGATTGTGACTACAGAACAAGTCCAATTGTGTATTGGGGTAAGGGTTCAACTGTAGGTTGGTATAAGGTACTGAGATTCTTTTACTTGTAACCGCTTGTTGTGATAATAGTGAATTCTTGGGAGTGGTGACCTTAAAATCATCCGGTGGGGTTTTTGCCTTGGAGGTTTTTCCCATTCGTAAACAAATCATCGTATCAACTTTATTTTCTGTTGCACATTAATTTAGTTGGTGATTTGTTTGTGCTACCACGCGTTTTGCATGTTAATTGGATTAATTAATTAATTTGACTAATTAATCAATTAGTTTATCACAAGGGGTCGATACATTTTTGGCCTATCACTTTCTCCCATTTTCATTTTGTAAAAACATAGTGTAAATAAAATGACTTGTCACCTACACAAACACCAGTTTCTTAGGGTCCATTTGGTTGGAGGGGTGGGAAAGTGGGAGGATAGAAAATGATAGAGGGTAAACAAGTTTGAGGATAGAAAATATTTTAATTTCTCTCATTTTTGTTTGGTTGGAGTGGAAAAATGAAGGGATGGAAAAAGTGAGTTTATGTCAATTTACTCATATACCCATTGTGAGGACGAGGATCTAATTTAAGTGGGTGACCAATGTTAGTCCTGAGGATATGCCTCGGACCTCGGGGACGAGCATTAGCTATATGAGGCGCATGAAGTTAAAATATTACAAAGGGGAGAAAGTAGACTCAGTGCAAAACAAGAGATGGATGAAGGAAGAAGGGTGTAGAAGCTATCTCCTCCGCATTAAATGCAAGACAACCACTTCCCTAATTGCATTAATGAGGAAATGACCATGAACAATGGTGGCACAGCTAAAATTGCAGGGTAAAAGCTTACTAACATGTTCCGGATGAGACAGAAGTCTTAGGAATGCAATCTCAGCCCTCCAAGTGTAGGATTATGATGATCTGTGTTGAAATATGAAAGAAATGAGAAAAGGGGAGGGGGGACTTTGGAGAGAATAGCTGAAATACTTGTATAAGTGAGAGAGAAACATACATATATATAAAATACACATTCCTCGAGCCAGACCGAAGAGCTTTTTTTCTTCATAATTTGTAGCCCTAGTCATTTCATACATGTTTTGTCTCATTGTGATTAACTTTAACTTACTAAATAGTCAATATCCATCACATTCTCTACAAATCTATTGTGGTGGGCTTATTGGGCCATTGTCTGAGCCACTTTTGGGCCATGGGTCAAGTTGTGCGCTTACACTCATGTTAAAAAATGATGCACAATTAAAAAAAATATGACAAATAAAAAAACAAAAAAAAGCAATCATCTAAATTTATTAAAAAATAAAAATCACATTTACAAAAAAAAAATTACGTTTAAACAAAAAAAAAACAAAAACAAAAAAACACAAGAAAGTAAAAGGAAAAAAAAAAAAAAGGAGAAAGAAGAGTAGCTTTGCACAAAGCCAGCCCCAACGAAAGAAGGGATAAAAAAAAAAAAAAAAAGCAACGTCCAAGAAAAAAAAAAAAAAACAAAAGAAGTAGCCTACATCTAGTACAAAAGAAAAAAATATATATTGGACTAATAAAATGGCATATTTGTCATATTCTATCAAACTCCACCCACTCCGTTTTCTCTTCAAAATAGTTTTCTTTTCGTTTTGGAAAGAAATTTTTTTTGGTGGATTTGGAGAGAAAACACATGAACTCTATCATCATTCTCTTGTCTCCCTCTTCCAATCAAACACTCTCCAAATTTTTTTTTCATCCTCCCTAAAATCCACTTTACCAAACACATCCTTAGAGACTCTTTGAGACCATTAACTAGGTCAAGATAACTGTGCTCATTACTTGAAAATAAATTTACCTTCCCTAAAATATAAATAATGAAACAATATAAAAACATATCTGATTTTTTAGAGGACTATTATTGTTATTAAACATTTTCAAAAGAAATTAAGAGCATGCAAGTTCAAGGAATAGCATCTATACCAGGATATGCCTTAGCAACATCAACGTACCATCCTGGAAATGCAGTAGATACACCATTACCATTTGAGGATAAAAAGGTGGTCCTTTCGTTGTTGTTGTTATGGCTAACAACTACTTCATCTTCCACATGTTCATGCTTTTGCAGCGGCATGGTGGCACAATATTTGTCGGCAGCAACAGTTCTAGTAGCTGCAACACCATTACTGCCATTGTTCTCTTTCTCCATGAATAGGATCTCCTGGGGGTCTTTGCAACTTTTAATTACAGAGAGATACTTGAGATCTAGACAACAAGTGCATTATGGGTCATTTAAATATATAGGGCAATAATCGTTTGTTGTCAGAGGCTGAAAATGGTGCACCTCACTTCAGTGTGTGACGAGTACATGTTGCATTCTATACTTGATTATTGCACACGTCTCTATTTTTTTAAATATTTTCCGTATATGGGACCCAGCTTCTTGGGACAAGTTGGCACAATATCCAGCTTTCCAGAGCACGTTTTAGTTACCATAGCCCAGAGGTCTCTTTCAGCTGAGTTGTGTCATTGTGTGGTTGATCTATTTTGCTTCTAAGACCAATTACATCAGTTCTTTTATTTTACACATCTATTTTTATATTAAAAATTTATTTTTTTATTTTTTTATTTTACATATTTATTTTTACAAAATACCCACATCAGTTTATTTATTCTATCATCTATTTTAATTAAATAATCAATTTTCTCAAATTTTTTTTTAAATTTCTCTCAACTGCCCCTATACATACGAGCGCTCTCTCTCTACCCATTTTTGCTAATTTGTTACTCTCTCTCTATACCCATCTTTACCCATTTTTCAGATCAACTCTCCCTCTCGGTCTAATCCACATCATCTAGGTCACAAGCATCGATCTACAACTCCGATTAGGCAAGACCTGACAAGCACCGATCTCCTTAGCTTTTATCAGGCTTCGATCATCCTAGCTCTGATCAGGCAAGACCCACGAGCTCCGATCCAGTCAAGCAAGACCCATGAGCATGGCCCACGAGCTCCGATCCAGTCAAGCAAGACCCACGAGCATGACTTATGAGCTCAGATCTCCCTAGCTCCAATTAGGCAAGACCCACGAGCTCCGATCTGTGTATCTCTGTGTTTTTTTTTTTGTTTTTGAGCAAGTGTATCTCTATGTTGAGCAAGCACTAATCTGTGTTTTTTGAGCAAGTGTATCTTTGTGTGCATCTGAGGAAAAAGAAGAAGATGAGGAGAGAAGTTACTGAGTTTGTTGAGCACGGAGAAGAGAGAGAAAAAAAGGAGCGAACGAAAAATTGATAAAATAATAAATGGACGAGCTACAGTAGTCGTGTATATTTACACGGTTACTGTAGCTCGTGGATGGATTTGCACAATTTTACACAGCTTTACACCCACTGATGTGAATGTTTCTTCGCCAAAATGTGTAAAATGAAGGAGTTTTTGTATTATAGAAGAGTATCCACCAACTGATGTGGATGCTCTAAGAGACTTTGTAAAAGAAAAAAAGATTTATGTTTCTATATTCAATAGTTTTTTCAATAGAAACTAATAAAAATGTGTCTTTTAGCTAATAGTTTGTAGCTAATCTGACACATTAATTGGTGTTTTCAAATACAAACATATAGATATTAAATCGTCCCTCGTTATTTAACTATCGACTGATTTAATCTTTTCACATGTATAGTATAATGATTAAGCCTAATTATTACATTTATTGTTATACTAGTTTGTAAACATTATATAGTAAAATTTGTAGTACTTTTTGCATTTTTATTATATAAAATTGAAAATATTTGACTTTTAATTAGTTGATTTTATGATATTCCGCCACCTAACTTTTTGAGGCTTCACAATTTTACATTTCAATATTTAAATATTTATTTCTTAATTGAGTTTTGATTCTATTCTATATTTAAACTCTCGATTAGAATTTTGCTAAATCATGTTTTCTTTAAATAAAATAATAGATAGTTGCTAAGAACTTAATAACTCAACTAGCACCTTATAGTATTTTTAATGGAGATGTTGAAGGTTCAAATTTTCTCACCTCTAGTTATGGGTCTCTCAACCTCCTATGTGAGTTCCCTTTTATAGATATCCAAGGTGGCTTTGCTGTTTTTAGCATTTCGTTCATCGGAGCTGATTGTTAGATTTTATGTATCTTATTTATGCACTAAGTGTGTTTGTTATAGGGCTATTTTTGTATTGGCTTTAATTTCTACTTGGTTGCATTTTGGACTTTTAGATGGAGGTAACCCCTCCACGTTTCTGTTCTTTGTTTCCCCCCCCCCCCCCCCCAAATTATACATGCATTATACTTCTCATTCCCTAAAATTCTACCGTTTTTTCTCAAAAAGAGGAGAAGGGGAGAGAGGGCGCGCGCCAAGGGGGGGGGGGGAACATGTGTACAATAAATTAATAACATGTTGTAATACACACATATTTTTCATAAAACATGTGTGTATTACATGACATCTAAATATTGACTAAGAGCATTAGCATTAGCCATTCTATCCCACACGTCATTTTCACACATCAAAATCTACTTTATATATTTTAACACACCATTTTACATTACACACTACATCACATCTTCTATTTTAACATTCAATATATTAAAATAATATATTCAACCAATTAAAGAACTCATTTTCCACTGCAACCCATAAACCCAATAAAAAATTATTTTAACAACCCAAATCCACCCATAACTTAATAACTGGCCACCATTACCATAACCAAAATCCAACCAAATTTGGAACAAGAATCATCTAAAAAACCAACCACAATTGCACAAAAAAAGCACCAAAGAAAAGTAAATAAGCCCACTACCACTAGAGGAACAAAAGAAAAAAAAAAAAAACACCATCACCACCTAAAACTCACCACAACTAGAGGGAAAAAAAAAAGTTGACCCATAACCCACTAACCAAACACTCAAATCGGCGAGAGATGAGGCGATGATGGCGGTGGTGGCAAGATGTTTCAAGTTCATTTGAGAGAGAGAGAGAGAGAGAGAGAGAGAGAGAGAGAGAGAGAGAGAGATCTAGACAACGACATGAGATCGAAGCAAGATCAGCGGCGGTGAGGGAGGAAACAAGTGAGAGAGGAAGCAAGTACCAGAGAGAGAACCAAATGAGAGAGAGAGAGAGAGAGAGAGAGAGAGAGAGAGAGAGAGAGAGAGAGAGAGAGAGAGAGAGAGAGAGAGAGTCAGATTTGTACAGAAGGTAAAATAAAAAAATAGTAATCTTTTTTACCATTTCATCCATACCGTTCCAAATTTGGAATGTTATTGTTTATCCGTGCTAAAGTTTTTAGTATTTAAAATATCTAATGTGAGAGGTTCTTTGGTGTGCCAAATGCTAAATATTTGTTACACCTGATACTAGTGTTCTAACCAAACTAGGGGCGGTACTACATTGGATGGTGGTGGGGCCATGGTGCCCCCTCATATAATCAATAGAAGTTAGAAATATGTAAAACTCCCGTACAAGATAATTTTGTAAACATGTAACTTTTGTATACAATATATAAATCATATATATATATAAAAGTTCTTACTTTTTTATAAAATAATGTACGAACACGTGTGCACACACATATATACTTTGATATTTTAAATTTAATCGATTTGATGGCCTAGTCTCGGCCCCCCCAAACCAAAAATCCTAGTTCTGCCCTTGAACCAAACAATTATAAATTATTTTATAACAAAAAAAGGATCAATAGAAGCATCATAATAAATGTCCCAATAAATAGGGGTAAGCGAGACACATACTTGTCCTATCATAATCTATATATATATAAAATAGGTGAAGTAGAGAAAAACTCAAATTGCAATTCTAAATTAGAATCCTAATTTTGTGCCATGTGTCAAGATTCATGTGGCTCCATTTGTCTACATTTAAGTGGGATCAGTTGTAATTCTGGTGTGCTTTTTTTTTTTTTTTTCCACACCCATGTATTTCTAGGTTCACCTCCCCTTCTACAATAATCAAAACCCAAAATCCTTCATCTCCTACTCAGCTAACGATGCATGTACCCAGTTACCACATCAATTTAGGCACCTTAATATACATCTCCCATCTTCTTCAATGAATGCTATGGAATTTGAAAAGAACCTCTAAGTATCAATGATGCATGTATTTGGGTATTTCTGTATCTTATATAAGAAGAGCTTTTCTATATATTCTGATTGTACTCATAATTTTAATGGTCCTGGTTTATGCTTCCTAAGGTTTGATTACTTCTTTCCTTCATCTGCCTATACTTTCGTTCGTTTTTGTAAATAATTTTTATTGTTTAATAATAATTTTTTTTCCTATCATTGATATTGCATGTTTATTTTCTGTTTCATAACAAGTTGCAAGGAAACTCAGAATTTTAATGGTCTTGGTTTATGGTCTGCAAAACGAATTCCAACTATTTCTAAGGTTTGATTACTCATTTCTTTCATCTGCCTATTGTTTCTGTCCTTTTTGTGAATAATTTTTATTCTTTAATTATAAAAGTTTTTTTGTTTGCCTATGATTGATGTTAAATGTTTTTTTCCTGTTTCATAACAAGTTGCAAGGAAACTAGGGAATTGTTTGAATTCCAAACTTTCAAGCATGCCACAAAATTGGAATGGAACATTAGAACCGAGATGAACCTTATCCTTACGGTTATGAAGATTTGTAGTTACGTGCAAAAGATGCTTAATCGACCTTGAAATGTTTAAGTTGGTGAATAAGCTTCTTTAAGTCTATTTTATTGTATTTTTTTACCCTCATTGTAGCATCACTTAAATAATAAGATGCAATATTTTGTTCCTTTGTTAAGCTTTGCAAAAGTTTTATAATTATGATTTCCTTAATGGTTTGCCAAAAAGAATGATTATCGATTGTGGTAAATTCAAAGTGTAATCAACCTTAGCCTTGTGATTATCAAATATTTGTAGTTACATCTTATTGAATATAAAAACCTGACTCTTCACGTTTTTTTTTCACATCAATCCCAATCACTCTAAAATCTGTTCTTAATTTTTGTGCCTAAGGAATTATATATATATATATATATATATATATATATATATATAAAATTAAAGCTAAGAGAAAATATAATTTAAATTCTAAATTGGATAGTTAATTTTGCATTATGTGTCTTATCTAAAATTTTTAATTTTTGTGCATGCATTAACACCTAACACAGAAGTTAGAAAACCACAATAATCAAGTTCATTCACCTAAGCAAAAATATTTAACTTGCACACTATAAAAATCCCTACCATCCCATTCGTTGTTCGTATAAGCACAAACATACAACCTTCTAGAAACATTCAACTACATTTTCCACAAAAAAAAAAAAAAAACACATTCCTACACCTCCACCACTTAAAAGTTAAAATTAACACAAACTTTCACTCTCGCATAGATCTTCACATTTAGCTTTCGTCTATCTCTCAAATGCATAATCTTTGCTTTGAGTTTTTAAAGGCGTTAAAGGTAGTTTCTCTTTATCTCCCTTGCTTTCATATTCCTATTTTTTCCCCAATTTGGTTTACGATTTGTACAATCGTTTTTTTTTTAGTGGTATGATGAAGATCAAAAAGGCAGAGTCTCCATTAACCCCCACCCCCTCTTTTTCCAGTTCCTTTATGTTAATGTTTATTGGCCATATGATTTTCTTCTTTTGTTCCAACCTAGCCCACATGAAGAAACCGAGTTTGCATGGGACATATATACCTTTTGAACGTTCCTTGCCAATCCTATTTTGATTGTACCTATTATATCATTATTATCATGTAAAATATGAGTGGATTGGGGGATTAATTTGTGGTACTTCTTCTTTTTTGATTGCTTACTAAAAGTCTTTAAGTTTATACTACTAACATGTTTGAGTCTGGAAAAACATTGTTATGTGTTTTTGGGCTAAGCATTATTTGCTCAATTTGAATTTTTTGTTAGTTTTGTACGCTATGCAAGTTAATTTATTCCTTTGTTTGACTTGGTTCTATGTGTTATAATTTAGAACCACTGAATTAACTAATATTATTGTCAAAGTTATATTCAACTGAAATTTGTTTGTTATGTTTTATTATTTCATAGCTCTAACATCTACAATTCCCTTTCTTCCCCTCTCATGTCCAGTATTAATTATAGAAAATTACATTGGTTTACGTAAAATTAAAAGCAGACAATTATTAATTAGAAAACAAGCAAGCAAATATGTTTAAATTGCACAAAAGATATTTATAATAATATTATTCTAACTTATATATTCATTTTCAATATTGATTTCAATTTTTTTAATCCAAATGAATAAAAAAATTTCGTTACATCATATGAATTTTTCCAATAAATAAATCATAATTAAAAAAACATTATGAAGCAGACAATTATCACTTAGAAAATAAGCAAGAAAAAAAAAAAGAAAAAAAAGAAAAAAAAAGTGCTTCACAATATCAAAAATTGAGAATTAATAAATTCTAAAAAAAAACAATATGGACAATTTACATTTTCTACCTAATAATATCCTTACAAGATTTTTTTAAAGATTTAACAAAATATAAGAATGACTATTTATCAATAGTATTTAAATTATATATATAAGAATTATACTATGCATCTTAATGTGTATTTATAAGTATATGCATGCAAATGTAAAAAAATTACATAATGCTAAGTTTTGTTAATGAAATTTTCTGGTTAATAATATGAATTTAGACTTAACTAAGCCTTTTAAACATGAATAAATCTACCTAATAATATCCTTACAAGATTTTTTAAAGACTTAACAACAAAATATAAGAATGACTATTTATCAATAGTATTTAAATTATATATATAAAAATTATACTATGCATCTTAATGTGTATTTTTTAAGTATATCTTTGCAATTGTAAAAAAATTACATAATACTAAGTTTTGTTAATGAAATTTTCTGGTTAATAATATGAATTTAGACTTAACTAAGCATTTTAAACATGAATAAACTCGTGATTAATAAATAAATAAATAAAACCAATAGTATCACTTAAATAATAAAATGCAATATTTTTTTTCATTGTTTTATTAAATTATATCCATTCCCGTGCAGTAGCACGGGTTACATACTAGTTGATAATAACTATAGAAGCCCAAGTATAGCTAGGGGTTTCACTTACCGGGGTTTCACTTGAGAAAGAGGGATGATCACCAAACAATACACAACAATACACAAAAATTCTGATTATTTACTTTTAAAATTTAGTTTATATTAAACATCGATTCTAGTTGTTCCATCACATTATGCAAGTTTATTTACAATATTTTAATTTTATATTTAGCTTTGTTTCAATTGGTTTAATTTAACCTCGATTTAGTTTATTGTCCTCAATTTTATTATTTTATTACTGTTAAATTCATGTCCTATTTATATTTGCATAATTAAACATTGGCTTAATTCTTCTTTATTGAGACAATACCGTACTCTCAATCACCGAAATTTTTTTAACTCTTACGGGAGAAATCACTACAAAAAACGGGGCCTATAGCCGCGTTTCAAAAACGCGGCTATAGACCCCGAAAACGCGGCTATATCCTATAGCCGCGTTTTCTAGAGCCGCGTTTGTAGACGCGGCCTAAGTGGCGCAGCAACAGGCCTGCGGGGTCTGTAGCCGCGTTTTTAAAAACGCGGCTACAGACCAGACCTGAAGCCGCGTTTTTGAACCACGGCTATAGGCATCAGGTCTATAGCCGCGTTTTTCAAAAACGCGGCCATAGTCAGCGACCTATAGCCGCGTTTTCGGAAAACGCGGCTACAGACCTGCTTGAGCCGCGGTTCTTGTCGCGGCTACAGGGTGCAGACTATAGCCGCGTTTATAAAAAACGCGGCTATAGCCCTCTGTCAGTTCGTTTGCCAACCTTGCACAGAAGCTATAGCCGCGTTTTTAAAACGCGGCTATAGCTTCTCTTTTTTTTTTTTTTCCCTGCCCTCTGTTTTGGCTGTTTTTTCACTGTTATCATAACTGAAGAATTTTCCCAGCCCACACAAACATCCAAAATATTCAACCCACACAAACAACAGCAGAGCAAGAGATTTCACCTCAATAAGATGAAGATTTGAGGCACAAAAGCAAATTCTCCAATTTGAGCAAGTGAGACCCCAACCTATAAAAAAAAAAAAATCATTCTTTCATAAATAAGCAATTTCTTTTCTTAATCCAGATCTAAAACTAATTGAACAAGCCATACAAGTCAATTTAGGAGAACAAAAGCAAATTCTCCAATTTGAGCAAGTGAGACCCCAACCTATAAAAAAAAAAAAAAATCATTCTTTCATAAATAAGCAATTTCTTTTGTTAATCCAGATCTAAAGCTAATTGAACAAGCCATACAAGTCAACTTACAATGAATGATGTTCTAATGCTATAACCAAAGGCCTTAGTAACAATAGCAACAACAATGTCTTAACAACTATGACCAAAATAACAGATGCTAGCAATATATCCACATGGTTCCATAGGAAATGCCCATGTATGAGCATTCCAATACTTGAAAGGAAAAGTGCTGCAAAGACTATTATCATAATTTCAAATTAGTCAGCAGTCTACACTCATTTACCCCGATTCAAACACTATTCGGTTTAACTTTTCAAAAGTTAAAATAACATAAGAAAACCTCACACCATGAAGTAGAACTAGAATTTAGTTTTAGACAATAGTTAAATTTATATACATGAAACGTTTGGAAATTATTAATGACAAACAAAGTACCTGGTCCAAAGTATGTTGTGCAAAGTCGGTAGTAGATATCATAACACCGGCCACAAATGAACCCGGCTCAAGACTAAGGCCTAGCTTATCAACCTGCACCGAAAATGTTATTGAATATTTTAAAATATTAAAAAGGTGTAGATAACTTTGAAGATACTCAACAATTTCCCACACCGGAGTCAAATAACTCAACAACTCACCACCTTAACTTCAAAAGAATTTTTCCCAACACAACACAACCATCTAAAATAAACAAGTTCCAACACAAATTATCCAAAATAAATAAGTTCCAACAGCAGCAAGTTTCCAACACAACACAACCATCCAAACTAAACAAGTTCCAACACAATACAACCATCCAACAGCAGCAACTTTCCAACACAACACAACCATCCAAACTAAACAAGTTCCAACACAATACAACCATCCAACAGCAGCAACTTTCCAACACAACGCAACCATCCAAAATAAACAAGTTCCAACACAACACAAGTTTCCAACACAACCCAACCATCCAAAATAAACAAGTTCCCAAAATTACAACACAACACAAGTGCCAAAATAAACCAGTTCCCAACATCACAAAAAGCCACAGCCACAGCCAACAACATCACAAATAGCCAAACTGGCTATTAACAAAAATATATATATATACAAACATTTGTTCATGTCTATTCACAAAAAACGTTTGTTGTGAGGCCTGAAGAGTTTCCTCAGTGGCATTTGGCTCCATTTTGACATACGCTTTCTTGTCCACTTCATGGTAAAACTGCACAAATTATTCACAACTGTCAAGTTAAACTTGCCAAATTTTTGCTTGCAATACATAATACTCTAAATATGAGTTCAAATGAACCATTTGTATCAAATGCCAAAATGGAAGCATATAAGATTAATTAGAAATAGGGAGAGCTCATTACAATTGGGGCTACAATACAACGAAAATATAGTACTACGAATCAATCTCTGCCCCATATCAGTTATGTTGTTTTCATCAACTTAGTAACATAAGAGGAAGGCTAGCTGTAGTTCAACTAAGTCATAAACAAGAGTAGTGTAGTAAGTTGTGTAGTCAATTTCCCATTCGTTAACAAGAGTATTGTTTTTAGGGAAATTTTTAAAGGAATTTTGTTTTACCTTCGGATGCACAGTTGCATTCCCATCAAGCATTGCCACTCTACATATATATTAAACGCATTGTATTAATATCACATAACAATGCATTGTAAAAAGTAGTGTTTCATTAAAGGGAAATTGGTTTGCTACCTGAGAAGAATATAATTCACGGATAAGTGGGCTAAATGCGTTAAATTGGTTGAACATCTCTCTCATCGAACTCCTCACTTCGTCCAGTTGTTGTTTATGTCTTGCCTCGGATTGAGCTAGTTCTTCCCTATGCCTCGCCTCGGATTGAGCCAGGTCCTCCCTATGCCTCGCCTCGATTGAGCTAGTCGCTCCCTAAGCTCTTCATGACTCGTCTCCAACCCCGAAATCCTTTGCGTTGTTCTCGTTGACGACGGACTCGAGGTAAACGGTGAATTGTTGGTGGCACTTCTTCCTGATGGGGTGATTCCAAAACCTATCCCGCGTACACGTCCGGGGCGCTCAGGACGATCCATCACCCGAGCATACGCATCGTCTCTCGACCAGAGGATTCCACTACCGACCTCTCCTTCTAGTCGCATGCCCTGTTCATTCAACAATGCTGCCATCCTATCCTGTTTTCCCACAAGAACCAAACAACATATTACACACCATAAACAATACAAACACAACATACACTACAATTCCATTCGATCAAGTTGTGCTTACCATGTTCTCTTGTACACGGCTACTAACAGCAACCCCATCTTTGGTGCGGTATACTTGTTGATATACATCTGCACGCTCAACCGGCGCCCCTTTAGCTTCCGCCTACATGTTGAAATTCTTTAAATACCTTCAAAACACTTGGAGCTGGCTTACAATATAGCTGTAGTTATGCAGCCATAGAGGTTAATGAATTCTTTTCAAATCACATTTCGATTTTCAGATTTTCTATTGCTAATTGTACATTTGATTCCTCTATATATAATCCTTTTTGTTGGTTTCCTTTTGAGGTATTCAATTTTTATGTTTAAAAAAAATAATATTTTCAGGTGATATGTTCAAAATGCAATAATATTTCAAATCAGTATGAAAGTATGATGGATTTGACTGTGGAAATTCATGGGGATGCGCATCTTTGGAAGAATGCCTAGAACAATTCACAGCCAAGGAGTGCCTTAATGGAGAAAATATGTATAAATGCGAGAGGTATGGTTGCATCTATTTTTCCATCAGGTTCAATTAAAAAATTTAGAATGTAAAGAAAAAAACTATAATTCTGCATACTGGGTATCAGCTGTGATATATGTGTTCTACTGAATTTCATTTCTTTTTACCTAGCGAAAAAAGAAAAAAATAAAAAGAAAGAAAGAAGAAGACTTGTAGAATAGTTTGAAGCATAATTTTTTTGAATTGTTTTTTTGGCCTTCCTTTTAAAGAGGATAATCCAAATTTGTATTTTTTTGGGTATGGTTATGGTTGAGATATGCCTAATTTGGCTGTTTTGGAAAATTTTGATGAACAAGCTACAAATGAATGGGAGTGCGGGAAATTTACGGTCCCTTTTTTTTTATGCTTCTAGTATGAAGAAATGCCTTTTGGCATCTTTATTTATATTTTTTGCCTCTATGTTTCTCACAAATTTGTGTTGCATTCAAGAAAGTCTTGTTCGAACAATCTAATATATTTATGTACAATCTAATATATTTATGGAGAGTTTCTTGCATATGGTGGTTTAGTTTGTCGTGATCTTTTAAGTTTAATTTACTGATGTTTTGGTTCTAAATGATGTGTTTTCCGTGTCAGCATTTGATCTCATGTTAGAAAGAGCCTATTTTTGCTGTTTACAGCTGCAATGACTATGTTAAGGCTTGGAAGCGTCTTTCTGTAGAGGCCTGCTCCAAATATTCTTACAATTGCCTTAAAAAGATTTCAGGTCTGAGCTATATTCATTTTACATGTTCTATCTTATGTTTTGTAATGCACTCTTACTATGTTAAATGCAAATTCTAACCTATATTATAGATTTTCACTAACTTATCCTTATTCCTAAAGCATATGAAATGAGGTTAAAACCATAAATAGGTGTTCACAAATTCTAAGTTTATGTGTGGGAATGCCTGTATGTGCAGAGAGAGAGGGAATTGTAGGTATTACTTTTTGCTCTTCATTTGAAACACTAATCAAATGTGTATAAGTTTAATTGGGTGGGTGAAGAGAACTTGAGATCACACCAAGGCCTATAGAGAACTTACAATCTAAACAATAATCTGATGGGTAGTTAGAACTTTAATCCTATGTTAACACTCCAACCCGTGAAGTCCCATAGAGAGAAAATTACTTATACGTAACCTAAAATTTTTCTGGGTAAATTATACTTATGATTTTTGAAATATATGATAAGTTCGATTTAGTCCCTCAACTATTTAAAAGGACTTCTCCAAAATATATATATATATATATATATATATATATATATATATATATATATTTAAAAGGGAACAATTTAGTCTTTCCATTAATTTTCCATCCATTTCTTTCTTATGTGGCTAATGACATGATGAACAGATTGATTTCTGTCCTTCAACTCGCTGCAATAACAAAAAATGATATCATAATCTACTACTCACTATGGTTTTGCACCTAAACTACTTGGAAGAAAAAGAAATACAGCAATGCAATTGAATGGAGGGACATTGTCCTCTTAACTTATAGTTCTACCAACCAAAATCATGTCTGCCTTGGATTACTGACTTCTATGTCATTTGGATGAACACTCAGGATTCTCCTCAAATTTAACAAATTTAGGATTAGCTATGTCCCTAGCTTTCCCAAACCTTAGCCTCCTATGTACATATATGGCTCTTAACCCCTACCTTTAGACATGACTCACAATATATATTTGAATAACCTGTAACTTTAGCAAAAAAGTCTTATTTTCTACAGGCTGCAATGGTTAAAATGGTTGGGATTGCAAAATGATTTGTCCCAAACTCATTGTAGTGATTTTTTAAACTCAATCCTGAAGGGAAGTACACATGTGGTCCTTTCATGTTATATCAGATTTTCCTTTATATAATTACATCACATAAGCCACACACCCACACACACATCAAGGAAATAGTATATAGAAAACTAAAGAGTAAAATAAGAGAAGAGAAAGGATGCGAAAAGGTCATTTGGACAAAGGAAATCATAAACTTTAGCCTACCATTTCATCAGAAATTTGTGCAAAACTTTTGGCCCCAGACCTGGCTATTTCCTCCTGTTTACCTCGACTAGCCGCGTTTTTTCCACTTGTTGTCTGCAACCACATTACCATCAATACAAAAAAAAAAAAACAAAACATATCTTGAGTAAATTACCACGAAGATGAGACCAACGAAGAAAGTCAGTACCTCTGTTTTGTCATTGAACCAATACTCAACCATCTCCCTCCATTGCACTGGGATAACTTGATCCGGTACTGTAGCGGCAACCTGTTCACGTGTCATGCCGCGTTTTTTGACTTTCTTCTTTAACTTGGTCCTACGATTTCTCCGAATTTCGCCTAGCTGATGCATTGCCCATGCCTTTTGATTGGGTGGTGCGACAATGGTGGGATCAATTATATATCGTTTCTGAAATGCAAAAGTGGAGTTACCAACATGTACTAACTTAATTAGAACAACGGTTGAATAAGGGAATTTACTTAGGACAACAGTTGTAAATGTAGTAACTTATACTTTATTTTCATACTACCTCAATTTCCACCCAACAATCCCGTTTATACTTTTCAGCAACGCTTGGCCACCCAGCAGGCGTAAGCGGGCATAGTAGGCCATTCTCGCAAAACGACCCCAACCACCGTTTGAACAAAGACCCGTCCCGCTTAATCGGTTGGCCTTCAGCATTTAATGGCAACTGGATTTTGTAGTCATCACCAGTCATTGCCCATATGTCAGCCAACTTCGTTTTGCCACGTCTTCCAGGCCTATTTTCTGGTGCTGGATTTTGTACCGGTGCTGGGGTTTGAACGTAATCATCTGTATATACAAAACCACCAATATTAGAACTAATTTATCAAAGCTCACAAGTACTGAAAAATATCACACCACACAAAAATTATGCATCTACCTAGTAACAAATATAATAAAAAGTTTATGATTTCATTTAAACAAAACATTAGTAAATGTAGGCCTTTCTCCCACACATTCATGTAACCCATTGGTTGTGCAAGTGTAACTGTCAATCATGTATTACAGAAACATATTTAGTTCACTTTGGATTAAATGAGGTCGCAAACAACCAATATGTTCCCTACTAGGCCAAGTTAATTGTTGATAACATTTGCTTACTAGCTTGCATTATAATTAGAATGACTACTAGTTCATAACATTCCAACATTCCAACATTCCAACATTCCAACTAGCTTCCATTGTAACTTCAACTATAAAGGAGAGCACTTTACCAAAACGAAGTGTTGGCACTTATAAAAATAAAAGGAAAATCAAATTATGACCTCTTTGTATGACAAGATTTTGTGGGATTAATCATTTTGAAAATATGAACAACCTCATTTTTCCTTAATAAATTCAAATTTAGAACGTACAATTTCAGCCCAAACTTATATTTTATCATTCTTAAGTGCACTTAATAGACCAAAGAGAACAAAAATGGACCAAAGTGGACGGAATATGCCAAAGTTGATGAAATTGGACCGGACCGATCAAGTGGACCATATTGGACCGAAATGTACTGAAGGGAAATCAATGGACGGAAGCAGACCAAATTGGACCCAAGGGAAATGAATGGACCAAACGGACCAAATTGGACCACATATCTTGAATAGACCAAATTCGACCGCATATCTTGAATAGACCAAAGTGGACCGAAATGCTACGCTAATGTTATATAAATATAGATTATTAGAACTGAATTATGCATCTATAGTAATAAACATCAAACTTTAGATAATGTGACATGTTAACTACAGGGGCTGTGTCTCATCCTCACTTCCCACCGGTCTTGCCTCCTCAGAATGATGTGCTTCTTGATCTATTGCCTCCACCCTTTGTCGAGAATTCGATGATCCTTGCCCAACGTAAACCAGCCCTAATTGACGTTTCCTCCCCATTCTTGCGTCCAACACCTTTACAACACAAACATAAAGATAGTTATAGCCAACAAGGAATCATATGAATAAATAACAATTTCCACATATATGTGCAACATTGTCAAACATTGCACGCAATAGACCTTTACAAATTCTACTTACAATTTTAATAATAACTATAACATAATTACGCATACAACGGCGGTATCCTATTACACTACTCATCATCACCGTACTCGGCCGCGTTGTCATCTTCATCGTTGGACTCATCATCAATGAACTCATAATCATCCAAGTTGTCCATTTCATGAAGATCTCTTTCGCCAATGACAGAGGCATCAATTGTCATTCCCTCCACATCATCTCGACCCCAACGAAGGTCATCCCTATGAACATCATTACCACTTATACTATACGGAATATTCTCATAAAACCCATCCGTGTCATCCTCGTTACAATTGGGGCCAATACCGGCATCAAAGACATCTCTAGCTTTCGTTTTAACGACGACATACCAATCTTTGGGCCTTTTATCTTGAACATAAAATACTTGTATAGCTTGAGACACCAAGACATATGGTTCATGCACCATTTCCTCCCCACCATGTATGGAGTGAGTAAAATTCACCATAGGAAACCCAAACTCATCAGTCTTATATCCCTTCCTATTTTAATCATCAACCCATGTACACTTGAATAACACATGTTTGATACTGCCAGAATAATTCAACTCAATAATATCTCTCAACACACCGTAGTACGTAATGCCACCTTCAGTGGCGACACTAACTCCACTATTCTACGTTGTTCTATTTGCCTCGACATCGGAACTCCTAAATTTTAACCCATTTATGACATAATGTTTCAGCCGATTGACTGAAGTATATGGCCCTTTGGAAAGTGTGACAAGGGCATCAGTAAGTGCAGTACTTTCCCTATCAGCATCAGTCATAGACATCACCTAAGATAACCAAACAAACTTATTATCATTAGTACAATCATTCTACTTATGGGAAAGTTGCAAGCTTAAGAAGTGGCACCTACGTGAGACCTAAACCAGCTACAAAACTTCTCCATGTGGTGCTTATGAATAATAGCATTGGATATACGACAGTGGCCCCTTCGAAGTTCACCCTCTATGGCCCTTTTGTGCATCCTGCATGCGATGGCAATTGTATTAGTGTTAGCACACGTAGCGAACATTGGATTTTCATACCATTATATTGGTGTCCGTAGTACGTACTCACGAAATTGGTAAATGTTGTCGAAATTGAATAGAACGTAGCGATGAGCTTGGGTCAACTCCCTATTGCCTAGTGCCACACTTGAAACCGCCCCTGTTGACTCCTCCATCGTCCTTGTGGGTCGATTAAATATAGTTTCAACTCCTTCCATATACCGTGAACAAAACGTTAAGCATTCCTCCACTATGTATCCTTCGGCAATACACCCTTCTGGAGTAGCCCTATTTCTTACGTAAGACTTAAGACGTGAGAGGTACCTATAATGCGCATGAGAAGGTTAGCAATTGACACTAGTTTTTACAAAGCGCACATTATTTTTACATAATTTGACATGTATCACATACGACTTACCTCTTAATGGGGTACATCCAACGGTACTGAACTGGACCACCAATCTTGGCTTCAGTAGCCAAGTGCATGACCAAATGTACCATCACAGTGAAGAAAGATGGAGGAAATATCTGTTCCAATTCGCACAACGTGACTGAAATGTCCGCCTCAGCACTCGCTATATCTGAAACCGTAAGGGTTTTCGAACAAATTTTCTGAAGAAACATGCTAACTTTATCAAAGGCCTAGTAACGTGCGATGGCAAAGATCCTCGTAAAGCAATTGGAAGGAGTTGTTGCATCGGGATGTGATTATCGTGACTCTTTAAACCGAAATCTTGCGTTCTTTCGGATTCACACGGCGTGAGATGTTGGAAGCATATCCATCGGGCACTCTTACGTCCCGCAAAACTTGCGGGAAACCATCTTTCTCCAATGCGGACATATGGAAACACGCGGGCGGCATCGTGTACTTATCATCACCTTTTCGCCGTAGGTGGAGTTCACTCCTTATTCCCATGTACGCAAGTCAAGGCGTGCCTTGTAATTGTCCTTTGTCCGATCCTTCAAGTTCAACACCGTGCCAAGTATATTGTCCATCACATTCTTCTCTATATGCATCACATCAAGATTGTGTCGCAACTTGTGATCCTCCCAATAAGGCAAGTTGAAAAAAATACTTCTCTTCTTCCAAACACACTGGTTTGCCTCACCTCTCTTTCTTTTCTTGTATTTTTCTTGACATTTCTTTCCCAGACAACGTCCAACTAAACTTTCTGTGTCCACAATTATGCTTGCCGCAACTTGTGGCATAGGAGCCCCTCGCATATCAGTAGATCCATCAAATAATGTATCTTCTTCCCGAAATTCGTGGTCCCTACCCAACCATCGTCTATGTCCCATGTAACAGAATTTGTGACCATTTTTTAAATATCGCGAGTCGATCTCTAATGCACAACAAGGACATGCATACTTACCCTTCGTACTCCAACCCGACACATCTGCGTAGGCGAGAAAATCATGTACGGTCCACATCAATGCGCACGCAATTGGAATACATTTTTGGAAGATGCATCGTATGCTTCTACTCCAACATCCCATAATTCCCTCGGTTCTTCTACTAAGGGTTGCAAGTACACATCTATCGCAATCCCTGGCGATTTAGGACCAGGAATAACTAGTGATAGAATCAAAGATGACCGTTTCATGCACGGCCAAGGCGGGAGATTGTAAGGGACTAGCATGACAGGCCAAGTCTTGTGAGTAGTACTCGAATTCCGAATGGGTTGAACCCATCCGCAGCTAGACCAAGTCTGACATTACGAGGGTCAGACGAGAACTGTAAATGCGTACTGTCAAACATTTTCCATGCATCCGAGTTAGCAGGATGCCGCATTACCCCGTCAACTGTACGACCATTAACATGCCATTTCATAGAACTAGCCAGGTCAGGTGACAGAAACAGTCGCTGCAATCTTGGCTTTAAGGGGAACCACCGTAAGATCTTTGCAACTTTCTTCTTTCCCTTACTAGATGATGCATTATTACCTGTAACGGATGCCTCATTCGTTTTCCACCTTGAAACTTTGCAACAAGAACATGCCTCAAGGTTAACATTCTCCTTCCAAAATAGCATACAATCATTGGGACAAGCATGGATCTTCTCATAACCCAAACCCAAATCTCGGACAATCTTCTTAGCCTCATAATGGTCCTTTGGCAACTTAGCATCTGAAGGAAGCATATCCATTAGGACTTGAAGCAACATAGTAAATGACTTGTTCGTCCAACCACAAAGAGTCTTCAACTGGAATAACACAACGATGGCTGAGAATATGCTAAATTTTGTACAACCAGCATATAAGGGTTTGTCCACATCATCTATCATGTTGTAAAACTTTTGTGCACCATCAGTCGGTTGGCCTTCAGCCGATTCTTGCACTCTTTCACCTTCTTCCATTGGTTCGGGTGGCATTTCATGTGTGGGGCACAAATCATGCAACATCCCATGAAAGTCACCATATTGTTCGAGGGAGTCTTGCACATGACTACTCCCACATTTGGTGGCCGTTGGCACATCGGCCAATTCCCCATGCCATTTCCAATGTGTGTAACTTTGAAGCATCCCTTTTCTCCACAGATGTTCACGTGCCACCCCTGGCGGGACCAGACACAAATTCACACATTTGGTACAAGGACAAAAGATTTTCCCATCGCTTGCATGTTCAGATGCAAATTCCACAAAATTAAGTACACCTTCAATATATTCCATTGAACCCCTCTGCTTCTTCATCCAACTTTTATCCATTGCTAGACAAGATTTCGAAATTCTGACCTACAACAACATTTGGTAATGCATAGCCAGTAACCCTTCAAATGAGTTAAGATGAAATTATGAGTGACAGTTGAAACTTGTTGAACCAAGTGTTCGTAAAATAGAGGACAAATTTTAGTCAAACAATCCTATCTTTCACCAAAAGCATGCTAGTGCATTTAGGTTATTGTCAAATTGTTCTATAGAAATGTAGAATGTGTCTTTGGATGATGGGTTTGCAATAAATATAGTATTATGAAGAATGATTTTAACGTGGTTAAGAAAGATTGAGGATGTTTCGTTTGACAATAACATTTTCTATGTACAAAATTGTAGACCCCTAACCATGAACCTTATGAGCTAAGGTGGCATTTAAACAAATTTGTTGAAGATTATAATATAAATGGAATGTCACCAACAAAGGATGACGTGTAGATGTAAAGTCTCACTTATTGTGAATATAGTCGTATTTTCAAATAAAGAAGACAATCAAACTAAATGCAACTATGATCATGTGACACTTATTACTTATTACATAGGGGACCTATAGCTACGTTGTTAACAACAATGGTATAGGTGGTGGGTTTTAGTTGCATTTATAACAAACGCGGCTATAGGGCAACTATAGCTACATTAGGGAATACTCTTTCTATTTTTTGTATTCATATATTACACCCACGTGCATGTCCCACAAGGCAACTAATTAAAAGAAAGCTACCTTATATTCGACAAGCGAGTGGAAAATGAAGAATCACGGGTGGCTCAGTGTTTTCCTACCTAAAACCCCCATTAAGAAGCAACAATAAATAAGAAGTACGATAAGATGTAGAAAATTGGACCACATGTACACAATGTGGTAACAATCATGCACACATGTATATTTGAAAAGAAAGGTAAATATTATATTACACACGAACTATGAGAAATTTTATTGTAGTTTGTAATAAAAATTTACAGTTTGTGACTTACGTCACCGTTGACCTCGACAAGAATCATTAATTGGTATTTCATTGGAACTAATTTTTGGTTAATGACAAAATAGAATAGAAAAATGGTTATCTTGCTTACTCAATTGATTTTCTATAGAATTGTAATATTTCATTTCGGCTATAAATAAAATTGTTGCCCACATAAACAAGGTTTGAGGGAACTCACTTGTAGTTAAGGAGAAAATGATGTAGGAAACTAGATATCAGAAGCTTAGCCAGGTCACTTGCAGGCCAAAATCTACTGCCCGCACCAGATAGAATGAGAGCTTGTGGTTTGGCTTTTAAATTCTATTTACAAGAAAAATAACAAGTTAGTTATTTCCAGAAATATAGGCACGGGGCTTTGCCCACTTCTTTGAGGTGCCAAGAGTTGGTCTAAGTTGCCTCGAAAAATTGATAAGATTTGTTGATTCTATCAGTAAGAAAGAGCCTAATGCATCCATGTAATTAATAACTAATTACTTGTTGAGAGTTGATTGTCACATTTTCTTATGGAGATTAAAGTTTATTTAATTTATGAAAATCGTTAGGCAATATCAATTTATACGAAGGGTTAAAATTAATTTAATTTATGAAACTTGTTTTTATTTATGAAATAAGTTAGCCAAAAGGGAAGACATATAGTCTGGAATAAGGATCAGAGGAAGTTTAGGTTGCATATATATATGTGTGTGTGTATGTGTGTGTGTGGGTGTGTGTAGACACGCACACACACTCAGGCGTCTCTTCATGCAATTTCAAGGGCGAGGAATTCACCCATTCAAATATAGTACAACTTCTCTTTACAGGGCGAGAAATTCACCCATTCAAATATAATTCCACTTCCCTTTCCAATAGGGTACTGCACGCATGCATGTCCCAACTGTGTTTGTTTTACAATTTTTTTTTTTTTTTAAAATTTGTTTGATAGGGCCTACATATGTCTCAGATATGGCCCTATCGTACAAATCTGAATGTACATAAAGGCTTACAACGATGCATCAAAAGCATCAAATGAAGCAAGATATTAAACACAACAGAACACATTGTAATCAACAATGTATCCCAAGGAAAAAGATATATATATATATATATATATATATATATATATATATATATATATATATATATATATATATAACAATTACAGTTCTACAGCTTACAAAGAATGATGTTGAGCAATAAGTAACAAAAGAGGAACAGCCAGCTTTGGTTCGTCCTCTTGGAAGCAATGAGTCTCGTAGCCTGATAGTGGAGTTGATCAATGGCTGCATAGAGAAAATATCTTCAATTGACATTTCTGAGGTATACAACAGCCATCAAATTCAAATATAGTTATCATATAACTATTTAGCTTACATGTTGTTATAATTTATTAGGAAAAGTGGTGAGCTGTGTATTCACAGCATCCAAGCAGCAGCACTTGATCCTGCAAAAATACAGTGCCAAGAATGTCAAACAATGACCACCTAGTCAAATTGGCAAAAAAAGGAACATATTTTTTAACGACTTCCAACCAGTCAGACTATATTCTATGTCTCTAGCTAAAGTAGTTCTTCATGTTCAAATTATTATCGTTTTAATCCATTAGCTTGTAAAAAAAAAAAATAGTCAATTAATCTAATTCTTTGTCTAAATAGTTTAGTAAACAACTATACCATTTAAATGTTATTTCTACTATTAAAAATTTAAAAGAAAACATTCATAAGATTCATTATTTAAAAAAAAACTTATTGTTTGATATTATTAAGTTAAAAATTCTTAAATTACTTAAAATCCTAATAAATGTAGAAAAAAAATAATTAAATTAACGCATTTAGTTATTTTATAATTGGACAATTATTTGCTTCCTTTCTAACATACAACTTACATATATTTATCAAAATATATAACATACAAGAGAAAGAATATATTGAAAGAAAAATCAAAGTAGACTTAATCTCAAATGTGTACCAAACTCTAGAATCATAAATTGAAAAAGTAATAGTTTCATGACTAACAACACTTAACTCCATAATCAGTTTAGTACAAAAATAGTTTTAATCAAGTTGTAAATCAAGTGATTTCATTCAATTGGATATAAAATTTAATCAAAGAATACACAACCCATGGCATATACCCAACTCCAAGACCATACCCCAATTGAAAATTAACAAAAAATTTAAAAAACAAAAAAAGGATAACAAAGGACGCAAAAGAGTATCAAAACAAATCTTAGGTGACTAGTTATTAGTGATGGATAAGAAGATGATATTAGTGACAAACCCAAATTAAAACCAATAATAACTTACTACCTAGGATTTATTGTAAAATTGTTATGAATAAAACATTTCTCTAAAGTGTGTGTATATGTATATGTGTGTGTGTATATATATTTACATATATCTGTGTAACACATGTATAGGAAAATAATAAAGGATAGGATTGAACTAGAAACCAAACTGAATTAGTATAAAAAGAACCTGCCCTACTTGCTAATTATAGCAATATTATATTAAAATAAGAGCATAGATGTTGTGGATTTGCTTGCTTTTTGCCAAAGGAAGTATGGACAGGTTACAAGTAGTGAAATCTGAAAGGCTATTCCATTAGGACAGAATTTTCATCCAAACTAGTTTGAAGGAATATTCCTTCAATCCACTACGTAAGAGATCAAATGATCACCCATACATATTTTTAATCATATGACTCATTAAATAGTCACGTGACTTGTTTAAATCACTTAATGAGTCATGTGATTAAAAAATGAGCGGATGGTCATCAAATCGCCACATAATGAGTTAGAAGATATTTCTCCAAAATGATTTGGAGGAAATCTTTTTCCATTCTGTTATGTCTAATGGAGAGAAAGGAATAATTGAGCCTTTAAATCAGTAGAATTCTGTAGTGAATTCCGTACCATATTCCTGAGAACTTTGTATGGTTTGATTTAAAAATTAGCCACCATTGACTTTAGTAGAATCTGGTTATCTCCTAAATTTTAGATTGTAAAATTTGTAGGAGTTGCTCTAGTATACTCCCTGTGTACTGGAGTAATCTTCTCATATCAATAAATTGATCTTTTATTCATTAAAAAAAAAAAAATGCACAAAGTAATTTTGTAGAGTATTCTCACAGATGTTTAAGCTCAGATTACATTCACACACACAATTGAACCAACCTTCTTGTCAAAGAGAAGCCAAAACTTCCACATATAAACGGACCAATTAGTCCTTCATTGAAAAAGAAAGACTTAAGGAATTATTATAGTCACAAGAAAGAGAACAGTGCCTCCTTTTCCTCTTTATTTAAAAATTAATTTTTATAATAAATAACGTATTCCATCTTGTTAGCAAACCATTTGCAATGAAGCATATATACATTTTTTTTATATGAAAATAATTTTATTATAAAAAAGAAAATTAGCCCTTTTTAAAGAATAATATCTTTATCTAACAACCTATTTGCATAACATTCACAATTTATTTATTTAATTAGTTCATTAGTCTAGAGTGTATCTCACGCACTTGCTTAACGTCTTTTCCTCCCACACTGACACCAGCTTCCACAATGAATGGGTGGCCTTCAAAAACTTGAGCACTGCATGTAATGGTAAAAGAGAAACGTCACATTTACAGGGAAAAGGAAAACATCAATGAGCAGAAGAAAAATCTAACTCTAAAAACATACAATCTAGTTCATATACAAAAAATTATATTACCATACTACATATGAGTGTAACCCTTTAAGTCTTTTACACTTATTACAAGGAAAACTCATACTACGTATGAGTCGGTTTCATAGAAGAAGCAGATCAAGCATACCGAGGTTCAAATACAACCTGCTGAATAAGTTGCAACCATGTCCGGATGCAGCTCCTTTATAATTCCAAGACGAAGATTGTATTCACCTGCGGGGCTAAGAAGGAAGCCGGAGTTGTTCCAGATTTGAGCATAGGTGGGCCATGTGAACGAAGCATGAAGGAACACGTAGAACATGTGATGGTTTTTGCTAGTTAAGCTGCCAACCAAAGGCTGCGAAATGGGGACGTGTTTTTGAATTTGAGAAAGAGTCATCAAGGAAAGAAGAAGAAGACTGATCGAACTGTTATTCAAAGTTCGTTCGGCATCTTTTCACTCACGCTTATAGTAGGTTTTACACCCTTCCTACCTACTAACGGAAAAGGCTATATACTTCTTCGGAATTATCAACGAGAAAGTAATGTGGAAAAGAATTTCTGGGAATTTGATTGTACTTTAAAATCTTTTTGGTAGGCTATTATTAATTATTTAAAGCTTCAATGGTATTTGATGTGAGAAGATAAAAGAAAGTTGCACGAAATTCCCAATTGCAATTTCTTCTACCCATCCAATTCAAATTGTGGAAATGAAGGACTTCATCTATTAAATTCCAACATAGTTCATGTAAACAAACAAAAATTTATGAGGACTCCTTCCAAAAATTCTTAATTTGACCCATGTTTAACCCCTCTTCTTTGGACTGTTCAGGTTTCATGTCACAGTATCTTTGAAACTTATTTTATTTTTTATTTATCATATAACTATTTTCTGACAACTCTACTGGACCCATGTAAACAACTTGCATTTATTTTTTTTCCTACTGGACACCCAATTATCACACTTTTTGCCATCATTATTACTGGGGGGCGATATAAACTCAAACCCAAATGCTTAAAGAATGTGTTATACCCTAAACCTTCGTATTGTAGCTCTAGATTAACCCAAACACAACCATGTCTTTTTTATCGAAGCAACTTATAAAAGAATATGCGTCTGTGTGTGTGTGTGTTCACCTATGGATGCTTAGACCCTTCTTGAATACATGTGACATCTTCTATATGAAAAACCAAGAGCAACAGACAGAAATCTGAAATAAGAAAAGGACCTTACATATATATACTGTCAAGGCATTGCTCAATTTTTATAATAACACATTATATAATACATTTGTGATTTCATTAATTAATTAGTTACTGTGGCATGCAATTGAGTATTGGTCCACATCAAAAGCAATACAGTAAGAAACATCCACTTTAGTTCATTTCTGATTCCTTCAGATACAGTGACATATATGTCAAATTATGCTGGCAACAAAAGCACTAACACTTAAACTTGTACAGTTTATGTTCTCACTTGACCCTTTCAACAAGTTTTCTTTCCCTGTTCATCTTTCGAATGCAACAAAATGCAAGTAAAGATTACAATTTGACTATTACAAGGTGAGATAGGGGATATAACAGGTTCAGCAATGTCAATGTGGGTTTCCTTATCAGATTGTATTAAGTAATTAGTACACCCAACATATATTGACCACCCTAGTTCAAGCTGTACACCAATAAGTTTTCAAAATTCGCATCCACAGCCATTGTGGACTAATTAATTGTTCAATATTGTACGTACTAGCAAAAAAAATATAAGTACAAAGAGGATTAAAAAAATCATGGGTTCCAATTAGCAATTACCTTAAATGCTAAATATCTTCATTCTTGATTAAGGGACATGCGATTATATCACTTAAGCTGCGTTTAAGATAATCTTCTATAGTGTCATATGTCCTTGATGCTTCCTTAAGATCATGTACCTGAATGTATAAATGGGAGAATTAGATTTAGGAAGTCCAATTGAATGCAATCATGAAGTATTTACAAATTGGAGGGCATTAGGAGCAGTACATGTAGTCACTATAAGATATATAGAATTTAGAAAGCAGGCTCAAAGGCTTACAGAGAAATAGTGGCATTTATAACAGCTACAAGGTTCTCTCTATCACAAAAGAAGGTAAAAAGCACACATGAGGTTGCTCACTTTTCTAACTTATTCAGAAAAGCACACATGTAAAAACAAAAATAGAAAAGAAAAAAGAATTGCCAACGGTGTCTTTTCATGTCTTGGATAAGCACAAGAAAGACACATGAGGTTGCTCACTTTATAGAAACAATCCCCTTCGTAACTGAACACCTGCCTCTCAAAAGAATCACGCAGAGTATGTTGGTTTAAAAGTGATTAGATTAGACTGATAGCTAAAAGGGAGAAGCGTCATGCCTAAATCATTTTCACCCAATTCATTCATTTCCTATACAAATCTAAGTAATAATGACATTTGTTTCCCTATATTAGACTTGTATATCATTACAAAGAAGTCCAAAACTAGAAATAATTAGTATTACCTCTAACAATACGCATCTGCCACATATATATGAGCTCAATCAAACTGTAGTGTCTGACTATGATTAGTTATACTCAACCTAAAAAGAAAAGGAAATGCATGGACTATTTATATAAAAATAGAGAATCCAGCTGCATGCAATATAATTATACAAACACAGTCACTGTGACTAAGATTGGTTATATACTCACCTAAAAAGAAAAGGAAATGCATGGGCTATTTATAAAAAAATTGAGAATCCAGCTGCATGCATGCAATACAATTATACAAACAATCTCATTCCTTTTTTTGGTTAGAGGATATGTGACAAGCCCCATTATTCATTAATTATAAGGTATGTGAATTATGTGATTGCAGGACTCAAGCATCATGAGAAAGAAAATATAGAAAAATGCTTAAGTACTCTCGGAGTATATGCTCCCACATTCATGATGGACACACCATAAATTGAATGAGAAGAATGAGCACTGGAACCTGAGATAATTATTAATTGTTAATTGAGAATTTATTTTAGATGCAAAGTTTCAGGAAGTAAACAGTGAACAAAGGCCACTATTATAGGTCTATACAATGCACACTCCAAAATTTGTTGAGTGGAATGAAAAATCAGACTTATTGTGCGTTATTATTTGAATTGAATGAGATTTAATTTGGTCAATTTATACAGTTGTACCTTAAAAAAAATGTGAAACAGGACCATGATTAACTTAATGATGAGAATTCTTTGTGGTTGTTATGGTCGGCCAATGCGAATAAGATCCATCAAAACATTTCTTCAATTTTTTTTTTTTTAGAATAACAAAAAGAAACATGATAATATTAATAACGCACCAATGACATCAGTGATCAGAACATAGATGAAAGCAAAGCAAAAGGGTATCGAAAAGCAATCCCATGGATGCTTATTATGGTGCAAAAACGTGTGAACTCAGGACTTAAAAACCACAGCCACCTCACCATTTGTGTAGCCACATGATGCACCACTTAACACCATCATTGTTTTAGCTTTTACTGAAAGACCATATATTCTAAGACATTCTCTTTTCTCACTGCTCTAGTCTCTTCCAATCCCTCTCTATCTATCTCCTATAAATACAATCCAACAAAGTCTTAATATAACATATATGGACATAACTTAATCCAAAAAATTTAAGTCTAAGAGTTTGAGCTCCACTATGTTATACTAACCATTAATTCTTTTTATTAGTATCCAATGTGAGACTTCATTATTTAACTAACCACACCAATCACACATGAATATTTAAATATTTTATTAATATGGAAAGCTTCTCTAGCTCTGATCAAATGTTTTAATTTACTCACTAGAGGTATAGAGAATTGGATTCAGAATTCCTTGCTTAAAATCTGTTATGTTTAGGCCATGTGCATGAAGCTAAGGGGTGGACCGTTTAAAAAAAAAAAGCCAAATATTTGTATGGAACTTAAATCAGCAACTTAAAGTAGAACAACAATCTATAGCAATTATAAATTTGTTGGAGTAATTGAAAGGCATATGCTGTCCTATTTTCTGATCATATAGGCTTCTATAGTTTTTAATTTTGATGGTTTATGTCATGGTAACAAAGCCTAATTTAACCAAGGGGTTCAAACATATGGTTCCCTTATTAGATGCAGGGTCAAAGTTAGGGCTTGGAGTTTAGAGGCAACTCTTATATTGGTTACGTGTGGCGTTTCTGACTTTCAGCTGCTACTTAGTTGTTGATGGATTTTTTCTTTTTCTTTTTTGGTCTTTTATGAAAAATTATTTTGTTTGAAAATTTTAAAATGCCAAGTTGTTTGTTTTATGTAAAATTGATTAATTGGGCTTAATTGTTTAAAACTATTTTAGAGTCCATATTTTTAGGTTGGCAAACAATGTAAATATTTAATCAATTTATAGTATTTTGGTGAAATTGACTATACTAAAGATGTATTTTAAAGTTTAAGACAAAGACCCAAGCTCAGCACTGGGGTCTCCATTTCTCTTAAGTGTAGTGCCCCTTTTGCCATTCTAGAGGCCATAACTCATAAATTCACTAGAAGATTGCATTTCTTTCTGTGATAATTTTAATTTTTACCTAACAAAGAGTCCTTACCCAACTGCCTTTGCATGCTTTTACAACCCTCTCCAAAGCAAGAAAGCCTGAAAATCCTACCAACCAATTAGGCAGCAACCAAGGTAGGTGGTAGGTACACCATATGTACAAAAGTTTCATCGTTTGTAATTTTTTTTATGTTATGTTTTCATCTTTTAGTAAATGTTGGAATTTGAATGATAATTATTATAAATAAAAAATTTCATTGGTTCAATTGCTACTCATTAGCTTCCAAGAAAAAATGGAAAAAAAAAAATAAAAAAAAAAAGTCAATTGCATTGCAAATATTATCAAAACAATGTTGCTCAACAAAAATGAATAATAATTATAAAAAACACAAAGAAAAAGCAATTCATTGGTCCAATTTCTACTCATTAAAGGGGAAAAAATCATAAACATGAATGTACATAAGTTGAAAAGAACATATTAAAAAAATATGGCTAAGCAAAAATGAATGATAATTATTTAAAAAGAAAAAAGAAAAGAAAAAGCAATTCATTGGTCCAATTGCTACTCATTAGCTTCCAAGAAAAAAGAAAAAAGAAAAATAAAGTTTTTGTAATTTCAATTGAAAGTTCGACCAATTGAGATGAGTTAGATTCCAGCTTGACACCTAGTTTGACCGATTGACAGTACGTGTATCAACAAAAATCAGAAACACGAAAAGCCATAACTTATTCGTGTCAAACCCAATTCATAATCCGTTTGTTGCGCTATTTAAAGGATATCATAAGCTATAACAAGAGAGGTTTTCATGGAGAGAAATTATTGTTTGTACAGCTAGAGTTAGTATAACCAAGTTTTTCTCAATTTTACGATACCAGAAACATTCAAAGTAGATTGTAAGAGTTCAAGACCACAGAGAAAAATTAACATAGTGTTGCTGCTACCATAGTGATTAGCTAACACATGGGGCACTTTGATTGGCTAGCTAGGTTTTTCATTTATTTAAAACAAAAGTAACAAACAGGCCTCATAACACCAGCAAAATACATGCTTGTAAGACCAGTAAACAGGACTCATAACACCAACAAACAGGACTCATAACACCAGTAAAATTATAATCACAATCCAAGCAAGAAGAACATAACTGTTGTGTTTAGATTCTTTTCTGTGTTCATAATCATAACATTAAAAAAGTTTAAAAAATTTCACTTCAATTGATTAATGAATAACTGAAATCATGATTTCAGTAGGAAAGTGTATTGGCACTTTTGGGCAACTGAGAATTTGTCGCATCAAATTTAATGAGTTAGATAGTTAGGCCACTATTCACTAAACTTGGATTCATGTTTGAAGTTCCAAGAAATTTTCATAATTCCCTTATTATTTTGGGAAGTTTTGAAATATTCCCAAGAGAGTCTAATGTTTGTGTTGAGAAATGCACCACAAAAAGCTTGTAAGATCCAGCTAGGGCTAATGAATTTCATTAAACATTTGAGTCTGGAAAGTTGGTGCAGCAATTGTGAATCTGAGATAGGCATCAGATGGCTTTGGCAAAATTTCAACACTCACGTTGTCTGTATTGACATGAAATGTTTTCAGCTAGGATAATTGCTAAATTTCGGTGTTTGGTTGTGAAACTGAAAACTGAAAAATATGTTAACATATTTTTGGCATTTGGCTCGTAACAAAAAATCATAATTTATTCTACATCATTACCTCCTCTATCAAATATCCATTCCAAGTGCTCAGCAATCTCAGCCAAGTATCAGTTACAATTCAAGCATCCAATTGAATATCACAGATTTTTCCCACAGATACACTGATAGAATTCACATAAATGATCATAATTACACATATAGTTCACATAAATTGTGCCAAGAGGCCCAAGACATATGCCATGAAAAAATTCACAAAAATGTGACAAAAATAAAAGGGAATTAAATTGAGAGTTTGAGAGAGTGATGTAGGACAAATAGGTGAATTTTTCTACATGTGGTTGGGGTGGGTTAAGAGGTTAAGGAGGATTTATGGAAATAGGATCTAGAGTTGTTGCAGAAAGGGTTACGGGGTTGTGTAGGGAATTAAAAGGTGCTTCGATAAGCTATTTGATGGCCATTTGGTAGAAGAAAGTATTTGAGGATTTAGGGTTTTGATAGGTAAGAGAAAGGGAATGATTTGGGGTTGTAAGTAAAAAGGAAATGGGTAGTTTTTATGGTATTTAGGGGCTATATGAACAATATCCGAGAACTATATCATAAGAGGAGGAGGAAGAAGATGGGAGAAAGAAACCAAATAGGCTGTTGTGCCTCTATGCTTAAAACATTCAATAATTTTATTATTCAATTCCACCTCTTTTGAATACATTGAACACAAATATATATATAAAGACACTTTCTTGTACTAATAGCATTAGGACTCCAATTAGGACTACTAATTTAATTAGTAAACTAAAACCTAATAAAATAGTAACTTGGGCGTATGTCTATAAACAAGCCAAGTTGGTAATTGAACCTATAAGGTCATTGCTTGATTAATTTATTCTTTTCCCACATATATAATAAAACCATAATTAAATTTTTTTTATCCCATCATAAATATATAAATTTTTACTACAAATGGTCTATATCATATGAACCTATTTACAAACTTATACATTTCAATCTCAAGTCTATATGAGTATATTTTTAGACAAGTATACATATAAAAATGTAATGATTATTCATAATTAAATCAGGCCTTACGTTTAGAGGCTAAACTTGAAGTTGAGCTTGGCAGTCTTATCCCACGACGCCGAAACGATGGTGGGTTGGAGAGTGTTGGGGCTGAAACGAACGCACGAGACCCACTCCTGGTGCGCCTCTTGGTCAGAGATGGTGAACTTGCATTCTCCGAGGGTGTTCCAGAGCTTGATCGTGCGGTCACGGGAGAGGAGGAGTCGGAGTCGGTGAGGCCGAAGAAGAGCTTCGAAATCGTACACAAACCGATCGAGGTCAAAATCATATCGAACGGTCGTAATCCATAAACAAAACTAAATCTAACAAGAGCGAAAATAAAATAACACTTCGGATCGGAGCAAACTTACCTTAGATAACGAAAAACGACGACGGAGAGAGAGAAAATCGAAGATCGAAGAAGAGCAAGCCAACCTCCAAAGATGAAGGCTAGGCTTTCTCTGTGTGTGTGTGTGAGAGTGTGTGTGTGTGCGTGTGTACGGGAGAGTTGAAAGCAAAGAGAGAGTGAGGGTGAGGGGTTTCTGATTTGGGCAGGTGAGTGAGAGAGAGTTTGGGTTAGGGTTATTTTCGATATGATTTAGGGAAGGTTTTTTTTTTTTTTTTATTTATATTAAATTCAGAAGCCGCGTTTTCCAAACGCAGCTCCAGACATATTGAAGCTGCGTTTCATTAAACGCAGCTTCAATATGTCTGTAGCTGCGTTTAGAAAACGCGGCTTCAACATTTAGAAGCTGCGTTTAATGAAACGCAGCTTCTAAACCGGAGTTGCGTTTTTTAAACGCAGCTCCAGAAAAAATTAAAAAATAAATAAAATAAATCCCTATAGCCGCGTTTCTAAAAACGCGGCTGAAATTCTACCTGCCAAACGCAGCATCAGCACCAAAAAACGCGGCTTCAGTGAGGGTCTATAGCCGCGTTTAGTAAACGCGGCTATACTTGTTTCCTGGAGCTGCGTTTTTGTAAAACGCGGTTCAAAACCGCAGACTGTAGCTGCGTTTTACAAAAACGCGGCTAAAAAACGCGGCCAAAAAACGCGTTTTTTGTAGTGAATCCTCATTCTTCTCACAAAAAGTGTGCGCCCTACCATGAGTCCCACATTGAGTACCGCACCTGTGAGAGAAGGGTAAACTCCTCATGTAGAAATGAATAATCGCCCCATAGAGGATACTTTACCCATTAAGCTTGAGTCAAACAGTTAGCACCATGGTCTACCCAATCCATCACATATATTATTGGTTCTCGATATTTGTGATCTTTATTAACCCCATGGTTTACATTTTTTTGGGATGAAATGAATGATTTTATTGCAACCAGAACATATTAAAAGACAGAAAGGCTAGCTGCCTCCCTCCTGATAATAGAAACAAAATAGGGGGCTATTGCCAATATCAAAAGAACCAAAAAAATGCTACTTTTCATGTGTCATTTAGTCAGGATGTGAGCAGTCTCGTTTGCTTCTCTGGGGTCCAGAAAAAAGACAAATCGGGGAAATGAGCAGTCTCGTTTGATATATCACTATTGATGCTCATGGTTTCAAGGAAAAATATGGGCATGGATACGTTGCTTAAACTCAACCATATATACGTTCATGGTTTCAAGGACACATATGGGCATGGACACATTGCTTAAACTCAACTATACATACATACATACATACATACATACATATATATATATATATATATATATATATATATATATATATTAATGCTTTTTAAGCCACCACCGACCATTTGATATATCATTATTGATGCTCTGGAACGTTCATGGTTTCAAGGACACATATCCACCCCCCCCCCCCCCCCCCCCCCAAACACACTGTTACACAATTTAACATTTTTTTTATTAGATGAGAATTTTAACAAATTTATTGTTAAATTACATTATTTTTATATATTCTTTATATTTGAAACTTTTTAAAACAATTAAAGATCAATAATTAGTTCATCAATCAAATATTTAAAGTGTAAGTTTTTTAAATTTAAAATTGTGCATCAAAGGTGAGTTTATGGATCAAATAGCAAATAAAGTTTGTTTGATGTGAAATTTGACAAGTTTTTGAAATTTAAAATTATGCATCAAAGCTGAATTAATAGATCAAATAGCAAATAAAGTTGAATTGATGTGAAATTTGGCATGCATTCTTAAAATTACATGGTTCTTTTAGTAATTATTGTCAAACACATTGCAACATGAGCAAGTCTAAATAAAATTTTCCATGAATATAAAAAATTCAAATAATCATAACCAAATTTCTCTTCCAAATAACGCACAATTCCTCCAGAGAGCAAAGAAAATAATAATAACAATTGTGGGGATCAACAGCTTGGATAAGGGTATTAGGCCGTGGGCCGCGCTCGAAGACGTCAATAAGGCCGAGGACAAACAAGTATTAGTAAAGACAAGTAGGTTATTAGGCCGAGGACAAGAGCTGGTCAAGACAAGCAGGAGATATTGTCCGAGGAGACAAATCTCCTCAGGAAACAGAGTGAAAACCTGAAGTCTAATCACCCAACAAGTACTGGGAATGGGACAACCATGCTTGGAAGGAGGATAAACTTTGGAGAGAGGAGAGTCAATAGGGAATTGAAAAATATCTGGGGATAAAACTACTACCACTACATTGAATGATCTGCCCCCAAACAACTAGCCGCATTAATGTGGAGGTGATTCTTGAATAGTGACTTCTAGCTAGCCTTACAACTACCCACTAAAAACTTCAAAAAGGTTATGATGGGACAAGTATCAAGAAGATGAGTTACTTGATCAACAGGTGGACGGCTAGGATGAGAGGAGGGGAGGAGTATAAAAATGAAAGGAGTCCTTTACAGAAGAGAGATAAGAAGAAGAAGAAGAAGAAGAAGAGAGAAAACCTCTTTGTAACCAAGAACTTGAGTATTTGTATAAGTCTGAGAAATATATACAAGAACATACCATTCTCGGACTTAACTGAAGAGTGCTTTTCTTTTCAACTTGTTCTTTACGTTCATTCCTAGGTTAAACTAATTTGTAGTGATTCTTATTGGACTCACTGAACATTCAACGTTCAACATTAAACTCATTCTCTAACAAATTCATTGTTGTGGGTCTATTGTGTCATTATCCCAACCCATTGAGCTCTGAACCAATTCACGTCCTTACAACAATAATAAGCGAGACAAAATTTACTTCTAAATTAAAATTTTAAGAATATCCTTGAAGCCCATTAATGCAATTTAATGTGCACTTAATTAGTTTTTTTCCACAATAGTTTATTTGTTTAATTATGATTTTTTAAAGTCACATTTATATATATTTTTGGCTTGTTTCCATTTCTCTATTATATCGTAGGCGACAAAATGCAATTTAATGTGCACTTAAATACTTTTTTTTCTCAAGTTTATTTGTTTATTTATGATTTTTTAAAGTCACATTAAATGTTTTTTTGGCTTGTTTCCATTTCTCTATTATATTGTAGGCGACAAACTATAAGCGTTAAAGTCACATATATATTGCTTTAGTAGTGCTGCATGCAGTGCACTGGACCGAAACATCTGGATGTAATTTTTCAACAAATAAAACAAGTAAATAAAAAAGCAAAAAACTCATTTATTTAAAAACCCTTTTAGTAAAAGATTGTTCAAGGAACTTTTCTTTTTCCGTATGAATAAAAGTTTGTCGGCAGCACAGATTTTATAAGTTCAAAGTTGAAAGCTGCACCACATGTATAGTACATATATATAAGGGTGTGGCATGGGCAAGACTTTACGTATACTTGGAAGCAAAGAAATGAAAGGATTTTTTGTAATTTATTGGTTACATATAAGGTATGAATGGAGATTGTGTTTGCATTGCATGCAGCTTCTAACAAATTTCCCGCAATTAAGATTTGTCGTGAAAGCCAAAAATTTGACAGAAATATATTAGAGACGTTTTCAGGTTACTTTCACTCTCACAAATTCATTCATTTTCGAAAACATTTTAAAAGAGATTAAAAAATAAGTAAAATTTTTTCAATTTTTAATAATTTTTTTGTAAAAATAGTATATTATTGTGCAGTCAAAGATAGACGTTAATAAAATCCAAAAGAAAAAGGATTTCACGTGTAATGGGTGATCTTGCTAGCTAGGGCCGTTACTTGGATATATCCTAATACCCACAGCTATTGCATGCACAAGGATGAGAGTGACAGGCGAATGGGCATTTAGCCATTTACTGGTTTGGACACCAAAAAAGTTTGGCCACGTGTATATATACATATATATATATTGAGGATTGGGGATTTCCCTTAATTGCCTCTTAGTTCTTGCAGGTAGGCTGCTCACCTGTGCTTTTTAGATTCTATTCTATATTTAAACCATTCATTAGAATATAAACATAGTTATAATAAATATCTAATGCTAGAATATATAGCTTCATATATAAACTCAATTCATAACACCTGTTAATAATTAACATAATATAATAATCAAATTTCATATTTAGCTTCATATGCAAGCACAATCATATTATGTTAAACTTTTTCATACATTGCACAGATTACTTACTTTCTTCATTATCAATTATTATATATAGATCAAACTACTTAACTAAGTTCTATGATTTTCGGTCTATAAATGCTAATATATTTGATGCATTCCAATTAGTTCAGTTGCTAATAAAGCCTCCTATTTTCGAATAAAAAACATGGGCTCAAATTTTGTCCATATAAAAAACTGAAAGCTCAGATTTGTGTGAAAACGCAAGAGCTTGTTCAGACCCCCAATAAAAATTACGGCTAGATTACTTTTACTTTAACTTAAGTTAAGTGCGGAATAAGAGTAAATGAACGTAAACAACTGATATAACTACCCTAAGCCATATTCATGCAATATCAACAATAAAAGATAAGCTTAAAGAGTAGGGAAGAAAGATGCAAATACAAGATAACACGTCGATGTGTTATCGAAGAGGAAATCGAAGAACTCAGCGAAAAATCTTTTTGTCGCCCTCCAAGCCTAGTCTACCCAATGTACCTGAGCCCTCCAAGCTCCTGCTACCAACTGGCTTCTCGGAACCTTGTCTTCTTAAGCTTTCCTGAATCCCGCAATTCAGCCCGATTGCATCCGCCAATGATTGGCTCCTACCAATGCTTCCCAGCAGCACCAAAACCTCACTTGACACTCAGATTGGGTGTGGTAAGTGTTTGAGCTATCAACCTCTCAAGGATTTGGACATGGACAGGTAGGAGTAGAGGAAAACCACAAGAAAATGTGTAGATGATTGTGGGTATAACAATCTCTATCTCTCAAGTATATATTCTAGGGTTTTCTCTCTGAAAGCACTCCTTACAATATGTGGGTAATGAGGGTATATATGGGGTGGGTAAAGACTTGGTAAAACAAAACATGACAAACTAGCCAAACAAAATGTTTCACGAGTATTTTGTGGGAAGGCCTTACCCACGAGACATTCGCGAAAATTCCAGGTTGGCATGACTCTTCGCATTCTAGTCATGTGCTTTACATGTGGCTCTTTCGTGGGATAGCTTCTCACAAGGCACTCGTGAAATCCACTTCTTCATCGTTTTAAGTTTGAGTCTTCACACTTTCTCACACTCATCCCTTACAATTAAAAACCCCACATAAATACATGGAAAAATGAATGAATAAAATTACAATCAAATTTGGCACAGAATTAAAGCCAACACAAAATAGTTGTAAATCACAACTTTACAATCTCCCCCTTTGGCTATTCCATGACAAAACCCTAAACAGACTCTAGACTTAAACGTGAGTTTGGGAACAATGACAAAACTCACTCACACCTAATTCTAGAAACTGTGAAGCAATTGCACTGTATACACTTGTATCCTAAAACACTCACACACAAACAAAACTTTCATTAAGCTCATGACAAGTTGAACACAAGGTACGTATAGGAACAAGTAAAATGCGATCAAGATATTAAGCAAGATATAATCTATGAAGCGTAACCTGATCAAACCTGAACAGTCATTAATGAATGGCTATAATGAACATTTATATAGTAAATGATCATTCAGACACGCAATGCAATTAAGAGTAGAGCTAAAATTAATTGCATGTCCAACAAGCATGATGCATTAAAGAAACTAAAGCTAAAAGCGATAGAAATCAATAAGCATAATCAAAAAAGGTTATAAAAACCATGATACATAAATGGTACTAAAGAAAAACTGAAATTTAAACTAAAGTACTTGAAAGTTTTAAAAGAAATCAATGTAAATATCCATAAGTTATAAAAACTTTAAAAAGGTAAACTAAAGATAAACTACTAATTCACTAAACCACCAAAATAAACCAATACTCTATAATATGCTACTCTATGCTCCCCCTCAAGCTGTGCTACTCCCCCTCAAATTACTCCCCCTTTTAGACCAAAATGGCCAAAGAGACTAGAACTGTTCGGATTTGAACTATAAATCCTCCTATTGCTGCTGGTTCCTCATCATGTCATTAATTTGGGACGAGAGTGCAGTGATATGGCCTTGGAAGTAGGTAAATTAAGTCGTGGAGTTTTGCTTGTGAGATTCTAACATACCATACATCTGCTCAACCCTTGTAATGAGATGATCAAGGCGATCGGGTGCTCGTGCATGTGCTTGGGAAGAGGGTTGTGCAGAGCCCTCTAGTGCTGATGTGAACCTGTTTATCTCTTCCTCCGTGTCTTCACCTTCTTCCTCAACATCGTCCCTTGGGATTTGAGAAATACCAATAGATGGTCCGGTGAAATGGGCTTTGCTTCACTAGGAATCTTCACTCTTACTTTTGCTATAAGAGCCATGACGAGACTAGGAAATGGTAAGACCAGCCTTGAATTCCTCTTGGTGATGCATTTGGTGAAGAGGTAGTATATGTGACTGCAAATGTCAATCTCCTTATGTGTGAAGAGATCATGTAGAAAAATGGCTCTTGGTCCTGACAAGGTGGTCAAGTTCTTCACCGGGTAGAGGTTGTAGATCATTATATAGGCCAATGTTCTCATCTCCATGGTGAATGGAATGGTGTTCAGTGCCTTCTTTTTGAGGTCACCACCGAGGATTTCCACAATTGGTACAAGAGAGTCTAGTCTATCATCATAGTGGATATATGATTGTTGAGTCGGTGGACGAACTTCCAGTATCTATTGGATAGACTCCCTTGAGACATAAAACTCTCTCCCCCTCAGCCAACAACCTATGCGATCTCCTTCCACAACGGCATTTGCATAGAATTCTCTAATGATCTCGACATAGGCATTTCCCACTAGGTTCAGCAACTTTGTCCATAGAAGCATAAAACCTAATATCACAAGATCATGTTAAGTTCTAAACATGTAACAAGACTTATCTAGTAAGAGTGAAATGCAAAACATGTCAAGTGATCAAGTGTGTGCATCAAGTGTGCATGTGGTGTGCATATGTGATGCATGATCAAGGCATGACCAAGCACACTTGGGGCAAAGTGTGTAAAATACACAACTAATGTTTAAAATATGTTGATAATGTAAAAACATGGTAATCTCCAAAGTTTGGTACTCATCAGAGTCCAAAACAACATCAAAATACCATTTAGGCATTTTATCAAACACCTAGTATGCATATACACCACTAACATGTAAAACAATGTATGAACATGTGAAAATCTTGCCTAAATACATGTTAAAATGCCATTTGGGGCCAACACAAACACAACTAAACAATATGGGACAGAGCCCAATCAAGAAAAAAAACAAAAAAAATTTGTAGAAAATTAAGTTTTCCTAACCCTTTTCAAAAACAAACCCAACCCTAACAATCCTAGAATCTAAGGCAAAATTAAATGATTCACAAGTGAAAAGATATTAAAACATACCTTAGATAGATTTTTGGAGTGATTGATTTTGAGTTTTGGGTGAGTTTTGAGAGAAGAATGTGTTTTTGGGTTGAGAGAGGCACGGAGGAGGCAATGAGAAGGTTTTGAAAAACTGTCAACATTTGTCCTTAAAAACTGCAAAATGTAAGCTTCTCATGAAGTTACTTGCAAAAACAGCCACTGAAGCTCATATCAGTTTTGTGGGTAGAGTTTACTTGCGAGCCAGTCGTGAAACTCTCTGTATGAATTTCAATATTTTCCAAAAATTGCCATCCTCATTTTCACGGGAAGAGATTACTCATGAAAATGCCTCTGAAAGAGTTTTTTGTTAAAAACAAGAAATAAACACTTTGGACAAAAACTCTAAACACACAAAAGCATATAAACACTTTCAAAAACAAATAAAACACTCAAAGATCTTTTTGGGTTTGGTCGACAAGCAATTAAGTATACACATCATATTTGAACATGTACAATCATACAAATTGAATAAGTATTCATTGAACATTAGACTTGTGTGTTGTGTGTGTGGATCAAGTATGAACTAGTCTATAGTCTAGTATGAAACTTCAATGATTAATTCAATCAAGTCATACATGACTAGGATGAAGTCAAGTGACCTATCTCACTTTTAGAAATGAACATATATGACCCCTCACTAATGTGATTACAATTGATTGAAAGCTTTTCATTTGGCTTCCATTTTACATACTTTTGATCAAACACAACTCAATTTTTGAAAAGCGATGCCATAAACATTTTGAATGAACTTTGACAATTTAGCCTTTGATTGTGGCACCATACGTTTTAATACAAATTGCTTTCCCTTTTTCCTAGTCAAATACTAGTATGTGCGATGGTTTTTTCAGCTCAAAATCTCTTTATGAGATTGACATTTGTAGAGCTCTATGAAAAAGAAAAAAATGTGAGGATATATATAGGCACAAGTCTATACATGTATTAAGAACTCAAGAATCCCAAATTTTAGGAGTGGTGGAAACTTGCCTTCATTTGATATGGATGAGTCCTTTTATAGTGAGTTTTATAGCTGTTACTTGTTTAGTAACTTCCTCCACGTGGATGGAAGTTGGAAGGTTCAAACTTAACTTCCTCAACTACTATAGAAGTTAGAAGGCTCAGTCTTATCTTCTACAACTACTATAGAAGTTAGAAAGCTTAGACTTATCTTCTACAACTGCTATTAGAAGTTAAGAACTTTGTGGGAAGTTAGAGCGATGAGTGAGGATTTTACTCATAATTTGTAATAGTAGAACGTGGATATTACTCATAATTTGGATATAAACTTATTCTAAAAATTTCTAAGTGTTGGGGGGTCGTCCATCAAGTGCTTCCCTGATGGACAACCTTCGTACCCATGGATGACCTCCTGACGGTGGACGACCTTCGTATGTTGGGTTAGCATTTTTGGCTTTGGACAACACTATAGATGAATTGGAGATAGTTCGATTCTTAGTTCACCATCAGTTTCCCCCTTTATCCAAGGGTTGTCCAAAACATTGCAATGTAATTGTTGGTTTTTGACACGCGTCAACATTTTAATGGTCAATAGTTGCACCACATGTTGTCTTTACTGTGGTTGAATTTTATTGTTCCAGATTGTGCCACGTGTCATAATCTCATTGGTTAACTTGTTGCGTCAATTTATCATTTCAAGAAAAATGCCACATGTCATCTTCTGGTTAGTCTACGTCACTTCGTTGACTCCACCTCTGGGCCCTATAAATATGTGTTTTCTCTCTCTTACCTTTCACTTTTTTGATAATTTATTTTTTGCCATCTCGTCCAAGAGCCTCGTCTAGTCCTCATCTTCTAGTCTCGTCAGGTACTTCATTCCCTTCATCCTTAGGCTTTCAACTTATTCATTCTTCCAATTATGTCTGCATCTAGTAGTAGTCTAGAAAGAGAGATAAACGAATACCAGGTTGTGTCCCCTGGAAGTGGTGGTAGTAGTTATGAGAGTAGTAGTGAGGGTAGTATGAGTAACAGTAGTGATAGTAGTTTCCTAGACGAGCATTATTTGTCTAGGGTTCCTGGTTTTCCTTTAAAGGATTTCCAAGAAATGCAACGTAGGATGGCTTCTGGGCCTGAGGCTAGCTCGTCTATAGTTGTGTCCCCGAGGTGGCGTCTACTCTGGACGTAACCAAGTTTAAAACTCTTGTAGGTAGATATCAAATTACTAGTGAGTTAAGACCTCGTCTACCTACAGAGGGGGAATGGTGTTGTTGTTCTTCTTCTGGTTTTGGTGTATATATCCCTTATCTTCTAGTAGGTCTTAGGTTCCCTTTAAACTCTTTTAGTAGAAATCTCTTCCATAGGTTGGGTATTGGACCAAACCAGCTCAATCCTAATGGATGGAGGATGATAGTTTCCATGCAAGTGTTATGGCGTGAGGCACTTGAGGGGAGCCGTCCAATCACAGTGGATGAGTTCCTTTATTGTTATAAGCCCTCAGAGATTATACAATCTGCTAGTTTTTACCAATTCTCATCTAGGGGCCCTCAATTTAGTTTGATTAAGGGCCGTAGTTCTTCTAACAGGCTTTGGAAGAAAGAATTCTTTATTATTTTTGGAAATTGGGCTGGGGACCCAGTTGATGTAAATAGTGCCCCTTCCCTCCTTTTACTAGCCCACTAGGTCGTCTTCGTCTTGAGGGTATGTCTTTCTTCCTTTTCTTTTATTTATTTTATCTAACTTTTCCTCGTCTAACCTTCTCTTTTATTGGTGTAGCTGTTACTCGTCCACGCTTGGACAATTTTCATTTAGAGCGTATTGACAATGTTCGTGCCTTCCTTGAGAGGTCCTTTCACAGCTTAGTGACTCTGAGTCATCTAGCTACTTGGGGACTTGGTCCTGAGCCTACTGTTGAAAATCTTGCTCATGAGGAAACCACTCGTCGAAGTAAGTATCATCCACTCCTTTTTTTTTTTTTACTAACTCTGTCTTCTTCACCACAAGGTTGGCCACCATGAAGGAAAACAAAGAGAAGGCTGTTGCCAATGGTGCTGAAGGTGAAGAGGACGTCTAGGTCCAAGACGATACAACTCTTTTGGTCGTCCAGAAAACTGTAGTCCAGGCAGGGAAGAGGAAGGGCATATCTAGTTCCGTGGACCTTGGTGACCTTCCAAGTCGTCAAGGTTCTAAGAAGCAAAAGTCTAACAAGACTCCTCTTCCCAAGGTTCCAAATTTTACTCTTCCGACAGTAGACCTGGATGACCTGGTAGTAAACTTGGTTCCCGTCTAGCCTGAAAACCTTCTTCTTCCTGCAGCCAAAGCTCCTCATAGGACTCATCCTTCAGAGCCAGCCAAGCATCCTCCTAACTTGGTGTTGGACGAGGGTTATGCTTGGAGGTTGTTCAAAGGACTCGTCAGTCAAAATGAGTTGAATGCTTGCTACAATATGTCAGTGAAAGATTTTGAACGTTCTGCCATCCACGACCTTTTTAAGGTAATTAGTTTTTCATTATTTCTATTTCATTTTTTGAGAAATTTAAAGAAAATTTCTAACTCTCTCTTGTCTATCCATTTTTCAAGCCATGTTGAAGTTTTACACTGCATCCACCCAAGCCAAGGAGCTTTGTGATGAGGCTAAGGCTGCTAAGGGAAAGAATAAGGAGTTGGCTAATGAGGTCCTCTTGAAGAAGGGGGAAGTGATCAGGCAGAGTGAGGATGTCACTTATTTTCTAGTAGTTGGGACGAAGCTAAAGAATGAGGTGGAAGAGCTCAAGGACGACTCTATTGAAAAGGAAACTTGTATTACCCACCTTGAGGGGAAGGTACTAGGGCTCACCTCATCTATGGAGAAGGCTTAGATGGAAACCGTTGCAGCCTTTATGAAGTCAGACAAGTTCAAGATTCGTCTAGATCGTCACTACGCTGCAAGCTATGAGGACTTCCGTTCTGATGCCAAGGAGGCCTACCCTGAGATGGATTTTGACTCATTCAAGATCCTTACTACCATTGAGAGTTCTCTGCTTCCAACGAGCTTTGAGGAGGTCAATATTGTGGACGATGCCTCAACAAAACCTGCCAAGGACGCCACTGATGCTAGCAAGGATGACCTAAAGTTTGGGGGTGATGCCTCCAATGGTTTATCCTAGTAATTTATTTATTTTTTTAGAAAATTTATTTATTTTCGTTTGTTGAGGATGCCCGTTGTTTTGAGCTTTATCTTAAAATTTATTTAAGTATAATTCCCTTATCCAAGTTTATGGATGAGGAACAAATACAATTTCCTTCATTGGCTATGAATAACTTAAGGGTTTTTGGACGGCGGCTGTCTACCCTTCTTTAAATTTTATGAATGAATGTCTACTTCTATTTTCATTCCTCATTTGGTGTTGAACATGTTGTATGCATGAACGAATTTCCCCTGTTTACATCGTCCATGTTGTTTTTATGATTTTTAAGTGTGGTCCGTGCACTCATGAAGGCACTTAGCTCGTCCATGTTAGAATAAAATTTTTTATGTTCAACACTTCTACTATTCTGTAAATTTTACAAGTATAACTCGTCTATGAATGATATTTCTTTTGCTAGCTTTATTCGTCCATAGATTTGACTCATAGCTTGCATTATTCTTCATCCATACTCTGGACGGTCCTTTACTCATCTTTGGGCAAGATGTTTCTAGCATTTACCCGTCCAAAGATTGGATTGTTTGGCTAGTCGAATTTATCCATGGATTTTGAATATTTTTTACATGCACGTTTTACCTCGTCCATTGATTAGGCGAATATACCTTAGGTTTTACCTCGTCTAGTGATAAGACGAATATACCTTAGGTTTGTTTTTCTTTTCTTCATCCTTATTTCAAGGAAAGCTTATAGACGTTACATCCTTGCGTCCAGAGATTTTACTCGTCTTGGGCTTTTAACCTTCTTGTGGACTAGTTTAAATGAAAATAACATAAGAATTAGAAATTCACACAACATTATATACATTGGGTATCCAAACTATATATACACAACACAAACATCGTCCACAAGTGTAGCACATGCTTAGAAGCTAATGCCTTTAAGGAATTAAAAATACTTATATACAAACAAACAGACTAAGTACATGACTTCATCCATCACAAATTCGTCCATAGATAGCGCAAAAGTTGAAAACTAATGCACTTTTAGGGAATTAAAATGTTAAAGACATATAGTACTAGCAATAAAAACAAATAAATATGGAGAAAATAACACATAGCTTCAACTTAGTCCATGATGACGCTCGTCCATGATGACGCTCGTCCATTATGATGCTCGTCTAGGCCGACCCTTCATTGATAGTATCTTCTTAGATGCTCAACATTCCAAAGGTGCTTTAGCTTTCGTCCATCTAGGGCTTCTAAGTAGTATGATCCTTGCCTTTTGCAAAGATAACCCTGTATGGTCCTTCCCAATTAGGTCCCAGCTTTCCATGGGTCGGGTTCCTAGTTACCAAGGAGACCTTTTTTAGGATGAGGTCCCCAATGTTGAAGTGCCTGGGTTTCACCATTGCATCATGTTGTCTAGCCATAAGATTTTTGTATCTTGCTGTCTTGTGCTCTGCATTCATCCTTACCTCGTCTATAAGATCGATGCAAAGACGAAGTTGTTCTTCATTCTTCTCATCCTGATACCTCCTCACCCTGTGGTTGGCCATGTGCACTTCTACTGGTATAACTGCTTCGCTTCCATAAGCTAGCTTGAAAGGAGTTTCCCCTGTGGGGGTTCTCACAGTTGTCTTGTAAGCCCATAGTACACCAGGTAGCTCAGCTGACCATACTCCCTTTGCCTCTTCAAGCCGAGTCTTGATGATCTTCAACGAGGATCGTTTTACTACTTCTGCTTCTCTATTTGCTTGTGGGTGGGAGGTTGAGGAATAATGATTCTTGATTCCCAACTACTCGTAGAATTCTTTAAAGGGTGTGTTATCAAACTATCATCCATTGTCTGACACCAGTACTCTAGGTACCTTAAACCTGCATACAATGCTTTTCTAGACAGTTTTTGACATTACTGTGTGATTTTTGCTAAGGGTTCAACTTCCACCCACTAAGTGAAGTAATCAATCCCCACCACCAAAAACTTCATCTGCGTAGTTCCAATTGGAAAGGGACCCAAAATATCCAATCCCCATTGAGAAAAAGGCCGTGGGGCCATCATCGGGGAGAATACTCCGATGGTTGTCTAGAAACGTTGCTAAAGCATTGACACTAATTACACACCTTTACTTAAGTCTTAGCATCTACTTGAATCGGCGGCTAGTAATAACCTACACGGACAACCTTGAGGATGAGTGCTCTAGCTCCTAAATGGTTGCCACATGCTCCTTCATGAACTTCTCTCAAAACATAGTTTGCTTCGTCTAGAGCTAAACACCTTAGGTAAGGACGTACTTAGCTAATCTGATTCTTAGTTTTCTGGCCTCGCCTCTTTTGTCTGGAAGCCTTCCATCCTTTAGGTAAGCGATTATTGGGGTCATCCAATTTTCTTTACCTTCTATTTCCTGTACCTCTGGAAGATCAATGCTAGGAATGTATTGGACCTTATCAAACTTGTCCACCAATCCATCTACTGATGCTTCCTTTGCTAAAGCGACTGCTTCCATGTTTTCCTCCCTTGGAATTTGAAGGAAATTGGCTTCCTTAAACTTCTTAATAAGGCGTTTCACCGTATTAAGTTACTTCTTCGTCCTTTCTTCTTTTGCCTTACATATTCCATTTACTTGACCCATGATTAACTGAGAGCCTCCTTCGACAACTATTGACTCGGCCTCTAAGGACTTAGCCAATTCTAGCCCTTTAAGAAGGGCTTCATATTTAACTTCATTGTTAGTTATTTGGTACTGTAGATGAGCCGTATACTTTAACTTATCTCCTTCTGGGGATTGCAACACAACTTTTATTCCTCCTGCATATAGTGTAGACAACCCATCTACATGGACGACCTATGTCTTAGCCTCTTCCACTCTGTCTAGATCACTATGACTTGGAGTGAATTTAGCAATAAAATCTGCTAAATCTTGAGCCTTTATTGTATTCCTAGGCTGATACATGATATCAAACTCACTTAACGCTATAGTCCATTGGATTAATCTTCATGCGGCTTACAACTTGTTCATCGCCTTCTTGAGCGGATGATTTGTCATGACATTGATGAAATGTTCCTAGAAGTAATGCCTTAGCTTCCTTGAAGCCATTATTAATGCAAAAGCTAACTTTTCAATCATCGGATATCGTCCTTTTGCCCCTTTTAGTGCCCGGCTTGTATAATACACAAGCTTCTGTACTTTCCCTTCTTCCTTGATTAATGTTGAACTTACTGCATGTGGGGACACTACTAAGTATAAATACAACTCCTCACCTAGTATGGATGGACTTAGTATGGGAGTTGTAGTAAGATAGACCTTAAGATCTTGGAAGGCCTTCTGGCACTCGTCCGTCCATTCAAATGCTTTCTTGAGAACTTTGAAAAAGGAAAACACTTATCTGTAGCTTTTGAAACAAACCTGTTTAGAGTTGCAACTCGTCCAGTAAGGGACTAGACTTCCTTAAAAGTCTTTGGTGACTCCATGTTCAATATTGCTTGGATCTTATTAGGATTCGCTTCGATTCCCCTTCGTGAAACCATAAACCCTAGGAACTTCCCTGACAAAACTCTGAAGGCACACTTACTTGGATTCAGCTTCATGTTGTATCGTCAGAGGGTGTCAAAGGTCTCTTGTAGGTCGTCCTAATGTTTCTTCTCATCCAAGCTCTTCACCAGCATGTCATCAACATAAACTTTTACATTCTGTCCTATCTGTGGATGGAACATGTGATTGAGCAACCTTTGATAAGTTGCCCCTGCATTCTTTAAACCAAAGGACATCACTTTGTAACAAAACTGTTAGGACATATGTGATTGGATGATAGGAACATATGTCAACATTTTATGTATTGGATAATCCTTTGACGAAACATATTTTACTTATAATTGGGTAGATCTAGGATGTGTTTAATATTTCAAGAAACAAGAGTTCAAGTCCAAGTCCAAGTATTGAAGCCATACAAGTCTGTCTAAGAATCAAGTAATGAAGTGCTAGATTTTAAAGCTCGACAGCTAGTATCTATTGAGGTTTAAAAGCTGCTGAAGCCTGTGGCTCGACAGCTAGCTCGATAGATGGCTATCTATCGAGGTTTATGAAATTCAGTTTTTCTGGACTGTTTTTCATCCAATCCATGAGTATGTGTTTGAGTTTTCTTTTCTCACAACCCTAAACATATATAATTATTATTTTAAAGGTCGTATCAGGTTGCACAGCCAAAAGCACAATTACACAAGAGCATAATTCCTCAAGTGTAACCAAAAACCTAATTTGCCCTAATTCTTGAGAAGCTGCTGTGTTTGTACACCATAGGGTTTTGTGACCGAACAACTTCATGATCTTCATGTGTTGAAGAATAGAAGAACTTTGTAGCCAACCTCCTTCTCAAGTTGGTGATCAAGTCGTGTACTGGGATTTACGCATCTTTTGGTTAGTCATATACTGGGAGCTGTGCAATACAAGGAGAGATTGTTACTATAGAACAAGTCCAATTGGGTATTGGGGTAAGGGTTCAACTATAGGTTGGTATAAGGTACTGAAATTCCTTTACTTATAACCGCTTGTTTTGATAATAGTGGATTCTCAAGAGTGGTGATCGTAATATCACCCGGTGGGGTTTTTGCCGTGTAGGTTTTCCCCATTCGTAAACAAATCACCACGTCAAATTTATTTTCCACTGCAATTAGTTATTTGGTGATTTGTTTGTGCTGCCATGCTCATTGCATGTAATTGAACCTAATTAATTCACTTGGCTAATTAATTGGTTAATTCATCACAAGGGGTCAATACATTTTTGGCCTAGCAAGTAGTATCAAAGCAGGCACACTTTGATTAGAGTTTAATTTTTGTTGTGAGATCCATTGACTCCTGTTTGTCATGGATAGAGGACAGTCACTTATTGTACCTCCTTTATTTGATGAAACTAACTATGCATACTAGAAAGTACACATGAGAGCTTTCTTGCAGTCCTTAGATGAGAAGGTGTGGCTAGCTGTGGAGATAGGCTGGACTAAGCCAAAGGAAGTGCCAGCTGATTGGGATGATGCAAAGATCAAGGCGGCTAACTTCAACAGTAGAGTATTAAATGTCTTATTCAGTGTGGTCACAAATGAGGAGTTCAGGAGATCTCCTCCACTGAAACTGCAGAGGAGGCGTGGACTATTCTCTAAAAAACCTATGAAGGAACCAAGGCTGTCAAAGATTCGAAGCTTCAGAGGCTCACTACTAGCTTCCAAGAAATCAAGATGAAGGAGGATGAGTCATTTGATAAGTTCTATGCTAGGCTTAAGGACATAGTGAACTCAGCATTTAATCTTGGGAAAACCATTTCAGAACCCAAGATTGTGAGAAAAGTGTTCAGATATCTGCTCAAGAGATTTCATGACAAGATCACGGCTATCGAGGAATCAAAGGATATTGATAATATTCCTTTGACTAAGCTTGTTGGAAATTTGCAGACCTATGAGTTGGGTTTGTCTAGGCTCGGAAAGTTAAGCAAGAGTAAGAGCGTGGTATTGAAGGCCAAGAGCAGTGACACTGATGAGTCTTCCGATGTTAAAGATTTTAAAATGAAGTCCTACGTCACTCGGCAATTCAAGAAGTTCATGAAGAATGCAAATGCAAAGGGTTTCGACAAGGACCGTAGGCAATTAAGTTCTTCATAGTCTAAAAGCCAAGACAAAGGGAAGAAGGATGCTAGGGATGGTGGTCAGTACACTGTTCCTTCAGGGCCTAAGTGTTTTAGTTGTCAAGGATTTGATCATATGAAACAAGAGTGCCTTACTTATCTCAAGTCTATTAGGAAAAGCAAGGCACTTGTTGCTACCTTAAGTGACACCAAACCTGAGGATGATTCCAAAAATAAGGATGACGAAATCCTAAATGCCTTCACCGCTACTGTTAATCCTACTGAAGGGATTGTAGAAGATGTGGATGAAAAAGATAACTTGGTGGAGTCAAAATTTGAGAAGATGGATGAGCAAGATGACATCCATATTGCCTATGCAAAGTTATACAAGGTCTCGGAGAAACATGAGAAGTTGTATAGGTTGGCTATCAAGAAGCTCAGTGATGTGGAGCTTGAACGAGAACAACTCTATTGGGTTCTAAAACCTTTAGGTTTAAATGTATTAGAACTCTAATTTGTAATGTTAGCAAACTATGATCAAAACATTTTAGTCTTGTTTAGACTGCTCAAAGTATGTGTCTTATATGTAAAGTTGGAATCAAGTTGTTGCAGAATTTACTATGCAATTCTGCCTGGCTCGATCGATCGAGAATTAGACTCGACCGATCGAAAGTCGTGCAGCTTTTTTTTTTTTTTTTTTGCAGAATTTTCTAACTCAGCCCAAGCCCATTTTACTTGTAGGGTTTTATGTTTTGCCCTAGGTATAAAAGAGAAAACCCTAGCCACATTTTTAGAGTTGCTGCTGATGCTCTTTATGCTGTGTGTGTGAATCTCTTGTGAGATCTAGAGGTGTTTGCCTTCACATACACTTAGGGCTATCAAGATCTACATTGATGTTAAGAGCTTGGTGATTAATTCAATTGTAGATTCAAGAGCTTAAAGATATACAAGCGGGAGTGCTTGTGCTTACTGGGAATCCAAGAAAAAAGTAATCCATGGACTCGGAGCTGTCATATGGTCATGGTAGTAAGTTTCCTACTCGAGATAGCAATAGGATGTTAGTGGTCTAAGTCGCTATTGTATAAATTTTAATTCTTTCATAGTAAATTTAGTTTTACCTTGAAGATAGCTAGGTTAAATCCTCCCCAGGTTTTTTACCAGTTTGGTTTTCCTAGGTCATCATATTATTGTGTTTTTTATTTTCCGCACTTTACAATGATATGATTGACATGTGTTAACCTAGATCTGCATAATTTACCTAAGTTAATCACTTGGCTAAATAACTAGGTTAATCTGGTTGTGTTTAAGAGGTCTAAAAACGTACAAACTTCCCATAAAGTTTGATGAAGCAAATCAGACTATTGGAGTATTGAGGTTTGAGAACAATTTCTTAGCTGAGAAGACTAAAAAGCGGAACTCTTCCAAGTGAGAGCTCAGTTAGAGAGGACTTCAAATGCAAAGCTGGACGAGATGCTCAGTATGCAAAAATCTACCTCTGATCGAACCGGTATAGGGTATGAATTTCCTTCTCCTAATATTGCCTCTTCTAGCACTACTGTTTTTATTTCTCCTGCTAACAATATTGATTCTGAGAATAATGATGCTAAAATTGTGATAACTAGTGAGCATATAGACAAGGGTAAATCTATTTTAGGAGCACCCCTATGCTTGCTAAGAAAGAAACCAAAAACCCTTGGGCTAAGAAAGAAACCAAAAACCCTAGGGCTAAGAATAGTAATGCTCAAAAGTCTAAAGAGAAGAAATAGCATCTCTGTTATCACTGTGGCACAGTTAGACATACTCGACCAAATTGCTATAAGTGGTTAGCCACTCAACAGAGCAACATCATGATGTTGTCGGGAAGCCAGAATCAGCTTTCGTCCTCTCTTGCACCTCTAGGAGATCTTCTCAAAACCCTCATGTTCCTTTCGAACTTGAACGGTTTCAATTATTCCCCCTCACCACCGGTTCAAGGGTTTCCTCAAAGGAAAAGTTCTTCTAAAGTGTGGAAGGAAAATGGTTTCAAGTGATTTAGTCACTTATTTTTCTCTCTCCCTATTTTTTTGTTATGTTTGCATTTCTTGTGTGTTTTTTTAATTGAGACAGTCTAGTTTTTATGCATTACTTTATTAGGCTTGTTTTTGTTTGGTTATTTTTCAGTTTTGTTTTTATTTTGTCTCATTCATAAAAACAAAATAAAAAATTGAAAAATACAAAAACAATGTGTATTTGTGTATATTGGTACTTGTGTACCTTGAATGGCCAATGAAACAAAATTTTCTAACTTTGTATCTTTTGTAACTTAGATGAGCATCTCTATGCACAACTAAGAAAGTGAGCTTTGTGGCTCGTGTTTGTGATGAGTAAAATTGAGTAATCTCTTATACTTAACACTCGCATCACTCTTTTTGACGGGAATGATTAAAAAATCCTAAGAGAAAGGCATAAATAATCATCTCACCACTGTTGCCCGCCAATCATGAAATGACATCTGTATGCTTCGGCATAGCAAAAGTGTAATATCAAAAAGTTATATATAATTGGGTATTTCTTTTCTCTCTCTTATATGCTCATGCATGATATGCTTAATAAAAGAAAAATATGCAAAGAAACAATAAAAGCAAAAAGATCAAAATGCTTTATATATGATTGCAAGCGTGTATTCTAGGAGATGTGAGAGTTATAGGATGTACCTCAAAGGTGATAGTCTCCATCAAATAGTTATGATCTTGTATGAGTTAAATTGATTTACTCATATCTCAAATCGTCATAACATGGAGACACTTATGCAATCTTGTGATGTTTTCACACACAACACACAATATTCTTTACTACTTTGGATACATGTGCAGGTACAGTGTGATTTGGCCATCACGAGGTTTACATGCGCTAATGTATGCTCACTAAACTGTCTTAACTTGTTTTTTATATATAAAATTGGTTAGACTTGTTGTGTGTGTGTGTGTGTGTGTGTTTGGATCTAAATGCATGACATTTTTCTTCATTGAGAGATGATTTTGAGAGCTTAAAATGCTGTTTGGATCTTTGGTTGAGTAGCATGCTAGATTGCATTCATATCTATGTTTTTCTCTTCTTTGAAAAATTATTTTTAAGCAATCTCGATAGCTCCTCGATAGCTCTCAACAGATTGGCTATCTATCGAGACTCTTCAACTTTTTTTTATTGTAATCTCAATAGCTCTCGATAGCTATCTCGATCTATCGAGAAACTCTCTGTCTCCTCGATAGCTTCTCGATAGCTACCTCGATCCATCAAACTTCTTTGTTGTCAAACCTCTCGTTGATCCTCAATAGCTAGTTCGACAGTTGGAAAGCGCCTCTTTAAAGCTCGATAGCTCTTGATTGATCGAGCTTTATGAGGATTCTATATAAAGAGCCTTCGCGATTTCAGTTCTCACTCCCTCAATCTCTCTCGACAAACTTCAAGCTTTTCACCTCCCAAACTCACTTTTCTCTCTCTAACCTTCAGTCCACGTGATTTTCAGCCTTTTCTTGCCTCTAATAACTTGGTATGATCTCTCTATCTCTCATTCTTTATGCATTCCATGCATTTAGATCTAGGTTTTGAGTTGTTTGAAAAATTTTGGGGTTTTTCAAAATTGATGAAGGTTTTGTGCAATTTTTGGGATAGGTGTTGCTTTAGTAAGTTTAAAATCTCATGCATTGCATCACACTCGCATTATAACAATGTTTCATGCATTTTAGATGTGTGTTTACTTTGTTACTATGTTGTGTGCTGGTAGGTTTGGATTGGGCTGAGCCTATGATGTATTTATTTTTGCATGTCACATGTTCATGCATTCTCATGCATACGTACCTTCAATTCTATATATTTTGATATATATGTTGCTTGATACTTTTCTGATTGTCTCTCTCTTTCTCTTCCTCTTATGTTAGTTGCATCATGGCACCTAAGCGTAAATCTGTTCTGTCTCGGAACCCCCTTCATTCCGGGGCATCTTCATCTTCTTCTCCTTCTGACCTCACTCATTTTCACGTACGGTTCCACGCAAGTCTGTCCAAGAATCAAATAATGAAGTGCTGGATTTTAAAGTTCGATAGCTAGTATCTATCGAGGTTTAAAAGCTGTTGAAGCCCGTTGCTCGACAGCTAGCTCGATAGATGGCTATCTATCGAGGTTTATGAAATTTAGTTTTTCTGGACTGTTTTTCATCCAATTTGTGAGTATGTGTTTGGGTTTTCTTTTCTCACAACCCTAAACATATATAAAGATTATTTTAAAGGTCGTATCAGGTTGCACAACCAAGAGCGCAATTGTACAAGAGCATAATTCATCAAGTGTAACTAGAAACCTAGTTTGCCCTAGTTCTTGAGAAGCTGCTGTGTTTGTACACTGTAGGGTTTTGTGGCCGATCAACTTCGTGATCTTCATGTGTTGAAGAACAGAAGAACTTTGCAGCCAACCTACTTCTCAAGTTGGTGATTAAGTTGCATACTGGGATCCGTGCATCTTTTGGTTAGTCATGTACTGGGAGCCGTGCAATACAAGGACAGATTGTCACTATAGAACAAGTCCAATTGGGTATTGGGATAAGTGTCCAACTGTAGGTTGGTATAAGGTACTGGGATTCATTTACTTGTAACCACTTGTTTTGATAATAGTAGATTCTCAGGTGACCTTAAAATCACCTGGTGGGGTTTTTGCCGTGTAGGTTTTTCCCATTCGTAAAAAAATCACCGTGTCAAATTTATTTTTCACTGTATTTAGTTATTTGGTGATTTGTTTGTGCTGCCATGCTCATTACATGTAATTGAACCTAATTAATTCACTTGGCTAATTAATTGGTTAATTCATCACAAAGGGTCAATACATTTTTGGCTTATCAAAAACAAACTTTGATTGGTAATGAAGGATGTCTTTTCTTGATCTGCATCGTCCATCCTTATCTGGTTGTAACCTGAAAAGACGTCCATGAAGCTGAGTAACTGATGACCTGCTATTGAATCCACCAATTGGTCAATGCGTGGCAACGGATAACTATCCTTGGGGCAAGTTTTGTTCAAATCAGTGAAGTCTACACACATCCTCCACTTGCCATTAGCCTTCTTAACCATCACCAAATTAGCTAACCAATCCAGGTAATAGACTTCTCGACTAAATTCTACTATGGTTAATTTCTAGACCTTTTCTTTGATAGCCTTATCTCGCTCAAGAGTAAAGACTCTTTTCTTCTGACGAACAGGCTTGGAAGATGGATACACATTCAAGCACTGAGTAATGACACTTGGGTCAATCCCTGGCATATCTTCATGACTCCATGCGAACACATCAGTACTCTTCCTTAAGAATTGGATGAGGTCTTGCTTCGTCTCTTCCTCCATACTTATTCCAATTTTGGCAAACTTCCCAGGGTCACCCTTGTCCAGAGGAACATCTTCCAGTATTTCAATAGGCTCTGCAATAACCCTTCTTTCCTCTATGTTCATCGTCTATACATGCTCGTCCATAGCCAACATGGCTAGGTAGCATTCTCTAGCGGCCAACTGATCTCCTTGCACTTGCCCTACTCCATACTTTGTTGGCAATTTAACAAATAAGTAATAGGTAGATGTCACTACCTTCCAATTGTTTAGAGTTGGTCATCCAATGATGGCATTGTAGGAAGATGAACAATCTACGATGAGGAAGTTCACTTCTTTAGCTATCTACTGCGGATATACTCCTACCACGATGGGTAGAGTAATAGTGCCTACTGGTTGTACCTTCATTCCTCCAAATCCAACTAAGGTTGAATTCACTGAACAAAGTTGATCTCATCCAAACTTCATCTGTTGGAAGGCGGGGTAATATAAAATATCTACCGAACTTCCATTATCCACCAACACCTTTCTAGTCGTGTAATCTTCAATGAGAAAAGTAAGGACGATTGCATCATCATGTGGATGATGGACCCTTCCAGCGTCTTCGTTTGTGAAAGTAATGGCCTACTCTTCTACCCCCTTCATCCTTGGAACTCATCTAGAGAGTTAGACGTTCTGCACCACTTTCAAGTAAAAAGTCTTCCTTGACTTGGAAGATTGCCCTGATGAAGTTCCTCCCACAATGACTCTTATTTCTCCAAGTAGGGGCTGTGATAGCTCTTCTAGCTTTCCTTTCAACTTCTCGTCTTTGTGATCTCGTCTAGGGAAATTTCTCAACTTTCCTTGTTTGATGAGATTTTCAATCTGCTGCTTCAAATCATAGCATTCGTCCATGTCGTGCCCATGGTCTCTATGAAAGCGACAATACTTGTTCTTATTACACTTATTAGGATCTCCCTTCATCTTCTCTAGCCACTTCAAGGATGGGTCATCCTTGATCTGCACAAGCACTTGGTCAAATGGAACATTCAAAGGCATGTAATGCTGACTTCGACCCGAAGACGAACTTGCCTTCTTGTTATCTTTGTCCTTCTCCTCTCCTGTTTAAGCCTTCTTTGGACAAGGGCCTTGTTCTGGATGACGAGGGAACTCTACTTCTATTTGTTCTGTTTTGTTTCTCTTCTTGGCGATGATCGCGTCTTCTTCATTCATAAAGCTTTTGGTTGAATGGACGAGTTCATCTATGGTCTGTGGTTCTTGTTCATAGAACTTGTAAATGATTAAATCTGCACTAACTCCATTGAAGAATGCTACTAACAATAACTTGTCGTCCATCTCATCTACCGTCAAGACTTCCCTGTTGAAATGAGTAATGAAGAACCACAAACTTTCATTGTCCCCTTGCTCTATGGTCAATAGGCTGGACGAGGAGCGTTTATGCATTTATCCTCTGATAAAGTTGTTGACGGACAACTTACTTAACTCCTCAAAAGAACCAACAGTATTCGGAGGTATTTTGCTAAATCACACTTGTGTTGGCCCCTTAAGGGTAGTTGGGAAGACCCTACACATTATTTCATTTGGAACCCCTTGAAGGTGTATCGTGGTCTTGAAGGTGGTAATGTGATTACATGGGTCACGCGTTCCATCATAAGAGTCCATGGAGGACATCTTGAACTTGGAAGGTAGGGGATGACTGTTGATGGAAGCTATAAGGGGTAATCAGTTCAATGAACTAAGTCATCTACAAGATTCATTCTTCTCATATTCTCCCTGATCTCGTCCATGGCTTTCCTCATTTGATCCATCTCCTTCTCTAAGTGTGGCACTCTACATGAAGAGGTACCCCTTGACTGATTCTCGTGCTCCACATTTTCTCCTTCTCTAACTTCTTAACTCTGAGCTTGTCCTTCTATACACCGTTCATGATGTTGCCTTCTTTGGTTAATCTCCTAAGTCAACTCTTGGTTTTGACGGGTTAATTCTGCCATGGTGGCTGCCATAGACTGCATTTGTTGGATGGAAGGCGGTTTTATGACAAGTGCTGACTGGTGAGTGCGGTTAGGATGGCTAGAAGTGTTTCCACTCTCCTGGTGGCCTGGACTAGTGGTCATTGACCTTGTCCGAATCATACAGCCTTTTATCTGAGAAAGATAAATTGTAAAATACAAATTTAACTTTTCCACAGATGGCACCAACTGATGATGTACAAAAAAATCAGTAAGCTGAATACTCTAGGCTTCAATAGACTTAGGTTGTTTGGAAGGCCTGAAAAAGAAGTACAAGATCAAAGGTGACCGGGTTGAACCGGCGAAGAACCCTCCGATGCTTAAGTTAGTTTTTCTCTCAAGAACTGAAGAATCCCAACTTTTAGGAGTGGTGGAAAATTACCTTCATTTCATATGGATGAGTCTTTTTATAGTGAGTTTTGGAGCGGTTACTTGCTTAGTAACTTCCTCCACATGGATGGAAGTTGGAAAGTTCAGACTTAACTTCCTCAACTGCTATAGAATTTAGAAGGCTTAGTCTTATCTTCTACAACTGCTATTAAAAGTTAAGAACTTAGTTGGAAGTTAAAGCGATGAGTGAGGATTTTGCTCATAATTTGTAATAGTAGAATGTAGTTTGGATTATAAGCTTTTGGAAATAAACTTATTCTAAAAATTTCTAAGTGTTGAGGGTCGTCCATTAGGTGCTTCCCTGACGGACGACCTTTGTACCCATGGACAACCTCCTGACGGTGGACAACCTTTTTATGTTGGGTTAACATTTTTTGCCTTGGACGACACTATGGATGAATTAGAGATAGTCCAATTCTTAGTTCACCATCAATTTCAAGTTCAAGAAACTTGATTTTTAAATAGGCTTCCATCAATTCTCCCTTTAGCCCTTCAACTTCACATTTTGCCTCCTTAAGTTGCACAAGTATGCACTTATACTCTTCTTCAATTCTCTTCATCCTCTTGACGGCATTGTTTGCAACCTTGGTATATTTGCCACAATCTTCTAGCAAAGCATCATAGGCTTCTTGAAGGTTCTTCTCACCTTCATTGAGGCACACATCCTCATCATCCGAACCTTCAACTTCTTCACCGTTCGAATGCATACCAAGCTCATCAACCAAATTGTTCAAATCATCCTTAGAGTCAATTGAAGTAATTGCCATGAGGGCCATATAGTTTCCGTTACTATCACACTCTCCTTCTGCATTGGAATTTGAGTTTCGAAATCACTTAGGGTAGTGGCAAACACTTTACCCTTCCCTCTTAAATAGTTTGGACATTCTTTCTTGAGATGTCCATGACTGTTGTATTCATAACACACGATTCCTCAAAGGGATTGAGAATCCTTCCCATCTTTCTTCTTGAACTCCCTCTTGTCATTCTTGGAGGATGAGAATTTTCTTTTGCCCAATGACTTCCCATTATTCTTCATTTTGAGAAATTTATGAAAGTTCTTCGCAAGAAATGTCACCTCCTTCTCTACGTCGTCTTCATCGGAAGAGTCACCCACTCTCTCATTAATAGTTTTGAGAGCAAGTGATTTGCTGGACTTGTGAGAAGGCAGTCCGAGCTCATATGTTTGGAGAGATCCAATGAGTTCTTGAATCTTTATCTCATCCAAATCTTTACTCTCCTCAATAGTTGTGACTTTAGCACGGAAGCTTTCCAGTAAGGATCCCAAAATTTTCCTCACCACCTTAGCATCTTCAATCTTCTCCCCAAGATTGAGCTTGACAATCACTATCTCCCTGAGCTTCCCATAGAAGGAATCAAACGACTCATCATCGCTCATCTTTTGTTCTTCAAATCGAGTAGTGAGCATCTGAAGCTTAGTGTCCTTAACCTTCTTGGTACCTTTGTAGGTAGTCTCAAGAATGGTCCACACCTTCTTGGCGGTCTTCATCTGTGAAATCCTATGAAACTCATTAGTAGACACACCATAAAAAATAGCGTTAATCACTTTGCTATTGGCATTAGCCAAAGCAAGAGCAACCTTATCCCATTCGGATTTGGCGGTAGTGGGTCTAACATACCCATTCTCAACAGAAGCCCATACCGTCTCATCAATAGCACAAAGAAATGCCTTCATACGTACTTTCTAAAAAGCATAATTACTCCCATCAAAGAATGGAGGAGCATTGAGAGATTGGGATCGATCCATCTCACTTGGGGTCTAGGATCATCCTAGGATAATCAAATCCGATAAGTGTACCTGCTTTGATACCAATTCAGAGTTCGAATTTGTGTGAAAACACAAGAGCTTGTTTAGACCCCCAAATAAAAATTACGGCTAGATTGCTTTTAATTTAACTTAAGCTAAGTGCGGAATAAGAGTAAATGAGCGCAAACAAACGATACAACTACCTTAAGCCATATTCATGCAATATCAACAATAAAAGATAAGCTTAAAGAGTAAGGAAGAAAGATGTAAACACAAGATAACACGGTGATGTGTTATCGAAGAGGAAACCGAAAAACTCAACGAAAAACCTCTCCACCGCCTCCTAGTGGTAAATCGATCCACTAAAGAATAAGTTGGAGTACACGAATAACAAAAGACCCTCCAAGCCTAGTCTACCCAATGTACTTGAGCTCTTCAAGCTCCTGCTACTAATTGGCTTCTCGGAACCTTGTCTTCACTAACTTTCCTAGATCCCGCAATTCAGCCCGATTTCATCCACCATTGATTGGCTCCTTCCAATGCTTCCCAACAGCACAAAAACCTCACTTGACACTCAGATTAGGTGTGGTAAGTGTTTGAGCTATCAACCTCTCAAGGATTTGGATATGGAGAGGTAGGAGTAGAGGAAAACCACAAGGAAATGTGTAGATGATTGTGAGTATAAAAATCTCTAACTCTCAAGTGTATTTTCTAGGGTTTTCTCTCTGAAAGCACTCTTTACAATATGTGGGTAATGAGGAAATATATAGTATAGGTAAAGACTTGGTAAAACAAAACATAACAAAATAGCCAAACAGAATGTTTCGCGAATATTTTGTGGGAATGCCTTACCCGCGAGACACTCGCGAAAATTCCAGGCTGGCATGACTCTTCACATTCCAGTCATATGCTCTACACGTGGCTCTTTCGCGGGATAGCTTCTCGCGAGGCACTCGCGAAATCCACTTCTTTATCGTTTTAAGCTTGAGTCTTCACACTCTCTCACACTCATCCCGTACCATTAAAAACCCCACATAAATACAGAAAAAATGATTGAATAAAATTACAATTAAATTTGGCACGGAATTAAAGTCAAAACAAAATAGTTGTAAATCACAACTTTACAAAAACTAATTAGTGTCTCATGTAAATGGTAAAAAAAAAAAAATTATTATGGAATGAATATGCCGTAGATTCAAAATCTTATTGTATCTTAAAAAAAAAAAAAAAAAAAAAATTTCTGGGCCAGTTCGCAACTAATCACCATTAATTTGGACATTTAATGCTCTATATCATATATGTTGTGTGGGTCAGATCTAACTTCTAAACCTCTATTATAATATGGTCTATAGTTGTACACAACGATGATGCTTAATGGGCCCAAAATGTAGAGCTATTTTGTAATTCCTTCTCCTTCGGTATATAATTCAGTCCTACTACTAACCTACAACTACCAGAGTTAGTTTACGGCAATTTTTTTTCTTGTTTTTTTCGAGTTTACGGTAAGAATTAAAGTCCAGATTTCACATTATTTGTCTAGATGAGAAATTATTGCTTTGGTTAACATTATGATTATGTTTTTTACTTTTTGGCAACCTAACATTATGATTGTAACCGTAGAAGAATCTATTTAAATGTTGATTGGGTTGGTCTAATTTCCTTTTTCTCAATCAATGTTTGAATCCTATTACGCATCAATCTCATGATTCACGAGTTATTATTTCAGCCAAATAATATAAACACAAAAAAGATTCGTAAGTTGGTAGGATTTGTAAGCACAAGGAAATAGTTGAATCTGTTCAGTAAAGCACTCGATGTAATCTAAAACTAAGATATCAATCTCATTCCTTTTCTTTGGTTTAGAACTAATTCTTCATTGTTTATGCATAACAAGATATCTTACAACTCTCTTCAACATGTGATTCAATTCCAAAATCTAATTTTAGAAGTATGGATACTCCAGAATCTCTAATGTGTCTTTATTTAATATGCATCAAATATTACATCATGTAACAAGAGGAAAAAAATATATATAATCTTGATCATTTAAACAAAAATTCCTTTGTTAAAGATTTTGATACTTATTATTTATTTTGAAATTTTAAAATAAACATAAAATATCTAAAAATAGTTAAAATACATCTAAAGATATAGTATATATAAATTGTCATATTTCCACTAGGTTGTGACATAATTTTTTTTGAAAATCTTCGTATCGCCACATCATGTCGTGTCCATGCTTCTTAAGAGTATTTACAAAACATTTTGCAAGATAGATAATGAATGCCACCACCCTTTGCTAGCTTTGGTACCAGCCTATCACGATTCTATGTCCTCCCACCATAAACACCAGCCAGTATTGGTACCAGTACCACCACCAACATCATCACCATTTTTATTAGGACAACTTCTGCAACAAACAAATGGTATGATTAGCCTTACCACTTCACCATATAGTCTTAAAACGATCACAACCACACCATATCACCACTATATATTGTTGCTTAATGTCCTTTTGTGATGATTATGCCCTATCTACTACAAATCACATGTTTCCTATCTGTATGGGGGTCATACTCAGAGACACTTGAGAGACACAATGGACCCTGTAAATTGAAACGTGGTTCCAGAATTTGATCACGGTCATGGCATCGACTTGGATTCTGGAAATTTTTTTTTTCTTAGATTCTTCCTTTGTGATAATTGATGAAATCCAATAATTAATGGTCCCATATTAATTGTTTTGACTCCTAATAGAAAGAGCCAAGTTTCAAGTTAGGTACTCTACCAACCAAAACAGTCTTCACTAAGTCATAATCTGATAACAGGGCATTCAATCATTTGGTGATTCATGCTTCATGAGGGACATGAGCACTACCTCTATGGAGTATCTGCTGCCAATATCTTGTCGGCCGAATCACATATGAATTAGATGTTCACATCCAACCATCCAAGACTCTTACATTTTTTCATCTTAAGTGTATATATTTTGACATATTCAACGCGTGGTTCTTCTATATATAGTGGTATGTAAGGTATCTACAGTAACACTCAAAATATTGCATCAAACTTGATAAATTTTTGATTGACAGCGAGCTTAACATACTCTGCCTATGGTAGAGTAGTTTGACTTCTCATTCTAACTCTTTTAAACCTTATGATAAACTTCCTTCTAGGATGGCAAAAACAAGCAGTCTTGTCTTGCTTCATCCCACGCGGATTTTCCTTGCCCTGAAGAGGTGATAGAGCAGGTACGGGTTTTGCTTGCCCCGCTCCACCCTGAATGTATATAATTTAATTATATATTTTATTTATTTAGTGCTATCTTCAAAACACTTGTGTCTACTTTTCTCTTATGCTCCCATGGTCATCCTTTCCTTTTTAATTTTATTTTTATCTCATCAATGTTGGAGCAATCTCATTAGGATTAGTAAAAAATTTCCAACCTAACTTACCCCGGCCCGCTACTGCCCAACATGGATTTTTCTCACCCCAAAGAGGAGACTGTGCAGGGATGGGGCACCCATGATCTGACTCCGCCGGCCTCGTTGTCATCACTACTTCTTTCTAAAAATTTGCGTATGTCTTTTTCATTATCAATTGATTTTAAGATAGAGTGGCATAACTTACGGTCCAACAAACCCAATTAGAACTTTAAACGTACTTGATTAGGTTTGATTTAGAGAGGAAATTTATCAAAATGTTTGAAGTTGAAAAAATAAATAAAATACAACTCAGTCCCAATTCCATTTAGATTTGAAGTAGATTTTTCACTTGGAATAATTAGAATAACCTTACTATGACATGATATTTAAACCTATACGAAATAGAGGATTAGTGTGTATGTTGATTTATGCGGCGAAAATGGGCAAATGCCCATTTCACGCAAAAAAAAAAAGAGGCAAATGCTCCCTTTCTCAAATTAATTAGGGAAATGCCTCTCTTTTGAAACTCAATTTTCTCAAAATCGAGTTTAAAAAAAAAATTCTTGGAGCCCTATAGCGATGTTTTAAGGACCTATAGCATCGTTTTGTAACTCAATTTTATGAAGCTCGAGTTACAAAACGCCGTTATAGGCTCCTTAAAACGTCGCTACAAGACTTAACTCGATTTTGAGAAAATCGAGTTTCAAAATAGGTGAATTTCCTTAATTAGTTTGAGAAATGGAGCATAATGCTTTTTTTTTTTTTTTTTTTTTTTTTGCGCAAAAAGGGCATTTGCCCATTTTGGCCTAATTTATGCACCAATATGGCTCATAACCTTCGCAGCTGAAACCTGGTGTTAACTGTTAAGGCTTATGGTTCGGTATTAGATGAGGCTTTATCTATCCTTATATATGGAAGGATTTTCAAAGCAAGCGCAAAGCTTTTCATGCAAGGTATTAGCTTCCTAGTGACTTTAATGAGAAAGCTTGGGAGCTCATATGTAGCAAATATTATGAGATTTGCTTAGCTAAGTAATGTAATATATATTAAAAAGAAGTAATGTTATATATTAAATTCTCCATGTGGAATATACATGGATTGCATATATTGTGAATTTTCTATTTTCCAGCCAACCAAATCGATAAAATTCTAGCAAATCTAACTTTTGGCAATACAATCAAAACACAATCATGATGTCTGAATTCGATAAGATTATTGTCGAAGAGTGTCTATAAATTGTGGCAAACAATGCTACTCAACTTGCTTCTACTTGAACTTTCACTTATGTCTTAGTTGTAGTTGTACCCACTCCATTCATAGTGCTACCAACTTTGGAGTCAATCATCTTCTTAGCAAAAGATGGCAAACAAAATGCAGCTGAATGTACCTGAAACGGAATGTACTAGGAGTTAAAAAAGGAACATATCAATAAAAATTATACCCTACATGAGGAGGGGTTGTCCTCCAAATTTGAGTGGCAAAGGAATTGTACACATTGATACCTCTGAGTTGTAAAACTTCAAGGGTCCTTTTGCTACGCCATAACTATTTGGATCAATTGGGTTGATTGGACTTTTGAAATTGACAGGCGGCCCCTCGGTGGAGCAAAGCAAAAAACCAATAACCCCACTGAAATTTAAAGGGAAAAAAAAAGCACAAAAAAAGAAAATAAATAAATAAATAAAACAAATTAAGCAAGAAATAGAGACAATCTTATTAATCATATCCTAGAACGTTTACACATTGTTATTACAATTATTATTTCTATAATTATTAAGATTTGATATTTAATTTGAGTCAAAGAAATTGAGACTCAACTTACTAGTTTTGTATTGGATAAGATACAAAATGAGCTTGGATTAGAATGAAAAAATGCAATAATTTAAGAAGAATGTACTTGACAAGATCAATTGAGGGTTGTTAAAGCAGTCGGCAAAAAGTGGGAAGGAAGAGATTAAAACAACAATGTTACAAAAGTAACTTGATCTTTAATTTTAATATGTCAAATTAGTTCTCAATTATATCATGTATATTGATTGGTTCAATTTGTCTTTTTAAAAAAAAATTTGTCCTACCTCACAACCTTTTTTAATTAGAACAAGTGATGATAAAAGTTCCAAACCCTTTAAGAAACATAATAATAATTACTTTGACAAATTTAAGATTTATATATTCAACAAGAAAGTTGGTGTAACTTCTGGTTTTGACCAATAATGTACTCTTGGATAACGATATTATTACTTGTTTATTCTTTCCCATCTTAAATTACAAGTTGAGGCCTCCAAGGGCGTGTAAGTAATAAAAAAAGAAAAAGGAGGAAGAAGTGGAAATGTGCATTGGAAGAGGGGCAAATTTGGAAATATTTTGGTCTAGATTTTTGTTTGATAAGAATATATAGCACAGGCAGGGGCAGCTTTCGGTAGAGCTCATAGTGTTCAAGATTTTTAGCACAAGCAAGACTTGCAAAAAAAAAATACACAATTATTTTTAAACTAACCTATACACCATGATTTGAGAAACTCAAGAATTTGAGTTCAACCAAATAAACTTGAACCCTTAAAAACTAATAAAATAAAAGCTAAAAAAGCAACAATAGCCTAAACAACAAGAAGATTAGACCAAACAACGACAAATGAATAACATATTCAACAAAAAGCCTAGACAAAAACAAAAAATAAAACTTTCTAATCATTCATATTCATGACTTGTGTAACCTATTCCATAATCAATAATTTCATTTTTCCTAAAAAATAGTACCAAGAGAGATACTTGGGCAATGAGTTCTCCTCAGCAACGCCAACAGATCTACTCTCTTCGGCTTTGTAGTGCAGTGGCTTTGCTCTACTCAACGGCTCAGCTTATAGTCTCAACATGTATCATTCGTTGCTCTTTGCCCCATCTGTTTTTTTCTCTCTCTCTCCATTTTTCTCTTCTCTATCATCATTTCTCTCTCTCTCTCTCTCTCTCTCTCTCTCTCTCTCTCTCTCTCTCTCTCTCTCTCTCTTACTTTTATCTCAACATTCTTAGTTTCGCTTTATCTCTCATCAGTCCCTTTTTGTCTTTTCATTTTGTTAGTAGTAAGGAAATTATAAAACTTTATATATTTGGGTGTTTTTTTTAATTTAATTTTGTATAATTTAAGTTTATTAATGACTATTATAGAAAAATTCATAGAGCCACCACTGATGCTATAAATGATAGAAATGAGAGAGCAGTGCATGCATATGTACCTTGGATATGCAGGAACAATAGTCCATGCATATTCAACCGAGCCTTTAAATATTTGGCGACATTTTGTGACAAGCTCTTCAATGTCAAGGGAGTGAAACCAAATGCTCTCTGCTTGGATGCACAATACTCCACCAGGTCGGAGAGCTTTTGCCACAAATTCAAAGAATGAGGTTTTGAAAAGCTCATGATCAGGCCCTGAATTGTATCACACACATGACTTCCTTAAAACACTAAAAAGGAGAAAATAAATTTTTTGAGAGAAAGAGAGAGAGAGAAAGATATACTTATTGGGTCGAATGCATCCACTATTATTGCATCATAGTTTCCTCCTGGATTAGACTCCAAAAATGCAATTCCTGCAAAAACAAAAAAAACAAAACAAAACAAACTGTTACATACAAAGGAGCTTCCAAAGAAGGCAAAATAGCAAAGCTTACGACAACAAAATTGGACTTACCATCTCTAACATGAAGTGTGACCCGAGGATCCTCGTATCCAACTGCAACATCTGGGAAAAATTGTTTATACACCTGAAAATGACACCAACCTTGCATGCGTATCACTCAAAGTTTTTGTCCAAACGAAGGCAGATCGAGCTACATATATTTTTTACACTAAGTGGAGACAAAGCTACTTAGTTTATTCACATAATACTCCCATGTTCAAAGGAACTTGGAATTTAATAATGATTTAAATATACCTGAAAATTTTTAAAGTTTAAAGTTCATTTTTTGAGTGATTTTTTTTATGGGGCATGGTCTGATAGATTAATGCTTGAACAAAGACATATATATTGGGTTCCAAGATAGCAATAGATTAAAAATCTTTTAGTTCAGTTTGGGTGTTCCTCTTTATGATACACCAATCGAACATCCATTTTGTGTTCTTTATTAACCATCTACATACTGTAGGAGAAAGAATGCATATATCCAACATATGAGATATCTTCTATACAACTAGGTGTTTATACTTACATCAACCAACATTGTGTCTATTTCACAAATATCAATATTCTCCACAGAAGAGTGGCGAGAGATTTCTCTAAGGATGCCACCATCTCCTCCCCCAATAAGCAATACCTGAAGTAAAAGATGATGGAGTAAACAGGCGAGCAAATTATTATAAAGTTGGTATTATTACTAGCTAAAGCATGATTTTGACTATCTTCTACATACTTTCCGTTGTCAAATAGTTTAAATGGGTCATATTCCTGAAAAGTTTATAAGATTGACACATTGAGTTTTCCCATAAGAGTTTGGTGCGTATCTTGAATATAATATGGAGAGAGAGAAACCTTTTTTGGGTTTGGAATTGAGCAAAGTGGAAGATGGCTAATCATTTCTTGGTAAGCACATTCATCTTTCTCTGTGAGTTGTAGAGCTCCATCAAGGACAAAAACTTTACCATATGCTAATGACTGCAATAAAGTAGTCAACATTGTTTTCAACATATGCATTTGAGTTTTGCATTAATCACATGCTTTTTAACATTATAGTACGAATTTAACTCAAAGCTTGGCAAAATATTTTGCATACCTGAAACACCATCATACTTTGGTATTTGGACGATCCTTGAAATAAGATTTTCTCTACCTTTAAAAAGTGAGCTTGTCCTACAAGATTATATTCATATAAAATTTGATTATGCTCCATCTGGGTGCAAGTGGAATAGACAAATTTCAAAGCCAGAATTAATAGTTAAACAACTTTTACGTTGAAACTAAGAACGCATGCGCAAGATCTTCATCAAATATGCGATTTTTTTGGAAGCTTTGTGAGTTGTTTTCAGTATATTCTAAAAGTTTTGAGGATAAAATATTAGTCACAATCAGCTGTAATGCATTAATTAAGTTACGTCTTTGTGACGAAATATAGGAATGGTGATTTTTCATATATATCTAGGAGCCACTCACTTGTACTGCAATTTTCTCATTAACGAATGCAGAACTAGCACTATAAGTACCATATCTAAACGTGGGACACGTGTGACATATTTATTTATTTATTTGTTTGGATGGCTACATGTGGCACATGTTTGAGGATAAAACCAACTACATGAAACTTTACCCCATCAAAAAAAAAAAAAAAACTACTAGGAAAGATGGACATGAAAATAACAGGACCAAGGTGCTCCAAAAATATTCCATCATACCACACTATAATAGTACTTTGGGGTGTGATACACTAATTATATTTCCCTTTGTCAATTCTTTCTCCGAGATGCTATGTGCCTAGACATGCATAACATTGCCTTAGGTTGATGTGAAATTTGGGGGGAGGAAATAAAAGGGTGTTTGGTTGAGAGGAAAAAATGGTGAGATTTAAGTGTTTTTTTCTTCGAGTCTACCAAAATCTTATCTCTCAAATTGGGTAAGAATTTGTTGTAAACAAAGTTGCAACCATATTGGTATATATGTCAAGATATTAGGACACCTGTACATGACCAATTTAAAGAAAAATTTGGTTAAATCTTGCAATTTTGTCATGGATAGGTGTTCTAATATCTTGACACATATACTAATATGTAAGAAGTGCTACAACTTTGTTTGCAGCAAATCCTTAACCCCCTCCCCCCTCCAAAATTTGGGAAAAAATAGAGAAGGGAGAGGGGTTTAGATGGGAAGTTACCTATTTACCCTTCTCCTCCCTGCAACCAAATCTAACATTTTTTCCCCTTTTTTCAACTCATATGATTGAGTTTTTTTTTTTTTTTTTTTGGGTATCCTAATAGTATTTTTTCCCCCTTTTAAACTATTAATATATATATATATATATATATATATATATGTTTTTTAATGTAATAGGGACATGAGAGTAAATATATATATATAAGTTATATTTTTTATCCTCTTTTATTTTTTTCTCAACTAAAAAAAAAAAGGTTTTCTATCCCTCTACTTTTCTATCCTCCCAAACAAAAGCACATGAGGAAAAACTAAAATTTTCCTATCTCCCACTTTTCTAACCAACCAAACACTAAATATATAAGAATCCAATTATATTCCACTATTGAAACAAAATTATATCCCGTTATTTACATAAATTCAATATTCTGAATTTGTCGAGAATTTTGTAACTCAACTGATTAATGCCTTTTGATTTTTCCAATGAAGACATTCAGAACTTAAGTTCCCTTATTCCGTTATAACTATCAAATAATAAACAGAAAAAGCAAAAGAAAGCTTTGAATTTGGATATATAATGACTTACAGTCTTCCATAATGAGGGCATGCATGGACTCATCTCCTTTTTATGGACAAAGGGGAAATCCATCATGATAGAAATTAAATTAAGGATGTATAGAACTGATGAGAGAGTAAAAAATAAAGTTATAACCTATAAATTCAGCTAAAATTTATTAACACATACTTCATAAATATATGTATATGAACAAAGATATAATCTAATACGTTAGAAAAATTATTTCATAAATATTGAGGCAAAAAATCTTATATATTGCCCGATACTCCCATTAAGAAGAATCTAGGTTCAAATCCCTTACCCCACTTAGTGTAAGTAGAAAACCTATAGATTTTGCGAACATCATTGAAAGTGAAGCCTACCTGGCCAAATTGGACAATACTCTGAAAACCAACCAGGAATGCTAGGATGTTTAAGATCACCGGGGTTTTTCTTGTCCTCCTCCAAAATTTCAGCAGGGACGGGTTGAGCAGCTGAGAATCCATTTTCTCCATTGTTGCTGATGATCACAGCTTCATCTTCTTTTGTCATTTTCAAGTTACAAATCCTTGAAGAATGCCGCAGAACAATGCTTGTCGTTTCCGTGAGTTTTGTTGACATTATGTGGGGCTCTCGGATACTCTGAACCACTACAAATATGTTAAAAACTCACTCTATGCGGCTTAAATAAGATATGGGAAACTATTGGACTCTTTGACTAAATTAATGTCACTTTCTTGTGTGATTTCGGTGATGATTTGATGGATTCAATATTCACTTTGAAAGTTGAGAGATCCAAAGAAGAATTATATTGGAAAATGGGCAGCTAGTTGGGAGAAAAAAAAAAGTATCAAATGGATTACCAGGGAAGATGCTATATAAGGGACTAGTTATATATATCATGCTTTTCATTCAGTCATTTGGTTGATTATAACTTAAGAAGTAATAATATTACACCGCACTGAATCTAAGTACACCAATCATTGCATGCCAACAATATTCAAAGAAATATTGGTGACATAAAATGATAACGGACATATGTGCATTCTTGCCTTCATGATTGCTTAGGTTTGTAAACAATGGGCATCAGATTGTGGTTACACCATTTTCCTTTGTTCTGACAAAATTCTATCTTGTTGATCTGGTGGAAACTGTTTCCCCTTTTTTTAGGTATTTGATATAATGAAGAATGAAAGAAAAAAAAAAAAAAAGTTTTCTGTAGTTGAGGGAAAACAAAACCAAAAGAAGTGGGAAACTTATTGTCATTTTCCCATTAGTGTCCTAATTCCGTCCATTTCTTTACGATGCCAACACCACTATCACCACCGTTGCCACACCAATGACAACATCACTGCTACCACTGCCCACAACACAGCTACCACCACTACCACCATACTATCTTCGACGCAGGGACGGCTCAAGGCCAAGGCCAAAGTGGTGGGTTGGTGGGGCCAGGACTTTTTCTCTTCTCTTCTCAACCCACCCAACCCTCTCATTTTGCCATTGGTGGTCATCATGTTCACCACATCACCTTTTTCAACACTGTTGTCACCATCCCTGCATCAAAGGTTTTTTTTTCTTTTTTTTATTTTTTTTTTAAATCTATTTGATTAGAATAAGTAGAGAAGGGGAATGGATGGAAAATTGTTAGGTATGATGATGTTAGACACCTGTAACTCAATTGGTGAAATAGTAATTCATATATTTTTTTCATAGAAAAATTGAACATAATATTACTGATTTACACCTTATTAGACATTTTTTTTTAGAGTTTCAACCTATGGTGTTCGATCTTGATGATAATCTTTATCATCAGACCAAGATACTAATCAATTTGTGGTGTAAGCGGGAATTGAACCCCAGATCTCTTATTTAACCATTAAAAATTTTACCAATTGAACTAACTGAAGCTCACCACTAAATTACAAAACTCTTAAATCTTAACAAGTCAAAAATTTAATTAACGTCTTGCTATTGGTATTGACATCATTTATAATAATCAATTACTACTAATAGTCAAAAGCTTGAATAACGTCTTATCGATTCTTTTTTTTTTTAAGCTACAACTTGATGTGAATTTAAGAGTGAAAACACTGTTGAGAGGGGCTTGTGCATAAGATATTACGCATATATAGAATTAAGAAAAGATCTGGTTTTCATCTTATTATTGTTTTATTTACATTAAAAATGAATGATAAGGATTAAAGCACCTGAAAATACATGGTTATGAATTATGATTGTTATTAGTACCATACCCTCAATATATACTATTTTATTGGTCTCCTTGTGCCAAATTTTTCTTTATTTAATTTTTTAATGGAAAATATTTTTTTATTATAGAATTTAATAGTTATTACATGAGGATGAGGATGTGAGATTTCAATCCAAAGACAAAATTAGTTATGGCACAAGAATTTGAATTTTTTATTCTCACGTATTCACTATTTCAAATTTATATTTATATGTTAAAATGTGAACATTTTTATCTATTATTGATATATGTGTGGAATAATATATATATATATATATATATAAACAAGTGTAAAAGAATATTTAGCCTAAAAACTAAGACAATAGTGTGAAAAGTTGGTGGAGGTTCGGTCAATGGACTTTTCCATTCCAATTATAGCCCTTAAAGACTAAAAATGCGGATATTAAATAGTATCACAATTTAAGTAATGCTACAGACACAATAAAAAATCTTATCAATCTCACATTTTAAATTAGCATACAACATTATTAAAAAAAAAATTAATTGAAGATTGTAGTGGACTCATATATCAGTTAACTGGCCAATTTAGAAATATTGTGACGTTGTTGTGGTATTTATTTATTTATTTATTATTGTTTGTTTGTTTGCCCTTACCATTCACGCTTTCACATTTTTAGGAAAAAAAAAATGTTAAAAGTGGCTGTATTTAAGAAGTCGCAATCCATTGACTTTCCTATGAACAAGATGCACGTGGTTTGCTCAGCTACTTGCCTATTTGACTATCTCCAATGTTTTTGTTTTGTTTGTGTCTGTCTCTACCTAACAGTGTTCGAGTGGCTTTTGTCTCTACCATGAACTTTTTTAATGCTATTCTAACCTTCTTAGACTTTTTACCCCCTGAATAAAATAAGTATACAAATCCCTATGGGCCAAACCCATCTCTGCTTTGGCAAAAAACCCAAGAGGGATGGCAGAGGTGGGAACAAAAGTCCTCTAATCAAAGAGAAAAAATAGTCTCAAATCTGCAAATTAAAATCCAGCAGTTTGTTTGAGGAAATTATCAACGCATATCAAAAGGAATTTAGAAACAGAGATAGAACAATTGGATTCTTAGAGACAACAACCAAATTAGAAACAAGCCAAGGAGAACCAAATGACAACAGCAAAACTACAAAAAAGGGGAAAAACACCAACTAATCAACCAGGATCCAGATGGATAAAAGGCACATTGCCTTATTCCACAAACTTAATACAAAATTTCAGTCCAAAACAAAGAAACCCAGTGGAAGAAACCCACAATAGTCAAGATCTTATCAAAGCCACCATCAACTCAAAGAAGGCTACCATGGAGGGAACCGAAGCATGCAATTTCTAGTTAGGAAACCAATTCCCACTATCTCCAATGATCCAATCCACTTATCACATTGTAACATGACAGAGTAACAGCAATATATTTATGAAATATATAGACAAAATCATGAAAACGGTGCGAAATAAGACCGTACCAACAGAGGGCTCACAAATTTCTCTTCAGCAGACCCACAATGCCGCGATGGGTTTACAAGTTGAAGGTGAGGAAGATGAGCAATGCGGGATACCTGGGTTGTGTTCAGAGTTAGGAGTTTGGGATTCCTTCGTGTGGGTTTCTAGAGTTCGAGATGAGGGACAGATCTAACGCAGTGGAGGCGGGGAAGTGAGGGGTAGAAAATGAGAGGCAGAGTGAGGGTTTGGAGAGCTGAAGATCGGTGGTGAGAGAGTGGAGACACTGCTATGGTGTGTGGGTTTCTGAAGTTGGGGACAAAGTATTTTGTTGTGGAAAGGGCGTGAAGAGGAGAGAGAGAGGCAACGCGGGTAGGCTTGCCTTTGCAATTGATTTTTGTGGGACCCAGTGAGTGACATAAAGGTGAGTGATTGAATTGAAAACCCACTAAGATATTTCACCCAAATAGTGCACTAAACTGAGTTATAAGAAATTGGGGTATTTTTAAGTGATGAGTGACGAAAATTGAGTGAAGAGTGATGAGTGATGAAAAAAAAAATGAACTAAACAAGGTCTTAGAGACTCTTTATGAATAAAATTATCATTCCAAATTGAGCAAGATGAGTGAGTCCAAAAGTGATATGGTTTCAGAAACAATCTCAAATTTCCCAATCAAAATAATTTAGAACTTGATTTATTGCATTGATCTGTAAATCAGCCTCCCCAAGATTACATATTATATTGGAGTTTTGAAATTGAAATATAATTCATGTACGTGAATGTCATTTCTTAAAACTTATGGAGAAAAAAGTGTCATTTCGTGATATATTAAGAGAGATTGGCATGTAATTTGTCCTTCTTTCTTTCTTTCTTTTCGCTCAATAATCATTCAAAAGCTTATGAATTTCCCACTTCTCAAATCCTGCACATCTTCCACATTGAAGTCAAATTCCACACTTACAAAAGACATTTGTAAAATTGATTTAAGGTAAAGTTCATTGTTTTCACGTTCCAATATTGGTATCAGAGTGCACTAAGTGTTTCTCATTTTACTAGTCTAAATGTTTTCTTGATGAGAAAACATCAAAAGAAACCATGTTTTTTTAATCTGCATTTTTTTTTCTTTCAAAATGAGTCTCACAAGCAAACACCCAATTTCATTGAGTTAGCCCACAATACATACATACATAATGCAGAACTATGCCCTTAAAATTTCATGGCCATCAGTGGTGTGGTTTGAGAGATAAATTAGACCCTGATTCTCAAAAAAAAAAAAAGACCCTATTTTTGCAACCCAAAACTTTGTGCCCCGTTTTTGATGAAATAAATCGGTTATTTTGGAAAAAACAACTGCATGGCTTGAATCTACATCTTATAAGCTTTTCCAAAAGTATATGATTTGCTTGATTTGAATAAGAATTAAGAAAGTTATGATAGATCGAAGTTAGAGTCAAAATTTGAAATTTTTTCTAAAATTAGGGATTCTAGAGGCTGAAGAAGACCATCTAGAATCATGCCCCCTCTTGGCCAAGGGAGATTTTGCTCCACCCCCTTGGTAGAATGACCAAATGGTTGGCCTATCTAGATTTGTAGGTTCTTGATAGACTTTCATTTGATTTTTTCATAATTTTTAAGATATATTATTTGTTTGAAATTAATTTATTGTTTATTATAATTAAAGAAAGGGCTGTGAGAACAAATGCAACCTGAAAAGAAAAAATTTAATATTTTTGCATGAAAAATTCAAATGTTTGATTCTAAATATTTTGGCAGTGGGGGGGTGTAATATGTTAGATTAAAATTGTTCTCAATGTAATTTTGGAAGCCTAAGTTGATGAGCATTGTTTGTTTTTGACAATGCCCATATATAGGGTCTGTTTGAATAGAACTTATTGCTGAAAACTGAAAACTGAAAACATTGTAGCAAAATAATTTTTAAATGTGTAAAAAATTACTGTTTACTCTTTTTTTACTGTTCATATGCCTTAGTGCACTATTCATGTCCCATGAACAGTGCACTAAGCGCTGGTCTATTAAAAAAAAAATGCGGAAACGGTTTGGACGCAGACGCAGACGTGTATCCAAACCCTCTCATAATATCTAAAAATTGAAGAGTATCATTTAATGTTGTTATACTCTTATTGAGTTACATTATTGGCTATGTCACCATTTTTTCCTCTAATCTTTTTTATAATATTAAAAAAATAATAGTAATGAATTGAAGTAAGAGTAATCTTTTCAAAAAGAAAAAAGAAAAAAAAGTAAGCATAATGAAGGAAAAGAAAAGTGAAACTAGTTCTTTTTAAATTAGAGTAAATGAATGTGTTAAGGTAATGTCATATAAAGTTAAAATTTTCCAAGATATTATTATTAAAAAAACTGTCCTATATATATATATATATATATATATATATATATATATATATATATATATATATATATATATATATAAAGATAATTATAACATGCTGCTAAATCCACAGTTCGAATCATTTTTCCTCTAGGCCCCTAAGCATTTTGTATATGGGGAGGTGTTAATTCAACTACAAGGACTTTGACAATTGTCTAAGATGAATGTGTAAAGTCAATCAGTTTTTTTTTTTAACAAGATATAAATTCTATTCTAGCCTAATCTAAGTGTATATGTGCGAAGCTCATTTCTTCTAAAGACTCGAACCCCGGCTTTTGCTCTCCACATCCCATAAGTACTTATACTTGTTAAGTGACCACCGCACCAAGAGTGCACGGTAGTTAAAGTCAACATGTTAATATAATTAGGGTAAATTATGTATTTGATCCATATTTTTTACACTATATTTCAATTTGGTCCCTATCCTTTCAATTGTGTCAATTTGGTTCCCTAACTTTTCAGTGTTGTGTCAAGTTAATCCTTACCGTTATCTTTTGGATGAAAATTGTTGACATGACTAACGGCCAAAATAAAAAATTATTTTCCACTAACTAACGTGGCAATAAACTAATATTTGGAATTTGCTACCACATGTCTTTATTTTAAGAAAATAAAATATTTAGAATTTGTTTATTTTTGTCAAATTTGAAAATTAATTTTCTTCATTTTCTTACCTTTGCTTTCTTGAGAACCAAACGGGATTCAAAACCCAGAATTCTAAACTAAATTTCCTTTCTTTTCCCATGTTTTCCAAGCAACCAAATAAGAAAAAGAAAAAGATCCTCGGAGCATTCCAACATTAAAAATATTCTTCCTTTTATCGGCTGAATATGAAAATAAAATTCCAAATAAGGTACACAGTCAACCCCAAATTGCTTGCTATTCCAAACCACCACAAATTGCTTCAAATAATTCATCAAACAAGGACTAGCATGAGCACAAGGTTCGATTCGAAGAGTTGCAACTTCAAATCGCAATCTCTTTGTAACGTTCCTGACTAAGTCCCCTAAAAATGGCCAGCATCCATCTGATTTTTTTTGCTGCCAACAGCTTTACCATTTCATTTTGGTCAAAAGGATTTCGATATGCTTTAGGTTAGATAGAGAGAAAGAGACAAAAGTGGGGGAAATGGAGAGAGAGGGAGTGGGTTTTGATATTTTATTTTGGGGAAGAAATGAAGAGATTGACGTGATAAGGCTTAGGGAATATGATTTCATTTTTGTTTTTTAATTATAATAGGAATTTTTTACAGTATGAAATTTTTGAGGAAGGAACTAAACAATAAGAGCGGCAATGCAAATCTAATGAGTGGTACAATACAAAACCATTTTTCGGTTTGAATTTTTTTGAGCTTTGAATTTGGGGATTTTAACTCCTGTTTGGTTCTGCAGAAAGCAAAGAAAAGAAAATGAAACAAAGAAAAAAACTGAATTTTAGTCTATAATAAACTAATTTCAAATATATTATTTTATTTTTTAAAACTAAAGACATGTGGCAGCATATGTGGCTACTGAAGTGGCATAAAAATAGATATTTTGATAATATCGTTAGCCACGTTAGCTTTTTCCTTCCACCACTTAATGACATGGATTATTTTGACACAATATCAAAAGGTTAAAGACTAATCTGACACATTTGAAACGTTAGGAACCATTTTGACATATAAAACACACGTTAGAGGCTAAAGTGTAATTTACCCATATATTTAATATTATCAAAAAAACTAGAAGGGCAAATCAATAAAAAGGAAATGGTGATGTGGCCGATGATTCAATCCATTTGGTCTACATTTGGTTTGCTTTGGTCCATTGCAGTCCACTTCAATCCATTTGGTCTATTCATTGCAGTTACTCTTCTTCTTCTTTTTTATTTTATTTTTATAGAATAAGTGCACTTCCTTAAGAATGGGAAAAAAATATTCGAGTTGAGAATATCTATTATAAATTCAAATTTATTAAAAAATATAGATGACAAAAGGTAATATTATTATTTTTAATCATTTAACTTAGGGTGTGTTTGGATACCGTTTATTTTGCTGAAAACTGAAAATACTATAACAAAATAATTTTTAAATGTGTGAATAGTACTGTGGGACCTATTTTTTAATGAAAGTTTTGCTAAAAAAAGATGTTTGTGGGTATTATAAACAATGCACGGGAAGTGCATTGGCTTTGTTGAAACGCGTTTCTTAAAATAAAATAAAAAACGCAAATGCAGGGATAGTGCTTTTCAGCACTATCCAAACGGGTACTTAATGATTTGTGGTATTATCATTCTTTATGTTTTTTTTCCCATGGATGATATTAGTATTTTTACTTTTTGAGTGAATTATACAATTTTAGTGTTTTCTTATGAGACAATATGAATTTGAAGATCAATTGAGGATTTTTTTTTAAAAAAAAATATTTACAAAGGGGTAAGAAATTTTTAGATTTATGTATCAAGTTTAGGGGTATTTGGATACCGCTTAATTTGCTGAAAATTAAAAACTAAAAACACTGTAATAAAATAATTTTTAAATGTGTGAATAGTACCATGAAACCTATTTTTAATAAAAGTTTTACTATAAAAAAAAAAAGTTTATGGGTCCCGTGAACAGTGCACATGACCCACTAGAAAGCTGAAATGCACTTTTAAAAAAAAAAAAGCAGACGCGTGAACAAATCATCAGAATCCAAACAAATACTTAGTATCAAGTTTTGATGAGTTGGATATTTGCACTAAATGAAACCTTTTAGCTGTCGAAAATCTTTGTTGCATAAAAAAGGTAATGATATCCTAGCGTACAGATATGGAAAGCATAATATATCGAAGTGTATTGAACAAATTAATTAATGAACCAATAAAATGTTGTGACATCACCTAGCAATTTATTATTTATTATTTAGATAAGGAAGCTGTTTCACACATTCAAATAGGTGGCTTCATTTCATTGGTTGGAATGATCACTTCGATAGTCCTTCCGATGAATGTAATAATTTTTTCAAATTTAGATGTTAGTATAAAAGAAATTGTTAAATTGGGTTTCAATTAGTTCAACTAGTAATTTTTTTTAATTATTGAATAAGAAATTTGTGGTTCGATCAACACCTACACTAAAAATTGATTAATATCTTAATCTAATATATAAATAGAACAATCATTAAAAACGAATACCATACATTGAAATTCTATAAAATAAAATAAAAAATTGTTGAAATAATTAATGAGTTTACATTAACAATTACCTTATAAGTTAAGTTAGCTATTTTGGCGGGCAATCCTCGTTCAAGACATCTTAACTGTCGTTTGAAGAACACCGAGAAAACCTCGGCAACTTTCATTTGCTGTCCACAAACTCTTTCTCTCTCTCTCCTTCAATGGAAAATGCATAGCATTCGCCCTCTACCCGCTGCTTCCCCTCACGTCCGACGCTTCCCGAAAACCTTCTCTCTCCGCCGCAAGGTCCCATGGTGGCACCAAGTCCTCGACCCTGGTTCCGAAATCGTGACCCGATGGAACTTCATCTTCCTCGTCACCTCTCTCCTCACCTTATTCCTCGACCCTCTCTACTTCTTCCTCCCCGTCATTGGCGGCCCCGCCTGCATGGAAATCGACTACAACCTAAGCATCGTCGTCACTGTCTTCAGGACCATTGCCGACCTCTTCCACCTTCTCCACATGATCATGAAGTTCCAAACCGCATTCGTCGCCCCAAGCTCCCGTGTCTTCGGCCGCGGCGAACTTGTCATGGACCGCTCTGCCATTGCCGCCCGGTATTTGAAGTCCAACTTCATCATTGATCTCGCCGCCACCTTGCCTCTCCCTCAGGTGGGTCATTCAATTATCATTCAAAGTTTGTAAATTTAGCTGATTTTGGTTACAATGTGGTACCTAGTACCTAATGCTTCGATTCAATAAGCAGTGTTTTTAATTGCCCAGGTGGAGATTATGTTAATATTAGTAATATACAATACAACAAGAGAAACAACTTTGCAGATCTAATGTGGACCTGCCTGTATCACATTTGTTAATTTGTGCATACCAACATAGAGGAATTTTACATTAATGTAACAAGGTTTTATGTACCACACTGTTGAATTTGTATTCATACTTTGTTTTTGATTTGGCAGATTGTGATATGGTTTGTAATTCCAGCATTAAAAACCCGGACAGCTGATTATGCGAACCACACTATTTCTCTGATTGTTTTCATCCAGTATGTTCCTAGATTTTTTGTTATTTTCCCTTTGCACCGGCAGATTATTAAAACTTCTGGAGCTATAGCCAAGACTGCTTGGGCAGGGGCAGCATACAATCTCGTTCTCTATATTTTAGCTAGCCATGTAAGCACTAAATTACATTTCCTCATTTTTGCTTCACTCTTATATGAAAATGCTGAAGTTACTACCGATTTTTTTATTACAAAAAGCTTATAAATTAACGTAATAATGAATATGAACAGTGCCAAATCAACAATAATATTACACAAAGTTCGAAATTACTATTCTGTTGTGAGTTTAAAAGTTGACAAATCAGTTTGTAAAAATAATTTTTTGTTAGTAAAATTTATACTAGCTGTAGGATCAATCGACTTATGTATATATCTTGCTTAGTATCTCAATACAATCTCCGACAATGTCAGTGCAGATTTTTGGAGCTTCGTGGTATGTCTTATCCATTCAGCGGCAGCATCAGTGCTGGAGTATTGAATGCAGCAAGGAGAGGAATGCCACACGCTCTCCATCTTGTAATCCTACGTTTCTTGATTGCAGTAGCTTGAACAATCCTGAACGCCGTTTTTGGCTGAGTGTCACTAAAGTGCTCACTAATTGTGATGCTCAAAATGATGACTATTTTCAGTTCGGACTGTTTGCTGATGCTTTCACTAACGATGTTGCTTCTTCCAATATCATTGAGAAGTACTTTTATTGCCTCTGGTGGGGTTTGAGGAATTTAAGGTATGCTTAGCCGATCTCACATGTTTAAGTACTGACTGAACCTGATTTAGTTTCTGTTTCCTTTAATGCAGCCAAGTTTTATCTATTTGGATACCTTACTTTTTGTTTGTCGAGAAAGCCTTTCACAACTTCTTACAAGTATTATTTTTTGGGTTCTGCATTTGAGTCATTGACTAAAATCAGTAGTCCTTCAATAATAAATTGACACTGATATAGCATAAAGAGAATTTTAGTGGTCATTTGAGAATTCATGGATTATGTTATTCAGTTTAATTTTAATGCGTTTTTGGTATCTGACCAGTCCTTTCTTGTTGGTTCTTGAATACCTATATCATGATGTGTGGTTTTTCAGTTTTTGTGGCATTTTCTTTTATCAGCTCATATTGATGGAATTATTCTCATAAACTTTCAACTTTGGCACCTGGAATGAACTGGTTATGACACAAATGCCTAAGGTTCCTCAGGTTTCTATGTCAGATTTCATCTTGGTTTGAGGATTAGGATTCAGGGAGAGAAATTTTTACTTTCAGTTCTTGGAATTGCATTTCTCATTAACTGAGTAGAGGCTTTTTGGATGCAATTGATGGTTAAATTTAGGTTCAACTCAGGATCAAGAAGGAAATAGTGGATGCTTATTTACATGCTTGAGCCACAAGAGTTGGTTAAAAGAAATCAAAAGTTGTCTTGCTGATTGCATTGACTTACATTTCTAGATGCACTTACACGCTCTGGGAAACCTATGCATTTTTGTGACTTAGTTATTTAATCAATACATCTGAATTTATTTCCTATAACCGGATGATTCACAATTTTCTCAACTTCAAAGACATTTGACAATTATTAAAGAAAACAATGAAACCAAAAGAGTATGTCGCAAATGATTTCTAGGTTTTATTGTTAAATTCAATTTGTGATTAGTTCTTAGCTTCATCTGAATTTCCAGTTTGTTACTAGAATTTCTCTCTCTCTCTCTCTCTCTCTCTCTCTCTCTCTCTCTCTCTCTAGCTGACATAGGACTGAGAATCAGAGATTAACATCGTTGAAATACCATCTTATTTATGGTTATGCTAATAGATTGCTCAATGGTGTTGTCATATGCAGTTCATATGGACAAAATTTAGCGACAAGCACTTTTATGGGTGAAATATTGTTCAGCATTCTTATTTGCTTAGCTGGTCTTGTTCTATTCTCACACCTCATAGGAAACATGCAGGTATTATTTTCCCTATGTTGAATAATTTATCTATATCAATATGTTTTTGCTTATTCATAACTTTTGGACCACCTTCATCTTTTAGTATATGCTAGCTGAAGCTGGCATAGCACAGTGATGCAGGCATTGCATCTGAGAGAAAGGAGTTGGTAGGGGGCTAGTTTAGTTTTGAAAACAATCAGTTCCCTTCATGACACTGAATTGATAAATTTGGTGAAACAGATGTGATTATGATTTTATTTCAGTTCTGCTAGTTGTGAAATTTTGATTATTTGTGGTTTTCTTGAAGAACTATCTACAATCTACAACAGCAAGACTGGAAGAATGGAGGGTCAAACGAAGAGATACAGAGGAGTGGATGAGGCACCGTCAACTGCCACCAGAACTACAAGAACGTGTTCGTCGGTTTGTTCAATACAAATGGATTTCCACCAGAGGTGTAGATGAAGAATCCATCTTGCGCTCATTACCTTTGGACACTCGGCGTGATATTCAAAGACATCTATGTCTGGCCCTTGTTCGCCGTGTAAGTCTTTTTTGCATAATATTCTTTGCAAGCAACAACGGTTTTGAGGAAAAATATGTAAGTAGTAGCTGAAATTTCATAAGCCATTAATTTAGTATTTCGTTTGCACTACTTTGGCAATAATACCTTTAAAATATTAAGAGTAACAAAACCTAGCTCTATCTGTATTTTAGACTGGAGGGGAAAACTTGCTATAGCTCGTTTGTAATGAGATTTTCAGTAGCATCTTATACCATAAATGACTTTTTAAGTTGTTAAGCAACTACAAGGAAATCTTCTTTAGCGGCAACAAAAATTCATTAGCAATTATATACAATGATGAAACTGAAGAGCTTAATGTACAGCCTGCTTGGATGTTAAATAAAATAGATACTAAAAAGCATATATGATAATCAGACACCATATACTTCTAGTGTTTATATAAGGTGTATTGGTCTTATCTACTTTTGTCTGCTTAACCATATAAGCTTGTCCTGCAAAGGAGGAGAAGAGTAGCTTTCTTAATTGCAACGTCCCCAAGATTCTTGTTCTTAACAACATGGAGACTAGACTGTATCAACTACATGTATCTGTCATGCTATATTACGTAGACAGCCTAGGACATGGAAGAGGGAATATGGACTTTTTACTTAGTCTCCTTGGATTTGGCTATTTGGGTGTTAGATGAATTTGACATATTGAACATGCACATGCCTGTAAAATTTTATTTAACTGAGTAATGTTAATGTCAGCTGCAAATTGGGGGAGGATTTAAAGCTATTTAGAATTTGTATATTCCTCATCCACAAATACAAGTGGAAAGGAAAAATTCATGTATCAGATATCTAAGAATTATTTAAGTCTGATCATGACTTTTATTTTACTTGGGGGTAGCCAAAACATACTATAGTGAATTTCAGGTGTACAAATTGGTGCTTCATCCTTCACATTTATGGCAATATCATCAAGGTCCATTACTGTGGACAACTTGTTTGAGACACTAATTCACCATTTGGGTATTTGATTTGTTTAAGTTTATACCAGAACATATGGGGCAATACCTTAACTTATGTAGTTCACTCTTATTATGCTGATGATATTGCCTGTCTAGATCCATTGAATCAAAAACAAAAGTTTTATTTTTCAGGTTCCTTTCTTTGAACAAATGGATAATCAGCTCCTAGATGCCATATGTGAACGCCTTGTCTCATCCTTGAATACCAAAGAAACATACATAGTTCGGGAGGGTGATCCAGTGAATGAGATGCTATTCATCATCAGAGGCCAACTAGAGAGCTCCACAACCAATGGTGGAAGGTCAGGATTCTTCAACTCGATTACCCTCAGGCCTGGTGACTTTTGTGGTGAAGAGTTACTGACATGGGCTCTAATGCCCACCTCTAGCCTCAACCTTCCATCCTCAACTCGAACAGTCAAGTCCCTAACTGAAGTTGAGGCATTTGCACTCAGAGCTGAAGACCTCAAGTTTGTTGCCAGTCAGTTTAAGCGCCTTCACAGCAAGAAACTCCAGCATGCTTTCAGGTACTACTCCCACCAGTGGAGAACTTGGGGAGCTTGCTTTCTACAAGTTGCATGGAGACGGTACATGAGAAGAAAGAAGGAAATGGAGTTGGCAAGACAAGAGGACAACTACCATGGACATGTTTGGGACCAAGAATTCAGCTATTGGGATGGATCAAACGCTGATTACAAGGATGATGGTGCTGGCAGATCATCAGTGGACAAAGCACAGCAATTGGGAGCTACAATATTGGCCTCAAAGTTTGCAGCAAACACCAGAAGAGGGATTCAACAAAAAGCTGATGCCACCACCTTGCAAATGCCCAAGTTGTTTAAGCCAGAAGAGCCTGACTTCTCTACAGACCAAGAAGATAGTTGACTTGTATAAGAACCATGTCATTATCACAAAATAGAGTATCCAAAAGGTATGCTAGTAATATTTATATAATCTTCTGTTCTGCATACCAAGAAGATAGCTGACTTGTACAAGAACCAATTTTTATTCATTCTCCTTGTTTTGATCATTTACAAACCACAGAATCCTTTCACTTTTTACTTCAATTATCTTCCATGACAGGTGATTTTTCTTACATGGATTTTTATATTCACATCATTTTATGCAAAAGGAATTGTGTGGCAAAGAAGATTGCAAGATATGTGATAATCTTGATGTGGATTAGCCATGCATATGTTAGTTTTATCTTTGGAATCACTTTTTGCATTCTAGAAATTCCTTTCAATGCTTTTTTTTTTTTTGAGATGAATGAGAAATATTTTTATAAACTACTAAAAACTAAAAAGCAATATATAGTTACTATCTCAACTCACAGACCAAAAGAACTCCTAGTAAAGAGCTGCTATACAATTGCATGTCACTAGTAAAGAGCAGCTATACAATTGCATGTCACAGTAAAAGGACAAAAAACACACATAAGGAAGAGGTAGCCCTTGTAAAACCACCCTACCAGAAACCAAAATCTAAACAAACCCCATTTAAGAGATGCACTGCAAAATCTTCAAGCTGAAACTCCAAGTATTGCAATGACTCTGTTCGAGAGAGAGCCTTCATATTTCAAAATGTCCTTTCCATGGATAATTGCATTTCTCTAATGCCAAATATCGTAGGTTGCTCCAAAAGCTAAATTACACACCACAGCTTGGAGAGATTTTCCCCTACACTTCTCGACTCTCCATTATGTGATGTTTTCCCATACAAACTTGGGAGCCTGGAGATGGCAGCACCTCATTAACTCTTTCCAAATTCTACTAAATAAAGAGCACTAAAAAAAAAGTGATCTCTACTTTCAACATTATTTCTACAAAAAACACAATTCTGATCACCCTTATAGCCCCACTGAAGCATTCTTTCTCGAGCACCAAGTCTGTTCCCATAGCCAGCCAACAATTGAAAGACTGTCTTGGTATAGCTTGAGGGAACCGAATTAACTCCCACCATTTAACAACTGGAAGTTTGGCTCTGATGTTTTCCCAAGTCTCTGCACTTGTGTAATGACCCGATTTTGAGGGGATCCACACTGCCTGATCTGAATCACTAATAGAAATCAAACTAACCTTGCTTTGTATTAGCACCAAATTGTGTGATCTTTCAGGCTTCCAATACCATTCTTTACTTCTTATTACACTTGAGAACCTTGCAAGTAAAGTACTAGCAGCATCATATATGATTCTTGCGCCATATTTCTGAATTAGAACTCCATCTGGATGCCATCAATCATGTCAAAGGAAAATGTTGCTACTTGTCCCCACTTCAAATCTCACCAAGGGTCTGACTAAATTTCTAAGATTCAAGATTTTCCTTCACACCCAGGAACTATTTTGAGGAGCTTTCACACACCAGAAGCTTTTTCCTTTTACAAGATAGGAGTGAACCCAGGCCACCCAGATGGAACCAGTTCTTGCAAACAGGTTCCAGATGTGTCTTACAATTGCAGCTTTGTTCCACTCCTCCACCCTTTTCAGTTTTCAAGCCTAAACCCCCTTCTCTTTTGGCTTGCTCATTCCATCCCATGAGACTTTAACCCCAAGAGCCAAGGCATCCTTTCCACGCCACAAGAAGCTATTAAACTTTTGTTCTAAAGCTTTAACAATCTTCTTTGGCAAATTAAAGATGAAAGACCAGTATACCTGAAGGCTGAACAGGACAGATTAGATCAACTGGAGTCTTCCTGCAAATGATAAGCTCTTTGCTGCCCATGAGTCGATCCTTCCTGCTATCTTGTCCAGGAGAGGCTGGCAATCTTTAGCATTTCACGTTCCTGAAATTAAGGGAATCCCAAGATATCTCACAGGTAATGAACCTACCTTAAACTGGAGAGTATCAAGAATTTATTTCTTTAAACCTTCTATCAGCTGAATGGACTTTAGATCAGCACCTGAAAAAGACATTTAATCATCTGCAAAACATAGACGTGATAGCTTCAGATCAGCACATCTTGGATGAAATTTAAACTGTGCTCCTGAACTGATTGCTGCATCAGGCTGGAGAAGACTTCCTTGGCTAAAACAAAAAAGAAAAGAAGGTGATAATGAATCACCTTGTCTTAAACCCTTTGCACCCCCCAAAAGAACCAGCCAGACTACCATTAAAAGCAGCAGAAAAGTTGGGAGTTGTGATACAAACCTTCACCCACTCCACAAACCTGTCAGGCACCCCAGTAGCTTTCAAGCAGTGCAGTATAAATTCCCAGTGAACAGTGTCATAAGCCTTCATGAGGTCACTTTTTTCTCTGTGATAATTTTTTACAAGCTCTTGAGCTAACAACACATTCTCAGAAATACTTCTGTTAGAAATGAAAGTTGTATGGCTGCCACTTGGTACATCATTCAAACATGGCTTCATCCTATTAGCAGGAAATTTGGTGATACATTTATAGATGATGTTACAGCAGGAAATAGGACGGAATTCACCCATAATTGAAAGTTTTTTTACCATAGGAATCAGGGTTATTATAGTGGCATTCACCTCTCCTAGAAACTTACCAATTTTAAAGAAAGATTGAATTGCACTCACAAAATCCTGCTGAATAATGGGCCAAGCCTTTTGAAAGAACAATGCAATAAATCCATCAGGGCCTGGGGACTTGTATCCATTAATTGAAAACAAAGCTTTCTGGATCTCAGAAGGCATAACCTCAGCAATCATGCATTCTCAGTGTCTGCTTGAAACTCTGCCTTGCAAGAGAGAAGATACTTTGTTTGCATCCTCCTCAGAAAAAAACATTCACAGGAGGATCCGAGAGATTTTTAAAGAAATCTACAGCCAAATCCTTCAATTGATGAGGCTCATCCACTTTAGCACCAGCACTGTCATAGAGACACCTGATAGTGTTTCTTGCATTCCTCAACTTGATCACCTTGTGGAAAAAAGAAGAAATCTGGTCACCTAAGTTTCTGGATTTTTGCTTCATGAAACCTCTTCTGCATTTCTAATGGCTATATACTGATAATGACACTCCTTTTCCTTATTAATAAGCTCAGCACTACCAGGTTTTAGCAATGAATTGTTATGACCCGGGATGATGTGCTGGATAATAAATTATTTTTTGAATTAGAAGTATTTAAATTTAGGCTTAGTGATAGATCTTTATCTGAATAAGGTAGTAGTAGATTAGTATTGTTATTTACTTGTATTCAAATTGATTCCTATGTTTTAAGATTTGCTGATGAAGTTCTCTCATCTTAGTCTATTTATGTAAGTTGAACCCATAATGAGTTTCAAGCAGAAAACTAACCAAAACATCTATTCTCTCTCTCAAAATTCAAGAGGCTAGTTACCTTGAATCGATTAATTTATCTTTCAACTATCCCTGTTCACATCATAGATCCTCCTGTACAAGGTCCAGCTGAAACTTAGCTTGCTGAAATTTCTGAGAAATGCATCCAAACTAGTCCTTGTTCACATTTTTTAGGATCCCTTTAACTGCTTTCAGCTTCGAGCAAAACTAAAACATAGGCACTCCAGTGACATTTATCTCCCAAGCAGACCTAATCCTGCTCAAGAAATAACGGTGATCATGCCAACAGTTAAAAAACTTAAAAGGCTTAGACCAACTTGTAGCTTTTGACCAAAGGAAATACAGGCTGGGGCATGGTCTGATATTCCAGGAGCTAGGAATTCTACAGTAACATATTTAAAGCAGACAGATTGTTCAGTATGTCATTCTAGTTCTCAAGGGGATACGTGTAAGCAAATAATATATAGATTACAATCAAACAACAAATAATGATGATCAAAAGAAAATAAGAATCATATCATGCATGCAATTGGGAAAAAGAAAGTAAGGAACTTCAAACAAAGAGCAAAAATCATATCATGCACGCAATTGAGAAAAGAAAGTAATGATTCTCAAGAAGATACATGAAAGCAAATAAAGTTACAATTAAAATCTAATGAAACCATAATTAAAGCCATTATACAGGATGTCAGAGCACGATTAAAGAGCTGTAAGAAAGTCAAGAATTTTGTTTAAAACCTTTTTTTTATTTTTTATTATAGAGTTTCAACCTATGACGTTTGTTTCTGATAAATGTGTTATTTATCATCAAACCAAGATATTAATTGGTTTTAAGTGTAGACGGGGATTGATCTTCAAATCTCTTATTCAACTATCAAATTTTACCAGTTGAGCTAATTAGAACCAACTGTATTTGATCATTAGTTGTTCTTTGTTTTCGGATTGATGTTGCTAGTAGTGCATGTATATAAGTTAAAAACAAATAATATAAATGTTTGTTTTGAATGACAATTTTTTTTTAATAGTTTCAATCTATGGCGTCTGCTTTTGATGATTATGCTCTTTATCATCAAATCAAAACACCAATCGGTTTTTGGAGCAAGTAGGGATTGAATCTCAGATATTTTATTTAACTATCAGAGATACATTTTACCAATTGAGCTAACTGAACCTACTAACAAATGACAAATTGAGTTCAAAGAAAATCTTGTAAAAAGATGGAAAACTATTAATTGCAAATATATAAGAATAGTCGCCCCTAAGGTAAATTTATGTAAAAAATTGTCCCGATTATTTTTAGAGAAATGTTATGTTCACAATATTTTCACAACAAATTCTAAGTAGTGGGTTGTTATTGATTGTTATGGGTAGGTTAAAAAGTAATTTAAGCCTTAAATTCAAATTTGAACCAATAACAACTTACTAACTATGATTTGTTATGAAAATATTGTGGGCGTATCACTCATCTTTTTTTTTTTAATTATTATTATTAAGTTTGAAAAAACATCGATAACTCAATTTAATTCCTACAGGTTGGGTTGGCTTTTAAATAATAATGGATTGAATTAGATTATGTTGGAAATTTATCAACCAAAGACCATCGGGTTGAGTTGAAATCAAGAAAGTCAATACCATACTGGATACTGTACCGGTTTGGCCACCGGTACGATATATTTCGGGAACCGGTCAATACCGGTGTACCGTTTCGAGTTTACCATTATTTTATATATTTAACACACACACACACACACACAAAATCTCTATTTACCATAAAACATTACCTCAAAAATCCCTGATTACAATAAAACATTATTTCAATTGTTCATTGCATAACAAAAAAAACAAATAATACAAATAATTAAGTTAACATAAATTTAATACAAATAGTATTTTCACTTATTTTAAAATTATGGTCAACTTTGTGTTAAGAGATATTTTTTTCTTTCTAATTTTTTTATGAACCAAACGTGTGAAAATATTTTACCATTAAAAAATATTTTACATAGAAAACAAATGCAAACCTCTCGAATTATTAAAAAATAAAAAATAAATAAAAAGTCAGCAAAGTATCAGCACAAGAATATCCCCTTCAGCACAAGAATATCCACAAGAATATTCCCTTCAATAAACTATCAACCACTATAGTGTTCAGAAAAGAAGGCCCAAGATTATGTACAAAGACAAGAAGAACAACAAACAACAAAACAAGACACATCTTCACCATCTCTCTTCGGACTGGCAGGTGAGGTGAACCCATCTTCACTTCCATTCCCATCTTCACCTTATTCACCTCCGAACTCCAGCTTCACTTTTGATACCACAAAAAAAAAACCATACTACTCTTCTTCTTAGTTTCTTGGCTACTTAGTTGTGTTTGTGTGCACTTCATCTTTATGTTCTTCTTCTTATTCTACTATTTACCCATATGAGAATTGTACCCACCAATGACCAATGGCTGCATCATCATCATCTTTGGTGAGCATAGAAGCCTCGTTTTTTGATAATCTCAAAGGTTTTATTCTTGTCGTTGTTTGTTTCGGTTTGGTATTCATTTTTTGGCCGGTACGGCCGAAATTTGCCGGTATTTTTTCGGTACGAAATAAGGGGTGTACCTGTACCGATGCACTGGCCGGTACGGTATGTACTGGCTAGTACCGACCGGTACGATACGGTATCATTTTCACTGGTTGAAATATGTCATAAACTTAACCCAATCTTTTCATTTCAAATGTACAATGGCAAATTAGAACTTACTTGTACGTAGTTTGACTGAAATTTAAGTTGTTTGACTATGATTTAAAATTTGACATTTTACCCACCGAGATTTGACCAAAATTTAAATTGCCTACTTGTAGTTTGAAATTCTGCCAAAGAATAATTTTTTTATAAAAAAAAATTCTTATTTGATCTTGTATTTTTATGTTTGGATAATTATTGGGTACTCTCGGAGTACCATAAATGCGTATTTTCCCTTATATAATTGTGGGTCCTACTAATTAAATTTATGGTGGAACGCACAATTCATATGAGAGGGGGGAGTACGCATTTATGGTACTATCGGAACATTCAATAATTTTCCTTCATGTTTTTTGAGGAGAGAGACATAAAAGTTAAGCAAAATTACATATTTAACTTTGTTTTTAAAAATAAAAATAAAAAAACTTTGTTTTTAACAAAAGTGGGTTGTAAAAATCTAACCGAACTAATTTCATATGGGTAAAATGTTAAACTTTAAACCACAAATATACAATTTAAATTTTGGTCATGGATAAATTGTAATTTGTCCCATGTACAAAATTAGGATCCCCCTTTTGAGTTCTTTGGGTTGTCTAACCTTAAATTTCTGCCATATATCATAATGTCTTGAATTTTTCGTTGCAAAAGGTTTATTCAAGATGTCATGTCTCGTTTTCAAAAAAAAAAAAAGGATGTCATTGTCTTATGAGTCAATAACATACCTTATTTCTCGAGTACGAAGACCACATTTGAACATTACCTCATTTCTCGAGTACGAAGACCACATTTGTTATAGGAAAGACAAAATCTTATCAAAACCTCGATGTTTTCATCCATGATACTCGCAATTTTATTCTTCAAAAAGTAATTGTTTGTACACATTTAGTATAAACCATTCGCTTCACGTGAATTAATAATTGGATACTTAGTGCATATTGTTAATACGCATCACTTATTTTTATGTGTTAATTGGGAACATTTTCAAAAAATGTAGATGGCACTCATGAAATTATAGACACTTCAGGTACAAAGTGTTCGTTAACAAATGTGGAATCCCTTACTTGATGTGGGACAGTAATTGAAATCTCTTTTCTTTTCTTTTCCCTTTTCTTTTTTTTTAAGCTATCTTTGGCCCCTCAACTTAGTTTTTCATCATTCTCCATCAATAATCACTAATTCCATCTCTGCGTAAAAGACAAAACGAACCCATTTGGGGCATTACGTTACTACCTAGCAATCATGCAATTTCACTTTTTTGGGGGTAATTAAAGGGAAACTTGACTCTTAACTGAGTGGGTTCGGTTTGGATGTCACTTTAAATTTATACTAGTCCATTACTATGAGTCTTTTTTTTGTGTTTTTTATTTGTTTTTGTCTTTTTTTTACATTGGCTTTTAGATAACCGATTGGGATTGACTTATTTTGCTGAAACTGAAAATTTTTTCCTGAAAATATCGTAGATAAAGATAAAAGTTAACTAAAATAGTACAGTGTGACTCATGAATAGTACCAAAAAATGCAGTGAGATTTATGAATAGTAGCAAAAATAAGCTGAAAAGAAAAATGAATTAGCCAAAATTATTTTTGCCAAACGGTAAGTTGTTTAAGGACCATAAGAAAGAATTGTAACTAATGTGAAAATAAAAGGAGGCATCATAAGTGAGTTTCTTATCATTATAGAGGATTTTTTTTTTTTTCAAAATAACCAAATCCTTCAAACAATTTCATTAGTTAGCAAGGTTTTGAAATTATTTAGCAATTTAACAAATTGAGTTAGTTAGACTCGATTTTGTTCTTTGAAATTTCAGTTGGAAATCGAGTGTCTCACACTTGAGTTTCATACTCGAGAGTGAAACACTCAAGTTCCATAGTAGAATTTCAAAGTGTAAAATAGTCCTTTAGACTTGATTTGTTAGTTTGCTAAATAGTTTCAAAACCTTGCTAACTAATGATATTGTTTGAGGGATTTGGTTATTTTGAAAAAAAAAATCCTCATTATAGATATGCATCAAAGATTAGCATTAAATTCATATATCTTTGCACTAGTGATGGATGAACTCACTAAGTTAGATTCAAGAGAAAGTAACTTGGTGTATGCTCCACTCTTTTTTCTTTTTCTTTTTTTTTTTTTTTTTGGTTGAAAAGTCACTTGGTATATGAGCTTTGCAAATAATATATATAGTTTTAGCAGATGAAATTAGAAGCAAAGTTAATGTCAAGTTAGAAATTTGATGAGACATTTTAGAATTTGAAGGTCGTTGATTTAATAGGACTAATACACAGTACGTGGAATGTAAGTTTGATAAAAGTAAAAATGAAAATAAAAGGGTAGTCAGACTCGATGGTTAAAAGATACTAAAGAGAAAGAATTTTCGATATCTTGGATCCCTAATCAATATATATATATATATATATATATATATATATATATATATATATATATAAAAGTAGAGACCTCATGCGAGAGAGCAAGAGGTTTTGCCACGTGGCGCTCCCTTTGAAGAGTTTACTCCCTCCACATCTCTCTTCTCTTCATGTCTTTTAGCATTCCTGAACAACTGGCTTAAAGTATTTTCTATTTGACCTTCCACCTTACCTAAATGTTTAATGAGTGTCATGTGGTAATTTCTCTTTCTCTCTCATTTAAAAGGGTGAATATCCTTATTTTAAAAGAAATTAATATGTTTTTCATTTACCCGGCCTTCATATCAGATTTGGACTTTTCGTCTCCACCTTCACATGTAACTCTTGCATTGCCTAACTTCTCCTACTCCCAATCTTCTCATATAAGTACTAGAACTAGAATACAAATGTGATAGCATTAATGTGAAGAAGGTAGGGTTGAAAGTATGTTGAACCTTGTGGGTTGTGATCATGTTGGGAATCACTATTCGTTTCTCTGTCCTTAATTTGCTGGATGACACATCCTCTGGTACTCTCTCTCTCTCTCTCTCTCTCTCTCTCTCTCTCTAGATGTTGACAAGCATATGGCTGTAACTAAAATTATATTGAAAGCTAATACTCATTTTGACAAGAAAATAGTTGTTTTCCTTCTTTCTTTCTATTTATGTGTGAAGATACGACATCGTTGAATCACAACAATCGAGGATTTGAAGCTTGCATTGAAGAAGAAAGTGAACGTCATGGATGGAATAATCCAAGATTGGTCATGGTGATATCACATGGTAATTTTTTTTTTTTGGGTTAATTATGGAGCACATGAATTGGCAGCCTATAGTGTTATTTCTATATTCCTTGAAATTTTTGGTTGTGTTAAGATCAATTTACTCATTGTACAATAAAAAATATAAAAACACATCAAGGATTAGTATAAGATTGGAGAATTGATATTAGCTAGATAAATCTAACATGGCATGTGTCTACAGATATTATTTTAGCAAATGATTTCATATCTATAAAAACAAATTAACCTTTGGTGCTTGGCTGCTTGCTGATGCCAATTAAGGGTGAATATAGTGATGGTTGCTGGTGGTGACCCAACACACACATCGAGACCCCATTTGGTCTTGCACCAATTTAGATTTCTTTCAAAGATACAATATTGAGTCACTTGGCCTTAAACATGTAAAATTTTATTTAAATGGAATTATAGTGGTCAGTTGGTAACCATATGGCTTTAAAATTACATTTGATTTCTTTTTTTTATTTATTTAAAAATTATTTGGAATTTGTGAAAATTCACTCTTGGCACCATGTATTACTATATGCGCAATGTATTATAATTAAATTTGGAATCTTCTCATAAGTTCCATAGCACCGTATTTGGTCATTTGGTGTTCTTCCATTGCTAAACTATTTGTAATATAATTAAATTTGGAATCTTCTCATAAGTTCCATAGCACCGTATTTGGTCATTAGGTGTTCTTCCATTGCTAAACTATTTGTAATAATGATTCTATCACAAAGGAAATGTGCAGCCATAATAATAACTTCATGTATATTATTTTAAAACATGAGGTTCTATTATAAGGTGCTTTATCAGACTAATTTTGTATTTAACCTTTAATCTCATATTTGCACGTAACTTTGAATGATTGGCATTCAGCCCTTAAAGCATGTAACTTTGACGTATCCAATTGAGAAAGAACTCGAAAAGGATTACAACCAAAATTGAATTTTGTGTTGTTTTGTATTGTATTGTTTTATTTTCTCATAAAAATGCACACCATAGTCATTGAAGTGTTTTCCACATTAAGAGGCTTCATATCAATTTAGCACCAAAAAAAAGAAAACTGTAATGGATATATGTGTGCAACTTAAAATTCTCGCTTATTATGACAAACTATTTGCTTCATCTAATTTCTAATTTTTATAATAAATATGTTATAGTCTATATTTTTTATCACCTTAATTTGTACTACTTTAATTCATCAAAAACCTTTATGTTATTGCAACAATAATTCATATTATTACTCTAATATATGTTCAACATTTTCCATAACCTTCTTACATAGAAACTTACAACATTATCCGCGCATCGCGCGAGAAATTTGCTAGTTAATAAAAATGGAGAGATTAAAGAAGAAGTGAATCGTAAGATAAGAGCAAGTTGGTTAAGGTGGAGCGGTGCATTAAGAGTATTGTGTGCTCACATTAAGACTTCTATAAGACCAACAATGCTTTATGACATTGAATGTTGTTTTGCTAATTACTAACATATTCATAAAATGAGTGTAGTTGAAATAAAAATATTAGGACAACATATCCATAAAATGAGTGTAGTTGAAATAAGAGGATTGTGTGCTCGCATTAAGACTTCTATAAGACCAACAATGCCTTATGACATTGAATGTTGTTTTGCTAATTACTAACATATTCATAAAATGAGTATAGTTGAAATAAGAATATTAGAATAACATATTCATAAAATGAGTCTAGTTGAAATAAGAATATTGAGATAGATAAATTGATGATTAGACCATAATATGATGCCATAGGCATTAAACTCGCTCCCTAAGCCAGAACAATGTTCATGGTGGTGTGACGCTACACCAAACTTATATGTGGTGTTGGACTGTCATGCCAAGTTCTAGGTAGTTAAGGCTATTAGTTAAAACGCAACGGAGCTTCCTTATCCAAAAAAAAAAAAAAAAAAAAATCAACAGAGCTTGTGAGATCCATTTTCAAAGCAAGTGAAGAACCAAGTTCTTTGAAATTGATAGTCAAGGTTTGACTTTTTTGGGTTCTCGTACATCTGATTTGAGTTTGATTTTAATGATTTGTTTGAGCTTCATTTGAATTTGTAGTGGGTGTATTTTTTTTTTGGGTGTTACTGAATGCTGTATTCGATGCGTGAATATTAGAGAAAATCTTCTTGAGTGAAGATCCTCCTGTCTTGTCAAAGAATTTTTTTTATTATTCAAAATAAGTTTTAGTATAAAAATTATTTTTAAAATAATTAATGATGGCTTCATTATTCAGTGAAATGTAATTGTATGTATCCCTTCCATAATATTTAATAGAAGGCTCTTCTTACCCTTGACAAATGGTGTCTCCTCCGTTATATAAACTAGCTAATATCTCGCGCGACATGCAGTATATTTTGATAAGAAATTATTTATGACTTATTGATTTCATGAATACTATTATTGTTAGTCACACTTAATCTATGAGGTTTTCTACTAAAACTAAATACATTGGAGGGAAATTCCTCTAATTCATGCAACCAATAAATGTTACTAGATCATAGTGAAATTGTCACTTACAAACCTGTTAGTTCCTACGTGTCTTTCTTGTATTATTTATGTTTTATATATCAATTAGCTATAAAAACTTCTAGAATTTCATGATACAACAATAGAAAAAATAATGTCATAGTGATGCAATAATATCACAATATAACCTCCAAATTTTAATTGAACTAAAAGTAGCCAAAAATAGATCCTTACCAGGTATACGCATCATACAGAAAACCAAAAATATAAATTGACACATAATAAGAAAAAATAAGTCTAAATAAATTACAATGCTACGTAAGTAAAACTGTATACATAAAATGTAAACAAAATATTTAAGACGAACGTAATATTTTAAAAATTAACATACCTCTCAGAAAGTAAAACAAAGATATTGCGAGAAAATTATGGAAGTTTAATTTTTAAGTCCAATGGAAATAGAGATTTATACTGGACAAATGTGGAGACAAGTAATATTTGCTCAATTCATTGAATTTGACTCTTGTAGTTCTATATTGAAGTTAGTCTTATGCAAAAAATTGAAAAGGTTTTTTGATTCCTAAATTTCCCATAACTTTTTAGATCAATCTGTATCAATTCAAAGCATGTAAAGTTATTAATGTATACAAATTCTTTGAATTTTATTCCTACATTTCCCATGACTTTTTAAATCTACTCATATCAATTCAAAGTATGTAAAATTATAAATGTATACAAATTCTTTGAATTTTATTTGTCATCAATATATATATAAGCAGAGACCTCATGTGGGAAAGTATGAGGTTCTGCCAAGTGGCACATTGTATGGCATCCTTCTCATTTAGGCTTCCACCTCATCTAAATTTAGCATTTATGTCAACTTATTAAGTAATATCAAATACATTTATTTCAATGTATTAATAAAATTCAAAGAATTTGTATACATTTATAAATGTAGGAATATAATTCAAAGATTTTGTATACATTTAAAACTTTACATCATTTGAATTGATAGGGATGGATCTAAAAAGTCATGGGAAAGGTAGGAATCAAAAAAACTTTTCAATTTTCTACATAAGACTAACTTCAATGCAAAATTGCAAGAGTTGAATTCAATGAATAGGGCACATATTATTTTTCTCCATATCAATCAATAAATCAATCATCAATATATATATATATATATATATATATATATATATATATATATATATATATATATATATATATATATATATATATATAAAAGCAGGAACCTCATGTGGGAAAGCACGACATTCTGCCAAGTGGCACATTGTATGACATCCTTCTCATTTAGGCATTCACCTCATCTAAATTTAGCATTTATGTCAAATTATTAAGTAATGGAAAAATGCATTTATTTCAATGTATTAATAAAATTCAAAGAATTTGTATACATTTATAACTTTACATACTTTGAATTGATATGGATGGATTTAAAAAGTCATGAGAAATGTAGGAATAAAATTCAAAGATTGAAGTTAGTATTATGTTGAAAGTTGAAAAGTTTTTTTGATTCCTACCTTACCCATGACTTTTTAGATCTATTCGTATCAATTCAAAGCATGTAAAGTTATAAATGTATACAAATTCTTTAAATTTTATTCCTACATTTCCCATGACTTGTTAAATCCATCCATATCAATTCAAAGCATGTAAAGTTATAAATGTATACTAATTTTTAAAATTTTATTAATACATTGAAATAAATGCATTTGTCATTGGTTAATAGGTTGACATAAATGATAAATTTAGATGAGGTGAAAGTTTAAATAAGAAGGATGTCATACAATATGTCACTTGGCAGAACATTATGTTTTCCCATATAAAGTCTTTGCTTTTATGTATATATATTGATATTGATTGATTGATGATTAATTAGAATAGGTTGAAGGACAATGAAGTGATGAACCAAAAGTGGTCCAATATAATACCAACCCTTTCTTCGTGATCATCTTCCAACAACTACCCCCCTCAAAAAAAAAAAAAAAAAAAAAAACTTCCAACAGCTACACTAAAATAAACGAATATAAAAATATTATGATAGGCCACCTTATCTCTTTTATATGTGAGCCCATGTGAAACTTACAAAGTTCCAAGCAGACAAGCGCTAATTGGCTGTTTAAGTAGAATTATTCATCTATAATATTCCACTCCCAACTCTATAGTCTATAATCAATACTAGTTTCTTAGTACCATTCACTGAGTCCTTTACCTTACAAACTAAATAGCCAAGTACTACTCTTTCTCTACCATTTTTCCTGTTTTTCTCCTTTTTCAAACAATAAGCCAATACTTCCTACTCAGCAATTTGGCTAAAACCAAAGTACTTATACTTATTAGTATTACTCAAAATTGTAATATACTAAAACAAAACTAAAATCCCAGAAAAAAACAAAAGTACTAGAGAAAGAAAAGTTTGCCTCTCATATGATTTGGAGGAAAAAAAAAATCCCTAACCTACTAGGATTAATAAAATCATCCCTTACTTTTTAGTTGTATGATTTTTTTAACAAATAACGTGACTTTTAAATAATATATATATGGGTCTGTTTGAATACAGCTGAAAACTAAAAATTAAAAACACTGTAGTAAAATAATTTTTAAATGTATTAATAGTACCGCGGGTTCCATTTTAAATATTAAAAAAACTGAAAAGTGCTGGTATTGTTCATAAACAGTACAGCCCAGTGATTAATAGTGGTCTTGTCGCTGGTTGGAACCTGTGCAAGAAGAAAAAAAAAAAGAAAAAAAAAAAGGTTGGAAACGCTGAATGCTAGACGCGTTTAGCTATCCAAACCAAGCCATAAATTGTTTCAGTAATTATCACATAGTAAATCGAAGAAAATTATTTTAAAACTGGTTTGGAAAAAAAAATGTATATATAATTTAATGTTTAAATACTCTAAATTTATTTACATAACTCAAATACTCTAGTTATTATCAAATGCATTATTTATTTAGAATTTCACCGTTTTCAACGTGTAAACAGCAAAAACTTTTGTTCAAACCATGCGCACCCTGTATTTTTCCAATATATTGGAGGCCAAAGTGATTGTGATATCTTAATCTATTATATACCACAGTACCATTTCCTTTTTATTTAAGTTATTTCTGTCCCCCAATAATCATAGTCACAAAACATATCGTCTGGAAAGGATAAAAAGTCACATTCACATTTCTGACTCGGAGTGAGAGAGAGAGAGAGAGAGAGTGTAGAGTGTACATGACTAGAGTGTGAGTTTTCTGCCAACTTGAGCATAAAAACAGAGCACTCTGTTTGCTTATCATCAAAAAAAATAATAATAAAGGAAAGAACTTTGAGGTAATTCTGTGTGGCCATGGCAGCTCGCAGATTCTCCTCCTTGCTTTCTCGCTCTCTTGCTGCTTCTTCTTCATCTGGGTCATATTCTCTGCTTTCCTCTCTAGGTGATGATTATGATGATGAATGATGCCTTTTCTGTAATTTTGTTGCCTTTTCTCTTTCTGTCTATTGGTTTCACTTGCTTTTATGTTTCTTTACATGACTGATAATTATAACATCTTTGTATCTTCATGACTTGTGTTTGGTGTAAAAAATTTTCTTCTACTTATTTTCATTTGTATAGAAGATAGTTTAGAAAGCTAAAAACTTTATTGTGTGAGAGAAAACAAGATAATTTTTTTTTTGAATCTGAATATTTCCTTTTTTGCTTTTTGAAAAGTCTTTTGCACTGTATAAGGACTGAGAAAAAGGAATTGTATATAACTTTGAGTAAGCCTGGCTTAGTTGGGGTTTTGATGATGAACAAGATCAATAAAGGACTAGAGTCAACAAGTCATGGTTTTTGAGAGATGGGGTTCCTTCTTATTTGGAAAGTTTATCTAGAATGATAGAGGAAACCCATTTTCTATTTGGTGAATATAACAAAAAGGGAACGTGTAATTTGGTGCAGATTGGAAATAAACAGTTACCAAAATTCTACTCCACCACTACATGCAATATTTAAGCCTTTTCCCTAGTTTTTCTTATTATTATTATTTTTTTAGTTTTGAATTTTTGATTCTTACATCTTTTACCAAACTTGGTTGTTGAAGTCATTTACAAAATTTGATCCTCAGGAAGAAGTTCTGGCTGTGGGAGAAGCATCCACAGGTTTAGCACAGCTGCAGCAGCTGAGGAATTAATCATTCCACCTGTTCAGATAAATTACACTCAGAATCTGATTAATGGGCAATTTGTAGATGCTGTATCAGGTAATTGTTATTATTTTTCTTTGAACAAGACTAATAGTTTACTTTCTTTCTTTGTTTTTCATGGGGTACTTTTACTAATTGGCATTTTACAATATTTCTGTGACTGACGATTCCTGATGGAGCTAATCTTGGACATTCTATTGGTCTCAGGAAAAACATTTCCAACATATGACCCTCGTACTGGGGAAGTGATTGCTCATGTTGCTGAAGGTGATGCAGAAGATATCAACCGTGCTGTAGCTGCTGCTCGCAAGGCATTTGATGAGGGACCATGGCCAAGGATGACGGCTTATGTAAGAAGAATACGCCTCTGGTTTTGTTTTGCTATTCAATTAGTATGTGAGTGATTCCTAAATGTATACAAATTTTATGATACATTTGCAAACCATATATGGGCTTCAGGAAAGATCAAGGATATTGTTGCGCTTTGCCGATTTGGTTGAGAAACACAGTGATGAGCTTGCTGCTCTAGAGACATGGAACAATGGGAAGCCTTATGAACAGGCTGCCAAATCTGAATTACCACTGCTGATACGGCTATTTCACTACTATGCTGGTCGGACAACTAAAGCTAATTCTATATTTTTGCTTTTATTTCAGAGTGCATTGTGTTTTTTTCTAATCATTTTTTTTTTTATTATAAATTATTCAGGCTGGGCAGATAAAATCCATGGACTAACAGTTCCAGCCGATGGAGATTATCATGTGCAAACATTGCATGAACCAATTGGAGTTGCAGGACAAATCATTCCCTGGAACTTTCCTCTTGTCATGTTTGCTTGGAAAGTTGGGCCTGCTCTAGCATGTGGTAATACCATTGTCCTAAAGACAGCAGAGCAAACACCATTGACAGCACTCTTTGTGGCAAAGCTATTCCATGAGGTAGGCTTGTTGATTGTTTACGCATTATTTTTGTTTGCTTTGTTTGCTCAAGAATGATTTATTCTGCATCCTTTATGACAGGCCGGTCTTCCTCCAGGTGTTCTAAATATAGTTTCTGGCTATGGTCCGACTGCTGGTGCAGCACTTGCCAGCCATATGGACGTGGATAAGGTATATTGGGATCACTAGTATTCAGGCTACATAAATTTATAGCTGATGAATCAGTTATATAGAGAGCAACTTAACCTGTTCCTTGAAATCATTTTTCTATTCCTGCCAATATTCATTGAACTTTTACTGTTAGTCATAATAAAATTATATTTCACATTGCCACACAGTCTGAGTCTGTGAGGATTCTGGCCAGCATATATTTCGTATCACTTGTCATGGCCTTAAAACCACTGATCTGGGAAAACTTAATCTTTTTTTTATTTTGGACAATTGCACCACTTGTTTTGAAACTATTACCAATGCCTTTGCAGCTAGCTTTCACAGGATCAACTGATACTGGAAAGATTGTACTTGAATTGGCTGCAAGAAGCAATCTTAAGCCAGTAACACTAGAGCTAGGAGGGAAATCACCATTCATAGTATGTGAGGATGCTGATGTTGATAAGGCTGTGGAGCTTGCACACTTTGCTTTATTCTTTAATCAGGTTTGTTCAAGTGGTTTTCCACAGCTGGATTTGTAAGATGTGGATGCTTTATTTGATAGATGAATGCTATATTGTCTCCAGGGGCAATGCTGCTGTGCTGGTTCTCGTACCTATGTACATGAACGTGTACATGATGAGTTCTTAGAGAAAGCAAAGGCACGTGCTGTAAGGCGTGTTGTTGGTGATCCCTTCAAGAAGGGTGTGGAACAAGGTCCTCAGGTATGTACATGAGGATGAAATCGTTGTCACATTCTTATTAATTCCAAAAATTCTGGTTTATCTATCTTTGGCTGTCCTTGGGCAGTTTAAATTAGACCTCTAGTAAATTTCTCCAGTTCCTGATTCATAGTTTGACGTGGGAATAATACCAATGGCTTTCAATAATACAGCAGCCTTCTCCATTTTGTTTTGGCTCAATAGGATTGTGAATATAACAAAACCTTAGGACTTTTTAATTCAACTGAACATAAAAATCCATGGGAGTAATACATTTTTCAAAGGTGTTGAGACCATGTTCTATAACATCTTACTCATGTAATTTCTAACAAATCAAGTGATGCTGTTTCTGGACCTTATGAAAATCCCAGATTGACTCGGAGCAATTTGAGAAAGTCCTTAGATACATAAGATCTGGAATTGAAAGCAATGCCACCCTTGAATGTGGAGGTGACAGATTTGGCTCCAAAGGCTACTTCATTCAGCCCACTGTCTTCTCAAATGTTCAGGTACTAATAATTCCTCTCCAATAATTTCTCTATTATGCATGATATACCAAATGATGTAACATGAATTTGATATTTTCGTCAATCAGGATGATATGTTGATAGCACAGGATGAGATCTTTGGCCCAGTGCAATCTATCTTCAAATTCAAGTGAGTCTTAAACTTCCTGCAGTCTACTAAAATTGTCACGAACACTTACATCTTTTCCATATTCTAAGTTGTTGCTATGGAAGAAACATATGTCCTACCTGCAATGTTATTTGGTCAACAGTAAAAAACAAAGAACAAACAAAGGTCTACATTTAAAACACCATGAAAAAGAAAACTGAAAACTGGTCTCTTTATGTACATGCCAGCAAAAAAGAATAATGTACTTATTTGTGTTCATACTTAAAAGTCTCCTCCAAATTTTGTACTCTATACCAGGGATCTTGATGAAGTAATAAGAAGGGCGAATGCAACGCGCTATGGTCTAGCTGCAGGAGTTTTTACTAAAAACTTGGACACTGCCAACACCTTGACCCGAGCTCTAAGAGCTGGTACTATATGGATAAATTGCTTTGATGTGTTCGATGCAGCAATTCCTTTTGGTGGATACAAGATGAGCGGTATAGGCAGGGAGAAGGGAATCTACAGCCTTAATAACTACTTGCAAGTCAAGGCTGTTATTACTCCTTTGAAGAAGGCAGCATGGTTGTAAGTGTCAAGTTCCGCCTTATTGTAATAGTCTCATTTATCCTAAATAAAGGAGAGCATACACAGGCCGGCTTGTAAAAATGCAAAGAAAGTATCAATTTCCCCAAGAAAACTTGCTTGTTTGTACTTGACTGCCCCAATGTTGCTGTTGCATCTTTGTCAAACCCTGGTGATTAGTTGCCTTGTGTTGCTGCATGACACTTTGAGTGATGATGATTTTGTTATTTTGTGCTATCTTTCTCATGTGAATGGTGTTGCACCTCTTCTACCGAGGGTAAAATTTATCATGTGGTTTATCTTTAACCTGACTGCAGTTATGGCTAACATTTTCTGAGGCAAATGCCATTGACTTATTGATGTCAGGCTTAAGACATTTGTTAATCTTTCTGTTTAGTAGAAATTGTACACAAGGGTTGTTTACAGTTCAAAATGGAAAATAAGACCGAGTAAGTACGCTCTGTTGGTGCATGATCTCTCCATTTTACTTAAAAGTTAAAATTGATTCAAGGTTAAGATTTTATTTCTTAGATCTTATTATGTATAGAATTTCACATAACTCCCAAGAAGTTACTGAGTTAAACTTCCAACAGTGGTAAAAAGTAAAACAAAGAAAGTATGATCTTCCTCTTCCTCTTCCTCTCATCCTCTCCAGCCAAAAGTTCACGTGTGTGAAAGTGTCGTACAAAAAAGATCGAGTTTTAGTTGGATGTACGACAGAAACTTTAAAGAAACCCTTAATGAAATATGAAAAAAAAAATATTGAAGTCTCTAGTTTTTGTTTATAAGCTTGGTCCATAATACTTAATCAATAAAATATAACTATTATTATTTTTCTATGAAAGGATTTTAGTATATATAAAATAACTATATAAATAAGAAAATAATATCTTAAAATCTAAAAACCAAAAGTTATATATCTTCAAAAATTAACAAACAATCATTGAGGATTTTTATCTTATTTTTTTACGTACAATCTTTTAAAATTTTTTTAAAGACACTTTTCCATCCCTTTGATAAGCCCATAATTCGACTACTATATTAGACATCATGACTAACTAGCAAAGTTTAAAATTGCAATGATTTTCTCACCATATTTCCATATTGAAAGGCAGGCCCATTATGTTTAACTTGGAGATATGGATCTACAAGAGCTAGAGACGTGCTATTAACTGAGCCCTGTGTGACCTTTCCTTAATGTGGTTTTTTTGCTGAATTTCCTTTATGTGGTTGTGGTTGTTGGCATTCACATTCAGTATTCACCCCGAGTGAATTTATAAAGAAATCAAGGCGACAAGCTTGTTAAAACAAGAATGGAAATCAATGTACGAAACTGGAAATCAATGTACAAAACTACAAATCAATGGCCTAGACAAAATTAAAAACCCAGCTCATATCCAGTTAGAGAACATGGAAGGGTGTTGTTGATGCACTCACCCGACGAGGTGCTCTCATATAGGACCTTGTCAGAGAGAGAGAGAGAGAGAGAGTGACACTGACTACTCAGTCTTTGTCAAGATAATTGTATAATCCTCACGAATGAGTGTGGTGCAGCAGTGAGAAACTTTCCATAAGACCCATCATTTCGAACAAAGTACCAAGAAGTCTTTGAGTTCGAGTAAACATGCAAGTCGGTGAGTACATATACAACCTTGTACTATCCATATATAATTGTTGATAATTGTATTATCAATAACTTGGAACACAAATTAATTTCTCCCTAAAAAAAAGTACACAAATAATTTGGCACCTACTTAGTTGGCAAATTATTAATGAAAAATAAGTTCATCAAAATTATTGGTGGTAAATAACAAAATAATATTAGTAGTAAGCCCAAAGACTAGTAAAAGCTAATCAACTTAATTGTTATGAAAAAAGTTTTGAATATTGTTGTGTACGTAGCATTGCTCCCGTACTATACTAGAAGCCCCTGAAGTTTTGATATTTTCGTAATAGTAAGATTGTTACATTGATTGTGTTGAAACTAAAAATGAGAAGCCTTTGACACAGTTATCAAACCCAACCATGCACAATAGGTTGGACTAGTAATCCATTGAATTTGTACCTAAGTCGATCTGTTTGTTTAATGGTACTCATGCAATTGAATTGATAAAACTTGATAAAACCTAGAGGGTTTTTTTTTTTTTTTACTTGTGCAACCTAGACAAGTTGTTTCTAAACAAGACATAATGAAAATAGAAATTTTATAATGAGATTGATGTTGGACTTCTTAATAAAGATATATGGAGCTTCAAGTTTTAGCTTGGATCATAATCCATGGGATTTGAGTACAACTAGTGAGATATGTAATATGAATAGAATGAGACTTTAAATTCTCAGATATACTTTTGTTCCTAGAGTTTTAAAACTTGTAATGCTATAGGATTTTATTTAGTAAAGAATTAACTGTTATTCTATGGCATCCTATTAATTTATGTTTTCTAGTGTTGTTTTTGTTGGAATTTTGATTTTGAATTATATAGGTGGCTAGTTTTTAAGATTTAATTTTAAATAGTTATTTACGTATTTCCATTTTTCAATTTGCATATTTATTTTATGAGTTCTCAAACTTATTTGATTGTTTATTTTTTATTTTTATCTTTTATTTGCCCTTGCGGTTCAACCAATATCCAATGACCCAGCTCCTAGATCGAGTTAAAATCTGATCCAAGTTTAATAACTATGCCTTGGTGACTACATTTTTTTTAATATAAGCTTAGGTGTATTTACAATGAACTCTAAGATGGTATATATAAAAACTATTGAGGCTAGAGTTAGGTGTACATGAGCTTACAATATAATTGGGCCTCTTGGACCATTACACATAATTAACTAAATAACCCAAAATCTTTATTAGATAAAATAGTAAGACAATGATTAAGTTCCAACTTCTTTTTTTGATTCAATTGGGTTCCTGACCTTAATTAGTGTGGTTCTTGGCTTCTTACATGTCAACCAGAACAATGGTTGGAAGCTCCTCTCACGGTAAGTGGCTAAAAATCATTTGGATGCACTTTTTATATTTACATTTCTTTTTAAGATAGATGGATAATAAGGGAGAAGAACTAAGATTCAAACTATAGAATATAGACACAACACACTATAAAAGATTCCATTACTATTAGATTGTCACTTGAACTCCCAATTAACATTGTAGTTTTCAGTAATTTTATGTTTGTCAGTTTAGTTGTTATTGTACGGTTATCATAGTGATTAACCACGTTATAATATGGTGTAGCGCTTAAGCATACAATAACCCACTTGCTATATTATATGCGGTCACCATAACCCACTTGCTATATTATATGTGGTCACCATTCTAACGAAATTGCTATCAACATTTGGGACCAATAGTTACTCTATCTTAAGGACGAGGCAAAAAGTGATGAAGGTAGGTTTCAAAACTTGCATTAGAGCCTTTAATTAATAGCTTTTACTTTGTGAACCTGTCAAACTCTCAATCCATTCTTGCGACTTGGGCAAGCAATAAGAACCATTTGTTTTATGTCTTTATATATGATCAAGACGCGTAGATGCAATGCATACTAACATATATTGCAGGACTCTTGTCTTGTCTTGGCATTATTTATTACTTCTATATTGTTGTCCATTCACATCTTGTTTACTCCAAAAACAGCCTGAAAGCTTTAATTGTTTGCTTTACATGTGCCATATTTTGCAACTACTAAGATGGGCACTTTCTTTACCGCATGGCCTTATGCCTTGGTTAAAATTTATAAATAAATATAGAAGGAAAAGGGAGGATCTTCAAAAGTCAGGAGGCCATGCTCCCTTTCCAGAGTTGGCTCGATATTATTTGAGTTATAATGCAACAATTTTGAGTAGGTGATTTTATTTTTATTATAATTTACTTTTTGATGATGCCGAAGAAATCACCAGTGAGCTGCGAGTACTCCTCCGATTGAAGCAACACCTGCGAAGAGAAAGTAGGTGATCGACAGAGAGCACCGGTGTGGTGCCGGCCAAAGACCCTCCGACGATCAAGTTAGAGTCTTTAAAACAACCCTAGAGTGTCAGAGTTGAGGTAATAGTGCGTACCTTTTGTCATGAGGGTTTTTGGGGTTTATATAGTGGTGTAGAGCCGAAATAAACGCCTTGGCGAGGAAGTACTTTCCTTTTAGAAGAGCAATTCGCGGATCTTTGCCTATTGTATTGAGCCCTTTCCTTATAGGAATCTTCTTGACTAAAGTCGAACGTGTAGCGCAAGAACTTTCCTTATATTCACATAAGCAGAAGTCAAGATAGGCTAAAAATGAAAGTTGGATTACTCCTTCAGCTTTCTCCTGCCAAGGTCGTCAGCCCACGTGTACCTCCTACACTGTCGTCAGCTTATGTACATCAACGTGATCCGTCAGCCAAGGACGTCAGCCAAGGACCTTACAGCCAAGGTCGTCAGCCATGTCTCGTCTACGTGATCCGTCAGCTTATTGTCGCTATGTAAGGGATATAGCCCTGAATGCCAGAAAAGGCGGCATCCTAATGAGATTGGCTGACGGGTTGGGTATTCCCGTCAACTTCTTAATGTGCCGTCAGCTTATAATAACGTCACTATCAGCTTTCAATTGATAATATGGTTAATCGACTTAAAACTAGAATAGTAGAATCTAGTTGATCATAGTTACTATTGTGACTTCAATTAATAATAGAATCATCCAACACCACCAACCTATCTAAACAAAGAATTTAACACATAACTTGATAAATTAAGACTAACTAAGCCAAAATTAATTTATATAGAAAGGAAAAAATCTAGTGCACACAGTGTGTGCAAAAATACATCGAAAATATTTTACTTTAAGTTACGTTTACAAAGTTGAAAATGTTAGTGTATTTGGATAGTGTGTATTTGCAAATACCGTGTGCAATAAACATTACTCTATATAAAAATTCTAATATCATGATCTAGTTGTAAAATTTAAAAAGTAAAAGAGTTTTAATTTACTTTGAGAGAGAGAGAGAGAGAGAGAGAGAGAGAGTTTGTTAAACCAAAAATTAGAGAGAGATCAATATTCATCAATTAAATTTTCTTTAGAATTCTATAAGATTCCTTTTTTTTTTTTTTTGGGTGGGGGAATTGAAATTAACCTTGTAGTTGGTACATTATTTTTCTCACTAGATCATAGATTCATAGTATAACGATTAACGAATTTCTTTCAAATCAGTGAATTGGCTGCACTTGTCGATGAACCTATAGCAGAACTTGGGTGGTAGGTGTGAGAAGGCAAAAACTAATGAGACAAAGTAAGCCTATATGGTTATATCCTCCTTTCATAGTAAACTATATTATGTTCAGTCAAATTATAGTGGTGTAGGAAAAACAACCGCGTTATATTTGTCAAAAAATTATTGGTCCACGTTAACAAATATGTTCCATATCATTAGTCAGCATCATGCTTTCTTTAGATGAATAAGAATCAGCAGCAATTTTAGAAGGATTAAGGTCCACATATAAGATGGATTTGTCAAAGTTCCAGCTTTCAATGAGCGATAAAATTTAGATATGCATGAGCAAGTTCAAGGTAACTCAATTGGTGTACTGAATACTGATAGTCGAATAAAATATCTCGAGTTTAATTTTTTGTTTATATAAAAAAAATTAATTGGTATTTTAGCCAAACAAATAAAAACACAGTTATTAAAAACAAATTCGGTAAGTTTGGAAACTTTATCAAAAAAGATTTAGATATGCATGAGATATGAACCCCAATGACAACCACATGATTAATTTGTACAGTTTCCACAAAAATTGATATTATATATGGGTTTATGTTTAGTCTTATTTTCCCACCATGCATGCTTGGATGAATGATTGTTTCTTGTAAGGATTGTTTTTTCGTTATGTCTATGATAGCGAAGTGATTATGATTTGTGAGATTAATTAGCATTTGCAGCTTAGTTGTCAATTGTTCATATCTAGTTGTAAACTAATGATTTTGTAAAAAGGAAAAATAATATTTTATAAGAGTAACGTTGAGTACTATCATAGAAATATTAAAAGAAAAATTGAAACTATAATCCACCAACCCTTTAATGTCACGTACCATACATAAAGTCATAGTCATGCACCAGCATGCTTGTATTGAAAACATCACCATCTTCCACCGACCATAGATAGCTAATTTATACATGCCTTCGTTCTAGCTGAGTAAGTTTTATGCAAGACATCAGAGTTGCCTGTCAATTTTTCCTAATATATATTCAATTCAATACTTTCAATAACATTTTCAATTTCCTATTAAAAAAAAAATAATTGCAGTTATTTCACATAAGAAAAAGATTTTTTTTCCCCTTCAATATGATAGAATTTCAATTTATAGTATTCGTTCTATGCTTTTAACTAGTTTTGACGTAGGTGATGTTCAAACCTGAAATCTCGTATTCAAGAGACAAGAAACTATATTAATTAATAATTATAAGTTAACCGGAATCCTACGAAAGATTGTTTTAAATAGCATTTCTAAATATTGCAAAATAAAAATTCTATTGGATGGAGTGGTTTTATTTAATACAACATCGTACAGTACACTGAAAGTGTTCTAAGTATAATACCAATTTAAAATGTTGGCTTAGACAAAACAATAAATTGCATTGCATGAACTGGACATATACGACATAACTATTAGTTTAGAAAGTTTACCAAAAAAAAAAAAACTATTAGTTTAGAACATAATTTGGAAATAAGACAATCTTAGAATCTTTTTTTCTCAAAGTACGCAAAATACTTAAATACAAGCAAAACTTCATCCTTAACCATACATGTATGATGGACATTTTAATACTTTAAAATCCGAGGTATAGCTAGGAGCAGAAACGTAGAACTACTAAAACTGTAACAGTGCATCTGTGCATGTAACACTAAGTTCTGGAAAAGTAGCTGGTAAGTAAAGCTGAAATTATAAGAATGGAGACAAAACTAGCACTATCTTTAATCTTGTTAAAGCATGTTTAACAGCTAATAAAATATTAAAATAATACCCAGATATTTATATTGATAAGTTTTACTTTTCAGTAAAGATTATTGTCATAACTTAATAAGGATGGGTTTGGAACTTTGGATTGACAGAAAAGGAAAAGAATGCGCGTCTACTTTTTTTTTTTTTGGGTCCTACGAAACTCGCAAATACAGAATTCAGCTGAGTTCTACGGTACTATTCAAATATTTAAAAATTATTTTACTACAATTTTTAGCAATAAGCGGTATCTAAATAGACCTTAACATACACAATTATGTAAATAAGAAATTTAAAATTCAATCTCCACTTACACAAAAAATCGATTGATATTTTAGTCTAATAATAAAAAGCTATTATTATAGATGAAACTCTCTAAAAATAAATAAATAAATAAATAAATAACATATACACACGATTGTAATTGGTGAATTACTGGGGCTAAAATGGTTATTTAGCTTTAATTTTTCAACTATATAACCAAACAGCTCAATATTCAAATTATATTACAAAATACCCTTATTTTGGAATTCTATATTGATGATATCAAGTTCCAAATGAAATCGAATTTTAAAATAGTAGTATTTTGTTACCTAATTTGAAAAATGATCTATTTGACTGCCTAGTTCAAAAATTATAGCTAAATAATCATTTTCACAGAACTATTAGTTGCTTATAAACCCACCAATTATTTTTCTCACTTTTTTTAAAAAAAATTTCTCACTTTCAATTACAAATGTCGTCAAGTTACCACAAAATGTGTCAAAGTATGTGTATGCAACTATGCATACTCTCTCTCTTTACTTCTTGAAGCAGAAAATACGCGTAGTTTTGCTTCAAAAATCAATTACTATATGAGGAGATATCCTAGTCAGCTTACGTTGCTATGAATTCTTGGAAATCCTTGTTCCCTAGGCACCATGTCACTCCCCAATACGTCCACGTTTCAGTGTCGGTTTATAGGGACCCACAAGCCCATCACCTGAGGGTAACAGACAAACTTGTCCGTACTGACCCAAAAAACAAAATCCAAATTATTACTTCAATTTTTAAAATGGGCAAGATCCAAGAAGCCACACCTGCCCAATCCCACATCTCCACGTGTCCACAACACGTGTTACCTTATTCAGTAGCCAAAATCTATCCACTCTAGTCACGCTCGAAGACAAAACTCAGCAATACACCAATCACCTAGACCTGCCACGTGTCCCCCTAGATTTTATGGCAGCCCCCATTTCTATATATATAAACCAACCCGATGATAGATTGAGATTCTATGTTAAAATAAAAACAGAGAAACATCTATGTTCTTAAAACAGAGTAAAAACAGAGCAAAACCAGAGCTCCCCTGTTTTTCATTCTCAAATTGCTATGATTCAAAGCTTCAATCAGAATGATCGCCGGGTTTTGAAGTTTCCGGCAGTTCACCCTTGTGAAGGAATATCTCCAGAGACCCTTTTGAGCTCTTTGATTACTCTCTCTAGCAGCATATGCAATTACCAATCCAAGTTCTTTGCCACACAGCGTCGAAATGCCAGAGAAACAATTCGTGAAATTGGGATTCTTCGTATGTTTTTCGAGGAAATTCAAGACCGGGGCTTAGCTTTATCTTATTCCATTGTGCTCTGCTTCTCCGAGCTCCACATTACATTCCAGAAAATTCAGTTCTTATTTGAAGATTGTACACGGGAAGGCGCTCGGCTTTGGATGCTAATGAAGTCCGAATTTGTCACCACGCAATTCCGGGTGCTTATACGGGAGGTAGCAACAGCTCTTGATGTTATGCCATTGAATTTGATCGATGTTGGCGGGGAAGTGAAGGAATTGGTTGAATTAGTAGCTAAGCAAGCGTCGAAGGCCAAGTTTGAGCTCGACCCAGATGACGAACAGGGAGCAAGGCTAGTTCTTTCAATATTGAATCAGTTTGAGAAGGGAATCGAGCCAGAGTTTCAAGCTATAAAGCAGGTTCTTGATTATCTTGGTATTAAGAGATGGAGTGTTTGCAACAACGAAGTCAAATTCTTGGAAGAACAAATTGGCTTCCAATGCTCTGACTCCGATGAGAAAGAGGTTCCATTTCTAGGCAGCTTAATGGGTTTCATGAACTACTGCAGGGCAGTGGCGTTTGAAGAATTGGATTATCGAAACGCCAATCAAATGGTCAATTCGGAGACGATTAGTTGCTTGAATCCTGAGGACTTTCGGTGTCCAATTTCTCTGGAGCTAATGATTGATCCAGTTACTGTATCGACTGGTCAGACTTATGATCGTTGTTCAATTCAGAAATGGCTCAAAGCTGGCAATATGCTCTGTCCCAAAACAGGGAAGAGGCTAACAAACACAGAGTTGATCCCCAATATCTCACTCCAAAAGCTTATCCAACGGTTCTGCAATGATAAAGGCATTTCGCTTGCCAAGTCAAGAAGCCAGAATCATGACATAACGAGGACTATTGCACCGGCTAGTCCCGTGGCCGCGGAAGCTATGAGGTTCCTTTCGAAATTTCTTGCTAGAAAGCTGGTTTTTGGAACAGTTGAGCAGAAAAACAAGGCTGCTTATGAGATTCGGTTACTTGCAAAATCGAACATTTTCAATCGGTCTTGTTTGACAGAAGCCTGCACAATCCCATCTTTACTAAACCTTTTGTCTTTGAACAATATGTCAACCCAAGAGAATGCTATTTCAGCCTTGTTGAAGCTCTCAAAGCATACTATTGGCAAGACAGAGATAATTGAAAATCGGGGATTGAGACAAATCCTCGAGGTGCTTAAAAAGGGGCCGAGTTTAGAAGCGAGGCAGATAGCGGCTGCCACATTGTTTTACCTTTCTTCAGTGAAGGAGTACAGGAAATTGATCGGAGAAGCACCCGACGCAATCCCGGGTTTAGTAGAGCTTATCAAGGAAGGGACCAGTTGTGGAAAAAAGAATGCTGTGGTTGCAATTTTTGCTCTTCTTTTATCACCCGAGAACGGTAAAAGAGTGCTTGAAGCTGGGACTGTTCCATTGCTGATAGATATATTAGCTTCTTCAGACAAAGCCGAGCTTGTCACAGACACTTTAGCAGTTCTTGCATCACTGGCTGAGAATGCTGAGGGTGCAGTGGCTATTCTTCAAACCTCTTCTTTGCCTCTAATCACTAAGACTTTGCGGTGTTCCACATCAAAGGCAGGAAAAGAGTATTGCATTTCGACTTTGCTATCGTTGTGTACCAATGGTGGAGTAGAGGCTGTTGCTGTTTTAGCCAGGGACCCTTCTCTAATGGCTTCTTTGTATGCAAATTTAACAGATGGAAACTCTCATTCAAGCAAGAAAGCTCGCTCGCTCATGAAAATTCTGCACAATTTTCATGGGACAAGCACTTCTGAATTGATGGCTTCTGCAGTTCCACACGAACGATCTGTTCACGTTTGGTAGATTTAGTTAAATTTTCCCAAATTTTTTTCCAATGTGTTCTTCTAAATACACACATCCAATTCTGGTGTGAGAATATTTGATTTAATTTTTTTTGGCCTTTTCATTTTAATGTATGAAATTAGCTCACTTTTTTCAGAAGTTAATTTCTATGTTAGCCTTTGTTTTTATACAAGGCATACATGTAATCTTTGATCCTTTGTAATGATAAATAAAATGGTGTGAGAAAATTAATGAGGATTATTGAATTTGTTTGAGCACAGTCTAAATGTCTAATGCTATTCAATCTCCTAAATTCCAGTCCTACTTTACTAATTAGTCTTGGCCTAGCAGTCACATTCAGAACTGTTATAGCTTTGTCTAGAACTTTCTAGATGGATGTTTGTGCATTTATAACTCTCCGTGAGTCCCATTAGGAAATGCATAGGAAATTTCTAAATGGGCAAGAAGATTGGGAGTAGTTCTAACCAATTTGTTACTATGACAACACCATTCTTAAGTCTCAACCCATCTCTCATTGATTAGATACTGACTCTTCAACTAACCTTTTTTTCTCCAAAAAAAAATCTGATTCTTCAGGATGAGCTCACTCAATAATCTGGGAGTTCCAGGCTGTTTTGTGATTGTGATTGATTTTGATGGAAAATAAAGTGTTATATGTGTGTATAGTTTTGTGTATGTGTGTGTGGTGCTTTTGTTTGGTTGACGAGAAATTGGAGGAAAAGTATAAATATTGGAGCTACAAAAAGAAAAAAAAATATAGATAGTGGATTTTTTTTAAAATTTGTTTTTTGGGGTGTGGCTGCCGAGTAAGTATTGGAACACAGGTTTTTAATATGATTGTTACTTTAATTTTCAGTGTGTGCGCTTGATTCCTTGAATCACTTGGTTCATTGGAACCTAGATGAAGCATTTTGTAAGATGATTTTGAGGAGGAAGAGGAGGAGGAGATTGATCAACTTGATGGTTTAGATTCTAGAAGATGAGGCTCATGAAAAGGTTTGCATTTCTTCCCTGTTTGACTTTTGTGTTGATTTTTTTTTTTTTTTGAAAAGTAAATGGAAGGATTTTTGTGTAATATCTTGTGAGTAAAATTTCGAAGAGAGAGAGAGAGAGATTGACTGGTTTGTCACCACATATCAATCTCAAGTAAAATAATACTTAATACCCTAAGCATGTTTTGCTAACAATTGACATATATGATTACCATTTCTACATACATGTGAAAATTAAAAACTATGAAAAAGCATGTGAAAGGGGAATATTTCATTTTCTTCTAATTAAAACTATCCGCAAAATCTAAAACAAATCAATCTAACAAATTAGATTACATATACTTTTTAAAATTATTTGTAACATGGATTTGAGTTATATTAAAAGGCTTACAAATTTTCCTAACCAAAGTTAAATTAAAAAAAAAAATCCACAAAAAACTTAATCAAATCACAAAATTCGATAAGTTGTTAGATTGAATGCACACCCCTCTATAAAATAAAATCATAAATCCCATGTATGCTAAACAAAATTGGCCGACCCATTGGGCTTTCTCTTAGAATTATTCTAAAAACAAATTGGCCCAATGCTATAAACGACATGCGTTTAACAGCACAATTTAAAAATTCTAGTCAGTAGCAACAAACAAAAACGACGCCGTTAACAGCCTCTGTTATATATATATATATATATAAAGTCTGAAACCTCACGCTGATTCTTTCTTTCTCCAATTTGCAAGAAAAAGTTTTAGGGTTTTTTTTCTCTGATCTCACTCTCTGTAAGCAAAAAGAGAAAGAAATCAAAGCAAAATTTTTGTTTCCTTATTCAGTTTTAGGGTTCTTTTTTTTTTAATGGAATGTTGGTTTGGTTGCAGAAAGCTAGTGTGTTTGAGCTTTTGCAATGGCGGCGGAGCCCAAGGCAGTGACTGAGGACGCCAAGATCGATTTGTTCGAGGACGACGATGAGTTCGAAGAGTTCGAAATCAATGAAGGTAGCTAAATTGTTGTAGATGCTAGTTGTATTTTTAATAATTTCAATTCCGAAACTTGTTAAAGCTTTCATCAATTTTTTGAAGCATGATGTCAATTGGGTATTGCATTTTGGTCAAAAGAGGTTTATTTTTAGGGTGCTGTCATGTTATAATTTTTCAGAAATTGCTCGTGTCACTGTATCGAACCCGTGTCCGTGTTCGTGCTTCCTAGTATTGAATTATTGCTAATTGTAAAATCCCATGTTTACACAATGACAACAATTAAAAACATATCTTAAAAAAAGGCATTGGTGAAGAAGAAGAAGAGTAAATGCTGCTAATAACTTTGTTAGTTGGAGAAGTCGTCTTCTAAAAACAGACTAAACTTCCTCGTATTGTCTCCCCCAACTTTGGTTAATGTTGGTGTTGAGCAATGTTTCAATTTTTTTTGCCCCTAACATAGGAGAGTTGAGAGGGTTTCATTAGAAAAAATCAAGACATTATAGGATTGCATCTCCTTGTCTGCTGAAAGTGCTGCCCGCTTCAAGAAGATTAATAATCCACAATCGTCCGATAGAGCTGTTGAGCACTTGGGTTTGTGTGAAATTGCCTGAATGGTCCACTTGGGCTTTGTTGGTGGCATTGGCAATATGAGATTTGGTGGCGGTATTTGACTTAGGACAATATATGAGGTTTAATTTTTATGGTTGGTTTGTAGTTTTAGGTTTAGGGTTATTATTTTGTGTTCAATGCTTTTCTGGTCAAATTAGATTTCTATTATAGTAGAGTATCAATTATGATTTCTTCTAAAAGAGATCCTAATTGATACCCTACCATTATAGGACCCTGATTTGACTAGGAAAACCTTGAATACACCTAAAATCAAGGAAATAATAACCATAAACCTAAAATTATGCAAATTACATAAAAATTAAACCCTAGACCCCATATCTTGTCCTTCATCAGTATTGGCACTCGATGTGCCTCTTAAGTTGTTGGTGGAATTGGCATCGAGTCAAAATGAGGAATTGCAACATTATGCTAATGTTGAGGTTGTCAGTTTTCCAACTGACAAATGTGTGAGTGGTAGAGATGAAGGGGTAGGTCCACATTGGCAGTCATTCACTAGAATGGTGTTCATTGAGTGGTGAATCATTGGAGCATTAATCTTGGAAGGTATTTTCTTGGCTAGTGTCCATATGTTCAACATTGCTATTTGGGCATGTGAGGAGTATTAATCTTCTTTGGCGTGGGCTGCACTTTCAACCGACAGCAGGATGAAATCCTTTGTCTTGATTTTTATTAATTTATTTTCTGGATTTATTTTACTGAAATCCTCTTATGATTGGGTCACAAAATTGAAATATTTTTGAACATTGACATTGTCTGGAGTTTGAAAAAGGCCATACAGGGGAGCTTAAGGTGTTGAGGGTGACTTCTGTAACGATGTTGTTTGTGGTTTTTCTTGCTCTTCACCAGTACCTTTAAAAAAAAAAAAAATGATCATATAGAAATTTATAATAATTGAGTTAATTTTTTTATTTTATTAGGATTGTGATCGTGTATGGTTCTACCTATTCTCTTTTTAATATTTTATTAGAGGGTATAATCATTGACTTTTATACTGAATTTTTATAGAATTTATTCTCTTATTCCATATCTTGGGGGTAATACTCCCTCTCACATGAATCTAGGTCCCACAGGTATAATTTATGGCATGGGTTGATTATTCATTTGAGATGAGAGAGTATTACTCATATTATTGAATAATTTTCCAATTTGGAGGAGAGCTTAGTGGGATATTGCATTCATACATTTGATTCTGCATATAAGGGTTAAGGTGCTACTATAATTGTAGTAGAAGTAGGGTAGTTGTGATATTAGCTGAAGAATGGATTTGTATGGGATGTTGTTATTCTGACTAAGTATGAAGGCCTTTATCCTCTTTTTTGGTTTAAATTTTTTCTGTAAGTGACTAAGTGCTCATTTATAGTCTAGAGCCATTGTTCTTTTTAAAATTCTAGAAAGAAAGATACAAAATGAAAATTTTTTGTTTTCTGGATTCAATTTATTAGTGTTAAGATTGTACTTGCACTACTGTTATATTTGATGAGGAGACCATCTAAGTGTAAGGGATTCAATGTTGTATGTTTGCATTGGGACCTGGGAGATTAGCAACCACGGTAAAAATAAAGGCCTTGCATTTTCATCTTGATCATTATGCAAGGTTTTGTAAACCGCCAGAGAAATGGAATATATGTAAGAATCTCTTCTTCTTTTACAATCTTTTTAGCTTTTGTTTGGTTCCCCACTGGAGAGATGCGTGTGCAACATGTATCTTGATGCACACTAGAAATGGAGAGAGAGAGAGAGAGAGAGAGAGATCTTGGGTGGGTTTTTAGTAATAAAGTGACATGATGATGGTAACATCAGAGAATTTGTAAGATATATATACTAAAGGGCTAGCTTAAGATTATCAATACCCTACAATTTAATAAGGTTATTAATTTGCAAAGTTTTTTAGTAATAAAGTGACATGATGATGGTAACATCAGAGCATTTGTAAGATATATATACTAAAGGGCTAGCTTAAGATTATCAATACCCTACAATTTTAATAAGGTTGTTAATTTGCAAAGTTTTATGTAGATATTTATACTAAAGGGCTGTCTCAATATCATTGAGATTATGATTGTTGCTAAATACAGATGGATGCCAGTATCTGTGGAATTTTGGTTAGATTGATTGAATTTTATCTTCTCATGTATTATTAGAAGTTGCCATGATAATGTGAATGAAACTCTTTACCTCTTTTAATATTTATGAATTTCATTCTGTCTTTTATTCCTCTCTCTCTCTTTTTCTCTCACACACAAACATACAATTTTTTTTTTTGGGCATTTCAAATTTCCAAGATTTGGGAAGTAGTTAATTTAAGGTGCACAGCTTTACTTGACTTTTCCAAGAGATAGATCTTTGGATCTTGTACATGCATTCATCTCTTTGTTTCATTTTCTTGTCAGTAGATTGATTCCGTACTTTCATTGTCCTGTGATTTTTTTTTTTTTCAATTGGATTACTGAGATCTTCTTCTTCCTGCCATTACAAGCAGATGAAATTTTATGTGACTGGTTTTAGTTGCCTGTTTAATGTAAGTTGTGCCCGATTCCTGAATATTTTTTCTTTCTTTCTTTCTTAACTAAAATTATGTATGACAGAGTGGGAGGACAAGGAGGAAGGAAAAGAAGTGACCCAGCAGTGGGAAGACGACTGGGATGATGATGATGTTAATGATGACTTCTCTCTGCATCTGAGGAGAGAATTGGAGAACAATACAGAGAAGAACTGATATAAGTTTTTAGACTCACATCGTCGTGATAATTTGAGCTCAAGATGGTCTTTTTGCTATCTTCTTGAGCCAGGATTGTATGAAAATTATACAGTTTACAGGTCTGTATGAACTTTTATCAGATAAATGGAAACAAATAGTCCTTAGCAGTGAATTTCTTTATACAATCATTTGGGTTCTTTAGGATAGGTAAAGAATGATGCCAAATCTATCAAGAAAGTATCTCGTGAGTCTGGTTTATGCAATGTCTCTCTCACATTTGGAGGATCTCATACACTTATGTGACTCGCAGGTTATGAGGAGGCAATGTGTAAACCTGTCTCATCTTATATCCATCATCTCATTGGATTGATGTGAGCGGTAGCTCGCATGAATTACATTGTCCCGGTAGCATTAGGACACTGGAAGTGTTAATGATCAGCGGGGCTATTATCAACTACAACTCGTATTCAGTAGTAATTCATAAATGCCATGGTCTCATTTTAGCATTGTATGGCTTGAGGCCCATCAGTTGGGTTGAGAGCGTCTCCAATAGTATATGTAAAGGCAAAATATTGCATATAATAGAGAATAAGACCATAAAACTAGCCTCTAAAAGCTTCTCTATACTTGGATTTTTTTTTTTGCTCATGAACAGTAGCTCATCAAATCTGATGGAATAGTATTCATTCTTCAAATGTTTTTTTCTATTATAATAATTTGATATTGAATAAAAAAATGTTGGAAGATGTGTAGTTGTTAAAAAAAGAATAAAGAATAAATGAAGAAATAATATTTAGATGAGATAGAGAATGTGATAGATAGTCCGTTGGAAAGTGTATTTGAAAAAGTGAGTAGGTAATAGCTAAATGTCATTATTTGTTCTCCAAACAGTACAAAAATTTGAAAAATCTACCGAAGATGCTCTGAGAGGATAGAGCATCCACATTGGTGGTACTAAATAGCTATATTGCTATTTTTAGCACTACTAAATACCAAAATGTGTCCTACAATAGTAAAACCAAATCTATATTTTTTGGTTCCACAACTAAAATAGATAAAATAGCTTTTTGTGATGCCAAATAACTAAAAAAAATAGCTCTACCGATGTGGATGCTAAGGCTTGTGTGCTTGAAGGGCTTTTGAACTCATAAATGCTGGTTTTCCTTTTCTTCCTCATTTTTCATGCATTGACATTGTTATTTCAGGAACATGGCTCTTCTTTATTAATAAGTTTCCATGTAAATCTTTCTGAAATGATATCTGCAACAGTAACCAAGTGTTCTCACTGATTTCAAAACAATTTCGCTTATATATACTTCACACAATGCCCAAAAACGGTTTGGGCCTTCTGGGAAAGCAAGTTTCTAAAGGCTTTCACATTACTTTTGATGCTCTTTACAGTGGTCAAGGTTTCAAGTTTAGAATTGTTCGACGTCCCATTGTTTTATTCTATACTTCACTCCCATTGCCTAGGCTGGTAAATTGTTCATAATAAGCTCCGGGTGGACTAGCAAATTGAAGCAAATTGCTTTTACTATATATATATGGATGCAACGGAGTGGAGTGAAAAGTTTTGGTACTAACCCTTGTCAATGGTATCCCATCATGACCATGAATCTTAGACTACTTTGTGAGAGAGGATTTAGAAATCCATTAACCATATAGACCAAAAAAAAAAAAAAAAACTATCAAATATAATAAGGATACAGTAATTGCTTCCAAAAGCTTACCTTTTATCATGCAAACAATAAGTCTTGTGACACAAGATATTCCACAATTAGTACGTTATGATTAGTACATAATAAAAGTAGTGTCTATAATAGGGCTATGTGAAAGTTACATGTTATCAATCACAATTTGTCACTATATTAATTTGTGAGGAGAAAATATTGCATCCCTAGTATTTCTTGCAAACAATGTTAAAGTACGCTTGATCTCTCAAAGCCTAGAAGAGCTTTAGTTGATGTTTATTTTTTACCACCATAAAACTTGTAAATTTAATATTTTACACGCCCCTAATAGTTGCTCAAATCTAATAAAAGACGTGATTAATCTTGTGATTAGTGTCTTAAGCGTATGGTTCACAACTATCAAAATGCAAGGCATCTACCACAATACAATTTCACAGCTTAAATCGAAACCTACTTGTCAAAAAATAAAACTAAATAAACATATACAAATTCACAACCTAAAATGCCATTAGATATGAAAATATGAAAACCCACTGCATGGATTTGATTCTGCTTCAGACAATGTTAACACCACAAGAAGAAAAAATCTGAATGTTCATCAAAGCCAACCAAAAGATAGAGGGAAAAAGGAGGGCTAAGCAGACCACAAGCACTTGTTCTTCTTGTGAAATTTGAGTGGGCTTCGGAAAACAAGATCATCTCTCTATGATCAATGGAACAAACTACTAGACATAAAGCCAAAGCGACTGGGTATTAATTGAAGCTAGTATGTTAACAAAACAACCTTGCTCTATGTCAATTCAACTGCAATATTATCCGAAACACTACTTTCCTCCTCACATATAATCACTTCAACCTTGAGAGGAATAATGCAAGTTCGACAGATTGGACAAATGGGTGTCTTCAACAACCATGAGTCTATGCACTGAACATGGAAGCTGTGCCTGCAATTTGGCAATAACCTGCACTTATCACCCATCTTGAAGTTCTCCAAGCACACAGCACAATCAACACAGCTAGTCCCTTTCTCTGCTGCCTCATAGTCACAGCAAGGTAGCTTTTTCAAGTCCTCATTGGAAATCATTTTGGCCCCAAATTTTCTACTTCTTTGAACCATAATATCACCATGTTGATTACTCCCTCTCCAGTTGAAAGATCCACCAATACAGCAACACCCACTAACAATAGTATCACAGAGGTGACTAACCCCATTACCCTACTTTTATTCTACAAAAGCAGAAGAGGTGAAACTTATAGCTCTCAAGCCAATAAAAAAAAAAACCCAGAAATTCTTTTTTCCTAACAAGGTTGTCTCATTCACATTCTGTACTTTCAATTACAATGACCCAGAAGCACAAAGCTTGTGAGGAATCACTGTCATGCATCAAAATCACTGATCTTATTCTGACTTGGCTTGTACAAATTTCATCAGTTATGAAAAGAACTACACTGAAACAGAAATTTGAGAGAACTTACATGTGTGCTCCTTGAGGAACGTGTAAGTTTGCTAGGTAAACGAAAACTGAACAGGCATTTGGTTACAAGTGTGAAGGTTTTGTCTTTGTGTGAAATCCAACCAATAATACTGAATTTTTAAGTTAGTGCACAGAAATGTACACATTGAGTAAATTAAACGTACAGGTGCCGCCCAAATATAATTCACATCCAAGGTCAAACAAAAAACAAGTATTATATATTAGTAAATACTATTTGATTTTGACATATATATATATATATATATATATATATATATATATGTATGTATGTATGTAGGTATGGATTAACAAATATTTGTAAATTTTGCTTAGAATTCAAAACAAATAATATGCAGTATAAACTATGGAAAAATCTTAGTTACTATCCTTACGGACCTTACACATAAATGCAAGTCACTTAGCATAAAAATATGACATAAATTTATAAATTAATATGAAAAAGTTAATGCTTATATTAGCTAGTTTGCATTTTCTAGTAGAATAGGAATACCATTTATCTCTACTTTAGGATTACTTAAGACATGTTTGGTAAATTGTAATAGACATTGTAATGTAATTGTTACTTCTATGATTTGGCTATTTCGTAGTTTGGTTATGTTTTTATTAAAGAGAATAGTCATTTATTATGAATAAGTATTCTTTAAAATGAGGAATAACTATTCATCTTGAAAATGATTGTAATAGCTATTCTTTAGTGGAAAATGCTATAGACATAATTTATTTTACAAACGACTAATGTGGTGAATGGTTATTGGTATGTAAAAAAGTGATGTTTGGTACTTAGATGAGACCTAGTAAAAATTTTCCACATCAATAATGTAGGTGGTAAAAGCTATTGAATAAACAATTGGGTTTTGGGCCTGATCGGTTGGTACCAGTTTATTTTTATCAAGGGTTTCTAAGTCCATAAGTCAGCTTACACTGCAGAGGTCCGAGGAGTTGTCCGAGGAGGAATGTTTCCTCGGCTTGGCTCGGCAATGACCTTGGGACTTGCTAAATGGGTTAGAGACAAGCTTCTGGAAAAACTGATGGGTAAGAGGGTGATCTAAACACCCTTTAGAAGCAAAGACGTGTGAGAAATATCTGAGGAAAAAGCTGCTACCACCACATTAAAGACCCTGCATCTACCTCCCTAGCCGCATTAATGGTGAAGTGACCCCTGAATAGTACAGTTCAGCCTTCTTGCTATTGTTTAAAGATTTCAAGAAGGTGGTGGATGGGACAAGTATCTAAGAAAGAGATTTGTATGACACGTGGATGAACCAGTGAGGAAGAAGAAGTATATAAGGAGATGCGAGAGGAAAGAGAAGGGGGGCGGACTTTCTGCTAAAAGAAAATAGGAACTAAGTATTGTAAAACTTTGGTATAGAAAGAGAGTATTCATACAATTTGTCCTCGGCTTACGCTTGAAGAGGTCTCTTGGTCATATTCGTTTATCATTCGCACGGTTTGTGGCATCCTAGCCTGTTAATCAAACTTCCAACATCCTGAATCTAGATTTCAAACTCATTCTCTACAAATTTTATTGTATAAAGCTCATTGGGCCTGAGCCCAACACTTGTCTTTGGGTTCGGGTACAATTGTGCGCTTACAATTGGTGCCGTCTGTGGGAAATCTAGTGTTGAAGGAGTTGGAACATCATGGCAGGCACAGGTTCGTATCATGCAGAATCTCAAGGATCACAACCCGAAGATCTTTTGAGCGTCTTGAGCATCGGAGGGATCGAGAGGGAGGTGTTCATACCGTATATCCTGACGCGAGTCATACGCGTGGTGGAGGCAGTGCCACCTATAAGGATGATGCCAAGGCCATGCAGAGGGAGATTGGCCACCTCAAGAAAAAGTTACGCCATGTTAGACGAAGGCGGGCTTCGTCCCCATCCAGTCCTTCTTCAGGGGAATCCTGAGGAAGCTGTTACAGTCCAAGGTCAGGGACTCCCTCTAGTGAAACCTTCTCTTGCGAAGGGGATGACCTACCAGGTCGTAAGCATAGGAAGCTTCCTTCCAGGGGCTTGGGGAACGATGCTATGAGCCGAGCGTTACACCAACTTTCCAAATCGCCCTTCTCACGCAGGATTGAGAATGGAAGGCTCCCTAGACAATTCACCCAGCCCACCTTTACCATTTACAATGGTAGGACAGATCCAATGGAACATGTGAGCCTTTTTAATCAGAGGATGGCAGTACATTCTCACAATGAAACCTTAATGTGCAAAGTCTTTCCTTCTAGCCTGGAACCTATTGCTATGAGGTGAATCCATCACAGGTTAGGGCCACCCAAGGCTTACAATCACCTCGGAATCCAAAGGAGGTTCAGAAGTTGACTGGGATGACTGCTGCTCTCAAAAAGGTTTATCTCTCGGTCAGCTGATAAGTGCAGACCTTTTTTTCAACTGTTGAATAAATGGAAGGGATTCCAGTGGACCGAGGAGTGTGCTTTAGCTTTCCAGCAACTTAAGGACTATCTCTCCACGCCACCCATTATGTCTTGGCTGAAGGTTGATGAAATCCTGTTTGCATACCTAGCTGTGGTCATCCATGTCGTCAGCCTGGTCCTTATAAAGGATGACGGCGAGGTACAGAGACCGGTCTATTATGTCAGCAAATCCTTGAATGAAGCTGAAGTGCGATATTTGCCTTTAGAGAAGGCAATTCTAGCTGTAGTCCATGCCACGCGGAAGCTTCCTCACTATTTCCAGTTCCACACTGTAGTGGTTTTGACCCAACTGCCTCTCAAGTTAGTATTGCGAAGTACAGACTATTCGAGGAGGGTAGCCAAGTGGGGAACCATTCTGGGAGTTTTTAATATCAAATACATGGCACGCACCTCGGTGAGAGGCCAAGTCCTCGCGGATCTGGTGGCAAAGTTCACCAAACCAACATTAGAAGAAATTACGAAGGAATCACATATGGATGAAAAATCAGTTGGCATGATCACAGGCAAAGGACCACCAATTTGGAATGTGTATGTCGATGGGGCAACCAACCAAAGGGGGTCTGGGGTTGGACTTGTTTTGGTGTCCCTAGAATGAATCGTTTTTGAAAAATTATTGAGATTGGCGTTCTCGGCCACTAATAACGAAGCCGAGTACGAAGCGGTCTTGGTTGGTATGAATATGGTACGAAAAATGGAGGGAAGACGGGTTCATATGTTCTCGGACTCTCAGTTAGTTGTGGGCCAAGTGGCAGGGACCATGGGGGCCCGAGATTCAAGAATGCAAAAGTACCTAACCCAGGTCAAGCATTTACAATCCGAGTTCGATTCTTTCATCCTTTCTCACAAATCTAGAAGTGGAAACACACATGCAGACTCGTTGGCCACCTTAGCGACATCCTCGGCTCAGTGTTTGCCTAGGCTTATCCTCGTTGAAGACTTGTTGGAACCAACTCTGATCACTGCAAGTGCTATCCGTATCCATTTAATAAGGCCTAGACCTAGTTGGATCGACCCTGTGGTGTCTTTTCTAAAAAACGATATTCTTCCTGATGACAAGTCTGAGACAGATAAGATCCGTCGAAAGGCGCCTCGTTTCTGGCTGTCTGAGGATTAGAAATTGTATAAACGCTCCTTCTTTGGACCATACTTGCTCTGTGTGCATCCAGAGGCAACAGAGGCACTTTTGGAAGAATTGCATGAGGGAATTTATGGGAGCCATACTGGGGGAAAGTCCTTAGCCCATAGGGCTCTGACCCAGGGATATTGGTGGCCCAACATGCAGAGGGAAGTTCAAGACTACGCGAGAAAGTGTGACCAATGCCAAAGGTTCACTCCCAACATTCATCAGCCTGAGGGAGTCTTTAATCCTTTGTCCAGTCCTTGGCCATTCGCTCAATGGGGATTGGATATAGTTGGGCCTTTTCCGAGGGCTGTGGGAAACAAAAGGTGGCTACTTGTGGGGACCGACTACTTCACCAAGTGGGTCGAAGTTGAGCCTTTAGCAAATATTAGGGATATCGACTCCAAGAAGTTTATCTGGAAGAATATTATCACAAGATTTGGAGTACCCCACACACTTATTTCAGACAATGGCGTTCAATTTGATAGTAGAGCTTTCAGGAAGTATTGTAGTGACATGGGCATCACAAATAGGTACTCCACCCCAGCTTACCCACAGGAAAATGGGCAGGCCAAGGCCGTCAACAAAGTCATAGTTAGTGGACTCAAGAAGAGGCTGGATGACGCGAAGGGTAGATGGGTAGAAGAGCTACCACATGTTTTATGGACGTATCGAACTACGCTGCACAGATCCACTGGAGAAACACCATTCTCTATGAACTATGAGGCCGAGGCGGTGATACCTTTGGAATCCGGTTTCCCCACGTTGAGGACGAGTTCTTTTAGTCCAAAAAATAACAACGGCCTCCTGAAGAAAAGCCTGGATCTGGTTGAGGAGCGGCGAGAGGCCGCGATGGTCCAAATGGCTTATTATCAGCAGAAGCTTAAATGAGGGTATGACGCCCACGTGAAACTAAGTCCCCTAGCGCCAGGGGATCTGGTGTTGAGAAAAGTTGTGGGTACTACCAAAAACCCAACATAGGGGAAGCTAGAACCAAATTGGGAAGGGCCTTATCGAATCATCTTTGTAGCAGGGGTAGGATCATATCGATTCGCTGATCTAGACGAAAAAATTGTACAGCGCCCTTGGAATGTAAACAACCTACGAAGGTATTATTATTATAAATAAAAAGCACATTTATTGTTCGTTGTTCAAATTATCAATACGTACTCGGGTTCATCTTTCACAGTTATCAAGTATCAAACAGAAACTTGGTCATGTATGGTCCTCAGACCACATACCTTGTGGAAATTGATATCTTATCAAGTATCAAACAGAAACTTGGTCATGTATGGTCCTCGGACCACATACCTTGTGGAAATTGATATCTTATCAAGTATCAAACAGAAACTTGGTCATGTATGGTCCTTGAACCCCATACCTTGTGAAAATTGTTATCTTATCAAGTATCAAACAGAAACTTGGTCATGTATGGTCCTCGGACCACGTACCTTGTGGAAATTGATATCTTATCATTTGTTAAAAAGAACCTTAGTTTGATCGGGTTCACAGACCTTCTACTTTGGGGAACTTAATATTTTTGGGTTACAATTCCTAAGTGTTAGGTAAAAATTTGTGCATGCATGGTCCTCAGACCACATGTTTTGAAAAAAAAAAAATTTGACATCCTACTGGTTCTAGAAAGGAAGTTTATTTATGTTGGGCCTTTAAACCCTTTACTTTGAGAACATTAACAAGAACCATATCACATTGGGGGTCCTTGAACCCTAAGTTAAATTCTAAGTTAAGTTTTTGATTGAACATTGTTGTGTTGTCTATATTATGTTCTTGAGGCATGACTTGCAAAGTGTAAGCTAAGTATATGTGCTTCAATTTAAAGTGACGACAAGTTGAAATATTCCAAGAGGTGTTATTTGTTCCATTCATTCATTTTTGTGCTGATAAGCACTGTTATATTAAGAAATTGTAAGGCAAATGAAAACTAAACCAAACAGCTTGTCATTAATTTCTATCAATATACATTCAAAGCAAAGATTTAAAAATTTATTACATGACAAAAAAGACAAGTCCTAATTAGCCTGGACCATAAGCTTTTGAAGGGGGGTTTTGCTCCGAAGTGCTGGCAGCCTCTGTGCGTTTCAGCTCTACTTCAAATGAGGACTGTGTTTGTTTTCCCTTGTCCATTGCCACAGGTGGAGGGACATTAGGCTAGGCGCTTTGGCTCATAGCCTTCTCAGCACCTTCACCCTGTTCCTTCTCTTTATTGGAACTCGTAGGTTCTGTAGGAGCAGGAATGGGCTTTGGGATCGTAGAAGGGACCATCGAAGGTGCTGTCTCAAGGGCAGGGGCAACAGGAGGAAGTTCTTCTATCTCCTGGATGTCTAGGGGAAGTCAAATGTTCTCGGACTTCCTCGGCTCAGAAGCTGAGGGAATCTTTGCTACATTTAAGGCTTCCTCCCAAACTTGCTGGCAATACTCTCGGCACAGCCCGGCAAACTCCTCTGTTAGCTGGTTTTCTATCGCCGCTACCCCTTCCTTGTAAGCAGCCTTCTTCAAGGCCTCCATGGAGTCCTTGAAGGTACGAGCCTCGTCTTTCATCCTGGAGAGCTCCTTCTTTAAGTCGGAGTGCTCCTGTTGAGCTTTGGATAACTTTTCGTCCTTTTGACGAAGAAGCTTATGTTGCCCCTCCACCTGGGTCCTCATTATCTTTAAACTGGCCTCGGCACCGTCCCTTTCCCTCGTCAGCTCTGCCAATTGAGTGGTTAGCTTCTCGTTTTGTGCAAGAGCTTGACCTAAGGACTTCTCGGTCTCCTGCCTTAGCTCCAGTTCGAGCCTAGCTTTCTTCTGAGAATCTTCCACCCACTTCTCGACTGCAAAGACTTCCTAGATGGCCTGTAATGAAATGTCAAAATAAATATATCATTAGTGGCACGACTCTAAAGGATATGAAGAGCATTTTCCTTCATTAAGGCATAAGGAAAGTGATGGAGTAAAGGTACTCACCAGTGCCAAGTCCCTTTTTAGCGAAAGGAACAAATGTGGTTGACTCATTTTCTCCAGGGCCTCCATATCCTTGGGCAGCAGGAGGGAACGTTCCAAAGCGTTGGATAGGTGATGGGCGTGACCTTGTTGGAACGTCCTAATGCTGGATTGGCAGGAGATTGGTGCCCCGTCCAGCTTAAGCTCGGGAGACCAGTTAGCCGGTGCACGCCGCACTTCGGCAAGGTCCCTATTCTCCCCGCTTTCTACTGAAGAGGCACGTCCCTTGCCTTTATTGGTTTTTGGTTGTTGTTGCTGCTTCAGTTTCTTCTGCTTCTCCCCGTCGGCCTCTTCGGCCTCGTTCTTCCTCTTCTTTTTAGGCTCCGCTACGGGAGGCTTAGGATTGGAGGGAGGAGGGGGTGGGGGCAGGGACGGAGGGATTTGCGACCCACCTGCGCCCTTTTAGGAGACTCTCACACCCCTTTTGTGCATCAGTTGCTTTAAGACGTCCATCTCTTCTTCTTCGGAGTTGGAGTCAGGATGGGCAATCACCAGACCTTGTATCCCAGAAGCCTCGGCAAGCTCATGTTCCTCATCTGAGAGAATGACAAATGGATTTTCCCGAGGCCTTTCAACGTCCTCGAGTTGGAATTGGTCTATCTCCTCGTCCAACGAGTGCAGCAAGGACGCTTGCTCTTCTCGGATGGCGGTCGTCTGGGAGTGTGCTGAAAGGGGAATTGCTGCGATAGGGCATGTGTACAGAATGGTGGTGGGATCATCTGGAAGATTGCAGTTGGAAAGGAAACCTGGTCTTGCCACGTCTATCCTTCTACGTCGTATAGCTCCTGCTATGATTGCGTTTTCAATCTCTTGGAAGTTCGCTGATATAGGGTCGTATCCTAATATTAGGTGTGCAACTCTCACTTGTAAATCTTCACTTATGAAGACTTCGGAGCGAAGGACACGATTTAGGTCGGTAACATTACAAAAGCTGAGACGTGGGCGTACGTGTTGTTTATCTGTGAGGAAAAACATCCGAGAAGAAGAACATGGTCAGACTGGTGATAAACATCAAGACAAAAAGGAACAATGTGCAATGAAAATTGAAAAGTGGTAAAGGCAGCAGGATTGAATTATGGGTTAGTAAATCTAATTCCTAAGGAGTCACACCTGGTTCTCCCCATTCGACTGGGCAGTGAAGACCGTCATACCAGTTTCCTGAGGCGATGAGGTAGTCGTCCTTCATGCCTTTGTTGGATTTAGGCAGACATGAAATCAACCTAACTATGCTAAACCGTGATTTAATGTAATACCTTACATTTTTGAGTTTGTGACACTCGTACATAAAGGCAACGTCGTGCCATGTGAGGTATAGTCTCATTTGCTCATTTAGAGCGTCGACACTACCTAAGACCCTGAACACGTTTGGTGCGCATTGGTCTAGGCATAACCTATGGTTACGAAGGTACTCACTGGTCACGTTTCTCATGGGGAGAGTCATCCCACCTTCTATGAAGGTGATCATGGGAATGATGACTTCTCCCTCTTTTCTAGCGCTGCCTATGGCTTCTACTGGGCAATACCTTAGACCTACGTCATTAGAAATCTGGTATTTGGCCCTAAAACCTTCCATACCAGCGTTGGTATCAACCAAGCACTTAAACCTACCCATCTGGGAGAAGCGAAAATGGGAGTTTAAAGAAGAAAAGAGGTTTAGATGGGAGCCGAGGATAGAATCCGAGAAGGAATGAGCAAAGAAAGTAAGAACTTACGAGATTCGTTTATGCAATTCTTCACGAGTTTCTGGAGAGAAAAGGTAATGATTGACACTTAGATATGATTGATTGCTGAAGAAATGAATGAAGACGCGGGTTTCCAGGCGTTTTGACGTGCGGGAGGTGGCCTCGAAATTGAAATTGTCCCGCTAAAAATTTTTTAGAGTTAATCTGGGCCGTTGGATGTGCATCTCACCGTTGAACGTGGGGAACAGGATGTAACTTGTGGTCATAAATGCGCGCATTCCGGGTTTCGAAGCGTCAGAAGGCGTTTTCAGGGAACGAAAGGACCCCTACACGTGTGGCGGTTTACAGGATGTGTGGAAGATGTGTTGTTCGGTTCAAAACTCTATTTGTCTCCTTGGATGGGAGGGAAAAATAAAGTTTTGAGGGGCTATTGTAGGTGGTAAAAGCTATTGAATAAACAATTGGGCTTTGGGCCTAATCGGTTGGTACCAGTTTATTTTTATCAAGGGCCTTTAAGCCCACAAGTCAGCTTACACTGCAGAGATCCGAAGAGTTGTTCGAGGAGGAATGTCTCCTCAGACTAGCTCGGCAATGACCCTGGGACTTGCTAAAGGGTTTAAAGACAAGCTTCTGGAAAAACTGATGGGTAAGAAGGCGATCTAAACACCCTTTAGAAGCAAAGACATGTGAGAAATATCTAAGGAAAAAACTGCTATTACCACATTAAAGACCCTGCATCTACCTCCTTGGCCTCATTAATGGTGAAGTGACCCCTGAACAGTACAGTTCAGCCTTCTTGCTATTGTTTAAAGACTTCAAGAAGGTGGTGGATGGGACAAGTATCTAAGAAAGAGATTTGTATGACACGTGGATGAACCAGTGAGAAAGAAGAAGTATATAAGGAGATGCGAGAGGAAAGAGAAGGGGGCCGGACTTTCTGCTAAAAGAAAATAGGAACTAAGTATTGTAAAACTTTGGTATAGAAAGAGAGTATTCATACAATTTGTCATCGGCTTACGTCCAAGGAGGTCTCTTGGTCATATTCGTTTATCATTCGCACGGTTTGTGGCATCCTAGCCTGTTAATCAAACTTTCAACATCCTGAATCTAGATTTCAAACTCATTCTCTACAAATTTTATTGTATAAGGCTCATTAGGCCCGAGCCCAACACTTGTCTTTGGGTCCGGGTACAATTGTGCGCTTACAAATAGTTTATAGAAATGTTATAAAAAATAGTTTGTAGCTGCAACATTACTCTTCCTTAATAGGTGTAATAATTTTTGAAATTAAATATATTTTTCAAATAAATAGACTTTCCATATGCATATGACAAATATGAAAATAAAAAAATTATCAAAAAATAACTTATCTCTCTCTCAAATTTAAAAAATATTATTTTTTTAGTACAAGTAATATTAATTAAAAAAATATTTTACTCTTCCTTAATACAAATAAGATATTTTCTAAAATAGATCTTAAATTTACTTTAATATTACAATTCACATCCAAACTTATAAATAAGTTTAGTTATTTCATTGCAACATGTTTATTCTTAACAATAAAGATTATCATTCTCGTCGTAATTCTCATTCAGTGTACGAAAATGCCCTTAATAATTATTCATAAATTTTCTTTAAAAAATAATTGCTCATAAATTATAGAGCAAAATCGATTTTTTTTAAATAAAATAAAGAAATATTAAGAATTTTTAATATTTAGAGTACAGAGTATGGGGTCTATTGTACCATAGGCAGTTCATGAATGCGGTAGATAATCATAACATGCCACTTCGAATGCCACATCTCATACATAATTAAACAAACCAAAAAGGTGGGTATTTTTGTTAAAACCTCATTCCCCCTCTCTCTTACTCTTATGTGTGTATGTGTGTTTGTTTCTCAATATTCAAAAAGGTGGGCGTCTTCCTTTTATTTATATATATAAAAGTAATTTCAATATGGAATGCATTCTCCACCCAAAATGCCGAAATAAGCAATTTAGAGGCTGGAATTTTGACTTAAAAATTGAATAGAAAGTTTAATACACTTGTTTATGTACCAAACAGTTTAAGAGTTTTGAATACTTCACCTTTCTCTCAAGAAAAAACCAGAATTAGTTTTGAACGGAAGCCTGTCACACCATTCACACCCAAATGGGACAAAGCAACAATTTCAGGTGCTGAGTGAAAATGATGAGTTTTAGGTTGCATATTGCCATCAATCTCCTGTGTGCGTGAGAGCTGTCAGCAAATTCCTAAAAGGCCAAAACTAGAGTATACTTTCTTGCTTGACAATCAATCTCACTGAAGAAGTTCTTGAATATAATTGCAGCAACGCCAAAAAATGAATAAATCTAAAATCACCAACTACCACAAAGAATAATCTTTATTATTATTTTTCAATCTCTGTGATTGTGATTGAGATTGAGTTGGGCAATTGATTGAAGAAAAGTTGGTATGTGTCAATCTCATTAATGAATATTTTTGTAAAAAATATCAAGTACCACACGTCATCATCATTTTGTGAGGTTCCAAAGATCATAATCTTAGTTTATGTTTGGGTAGTGATTTTTAGCACTTGCGTTTTTAGATGTGAGTTCTATGCATTGTTTATGGGACTCGTAGATACTTTTTTTTTTACCAAAATTAACTTTAAAATTGGGTCTCATAATACTATTCACACATTTATAAAATTATTTTACTACAGTGTTGTCACAACCTGATATGTCACGCAGGGAACAAGTGCCAAGTTTATTTTTTTTTGCTGATCAATTTCGTGACCTTTTTCACGTGAGGCGTTTCATGCTTGGGATCGAGTACAATACTATAATTTAATTACTGATTATAGCATCTTTCTTACAACTTCTTAATAAGTATAAATTTTTTTAAAATAGATTACGACAACCTATTACAAAAGTGAGGTATCCGAATAAAATATATTCAACATTTTGACTAATTCTTGATTCAATATAGTCATAAATTGGAAAATGAAATAAGCTATTGGATCAACAGTTAATTAGATGTGGCTTAAGAGTTACCATGGTTTTTAAATGGAGTTGATGGTATACTTTTTTGTTAGAAGCCTAGCTATTTCCTCTCACTTTGTATATGTTTGTTTCCCTAAAAAAAGAAAAAAGACGTGGCAAACAAGTCAAGCCAATTGAGTTTAGGTCGAAAATGGGCCATTTTAAATAGGTTGCAAATGGGTTGAGTTAATTGCATTATGGATTGGATTGCAGTTGAACCGTAATTTTTCACATGAATAAATTTTTTTTTGAAAACATGTCTTTTCCACTTAATAAGTAATGCAACAAATTACTTGGTGTATAGTGCATTAATTTGGATTAATTCATATTAAGAAATAGTACAAATCATCAAATTAATACTGATTCTTAATAATAAAATTATACAAATCACAACATTACTGATCAAAACAAAATAGCACAAACACAAAGGAGTTTAGTGTACCATTTAAATATATAATTAAAACAACTACACAATATCAACATCCTAAAATAAAGAACATAATTACAAATGTCTAATTTTGTAAGAAAATTTAAAAAACAATAAAATAATAAGAAATTTACAATATTGAAAACCTATTTCATCAAGATCTGTACATAGAAAACACATAAAAGCTCCATTCAACTAAGACTAATTGAACACAATGCAAATGATTTAAACTTTAAATTTTTTTTCTTTCAATCATTTAGTTCTCTTATCAACCAAGTAGAAACAAACACATTCAAAACAAAAAAAAATGAATTACCTGTGGACTCCAGTTAGCTCAACTGATAAAAGTTCTGATAGTTGTGAAGGGGAATAAAAATGAGCATGACGGATCTACTTGGCTTGGTTGATATGACGACATGAGTATGACGGTCCATACTTTATGTGACCAAGGAGGACGGATCCACAGTGGACGGATGAGTGTGATGCAGGGATCATCCTTCCCGGATTATCTCCAAGAAACCTTAATTAAGGAATCACGCTATATAATTAGGGCTGATGTGGCCTTACTTGTTATCCACGTGAACATATATAAGAAGAATTCTTGCATCACACGTTTAGCCTTGATCGAAGGATTCCAATGAGGAAAAGAACTCTAAAAGGTATCCAAAAGGAAAGAGTTCTAATCCTAGAAGGAAAGGACATCATGACCAAGGCATGGAGGCTAACCCTACACTACTATAAATATGTCAAAACCCTCATAAATCAAGATACGCATAATTAACTCAACTCTGGCACTCTAGGGTTGTGAGAAAGACTCTAACTTGACCTTCGGAGGGTTTTTGGCCGGCACCACACCGGTGCTCTCTGTTAGGTCCTCTATTCTCTTTTTGCAGGTGTTGTTTCGATTTGGGAGTGCTTGCACTTACTGGTGATTTTTTCGGTATCATCAGTTGGCGTCGTCTGTGGGAACTTAGATTATTTAGCCTTTGCTCTATTCCTGAGACAAAAAGTTGCATGGTACTCACTCGATCGATGGCAACAACCAACAATCAAGGTGATGAACCGCACGCCACAACTCTAGAAAGGCAAGTCCAAACACTCACGGTGGCGGTTGAGCGCCTAACCAAGAAAAATCATGATTTGGAAGAGCAACTGCGACAAAGGAATGCACATCCAAGCGCACCAGAGGAAGACCAGGAAGGTGCTAGTCCGGAGGGGAGGAACGCGGAAAGGCCTGAGGGTAGCAATGCTCCAACTAGACCGGAGCGACAGGAGACCAACCAGCCGTCCATCTCGAACACGTTACCAACTCACATAGCAGCTGAGATGCAGGAGATGAGAGAACGTATGGATGTGATGATGAACGCCCTCAAAGGATGAATTTCTAGCAACCTGGACGACTTAGTCCATAGAACCGACTCGCCTTTCATAGCGCTCGTGAGTTCATGCCCCCTCCCTCCAAAGTTTCGGATGCCTCAGGTGGAGAATTACGACGGATCCAAGGACCCATTGGATCACTTGGAGTCCTTCAAGACCCTAATGCATATACAAGGCATACCAGATGAGATCATGTGTAAGGATTTTTCCACCACGTTGAAAGGGCCTGCAAGAGACTAGTACAGTAGGCTGACACCTAAATCCATCAGCACTTTTAAGGAACTAGGCGCACAGTTCGTATCACACTTTATCAAGAGTCATTGGCATAAGAAGTCTACTGCATGTCTGATGAACATTAGGCAACGAGAAGACGAAACCTTAAGATCATACATAGCCCGTTTTAACAAGGAAGCCCTCTTGATAGATAAGGCAGATGACAAGATACTTGTAGCAGCGTTCACGAACGGGCTGCGAAAGGGTAAGTTCCTGTTTTCTCTGTACAAGAATGACCCAAAGACCATGTTTGAAGTGTTTTACAGGGTAACAAAGTATATGAACGCGGAGGATGCCTTGCTGGCTCGAGAGGAAAAACTTAGAAAAAGGGAAAGGCAGGAGGATACACAACCGAACAAGGGACGAAAAATGGCTAGAACCAGAGAACGACGGGAAGATCGACGACCTAAACTGCCTACGGGAAGATTCATGAACTTCACCCCCTCACAGCCCCATTTGACCAAGTGTTAATGCAGATCAAAGATGAAGGAACCCTGACATTTCCTGGCAAGCTGAAGGGAGATCCGAACAAGAGGCCAAGAGACAGATACTACCATTTTCATGGAGATCATGGCCACGATACGATGGACTGTTATGACTTAAAACAGAAAATTGAAGCCCTCATTAGGCAAGGAAGGTTGCAGAGGTTCGTGAGGAAGGAAAGAACAGATCAACTCCAGGGACAAAATCCCCGACGGGAGAACGAGCGTCCCAGACCACCTGTAGGGGATATACAGATGATTGTAGGGGGCACTAGTACTGCAGGGTCATCCAAAAAGGCCAGAAAGACATACTTGCGGATGGTTTAAAACGTCCAGTCACAGGTTCTTCACTAAAAGTGACACAACGAGATAACCCCAGCATCGGGTTTTCAGAAGAAGATGCGCAATGCCTTCACCACCCCCATGATGACGCGCTTGTCGTCAGCATACGGGCAGGGGACTACAACATGCATCGAGTCTTGGTGGACAACGGAAGCTTAGCGGATATCCTTTACTACCATACGTTCCAGCAAATGGGGATTGGTAGAGAACAACTGGCCCCAACAAATGCATCCCTTGTTGGTTTCGGAGGGACAAGGGTCTACCCTTTGGGCGTTGTCACGTTGTTTGTGACGATGGGGGATTACCCACAGCAAATAACCAAGGATGTAGCGTTCTTTGTGGTCGAATGCTCTTCTGCTTATAACGCCATCCTAGGATGGCCAACTCTCAATGCATGGAAGGCTGTTACCTCTACCTGCCATCTAATGGTCAAATTCCCCACCGAACATGGAGTTGGAGAGCTGCGTGGAAATCAGGTGGCTGCACGGGAATGTTACATCGCCATGATGGAAATGGATGACCACCTACAAGTAATGAGCATCGAGGAACAGAGGACGGTGGCAGAATCAGTGGAAGAATTAGAAGAAGTACGATTGGATGATTCTAGGCCCGACCGAACCACAAGTGTCACGACCCAAACCTGTACTTCAGAATTTAGAGCATGACCGGCATGTTAATATCAAGTTTACCTCAATACTAACACGAACCAACCTAAACAGAAGGTGCTTATCAAGAACTGTTTCCTGTACACCTGCTTATTTTCTTTCATAAAAGCCATAATATACAAAAATGTGAAAACCTTGAAAATTCATTTCAATTGAACTTTGCAAGATTGCCACTTGGCTGAAACTTCAGGTATTCGTGCAAATATTACAAAGCTAAACGTTTAGCAAAACTCTTATTTACAAACCTAACCCCAAAGACATACAACTGGGGTTCAAACCAAACTAAAGTTCAAAATTACATCTGAGCTCAAAGGATCAAGTACATCTTGATTCCTTTTAAACAACAAAAGAGAGCTAAACTACTATACAACAAAAAAAAACTATACAATCTAAACAAAAGAGAATCACAGAATCTTGCCACCTCTAATACTCTCGCTGCTTCCAGGAAGAACCTGTGCACTGAAATATAATAGGGTGAGCTGCGAAGCCCAGTAAGGTTTTTAAGCTCCATGGGCCTTTGATAAGAATGCATGTAAATCAAATACTTTATGGATATGCCAGCTTTGATAAAATAGCCTTCATACTATTCATATTGTTCTTAAATTAACTTATGAACCTTCAAATGAAAATACTTCATTTTCCTTTCATATAATAATAAAAGAACATGATAAGGAACTTAAACATAATTCAACATACTTTTCTTATCATCATACTTTTCTTATAACTTGCAAATAGCTTAATAGCTCTTTTATAATGCATATTAGTTAGTCCAATTGTAAGTCTGTCACAATTTTGGGAGGCTTCCAGCACTTAGTGCCAGGCATCCAGCATTCCCCACAATGCTAGGTAATTCCGGAATCATATCATAATATATACTTTCAACCATGGGGGTAGGTTGACATCCTCCACAAGTTGGTGGTTACCAACAAGGGCGGGTACAGCAGAGCCAGTCCCACTTTTAATGGCCAAACAGAATCTCCATGGAAATACCAGTACTATAACCCCTACTGGCTGAGTTCAGATCATGACAATGGAATAACTAAAAACTATACTTTCCAGATACTATACTTTTACATAACTATTTAATAACAGTAGCATATCCAATTCTTTCTTTAAACATTATGTTCGTGATATGAGTAATAGCATCAATATGCTACAATTATCATATATATAAGATTCAATAAGTCACGAACATAAATCTTTACTTGAATCATGCTTATATGTAATATCTCTAATTAAAAGGTTTTAATGCGTTATAGTTTTCTAAATAGTCCTTATGCTTATCAAACGCACATGTCACAAATCCCTTACCTGAAAACAAATGACGCGAGAGATTTGTACCAGAGGAGCTCAAGTGTCCGTGTTCTCGTTCTCGACACCTAAATGAAAGACCAAAACTTATTACTAACAACTCTTCCTAAAATATAAACTTATACCTTAAACACAACCTAACACTCAACCTAGTAAAATCTTAATTCCCATCACATAGAGTTTCCCCTAAAACAAGGTACAATCACCAAACTCATAACATACCAAAACATAGAGAAAACAAGCCATAAAAATTCATATATGATCTAAACATACCAAAAGATAAGCACATTAAATTATAGCTCAAAACCTTTACCCTAACTTCACAATTAAATCTTCAAAGTCATAGTTATCCTACACTGTTTACTGATCATTCCAGTAGCAAATTCCCCATTTGTAAAATACGAATGGGCTGTCAAAACACATCCAATTGTCATGAAACTTTACAGAGCTACTCCCCTGTATGTCTAATATATACCGTATAAATTTCAAAGTCAAATAATAAAACCATAATTTATTAAAAATCTTACAAGGAAACGTGATCAAAACTGTCCTGATAGAAATTTATACAACTTAGAAATTAAACCATTATTTTTGTATTAGTCCAAATGCAGTGAGACCAGTTCCAAAACAACCATATGTGTCTTAGGATTCATAAAAACTACTCCTAGCATCATAATTCACAGCAAATGATTTAATAAAGAATTTTATTGTAGTGAACATCAAATCTGTCACAGTGACAGCTTCAGTGCATATTGATACAAAATTCATCAACTAAATGCAAATGGTCTTCAATTCATTTGGGTATTTTTATACCAATACAATAAACATTAAAATAGCTTATTAAGCATCCAATAGACCATAAAACCATAAAACTTTCAACTTACAAAAACAGAATCACAAGTTTAGCCCCTAAAATCAGATTTGAGAACAAAGAAGGGAAAACAATTAAACTATCAAAATACTCTAAAATCAAATAAGGTTTTAATTACTTACCCACAAATTTGAAGCTGAAACTTTAGTTTTAGGCTCTTAATTCCTTCTTTAGAGTGAGATTTTGTTTTGGTGAGAGAGGGAGAGAGAGAGCTCTTGCCGTGTGAAAGCAAAGAGAGAAAGAAAAGAAAGAGGAAAAGAAAGGAAGCAAGAAGCTTCTGGTACAGCAAAAGAAAAGATGAGGAATTGACTTTGAGGGGTGTACGTGTATAGCAAAGGAGAAAAAGATCAAGACCAACTTTTTTCCACTTTTTGGCATTTGCACTTTTCACCCCATATAAACTTATATTTCAAGAAATGTCCAATGACAATATAACTTTGCATATATGTGTATGTGTGTGTGTGTGTATATATATATACATATATATCCTTATCTTCATAAAATTTATTTTCTACAACATCAAAAGAGCATATGTCTTTTATAATATCACAATAGCAAAGTTTTAATGCACTTAAAATAATTAAGGTAATAACAAACATATAAACTCATAAATTTAATTATGCAATTAGGTTGGGGGTGTTACAACAAGAATCGGCACCTTGGCTAACCACATAGTCCGACAAGCACTCGCATTATTCCTCAAAGAAAACCAAGATGTTTTTGCATGGAGTCACGAAGATATGGCGGGGATAGACTCAACAGTCATAGTTCACAGTTTGAACGTGTCACCCTCTTTCTCCCCTATCCGACAGAAGAAACGAGTGTTCACCCCCGAACGAGACCGAGCCATAGCAGAGGAAGTACGGAAGCTAAAAGAAACAGACTTCATACGTGAAGTATACTACCCTAATTGGTTGGCAAATGTAGTAATGGTTAAGAAGACCAATGGGAAGTGGAGAATGTGTGTCGACTTCACAGATCTGAATAGGGCTTGCCCTAAGGATAGTTACTCACTCCCGCGTATTGATACCTTGGTGGACTCCACCGCAAGGCATGAACTTTTGAGCTTCATGGATGCCTTCTCTGGCTACAACCAAATCAAATTGGATGAGGCCGATCAAGAGAAAACCTCGTTCGTCACGAGTCAAGGGCTTTTTTGCTACAAGGTAATGCCCTTCGGGCTTAAAAACCCAGGAGCCACATGTCAGAGACTGATGAACAAGATGTTCGCGCACCAACTTGGCAGGAATGTGCAGGTTTATGTGGATGATATGTTGGTAAAAAGCGTGCGGATATCTGATCACTTGAGGGACCTCCAAGAGACCTTCAATACTCTTCGATCATACAAAATGAAGCTAAATCTGAACAAATGCCCGTTCGAAGTAACCGTAAGAAAATTCCTGGGATTTATGGTATCACACAGGGGCATTGAAGTCAACCTAGAAAAGGTAAAGACAATCATGGAAGTATCCCCTCCAAGGACGGTAAAGGAAGTACAAAGCTTGACTGGGAAGATAGCAGCTTTGAACAGGTTTGTATCAAGAGCGACGGACAAATGCCTACTGTTCTTCCGCACTCTGAAGAAAGCATTCGAATGGACAAACGAGTGCCAAAAGGCATTTGAAGAGTTAAAGATGTATTGCATCGCTCCGTTCTGTCATTGCTTAGCCCATCTATGCCAGGGGAAGAATTGTTCATGTATCTTGTTGTCTCCTCAGCCGCTATCAGTGCAGCTCTTATTAGAGAAGAAGGAAAGGTACAAAAACCCGTGTACTTTATAAGCCGGGCACTGAGGGGAGTAGAAGAGAGGTACCCTCAGATGGAAAAACTTGCGTTTGCTTTCGTGACCGCAGCTCGGAAGCTCAAACCATACTTTCAAGCGCATACCATAAACGTACTAACAGATAAACCCTTAGGGAGAGCAATGAGTAGTCCCGAAGCTGCTGGACAGATGGCATTATGGGCAATCGAGCTGAGTGAGTTCGATATCCGATATCAACCACGGGCAGTAGTGAAAGGACAGGTATTGGTAAACTTCGTCGCTGAATTCACTGCCACAAAGGATCAGGGGGCAGAGGAGACCCCCATATGGAGAGTTCATACAGACGAATCTTCCAATAAGCATGCTGGAGGTGTTGGAATTGTACTCCACACCCCAGAAGGAGACAAAATCGAATGCATGATTCGTTTGGACTTCCCTACTACCAACAACGAGGCGGAATACGAGGCCTTGGTAGCAGGACTGGACCTTACGATAGCGGCAAGAGCTAAGAGTGTAGTCATCTACTCCGATTCTCAAGTCGTGATCAGTCAGGTTAATGAGGGCTATTACTGCAAGAATGAAAGGATGAAAAGGTATCTTAAGGAAGTGAAGGATCGAACGAATAACCTCCAAATCAAGGTAATTCAAATCCCAAGGGAGGAGAACCAAGAAGCCAACCGACTCGCAAAGGCAGCTTTGGCCGAACCCATGATCATCCCTAAATAGGTATTGTCCTTCGTCCAACTCTCATCATTATTATATGACATTAGCATGCAGGAGGTAAGCAATGAGAGTTGTTGGATGGCTCCAATAGTGGCGTATCTCAAGGAAGGCAAGCTACCTGATGACAAAGAAGGCACAAGGAAGTTAAAGGTTAAAGCTACACGGTTCATTTTGATTAAAGACGTCTTATACAAAAGAGGATTCTCTCGACCATATCTAAGGTGCCTCGGCCGTGAGGAAGCGGACTACGCGATGAGGGAGGTCCATGAAGGAGTATATGGAAACCATTCTAGATCAAGGTCTCTGGTGCACAAGCTACTTTAGGTAGGATACTACTGGCCAACAATGCAGAAGGATGCCCACACATATGTTAGAGCTTGCGACAAGTGTCAACGATTTAGCAATTTCATAAGGCAACCAACAGAAGAACTTACCCCTATGACGGCCCCATGGCCGTTTGCACAATGGGGGTTAGACATCATGGGTCCATTCCTAATAGCGGTGAGACAGCTGAAGTTCTTGGTGGTTAGTATTGACTACTTCACCAAATGGGTGGAAGCAGAGGCTCTGGCTACTATCACGGAGAAGAACATCTGTAGTTTTGTGTGGAGAAGTATTATTTGCAAGTATGGAATTCCGAGGGTGCTCGTTTCAGAAAACTAGAAACAATTCGACAACGACACATTCAGAGACTTTTGTTCTCAGCTTAGGATCAAAAATCACTACTCATCGCCCACCCACCCATAGGCCAACGAACAAGTTGAAGTCACGAACCGGTCCTTGCTGAAGATTATCAAGACCTGGCTCGAGGGGGCAAAGGGCATATGGCCGGACGAATTACCAAGTGTTTTATGGGCATACAGGACAACGACGAGAACACCGACAGGGAAAACACCGTTTCGATTGGCGTATGGTAGTGAGGCCCTCATATCGGTAGAGGTAGGATTAACAAGTTACCGTGTGGAAAGCAACGATGAGAAGAAGAATGACGAAGCTTTGCGTTTACAACTCGACCTTGTAGACGAAGTCAGGGCAACAGCTGCATAAAGACTAGCTCGATACCAAGACATGATGGCAAAGCATTACAACTCCAAGGTTAGGCACAGGGATTTTCAGGTGGGAGATCTAGTCTTATGAAAAGTACTCGGCGCTACAAAGGATGCCTCCCAAGGAAAACTGGGTCCTAACTGGGAAGGACCATACATAATCATTTCATGGCATAGGAAAGGAAAGTACTACTTAGAAACACTAGACGAAAGAAAGCTAAGTCATCCATGGAACACAAAGCACCTGAAGAAATACTACTAGTAGACAAAGGGCGAAGGCAACAGTAACATCTACCTCCTCATTTCCAGTTTATTTTTTGACAATCATAATTTTTACTTATTAAAGCCAAAGTTTTTTATTTTTCATGAACAATATAGTCTACCAATCTGTCAAGAGGAGTTTTATTTAAAACGTTTGCTCAAAATATACCAAGTCCATGTAGTGGACGGATATTCAAAATGGATAAAAATCTACCAAGTCCACGTAGTGGACGGATCATCCAAAAGGGATAAACATCTACCAGGTCCATATAGTGGACGAATCATCCAAAATAGATGAAAATCTACCAAGTCCACGTAGTGGACGGATCATCCAAAAGGGATGAACATCTACCAAGTCCACATAGTGGACGAATCATCCAAAAGGGATGAACGTCTACCAAGTTCACATAGTGGATGGATCATCCAAAAGGGATGAACATCTATCAGGTCCACAAAGTGGACGGATCATCTACCAAGTCCACATAATGGACGAATCATCCAAAAGGATGAAAATCTACCAAGTCCACATAGTGGACGGATCATCCAAAATATACGTAAACTTATCTAGTCCATATAGTGGACGGATCATCCAAAATGGATGAAGAGTTATCCTGTCCACAAAATAGACGGATCATCCAAGAAATATAAAAATACAAAAAAGTCCACAAAATGAACGGATCACACGATGAAAAATAAAAAACCAACTAGATTATAAAAAGATAGATTCATACACATTACCAAAATAAAGTTAACAAAAGACAACAATAAATTGTTTCCGTTCACTACAAAATTTACATTAGTCTTGAACTACAACGGTCTCTTCGTTATCTTCAGGACCTTCCGATAATGGCTAGTGGGTGTCGGCTTCGACAGTTTCTTTTTCAGCTTTGGTGACCTCGTCATCACCAGGACCTCCGCCAAAAAGTTCCTCCATCCCTTCAGAGTCAACGGGGCGAGCAGGGGTCTGAGCCTCAGCGTCGATATTAATGTGAGCCAGGTCCAGGTCAAGAAATGAGGCCTTTACCTAACGGAGACAATCATCAAACCCGTCGCTAAAGGAGGAGCCAAGCTCGGCTAGAAGGGAGTCGGAGTCACGGTATTCCCTAACAGCTTCAACTTTTGCTTGACGAATGTTGTCGTCATTAGCTTTTACTGTCTCCCTCAGCAACTCCACCTCTTTCTCCAAGTTCTCACGAGCTTGCTTGGATAGTTTCAATTTCTGCTCATGACGAACCCTTCAAAGCTTTAATTCGTCTAGCTCCTCCGCCGTTGCCTTTGCCTTTGCGCGGACCCGTTCAAGAGCTCTCTCTTGGGCAAGACAACGGTCCATCAAGCCTTTAGCCATAAGGACCCCTTGCATCAATATCAATAAAAAAGCTTAGCGCTAAGGAAATGAGACCAAGCTAAACAAACATGACGGGTAGAACGAATATGACGGATAACTACCTGAGTTAAGCTAAATAAACATGTTTCTCCCATCACTTCAGTAGCATGGTTTCTGAGATCCTCATAGTCTTCCTTCGTGATAATGGATCCAATTCGACGGAGGGCATATTGGGGGTCTTCCCGTAGCAGGATGAGCAGTTTTTCCTTGACAAGGTCAGGATTGGTCATTAGACCCTTGCCCTTGCCTAACCCCAGTTTAGGGGGCAACCTTACCACGCCGGATCCTTGATCGGCGGGAAGTCCCGTCACCAGCTTTTGTTTTTTGCTATGACAGTCCCACTTTTCAGTGGAAGATCTCTTTGCAGCTGGAAGAGACGGACCCGTCTTGGCGGGAAGATCACCTCCTTTTTTTTTTCTTGGCTGCTTGCTGCTTGATAATGGCCCTTCTCCTTGCATCATCCATTTTTGTGAAAAGAAGACGGTTAGAAGAAGCGGTATAAGTTAAAATAACGACGGAAGGATTCAAAAATTACGTTTGCGTACTCCGGCGTCGTATCGACGAGCTGCAGCTGTGAGTTCTGGACCGTCACAATACCAGTGCAGCGTGTCTAAGGTGACGAGTTTTGACCAAGTCCTCTCCGACAACTTAGTTTTTTGAAAGATTTTCTCCAAAAATCCGAATTGTTCTGTCGTAACAGGTGGACGGTCCCTCGCTATAAAAAAAAAAAATATAATAATAATAAAAAAAAAACGCTAAGAATAAATCCATAGAAAGAAGGGGTGACGGTTAAGAATAAGACGGGCTCATACCAGACGGAGGCATTATTCCCTAAGTTTTATCTACTGGCATGTAGTCATCATCACCTGGATGACTCATCCAGTTATCTCCTCGAAGGAAGAAGTATCGACCCTTCCAGTTACGATTGGAGTCTGGGGTCTCGGACACTAGTATAAGTACCGGACTCCTCGGCACAAAGTTGTACATGCCTTTTGATTTGGTAATCTCAGACGGACAGTAACAATGAAAGGATTCTTCCACTGTTAACCGTCTCGCCCCGTTAGACATTACACTGTACAACACCTCGACGCTCAGAAAAACCCTCCAAGCATTCGGTGAGATCTGAGAGATGGCCAAACCTAGGTATTGAAGAAGACGACGGTGTAATGCACTCAGAGGAAAACGCAGGCCAGCTTTTAGCATCTGCTCGTAAACCCCAACGTTTTCAAGACCGTCATAATAACATTTCTTTGATTTAAACGGAAGACGGATGGGTATGGTGTCAGGTATTTGGTACTTTAGCCTTAGCGTATAGAAGTGTGCTGGCTTGATGGAGGAAACGAAGTCGTTCACCGTCCACAAAGGGAGCAGGATGAATTCTCTGAAACCTTCAGGGCCTATGATGGATTGGATCGGTGGATCTATACCATCTAGGTCGTCGGTCGAGTCATACTCTGACCCGTCCGCATCCTGCCCTTCATCTTCCACATGGGAAGGAGAGCTGGCTGACGGTTCCCTCTCCTCGCTGGAGGTGTCTTGGTCTGCTTGACCTGATGGGAACATCTCTTTGTAGCCCGCTCCCTTGCGAACATATGATTGACTATTTGACGCCTCACTAGACATCTGACACCTACAGATGACGGGTAAAGGAAGCCTAAGACTCTAGATCTGTACCGACGACGGACCAACATGCAAAATAAGAACAAAAACTAAGTAAAGAAGGTACTTACAAGTAGACGGCAAGGAAATGCGACGGACAAGATAAGAGAACGCTGGATCTCGGCTTCTAGAGGAGACGATTCACACAATGTGGACAGTTGTGCTTTGAACAGCAGAAAACTTTCTAAAGTGTAAAGATGAAAACGGTGGGCAGTATATATAGAGGGAACAGCACGGTAAACGAAGGGGAGCATCGATTCCAGCGAACCACCAGTAAAGTTCCCCCATGTGTCCCAGCGCATTTACGATAACATTCCAGCCTGTTCGTTAAAAATACACCTGTCAGGTGTTAAAGCTAACCATCATTCCATGAAATCGCAGAAGAAAGTTGACGGTCTCATAGAATGAGGGGGCAACTGAAGGGGAATAAAAATGAGCATGACGGATCTACCTGGCTTGGTTGATATGACGACATGAGTATGACACTCCATACTTTATGTGACCAAGGAGGACGGATCCACAGTGGACGGACAAGTGTGATGCAGGGATCATCCTTCCCAGATTATCTCCAAGAAACCTTAATTAAGGAATCACGCTATACAATTAGGGCTAATGTGGCCTTATTATCCACGTGAACATATATAAGAAGAATTCTTGCATCACACGTTTAGCCTTGATCGAAGGATTCCAATGAGGAAAAGAACTCTAGAAGGTATCCAAAAGGAAAGAGTTCTAATCCTAGACGGAAAGGACATCATGACTAAGGCATGGAGGCTAACCCTACACCACTATAAATATGTCAAAACCTTCATAAATCAAGGTACGCATAATTAACTTGACTTTAGCACTCTAGGGTTGTGAGAAAGACTCTAACTTGACCTTTGGAGGGTTTTTAGCCGGCACCATACCGGTGCTCTCTGTTAGGTTCTCTATTCTCTTTTTGCAGGTGTTGTTTTGGTTTGGGAGTGCTTGCACTTACTGATGATTTTTTCGGTATCATCAAGTTGTATAAGAGATCTGGGGTTCAATCCTCTCTTACACCAAAAACTGATTGGTGTCTTGGTTTGATGATAAATAGCTATTATCAAAAGTGAATATCATAGGTTGAAACTCTCTTAAAAAAACCGAATTACCCAATCAACGTTTTCTCTGAGGAAAGAGGATTCACGCTCTCTAATGACAAGTTGTAAATTTTAAAATGATTTATTTGTTAGTGTCAACTTTTCATGCATCTAACTACATTTGACAAGATACAAGAACTATCAAATTAAATGAGTATTTTATTTATTTATGTATTATTAATGTTGATTGAATTCAAGGAACGCATTTGTCATTGCACTCGTCACATTGTCCTTGTTTTCAGAGGACATAGAGTTTCTCTTCAGCTTTGTCTACTCTTCCCCCAGGATTTTAGGGGGGAAAAAAACTTTTCTGCAGGTATATTTAAGGTTCAATTAGAATTGCCACTCAAAAAAGAAAAAGAAGAAGGCCCAATTAGAATTTGGGCCTAAATTAAACTCCCCCCTCCCCCCAAACATATTCCTGAGTCCCTTAAACCAACAAACATTAAGCCCAAAAATGCAACAAGATCGGCCCAAACTTCACCACAACGTTAGACACGAAAGCCCATATTTTAGCCTTTCAATACGTGTCTTTATCAAATAAAAAAAAATACTCAATGTGGTCGAGTTATTACTCGTTAATAAAATATAATATTGAGAAGCGGTTTATTACTTGTTCCATAATACTAACTGCTGCATGCAGTTTTGGTATTGGCATATGAGTGTATTACCTTATTTCATTTTCTTCTCTTATATCTATACTACTATTTAAGGGGCTTCCCCTGTTTGGATTCCTATTTTTTTAGTTCAAAAATACCCCTACAGTCTTATGTATAAATAGAGACAAAACTAAAGAACAATCCGGTAAAAACTAATTTTTTTAGTTCAAAGATACCCTTACAGTCTTATGTTTAACTAGAGACAAAACTAAAGGACAATCCGGTAAAAATGCAACTCTAACTCCCACTAAAATATTGCCTAAAAAATAGGACCACTCTCCTATTAATTTTTAAATTGATTTATTCACTTATAAATTAGATTTTTAAAATAAAAATCATATATATATATATAAAATAATTAAATACATTTTTTTTTCTACAAAATAAGACCACTAAAAAAGAAAAGTCTTATCGCACGCGCGAAGCGCGTGTGATGAGACTAGTATATATATATATATATATATATATATATATATGTGTGTGTGTGTGTGTGTGTGTGTGTGTGTGTTTATCAAATTAAAAATAAAAAACCATTTAATCAGCCAATGCTTCATCGGGAGTCTGGGTGTGACTGTGTGAGTGTGTTTCGGTAACACTCTTGTTTGGTCCAAAGCACAGAATGTCATGCTGCTTCATCGTTCAATTATTTTATTTTTGTATCAGAGATTAATAGATTATACTTTATACAAGTTAATATATAAGGATCAACCTGTTTTGACCATTTTAGTGCAGATAGACACTAGGCACTAAAACAGAACAAGAGAGGGCATGTGTGATGTGTGTTAATTCTCTGATGATCCTGTGAATGTCCAATACTTAGTGACCTGTGAATTCTATGATGATCCCGAAGCAGAGCAATTGCCACTGCACTTGTCCTCTATGGTGATCCTAGAACCTACATTGTTGGACATTCACACGTTGAATCTTTGGTCATTAGGAACTACTCTACTACCAATGATCAACTGCAGGGATATTTATGAAGTTCTTACGGCATTGTATTTTGCTATGACATTAACCCACGCCTTTGTAAGGTCGGATATTTTTCTTTGGGTTCAGGTCGGATTGTCGAGTCTGTGCCAATTTTGCCACTTCTAACAATTATCTTCCGATCTTGTAGTGTATCTCTCTCTCTCTCTCTCTCTCTCTCTTCTTTGATTTATGAAAAAAGTTATCGAATGTCTTAAGCAATTGGTTTAGAAAATATTTTTAAAATTTTTTATTGGAAAATGAAAAAAATAAAGGAATATACTTGAGGTACAAACTTTTTAACAAAAACTTTTATAAACTGTTGATGTGGTGAGTGATTATTAGTAAATAAAAAAGTGATGTTATTGGTGGGCCCAAAAAAAAATCAGTAAAAAGTTGACCAGAATAACAATATATAAAATTGTTGTAAAATAGTTTGAGGCTATAGCATTATTAAAAAATAAATGATTTTTTTACATTTTTTTATATTTTTCATAAAAATGGTATCAAATTTTTTTTCCTAAAATTGTCTATTAATAAATATTCTAAAATCTCCCGTTAACCAAACCCTTTATTTATTTGTAAACTTACTCAAAAATTCAATGTATATAAAATTCATGATGTCACCTTCCACCTAACACTTGTAAGGGAAGATGTTGGGAGAGCTTTCCTTTCAAAGATTGGAATTACACTCATGATAAAGAGAGATAAATCATATTAGAAATTTATTCTATTGTTTGGCCAATTTTTTTAAATAAAAAATGCCTCATGAAAATTAGTGGAAATTTTCTCCAATCCAAACATTATCTCACAAAATACAAACCAAGGAGTAATTAAGCCATCCAAACTTGTCCACGATGACATCTATCTAAGTGACATGCAGTATCTTGTAATCTATTTTAGGAATTCGAAAAATAGAAATTTGATTAGTTAGGCATATCTTTCTTTCTCCCCCCCTCTTCTTTTCTAAATAAGAGAATGTATCAAATAGGAAAATAAAATACCAACCCAACTCAAATTCTCAATCCTGTGACAGAATTCAGTTGGGGAAAGAAGACATGGGTGAGGGGCCCAATGCAGAAGAAGGAGAAAGCCCAAGCAGCTATTGTGGACTAGTTAAGTATGCATAATAATTCCCTAGTGCTTCTATGGTATTTATGAAGAATGGTACTCCATATGATTAAAATAATTTATTTAAGTTTTTAAATATTTATTTATTTATTTTATAGTAAATATTTTTGTAAAAACATCTAGTATCTCACGTCATCATCATTTCTTGAGATTCCAAAGATCATAATTTTATTGAATTGGGTATTTATTTATTTTAGTACTTGAATTGATAATGTTTACTCTCACTCCAATTTCACAATCGTCCGATAGAGCTGTTGAGCACTTGGGTTTGTGTGAAATTGCCTGAATGGGCCACTTGGGCTTTGTTGGTGGCATTGGCAATATGAGATTTGGTGGCGGTATTTGACTTAGGACAATATATGAGGTTTGATTTTTATGGTTGGTTTGTAGTTTTTTGTAATTTTAGGTTTAGGGTTATTATTTTGTGTTCAATGCTTTCCTAGTCAAATTAGATTTCAATTATAGTAGAATATCAATTATGATTTATTCAAAAAGAGATTCTAATTGATATCCTACCATTATAGGACCCTGATTTGACTAGGAAAACTTTTAATACACCTAAAATCAAGGAAATAATAATCATAAACCTAAAATTATGAAAATTACATAAAAATGCAAAATTAACCAACCATAAAAATTAAACCCTAGACCCCATATCTTGTCCTCCATCAGTATTGGCACTCGATGGGCCTCTTAAGTTGTTGGTGGAATTGGCATCGAGTCAAAATGAGGAATTGCTAGATTATAAGGCTTGATTGATTGTGTTGAGAAATTCGAATTATAGTTTGGGTATGCTAATATTGAGGTTGTCAGTTTTCTAACTGACAAATGTGCGAGTGGTAGAGATGAAGGGGGAGGTCCACATTGGCAGTCATTCACTAGAATGGTGTTCATTGAGTGGTGACTCATTGGAGTATTAATCTTGGAAGGTATTTTCTTGGCTAGTGTCCATATGTTCAACATTGCTATTGGGCATGTGAGGAGTATTAATCTTCTTTGGCGTGGGCTGCACTTTCAACCGACATCAGGATGAAATCCTTTGTCTTGATTTTTATTTATTTATTTTCTGGATTTATTCTACTGAAATCCTCTTATGTTTGGGACACAAAATTGAAATATTTTTGAACATTGACATTGTCTGGAGTTTGAAGAAGGCCATACAGGGGAGCTTAAGGTGTTGAGGGTGACTTCTGTATCGATGTTGTTAGAGGTTTTTCTTGCTCTTCACCAATACCTTTTTTTTTTTTTCTTTTTTTTTTTTAAATGATCACATAGAAATTTATAATAATTGAGTAAATTTGTTTTTATTAGGATTGTGATTGTGTATGGTTCTACCTATTCTCTTATTAATATTTTATTAGAGGTATAAACATTGACTTTTATACTGAATTTTTATAGAATTTATTCTCTTATTCCATATCTTGGGGGTAATACTCCCTCTCACATAAAACTAGGTCCTACAGGTACAAATTTATGGCATGCGTTGATTATTCATGTGAGATGAGAGAGTATTACTCATATTATTGAATAATTTTCCAATTTGGAGGAGAGCTTAGTGGAATATTGCATTCATACATTTGATTCTGCATATAAGGGTTAAGGTGCTACTATAATTGTAGTAGAAGTAGGGTAGTTGTGATATTAGCTGAAGAATGGATTTGCATGGGATGTTGTTATCTGACTAAGTATGAAGGCTTTTATCCTCTTTTTTGGTTAAAATTTTTTCTGTAAGTGACAAAGTGCTCATTTATAGTCTAGAGTCACTGTTCGTTTTAAAATTCTAGAAAGAAAGATACAAAATGAATTTTTTTGTTGTTGTCTGGATTCAATTAGTGTTAAGATTGTACTTGCACTACTGTTATATTGATGAGGAGGCCATCTAAGTGTAAGGGATTCAATGTTGTATGTTTGCGTTGGGACTTGGGAGATTAGCAACCATGGTAAAAATAAAGGACTTGCATTTTCATCTTGATCATTATGCAAGGTTTTGTAAGCCACTAGAGAATATATAAGAATCTCTTCTTCTTTTACAGTCCTTTTAGCTTTTGTTTGGTTCCCCACTGGAGAGATGCATGCGCAACATGTATCTTGATGCACACTAGAAATGGAGAGAGAGAGAGAGAGAGAGATCTTGGGTAGGTTTTTAGTAATAAAGTGACATGATGATGGTAACATCAGAGAATTTGTAAGATATATATACTAAAGGGCTAGCTTAAGATTATCAATACCCTACAATTTATTAAGGTTGTTAATTTGCAAAGTTTTTTAGTAATAAAGTGACATGATGATGGTAACATCAGAGAATTTGTTAGATATATATACTAAAGGGCTAGCTTAAGATTATTAATACCCTACAATTTTAATAAGGTTATTAATTTGCAAGTTTTTTAGTAATAAAGTGTCATGATGATGGTAACATCAGAGAATTTGTAAGATATATATACTAAAGGGCTAGCTTAAGATTATCAATACCCTACAATTTTAATAAGGTTGTTAATTTGCAAAATTTTATGTAGATATTTATACTAAAGGGCTGTCTCAATATTATTGAGATTATGATTGTTGCTAGATACAGATGGATGCCAGTATCTGTGGAATTTTGGTTAGATTGATTGAATTTTATCTTCTCATGTATTATTAGAAGTTGCCATGATAATGTGAATCAAACTCTTTACCTTTTTTTAATATTTATGAATTTCATTCTGTCTTTTATTCCTCTCTCTCTCTCACACACGCAAACATACAATTTTTTTTTTTTGGGGCATTTCAAATTTCCAAGATTTGGGAAGTAGTTAATTTAAGGCGCACAGCTTTACTCGACTTTTCCAAGAGATGGATTTTTGGATCTTGTACATGCATTCATCTCTTTGTTTCATTTTCTTGTCAGTAGATTGATTCCGAATTTTAATTGTCTTTTTTTTTCTTTTTTTTTTCAATTAGATAATTGAGATCTTCTTCCTGCCATTAAAAGCAAATGAAATTTTATTTGACTGGTTTTAGTTGCCTGTTTAACATTAGTTGTGCCTGATTTCTGAATATTTTTTCTTTCTTAACTAAAATTATGTATGACAGAGTGGGAGGACAAGGAGGAAGGAAAAGAAGCGACCCAGCAGTGGGAAGACGACTGGGATGATGATGATGTTAATGATGACTTCTCTCTGCATCTGAGGAGAGAATTGGAGAACAATACAGGGAAGAACTGATCTAAGGTTTTAGACTCACATCATCGTGATAGTTTGAGCTCAAGATGGTCTTTTTCCTATCTTCTGGAACCAGGATTGTATGAAAATTATACAGTTAACAGGTCTGTATGAACTTTTATCAGATAAATGGAAACAAATAGTCCTTAGCAGTGAATTTCTTTATACAATCATTTGGGTTCTTTAGGATAGGTAAAGAATGATGCCAAATCTATCAAGAAAGCATCTCGTGAGTCTGGTTACGCAATGTCTCTCTCACATTTGGAGGATCTCAAACACTTATGTGACTCGCATGTTATGAGGAGGCAATGTGTAAACCTGTCTCATCTTATATCCATCATCTCATTGGATTGATGTGAGCGGTAGCTTGCATGAATTACATTGTCCCGGTGGCATTAGGACACTGGAAGTGTTAATGATCAGCGGGGCTATTATCAACTACAACTTGTATTCAGTAGTTATTCATAAATGCCATGGTCTCATTTTAGCATTGTATGGCTTGACTTCTATCAGTTGGGTTGAGAGATAAAAGCATATACATTGGTGGTGCTAAATAGCTATGTTGCTATTTTTGGTAGTGCTTGTAGCTAAAAGGTAAATTTTATTTATTTATTTGTGTGTTTATACTGCTTTTGATTGTTTTACTCATTTTTATTCTTTCTTTTATTCTTATTTCTCTTCTTTTGCGTTCACATTACTATTGTTTGTGTTTACACTTTTTTTACTTTTTTTTTTTTAGTGTTCACATTGCTATATATTGTATGTGCATTCACACTGCTAATGTTTTTTTTATTCTTATATATTTTCTTTTCTTATACATTGTATTTTTTATTTGTGTTCACACTATTATTGTAGTAGATATATTATTTTATTGTGATGTTTATATTATTTTATTATGTTGAAAACTAAAATAGATCTACTGTTGAATGTTTTATAAAGTGAGTAGCTAAAATAGATAAAGTAGTTTTTTGTAGTGTCAAATAACTAAAAAAATAGCTATACCAATGCAGATACTAAGGGCTGTGTGCTTGAAGGGCTTGAACTCATAAATGCTGGTTTTCCTTTTCCTCATTTTCATGCATTGACATTGTTATTTCAGGGACATGGCTCTTCTTTATTAATAAATTTCCATGTAAATCTTTCTGAAATGATATCTGCAACAGTAACCAAGTGTTCTCACTGATTTCAAAACAATTTCGCTTATTTATACTTCAGACAATGCCCAAAAACGGTTTGGGCCTTTTGGGAAGGCAAGTTTCTAAAGGCTTTCACATTACTTTTGATACTCTTTACAGTGGTCAAGGTTTCAAGTTTAGAATTGTTGGACGTCCCACTGTTTATTCTATACTTCCACTCCCATTGCCTAGGTTGGTAAATTGTTCATACTAAGCTCCGGGTGGACTAGCAATTTGAAGCAACTTGCTTTTACTATATATACATGGATGCAACGGAGTGTTGTGAAAAGTTTTGCTACTAACCCTTGTCAATGGTATCCCATCATGACCATGAATCTTAGACTACTTTGTGAGAGAGGATTCGGAAATCCATTAACCATATAGACAAAAAAAAAAAAAAAACAAAACAAAACAATCCAATATAATAAGAATATAGTAATTGCTTCCAAAAGCTTACCTCTTATCATGCAAACAATAAGTCTTGTAACACAAGATATTCCACAATTACTACGTTATAATTAGTATATAATAAAAGTAGTGTCCGTAATAGGGCTATGTGAAAGTGACATATTATTAATCACAATTTGTCACCATAGTAATTTGTGAGGAGAAAATATTGTATCCCTAGCATTTCTTGCAAACAATGTCAAGTATGCTTGATCTCTCAAAACCTTGAAGAGCTTTAGTTGATGTTTATTTTTTCCCACCCTAAAACTTGTAAATTTAATATTTTACACACCTCTAATAGTTGCTCAAATCTAATAAAAGACGTGATTAATCTTGTGCTTAGTGTCTTAAGGGTATGGTTCACAACTATCAAAATGCAAGGCATCTATCACAATACAATTACACAGCCTAAATCGAAACCTACTTATCAAAAAATAAAACTAAATAACAAATTCACAACCTAAAATGCCATTAGATGTGAAAATATGAAAACCCACTGAATGGATTTGATTCTGCTTCAGACAATGCTATCACCACAAGAAGAAAAAATCTGAATGTTCATCAAAACCAACCAAAAGATAGAAGGAAAAAGGAGGGCTAAGCAGACCACAAGCACTTGTTCTTCTTGTGAAATTTGAGTGGGCTTCGGAAAACAAGATCATCCCTCTATGATCAATGGAACAAACTACCAAACATAAAGCCAAAACGACTGGGTATTAATTGAAGCTAGTATGTTAACAAAACAACGTTGCTCTATGTCAATTCAACTGCGATGTTATCCGAAACACTACTTTCCTCTCTTATTATCACTTCAACCTTGAGAGGAATAATGCAAGTTCGACAGATTGGACAAATGGGTGTCTTCAACAACCATGAGTCTATGCACTGAACATGGAAGCTGTGCCTGCAATTTGGCAATAACCTGCACTTATCACCCATCTTGAAGTTCTCCAAGCACACAGCACAATCAACACAGCTAGTCCCTTTCTCTGCTGCCTCATAGTCAAAGCAAGGCAGCTTTTTCAAGTCCTCATTGGAAATCATTTTGGCCTCAAATTTTCTACTTCTTTGAACCATAATATCACCATGTTGATTACTCCCTCTCCAGCTGAAAGATCTCCTAACAATACAAACATGTATTACCACCAATACAGCAACACCCACTAACAATAGTATCACAGAAGTGACTAACTCCATTGCCATACTTTTATTCTACAAAAGCAGAAGAGGTGAAACTTATAGCTCTCAAGCCAATAAATAAAAAAAAACCCAGATTCTTTTTTCCTAACAAAGTTGTCTCATTCACATTCTGTACTTTCAATTACAATGACCCAGAAGCACAAAGCTTGTGAGGAATCACTGTCATGCATCAAAATCACTGGTCTTATTCTGACTTGGCTTGTACAAATTTCATCAGTTATGAAAAAAAACTACAATGAAACAGAAATTTGAGAGAACTTACATGTGTGCTCCTTGAGGAACGTGTAAGTTTGGTAGGTAAACGAAAACTGAAGGAGGCATTTGGTTACAAGCGTGAAGGTTTTGTCTTTGTGTGAAATCCAACCAATAATACTGAGTTTTTAAGTTAGTGCACAGAAATGTACACATTGAATAAATTAAACGTACAGGTGGCGCCCAAATATAATTAACATCCAAGGTCAAACAAAAAACAAGTATTATATATTAGTAAATACTATTTGATTTTGACATACATATATATATATATATATCATATATGTATGTATGTATGTATGGATTAACAAATATTTGTGAGTTTTGCTTAGAATTCCAAACAATAATATGCAGTATAAACTATGGAAAAATATTAGTTACTATCCTTACGGACCTAACACATAAATGCAAGTCATTTAGCATAAAAATGACATAAATTTATAAATTAATATGAAAAAGTTAATGCTTGTATTGGCTAGTTTGCATTTACTAGTAGAATAGGAATACCATTTATCTCTACTTTAGGATTATTTAGAGCGTGTATTTGGTAGATTGTAATAGACATTGTAATGTAATTATTATTTATATAGTTTAATTATTTCGTAGTTTGGTTATGTTTTTATTAAAGAAAATAGTCATTTATTATAAATAAGTATTCTTTAAAATGAAGAATAACCATTCATCTTTAAAATAATTGTAATAGTTATTCTTTAGTGGAAAATGCTATAGACATAAACTATTTTACAAACAACTGAGTAATGTGGTGAATGATTATTAGTATGTAAAAAATTGATGTTTGGTAGACTTAGATGAAACTCAGTAAAAATTTTCCAATAGTTTATAGAAATGTTATAAAAAATAGTCTGTGGCTGCAACATTACTCTTCCTTAGTAGGTGTAATAATTTTTTAAATTAAATATATTTTTCAAATAAATAGACTTTCCATATGCATATGACAAATATGAAAATAAAAAAATTATCAAAAAATAACTTATCTCTCTCTCAAATTTAAAAAATATTATTTTTTTAGTACAAGTAATATTATTTAAAAAAACAATTTACTCTTCCTTAATACAAATAAGATATTTTCTAAAATTGATCTTAAATTTACTTTAATATTACAACTCACATCCAAAATAATTTTAGTTATTTCATTACAACATCTTTATTCCTAACAATAAAGATTATCATTTTCGTCGTAATCCTCATTCAGTGTACCAAAATGCCCTTATTAATTATTCATAAATTTTCTTTGAAAAAAATGATCGCTCATAAATTATAGAGCAAAATTGATTTTTTTAAAAAATAAAATAAAGAAATATTAAGAATTATTAATATTTAGAGTACAAAGTATGGGGGTCTATTGTGTTGGGGTTTATGCCCTAAAATCCAATTTATTGGCATGTAATAATTAATTAAATTGTTTAATTATATGAGACATCTATAATTGAACTAATGAGACATTATCTTAGTCCATGAGATGCATAGTATGTGATTTATGTGAAAAGTCACAAAAGATATAAATCACAAGTTCTTTGTAAACTCAAAATTTAGTTCGTAGTCGGTGATGAAATTGGGCATTTCATTTGCGAAGACTATAACATATCAACTAAGATGATTTGTCTTGATCATGGAAATGGAGATTTCTAGTTAATATGTTGATATGTTTTAAGAGTTAAAACATATTGAACTGGACCGGTGTGAAATTTATTATTCTCCTAACGACTGTCAAATGAATAATAAACTCACGACTTCTATTTACATGAACTCTTAATCCTGAGAGAATAATGGACTGATTATGAGATACAGGTTGTTTTGATATATCAAGAGTGAGATCTATTAGCCACGGTCAAAATCTCAGTATGTTGGGCAACCACATTTAGTGTTGATGGAACATGTATTCTCAAGATGGAATTCATAGTTTTTTAACGGAGATACAAAATATTCATTTGAGATAAGTTTAATGGGTTTGGTTATTCAAAGAGTTGGGCCCAACCACTTTAGTAAAGAGTTACTAAAGTATATATTTATGAAATTGGATTTCGTAAATATATAATGAATAACTTAAATGATTAAATCGGGTACTCAAGAATAAGATGTAGTAATTTACAAAGTAGCAGTCTACATTTATAACTTTGTATTACTACGAATATTTTATGAAGGGGTTGTATGTATAATAAAGTCTTGGGATATAATTTATAGATGAGCCTAGAGTGCAGCTATATTTATATAGTGGTATTAAATATAGTTAATGGTAACTTTGGACTTGTCAAGAGTTGACAGAAAAGCCCAAGGCCTATTGGAGCTACTGTCTCATTGGTCCCTTTTGATCCCACTCCAAGTCACACACAAGAGCCCAATTGGAATGGCCCAAAAGGCTAGCCCAATAAGATAATCAGTCATATATAAGGAGAGAAACATACAGAATTTTAGTAAGGGTTTTCATGAGACCTTTTCATAAGTGTTTTTCATACAAAGGAATGAAATAATTTGTATGTGAGTGTTGGACACTCTCCTATTCTCTCTTTGATGAAAACTGATTGAGAGACCACACATCTTGGGCATTAAGTGGAATTGGAGTGAAGATTAAAAGTGTTCTCAAGTGCTTTTGATCTTCGGTTTTGAATTTCATCGCTTTAAGGTATGCTTTCTTGTTATCCAATTTTGAAACTTACACAGTACATGTTATCAATTGTGAATGAAGTAGATCCGTTAATTTTTTCCGCTGCGCATGTTTGCATGAGATACAAATTCGTATTTTCCATGCATTTCTCCAACAAAGTACTATAGGCAGTTCATGAATACGGTAGATAATCATAACATGCCACTTCGAATGCCACATTTCATACATAATTAAAAAAACCAAAAAGGTGTGTATTTTTGTTAAAACCTCATTCCCCCTCTCTCTTATGTGTGTATGTGTGTTTGTTTCTCAATATTCAAAAAGGTGGGCGTCTTCCTTTTATTTATATATATAAAAGTAATTTCAATATGGAATGCATTCTCCACCCAAAATGCTGAAATAAGCGATTTAGAGGCTGGAATTTTGACTTAAAAATTGAATAGAAAGTTTAATACACCTGTTTATGTACCAAAGAGTTTTAAGAGTTTTGAATACTTCAACTTTCTCTCAAGAAAAAACCAGAATTAGTTTTGAATGGAAGCCTGTCACACCATTCAAACCCAAATGGGACAAAGCAACAATTTCAGGTGCTGAGTGAAAATGATGAGTTTTAGGTTGCATATTGCCATCAATCTCCTGTGTGCGTGAGAGCTGTCAGCAAATTCCTAAAAGGCCAAAACTAGAGTATACTTTCTTGCTTGACAATCAATCTCACCGAAGAAGTTCTTGAATATAATTGCAGCAACACCAAAAAATGAATAAATCTAAAATCACCAACTACCAGAAAGAATAATCTTCATTATTATTTTTCAATCTCTGTGATTGAGATTGAGTTGGGCAATTGATTGAAGAAAAGTTGGTATGTGTCAATCTCATTAATGAATATTTTTGTAAAAAATATCAACTACCACACGTCATCGTCATTTTGTGAGGTTCCAAAGATCATAATCTTAGTGTATGTTTGGGTAGTGATTTTTAGCACTTGTGTCTGCGTTTCACATTTTTAGATGTGGGTTCTGTGCATTGTTTATTGGACTCGTAGACACTTTTTTTTTCACCAAAAATAACTTTAAAATTCGGTTTTACAGTACTATTCACACATTTTAAAATTATTTTGCTATAGTGTTGTCACAACCTGATATGTCACGCAGGGAACAAGTGCCAAGTTTATTTTTTCTTGCTGATCAATTCCGTGACCTTTTCACGTGAGGCGTTTCATGCTTGGGATCGAGTATAATACTATAATTTAATTACTAATTATAGCATCTCTCTTAGAACTTCTTAATAAGTATAATTTTTTTTAAAATAGATTACGACAACCTATTACAAAAGTGAAGTATCCGAATAAAATATATTCAACATTTTGACTAGTTCTTCATTCAATATAGTCATAAATTGGAAAAGGTAATAAGCTATTGGATCAATAGTTAATTAGATGTGGCTTAAGAGTTACCATGGTTTTTAAATGGAGTTGGTTGTATACTTTTTTGTTAGAAGCCTAGCTATTTCCTCTCACTTTGTATATGTTTGTTTCCCAAAAAAAAAGAAAAAAGACGTGGCAAAAAAGTCAGGCCAATTGAGTTTAGGTAGAAAATGGTTTTTTTATTTTTTTTTTTGGGAGAGGAAACTTGTATTTCATTAACATCAAAAAAGGAGTAAAACAGAGGCCAAAGCTAACAGAACTTATCTTAGGCCTGAATTAAACAAATGATCTAAAAGGGGCGGGGTAACACCCTTCCAAGTATTTGTAATATGGTTACATTTGGCAAATTGGGCTAGCTTATGGGCACCCTGTTGTAATCCCTTTTCACATGTTGGAAACAGCAGAAAGAGAAAGAAGACCTTGCCAGATGAATGCTTTGAACCAGGTGACCCCTAACACCCCCAGTGAGGACTTGGGAAATTGCTGAGATGACTGTTGAGGCATTAGATTCAAATAGGACATTTGGGAGTTTAATCTCTTGTGCTAGGAGTACACCTTGCTCCATAGCAAAGAACTCAGTCATTTCAGCGGGGTAGAGTCAATTAGGCAGGCTGCAAATGGGTTGAGTCAATTAGATTATGGATTGGATTGAGGTTGAGCCATAATTTTTCACATGAATAAATTTTTTTTTTTTTTTTTTGAAAACATGTATTTGTCACTTAATAAGTAATGCAACAAATTACTTGGTGTATAGTGCATTAATTTGGATTAATTCATATCAAGAAATAGTACAAATCAACAAATTAATACTTATTCTTAATAATAAAATTATACAAATCACGACATTACTGATCAAAACGAAATAGCACAAACACAAAGGAGTTTAGTTTACCATTTAAATATATAATTAAAACAATTACACATATCAACATCCTAAAATAAAGAACATAATTACAAATGTCTAATTTTATAAGAAAATTTAAAAAACAATAAAATAATAAGAAATTTACAATCTTGAAAACCTATTTCATCAAGATCTGTACATAGAAAACACATAAAAGCTCCATTCAACTAATTGAACACAATGCAGATGATTCAAACTTTAAATTCTTTTTCTTTCATTCATATAGTTCTCTCATCAACCAAGCAGAAACAAACACATTCAAAACTAAAAAAAAAAAACGAATTACTCATGAGTTCCAATTAGCTTAATTGGTAAAGTCTCTAATGATTGTATAAGAGATCTGTGATTCAATCCTCTCTTAGACCAAAAACTGAATGGTGTCTTAATTTGATAATAAATAGCTATTATCAAGAGCGGACGTTATAAGTTAAAACTATCTTTAAAAAAAATACGTTATAAGTTAAAACCAATTACCCAATCAACGTTTTCTTTGAGGAAAGAGGATTTACGCTCTCTAACGACAAGTTGTAAATTTTAAAATGATTTGTTTGTTAGTGTCAACTTTTCATGCATCTAACTACATTTGACAAGATACAAGAACTATCAAATTAAATGAGTATTTTATTTATTTATGTATTATTAATGTTGATTGAATTCAAGGAACGCATTTGTCATTGCACTCGTCACATTGTCCTTGTTTTCAGAGGACAGAGAGTTTCTCTTCAGCATTGTCTACTCTTCCCCCTGGATTTTAGGGGGGAAAAAAAACTTTTCTGCTGGTATATTTAATGTTCAAGTAGAAGTGCCTCTCAAAAAAGAAAAATAAAAAGAAGAAGAAGATCCAATTAGAATTTGGGCCTAAATTAAACTCCCCCCTCCCCCCAAACATATTCCTTAGCCCCTTAAACCAACAAACATTAAGCCAAAAAATGCAACAAGATCGGCCCAAACTTCACCACAAAGTTAGACACGAAGCCCATATTTTAGCCTCTCAATATGTGTGTTTATTAAATAAAAAAGATACCTAGTGTTATTGAACTATCTCACATCGATAAGGTGTGATATTGAGAATGAGTTTATCACTTGTTTTGCGACAATAACTGCCGCATGCAATTTTGATATTGGCATGTGAGTGTATTCCCTTCTTTCATCCCCTTCTCCTATATATATGTGTGTTTATCAAATTAAAAAAAAAACAAAAAATTAAATTAAAAATAAAAAACCATTTAATCAGCCAATGCTTCATCGTTCAATTAATTTCAAAACAAATCCTATAATACTAGTGCTGAATAAAGAGGGAGTCTGGGCGTGACTGTGTGAGTGTGTTTCGGTAACACTCTTGTTTGGTCCAAAGCACAGAATGTCATGCTGCTTCATCGTTCAATTATTTTATTTTTGTATCAGAGATTAAAATATTATACTTTATACAAGTTAATATATAAGGATCAACCTGTTTTGACCATTTTAGTGCAGATAGACACTAGGCACTAAAACAGAACAAGAGAGGACATGTGTGATGTGTGTCAATTCTCTGATGATCCTTTGAATGTCCAATACTTAGTGACCTGTGAATTCTATGATGATCCTGAAGCAGAGCAATTGCCACTGCACTTGTCCTCCATGGTGATCCTAGAACCTACATTGTTGGACATTCACACGTTGAATCTTTGGTCATTAGGAACTACTATACTACCAATGATCACCTGCAGGGATATTTATGAAGTTCTTACGGCGTTGTATTTTGCTATGACATTAACCCACGCCTTTGTAAGGTCGGATATTTTTCTTTGGGTTCAAGTCGGATTGTCGAGTCTATGTCAATTTTGCCACTTCTAACAATTATCTTCCGATCTTGTAGTATTCCTCTCTCTCTCTCTCTCTCCTTTTATTTATGGACAAAGTTAACGAATGTCATAAGGAATTGGCTAAGAAAATATTTTTTTAATTTTTTTATTGGAAAATGAAAAAATAATGGAAAATACTTGAGATACAATTTTTTTATAAAAACTTTTACAAATAGCAGATATGGTGAGTGATTATTAGTAAATAAAAAAGTGATGTTATTGGTGAGCTCAGATGAGAATCAGTAAGAAGTTGACCACAATAGCAATCTGTAATAATGTTGAAAAATAATTTGAGGCTATAGCATTATTAAAAAATAAATGATTTTTTTACAGTTTTTTATATTTTTCATAAAAATGGTATAACTATTTTTTTTTCTAAAATTGTCTATTAATAAATATTCTAAGATCTCCCCTTAACCAGACACTTTATTTATTGGTAAACTTAGTCAAAGATTCAATGTATATAAAATTCATGATGTCACATTCCACCTAACACTTGTAAGGGAAAGATGTTGGGAGAGCTTTCCTTTCAAAGATTGGAATTACACTCATGATAAAGAGAGATAAATCATATTAGAAATTTATTCTATTGATTGGCCAATTTTTTTAAATAAAAAATGCCTTATGAATATTAGTGGAAATTTTCTCCAATCCAAACCTTATCTTACAAAATACAAACCAAGGGGTAATTAAGCCATCCAAACTTGTCCACGATGACATCTATCCAAGTGACATGCAGTATCTTGTAATCTATTTTAGGAATTCGAAAAATAGAAACTTGATTAGTTAGGCATATCCCCCCCCCCCTCCCCTCCCCTCCCTTTTCTAAATAGGAGAATGTATCAAATAGGAAAATAAAATACCAACCCATCTCAAATTCTCAATCCTGTGACAGAATTCAGTTGGGGAAAGAAGACATGGATGAGGGGCCCTATGCAGAAGAAGGAGAAAGCCCAAGCAGCTATTATGAACTAATACATCCATCGATACAGACTAGTTAAGTATGCATAATAATTCCCTAGTGCTTCTATGGTACTTATGAAGAATGGTACTCCATATGATTAAAATAATTTATTTAAGTGTTTTAAATATTTATTTATTTATTTTATAGTAAATATTTTTGTAAAAACATCTAGTATCCCACGTCATCATCATTTCTTGAGATTCCAAAGATCATAAATTTATTGAATTGGGTATTTATTTATTTTAGTACTTGAATTGATAATGTTTACTCTCACTCCAATTTCACAACCTGATATTTTGACTAATTCTTAATTCAAAAATAATCAAATTGAAAAAGCTAATTAATAAGCTAATGGATCAACAAAATATCTTGTGTTCTGGTAGTGTTTCTTTGCTTCTCTTCCTTCCTTTATTTATTTTTATTAATAAATTACACACTCATTTAATGTATCTTGAATTCACAAGGTCACCTTCCACTTAAGAGATATGTTAAGTTAGAGAGTAATGCTAGTGTTACATCAAATGGCATAATTTGGTGGGTTCCAGTTAGCTCAGCTGGTAAAGTCTCTGATGGTTGTATAAGAGATCTAGGGTTCAATCCTCACCTACACCAAAAATTGATTGATGTCTTGGTCTGATAATAAAGAGCAATTATCAGGAGTGGACGCCATAAGTTGAAACTCTCTAGAAAAAAAAAAGACATAATTTGCGAGTGATAGAAGTGTGATGGTGGGTCCATGTAAGGACATACCTCTACCACTCACAGCTCACCACGTTGGTGAGTTGTGGCACAAGTTGTGCCTTAATGTGGCACCAGTATTACTCTAAGTGAATTAGAGCTTCCCCTTTTAAATATTGGAATTCCCCTCATGGTGAAGACAGATAAATAGAATTATAAATTTATGAACCTACAATACTTATTTCTTTTCTTGTCATTACATTTATTCTCACCATCATCTAATTCAAGTATTCAACTCGTCCGAAGGATTTAAGTTCCCCATATAGGGTAAGATATCAATCGAAAGAGAATACCATTGGCATTTGGTGGCAGATATATTCTAAACAGTTAATTCTCAAAGTGATGTAGATTTGCAGAATTTATTCGATAACAAAATCCTCCACATGGGCATTATATCGGAAGTAAAATAAGAAAATGGTCCAATTAACAAGTGCTCTTAACTCTTAAGGCATTTGTTAATAAATATTTTAAGTTTTGATACAATTTTTATAAAAATATAAAGGACTATCAAACAAGCCAGTTGGTTTTTTTCTTTCTCATAAAAAAATTCTAAAAGTATTTCATAAATGAATACCCTTAGAGTATCTGTTAACAAAATCTATATGGGATACCAATAGCTAATTCTTTTTGGAGAATTAACTCCATCACATCATCTAGGTTTGAAACTCGCAAAGATTTTGACTTTGTAAATATGATATGAAGAGCTTTCAACTCCTTTGATTCCCCTATATTTTAGATTGAAAGCTCTCGACCTTGCGAATATTTATAATAATACTTTGATATTAAATCTCAAACATTATCTTCTAGTTATGATTGTGTTTATGTTCTAAGAAAATACTGATTCAACAAAAAATTTTGAAACTTTTCTCACAACTATTAACATAGCATGTTATGATTAATGTATTATAAAGGTGGGATTAGAGATAAACACATATGAAAGTAATGTTCCAATCATAAACATCTTAACAAGTGAAAAATATTGTGAAAACTTGCTTCTCTAGCATCACTTAGTAATGCAATGCTCTTGGATTCGTGATGTTGTATAGGCTAGGAGGTGAAGCCTTTTAACTTGCCTTGACTCATCAACAAACACAATAGTTGTTAGGGCCATAGTTTTATATATTGGCATATATGAGTCAAAATGCACTTTATATGTAATTGAGTCTTACGCTCCGTTCATTTCGAAGTAAAATATTTTCAAATGTAAAATATTTTATTGAAAATATTTTCATTTTACCGTGTTTGGCTGCATACAAGGAAAATCATTTTCAAGTTTTGTTTGATGTAAAATGTGAACGTCTTTCTAACTCACAGCACACCGGATCAGTACATATCCGACTAAATATGACATTCTTTAAAAACAAGGGAAAAATATGGGGGAGACAAATGCATAGGATAACAGGGGATTGCAAGTGGATCTTGAGGGATCTTTTGGCAGAGAACGGGCTGCAAGACAGCATCAATTGTGAGAGATTCCCAGTAGATAAGAAGATCAGTACCACCAAGGGAGGACCACAATTCTCTCTATCCATAAACATGAACCATGTAAATTTGTAAATTTATTGTAAATTTGTAACGGTCTAGCCATAGCCACTTTAATAGCCCCATGTTATAAGATTTGCAATTCAAGCATTTTTGAGCCACAACATGGAATTGTACCTTCAATTTTTTACCACAGTCATTGCAGAGGATCCAAACCAGTCTATTTGGGGCTACTAAAGGATCCCCGGTGAATCCAAAGCCACAAACCCATGGAAAAAATAATCAATATCTACCACAATCATCCCATGAGAAATAACTGAAATCTGCCACCAAAATGAAAAATTAAGACCCATGAAAAATAATCCACCCACACCGTCCATTAAGCCACCAACATCCTGTTGTTGTCGAGTCATTGAAAAACCCAAACCATACCCGAAATCCTTCAAACAATTGAGACCCAAAATCCATCAACCCAAAAACTATCCAATCTCAATCACTAGATCCACCTTTGACCCACTAAAAGCAAGCTCCACCACAATTCAATCTCTAGAAACCTAGCTAAACAAGATTGACAGTGGTGTCGAAAAAAGAAAAAGAAAAAGAAAAAAAAAAGAAGCAGCAAAAAGAGAGATGGTAAACAACAACAAAAATAAGGAAAATGAGAAATCGAACTTGAGAACTGAAGGTGGTGTCAATGAGATGGAGCTTGTGAATCGGTGATGGGTGGCACCAGTGAAGGGAGAGCCAGTGATGGACGTTGGCGAAGAGGTGGAGCTGGTGATGGGTGGGAGAGAAGGGCTGACGATGGGCTGGGTTGTGGAGAAAATTGAGAAAGCTTGAGATGAGAAAGAAAGGCAGTGTATCGGGATAGAGTGAGCAAAACAAATGTAAAATATTTTACCAATATTTCAAGTGTAAAATACTTTACACAAATTTGCCTTGGCTGGTTTCATTGACTGAAAATATTTTACTTTTGACCAAATGTTTTACTCCAAAACAAACACCGTGAAATGTGAAAATATTTTTCTAAAAATATTTTATATCGAAACAAATAGAGCGTTAGTTTTAGGTGTATTCAAAAACACATCCAGGAGGTACGATTTGAAGACACAAGACCGCTCAAGAAAAGCTGCTGACAAAGGACTTTGATACCTCTCGATAACTATCAATCTATCAAGAATAAATGAATCTCGATATCTATCTATCTATCAAGAATAATGAATCTCAACACCTCTCGATTTATTGAGCTACGGGAAAATTGAATAGTAATTTCAGTTTCAAACCATGATGACTTAGTATAACTTTGAATTCAAGCATTAGGGTTCTAGAACATGTAAAAGGGATATTTTATGGCTGTCATCATATATACAGAGAGATTAATACATACTTAGAGCTGCTACGATGTTTTGTGCATTTAGGGTTTTGTACCAAGCTACTATCAATTCATCAAAGCGTGATTTAAAGAACATTGCAAAAGCTACATCAATCAACTAGTTATTTAAGTGTTAGTCAGGGATATGAGATTTGTGCAAAGAAAAAATTTGTTGCAAGAAGTAGTTCAATTGGGATTAGAGCTGAGCTTCCTTGTAGATTAGTAGATTTTACTATAGATAGGTTCTTTGAGATAGTATAAGATTTCCTGTACTTGTAATCTCAATTCTTGTTTAGTAAATTTTTTGGAAATGGTGACTTACAATTCACCCAATAAGGTTTTGCTTGCAAGGGTTTTCCTCATCGTGATCAAATAATTGTGTCAAACTTGTTTTTGATTGTACTTAACTTTAATTTGGTGATTTTTTTTTGAGAGAGTTTCAGCCTGTGGCATTTGCTCCTGATGATAGCTTTTTATCATCAAACCAAGACACCAATCAGTTTTTGGTATAGGCGAGGATTGAACCCCAAATCTCTTATACAACCATTAGAGACTTTACCAGTTGAGCTAACTGAAACCTACTTAATTTGGTGATTTGATTGTGCCTTAATTGAATTTGTGCATAATTTGGTTTAATTAATCAACTTAAATAATTGGTTAATTTGACTGGGCCAATCTTTAACCTAACAATAGTAAATATGCAAATTCATTGCCTGTTTTGGTTACAACATGTATTGGAACCGTGGTGGGTGGCACCGCTGCTATGCCAAACCCAAACGAAGGTTATTGGCCTTTTGTATTTTATTTTTCTGCTGAATAATCATATTTATTTCACAAAAACACTCAAAGGGCCAGGTCCATCTCTCCCATTTAAGTCCAAAGCAGAGGGGGGTAGAGAATATGGGGAAACTGGCCCATCAGTACGAGAAGACAAAGCCCAAGTGGGCACACTAATGACTATGGGCCAAAGTACATTGACTTCTCTGGCAACATGGACAAAGTCTCAGACAACGAAATTAGAGAGAAGAGTTTTGATATCATTTACAATACTAGAGATAAACCACGGTAGCAGATAGGTCGTAAATGAATTGAGCTGATTATTAATGGTTTAGACTTGCTTATTTAGATTTATTTCACATGTCAGTTAAGCTCAAGTTTCTTATTAAATACGCTAATATATTTAAGCTCGCTTCATTTTCTTATTGTTTTTTACCCCTTCACAAATTTATGAATTTTTACTATTAATAGATTTTTTATATTATCAATAAACTACCAATAATAATTGATATTATATAGCCCTATCTAATTACAAACTTACACAATCAATTTCTTAGTCTATATAGGTATATTTAAAGACAAATGTATACTATTTATAGTTAAATCAAGCCTTATAATTACGAGTTTGTTCATGAATATATTATTATATTTGAGCTAGGTTTGTTTAATAATCGAGTCTAAATTTGGATTTAAGTTTGACCTATTTACAGAACAAACAAACATAAGTTTTTTTCCGAGTTGAGCTTGAAATGTTTATAAAAACTTTGTTTCATTTACAACCCTAAACCATGGCATGCGTTCAAGGCTTCCACAGACAGCTTTGATAACAATAGCCAAATCACCTTCAAAAATGGCAAAGCTTAAGCTAGAATCAAAATCAAGATCAACTTCAATAGCAACTGCCTTTTTCGATGAGTGTTCCGCTCCCCCTTGTGTTCTTTCAAAGTTCAAACCCACGACCACGTGTGAGTATTTAATATTGGAACTTGCATAAACCTCCTGCCTTTCAAGTACTTTTGAGTTCATGGTTTTGACCCAACTTTTATCTTACTGTCTTTTTGCATGGTTCATTGGTTTGAATTGGGTTTAGATCTCTAATTTCATTCTTTTGCTGGCACTGTAAGTATGTATAGAATAAACATGGAAATATGTGTTAAAATTTAATTGTGATGGTTGATTTTCCGTGTTAAACCTATGGTTTTAAAAACCAATATAGTCCTTTAAAAAAAAAAAAAAACCAGTACGGTGAAAAAACCAAAATTGGGAGGGTTTACCAGTTTTATGGTCAGATCTGGGTCCGACCGGTGGTCGAACCGATGATGTCATAAATAATAAATAAATAAAAATTAATTATAAAAATTAATAAATAATTTTATAACTAGTCATTTTAACTAAAAAATTAAATAATAGTAAAACATTAAATATTAACATACCAACTTTTGGACACCACTTAACAAAATTCAACCAAAAAAAAAAACCATAAAAAGGTTAAGTGTAACAATTACAAACCATTTTTAGTTGCTTTCAAAAAAAGACAAAAACCATTTTTAGTTATTTTTTAAATTGTCAAATAACAAAAAGTAAGTCACCAATGGGTAACAATATCATTGCCCACTTGATATTTTTTTCCCACCTTACCCTTACACATTTATATCACACCCACCACGCATTTTGAAAATCTACATCCACGCGTTTTAATTCAAACTTTCAAACAACTCTAAAGTCTGAGCTTAAGTTTCTTTCCTATCCTACTTTTTGCTAAATTTTCATTTCCCTCTTCAATATTCACTCCCTCTCTCTGTCTCTCTCATCAATATGGGTATGTGCAAGTGCAACTGTGCAAGAGCAACTGTGCAAGAGCAGCAAACAAAGGTTGAAGCGGACAGATCAAATCATTGTAAATTTGCTTAGTTTTTGGGCTCCTTCCTTAGCACAAAGATAGGAGATCTAATGTTTTTGGAGTCACTATTGGTGTTTTAGGCTTCACCGCTTCAGGCTTGAGAACATTTTCAAAATCAAAATCTTTCCTCTCAAGTTTGAAACAAAATCTCTCTATCTCCCTTTCTTTAAGAATTCAACATCTGAAGTTTTAATGAAGAACTGCTAAAAACCGGTTTAACCGTACTAATTTCCAGTTTTGCCGGTTAAACCAACAGTTTTCGTTTTTTCTTCTATTTTCGGTTTTTAACAATAACCAGACCGAATTAGTGTTTGGTCCCGATTGAACTAGCCGGTCTGGTCTGATTTTTAAAATCATGGTTAAACCATGGTTCTCAAAATACAAATAGTATTATATATGAATTGACTTTTACCTTTACAGAGTTTATAAAAAAATTCATAAATAAACATATAATAGTTTTATTTTTATTAACATTAGACTTTTTTTTTTTTGTTGAGAATAAACATGAGACATTAATTAAAAATACAATGGGTCAATTTAATCAAAGCTTGCGTATAATAAATTAACACTGTGCTATATATATAGGTATATGGAAACACACATTTAGTTTTTAAAAAGTACATTATATATATATATATATATATATATATATATAAAATACAGTATTAATTTATTATACACAAGCTTTAATATATATAGATGTTAATGGTTTAGACAATAGTAAATGTGAATCTTATCTTGAATCGATTTTTTATTTTTCTAAATCATATATTGTATCGTATTGTGTATCATAAAATACACAAACATCTCATAAAATTTATTAAAATTTATATATATATATAAATTATATTTGTTATAAACTCAAAAAACATTTAGCAAATGACTAATTTAATTATCTCTTATGTAATAATATTTAACAAAACTAACTAAATAAACAAAAAATAACATATGTTTAAAACGTACGCATTTAAATTGATTAAATTCAAAAGTGATAATAATAATATATGACATATAAGCCAAAATAGTAATTTATTTTCATCATATACATCATCTTGCCTAATTAACTTCATCTATGTCAATATTATTACCATGTTCATCATCTTGCAAAATTATTTCTTCATTTTCTTCTTCGTCATCAACATATAGTACCTCTTCTTGTTTTTTTTTCTTTAATTATATAATTTTAATAAGTTTTTTTCGTTATATTTCTTCTAGGTATTTTAGCTTCTTATACTTATAACAATAGTATCAAAAGGGAAAAAAAGTATATTTTCATTTAATATCTTATTCATCGTATAAAAATGAAATTTGCAAATAAATTAAATTTGCAAATATAAAAATAAAGTGTCAAGTATGTAGTTCAAATTTTGTAGGACAAAGAGAGAATGGGAGAAAAAAAGTTATGAACATGTTATATTATTGGGCTCAATCAAGTAGCCTAATAATTGTGTGTTAAAAATAAGTCCAACAACTTGTTGGGTTTAAGCAAAAGTATAAATTTTAATTAAAAACATCATTTTAAACCCACATATCAACGTATTGTACATTACATACGATTTTATAATAAGATATAATTCATATAATACACACTTATGCACTGTACAATTTATAAGTACTTATGATAATTGGTGCACAATACGATACATATTGTTATATAATGCTAACAACTATGGTTAGACTCCACTGTCAACTATATTTGCCAAAATCATGATTAATAGTCAAATTTACTAAAGAATTTTGATTCTTTGGTTTGACTAACCAGGACATTTTTTTTTATCTAGGAGTATAATATCCATCAAACTCTAATTGTTCATTAAGCCTCTTAATGAATCTATTTATATAATATAATCAGATTTATATAATACAAGCTTACCTTACAAACTCCTTAGGCTAATGTATAGGTATGCTTTAGATACTTTGTACTTATTTACAGGACTCACAAGAGTGGTAGTGTTTTAGTGTATATACAAGTAGGTAGGAGACTCTGTACTAGTTACAAAAACAAAGCGATAACAAAGAAAGAACAAGAGAGAACTAAAGATAGAGTTTCAATATTAATCATTGCTCTTTACAAAAGAATGATACTCCTTTTATATCTAAGCAAAAAAAAAGAAAAAAAGATACTCCTTTTATAAAAAGAATGAGAAGCTATTAAACAAATCCCAATGTCTATCTAAAGGGCCTACTACGTGTACCATTATTCCTACAATTGTCTGACAATGTTCTTTAACTATATAAATTGCATTGATAGGAATAAAACTAATACGTGTGCTATATTACAAAATGGGTATCTACTAAATTACCGCTTATTTTGGTCTAATATTTGCCCGTTTGGATACACATTGCGTTTTGTAAAGTTGCGTTTTTATGTTTCTTTTTCTTTTTTTTTTGCTGTTGCTGCACGCGTCAGGGGGACAACGGTACTGTTTATGTTACTGTTCATGAACAGTAACCGTGATTTATTGACTTTTCCGTCTTTTTTGTCACATCTGTTGTCCGTGTACTATTCATGGAACCCACAATTTCACTTTCCAGCCAATTTTTTTTATTAAAAATGGATCCCACAATACTATTCACATATTTAAAAATTATTTTGCTATAGTGTTTTCAGTTTTCAGTAATAAGTTCTATCCAAACGGATTTTATGTCTCATTTGCATTTTAGATGCTTTTAAATCAAGTCTGGACTATGTTCATATGCATTTTTGTCATCAGCAATTACATGTTGTGCTGCAATTTTGTTTTTGCATTTTTCCAGATTTCAATTCTTTCTCAATTCTTATTTGACTGATCGAAAGTCTGTTTCCTAAGATCCTTGGCCACAGGTATTTATGAACTCTTTAAGTTCATTCTAATTTAGTTCTCTCTCTCTCTCTTGGAGCCCACACCCACTCAAGTCAATTTTGTAATTTTCTAAGACAAATCTTTCAAGGGTTTTGCTTAATTCACTACACTTGGTGTGCGTTTGGCTATAGATTAAAAAGTTAGTTTATTTTACTATTTAGCTTAATTTTGCTGCTAGTCAAGGGTTCTACTGCACTTTTTGGTACTATTCATGAGTTTCACTGTACTATAAAAACTAACTTCTACCTTTATTTACAGTACTTTCAACAAAAAGTTTTCAGTTTCAGCAAAATAAGTGAATCTCAAACAGACCTTTAGTATGTCTTTTCTAACCTTTATTTCCTTGTGTTTATCATGATTTCATGCATAAATCATCCTGAACTTAGAATTTTCAGACTTATAGTGAAATTTGGAGGTTTTGATCGGTTTGTGTTTAATTGGTTAAATTGAATATTGAGTTTTTATATATGCTTTGTTAACATGTATAATGTTGTGGGCTTTAGGCCCAACTAGTTTACTTGTATAGCACACATTCTTGTACTACACTCTTACTTGTACTGCACTCATATGCCTCCTATATAAAGATACTCATGTATATTCTTTCAGTGAGAAATACAATACTATTAAATTCAGTATTTCTAACATGGTATTAGAGCCACTACTCTAACATTTTCTTAGCAATCCTTTTTTTTTTGTTTTTGTGTTACTCTATTTTCAACATCGCTTCCGCTATCACAGCAGCCAACGCAGTCTTTCGCCGTAGAACCTCCGACGTTTTCCAGTTGTTGTCCTTGGATTCCGGACCTGTAGCCACTGTCGTTGAGGAGTCTCGCACCACACAGACCACTACACTTACTGTCTTCGTCGTGCATCTTGCTCCGATAAATATTTTTCAAGTACTACAGTGATCATCTCACACCGATCTACTCAATTGTAGAAAACTTGAAGTCATCGGATCCCTCACACGCCGCCCAAGGATCCTGCACTAGAGGTCCAACTTAAAAAGAAAAATTGAAAGTTTGAATTTTGAATTCATCTTGTCAAATCTCTGGCATGTAGTGTCCCAGAAGTTTCATATTTAGTTATTTATTTATTTAATTATTCCTCTCTTTTTCTCCTCCACATGTTTTACTTTAAGTATAATCACTTTGCTTCCCCAAATGCTTTACTTTACTGATTATTCACATAAACACACAAAACAAATGGGTCTGATCTTAAAGTCTCTCATAAGTCACTCAGGGTCTGTTTGGATAGAACTTATTGTTGAAAACTGAAAACTGAAAATACTGTAGCAAAATAATTTTAAAATGTGTGAATAGTACCGCGGGACCCATTTTTAATGAAAAAGTGGCTGAAAAGTGAAATTTGTGGGTCCGTGAACAGTGCACGGATGCACTGTTCACGGAAGACTTGGTCAACATATGCGGCTGGAAAAAAAAAAAGGCTTGAAACGCAAAACGCAGCCCCCTTTTCAGTTGAATCCAAACACATTCTCAGTCTCAAAAAAAAAAAAAAAAAATTCTGAACTCTCTCATCTCTAAGTCACTCTCTCATCTCTAGCTCTCTCATTCTCATCTCTCTAACGCCATCATGAAGCCTACCATGTCGCCAAGCCCGCCGCTCAACCCACATGCCACCGGTCCCACCGCTAAGCCCACCATGCCACCACCAACTCGGTGAGACCCTTCCCCTTCCCCTCCCCTTAGCTTTTTTTTGGGTTTTTGTTGATAGTATATCTAGCTTCTTCTTCTTCTTCTTCTTCTTCTTCTTCTTTTTTCCTTTTCTTTTTGGGTTGTAAGAAAATGGAGGAATATTTTGAATGAAGCAAATATTTTAGCAATGTTTGTGTCTATGTTCATGTTTTTGATCTCGTGCTTATGTTGAAATTTGGATTTGTGCTATTGTGTATATGATCTTGTGCTTATTTTTAATATAAAAAAAAATGTGTTCTTGAGCTTGGAATTTTATGAGATTGTGTTATTGTATTTTGGAGCATGTTGTGTTGTGTTTGACTTTGAATTTTATAGGTTTATGCTTGAATTTGCTGGGTTTCTATTTTTGTTTTGAATTTCTTAATTCAATTAAAATTTTAATTTTCAAAATTTAAAAGTTAAAATTTCAATTAAAAATAACTTTTGATTATCAAAAATTAATTTTTGGTAATCAAATTTTTTTGAAAATAGGTCTATACCCTATAGTGGCGTTTATAAAAACGCTGCTATAGTGTTTTTAAAAAATGGGCCTATAGCAGCGTTTTGAAAACGTCACTATATCAAGCGCTGCTATAGCCCAAATGGGCCTATACTGGGCTTTTTGGACCTATAGTGGCGTTTGTGAAACGCCACTATAGGTCCAGTTTTTTGTAGTGACTATAAAACATTTTTTAAATAGATTGTTTATAATTAGCATAAGAACTTTCATTAAATTTTTTTTTTTTTTTTGGTTTATTTTAACGTAAGCACTATTTGCGGGTTCCATCAGTCCCATGCGCCTTTTTCTTCTATACTTTAATGCTTTCAGCACAAATGCCTTTCTCGTTTGGTCTAATGTGAAATCTGAAAATGCCTTTCAAACTAGCGGTTCTTATGAGGAGAATGTGAAGCAATGCATTACTGGTGGGGCCTGATTTGACTCATAGGAAGATTCTATCTGAATCTGTGTACCCTTTGTAATGACAGGGATGAGACAGAAGACCATTTGTTTCACAATTGTAATGTGGCTAGAGTAGTATCAGTATGTTGCATTAACATTGCGGGACACTATATCATACCAGGATCTATCATATACTGGTTATTTTTATGGCTTGACTGACTAATGTAACGAAGATGAGTACAAAATCTTCTCTAAGGTGCTGGTGGGCAATGTGGATCCGCAGAAATAAAGGAGTTCGAAGGAATTAGTGTTAATACTTTATCCATTAATTTCACATCCAAGTCTTAATCTATAGGCACAAAGAAGCTGGGTTGGTAGGAAAGGACAGGAAGTAGCCCAAATCCAAATATAACCATAGAATCGGCACACCCATACGAGTACCAATCATATCATGCAAAAAAAAAACTATGACCTTTTCTGATTGTTGCTAAACAATCTTACAAATAAAGATGTTCACCCAACTAATGATATTTGGTAGTTTGATTTGTGGATTAGATGTATGATGTATCATCAAAGAAACCTTTTGATATAACCAGTTCATCATGAAGCACTTGATTACTATAAAATCCCAACAAAGGTTTTCTCTTTTGATCACTTATAAGTAGCGTGAAATTGTGTACCGTGACAGTGAAATTAAGGGTCAGAAAAGAATGCTATTTCTAACCATATATTCTTGTAAGAACTATAAAAGAAGTTCAGTCAACTTTTCTGGAACTAGATAAGCGTTGCAGGTTTGCACTATAAAATAAATATCGAGATACTTGTATATCCTGTCTCTTAGTTTCTTCAGCAACCAGAGATTATCATTCCTAGTGTGCTTTGTGAACATCTCAATAAACAGATATCTTTCTACAGCTCCAATCTTGGTAACATCAGTCACACTCTTCCCCTTAAATTCTTTTTCACTTCCACTGTTGGTAGTCGCTCAATTGCTGCCTATTGCAGAACCAGTTCCTCATCCTACTCTATGATAGATTCTCCACCAGAATTGACAGTTGAAGCATATTTTTGAAATGGTCATTGGAAGCTTCTTCCAATTGTTGTTAGATCTACTTTTTGAATTGATATGCTGTGTATTTATTCTTGGTCTTCACTGAGGTTGTCTATAACGAGTATAGTCGACGAGTATTTCTAATAACCCAAAAACAGAAAAAATACTAATTCTTTGATTTGACTAGCAACTTCCCAGAAACTTCTTGATCCCAAGTTGCATGTTAGGGAATGTAATATAAAATAGTAGATGTTGGGATTTTATAATTGCAATAAGGGACAACTAACTTCTTGGAGAATTTTCAGTCTTGTTTCTGCTTTATGTCAAGGTAGTCACCTTCCGAGAGAAAGATTAAGAGAAAGAAATGCACAAAAGCAACAATTTCATTATTATTCAAGGTGATACAAAGAGGAATGACATGGATCTATTTATAGATAACTGGCCATAATTTAATTGACACACAAGATTCAAGACTATTGGCTCACTAATCTCTCATATGTTCTTACTAATATCACGTGTATATAAGAAATACAATTGTAATAAATGTGATTAGTGTCCTAGACTACTAATCAACTCACTCTTGCTTATCCAACTGTAACTAACTTTCCTAATCTAATTCCACCGTTGGGATCTCATCCATTTTAGCAGTCTGTGTATGCTTTGTAATGACTAGCTGACAGTACGAACATTTGTTTTAGCATTTTAATGTGGCTAGAGCAGTGCGGTTTGATGGGGTATCAAAATTGAGGATAGAGTACATCATACCAGGATATATCAAAAGCTGGTTATTTTTATGGCTTGAAAGTAACTAATTGGAGAGAAAAATGCTAAGGACACTAATTTTGTGTCACAACTCGCCACATGACAAATTGTGAATGGTAAAGGTGTGTCTTCATATGACCCACTGACACACCCTTATCAATCACAACTCTCCATGTGGTGAATTGTGGCATAAAATTGTGCCAAAATTAGTGTTCCTGGCATTTCTCAATTTGAGAACAAGAGTAGATAACCGTCTCTAAGGTGCTGGTCACTAGCTTGTGAGAAATCTAGATTGGCAGAAATAAAGGATTTTGAAGGCACTGGTGTTAACCCTTTATCCATTTATAATTTTGCATCCAAGGCTGAATCTATATTTAGGCACAATTCACAGTTCACGAAGAAACCCATGTGTACCAATCATATCAAGCACAAACGAAACCACACCCTATTCTTCAAAATCATTGCAATGCGTAAATACAGTACATATATAACTGAATTATAACTAAATTAGATCAGAGCATGGAAGTGGTATAATGTACAAGAAATGCATAATTATGAATCGCACCAGTCAGTTCATATATTCAGAGGGACTGAAGTTCTACAGTACCCAGCTGGCTCCTGGCGCTGTTGCGTCCACACTTGCATAGCTTAACAATGAGAGCCACAAGTAGGATCATGAGGACTACTATCGCTGTAGCGACTCTTATGTGCAACAAGAGCCATTCTTCACTGTTACCAACAACAACAACAAATTGGTATAAAAAATTGGGAAACGTTAATAAAAAGAAAGTTTGAGGTATATTATTACATGTTCCGAGTCGGAGTTGAAGGAGGCGGAGGAGCAAGAGTGAAGTAATGTGGAGTGGGAGGAGCTAGAGGCTGAGAGTTTGAAATTGGGCTGGGAGGCTGGAACCCTGCCATTGATGTGCTTCCTCCAATTGCAGACAAGGAAATATGAGATTTAGGGTTTTGTAAGAATGGTGATGGAACATCATTTATCGGAATGATGTTCACTTTTGGTTTATTAGTATATTATCTGCCACTATCTCTCTATCTCTGTGCCTGTTGCTAGCAAGTTAGGCATGTTACGGTTGGTTCAAGATCCCCCTAGAGTTTCTAGGGCACTCTATAACTTGGAGTTCTTTTAATTTTGTCCTTTTATTTTATGATGAATGGTTTAGATCAAACCATGCTATCAATCCACTTTAAAAACCTTAAAATAATTATTCCAATTCAGTTTTTCAAATTGACATATAAGATTTTATTTTTAAAAAAATTTAGTTTAGTTTAAAAAAAAATAGAAAGCTTATATATGAAATTCAAATAGCGGTGTTGGCACCGTGGATGCCGGAGAACACAAGCTCCTTTAGGGAAAGGGTAAAGAAAGTTATCGAAGTTTTTGGGAAGGTGTTGAAAAACTCACCAAAAGTCAAAATGAGATTTTGTTTTTATTTTCCTTCGTTCCCGTGTATTAACAAATAGGGAATTCGGCCTGAACCTACATGTATTGAGTTGTGGAAGAAACACATGTATAGTCCAATTGAAAACAAAGAGACAAGCTAATTAAAGAAATGAATGATTGTTGGCGGACCAGGGAAAATTTATCACAGGAGGTACAAATTTCTTTTAGGGATGAAAGGTTGATAGCCTCAAAACTTGGCAATGAACACAATCTCGAGTAGCGCCGTGAAGGAGCTTGCGTTCGCCAGTGGTATGTACATGAATCGCTAGATTTCAGATCTGGGTTTTCGTTAGCCAGGCGCCATGCAAAGCAGTGAGATCCGGATTTCAAATTTGGTTTTTTGTTTTCTAAGTTTTTTTGCAAATTAAAATAAATTTCAAAAAATAAAATATTACATGTAAATTTGAAAAGCTGAGTTGGAATAATTATTTTGAGGTTTTTAAAGTGGATTGATGGCATGGTTTAATATGAACCATCCATTATAAAATAAAAGAACAAGATTAAAAAAACTCTAAACGTTAGAGTGTCTTAAGAATTCTAAAAGATCTTGATCTGTTACGTGGGTGTGAGTGAGTGAGACTAACACTAGAACAATATACAGTACAGAACAATACACCTTATAGAAGTTGCAACCTTATTTATTAGGGTTAGGTATAAAAAAACCTAACTAAATTAGATCAGAGCGTGGAATTATAACTTAAAAGAAATCCATAATTATGAATCGCACCAGATCCAGAAGTTCCGCATGGAACTGATAGAGGCTACGCCAAAGCCTCAGTCGTTCATATATTCAGAGATAGACGTAAGTTCGATAGTGCTTTGGTTTCTGCTATCGCGTCCACACTTCCATAGCTTAACAATGAGAGTAACAACGAGGATCAGGAGGATAACTATCGCTATAGCGACTTTGATAGGGAGATGAGTCCATTCTTCAGTACTGTTACCAACAACAACAATAACAGCAAGAACAACAACAACAACATCAACAACAAAAATGAGTATAAAAAATTGGGAAGTCCAATAAAAAGAAAAATTGTGGTATATTATTACTTTTCAGAGTCGAGATCGGAGGAGACTGAGACCAAAAGAACTGTGGCGGGGGAGGCTGAGAGTTCTGGAAACTTTCCATCGATGTGCTACTGCTGCCTAATTTTGGAGGAGAGAAAAAGAATTGTTAGGGTTTTATGGAAGATGATAGATTGGTGGTGGGGACGTAATGTTAGTTTTCTGTGTTCGCTATGGACAGTGGCGGGGTCGTTATATTTTGGGTTTTATGGAAAGTGGTGGGATCGTCATTTTGGCGTTTTATATGTTCACTTCTTCTTTTAGGAACACCTATGTTCTTCTTCACTTTGGTTCATTTTTGAGGTTTAACTAAAGCATAAATAAGGGTTGCATGGTGGGATGGGAGTATGGAAAACTCTAGGAGAGAGAGAGAGAGAGAGAGTGAAGAGCTGAAGAAGTCCCAAAGAATAGAGGTTTGGCACTTGCCAATATCTCCTATCACTGTGTGTTGCTGTGTGCATGTTGGCTGAGAGAGACTGCATGTTACGGTCCCGTGTGTGTGAGTGAGTGAAACACTCTCCCAGCAAGGGTCGCACGTGTGTGCGTAAATGAGTATTACACTCTCTTAGCGAGGTTTAGATGTTAACCGTTAACTTATTTATTTACTTTGTGTTGGAAAATATGGTTAAATAAATAAGTTTTGATTCAACAATACAAACTCTAAAAAAATTACCAATGGCAAAAATTAAATACATAGAGTTAAAAAGATCTCACAAACTATAGAATCACGCAAAATGCGTTATCTTTAAAAGTTGATCCGTGCCACTCGGAGTAGAACTCGGTGTGAATGACTCTCTTGGCCGAACAATCCCTTAAGATTAAAGAACAACCTTAATTGCCTTTCCTTAAAACTAAAATTTAGAAGCTGAAATTTTTGTGAAGATGAGCAAAAAGTTTAGGGCTGAACAAAGGAAGAAGAGTGGCGGCAGCAAGCTGAAAAAAACTGAAGGAGAAAAGAATATGAAGCAGGGTTTCTAATATGCCAACTAAAGGAAGATAAGTGGGCTGACTGAAGGACAAGTTCTCTAACGGCTACTGTGCAGATTTGATACCCAACAGGCTGTTCATTAAATGCCCAATGGGCTGCTCAGAAGCTCACCAACGGACATAACAAAAATCAAATCAAATTTGGGCTAAAAGAAAGTAAGAGGCAAGGTGAAACCCAAGAATGATGTAACAAACCCAAGCCCAAGCCCAACCCCAAGCACATTATGTTCCAACTTACCACCTAGGATAAACTCATAACAATGTTTATTCCTAACCAATGTGGGACATAAAGCAAATGTTAAGTGTTTGAAACACACTCACTCCAACAATCCCCCACATGTTACAAACACTAGACTAGGAAAAGCAATAAACTTAAGAAGGCATGCATCAATATAGTACTTTAAGGTTTTAACCATACTTAGGATAAATAAGTAGGAACTACTAGATAATAGTAGAGTTAGACTCTTTTAACCAAGCTATTAGATAACCAAACTTACCACCCACATACCTATCTTTACTAAGGTTGTTCCATAAGCAAGTTGGCGCCTTATACAGGCCATGCGCCACTGGGTTTCATGAGAGCTTTAGAGACCTACCCAAGTCTCATAGGAAACAGTACAACTTCCACTCCCACATAGATGGCATTCATCAAGAGTGTGTGCAGTACACCCCATCCCAACAGGTAGGGACTATGGATCCATTAAAAGCTAGAGCTCAACCTCTAACAATCTGCAACTTAGCACTGTCTCACACCATAGGGATGGACTCATCACTAATCTCCTTAATGAGATAGCGAAATACATAATAACTGACAATGCCCATATGGACCACAAATGACCTCTACTCATTTAACCCCTTGCGTGGAATCACCCATCATAGAGGTTGGGCATTGGTCATAGTGTCACAATTTGGGTATCAGTCCTATCCCCCTCGATGTCTCACTCACCAGCCTTCTTGCTAGCGGCTTGGTCAAAGGATCGGCCAAATTCCTTTCTGACCTCACAAAGTCCAAGGACATTACACCATTATCAATGAGCTGCCTCACAATATTGTGCCTCCATCGGATATGTCGACTTTTCCCATTATAGATTTTGTTCTTAGCACGTGCTATGGCAGCTTGACAATCACAATGTATGCAAATAGAGGCAATAGAGTTAGTATACAATGGTATATCAATTAACAAACTCCTAAGCCACTCAGCTTCGAACCTAGCCTTTTCTAAGGCTATTAACTCTCATTCCATGGTGGATCTTGCTATGCAAGTTTGCTTGGATGATTTCCAAGAAACAGCCCCTCCAGCTAGTGTGAACACATATCCACTAGTGGGCTTTATCTCATCTGTATCAGAGATCCAATTAGCATCACAATATCCTTTTAATATAGCAGGATAACCACAATATGACAAACCATAATCAAAAGTACCCTTTAAATATCTCAACAATCTAGATATTGCATCCCAATGTTCAATACTAGGATTATGAGTATATCTACTCAATCTACATACAGCATATGCAATATCCAGGCGAGTACAATTCGTCAAAAACATCAAACTACCAATGATTTGTGCATATTTATCTTGTGAAACATTATTACCACGATTTTTAAACAAATGCACCTTTGAGTCAAAAGGACTAGACATAGGTGACATATCAAAGTGTTCAAACTTTTTAAGAATTTTCTCTATATAGTGAGATTGTGATAGTGTAATGCAATTATTATCCCTAAGGATCTTGATGCCCAAGATTATATTTGCCTCACCCAAATCTTTCATATCAAAATTAGAGGTAAGAAAGCGTTTAGCATCATGCACAACATCAAGGCTATTTCCAAATATAAGCAAGTCATCAACATATAAACATACAATAACACCTTCATTATTAATAAACTTGCTATATATGCATTTATCGGCACCATTGATTACATACCTATGTGTAAGCAAAACATTATCAAATTTTTTATGCCATTGTTTAGATGCTTGTTTTAAACCATATAGAGATTTAACTAACTTACAAACTTTATGTTCTTGTCCAAGAACTACAAAACCCTCGGGTTGCTCCATATAAATTTCTTCTTCTAAATCACCATTTAAAAAGGCAGTTTCAACATTCATTTGATGTATTACAAGTTTGTAAATAGAAGCAATGACAAATAAAATTCTAATAGATGCAATTCTAGTAACCGGAGAATAAGTATCAAAATAATCCACATTATGTTTTTGCTTATAGCCCTTGGCTACTAAGCAAGTTTTGAACTTATCAATTGTTCCATCCGGTTTTAATTTCCTTTTAAACATCCATTTGCAACCAATGAGTTTAACTTTGGGTGGAAGTTTAACTAATTCTCAAGTATGATTAGACATAATAGATTCTAATTCATTATTAATTGCTTCCAACCAAAAAGGTGCATCTACGGATTTAATTGCATCATAGTAACTTACAGGTTCATCTTCAACGAAACAGGCAAGGAAATCGTTACCGTAATCCTTTTCCTTCCTAGCTCGCTTGCTCCTTCTTATTTCTTGCACGTCATCAACAAAATCATTAGAAATTTCAATAGAATCATGCAATACTTTTTCCTTATTTTTCAAAGGAAACACATGCTTAAAGAATATGGCATTTTCGGATTCAACAATAGTATATGATTCTAATATATCACTTTTGATGGCAAGAAATTTATAGTATGAACTATTACAAGCATAGCCAACAAACACACAATCACATGTTCTAGAACCAAGCTTTCTCCTTTTAGGCTCGAGTAGCATGACCTTAGCCAAGCACCCCCACACTTTGAGATGTTCCAAGTTAGGTTTACGCCCTTCCCAAAGTTCATAAGGAGTTTTACCAGTTTTCTTATGAGGTACCTTATTTTGAATATGGCAAGCCGAAAGAATGACCTCCCCCCACATGTTGGAAGATAGCCCGGAACTAAGCATAGCATTCATCATCTCTTTAAGAGTTCTATTTTTCCTTTCGGCTATTCCATTGGATTCTGATGAATAAGGTGGAGTTACCTCTTGTATTATGCCATTTTGTTCACAAAATTCCTTAAAATGATTAGACTCATATTCACCACCTCTATCAGTTCTAAGTTTTTTTAATCCTTTTATTCTTTTGGTTCTCAACTTCATTTTTATACTTTATAAACATCTCCAAAGCTTCATCTTTGGTTCTTAGTAAATAACGTTTAGTGAATCTAGAGTGGTCATCAACAAAGATCACATAAAATCTTTTACCACCTCTAGTCATGGTGTGTTTTAAATCACCCAAGTCACTATGTACCAATCCAAGAAGCTCGGTTTCTCTTGTTATAGATTTACAAGGTTTCTTGGTGATTTTAGTTTCAGCACAAATTTCACATTTGTCCATATTAGCTTCACTTAGTGAGTTAATAATTTCACATTCTTTCATTTTCTTTATATAGCCAAAATTAACATGTCCAAGTCTACCATGCCAACCATCAATGGAATCAACTAAGTAAGCACAAGAAGATGAACCACTTTCATTAATAACTTGATCAACATTAAGTACAAAAAGACCTTCATCATCATAGCCCTTACCAACAAAGACTTCATTCTTAGTTAAAGTAACTATGCCACCAAGTAAATGTACCGAAATGAGATTGTGTCGAAAGTGAGGTACATGAAGGACATTATTGAGTGAAAGAGTTTTACCAGAAGTTAGCTTCAAGAGTACCTTCCCTTTACCACTCATCGGCACGAACCCATTGTCCCCAACATAGACACATTCGATGCCTTCCGCCATAGGAGTGTAGGAACTAAACTCCTCTTTAAATGCACCAATGTGTCTTGTGCAAGTCGAGTCAACTACCCATACCTTCACTTTTGTCACCAAGTGTGCCTCACACACCACCGCCGCAATGATCTCTTCGGTTTGCATCACATTTGCCTTATTTGATGTAGAGCCTTTGTTGTTGTTCTTATTATTGTTGAAGTTGCCTCTTGCCCTACATGTTGCCGCATAATGACCTACTTTGCCACAAATAAAACAATTACCCTTTTTCTTTTGGATTTGAGGATTTGGGTCATTTTTATTATGAAAATTTCCTTTTCTCTTGAAATCATGTTTCTTATTATGTTGTGGAGGTCTAGAGGGTCCTCCCTCTACAACATTAGCCTTGGAAGTAAATTCCTTAGCTCTAGAGACCTTTTCCGACACCCTATTTGTTTCTTCAATTTGAATATCAACGATAGTTTGTTGAAGATTCAAATATGTTCTATGGTGGCTATATCGGTGTTTCAGGAGTCCGGCAATTTAAACACAAGGCCATGAGCCACAAACCTCTCGGGTAAGACATCACCCTCTTTAGCTAAGTCGGATACTAATTTTTGAAATTCTTCAATTTGGCTAGAAACACTTTTTTCCTCAACCATTTGAAAAGATATAAATTTAGCTATAGCAAATTTTTTAGCACCCTCATCCTCAAACCCATAACAACCATTAAGTTCATCCCATAAATCTTTAGCACAAGTAAAATGACAATAATTATCATACAACTTGGTAGATAAACCACACTTAATAGTATGAACACATAATTTATTTGTTTTTTCCCACTTTGCTATATTTTTAGGATCATGTTTGGGTTTAGGCTCATAAAGAACCCGGTCAATTTCGGTAAATTCCAAGATGGGCAAAACCCTTTCTTTCCAACGCATAAAATTATTTCCATCAAAAGCCTCAAGATTTGTAATTTCTGAAATGACCTTAAGAGTATCAATAACTTGTTTCTTCATTTTTAAAACACACTAATCAACCTTTAAAATTGTTGGAAAATATGGCTAAATAAACAAGTTTTGATTCAAAAATACAAACCCTAAAAAAATTAGCAATGGCAAAAATTAAATAGATAGAGTTAGAAAGATCTCACAAACTATAGAATCACGCAAAATGCGTTGTCTTTAAAGGTTGATTCGTGTCACCCGGATTAGAACTCGGTGTGAATGACTCTCTTGGCCAAACAACCCCCTAAGATTAGACTATAGTGATTTCTTCAAGTTGATCACACACTCAAACAAGAAGAATTAGGAATAACCTTAATTGCCTTTCCTTAAAACTAAAATTTAGAAGATGAAATTTTTGTGAAGATGAGCAGAAAGTTTAGGGCTGAACAGAGGAAGGAGAATGGCGGCAGCAAGCTGAAAAAACTGAAGGAGAAAAGAATATGAAGCAGGGTTTCTTATATGCCAACTAAAGGAAGATAAGTGGGTTGACTAAAGGACAAGTTCTCCAATGGCTACTGTGCAGATTTGATGCCCAACGGGCTGTTCATTAAATGCCCAATGGGCTGCTTACAAGCTCACCAATGGACATAACAAAAATCAAATCAAATTTGGGCTAAAAGAAAGTAAGAGGAAAGGTGAAAGCCTAGAATGATGTAACAAACCCAAGCTCAAGCCCAAGCCAACACCTAGCCCATTATGTTCCAACTTACCACCTAAGATATGCAAAGCCTTATAAACTCATAACAATGTTTATTCCTAACTAATGTGGGACACAAAGCAAATGTTAAGTGTTTGAAACACACTCACTTCAACACTTTGTTTCTTGTATAGGAGTCAAAAAGGAGACCAAAGTTGCTCATGGCAACTGCTAGCTACCGGATAATTGATGCGTTGTTTATGCTTTTCTAATCTACTCTTTTTCTTTTTCTTTTTTTGGCAAAGTTCTTGGCCAGTCTAATTCTTGTGTGTTTATATATGAAGGTGTTCCAAATTGCATAAAAATTGGATTATGTCTATATTTAGACATTTCCAATTCATACCACCACTAGAAGCAATCAAATATCATTTATTTTAAATTTTGTCCTATATATAATCGAAGTTTTTGACTTATTGTTGACTTCAACACTTGGCTTGGCTTATTCAAGAGGAAATCACTACAAAAAATTGGCATGGCTTCAAGTCCTCTAGAAATGGCCCAACTTTCACTCACCTCTTCTATGCGGATGATCTTATTCTCTTTACAAAAGCCTCCAAAAAAAGGTTTCCTTGCTATCAAGAGAGTTCTCGACACCTTCTGCAATGTTTCAAACCAAAAAATAAACCACTCCAAATCAAAAATCTTCTTCTCTCCCTACACAGCCCTCAAAAACATTGAGATCATTGTTGATGAGCTTGGAATCTCAGCCTCTAGGGACTTTAAAAAATATCTTGGAGCTCCAATCATCACCAATAGAAGAAATACAAGAGCTTATGATAAGCTTGCTAATTGGAAAGAAAATTCTCTTTCCTTGGTGGCTAAGGCGCCTCACCCTTATTAACTTTGTCACCATTGCCATCCCCACCCACCTCATGCAATGCAATCTCCTCCCTTCTAGGATTTGCAAAGAGATTGATAAGCTTAACTGCAATTTCCTTTGGGGCAACTCAATTCAAAAGAAGAAGATTCACCTAAAGAATTCGGATTTGGTTGATAGACCTAAGTTCCTTGGTGGCTTAGGGATTAATAAAGTCTCCCCCAAAACAAAGTCCTCCTTGCCAAAAGATCTTGGACCCTTCATTCAAACTCCTCAAATCTTTGGGCAGACACTCTTAGAAGAAACAATCCTAAAAATCTCCCCGCCTCCAAGAAAATCTCCTCCACTTGGCATAGTCTTACAAATGCTAGTCACATCTGCAACGTAGGCATTGGTTGGCTCATCAACAATGGAACATCTATAAACTTTTGGAGTGAAAATTGGTGGATTTGTCAAAACTAATATCAAATAAAAAGATATAGAGTGTAGCTGTAGTAATTGGCTACAACAAACTTTGTCCTTGTTTAAAAGTCACATGGCTATTAGATAAGTCATGTAACATTAAGTACACATGAATAATCATTTGAATCATTGCATAAGAGAATGAAGGATTTTTTTTTTTCTCTAAACTAATATAGAGAAAAATTATATTCTTTATGAAAAGAAAAGTGTATGTGATCAAAGCAAATTAGTATCAAAATATAGGGTCTTTGGGAGCATTGTAGCAACTAAAGGCTTGGTTAGGATTTCTTATGAGTATGTTTGGAACAAAGCGAAATTGGTGATGAAAGTTACGCTTTAGACCCCAATTTTACGATTTGTGTTAATTTCAAACTAATTATCAAATTAAGCCCAATTGTTAATGAAATTAGTCAATTAATATATGCATGGCTACATAATCAAAAAACATCAAATCTCAAACAATCAATCACACCCATAAAAATACCAGAAGTGTTCAAGGAGAGAAGAACCCAAAAACCATGCAAAAAAATCTTTGGGTCCTATAACATCAAACGATCCACTAAATAAGAATTGTTACAATACAAATCACTTACAGAACTGGTGATGGGATGTCATTTGTTGAGTTTACTTAAAGTAGTTCACTTTTGGTTTATTAGTTTATGCTTAACTAAAAGCATGTATTAAAAATCCTAGAGAGATTGAGAAGAAATCCAAAAGATAAAAAGTGAAAAATAGAGGAATGGTATCTCCCACTATCTCTCTATCTCTGTGTGTGTTGCTAGCATGTGCATATGAAGGATGTTACAGTCTCCTATGTGTGAGTGAGTGAGACTAACATTTTTGTTGTATATATAGGTATATACAAAGATAGGTTGTAATAATAATGTTTAAATTTAGAGAATATGGATTCATAACGTAAAAATTCAAGTTCTAGAATTTTCTAAGTGAAAATTCAAAAATCTAAATTTTCTAGAATTTTCTACAAAAATTTCTAATAACTATTTAGAAAGGTTGAAGATGTTTCAATCTTTGTTAACTGTTTTATGGAAAAATAACTAACTCTCCTACATGCCTTTTCATGAAACATACGTGCCTTTTTATGAATAAAGGCTTATGTTTACTTGAAAAATAATTAACTCTTCATATGTACATTTTCATAAAACATAACCCTATGGGTATAAATAGAGACTTATGTTCACTTGAAAAATAATTAAACTCCACAAAAGAGTAAGTTTGAGAGAAACACAAGAAATTCTGTGGTCATTTTTTAGAATTACTATCTATAGAAACCAATATCTTGGTTGTATCCTAGAGACAAATTTGCGATAACCCTCCTTTAGCAACAAAAGTGTGGGGGCAAATATTGTCTAAGAAAAATGATTTTATGCCTCCAAGTTATCTATTTTCTATTTGTCTTTTGTGTTAATCTTATTCTTCCATTATTACTTTGTGTAATATACCCAATAATCTTAGACAATATTTGACTACAAGACAAGGAGTAAATGATGGTACAACTTTGAAGATGTTGAACTATGGTTTGGTGAAATTGGATCTTTTTTATGGAACCAATTTTACATAGTAGAAAGAGTAATTGGCTTGGATTTGAAGAGTTGTTCAAATGATGAATCGATCATAAAGAAGATTCAACGAAATAAGGCTTAAAGAAACAAGTTTCTTTGTTGGCAAGACAAGGTGATGATTCTTTCACATTGTGAATGCATTAAAAGCCATGTTCATAGTTTGAACATTGAAGGTACAAATTTCTTGTTCATGGGCAATTTGAATTTCAAATTGATTGATGAGTTTCTTTGTTAGAATATTTGCATGTGTTGCAAATTTATTTGAATTGAGATATAAGAATGAAATTTTAACATGTTTCAATGTTATAAAGTGAAGTAGAAAATCTAAAGGGTGGGAATTTAAACTCTTAAAGTGATAGAGTATATGAATATTTTCCTAAGTGGTTTTCTAAACTATGTGAAGACATTAAGAAACATGTCAGAAAATTTCACTTTAGATCAATTCAGATCACATCACTGAATTGAAGAGGAAAGTTCAATTAGAGGTATATCTAACACTGATTCTAAAGTGAATGTGACCAATGTTAAAATTGGAAGTTCTAGTAAGAACAATAAACACTTGAATGTGAATAAGAGTGTAAATTGATTTAGATAAACAACTCTAAGGATCCCAACAATGACAAGTAGAATGTCATGTTTCCTTTGTGGAAAAAATGACCATTACATTTAAGAATGCAAGTTCTTAAAGAATAAGAAGGATGAAGATGGAAATGCCAATGAAGCAATTGTCATTAAGGACATTATTGCTATGGTGAGTGATGTATGTAATAAAGAACAATATATTTCATATGGCTGTAATTACAAATCCTTCTAATGGTGTTTTAATTCAGGTGCAATGTTGCATGTGTGCAACTACAAGGCACAATTCAAGGCTTATGAGGAGTCTTCCATAGAACTAGAGGTGCTTGTGGACATCCACAATAAGACAAAAGTTCATGGAAAGTGCATTGTTGAAGTGAAATTGAGTTTTGGCAAAAAGTTCTCTTGACCAATGCTATATTTTCATGTACCTAATATCAAGAAAAACCAATTTGTTATTTAAAAATGGTCTTGTTCAAGAATGAGATATTAGTAAGCAATAGATATGCTACTATTTGAGTGTTATTTATCAATATGTTTTGGTTGTGCTTATTTTGTTGATTTTTTATTTGTGGCATGCTAGATTGAGACTTTTAAATTTCAAATTCTTGAAATTTATGTCAAAGCATGATATAATTTGTATAAGCATGATGATTTGAATTGAATTGTGTATTATCTAGAAATGATGAATATTTTTAAATGTATATTATTCTTTGTGAGGAACATGTCATAATGCACTAAAGTGTAGTCCCTTATACACCTTAATAAAATGATTTGGTCAAAAGAGAGAACTCTATTTGTTATAGTGAATGCCATAAACTTGAGTGCAATCGGCTAAGTTCTTATCTAATCAATGGGAAGAAACTTTGCTTAGTATATGCTATGTGCATAATAGAGTTTCATCTCAAAGGTATTTCGTATGTATTATGAAATGAAAATGTGACCAAATGCTTATCATTTTAAACTGTGGGAGTGCTTAACCTTTTGTAAATGATAGACCAAAGAGGACTAATTAGTCAAAGAGCTATATAAAGTTTATATGTAGGTTTTGAGTAAATTCAAGGGTATATAGTTTATTAGACTTAATGTCTAATATAAAAGTGAAATCAAAGGATATTGAATTTATTGATTTTAAATTCAAAGATGATTTCAAGGATACCCGATACCTACTTAATTAAACACGAATAAATGACTCCAATCTTAAATATCACATTAAGTGATATTAAATATTTAAATGTGGTTCACCAAGTGAACAAAGGTGGAGTCAAAGTTTGAGAAAAAAGAAGAAGATTTTAATCCAAATTCTATTTCATGTGAAGCTCTTGTTTACCTTGTTGAAGGTAATAAAAGTGTAGTCCTAATTAAATACCCATGGTATTCTTTGAGGGAAGCGATCCTAAAGCTTGAGAAAGTTTTGTGCTTCTAAAAAGATGTAGTTTTCTATTGTAAAAGCTATTAATAATGAGATAGACTTAATGTTATTTAATAATAATTGGGTCTTAATGGATCTATCTCTAGTTTCTAAACCAATTGGTTGTGAGTGGGTATTATAATAAATTATAAAATCTTTTGGTCTAAGGTTAAAAATAAAAGGTTTGAAACAAAGGGAAAAAGATAGATTTTTGATGTCTATACACTAATAACTATTTGTGTTATTAGTTTGATATCTTTAAAACTATTCATATAATTTTAAGGAAATTCACTATATTCTATTATTACATTTTGATATATGTAATTATAATGTGTGTATATATGTGAATTTTGGAATGGTTGAGAACCCAAATTGTGGGGTTTAGAAACTCAAATTGTGGAATTATGATAGCCAAGAAAGTGTGGGGGTATAACCCTTAAATGAGTCATGGGCTCATAAGAATGCTAATGTGCATCAAAGATGTGCTTGATAAAGGTATTGAGAATTAACATCAAGGGATGTTAAATTCATTGTGATTAAATTTTGCCATATGTGGTAGATGTCTTGAGTTTAAACAAGCACATATTGTGATCCTATTTTGAAAGTGCCTCTTTGTGAAATAAAGAGAGTACAAGTGAATTCATTAATTGAACATTCAAGGATCAATAATGAAATATTGGATTGTGTCTCCACATATAATTTGAGTATGCATCATATAGATGTGAAGTGACATTCTTAAAAAAAAAGTGATCTTAGTAAGGAAGTTTGCTTGAAAGACCTGTGGGTTTGTATTTCCTTAATTAAATGATTTTTTTTTTTTTATGAATGAGAATCAAGTAAAGAAATATAGTGGAGATGTGCACTATATTAATCTCATTTGAGATTTATGTTATCTCATTTTGTTGAGATTTGAGTAATCTCATTGTGTTGAGATTAGTGATTTCTCATTCTTTTTGGGAATTATGTTATCTCATTGTGTTGATATTAGTATTGAGAACTAGCTTCTTAGATTTTAATATCTTTAAAGAGGCAAAGACACTTTGATCCCAATATTAAATAAGGAGATTACTGGAAGGGTGGATGCACAACTTGAGTTTGCTAGTGTATTAAGTACATATTGCATATCATGTATGGAACTAAAGTAGACATTGCCTTCACAGTATGTAGACTTTCAAAGTTTCTAAAATTTGAGGTTGATCACTAGAAAGTACTTAATTGTGATGAATATCTATTATATAAAATATTCAGGTTTAATTCTATTATTGATGTGAGTGATAATATTTATGTCTAGTTAGATAATCACTACATGTGGGGGTGTTATGTGTAAGCATTAAAAAAAAAAGTGTATTTCTTACTCTACTACAAAATTAAATTGAGAGCATTGATTATAATGGTAACAGGCAAGGAAAGAAAATGGCTAAGGTTTTGATAAAGTGTCATGGCCACAACCATAGTAAGCCATTCCTTATACTATAGTTGTAAAACCACAATGCATATGGTATACATGAGTTGTATACAATGTGAACTTAGACTTAAAAGTCTAAGACAAGAATAAGTAAGGCAAGTCAAATGTGGTTAGACTAGTCCATTGCCTAGTAATTTTATATATAAAATAGGTCATTTACTGAAATGTGTCTTGAGACTTGGTATGGATAACATCCATTGGAATGGGACTAAAACCCCTCTTTTAAGAGAATCACCAATAGTGGGAATCCAACCTCGAACTGATTATATCTAAGAGGTTTAAAGGGTAACGACAAGCTATTGATACGTGGTTGGTAAGAGCACTAAATTTGTGTCTCATTCAAGATGGATTAGTGCAAACTGTTACAATGAAATTGGGGATGAGTTTTAAACTCTTAATGAAGTTCATAAATCATAAATGTCTGTGTACATAAGAAGGAACTTCACCCTTTGTGAACATATGAGTGGTGTCGCTTGTAGCAAGAGTAAAAAGGTTTTATCTTGTTCATGTTCACTAAACTAGGTAGAGCACAAGGCCATAATAGTGCTGACAACTTGGATTTTTAAATGTTTTTTTTTTTAAGTAATAAGCTTTATTGATATAAAAAAGGAACACCCTAGTACACAGAGAGTGTACAAGGGGTCAAGAAATCAAATACAAAAATTGCAAGAGTCTAGGAAATCAATAAAAGAAGGGAATAATTGTTTTTGCAAAGCAAACAACCAATCCTGCAAAGTTCTAAAAAAGAATAGCTTGAGGTCCGGAATAGATTTCTCAATATCTTCAAAACATCTACTATTTCTCTCCCTCCAAAGACACCACATTAAGCAATGTGGAATGATGGACCAAATATAACCATTTCGATGACGACCAAAACTGCCTTGCCAACACCCTAACAGCCCCAAAACAATGTGTGGCATAACCCAAGTTACTCCAAATATACCCAAAACCATAGACCATAGATCCATAACAATAGGACAATGAAGGAATAAATGGTCAACCGATTCAAAATCCACACCTCCCTTTTTCGGAAAGTATCAATCGTCAAGCATTTCCCTAAGGCAGCAGTCCAAACAAAGAAAGCTACTCTAGAGGGAATCTTCTGCTTCCAAATATTTTTCCAAGGAAAACCATAAATAGTGTTGCCAACTAGAATTTTATAATAATCACTAACCATGAATCCCTTATTTTTGCTAGGTATCCAACACATTTTATCCTCACCAAGTCCCCTTATAGGAGAACCATATATGGTTTTCATGAAGTCTGACATAGCCTCTAGTTCCCAAGCATGCACACCCCTAAAGAATCTCACATCCCAAAAGAGGACACCATTGGAAGACTTCATCAGCTCAGCTACACTGGCATCTTTATTCTTGCAAAATCTGAACAAATCAGGATATCTAACAGCAAGAGATGTCTCTCCACACCATCAGTTTTGCCAAAACTTCACTCTAGACCCATCTCCAATATCATATAGAATATGGCATGAGAAAGAAGGCCATCCTTAACTGATATTTCTCCATAAACCAACACCATAAGGGCCATTCACAAATTTTGTACACCAGCCCCCCTCCCCCACACACACATCCATATTTCATCTCTATCACTTGTTTCCAAAGGGCATCTTTCTCAATCCCAAATCTCCATAGCCACTTCCCAAATAAAGCTTCATTGAAAAGTCTTATCTTCTTTATCCCTAAACCACCCGAAGAAATAGTTGCACAAACAATAGCCCATTTAACCAAATGAATTTTAGGTTCATCTCCAAAACTACCCCATAAGAAATTCCACTAAAGCCTCTCAATTTGGTTAGCCACACTAACAGGTATAGGAAATAAAGATAGAAAATAAGTAGGTAAATTAGATTGGGTGCTTTTGATTAGGGTGACTCTACCTCCCTTGGATAAATATAAATGTTTCCAACCAGTCAATCTCCTCTCCATTTTCTCCAGAATTGGATTCCATATAGTCTTATCCTTGAATTTAGCACCCAAAGAAAAACCCAGATATTTCATTGGAAGAGAACCCTGCTTACAGCCAAGAACAACCAGCAATAGGTCAATATTATGGACTACCTCGGTTGGAACCAATTCTGACTTGCCCAAGTTTATTTTTAGACCTGACGTTGCCTCAAACCATATAAGAATCATGCGAAGAATCAAAATCTGTTCTAAATCAGCCTCACAAAAAATTAAAGTGTCATCCACAAAAAGGAGATGAGACACCGCCAAGGATCTTCCCTCCAAATTACCTACACTAAATCCTGACATACGTCCTTCATAAACTGCTTTATCCAACATTCTTCCAAGAGCTTCCATCATCAAAACAAATAACAATGGAGACAATAGATCACCTTGTCTCAAACCTCTAGTGCTACCAAAAAATTCACAAGGAGAGCCATTAATCAAGATGGAGAAATGGACTGTAGAAAGACAAAAGAAGATCCATTGTCTCCATTTGGCAGAGAACCCACTTCTTTCTAACATCTACAGAAGAAAGTTCCAGTTTACATGGTCAAAAGCCTTCTCAACATCCAAGCTTACAAATCAGCCCCAGCACCCTAGACTTCAATCTACTGTCAAAACATTCATTAGCAATAAGAACAGAGTCAAGGATCTGTCTGTCCTTCACAAAAGCATTCTAAGATGCTGAGATTATATCCCCCATCAGTGTGCAGAGTCGATTAGCCAAGACTTTAGCAATAATTTTATAAACACCCCCAACCAGACTAATGGGCCGAAAATCCCTAATCTCACTTGCAGCATGTTTTTTAGGAATGAGAGTAATAAAAGTTGCGTTTAAACTTTTCTCAAACTAACCACTAGCAAAAAAATGATGAAATACGGCCATAAGATCAGGTTTAACAATCCCCCAGCGAGCTTGGAAAAAAGCCATAGGGAAGCCATTTGGTCCAGGAGATTTATCACCATGAAAACTCTAAACGACATCAAAAATTTCTGCCTCTTCAAAAGGTCTCTCTAACCAATCCACATTATCCCCAGATATCATTGAAAAAATTAACGAATCCAGAAACGGTCGATCAACCTGCTGCTCAGAGTACAAATTCATGAAGAAATGAGTAATGCAGTCTGCAATTGTACCCTAATCCGAAGACAAGGTACCATTAACCATTAGGCTTTCAATACCATTATTTTTCATGTTAGAATCAGCCATTCTATGAAAAAATCTGGTATTAGCATCCCCTTCCTTTAAGTACAACACCTTAGACTTTTGTCTCCAACTAATCTCTTCTATAAGAGTTAACTTTTCAATATCCATACGAAGATTAGTTTGTTCTAACTTCTCCTCAGCTGTTAAGCTATGTGTCTCCCCTTTAGCATCCAAAACATTCAGCTTGTTCCAAAGGTCCTGTTTCTTATTTATGAGATTGCCAAACTCAATCTCATTCCACTTTTTTAAATCCAACTTCAAGGCAGCCAACTTCTTAGCTAGAATAAAACTTGGGGTTCCTTGGAACAAATAGGATGCCCACCACTTCTTCACTTTCTCGACAAAATTATCTACCCTCAACCACATATTTTCAAAATGGAAAGTAATTCTACCTCTTCGCTGACTCCCACCTTCCAGGAAAATAGGAAAATGGTTAGAAAGTACTCTAGACATCCTTTTTTGGGTGAACTATGTGAAGTGATCTACCAAAAGTGGGGAGAAAATGAACCGATCTAGACGAGAAGCTGAGGATGTATTGGACCAAGTGTAAAGGCCCCCTTCCATAGGTATATCTATCAACCCATGCAAAGAAACAAAGTCAGAAAATCCACACATAGCCCGAGAGTAGGTAGCAGACCCCAAACGCTTTGATGGGAAACAGATTATATTAAAGTCACCTCCGACTTGGATTTCTGAATGTGTTGTGGATGTTCTCATGTGTGTGTTGTTTCTGATTTCAACACATAAGAGTTTTGGTTTAAGCACCAAGCCACCATTAACTCTGTTGATTTCTTGAGTAATTACACTAAAGGGAGGTTTAAGTTGAAAGATACATTTCATTATGCATGATAGGATATCAATCAAGTGAGACATATATTATTACAACCTAGTGAGGGATTATTGTATATATAGGTATATACAAGGGTAGGTTATAATAATGATGTTTGAGTTTGGAGAATATGGTTTCATGAAGTAAAAATTCAAGTTCTGGAATTTTCTAAGTGAAAGTTTCAAAATCTGATTTTTCTGGAATTTTCTAGAATTTTCTAGAGAAATTTCTAGTGATTATTCAGAAAGGTTGAAGAGATTTTAATATTTGTTAACTGTTTTATGAAAAAATAACTAACTCTCCATATGTGCCTTTTCATGAAAAGGCAAACATAAGTGCCTTTTCATGAATAGAGGTTTATGTTCACTTGAAAAATAATTAACTTCATAAAAAAGTAAGTTTGAGAGAAACACAAGAAATCCTGTGGTCATTCTCCAAAATTTCTATATGTAGAACCCAACATCTTGATTGTATCCTAAAGACAAATTTACGATAACCTTTTAGCAACAAAAGTGTGGGGGGACAAATATTGTCTAAGAAAAATGATATTGTGCCTCCAAGTTATCTATTATCTATTTGTCTTTTGTGTTAATCTTGTTCTTCCATTAATTATTACTTTGTGTAATATTTCCAACAACTTTCTCATCAAGCCTCACATGTGTGTGTCTTTGAGTGAGTGTTACACACACTCTCTTAGTTAACTAGTTGTTAACTTGTTCATTTAATTCGTGTCTTGTACATGAGTCATAAAGGAGATCAAAGTTAATCATGGCGACTAAGCCCGGTTACGTGTATTTTGTATCAATAAAGCAACACCTATATTGCTATCAATAAAAAATGTGAAGTTATAGCTAATAAAAAAAAATACAAAATCAGATAAAGAATTGTAGACATGACCATGTATATTATAATTTTACATGGAGTTTTTTAAAAAGAAAAAAAAATGGAGAGAGAGAGAGAGAGAGAGAGAGAGAGAGAGGCCTGCAAAAAGAGAAATGAGTGAATTATACTAAAGATTTTTGGATCTTTTCTTGGATGATGATGATTGATATAGAATTTTCAATTTTCTAGTACATTGGATGAGGGACTCATGCTATAATATAAACACTTTATACTCATAAGTAAGGAGTAATAAGGATTTCAAAAATGTGTTTTTTTTTTTTTTTCTTTTATCGGAAGAATTGAATGTCCATTACAAGGATAGAACTTCTTAGTTTTCCATTCAATTCAATACAGTTGAAGTCTTAAACAATAATTTTGAATGATCATTTTTATATTTGAAGATCACTTAAATAGTATTTAGTTACTGTTATATATTTCAATTTATATATAATAGTTACAATTTGTAATTTTTAATATGGCTAATTTACTTAATGGTAATTGAGTTGAAATTCTAATAATTCATAATTTTTGTGAAAAATGCTAAAGCTACTAGAAAAATCTTATAAAACTAATGTAGTAATAAATATGATTGATAGCACCTCAACAAAATAAATAACAACCAAAATAATGAATATGAATAGTGTAAAAGCTTAAAGCTAAGCTAAACAAGAGTGATTAAGGGTTTCGTTTGGCTTGGTCATGACTCAATTTTCATAAGTCAATACTCATAACTCGTAACTCAAACTCAAAACTCATAACTTATAACCCAAATCTCACTTTATCTCAAAGACTCCAAAATTCTTGTTTAGTCACATAACTCGTTCACATAACTCACATTTTGCTACCATAACTCATATTTCAGAAACTTAAAACACCAAAATTTTGTTTTTAGTTTTCATCATCCATCACTCAAATTGAGTGATAGAAATATCACCCAAAAACCAAGTCAAACAAGATTTTTTTAGTGAGATCTACGTGTTTAGGAAATTCAGTGATAAAAACTAAGTGATATCACTTAAAATCATTATGATCCAAACAAGTCCTAAATAACTCAATTTTATCGAGATAAAACGCTGGTTTCTTTCTTTGTCTCCCCCACTACCAAGGGTAAAACAAACACAAAATAAAGCTAGCTTTCACCTATAAAAACAAGGAGAGAGAGAGAGAGAGAGAGAGTTTTAACACAAATCTCCAAACCTAAAAGAAACATAAAAGAGAAGAGAAGGTCCAACGCGGCAACAACAAAAAAAAAAAAACATGAAACTTTTACTTTTTATGCTTTAAATGGAGAGAGTGGCAAAATTTATAGCAATCAGTACCCAAAAAATGAGGTTTGAGAATTTTTGCTTTTATCTGCTAATTTTAATTATGTTTTGTTGAGAAAGAAAGAGAGAATAATTGATTTTTTAGCTTTTGTGTGTAGAAGACTAAGTTCTACACTCTAAAACTCCCATAGAGAGAACCAAATCGTTAGTTACACATTAGTGAAGAAAAAAATAATTCCTCTTTTTTTTTTTTAAGAGTGATTTCCGTCTTGTTGTCTGCTTTATGTCATTTTGTATAGAAACATGGTGCTGATATGTAAATATTTTAGACATGCCTCTGTCCAAAAAGGAAAGGGAGGAACCTATAGAAACTCAAAATGCCTAGTGGTGTTTATCTGGAGAATCTGCAGCAATGCATTAATGGTGAAAGCTAGGAAGATGCTCTCTGAAGGCCTGTGTACCCGTTGTTATGACAAGGAGGAGACAATACATAGAACACTTGTTTTAGCGTTGCAATGTGGCTACAGCAGTACGGCTTGATTGTGTATTAACATTAAGGACACAGACACAGTATATCATACCAGGATCTATCAAAAGCAGGAAATTTCTATGGCTTGAAACTGAGTAATTTGACAAGAAGAGTACAGAACCTTCTCTGAGGTGATGGTCACTAGCTTGTGGGTATTTTGGATAGACAGAAACAATGGATTTGCAGGCATTGATGTTAATGGTTTATCAATTTATAATTTTGCATCCAAGTCTGAATCTATATGCAAGTTGGCACAGAGAAGCGGGGTTGGTAGGAAAGGACAGTGAGTAGCCAAAAACAATTCAAATCCAAATATGAACATATTAAGCAGCAAACCCATATGTGCACCAAGCAAATCAAGCGCAAAAGCAAGGTTGGAGCTAAACAATCTTACAAATAAAGATATACACCCAACGAAACCACACGATGCACATCAACCGATACAAGAAGTAAACACAATACATAACTGAACAAGCAGCAAAATCAAAATCCACAAACAGTACAGTACAGTACAGTATAGCAATTGGAAATTGTCCATAAAAAAATAAAAATTGAGGTATATTGTCACCTGTTCAGAGGAGGAGGAGATGAAAAGGGCAGTAGGAGTACTGGGAGGAGGCGGAAGAAGAAAGGTTGAAAAATGGGTTTGGAATGAAATCTTTAATGGGTTTTTCCTAGAAAAAAGCTGTTGGAATCCTCGTAACGAGCACTAACAATACCGTTGGAATCCTCGTTACGAGCACTAATCGGGGGCCGCATGGATGTCAGTGATTGTGACTACGTAAATTGAAAACTTAAAAATAAAAATAAAATAAAAAATAAAGATAAAATTTAAGGAGAGCTGAAATGGGAAAGTGAAATTGCAAATTTTTAATTCTTATGTAAAGGATAATAATTTGAATTTATTAACATTTGTTCAGATTTTTTTATATTTTTTTAAAACAATAAAATTATAGTTGCTTTGAAGATGTGAATTAGTGAAAAAATATTTTATTTTGTATGTAATTTTTTAATTCAAGTTAAATATGTCTCTCCTTCAACTTAAAAGTATTGAGATAGAGTACAAATGATGAATAGTAATAAAAAAATACAAATTATAAATAATAATAAAAATAAATTAAATAATAAAATAAACTCCGTTTATATTATAAATAAATACCTGTGCTCTCATTTACAGAAAATAGGTCCCACACGCTGTATGTGCCAGAAAAACCATTTTCCCTGTATGCGTCAATCTTACACGCTGTATGTACCAACTGTAGCCCTCCAACCTACACACCCAGTTTGACATCGTAAAGTCACCAGCAACCAACCATGACCATCTCTGCCACCCAAAGACCGCTGGTTCCAACCTCAACCCCATACCAACTACTTCGCCATTCCGATCTATTTAGATCCAAACCCAAAGTGCAACACCACCACCACCACCACCATCAGAAGCTGATCCCTAGCTTTGCTGCATCGTCTCAATTGCAAACCAAATCCACCGCAACCTTCGTCGAAGCCCCAAAGAGAGCCCGCAATCCCACCGATGGTCGCGATCTGGCACAGCACCACCAAGCCCATCGACCCGTGCTCGCAGAAGATGATCCTAGCTAATTGACCCATCATAAAAACAAAACCTAGACCCGACCAAAAACAAAACAAAAAAAAACCAACTCAGTTTTTTTGCCTAACCCAGACCCAGACCCAGCCCAAAACCATCTACCAGTCCAGCCGGCCGGTGGTGGCCGATGTGAGAGGCTGGATTCGAGAAGCTTTGGAAACTGTTTAGGGCTTTTTGGCTGAGGAGTTAGAGCCGGGTTAAAGTAGGTTTTATGAGTGCCAGGGTTGGGTTTACTTTACATGCTTTTGGTCACGGGCTATTTTTGGTATTTTATATTTATTCTGTTAAATTTAGGAATATTTTCTCATAAAAATTGGTTTAAAGATGCAAGTATTGGCTTACGAGATAATTTTAAATTATAAAAAAAAACAGTATTAAATAAATTTTAAATAGTTCAATTAACAAATGTGAAAGCAGTTTTTTTTTTGAAAGGATGTGAAAGCAGTTTTTTAAGTTGACTTCTTGGATGTTTTTTTCTCTTTCCCTTCTTCGGATCCTTAAATCTTTTTTTTTTTTTTTTTTTTTGGGGATCCTTAACTCTTAGTGTACGCAACATATTTATTTTAATGCTCTTATGGTACATTGCCCTGACCCTTTCAAACCCATCTTCTCTCCTTCCTACACATATTCAATAATATGTTATAGAAAGTAACTCTAAAATTATACTACACAAATTTTATAAAAATAAAATTATCATATTTTATTTTAAGGTAAACTATGTCTTTGGTCCGTATCTTTTATATCATATATTTTAATTTGGTCTCTAATCTTTCAATTGTGTCAATTTAGTCTCTAATCTTTCAGTACCATGTTAATTTAGTTTATGTCATTATTTCTTATATATAAATTGCTAACGTGGCAAATGACCAAAATAAAAAATTAGTTTATTGTTACATTAACGGAACCTTTTTTTTTTTTTTGTTAGACACGTCAGCAATTTTCATCTAAAAGATAACGGTAAGGACTAAATTAACATAATACTTAAAAATTATGGACTAAATTGACACAATTGAAATGTTAAGAACTAAATTGAAATATGATGTAAGAGATAAAGACTAAATACTTAGTTCACCCTATTTTTGTAAATAGAGAAATTACATAATTTTTTTTTTCAATTCTTAGATAACATAAAATGACTAAAGAAATTTGATTAAAAATTTGAAAAAATAAGCGTAATTGAAGCATTTTTCTATTGTTTCTTTTACATAATTTTTAAAAAAATCCTTTTGTCAGTAAAGTTAGATTAAAAAAAAAAAACAAACAAACAGAGACATGATAATTCAATAGTTATAACGAGGAGAGGAAATTTGAGCCCCAAATATCACGGACACATTAGAAGGTGTCAACCAGTTAAGTTACAAGGTTTTTAACATTTTTTTTTTTTTGAGAAAATTAACAATTTTATATAACTAAATTAATACTTCATTAACATTTATTACCTTTGATCATTTCAAATTATCCTTATTGACTTTCCTTGTAGATCATGAATTTTACATCATACTTTTTTTTTTTTTTTTTGAAAAACAAACACACAAAAGGGAGAATGAAAGAGGTTATATCATACTGTTTAAAGGTAGGTTAGACTAATGTAATTTGAGGCTTAAGATGACATAGAAGGCAATTTTTATATTTAAATACCAATTAAATAGTATTTATTTAACTTTATATATATTATAATTTTTATTTAAAATAATTATTTTTACTTTTTGAGACGTAATTACTAATTGTTTTTTTTTAAGTTTAGGTTTTACTAACATATACTTTATTGATAACATAAAAAATCCATTTAATATTTTCATGACCATCCATTTTAAGTAAGATTTCATCAATTTTAATTTTTTTTTTTTTAAATTGCAAAAACAACTGCAAGAAGTATTTATTAGAACCACGATCCGAGGGAACCAGGAAGGTTCAAATATCTCCCATCGATAGTGAGTCTTAGAATGGGAGCTCAACAAACAATGTTTATTACCTTAATGTGAATGATTTAAAATGTAATTACCTCTTGATTATTATGGGCTAAATCAAGAAGAAAAAAACATCTTATTGCAAATAGAACTTATGATTACATTGTCCTCATAAAAATGAGAAAATTAAAATCACATAATTCTTTTCTCAGTAACAGACTAAAGAAAAGTTATATCACTTTGATTCCAACTTACAATCTAAAAAACAAAAATTAGATGAAAATGTATATCTAGAACTCTTGATTTAAACTCAAAGATTATTTCTCAAAAAAACAAAAAAGATCTAAACTCAAAGACCAAGTTACTGGACAGATCTAAACCCATCTCATAGAATTAATGGACAGATTTAATTTTCATCATACAATCAAGCAATAATGTCATACCAAACTTAATTAAAGTACAAAAATAGCAAAAAATGATAAGGAAAATTGCACTTAAATACAGACTGGCAATCATTGAATTGTTAATTATTCTACAAAACTACAAGCAATCAATTAACTATTTACATAACCACCACTTACTCTCGACATGATAGTCACTTTACAAGTACAAGTTCTTATAAAGTAAGAGGGTAAAGATCAAGGTTCAAGTTTTTAGAAAAGAACTTCACACATATATATATTTAGATGAGGCTAAATTGAGATTTCTATCTCAAATAAAAATATTTAATTCTCTACACATACTTTAATCACATGATTTGTTAAATTATTTAAAAGTCACATGGCTATTAGATAAGTCTTATAACATCAAATACACACGAAAAATCATTTAAATCATTGCATAAGAGAATGGAGGATTTTTTTTTCTCTAAACTGATTAGAGAAAAATTAAGTTCTTTATGAAAAGAAAAGCTTATTTGATCAAAGCAAATGAATATCAAAATATTGGACCTTTGGGGGCATTGTAGCAACTAAAGGCTCGGTTAAGATTGCAGTGAATATGTTCATATTTCTTATGACTATGTTTGCGGAACAAAGTGAAATTGGTGATGAGAGTTACACTCAAGAATGGAGCCAGGACTTAGGCGGTTTTATTATTAGCTGCATGCAGTGGCTTCAGCTTTCAGCTCTACTACTTAGTTGACAAAGGTTTTTTTCTTTTTCTTTTTTTTTTTTTTATGTGTGTGTAGAGTATGTCTTTTGTTGGTAAGGATAAAATTATTTTGTTTAAAGTTTTTTAAAGGGCTAAGTTGTTTGTTTTTTGTAAAATTGGTTGATTAGTCTCAATTTTTTTTTTATATATAGCTTGGATGTCGCCTATCGATAATTTTTGTCGTTGAGCTAATATTTTGGGCTTGTATTTTTTTTTTTTATAGACTTTAAAAGGAGAAAAATACTAGGTCTACAAATTTTTTTACAAATTGTTGTTGTGATTAGTTGTTATTAGTAAGTAAAAAAGTAATATAAGTGGTGAACTCAGATGCAAACCAGTAAGAATTTGCCACCTCAATAATCTGTAAAAATATTATAAAAAATTATGTTGCTGTAGCATTTCTCTTATAATGATCAATAAGGGGGACAAAATGTAATTTTATTGAATGAAGTTGCAAAAATTAGTACCTAAATATATAATTATATAATTATATTATTTTAAAAAAAAATTAGGGGGGGGTCATTGCCCCCCCCCCTAGTCCATGAATGGCCCCGTCCATGGTTACACTTTAGACCTCAGTTTATGTTTTATGTTAATTTTAAACTAACTATCAAATTAAGCCCAATTATTAATGAAATTAGTCAATTAACACATTCATGGCTACATAATCAAAACAGAAAATCCCAAACAATCAATCACACCCATAAGAACATTAGAAGTGTTCATGGAGAGAAAAAACCCCAAAACCAAGTAGAAAACTATCTGGGTACTATAGCACCAAATGATCCATAAACAAGAATTGTTGCAGTACAAGTCACTTACAAAATCCTCCAATCTAAGTAATGACTATAGACTTGAGTCTTCTGCTCCAACTAGCAATTGATTCCTTGAATCTTTTCTTCTTGTTAATTATCAGAAATGAGAATAACAATCACAATATCAAGTCTCCTTGGCCACTTCAAGGCCTCTTGGAGATTTTGGAATTGTTCAAATGATTCCCAAACACCAAACAACAACAATTGGATAAGGATAAGGTAAAGAGACCTAATGGGCTTTAGCACTAGGGTTTTAGGTTGCTCTCTAGCTCTTCAATATGGGAATTTGGTGGATAAGGAGAAGGTAAAGAGACCAAACAGGATTTAGCACTAGGGTTTTAGGTTGCTCTCTAGCTCTTCAATATGGGAATTTGGTGTAAAATTTTGTGACAAATGAGGGTTATATAGAGAAGTTTATAAATAGGAACTACAAAGGATGGGATTTTTCTTAGGTTTGCAATTTTCACTCAAGCCAATAAGAGGCAAGAGAGGCAAAATTGTTGTCTGAATAGATTTTCAAATGAAGAACTCACCAAAATACATGTAAATTTGGCATGAACTATGCCAACACACTAAGGTTGTAACAATCTCTCCCTTTGGCATAAATTTGAGTTGGAAAAATGGTAACAACTCACTCACACCTAATCTAAGCTTATGAAGAAACTCAATATCTTCAACTTGTTTTTGAAACACTCACACAAAACACACCTAATCTAATGCATGGGAAATAGATAGATAATATAATTCACATAACATAATCACTTAGCTCAAAACTAAATCAAACAAGTTATGATTAGTATACAATAAAAGTAATGGCAGTCATGGTGCTAATGAAAATGATTTCTACCAATTGGAATATGTCATCGCAACAAATTGTGAAGAAATTATGAAATTTGTTGTATATATAACTGTGGTTAGAAACCACACTCAACAACATGATCACCAATCCTGGCGTGGACAAGTGGTTCACCACATAAGTATAGTTCATCTATAACCAAGATTAATGTAGTTAGTAGAGTACCTTATGAATTAATTCAAGGACAAATCGGAAACAAAGGATCAAGTTACATGCGTACAAATAGAGTGGTTGATAATTCAAGCATGAACACACAGTGACACAGCCTCTGTCACATTTTTTTTATTGGCTCCCTAACTAGTTACGACTTTACAGTGAGTAGCATTCGACATTTGCGTCTGGCCAAGTTTTTGTTGGAATAAGAAAAAAAAACGTGGCATTTTGTGTCTCACATACAGTTATAATCATCCGAGTTATGTTGCTATATAATGAACTTAGGAAGATATTCTTTGGTTTTGGAAAATTATCAAATGCGCAAAATCCATATTTTTATTTCTATTTTCTTTATTTTCTTCTTCTTGTCATCCTTATCTCTTGTCTGGACATTGCAACTATGATTAACACTGAAACAAGTAGAACCATTGTGGGCATCATTGGTTAGTACCTTAAAACTTCACCATATATATGTATATACAAAAATTTAATGTTCATGTTCTCAAGAACCTTTTTTATTTCATTTTTATCGGGGAACTTTTCATCTTGTGTCATTTAATTTCCCCCAAGAATACTGAGGTTTTGTTCTTATATTCCATTACCAATTTTTCATTTGTTTCATTGCCATTAGACATTTATGATCACATATACAATGAATAGTAGGTAAATTGTAACGCACTATTGTTGAGAGCAAGGAAAGAGTGCATGATCACATTCTATTTGCACTCTTTCTAGCTTTTCCTTCCAACTACAAACTCACCTTTAAATTTGTCATATTTAATCTAAATCTTCAAATTGATTCAGCTCAAGTGAAGATCATTTTTCTTCTACTTTTATATAACCTCATAAAAAAAATTCCATAATAACTTTACAAATGGTCCTTTTTGAATTAGTACTAAGACTCATTAGCGGATTTCAATCTCTATTCTTCTATGCTTTATTCTCAAGGCAAGATGTTATCGTATCATTTATATCAATAATTCATAATTTATACATGACTGTTATAATCGGCCACATTATTGGTTATTACTTCTTAGTATTGATAGGGTATACTTCCTGTTTGTTCAAGGAATTCATTCATTCTTCTAAAAAGAATATAAACAACATCATTATTTTGACCATCTTTCCATCTTTTCTCTTTGCAGGAAATGTCATCTCTTTTGCCTTATATATCTCTCCCATGTAATCTCTCTCTCTCTCTCTCTCTCTCTCTCTCTCTCTCTCAGTGATTGTTCCATGTACTTACTAATAGTCTTAGTACATAATGGATAAATTGCAGCCCAACATTTATCAAAATACACAAGGCAAGAGCAGTGGAAAGCTTTAAGCCTGATCCTTATGTAACAGCAGTACTCAGTTGCGCAATGTGGTGTTTCTATGGAATGCCCTTCGTCCATCCAGATAGCCTTCTTGTCATTACAATCAATGGCTTTGGGTTCATAATCGAAATCATCTATATCACCATCTTCTTCTTCTACTCTCCCTGGTCAAAGCGTGTAAGTAAAAATAAATAAATAAATGTCATATATACTCTAAGCATTCAAAACTAGGTTTATGTGCTCAGCATTTTTGAAGTTGCCATGTGATGTGTATATGGTTTTCTCCATGTAAGCTATCTCATATACTATACTATATATGTAATCGAGGTTTGTTGCATGTGATTCATTATCTAAGAGACACAGTTTACTTACAAAATTAGTTGTAACCTAAAATTACAACTTTACTCAATATTATTAATATTACTACATATTACGAAAATTTAACAATTGGATTGCATGTTCTTTACACTCTTAATACATATGTCAAATTTTATGTTAATCGGATATTATTTACTATATAATTTATAAGATTATATTTTATGTAATATTTTAAACTACAAAAACTTGCAATTTAAACAATTTATCGATGATGTAACTATTAATTTTTAATTTTCTAGAAATTTTGCAAGCATGGAGGATATAAGAAGATAATGTAATCCAATGATTGATTTATCAAAATTCAAATCCAATAAAAAGCTATTGAGTAAGGTTGTAGACTTAGGCCACAACCAATTTTGTAGCTAAATTTTGTCCTTATCTAAACACATTTTTATTTTGTTATACTTGCAATTTCAGCGGAAGATCATCATCGCACTTGTGATTGAAACCATCTTCTTTGTCCTCGTAGTTGTTCTTTCCTTGAAACTTTTCCATACAACAAAAGATAGATCCACCATTGTCGGGGTATTGAGCATTATCCTCAATATATTAATGTATGCTTCACCCCTAACTGTCATGGTATGTATATTGTTCCCTCAATTGCAAAACTTCAGTATAGGTATTTATATGTTGTTTTTTATTTTCAGTTAAACTCAACTATGTGGTTGAATTGCATTGTATATATTGTATTTGTTCAATTTTAGACCCCTGTAAACTAGATTGTTTAACCTAATTAATTAACCAAGTGAATACTTAGGTTTATTATTCAAATCTAGGTCAAAATAAAAACAATCCTATCATGTAAAATAGCGGAAGATAAAAAATACAATGATATGATAACCCAAGAAAACCAAACCGGTAACAAGCCTGGAGATGGTTTAACCTAACTATCCTCAAGGTAAAAAACAAATCCACTGTGAAAGAATTGAAGTTTGTACAATAGAACTTAGACCACTAACATTATATTGCTACCTCGAGTAGAAAACTTACTACCACGACCCCATGATAGCTCCGAGTCCACGGACTACTTCTTTATTAGGCATTTGCAGCTAGGGGTGTGCACGATTTGATCGGCTCGGTTTTTTCTCAAATTTGTTACCGAACCGATAGGGGTCGGTTTTCTCATAATTAGAATCGATACACACTGCTTGGAGTTAGTTTTCTAACTTATAGTGGTGCGGTGTTTTGCAGTCAGTTTGGTCGGCTTGTTCAGTTTGAAATATTAAAAAAATTATATCAATACACAACCTGTTTAATATTTCAAACAAAATGTCCAATTGACAAACTTTTCACATAAACCGGTTTACACATTAATACAAAAACATGTTCACACATTAATACATCAACCTGTTCACACTTCACACATAAACTTGCTTACACATTAATACATCAACCTTTACAACTAATTTATTCTAAAACAAATAAACAAAAGCCAATGCCTAATAGCCTAATTGATAGTACGATAGTACCACAGGTCCACAATAGTTCTGCTCTACAGCGTCTATTTACTCAAAATCCCTAAGTCAAAAACCATAAAAATAAAAATACAAAAATGCTGAAAATATACTAGGCAATATTGGAAACAAGCTAGATTAGTGGACTTAGAGAATAGAGAGAGAGAGAGAGAGAAAATGGATAGTGTACTATGAAACATTGAAACTTACTGGCGGTCTTGTGGTGGACTGGCAAGAGAGTGAGCATTACTGCACTGAGCAGCTTCGGTACTATAGCAATTGAGAGGTGAGAGAGATTTCTGAGATCAGAAGTTGGAAAAGAAGTATTTATATGGTTCCTTAATATTTGTAACCATAGTCTTTTAGTTCCATGACGTCGTTTGCCTTTTTTCTTTTTCTTTTTTAACAGCCCAGTGAAACGGTGCTGTTTCACTTAGTTATAGGGGTAAAAACATAATTTAAATATATCAAAATATTAAAGAATATATATATATATATATATATATATATATATATATATATAACAGATTGGTTCGGTTTGGATTTGGTTTTTGGAAATCAATTTCGACTGCATCACCGCACCGGCATCATAAAGATCCATGACCTCCACTCGCTGACCTCGGCTCTTACAGTCGGCCCTAAGCGCGGTGCGGTTTTTCGGCTTTGGTCGGCCCCAGCAGTTGCAATGGCTATTTGCATACCCCTATTTGCAACACAAGCACCCACACTTGTGATAAAAAAACACAAACTATCATGTTTGTAACTCCAAGACCACCCTTGAAGGTTTAAATCATCAGCATCTTTAATGACTAGAGAAGGCAGCAACTTCTACAATACCGGATCTTGAGATTCTTTAAGGAATAACACTGGTAGAAGATATTAGAGAGCTTTTTGGATGCAAAATCCTAGTTACAAAAGAGGCACAAGATGCACTCTAATCTCTCTGAAAAGTCTTATAAACATGTGCTTAGAATTTCCTTTATATACCAGAAGTAGATCTGAAATCCTAATCCTTAATGGGCTTGAACTGCTGTTTAGGCTAACTTAAAATTCTGCAGATACGTGTTTCCATCGGTCGAGCCTATTCTTCGATCAATCGAACCAGACAGTTTCTGAACTCTTCTTTCTGTGGCTTGTATATTCTTGAATCTTGACTTTTTTCACCTTGAACATTGTCTAATAATACTTATAAACTCTAAGATCTATATCTAGACAAGTTTGTGTTCACGATTTGCCAATTGTTCTAAACTTTTATAACCTAACAATATTAATTACTTGGTACAATTATATGGTTGAATTATATTAGTAAACTTAAGATACAAAAACTAACAAAATCATATATATGGGTTTTAGTTAGTTCAAGTAGTAAAATTTCTAATGGTTGAATAATAGATTTGGGATTCAATCCCCACCTACACTAAAAACTGATTGATGTCTTAGTCTGATAAATTATTATCATAAGCAGACATCTAAAATTTACTCATAAATATTTGTACTTTAATTATTGGTAATTATATTTGGTATTTGTTGATGAAAATTAGCAACTTTTTTTTTTTCTTCTTTTGGCAGGGTAGGGTAATTAGAACAAAGAGTGTGAAGTACATGCCATTCTTTATCTCACTCGCCTACTTCTGCAATGGAGTAATTTGGGTGATCTATGCGATCCTCAAATTCGATGTCTTCATCTTGGTAACTCCATAGACTAAGTATGCGTTTAAGATTACGTATTTCTTGGTTTATTTAGTTATAAAAAATATTACTGCATTATTGAATTTAATCTAGTGTGGTACAGTGTTTATTACTTATCCAAAAAAAAAAAAGTAGTGGTGTTTTAGTAATGGAACATCACATTCTTTTGCCATAATCCGTAGAATTTAGAGAATATGAGGGTAAAAAAAAAAAAAACTAATATGTTTTGTTTTAATAAGATGGATTTTTGTTTTTTCTAAATGTAATTTTCTATTTTTAAACTACATGTTTACAAAACTAATACGTTTTCTTGGTGAATATTTCCAATTATAATGAAAGGCTTTATGTACTATCAATTGCTAAGGAGATTTCAAATGCTTTGAGCCTTTGAGCACCATTAGCATACAATTAAAACTAACTTCTTTTCTTTCTTTCTTTTTTTTCCAAATTTATATTTTTGCTAGGTTCCCAATAGTTGTGGAGCGGTTCTAGGTTTGATGCAGCTCATTTTATATGCAAGCTACTACAAGTCGATCCAGTGGGACCCAACACTACGTGAGCTTCAATTGGGAAATACATAAACCATAACACTGCTAATTCTTGTTAAACTTTTGGACCTGCACTCACTTTTTTTCGTGTGCATGGATGTGATTTTACACTCCTTCAAATCAGAGAAAAAGATCCACACCAAATATATATATATATATATATATATATATATATATATATATATATATGATGGGTCTTTGACAGGGGCAGAGCCAAGGGAGGACAAGAGGGGGGCAAGTGCCCCCGACCTCCCCAAAAACTCCTACATATTGTACTTATAAGGCTCCGGTTAATAACCTCCATAATAGGAAATTTTTTTTGAAAAATTGAAAAAGTTGTAAAATTAGTTAATTACTTTTACATTTTTCTATAAAAAAAATTCCTAAAATGGTTTACTAACATATGCCCTTAAGACATACATTAGTAAAACCCTAATTATAAAGCATTTTGCCCTCTGACAAAATTTTTCTATCTCAACTTTGCCCCTAGCATAAATAAGAAGACTTCTCTACTTCTAAATGAAAGCAATCTAATGTCCAACAGTACGTATAAGTACATAGCACATTTTCGTCTTTTTCCAATGAAAACAAAGTTCAATGGCCCCACATAAGACTAAAAGTATTGTCATGTTTTGCAAAATTTTAAAGTACTCACAAGTTCATGAACCAAAGTATAGTTTGATAAGGATAAGAACAAGATCAAAATCACATGGACTTGAATGAACGTAGGAAAATTAATTAAACCTTAACCAAATTAATCCTAATCTATTTTAATAAAAATTGGTTGTTTTGAAATTAAATAAACTAAGCAAAGACATAAAATAAAGCAGTAAAGAGATTAAACAATCTAGAGAAAGGAATTAAGGTTTCGGAATCCGCTTTATTAATTCATATTAGAATATATTCATGATCATTAATTTTTCCCAACCCACTACATGATAATATAAAAATCAATCTTGCTATTATGGAAAATATAATCATTAAAACTTATGTTTAAAAATCTAAAGCATATTCTTCTTCGCTTCCAAGGTATAAAATTAAATCATCAATTGTATCCATTGATAAACAAATCACAATAGATATCCAACTTTAAAATCAAACAATCATAATCCAAGGATTCAATTAATTAAGTTAAATCCTAAATCATGAGAAAAATATGATTGAAATCATATCTAGAATCCTATCTTAGTCAATTGATGTAAAACAAGAATAATTTAAATCATTAAAAAACAACTACTGTGGGAAAAATTAAATCATATAAATAATACTGATAATTCTTAACCTCAATTATAAATTTAACTACTTATAGTAATTGAAATAAAATACAAAAATAAAATACTAAACATTAAACTAGACAAGTAAATAAAATTAACTATCATGGACAAAAACTAAGGTAGCCGTGGCTCTATACATTCAGCCCTAGCCGTCCTTCTTAAACAAACTAACCTAAAGCATTATATAAGAGAAGTCACTCCTAATACAATTCGGACTAGCCTTCTTAACATTGCTTTGATTTGCTCATTTATAATCCATCACATGCGGCTGACCTAAAGCCTTATCAATAAAATCCCAACGTGGCCCATTGCAACTCCCAAGTATGTGTTTTGGTGAAGAAATCAAGTGGCCCAAGTCAAGCCCATCTGTACATCAACCACGAAAACAAAGCCTTTAATTTTCTTCACCACGTCAGATTAACATTAGTCCCACTCTTCTTATTTTTCTTTTTCTTTCCATCACTCCTTGTTGGACTTGCCCAGCCTGCTTTTATTCTTTTCTTTTATCTTTGCTTACTTCACTTCATGCTTGGGCTGGATCTCTCAAATGGGCTTCACCCAATTGATCATTACTCTGCCTCAAATAAAGCCTATTAGCATGTTAATCCTTTATCACCTGATGAGACAAAAATAATAGATAATCAGTCGATAGTCACGAAATAACATGAAATTAATGCTAAATATGCATATATAAGAGTACCTTATTGTCTATATTTCATGCACATCATCCTTTAATTTGACAGGTTTTCAAAGTATTAACAGTAAATAATGAATTTACACAATTTTTTTCACAACAAATTTCACAATTGTCAGAGCAATACTATACAATAAATATAGTATTTCTCGTAATAAATTTCACAACTATTAAACATTCAATTTCCATTTAGGCTCACCACTTACGCTACTTTATTGCTTGCCAGTTTGTTAAAACTGCAGGGCATACTACAGGGCAGAGTGGCATGAGACAAGCTGCAAGTCTGCTAAGTGATGTGGCAGTTGCTGAGACAAAGTGCACAAGCCAAGACACAAACGTGCTAGGATGTGCAGCACTTGCTGATGAGCAATGCAGGGATCAAGCCACACAGCAAGCATCAAAGACTGACTTGATTAGCATTGAGGTTTTGGAAGTAATTGAAGCAATGCCACATCATGATTTGTTCACTCAACAGCACTGAAGACTTAGATTCCGTAATTTTAGGAGGTTGTTAGTTTTGGTTGCCACGTGTACATTCTAGAAGATTCAGTAACTGATTGTAACTGTTTTTGGCGCCATTCCCTCTGTTTGATAGTTGTTCACTGTGTATATAAAACAGGGCAAGATGTATTATTTAATTAATTTTCATTCTTGTAATCTTTTCTTCAATCAATGAAATTCTCTCAGTTTATTTAGATTTCTCTCAGTTTTTTTCACAGTTATATAATTCCTAGTGTCAACTTGTGATAATACCAACTTTCCTCTTGGTGGTTTCTAGTTATCATTATTTTTTATTGATAAAAATGACCTACTTATATTCATATATAGCACTAAAACCTAGCATCTACTCTTTTTCTTATTTTTATAGTTTTTAATTTTTTTTTTCAATCTGATTTTTGATGTAATCCAAATTTTAACAGCTTAAAAGAATAGAGAAAAAATGTTGAATTCAACATTATTTTTTGATAATATTCAAGGCAACGAGGATACAAAATTGCTAGTATATTGTTATACTCTTAACACTTACAATAATTTATTTTAAGAAATCAAATTGATTACTTAAACTCTATTTATTTATATTAATCTCTAAATTACATTAATATATATATATATATTTGTGCATTTATTTTGCTATTAATATCAATTAATTTTTTTAGATGAATTTTTCTTTCAATTTCCCCTCCCCCCCCAAAAAAAGAATTTTTAACTCCACCGCTAGTCTCTGATCTCGGTAGCATATGATATAATAGTACATGTCAAAGCTTGCAATTTATCATTAACAAAAACCCTAATCTCGAATTCATCATCTTGATTAAAAAGAAACATAAAAAATTGGATTTTCTTTAAAGATTTGATACCTGTAATTAATAGGATTAGATTTTTTTGGGGGGGGGGGGGGGGGTTGAAACTACCCATTGTTTTTATTTTTGAAAATATCATGTTGTAAAAGATGAATGAATGATGTAAACATAAGAAAAATACTTAGAGAATATAAATTTGTATTAAAAATGTAGACCAATATGTAGCAAGTATATCAGCATGCATGTATTTATATTTATTCAATATTGTGAATTTCATAATATAAGACAAGCATGCATAGTTACTGTGCCGATGGTCATCTGTAATATTGTGTCTTATCTTTATAACCATTGGATGAGTAATGTTTTTAGTTTGTTATGGTTAATTCAAATGTGTATGTATGTATGTATGTGTGTGTATATATATATATATATATATATATATATAAATGAGTTTCAGATATACCATTTAATTTTGTCCATGCATAAAGATCAAAGTTATCAACCCCCCCCCCCCCCCCCCCCCCAAGAATAGATTTCTAATTCCGTCCTTGAAGACAAGAAATTTTGGAAATAAAAAAGTAAAATCTTTAAATCCACTTGTTGAAAGCCAGCAAAATTCATAAAAAAATGACCTAAACTTTGGAAATACTAACACTTACACAGTTCAAACCTCAAACTATAAAAACATACCATTGCCACCTCAATTATGACAATCCTTGCAAATAGCATCCCAGCATTTATTTAAATTCTCTCCATTTAAAGTTCTAAAGCTGTATCCATTTTGTACATTTTCATGGTTCAGATTTTATTTTCTAAATATAGTCGTACAAAAATTTATGATTATTTCAATAATTTCTTCTATAACTACATCTAAAATCGGTCCAATAAATCCAAAAAGATTGCTCAATACACTTTGGTATATTATGCTTATCATATCTATAGGCTTGAATATTACCTTTTCATTCAACGAGGATTTTCGACAACTAGAGGTGGACAGAACGGACAGAAGTGGACAGAACGGACAGAAGTGGACTGAATGGATTGAATGGACCGAAATGGATCGTAGAGGACCGAATAGATCAAAATGGACCAAAATGACCAAATGAATCTACTTAGACCAAACAGACTATATTGGACCTAACAGACCGAATGGACTGAAAAGAACCGAATTGGAACCAGACGGACAGAATAGATAGAAGCCGACTGAATTGGACCGAACAGAGCCGAAGTGGACCGAATGGACCAAAATGTGCTACACTTGGTCTAGTTTTGGTCCATTCGGTCCACTTCAGCTCTGTTCTGTCCAATTCAGTCCACTTCTGTCTATTCGGTCCATTTCATTTCAATCCGGTTCTTTTCAGTCCAATACAGTCCGTTTGGTCAAGTTCGATCCCTTCGGTCCTTTTCGTCCACTTTGGTCTGTTCAGTCCTCTAAAGTCCGTTTAGTCCATTTCAGTTCTGTTCGGTCCGCTTCCGTTCTGTTCGGTCCACTTCTGTCCGTTTGGTCATGTTCAGTCTATTTTAGTATACTTACTTAAGAATGGAAAAAGATAGGTTTAGGTTGAGTGTACCTATTTTTAATTCGAATTTATTAAAAAATATAGATGACAAAAGGTAATATTATTATTTTTTAATTTAATGATATATGGTATTATCTTCTTCTTTTTTTATGTTCTTTTTTTTTTTTTATCCCCTTAGCTAATATTAGTATTCTACTTTTTGAGTGAATTACCCAATTTTTGTGTTTTCTTATGATAAAATTTGAATTTGAAAACCAACTGAGGTTTTTATTTTTTATTTTTTTATAAAGTGGTAAGAAATTTGTAGGTTTATGATATTAAATTCATTATCAATTCTTTGATGACTTGGATGCTAATATGAAGTTGTGCCAAATGCAACCTTTTAGTTGTCAAAAATCCCTGCTGAATGAAAAGGTAACATCCAAGCCTATGAATATGGTAAGCATAATATATCAAAGTGTATTGATCAATGTTTGAACTTGTTGGATTAAATTTAGATGTAGGTATGTTGAAATAATTAATGAATTTGCAATACAAATGATGAACTGGGGGAAAAAATTGTTTAATTTTCATTGTTTGTTGTAATTATTGTTGCTTCATATTGAAGCTGTATTACTAACACAAAAAAATTGTAAGTGTCCCATGCATTATGTGGACCTGCAACTAGTTATCCTAGAACTTGAAGACTTTAGGGTTGAATTATCGAATTATCCTACAAAATCCTAATAAGGCTCATCCCATTCCCATATTCCCATATTTCACCACACCAAACGCCCTTGCACATCAATTTAATTCTTCATACCGAACTAGTCAGTTTTCCCCTATTGGCCACTGATGCCAGACTCTTTAAAAAGAGTCCTAAAAGATTTGCAATTCCACATACCGATGTGAGACTCTCTTTAAGAGTGGTCCTAAAATATTTGCAAGTCCACAATACAATCAATTGTACTCCTAAATCAAAAGCTTTGGCTGAGTCCCTTGAGAGTACATAGCAAGTGGATTGAGATAGAAATGAAGTTCATCTTGATTATAGCAATGATAATAATTATCAATAGTATATCAATTGGAGATCTTACAAAGGTTTTAAGGCCAATCCAAAAAAGACAGACAGGCCAAAATACATACACATATTTGGTAAACCCAAGAGGAATTTCTAAAAAAATATATTTAAAAAAGAAAAAAAATAAAAGATTTACATTCATCCAACAAATTGAAATGTAGCACAGCTCCTTAGCCTATACCCACCACCATGTGTTTCTCCCATCATGATATCCCAAATTCTATTCTCTTCACTGTTAAGTACAATTGAGGTTTCTCTGGTCTTCAAAATAATTACACCGAGTTGTTCAAGGGACTAGAGATTTTAGGGGCCACGATACTTGCGGAAGCACAAACAACCTTGAGGCTGATCAACAGGGATCATACCTCCACCTTTTGACGTGTCAATGGCCTCTAACATGGAGACTACCTCTTCCATTTCTGGCCGCTTGTCAGGGCTGGCATCCCAGCATCGCTTCATTACATTCGCCAGGGAACTTGGGCAACATCTTGGTATCTCTGGCCTCAGATTCTAGGTAAGAAATAAATTAATCAGAAGGAATCTCAAGCAGAAACACTCAGAGCTTGTTGGGTACAATGATTAAGATACATGCAGATAATTTACCTGCCGAACCACAGCTGTCGTCACTTCTGAGAAACTAAGGTCTGGATATGGCATGTCACAGCAATATATCTCCCACAAGCAGATGCCAAAACTATAAACATCACATTTCCTGTTATATGGGTTGCCATTGAGAACCTATAAATCACCCATTTGACAAATCACAGAAAATTAGTTCATTGAACGATTGTTTCTGTTTTTTTTTAAGTTTTAGTTAACAATAACACATATCCTTAGGTTATGTGGAATGCAAACCAAAACTTGGCATGCCACTTTTGCTTAAGTAAAACTTATATAGATTGTTTCATTAGTAGTTAAAAGGTGATATGGAAACCTTGAAATTTTAAAATTCTTGCTTGGTTTTGCCCAAACAGTTTATTAATCACTTAAAATTCTACTATTTCTTTTTAAAGTCGTCACTAAAAAAAAAAGGTGAATAAAGAACGAAAAAGAAGAAATTTTTTTTATCTCTGGGATTAGTGTATTTGAATGAAAATGTTCCACATTTTAGATTGAGCAATCATGTATTACAGTTTGCTAGGCTAACAGTGAATAATAACTTAAATATTAGGACCAGTACAATATCCTCATTGTACTGCGAGGATACCTACAAGTTAACAAAGACAATGAGAAGACAAATTTGCCTCTCTTGATATTAGATAGACTTGAGATTGATGGAGACATTAGTTGCACTACGAGAGACATCCACCCACAAAGCAAGATCTCTTTTTGTTCCCCAAGTAAAAATAGACAAGCAAAAGTCCCAGAGGAATTGATGAGATTTTTTATATGGTTTCGAAGTCAAAGTCAAAATATTATCAAGTAGGAGTAAATAAAATGAGCATACCTCAGGAGCCATATAACCGAGTGTCCCTGTCTCCCCAGTCATGTCATTAGGATTTGAAGCCTCAACACGAGCAACCCCAAAATCAGCAATTTTTACTGTACGTGTCTTGTCCAATAGCATATTCTCCGTTTTTACATCTCTGTGAACAATCTTCTGCGAGTGAAGGTAACTCAACCTGCAAGATACAGTACATACAAGCCTTCTAAGAGCTTAAACAGAAGAAGAAAAAAAATTCCAAGTCACATGTCATTTTTTAATTGAAATACTACAAAGAAAAAAAGTACAAACACAGAGCAAGATACAGATGGTGAGTACCCTCTAGCAAGATCCAGTGCAAGCTGGACAACGACATTAAAAGCTAGCTTCCTTCTCCTGTTCTTTATGAGGTAACCTTTCAGAGCACCCCCGGGAAGATATTCCACAACGACACAACAGACATTACTTGGCATGCCAATTGGACCATTATCAGTTTGTATCTGTAGTTCTGATGTGCCCATTGTTGCCCCTATAAACTGAAAATTTGAATGACCAGGATGTTAAAGGTAAGAGATAAGACGAAGCATGACAGAATATTGATAGGTATATACTATTTTCTACAAAAAAAAACACCAAGAGCCTTTGTAGCTCAAGTGACGTTCAGGGTTCAAATCCCACCTCCCCCAACTATTGAATTAATATATTTTAAAATTTTAAAATATAAAAAAATAAAAAAACCAAACTAGAGATAAAAGGAATCAACCTTTAAATGTTTTGCAACCTTCAAAATTCTAAAATATTCAAATGCATTAACTCTTTTATGTAATCACTAAATTCCAATAAATTCAAACTGCAACAGTTCTCGAATTGCCACTATGTCATTGGGAATCAAGAGATGAAATAGAGAAAATCAAAGTAAAGAATATTGGAAATCAACATGAAAGAAGTGGTTTGAGGCTTCCCTATTCAAAAAAATTAGAAGACCCAAACCCACACCCCCCCCCCCTCCATTTTTTCTCTCCTTCAAGGATTGAGGCTTCCCTCAACAGTTAAAAATTTAAGGTTTGTGATATTAGTCAAATGGCCCAAAATATAGAAAGGAACAGCAAAGACAAAGAGGTCTCTTGATCAAAATGATTATATAGATTAGGCATTTCCTTTAAGTATATATATTGGTATCCAAGTCCCATGTGATAGCATATTTTAACCAGAATTGAAATCAATCTTTGTTCCCTTTGTCATTCTTTTTACCCTTGTAGTGGATAAGTTGTAGGGGACCACGACTCATTGATGTTGGCTTCAACTGAAAAAGGCTGAGGTTTGACAACAGATGCCTTTCCATCTGTGTCACTTCCATGGAGGTCCATGCAATGACTAGGTTTAGGTAGCTCAAGAACATCTTAATAGCTATGGATGTTTGAATTTCTGCATCTTTAACGATACGGAGCAGCAATATCATTGTTAGTTTGTTACCCTCTGTGTTTGACACAAATATATTGTACTAGCCAGCAGCATTTGAGCTTATTTGATGTAATAAAAAATTGCAAAATAAAAGTAAAATCAGAGGTAACGTAACAATGAAGATGAAGTGCCTCTGTATCTATCTAGAAAGATCTCTCGTATGCAAGAAAATTAGTTATCCAAAATGGACCTACTCCTCAGCTCCATATTCACCAAAAGTACTCAGCCATCTTGATCTGATAATATCAAGAAAATACGTCCTTGGACCACATATGGTATTAATATAACCAAACACAGTTAGATGATGATTAATTTCATGGGTCATTCAACAACATTAATGATGGAGTCTTGGAAGGTAATGATGAGGAGTTGTAGGTATGGAACTGCATGGGGAGCAGGGCCAGCCTGTATTCTATGGTGCATTTAGAGAGAAAGAAATCAACAGATATTTGAGGGGGAGGAGATGGCTATATCGAATCAAGTTTCTTTTGTTGAAAACTCTCTTCAAATGGGTGACACACTCTCCTACTATCTCAACCTTTTCTCTGATGGAGTTTTTAGACTCTTTGCACTTGTATCACTAATCTTTCAGCTTCCTTTTCTTTCTTTCATTTCATTCTATTTTTCAAATCTATGTATACTTCCTGTATATTACTTATAATATTTTAAAAAATATATACATACACACACACTAATGAGTTGCTCAACATCTTGTTATGATGCATACCAAATGGCAAAATAAATGAAACTTTAAAGGAGAGTTCATTTATAAAACATCCATTAATTTAATTTGTTCCAACGGATATTGAGTTCACTATAATCGAAAGCAACGGTCACTACGGATTCATATTCATTATTATTATTATGTTCCCTTTATTATTGATATGTCTATCAATATTTTGGATGATTCAAGAGCACAAGGTTCATATGTCGCTTTAGTGGTATTGCAAAGCTATTGAAATATCGAGAAACAACAATAATAGAATCATAATCAATAATTTCATAAAAAAAGGTAAGAAGAAATTTCAAGCTTCCATAATCTTCACCATGTAAGCTAGATATATGAGTTGCTCAATCCAATCATCATGAGCAATATAGAAGCATATGCAATCCAAATATGGTTTGTATAAATATAGAAGAAGAGATGAAAAAGAAATTGCAAAATAGAACTAACCTTAGTAACATTAGGATGTTCCAGCTTATGCCAGACAGCAACTTCTTGAGTAAAATCTGCCCTTAATGTAGCAATCTCAGATTCAGTCCTATGGCCCTCCTCACCCCAATCGAGCATTTTAACTGATGATCAAGAAAAAAAAAAAAAAAAACCCAGAAAACCACTGTTAATGACTTTTTTTTTCCTTAGATTTGCTGGGTAATATTTTTAGTCATCTGTAACAAATGCAACCCAGTGAACCCACTCAACATAACAAACATAATGAAAGTGGCTTAGATAATATTACACAGAAACCAAATAGATCTTCGTTTTATTAAATTAAGATATTTAAAAAACCAAAATTTTAATCTTTGGATAACATACTATTTTAGAATTGTTGTTTTTCTTAGCTGATAAGACTTAAACCAACAGCTGTGATCACATGAAAATACAGAAATACAACAACATCATCATCAACCAAGCAATTGCAATCACCAGCAAAATTCAACCCAAGCCCGTGTGTGAGTCACGGATTTCATAAGAGTACATTCATTTACAATAGCCAATTGTTGTTTACTTTCATAAGAGTCGATTGAATTCAGTTATAGAGATTAAAAATTTGTTCTAAAAAGAAAAGTAGCAAAAGTAACCAGAATGGTCCCCCTAATCCAAATGGGACCAACCCCAAATTAAAATATACTATCAAAATCAACCAAATTGATCAAACAAAAGCACATGCATTTATGCAAAAACCAAGTTGGAATCAGTTCAATAGTCCAACAATCAAGAAACTATGACATATAATGTAAAACAAAAACAAGAAAAAACAGTTTTCCTAAAGCAGAATATACTCTGGAAATAAATGAAAATAGTAAAAACATCAGCAAACAAAAAAAAAAAGTCAAAAAAGAAAAAAAAAAAAGAAGAGCTGGGTTTTGATGGGAGGAAAAAGAAATCTCAAAAAATGGAGTTTTCAAACCAAACCCAATTGAAAAAAATTGAACTTTTTCTCTTTGGTTGAGTAAAGTTAAAAACTTTTTGAGACAGAGTTCAAACAATCAAAGAAAAACATAAAAGGTCAAAATAACAAAGTGGTTGAGAGAAAGAGAGTGACCAGCGACATCAAGGCCGTCGTAGATGCCACGGTGGACGGTGCCGAAGGTCCCACGAGCAATGGCAGACTTGATGGTGAGCTTAGAGGGGTCGATCTCCCACTCTTTCCTCTCTTTCTTCACAACCTTTGTGGCGGTAGTGGTGGTGGTGATAAGGTTAAGACCATTATTATTAGTACTTAGAATACTACTACTATTGTTGCTGTTGTTGTTAATGAAAGTACTATCTTCTTCTTTTTTCTTGTTCTTCTCCATAGTCCACGCTCTGTTGAGGTGTCTCTCGAGCTGTTCATCCAAGCTTTTCAAATCAATCTGATCTGCACGAACAAACCCATCACTGCTTTTCTCCATCTTTTGCTTTTTTTGTGTGTGTGAGAGAGAGACAGAGAGATCAGAGCAGAGTCAGTGAGTGCTGAGCTAAGCTTGGCTTGGTTTTTGTACTTTCACTATGAAGCTGTTGTTGTTGGTGGTGGTATTTCTGAGAGTTCTGGTTTTTCTTTCTACAAATATAAATAATAAATAATTAATATGTAATTGAATAAATTAATATGTAATTTTTTTAGTTAAATTAATTAAAGTATTTTTTTTTATTAGTATTTTCTTCTACAATTCATCATCCATGTGGGCACATGGAACTGCCTGACCGCAACGTGTGCTTCTGACCCACTAGGGTGTCTCTCTCCCTATTTACGTTTTTTTTTTTTTTTCAAAAACAAAAATTTATTGAGGATAGGATATATACTGCATGATATAAATTGAGTAATATTAGATATCGAGAAAAAAAAAACACATAGTTATATTAAATTTAATTAATTGTTTAGATTGCATTAGTTAATGATTCAATGAATTTCTTTATTTTTCCAAAAAAAAAATTTGATTGAGGATTGGATATACTATTTGATATGAATTGAGTAAAAGAAATGATATGTCCACAACATTTTTACAACAAATTCTAAGTGGTAGGTTGTTACTAGTCGTTATTGTTGGGGCAAAAAAGTAATTTTCGTATTAGGTTTAAATTTGAACCAATAACAACTAGCCACATGTGATTTGTTGTAAAAATATTGTGAACATAGCATCTCTCATTAAGTAATATTATATATAAAAAAAACACATAATTATATTAAATTTAATTAATTTTTTAAACTGCATTGGTGAATGATTCAATGAATATATTTTATCTAAAAATATCATTCAATGTAACAATGTATTTGAATTTAGTTTTAAAGAAAAAAATCTTTCATGATCCTCTAGTTAAGATTAAGTTTTATCTGATATTTAAATAGCTATAATGGTGGAATGAAGAAATTTGAATTCTTGACGTCCTCAAAAATAAGAGCAAGCAATTGCTACGAAACTTCAAGGATTTTGGAAAAGATTTAGTTTTATATATATAGCTCATTTACTTTCTTTTTTTAGACGAAATATAACACATTTACTTAAAGTAAGATGTTATACATTTTTTTTAGAATGAATACAGTTAATGACTCTCTAATAATAGTGCTTATAAAAAAAAATAAAAAATATCTAATAATAGTGGCTCTTTTTTGACGTCCTAAAATTGGGAATTTTAGATATTGAAGTAATTATTTTCTTGCCTAGAGTTTTGTACTTTTATTACATTACATGATCTAATTTTTAAAGAGAACTAGATTCATATTCTCCATTTTTTAAGATATTCTTTTCTTTTATTGTGACTATCAATTAAATTAAAAAATATGTACATTCTCAACAAAAAAAAAAATTAAAAAAACATGTACTATGACAGAGAGTATTTTTCTCATGGATCATCCAATTTGTTGATATTGATTATTGAGTTTAATTTAAATTATTGAATAAGACAACAGATTTCAATGAATTAATTAAGCTGAATCATTTTGTTATTGTTGGAGTAAGATTCGTGAATCAGTGTTGAATCGGTGGAGGAAATGAAAATGCAACGTGCATCGAACATAATAACTACCTTATTAAAAGAATAGTAGATTCATTGTTGAAAGAGGCCTTCTAATAAATTTCTTATGCCAAACACTTAAAATAATTAGTGCCTTAAAAAAAAAAAAAAGGTGCTACGTCCACAACATTTTTACAACAAATCATAAGTGGTTAGTTGTTATTGGTTCAAATGTGAACCTAACACTAAGATTACTTTTTTGCCCCAACAATAACAACCAGTAACATCCTGCCACTTAGGATTTGTTGTAAAAATGTTGTGGACATATCATTTCTCTAAAAAAAATGAGTTGCTTACCTTTTTTCTTTTTCTTTTTTTTTTGTAATTTTAAGCAGATTTGAATGTAAAACCCTTTTCTGTCAACAAAAAATTTTAATAACTGAGTTCATCGAAACACATAAGTTCTTGCTTAATGTTATTAGTTAAGAATCAAAACCCGTCAATGATGAATGGATTAGATTAATGTTATTCGTTAAATGAAAATAATAATAATAATGAAGCCGGTAACCTTTTGAGCCATGCCATGTGGTAAACATCGAATTGCTTATCAAATTGATCAATAATCTTGGTCAAAGTGACATTAATCTATAAAATTGATCCATAATGGAAATAATCTAATGTTAATTGTGTCAATTGAGTGAAGTTAATCCAATTAATATAATATAATCTATAAAACTGATCCCTCAAATTAATAATTCATAGAGTTGTTAGTGATAATATAGTCTAACAATACCAACCTTATTTAGTATGTTTTAGTTCAGGTAGTCAAATTCCCTTATTTATAATTAACATTTAACAGAATAAATTATAAATTTGAGATTCTTTATTGTTTACAAAAGATATTATTTTAGTCAATAGTCATATAAGAGATATTAATCATAAGTTAGTATGATCACACACTACAAAATCTTGTGGTTGGAGAGAGAGAGAAAAATGAACTAACAATAGGGAAAGTTTAACCTTGTAACTCAATTGGTTGGACATATCTTAAAATTTCAAACCGAGATATCTAAATTTTAAATTTCCTTACCCTTAGTTTCAAAAAAAATTTCCTCACCCTTAATTATTAATGTATAAAAATTTAAATAATATTAAAAAATTTAAATTTAAATTTTTTTAAAAAGCACGTAATGGGGAGTTAGAAGAGAAGTATTTGGAATGTATTGAAGGATGCGGATAATATTTCAAACTTTCAGTTAGAGTTTAATCCTCCACAATATTTTCTACAATATTTTAGTAGTAATTTGTTAAGATAACAAGTTGTAAGCAACATTACTTTCAAATGAACTCATTAATGACATCACTATTACTCCTGTGGGGAGTAAAAAGACCATGATGGGTATATGGGCCTTTTGGGCCGTGCTAAGGAAGGCCGACCTGCTCTTGAGTTTAGAACTTGTTAATACTACGGGTCGGCCCATAAGCCGAGGATCCGAGGATCCAGCCGAGGGTGAATTTCTCTTCGGACGGACACCGGAGAACCCGGGACTTCATGATAAACGTTAGGCAATGACATGGTCAAAACCAATGGATAAAAGGGGTAAACCCTTGAATGTCCTAGAAGCACCGATGTTAGAGAAACACCAAGGATAAAGGCTGTCACCTCCACATTAAAGACCCTGCACCTACCACCCTGGCCGCATTAATGGGGAAGTGACACCTGAACAGTGGAAGGGAAACTTCTGGTTACTATTCAAAGGCACTGAGAAAAGAAATATCTAGGCTAAGGGGGAGTAGGGGCAACACGTGTACAAACTATCAAAAAGAGGAGTATTTAAGGAGCAACTTAGAACAGAAAGGGGGATCCCTTTTTTGTAACCTAAAAGAAAGAGAAAAAAGAGAGAGAAATAATATAAGAACAGTTCTCGGCTTACGTCCGAGCAGGTTGACTTACAGTATTCCTTGTTGTTTTCAAGTGTCTACAATCTTTGGCTTGTCATTTAATCCTCAAACACTTTTAACCTGGGTTTCAAGTCCACGCTCTACAAATTATATTGTTTAAGGCTCATTGGGCCTGAGCCCGTAACTGTTCTTAGGGCCAGGTGCAATTGTGCACTTACAATTGGCGCCGTCTGTGGGAAATCTAGTCTAGAAGAGGCAGGGATACTATGGCAGGCTTAGGTGCTCACCATGCTGAGTCACAGGGATCACAGCCGGAAGACCATTTCGAACGTCTTGAACATCGAAGGGATCGTGAGGGGAGCGTCCATACAGAATATCCAGGTGCTAGCCATATTCATGAAGGGGGTAGCACTACCCACGATGAGGGTTCTAAATCCATGCAGAAGGAAATCAACCGTTTAAAGAGAAAGCTACGCCGCGCCAAGCGTAGGTTTTCACCGTCCTCATCTAATTCTTCCTCAGAAGAGGATAGGGGAGGCGCTACGGCTCAAGGTCGCGCTTCTCCCACCGGTGCAACATCCTCCGGTGAGAAGGGCGACCGGCCAACTCGCGAACGTAAGAAGCCTCGTTCTAGGGGCTTAGGCAACGATGCTATGAGTAGGGCGTTGCACCGGCTCTCCAAATCTCCATTTGCACGGAGGATTGAGAAAGGAAGGCTTCCCGAAGGTTTACCCGGCCACTTTCACCATCTACAATGGCCGGATCGATCCGGTGGAGCATGTGAGTCACTTTAACCAGAGGATGGCGGTGCACTTTCACAATGAAACAACGATGTGCAAAGTTTTCCCCTAGCACAGGACCCGTTGCTATGAGGTGGTTCAACGGCCTTAAGTCGGGGTCTATAAGTTCGTTTGGGGAGCTTACTAGGGCATTCGCTTCACGGTTCATTACGTGTAGCGAGTACCTCGGCCATTGGACTCGGCCGTTATCCATGACCATGAGGGAAGGGGAGACGTTGAAAGCATACTCCGATCGTTACCGGGAGATGTTTAATGAAATAGATGGCGACTTTGATGAGGTGGCGCTTAATACCTTTAAGGTAGGCCTCCCTACCGATCACGACACGAGAAAGTCTTTGACTAAAAAAGCTGTTCGCGTGTACGTCGCCTCGTGGACCGTATTGACGAGTATAAGAGAGTGGAGGAAGACCAACGGCAAGGAAAGGGAAAGGAGAAGGTTATCCCGCAGAGAAGAGATTTCGGGTCGGACGGATATCACAATAACGGGCCGAGGAGAGATTACGTTGGACGGTCCGCCTCGGCGGCCCTCGGGGCCGTGAACACCGTATTCGGGAACCGGTACATCGCCTGCCGGAGAAAGTTCGTAAGGAACCCTTCTTTAAATGACCGATAAGATGGCAGGAGACCCCGCGAAGAGGAATCACAACCTCTTTTGCCGCACCACCGGGATGTGGGCCACTCTACCGAGAACTGTCGGAGACCGTAGAACCATCTCGAGCAGTGCTCGTCGGTGAGGGAAAGTTAAAGCAGGACACTTGTGTCGGCCCACCGGGCGGTCGATCAAGTTGGCTCAAACAACCGGAGGAACAATACATCTCGGCCGGCATTGGGAACAATTAATGTTATCTTCGGCTGCCCCAGCAGGACCGGCTCGGGTCCCACTAGGGTGATGGGCGGTTTCCGTCCATCCACAGACCGAGGATGTGGGTCACAGGCCGAAGAGGTTGAAGGGCACTTTGCCCGTCTTAGATTTCTCGGAGGAGGATAAGGTAGGGACTATCCAGCCCCACGACGATGCTCTTGTGGTTACCCTCAGAATAGGGAACTATGACGTGAGAAGGGTGATGAAAGACCAGGGCAGCGGTGCAGATATCATGTACCCTGATCTATTTAAGGGGTTAAGGTTGAAGTTGGAAGACCTTACTCCTTATGATTCGCCACTTATAAGCTTTGAAGGGAGAGCCGTTGTGCCGAAGGGACAGATCCGTTTGCCCGTTCAATCCGGCTCAGAAACGCTGGAGGTGGACTTCATCGTGGTTGATGCGTACTCTCCATATACAGCCATTCTTGCCAGGCCTTGGCTACATGCGCTCGGAGCCGTCTCCTCTACCTTACATGTTAAAGTTAAATTCCCCTCGGGGGAATGTGTTGAGGAAATCCTCGGCAGCCAATCGGTAGCCAGGCAGTGCATATCGGCTGCAGTACTGCATCAAACAGAAACCGAGTCTTCGGCTTTGGTCACCAAAGACTTATAGCAGTTAACGGCTCCTGATTCATCTAGAATGGTGACAGGAGATGAGACACATTGCGAGGGATTAGAGAAGTTTCCAGTGGCCGATGACCCAGAGAGATTCTTCCAAGTCGGTGTACTTTTGCCACACCAAGAGAAGATGGAATTGTTAGAATTCTTGAAGGATAACGTTGATGTTTTTGCATGGGATCCTTATGAAGCTCCAGGCGTGGACCCGGGCTTTATTTGTCATCACTTAAATGTCAACCCAGCCATTATTCCGAGAAGGCAGCCACCTCGGCGCTCTTCCAGGGAACATTCCGAGGCTGTGAAGGAAGAGGTGCTTAAACTCAAGAGGGCTGGGGCTATCAAAGAAGTTTTCTACCCTGAGTGGTTGGCCCATACAGTCGTCGTTAAAAAGAAAAACGGAACGTGGAAGGTATGTGTGGACTTTACTGATCTGAACAAGGCCTGCCCTAAAGATTCGTTCCCAATGCCACGTATTGATCAACTGGTGGATGCCACTGTCGGACATCCTCGGATGAGTTTCTTAGACGCCTTCCAGGATTATCACCAGATTCCCTTGGCACTAGAGGATCAGGAGAAGACTGCCTTCATTACACCGACGGGGAATTACCATTATAAGGTCATGCCATTCGGTTTGAAGAATGTTGGGGCTACCTATCAAAGGATGATGACCAGAATGTTCGAACAGCAAATGGGGAAAACCATTGAAGTATACGTTGACGATATGGTGGTGAAAAGCAAAACAATACCCTCACACGTGAAAAATTTGGCCGACACTTTTCAGATACTGAGAAGGTACAAGTTGCGCCTCAACGCCTCAAAATGCTCTTTCGGCGTGGGGTCTGGAAAGTTCTTGGGATACATGATTACTCATAGAGGCATAGAGGTAAATCCAGTGTAGGTCAAGGCTATTCAGGACTTGCAGTCTCCTCGGAACCCAAAAGAAATTCAAAAGTTGACGGGAATGATTGCCGCTTTGAACAGGTTCATCTCTCGGTCAGCTGACCGGTGTCGTCCTTTCTTCCAACTGTTGAATAAGTGGAAAGGGTTTCAATGGACCGAGGACTGCGAGTTAGCTTTTCAACAGCTCAAGCAATATCTTTCTCGGCCACCCATTCGTTTGTCTCGTCCGAGGCGCACGAGATTTTGTTTGCTTATCCGCGGTGGCCGTCCACGCGGTTAGCTCCGGTCCTCGATAAGAGATGATAACGGGGTGCAAAGACCGGTATATTATGTTAGTAAATCTTTGGGTGATGCCGAGGTGCGTTATCAACCCTCGAGAAAGCGCTCCCGGCCGTGGTTCATGCCACGCGAAAGCTTCCCCATTATTTTCGGTCACACGGTGGTTGTTCGACCCGTTGCCCCTTAAGGCGGTCTTTGCGTAGCGGCCGACTACTCGGGAAGGATAACAAAGTGGGGGACCATCCTAGGGGCTTTTGACGTTAAGTACAAGCCTCGCACCTCGGTGAAGGGCCAGGTTCGGCCCGACTTGGTGGCGGAATTTGCCGAGCCATTACTGGAAGAAACTCTAAAAGAAGCACACATGGATGAAAAATCAGTTGGTGTGATTACAGCTGCCATGCCTCCGATTTGGAAAGTGTATGTGGATGGGGCGGCTAATCAGAGAGGATCTGGTGTTGGACTTGTTCTAACATCCCCAGAGGGAATTGTCTTCGAAAAATCTTTGAGATTGGCGTTCTCGGCTACTAACAATGAGGCCGAATACGAAGCGGTCTTGGTAGGCATGAAAATGGTGCATAGAATGGGTGGAAAAGAAATCCATATCTTCTCGGACTCTCAACTGGTGGTCGGCCAGGTCACGGGAACCATGGAGGCTAGAGATCTAAGGATGCAGGAATATTTGGCCTAGATCAAATGCCAGCAAACTGAATTTGACTCCTTCGCCTTAACCCATATCTCTCGGAGCGGGAACACCCATGCAGACTCCTTAGCCACGCTGGCAACGTCCTCGGCTCAAGGTTTACCTAGGGTTATCCTCGTTGAGGATTTACTAGAACCCTCTCTTGTCATTACCAACGCGCCTCGCATCCATCTAATAAGGCCTGGACCTAGTTGGATCGACCCGGTCATATCTTTTCTTAGGAATGATGTCCTTCCTGAGGACAAATCTGAAGCAGATAAGATACGCCGAAAGGCGCCACGTTTCTGGTTGTCCGAGGACCGAGCGTACAAACGATCCTTTTCAGGACCGTACTTGTTGTGTGTACACCCTGATTCAACGGAAGGGCTTCTAGAGGAATTGCATGAAGGGATTTGTGGCAGCCACACTGGGGGAAGATCCTTAGCCCACAGAGCCCTGACTCAGGGTTATTGGTGGCCCAATATGCAAAGAGAGGCCCAAGATTATGCCAGGAAATGTGATCAGTGTCAGAGGTTTGCTCCTAATATTCATCAACCTGGAGGATTTCTTAACCCCCTTTCCAGTCCTTGGCCCTTCGCACAGTGGGGACTAGACATAGTTGGGCCATTTTCGAGGGCAACAGGCAATAAAAGATGGCTTCTCGTGGGAACAGACTATTTTACTAAATGGGTTGAGGCCGAGCCCTTAGCAAATATAAGAGATATTGAAAAACATCGTTACCAGATTCGGTATACCACACACACTCATCTCAGACAATGGTGTTCAGTTCGACAGTAAGGCTTTTAGGAAGTATTGTGGTGACATGGGTATCATAAATAGGTATTCCACCCCAGCTTATCCTCGAGGAAATGGGCAAGCCGAGGCCGTTAACAAAGTCATTGTCAGTGGGCGAAGAAAAGGTTGGATGATGCGAAAGGCAGATGGGTAGAAGAGCTCCCTCATGTTCTGTGGACGTATTAGACCACACCGCGCAGGTCCACTGGAGAAACTCCATTCTCTATGACTTATGGAGCCGAGGCGGTGATACCTCTGGGATCTGGTTTTCCCATCCTAAAGACCAGCTCCTTTAGCCCGGAGAATAACAATGGACTCTTGGAAAAAAGCCTAGATTTGCTTGAGGAACGGCGCGAGGCAGCAATGGTCCAAATGGCTTATTATCAACAGAAGCTAAAACGGGAATATGACGCCCACGTGAGGCTAAGGCCACTTGCACCTGGTGATCTCGTACTAAGAAAAGTTGTGGGCACCTCTAAGAACCCAGCTTGGGGTAAGTTAGGACCCAACTGGGAAGGCCCCTACCGCATTGTTTCAGTAGCAGGCATAGGGTCATATCGGCTAGCTGACCTAGATGAAAGAATTGTACCACGCCCATGGAATGTAAATAATCTTAGAAGATATTATTATTAATAAAATGTGCTTTTATCAGTGAACATTTCAAAGTTATGACTACCTCTGACGCATGAAGTTACTGATCTTAAGAATCAAACAGAAACTTGGTTAAGTGCAGTCCTCGGACCACAAACCTCGTGGAAATTGATGTCTTGTCATTTGTTAAACAGAACCTTAGTTATGCCGGGTCTTCGGGCCTCCTACTTTGGGGAAATTAACATTTGAAGTTACTGATCTTAAGAATCAAACAGAAACTTGGTTAAGTGTAGTCCTCGGACCACAAACCTCGTGGAAATTGATGTCTTGTCATTTGTTAAACGAAACCTTAGTTATGTCGGGTCTTCGGGCCTCCTACTTTGGGGAAATTAACATTTGAAGTTACTGATCTTAAGAATCAAACAGAAACTTGGTTAAGTGCAGTCCTCGGACCACAAACCTCGTGGAAATTGATGTCTTGTCATTTGTTAAACAGAACCTTAGTTATGCCGGGTCTTCGGACCTCCTACTTTGGGGAAATTAACATTTGAAGTTACTGATCTTAAGAATCAAATAGAAACTTGGTTAAGTGCAGTCATCGGACCACAAACCTTGTGGAAATTGATGTCTTGTCATTTGTTAAACAGAACCTTAGTTATGCTGGGTCCTTGGACCTCCTACTTTGGACAAATTGACATTTAAACTTATTGATCTTAAAAACCAATGGGAAATTGTTTAGGTCTTGTCCTCGGACCACAAACTTGATTAAAGTTAATTTCTCATTGCGCCTGGAAATTAGTGCCTTACTGGTCATTAACTCGGATCTTAAGTTTTATATCTTTAAGTGTTAAGCAAATTTGTGTAAGGAATGGTCCTCGGACCTTACATCCTACTAGAAACGGTGCTATACATTACAAGGGTTTGATCGTTATATGAGGTCTTTTCTTCTTTTAAATCAAGGCATTGTTTAAATATCTCAAACATGTCACCTTCTGTTAAGTCTTTAATAACATGCGCATGATTATGAGGAAAATATGAGTGTGCAATCCTTGGAGTTAGATTTGTTTATTCTGAGAAACTTTTGCTATGTATTAATGGGAAACTTTTGCGATAAGTATAAAAAGAATAAAGTAAAAACAGATGCAACACGAGTGAAAATCAAATAAAGTTGTTCTTCATTAATCATTTGGACATGTATTACATATAAAGGCTGAACATGGAAAAAGAGAAGCCCTAAGCTAGGTCCTAAGCTTTTGGAGGAGGATCTTGCCGAGAAGTGCTGGTTCCCTCTGTCTCTTTCAACTCCAACTCAAAAGGAGACAGAACATTTTTTCCTTTGTCTGCTACTTTCGTTGCAGAGACATTGGATTCCATGGCTTGGCTAAGACCCTTCTCGGCATCTCCGCCTCCTTCCTTGTCTTTGTTGGAACACGAAGGTTCTGTAGGATCTGGAATTGGCTTCAGGACCATGGGAGGAAGAGCAGGAAGAGTTGTCTCAGGGGTAGGATTAGCAGCAGGAGCCTCTTCAATCTCCTGTATCTCCAAAGGAAGCCAAACGTTCTCGGACTTCCTCAGATCCGAAGATAGAGGAACTCCTGCTACGTTTAAAGCTTCCCCCCAAACTTTCTGACAGTACTCCCGGCACAAGGCCGCGAAGTCCTCTGTTAGCTGCTCCTCGGTGGTTGCTACCCCTTCCTCGAAGCTCGCCTGCTTGGCAGCTTGTAAAGAGAGTTGGAATGAGCTGGCTTCTTCCTTCATCAGCGCAAGTTCTTTTTCCAAATCCGAGCATTCCCGTTGGACTCGGGCGATCTCATCATCTTTTTCGCGAAGGAGCTTGCGCTGCCCTTCTATCTGGGTCTTCATAGTCTTCAAGTTTGACTCGACCCCATTTTTCTCTCTCCTCAGCTCAGCCACCTCCGAGGTAAGTTTTTCATTCTCAGCAAGAGCTGTGCCCAAGGACTTCTCTGTCTCCAGCCTAGTCTCCAACTCGGTCTTGGCCTTCTTCCGAGTGTCTTCTATAAATTTCTCGGCCACGAAGACCTCCTGAATGGCCTGTAACAAAGTGTGATGAAATCAGGAATAGTAAACAAACTTATGAATATTGTTAAAAGTGGAATCTTCTTAAAAAGATTAAAATTACCAGCGCTAGATCCCTTTTTAAAGAAAGGAATAGTTGTGGCTGGCTCATTTTTTCCAAGGTCTCCATATCCTTGGGCAGCAGAAGGGGGCGCTCCAACACTTCGGCCAAGTGATGGGTATGGCCTTGTTAAACCGCCCTTATACTGGATTGGCAGGAGATGGGTGCGCCGTCCAGTCTTAAGTCGGGGGACCAGGTGGTCGGTGCTCGGCGCACTTCGGCCTCGCCCCTGATTTCCCCGCTTTCAACAGAGCGGGCCCTACCCTTGCCCTTGTCCAGCTTCTGCTGCTGAACCAGTGGGAGTTGTTGTCGTGGTTTCTTGGGGTCCTTACTGATCGTCCCCTCAATATCCCCCTTTCTCTTCTTCTTGGGATCCTCGGCTGGAAGTTTTGGCTCAGCTAGAGGAGGGGGAGGTGGCAAAGATGGGAGAACTTGGGACGTCCCCGTCTTTTTCTCCATAACCTTCGCAGCTACGTCATTGGTTAGGAGACCGCTTCATCCCGCCCATATCTTCCTCGGATTCGTCCTCGGGTAGGGCAACTACAAACCCTGCGATTCCAGAGGCCTCGGTGGCTTCTTCCTCCTCGTCGGAAAGTACGACGAACTGATTCCCTCGAGGTTTCTCGGTGTCTTCAAGTTGGAATTGATCTATCTCTTCGTCAAGCGTGTGCGAGGAAGACACCTGCTCTTCGGGAACAACAGTTGCCTGAGAGTGCACGGCGAGGGGGGTTGCCGCAATGGGCTGTCCGTATAAAACGGTGTCAGGGGCGTCAGGGAGCTCGCGGTTGTCCAAAAAGTGGGGCCGGGCTACGTTTATTCTCTTTCGTCTTCGGTCACCCGCAATTATGGCGTTCTCTATCTCTGGAAGTCCGAGGATATGGGAGTGTACCCCGAGAATGAGATGAGCAGCCCTGAGTTGCAAGTCTTCGCTAACGAACACCTCGGAGCGACGTACTCGGTTTAGGTCTGCGATGTTACAGTGACTCAAACGAGGGCGCACGTGTTGCTTATCTGCAAAAAAGACGTCAAAACAAACAAACAAGCCTGATCAGATTCGCAGAGGATATGCAATAAGTTTAAGTAATTATGAATACTCATTTTTGTGTGTGTTAGAGGAAGTTGTGTTGTGGGGAGATTAATCCCATGGCATCGCACTGGGTCCCCCCACTCAAGGCCCAGGCGATGGAGGCCGTCGTGCCGGTTTCCGAGACGATCGTGTGGTCGTCCTTCATGCCTTTGTTGGATTTGGGCGGACGGAGATTAACCTAACGTCTCTAGAACGAGAATTATTGGAGTTACCTACATTTTATAGTTTTTGGGACTCGTACATAAAATCGACATCATGCCGGAGAGGTTTAGACCCATTTGCTCGTTTAGAGCATCGACGCTACCCAAAACTCTAAAAACATTTGGGAGGCACCGGACGGGACACAACCGGTGGTTGCGAAGGTACTCCCTAGTTACGGGTTTCATTGGGAGGGTCATCCCACCCTCTATAAAGGCTATCATTGGGATGATAACCTCTCCCTCTTTCCTAGAATCGGCGATGGCTTCCGCCGACAATATTCTAGACCTACGTCGGCGGGAATACGGTACTTGGCCCTAAAGCCTTCCATCCCCGGCGGTATCAACTAGACACTTGAATCTTCCCATTACGGATGAACGAAAGATCAAACTCTAGAGGGAGAATGCTTATAGTGATGTACCGAGGACAAGGACCGAGGAGAAAGGGTTAAGAATAGAAAGAACAAGAACTTACAAAGTTGAAGGTGTGCAAATTCCCACGGTTTTCTGCAGGTAAAGTATGATGGTTGATGTTTTGATGGGATTAACCCCTGGTGAATTAAATGAAGGCGCAAGTTCCCGAAGCGTCACTGCGTGCGGAAAAGCGGCCTCGAAATTATATTTGTCCCGCCCAAATTTTCGTGGAGTAACGAGAGCCGTTGGATGCCCATCTCGCCGTTGAACGTGGGGGACAAAGTGTAACTTGCAGTAATAAATGCGCGCGTTTTTTAAAATAAAACCGCCAAGTGGCATCTTCTGGGACGCGAAACGATTTCCACGCGTGCCATCACTCACAAAGTGTGTGGAGTAGGTTCTCGTCAGATCAAAACCCTATTTTTCTCCTCGGACGTCGAAAATTAGAGTTTTAAGGGGCTATTGTGGGGAGTAAAAAGACCCTGATGGGTATATGGGCCTTTTGGGCCGTGCTAAGGAAGGCCGACTTGCTCTTGAGTTTAGAACTTGTTAGTACTACGGGTCGGCCCATAAGCCGAGGATCCGAGGATCCAGCCGAGGGTGAATTTCTCTTCGGACGGACACCGGAGAACCCGGGACTTCATGATAAACGTTAGGCAATGACATGGTCAAAACCAATGGATAAAAGGGGTAGTAAACCCTTGAATGTCCTAGAAGCACCGATGTTAGAGAAACACCAAGGATAAAGGCTGTCACCTCCACATTAAAGACCCTGCACCTACCACCCTGGCCGCATTAATGGGGAAGTGACACCTGAACAGTGGAAGGGAAACTTCTGGTTACTATTCAAAGGCACTAAGAAAAGAAATATCTAGGCTAAGGGGGAGTAGGGGCAACACGTGTACAAAGTATCAAAAAGAGGAGTATTTAAGGAGCAACTTAGAACAGAAAAGGGGATCCCTTTTTTGTAACCTAAAAGAAAGAGAAAAAAGAGAGAAAAATAATATAAGAACAGTTCTCGGCTTACGTCCGAGCAGGTTGACTTACAGTATTCCTTGTTGTTTTCAAGTGTCTACAATCTTTGGCTTGTCATTTAATCCTCAAACACTTCTAACCTGGGTTTCAAGTCCACGCTCTACAAATTATATTGTTTAAGGCTCATTGGGCCTGAGCCCGTAACTGTTCTTGGGGCCAGGTGCAATTGTGCACTTACAACTCCTATTAAACATCAATCACAAGTCACAACCGACCAATATTTTATTTAGAGCAATACTAGTGAAACGTTTTTTTCTTCACAATCTTCTTAATAGCAATTTATTAAAATGACAAGTAATTAGAGCAACATCACTTTCATATAAACTCATTAATGATATTACTATTATTAAATATCAATCACAACCGACCAATAATTTATTTACGTTATGTTTGTTTCGACATTAACATTTTCTAGAAAATGAATCATTTTCTAAAAAAAAATTTCTAGAAAATTATCTAATATTTTTTATATTTGGTAGCAATTTTAAAATAAATTGGAAAACTTTCTTTTGACTTCTCATATTTAGCTTTACATGAGATATAATTGTTTTCTTTATTTAACTTCATGTAAGATAGAGTTGTTTTCTTGAAAATTTGAGTGGAAAACAATTTTATCACATGCTAAGCTAAATAAGGAAGGTTTAAAAGATAATTTTCTTTTGGACCTATTTTTTCTGATACAACCAAACATTGAAAATGCGAAAAATTCTCTTCACATAAAATTTTTCATTGAAACAAATGTGGTGACACGATTTTTTTTCCACAATCTTTTTAATGGTGATTTCTTAAGATAATAAATTGTGATTAGAACAACATCACTTTTGCATGAATTCATTAATGATATTACTATTATTAAACTTCATTCACAACCGACCAAATTATGAGGAAAAATTTTATTTAAAAATTGCATCCATAAACTTCTTAATTTCATTAATTCTGCTTCTTGAAGAAGGCTACTCCTTTTTTAAACCTCCAGATGTAGGACTTATGGGTTTATGGTTAATGTAATTTTTAAACCTGTATATCTATCTGCCTTTTTAAGAGTTGTTTTGTTTGATACTAGAAAGCAAAAACATAAAGAAAGTTGAAGTGAGCTAGCTTTTGGTCCACGTTCTGAAGTCCATAGCCATATCTTCATCAATTATTTTGCCTACCCGTAACTTTTGGTGAGCCTATTTGGACGGCAATCGCATCTCAAGCAATCAGGCTGAAAGAGAAAGACAACTTTTTTCTTTTGGATTTTAACATCAATGTTATAATTTTTTTTATATTTCTTTATTTGCTTATATTTTTTTAATGTATTTGCAGATCTATTATTATTGGTTTTATCTATCTTTTGCAAAATGGGTTTAGCTTGTATACTGGGCTGTTTTGCACTGACATGCTACAATTCAGACATATGTCCACGTTGTAAGTCCAATACAAAAAAGTACCCAACGCAAGTCATATCTTTGCAAAATCGTAATTATGTTTTAACTAGATAACAGCTTTTGTAATTTTATTCATATTTTATTAGCAAGACTCTAGTGTAAAACAGAATTTAAATTTAAACCAGTTCAAGCCTTCGTTGCACGGGTTATGTGTTGAAATTTAATCTCAGGATCATCTTCCATGTTAATTTTTTTTAGTTTAATATATTTTATTGGGTTTATTTTGACCCCAGTTAAATTAACCAAAAACTCAAGTTGATTAATTAGTCCAAATACATGCAATATTCAATTGACTTGTAACCAAGACAAGGTAACCCATGGCCAAAACCAAGGTGGTCAATACCATCTATACCGATCGGTATGGCCGGTATTTACCATTCCAGTATATGCACAAGTACCGAAACGCAGCTAATTCGTACCAGTTTAAATACCAGCCGTATCGACCGATTTCATGCGTACCGGCCAGTACAACAAAGATTTTTTTTTTTTTAAAGTTTTGTAATTTTCGAATTTTTGTAAAGGCAGATCGGTAACTTATTTGTATTATTTTTTTTCTTAGTATGAAATTAACAATTAAACTTTTTGTTTTTTATAGTGTTTTTTTTTAGTTGATGCTAAAGACTAAAACCATGAATAATTTGTCCTAAATTGAGATAATGTTTTATGGTAAATTTTTATTTTTATTATATATATATATATAAATAGTGGTAAATTCGAAATGGTACACCGGTATTGACCGGTACCAAAATACATCGTTCTGCTGGTCAAATCGGTATAGCGTCTAGTACGAGATTACCTTCAAATGCCAAAACCTCATGAATTTCTCAAAACCACATCTTTCCATCGTCTGCTTCGTAGTTCAAAACCACATCACCACAATGCATGACCCATCCAACTTTTAGTGAAAAGCCTAAAATTGCCAAACCTAGAAATTTTCTTAAAGAGAGAGAATGACTTTGAAGAATTCAAAACTTGATCGTAAAGCCCAAGTTTCCGATCCCATTGTAAAAGAAATAAAATTAACTATTAAAACTTGACTAATCTGAGAATGACCCCGAAGAATTGAAAACTTAATCATAAAACCCAAGTTTCTCATCCTATTGTAAAAGAAATAAAATTTTACTATTAAAACTTGAATAATTTACAATGTACTACTAACCTTGGAACTCCAACATTTTCTTTTTTAAATTTCTAAACACTCGTTAAGAATCATGATTCATGACTCCACTAATTAAGAATCATGATTAGTGACTCCAGAAATGTTCCATCAAATAGACTTTCATTATGCCTATTACAATAGAACAAAAAAGGATTTTCATTATGCAAAGAGAGTTGTTGAATTATTACATCCCAGCCAATTAAGATAGCTGATTTCCCAAAAGGGCTATGAATTATCAATAAAATTGAGCCCGTAAATTATTCTGTACCATAAATCTATAGCACTGCGAGATTGCGTGTTTATTGCATCAACTTATTGATAAGGTTCAAGATCTCTTATCCATCAATTGAGTTGAATTTTGACTTTGCTTCAACTATATTAAAATATTAAAAAATTCATACTATTAACATTACTGTTTGTTTGAGGTGAAAATGTTTTCTAAAATATGAGTTATTTTTTTATAAAATTATCTTATTTTTCTATATTTAGTAACAACCTTAAATAAATTTAAAAAATAATCATTGAACTTACTTTATTTAGTTTACTGTGAGATAGAGTTATTTTTCAAAAAAAAAATAGTGAAAAACAATTATATATTTTTTGTTGACAAAAAATAATTTTCCTTTGAATCATTTTTTTCTGATGCTACCAAATACTAAAAAATACAGAAAACTATCTTTAGATAAAAATTTCAATCAGAAACGAAATGAACAAATGGGCACAGTAACGTGAATAATTTTTAGAAAGTAGTAATACTGAAGAGTAATGAACATTATAATGTACAGGGCACTAGGCTACTAGCAACGTATCAAAAATATTACTATCAAGGTATCTACTTGATTACTATGGATTGTCTCACAAGTATAATCAATGCAAATTTAACAATCTGTTTACAATATAAAATTGCATCATTATGAGTTGTGTATAAAGCAATATATGGTCACATCATTGAGTTTTATATAATTTGCTACACAAAATGTCGGAAAGTTTTTGCCAATTGAAACTAAGGGCAGCAATAATTTAGAAACTCCTAGCCTATCCCTTAAGTTTTTTTTTTAATCGTTGACTTAAACCATGCATTTGGCTGGTACTAAAATTGAAAATTGACATGGACATGAAAGTGATCTTTGTTATGTAGAAGACAACTATGGAAAACATTGTGATGTGACGAATGAGTAAGAAAATTTGAGTAAAAATTATCTTCAATGGGGTATGTTGAGCTACACCAACGTACACTAAGGAAAAAGACAAAGTTATTATAATAATTTTTCTTTTCTTTTTTTGTATTTTTCCACTACTAAGAAGTAAGAAAATTGTCTACTGAGAAAAAAGAGGGAGGGCTTACCTAGGATACACATATATGGAACATAGAGGCTACAACTACAAGTGTTTGATCATAGAACATAGAAAAAAACCATAGCCATAGGTTTCAGCCAATCCAATACCTACAAGTGTTTGATAAAAAATGAAAAATTGTAAATGGAAGAAAGGATTTAGTCAAGAAAGTGACCCCAACCAATGATCCTAACTTACACATCTCATATCTCACAACATATGAGCATCACAAGTTTATGACTAGTGAGATGGGTTGGAATGGATGCATATAATTCTGTATGAGATATATACATCTTCTTGTTCAGTTTCATCCATCTAATTAGATATTGAATATTTGATCCCTTGCAAGGTCTATGCATATGGATATTTTGGGGTTAGCCTATTTCAAAATAGCTACAATCGTTTTCTAATTTCTTTTTCTTTCTTTTTTTGGTAGAGGTCATTTTCTAATATTTCCTACTAGTATTTAGGTCAAACTCTTTGAAGTGCCAATTTGGTTCAGGCTCATCTAGACCAAAATTATATGATGCATTGCCCTTTTCTTCAGGTAAGGTGGGGGGAAGACCTCTCTATAATTTTCTTGAACCAGACAAGGACCAAATAATATCAATAAACTTTGTCAAATAATTGAATTTCACTTGGTTACGAAAGAGTGTTTGGTATCCATGTTGCTAAGATTCATTGCATACTTGCATTTCTTATCAACTACAGTACAACTTTGGGTTGAATGGTGACACTGGCAGCTCTACGTTCAGTTCAAGGTGGTTACAGGACCACCCTAACCTGAATTTTTTATATATATAAATTTTAAAAATTTATGATTTTTTAATCCTTAAAAAATATTTGTGACCACTCTAAATTTTTTAAGCCCAACATAATTAAATTTGGACAAAATTTGATAACAAACTTGGGTGTAAACTAAGGCTATAACTCTACTCAATAATTTTTTTTTTATTGTACGGGAATTTTGACAAATCTACAAATAGATACATTTTTTTTCTTATATCCTTCATATTTGCAAAATTTCAAGAAGATCAAAGATTAATAGTTATGCCATCAATCAAATCTTAAAATTTCATTTTTTATAGTCTAAAATTATACATAAAAAAAAATTTATAGATCAAAACTAAACAACATATGATTAACATAAAATTTGACATGCATTTTAAGAACATAAAGATTAAAGAACATGTAATTCAACAATTTGATTTTCAAAATTGACCATTTTAATTTATTTAATGAGAGTTGTAGCCTTAGGGTATAATTAATTTTGTAACCAAATTTTTTCCTTAAACTTTAGTCCCCTTAACAATATATTAGGTCCTTACAAACAAAAAGAAAAATTCCAAGAAAATTTTTATCTAACTAAAATTTTGATAGAGATATAACTTACAATATTGGTAATGAGACTATCATACAAAAATTTCAAAATAAAAAAATTTGTAAAAAAAATTGTAAAATTTTATGTATTTGTGTGTGTGTGCACGCGCACGCTTTTAGGTCAATATATGAAGTTTTCTTTTAATTAAATTTTGTGTAACTTAAGTTTCTTAATAATCACCTTGAAAAATATTCCTAGAGCCGCCACTGAATGGTGCAATAACAAACCATAAAAGGGTTTTGCTATTGAGGCCTCCTTTTATTTTATTTATTTTGAATTGTTTTGGGTTGAATCTTTTTGGTTAGTCTATATCCCAAGCCTGCCAATGTGTAAGCACAATCCAATCACCCCGAGGGGCCAAGTTTAATCGTGTTATAGAACTACTTTGATTTTTTTATTTTTTGGGTTTGAAGTTGCAACTTCTTAGTCTCTAATACAGACTCAGGGCTGCAAATGAACTAAGTTGTTTATGAACAACTTAAGCTCGGCTTGAAAAAAAAAATGTTTATGTTTGTTTGTTTAGTAACCAAACCAAGCTCATCTTTAAGCTCAATTATTAAATAAGTCATGCTCAAACATAGTAATATTTTGGAACAAGCTCATAAACATTAGGGCTCAAATTAACTATATATAATATATGTATACTTGTCTAAAAATATATTTATATACATTTGCAATTGGGTTATATAAGTTTGTAATTTGATTCATATGATATAAAATTATTATTTGTAGTTTATTCATAACATAAACCATTCATTTGCAGTAAAAAATCATAAATTTGTGAAGGGTTGAGACATTTTAGTCACTGTTTTACTACATATATAAAAAAAGAATAACTTAATTAAATAGTTCATGAACAAGCTTGAGCTTGCTCAACAAATAAATGAACCAAACTTGAACATATAATCTTATTTGGTGATGAGCTTGAACTCCACTTATGTTTGAAATAAAATTAAATAAACAAGTCTGAACTTTTAATACTCGACTTTTCTCGTTTATAGCCCACCTCTCTCACACACCTCTTCATACTTATATTACTTGGAAATGACATCAGGCACAAAGAACATTACCACAATCCAATCACCCCAAGGAGCCAAGTTTAGTAAGTGTAATATAAGAATAACCAGATCTCAACTCTCAAGCAAGTTTGAAATAAAGCTTTCATTCTAAGGCAATAAGCTTGCTTAATTCCATAGTATGTCATTTTTTAAGGGAATTCCAAAAGTGTAATTGAAGCCTGCTAAACCTACATTCCACTCTCTCTTGATTCTTTCTCTTACTTCTCTCTTGAATTGAAATGAGCCTTAGAGTCCCCGTCAAGTTGGGATTTTATTTTTGTCTTTATAGATGTAAATTTCTTGTCTCACAATTTGGCTCGTTGGGTGGCCTTCTGTAATTAAGATGGATCTATGACTCCATCTCTTCTCTTCCTTCTTAGGTTCTTGTTTCCGAAGTTGTAGATAGATTGAGCCCTCTTTTATTTCTTCTTAATTTACTCTTATTCATTAAAAAATAAGAAAAAGAGGAGAAAGAGTTTGAAATTGCCAACCAATAATTATGAATAACAAAAAAGCCCAAACCAAATAAGTCCAAAATTGGATTGGATAAATTTGATCTGAATTAGATCTAAAACGGATTCCCAAATCCCAATTCCACAAATATTGGGTTCCACTAAGTCAAGCCTGTTGCTTTCGAGTTTCAAACTTTCAATGGGCTACAAGAGCAAAAGAGTTCAGTTTCAGTTTTGTGAACGAGTTGTACTGTATTTAGACCTAAACTAAAAAAGTATGGGGCTTAAATGACGCTAAGTAAAAGAGGGACTAAGCCCTTTCATCTTTGGAAAATCTGTGGGCTAAAAATTCAGAACAGACAGACCAGGTAGAGTTAGGTGCACTGTGCAAGCTGGGCTGAACAAATTTCACTATAACAGGGGCTAAGCCCTTTTATCTTCTGCTCCTTTTTCCTTTCTTTATCAAGGGTATTAAATGAAGGAAAAGTATGATGTAGACGTTATTTTTACGACACTTTCAGTATGAACTTTAAGTGGTAAATTGTTACTGATTCTAATTTTAATCTGCCACTTAAATTACTCATTTGTGCATTCATACAAGACAATAACAACTTACCACTTAAAATTTATTGTAAAAATATTATGAATATAGCATTTCTCTAATTGAATTCCCTCCTACTCAAAATTATCAAAATATCCTTTACCTCTATTTTTTTTAACATGATTACTCCCAGGGGTAGAGCCACATTAATTGGGCCTGAAGGGGGCACTAAATAGATATTCTCTGCCTTCTCCTCAAAAAGGGCCAAGGGGAAGGCTGCATCCCTTTCTTTTGGTAGCTCTTTTGCTTTCCCAAGGATAGTGGTAGCTGGGGCAAAACCCGCTTTCTTCGCGGAGCGAATGAGAGAGAAACTTAGAGGAAAAAACACGTTCTCTCTTTTCGAGGTCCGAAAGCGGAGAACGCACAGCATTCTCTAGGCACATAGGATCAAACGTAAAGCAGCGCTTTCTTGGCGGAGTTTTAGGCGGCAAGATACTTTAGGGCTTGTTGGAGCTGCTGAGCATAACAAATCAATATAAGAGTTCTCTCTTCTAAAAAAAAAAGTATAATAGTTATCTATTATTTTTTTTAATATATATTGATGAATACATTTTAGATACATTTAAATAGGATTAAAATTATGTACAAATATCACGAATCTAATTAATTGGAAAATCAAACACTAATGATAAACACAAGATTATTTTAACAATTGAAAAGAAAAAAGTGAATTAAAAATAAAAAATCTATCTTTTTGCTCCAACCTTACTGAAAGACCCCTACGACTTATTTTGGAGTTTGACGAAAAGGTCTCCTTCTTCGTACTCAATAAATTTCATGGCTTTACAATCATATTATCACACCACCAGACTCCTACATATTTGCATCTGGGCTTTGACTCTTCTTTCTCTCTCTCTCTCTGGGATAGTTGGTTTAGTTTGCTATTTTACCATTTGTTCTTACTTTACTCTTTCATCCCAAGTTCGAAGACAAGATTTTTTAAACAGACTTGAGATTATAATTTTTCCAAAAACTACACGTGTATGGTTTACACTTTAACTTGTCTTCAAAAGCAAAAATAAGTTTGACCTTTCTTTCTTCTACTTGTTATTCGTCCTTAAATTAATAAATATATTACCCCGTAAAAATATATAACTATAATATACGATTTATGAAACTGATAATATATATAATAGAAATAAAATAATAGTATAATATATAATCTGTTGTTTCATATTTCATATTTAATTATATTTTTGTATGCATGAAGTGTTTGCTTTTTACTCTTTTTAATTGACTAGTAATTTTGTTGTATCTTAGTTGATGATGCCGAAAGTCGTCAGTAAGCCATACGGTCCTCACGAGCCTTTGAATAGAACCTGCACAACACAAAAGCTGAAGACCTTAAGAGGTGTACCGGTGTGGTACCGGCCAAATACCCTCCGACGGTCAAGTTAGAGAAATCTCTTGTTCGCAACTCTAGAATACCAGAGCTAGGGTGAATCATGCATTTTAGTTCGTCGCCTTCCGGAGAGTTAAGCACGACCCCTACCCCGCCAGCCTTCTTGTTGGATGATCCGTCAGTGAAAATGCCCCATTGGGGAGTCTTTTCCTCTTCGCCTCCCGCGTTGGTGAACTCAGCAATGAAGTCAGCCACCGCTTGTCCCTTGATGGCGACGCGGGGGCGATATTGTATATCAAATTCACTTAGCTCTACGGACCACAGCGCCATCCGTCCGGCAGCCGCGAGGCCGCCCATTGCTCTCCGCAAAGGTTTGTCAGTTAGGACGTATATTGTTTGGGCTTGATAATATGGCTTTAGGTTACGGGCCGTAACCAAAGCGAAGGCAAGTTTCTCCATGGGGGGATATCTCTCTTCGCACCGTGCAATGCCTTGCTCGCATAGTACACGGGTCGCTGGACATTATCGTCTTCTCTAATTAGGGCCGCGGCGGCCTTTGCGGGGAAACGGCCGGATAGAGGAACGAGTTCTTCTCCCTGGTTGCGAGGGGCTTAGCAATGGTGGGGAAGAGAGGTAGGCCTTTAAATCTTCGAACGCTTGTTGACACTCGGCAGTCCATTCAAAGGATTTTTTCAATGTTCGGAAAAAGGTAGACATCTGTCTCCGGCCTTCGACACAAACCCTGGCGGCGCGGCGACCCTACCATTGAGGCTTTGTACTTCCTTGATATTTTTGGGAGGGGCCATCCCATAATGGCCGAATCTTGTCGGGTTGGCCTCGATCCCTCTCGGGATACCATGTATCCCAAGAACTTTCTTGTCACTCCAAAGGCACACTTGCTTGGGTTGAGCTTCATGTTGTAGGAGCGAAGAGTATCAAATGTTTCCTTAAGATCCTCCGGATGAGCTTCTTCCTCTTGGCTTTTGACCGGCATGTCGTCGACATACACACGGGACGTTCCTTCCAATCTGCTGTGCAAACATCTTGTTCATGAGCCTCTCGATAGGTTGCGCGGCGTTTTTCGGAGCCGAAGGGCATGACCTTGTAGCAAAAAAGGCCTTGGCTTGTTACGAACGAAGTCTTCTCTTGATCACCCTCGGCCATTCGAATGCGGTTATACCCGGAGAATGCATCCATGAAGCTTAACGCTGATGTTTGGCCGTGGAATCCACCGGGACGTCGACCCGCGGGAGGGGGTAGCTATCTTTGGGGCACGCCTTGTTTAAGTCCGTGAAGTCGACGCACATCCTCCATTTCCCGTTGTTCTTTTTGACCATTACGACGTTTGCCAACCGGTCGGGGTAATACACTTCACGATAAATCCCGCTTCCCTGCGGTTTGCGGACTTCTTCTGCTATTGCTTGGTCTCTTTCTTGGGCGAAGGTTATTTTCTTCTGTCGGACAGGTGGAAAGGATGGCGACACGTTCAACCTGTGCACCATGACTGACGGGTCGATTCCCGGCATGTCTTCGTGGCTCCATGCGAATACATCTTTGTTTTCTTTCAAGAAAGTAGCAAGTTTCTGACGTACCGCCGGGTCGGCCAAGGTTCCGACTTTTGTCGTTCGCTCCGGGTGGGCTTCGTCGAGGTGCACGTCTTCGAGCTTTTCGACGGGTTACGTCGCCACCCGACGTTCTTCTATGTTCATGGCCGAATGTGATTGTCCATCTCCATCATGGCCACGTAATATTCTCGTGCGGATACCTCGATTTCCTCTTAATTCTCCAATCCCGTGATCGCTAGGGAATTTTATCATTAAATGGTATGTCGAGGTTACAACTTCCATGAGTTGAGGGTTAGACGTCCTATGATGGCATTGTAAGCCGACGAGCAATCGACTACCAGAATGTTACGTTCCGGGTGACTTCTTGTGGGTAGTCTCCAACGGTTCTTGCTAAAGTGACGGTGCCCAGCGGATGCACCCTCGCCCCTCCAAAGCCAATGAGTGGGGCATTAACCGGAGTTAGTCGCTCCCTTTCAATTCGCATCTGTTGGAAAGCGGGATAGTAAAGGATGTCTGCTGAACTACCGTTGTCTACGAGAACCCGGTGTATGTTGTAATCTCCCGCCTGTATGGTGACGACCAAAGCGTCGTCGTGGGGGTGATGGAGGCGCTGGGCGTCTACTTCCGAGAATTCAATGGGGGGATTTCCAATCCGCGGCCTTCCAGGCGCAGGACTTGCCGGTTGGACGTTCTGGACCGCTCTGATGTATGTCTTTCGGGCTTTCTTGGAAGATCTGGCCCTTGTGGTGCCTCCTACAATCATCCTTATGTCTCCTATGGGTTGCCTGGGGCGATCATTATCTCGCCGTTGCGGGTCTGCCCTCTCTTTGTTGACAAACCTCTGTAACCTCCCTCGCCTAATGAGAGCTTCTATTTGCTGTTTCAGGTCGTAGCAATCGGCGGTGTCATGGCCGTGGTCTTGATGAAATCGGCAGTACTTATCCCTTGGTCTCCTGTTGGGATCTCCCTTCAGCTTTCCAGGAAAGGCCAAAGTTTCCTCGTCTTTAATCTGCATCAACACCTGGTCGATGGGCGCATTCAGGGGAGTGAAGTTCGTGTACCTTCCTGTAGGCGGCTTGGGTCGTCGATCATCTCGTCCCTCTCTGGTTCTACACCTATATCGTCCATTATCGGGTTTCGTATCTTCCCCGTCTCTCCCTTTTTCGGGTTTGTAGTCGTCCTCGGCCGGCAAGGCATCCTCCGCGTTCATATACTTCGTCGCGCTGTAGTATACGTCGGACATAGTCTTTGGGTCGTTCTTGCATAGAGAGAACAAGAACTTACCCTCTTGTAACCCGTTCATGAATGCTGCCACAAGTGTCTTGTCGTCTGCCTCGTCTATCGAGAGGGATTCCTTGTTAAAGCGGGCTATATAAGACCTTAATGTCTCACCTTCTCGTTGTTTAATTCCCAGTATACATGCAATAGACCTCTTGCGTCGATGACTTCCAATGAAGTGCGATACAAACTGTGCACCTAATTCCTTAAAAGTGCCGATGGAATTAGGCGTCAACCTGCTGTACCAATCCCTCGAAGGCCCTTTCAAGGTGGTGAGGAAAGCCCTGCACATGATTTCGTCCGGTACACCCTGAAGATGCATTAGTGTTCTGAAAGACTCCAGGTGGTCCAGCGGGTCCTTGGATCCGTCATAGTTTTCCACATGGGGCATTTTAAACTTTGAAGGGACGGGGTATGAGTTCACCAACGCTGTGAATGGTGAATCCGTTCTATGGACTAGGTCGTCTAGATTGCTGGATACCCGTCCCTTAAGGGCGTTCATCATTGCATCCATGCGCTCCCTCATCTCTCGCATCTCGGCGTGATATGAGGTGGCGGGGAGTCCGAGGCGGATGGCGGAGTTTGTCTCCGGCCGCTCCAGCCTTGTCGGTGCGGTACTACCTTCGAGCTCGACGGCATTCCTCCCCTCACGGGCTCGCTACTTCTGGTCCTCCCCGGCGCACTTTGGTGCGCCGTCACCGCCGTAGTTGCTCTTCTAAGTCGTGGTTCGTTTAGTAAGGCGCTCGGCGGCGGCGGCCACGTGTCCGAACTTGCCTTTCTAGCGCTGTAGCATGCGGTTCGTCGCCTTGGTTGTTGACTGTTGCCATCGATCGAGTGAGTACCATACAACTTTTTGTCTCAGGAATAGAGCAAGGCTAAATGCTTGTATCCTTCCCACAGACGGCGCCAACTGATGATGCCCAAAAGATCACCAGTAAGCTGCTAGTATTCCACCGATTTGAAGCAACACCTGCGAAGAAAAAAAAGTAGGTGATTGACAGAGAGCACCGGTGTGGTGCCGGCCAAAGACCCTCCGACGGTCAAGTTAGAGAAATCTCTTGTTCGCAACTCTAGAATACCAGAGCTAGGGTGAATCATGCATACCTTACTTTGTGAGGGTTTTGGGGTATTTATAGTAGCGTAGGGCCGAAATTCATGCCTTGGTCAAGAAGTTCTTTCCTTCTAGGAGAGTAACTCGTGGATTTTGCGTATCTCTTAGAGTTCTTTTCCTTATAGGAGTCTTCTTAATTAGGGTTAGGCGTGTAGCGCAAGAACTCTCCTTATATACGTATGGGTGGAGATCAAGTAAAGTTATGGATGGAGGTTTAATTAACCTCTTCAGCTTATTCCCGTCAGCCTACAGCATCGTCCCTTTTCAGGGTCGTCAGCTCATAATTAAAGTCGTCAGCTCTGTTATGAAGCTATAGACTTCGAGATGCAGTCCCTTGCGACAAGCAAGCCTAACGACATCATTGGGCTCGACGCCAGACTCATCGGAGATTCATGTATCCCCTTCAGCTTACTACCTTTAGCTTACTGTCGTCACCTTAATCTCTTCAGCTTACTGTCGTCACCTTACTATCTTCAGCTTACTACCTTCAGCTTACTACCTTCAGCTTACTGTCGTCAGCTTCCTCTTCGGCTTTCGCTTCGCTTCTTGTCTTCGGCTTGCGTCGCCGGCTTACTCTCTTTAGCTTCGTCATTAGATTACTCTCTTCAGCTTACTACCTTCAGCTTACTACCTTCGAACTTTTCAGCTTACTGTCTTCGGCTTACTGCCTTCAGCTTACTGTCTTCAGCTTACTGTCGCCAGCTTACTCTCTTTAGCTTACTGTCATTAGCTTACTCTCTTTAGCTTACTACCTTCAGCTTACTTTCAGCTTACTGTTGTAAGCTTACTGTGCCCAAGATGCAGCTGTCAGGCATGAGGTGAAGCTGTAGACTTTGCAAGAAGGTGGTTTCATATGAGTGAAGCTGACGACCTTATTATATCCATCGCTCTTTGTTTCGTCATGGGCTAATTACAAAATTATCCTTATCATTAGTCATTATGCTTAATGAGATATAATTTATTTGAAAATCTAAGTTTATGGGAAAATTAAAATTTATTGATTCATTCTTAAGAAGTAAGAAAGATGGTAGCATTATTATTTTAATTTTTGTATATAGAGAGAAAAAAAAATTAATTATCTTTTTTATAATAAATTAAATAAATAAAAATCTTATTTTTTTTGTTCGCCCTCCCAAGTCAAGTTCCTAGAATTACTCCTGCAACTTATCACTTTGGATGAAAGGTATACTTATCAGACCTCTATCTCAACTTAAATTTTAATATGTTCTAATGCATTTCAACCACTTGTGTCTATTTCAATTGTTTTGATTCATATTTATAATTATTATTTATTTCTCCATCGTGCTGCACTTTTCTTGTCTATTTTTTTCCTTCCCTCTGCCACCACTTGTTTGATGCATGTCTTCCCATAAATATCTCTCTCCACCCTGAAAATCACACGACTTTTCTTTTTCTTTCTTTGTCTTCTTCTGTTTTCTTTTTTTCTTTCTTTCTTTCTTTTTTCATTTTGATGATGGTGTTTTTTAATAGATGTTGAGGACTTTGATGTGATGACTATTATCTTTCATTTAAGCAATGTGTTGTGGATTCAAGTATGGAAATTACCCTATTAAAAAGTGGGGTTAAAATTGACTACCAACCACCTCTTTCAAAGTTCAAGCCCTAGAAAAGCATAATTGTGTAATGGAAAACCAACTTTGATGTTTGTTTTTGAATATTTCTATAATTATTTTTGTTAACATGTATAATGTTGTGGGTTTTAGGCCCAACTAGTTTGCTTATTTAGCACTCTTACTTGTATAACACTCTTACTTATACTACACTCATATTTACTTGTACTGTACTCATATGCCTCTTATATAAAGGCACTCATGTATATTCTTTCAGTGAGAAATACAATACTATTGAATTCAGTATTTCTAACATGGTATCAGAGCCACTGCTCTGACATTTTCTTACCAGTTTTGTCTTTATTGGTGTGACTCCATTCTCAATATTGCTTCCACTGTCACAACAACTGCCACAGCCTTTTGCCGTTGAACCTTCGAGTCTTCCAGACATCGTCCTCAGGTTCCGGACCTGTAGCAGCCGCCGTTGAGGAGTTCGAATACTGCAAAGACCATTGCCTTTTTCGGCACCGCTGTGAATATTGCTCTGAAAAATTTTCCGAAGGTACCACGAAGATCGTCTTGCTCCGATCTACCTTTTCGTGAAAACCTCACAGTCATCGGAGGCCCCACGCGCCCTCATGCGCCGCCCAATGTTTCTGCACTGAAGATCACGCGCTAAATCCCTGTCGCCACGCGCCTCCACGCGCCGCCATTCGCCACCACGCGCTCCACGCGCCAGACCTGCTCCTGCTGACGTCAGCCCTAGGTGACGTCATCACACCACGTCATCGCTGACGTCATCCTCCAGTGGTGCTGCTGACGTCACCGCCACGTCACTGTTGACCGTTGACTTTTGACCGGAGTTGACTTTTTGCAGTCCAGGTTCTCCTTACTCAGTTTTTCACATAGATTTCATTTTTGCAATCCATTTTTGCATATTTTGCTTCTAAATGAAGCATAAGGACAAGTCTTCTTCCTTTTGCAACAATCGTCGCCGACAATCCAGCAAACGTTTTTGCAATTTTTGCAAACGTTTTGGCCATAATATTGAGACTTGCTTTCAACGCAATAAATCAGCTGTTTCAATTTCTGCTGCCACTATTGCTAACATTGAGAGTGTCTAACCAATGGCTCCCGTCTCTGCGCAGTCTAAGTCTTCAAGTCGCACTTTCACCATGACCACAGAAGACCTTAAAAATATCATCGCCAATGTCATTCGTATGGTTGGTAATGCATCTTATTCCTCTTCTCTCTCAGCTTTATCTGGTATGTCTCCTTCCTCTTAGCTTATGAATTCTGCTTGTTGCAATCACATGACACCTCACTTGTCCTTATTTTCTGAACTTAAACCTGCACCACACCCTCTCACTATTCGCACAGCAAATGGTTCCACAATGTCTGGTCATAATATAGGTTCCGTTTCAACCTCCAACCTCTCCGTTTCTGGGGTCTTTAATGCTCCTGACCTTTCTTGCGATTTGTTTTCTATGGGACAATTAGCTGAGTTGGGTTATCGAATTATATTTGATTATTCTGGGTGTATTATGCAGGATCCAAGGACGGGACAGGAGCTAGGGACCGGTCCCAGAGTTGGGCGTATGTTTTCCATGGACAACCTTCGTCTTCCACTTGTTGCTCCTGTTTCTATTGCCGCAGTTGCTGCAGTTTCTTCTATTCCTTATCTTGCTTTTTGGCATGCTCGACTTGGTCACGCAACTTCTTCCCATGTACAACAATTGGCTTCTAGAGGTTTGTTAGGTTCAGTGTCTACAGAAAATTTTGATTGTGTTTCATGTCAGTTAGAAAAACAACCAACTTTGCCTTTCAATTCTAGTGAATCTATATCCACTGATATCTTTGACCTTATTCATTCTGATGTTTGGGGACCTTCCTCTGTCTCTAGTATTGGTGGATCTCGATATTTTGTTATCTTTGTTGATAATTACTCTCGATATAACTGGATCTTTAATATGAAACATCGTTCTGAATTATTGCAAGTGTATTTTAATTTTGCAAAAATGGTTGAAACTCAATTTTCTAAATGTATCAAAATTTTTTGATCTGATAATGCTCTTGAGTACACTCAATATGCTTTCCAATCTGTTTTGCATTCCTATGGCACTGTTCATCAACTAACTTGTCTAGGTACCTCTCAGCAAAATGGTAGAGCCGAACGAAAACTTCGTCATATTCTTGACACTGTTCGTGCTCTTCTTCTCTCTGCCAAAGTTCCTGTTCCTTTTTGGGGTGAAGATGCTCTTCATGTTGTTCATACTATTAATCGCATTCCCAATCCTGTCATCCAAAATCAAACTCCATATGAGCGCCTTTTTGGGTCACCTCCAGATTATCACCACCTATGCTCATTCGGCTCTGCATGTTTCGTTCTTCTTTAGCCACATGAGCATAACAAACTTGAGCCTAGGTCAAGACTTTGTTGTTTTCTTGGCTATGACAAAACTCAAAAGGGGTATCGGTGTTATGATCCTATTTCTCATTGTCTTCGTATCTCCTGCAATGTTATCTTTTGGGAACATCGCCTCTTTGTCGAGCTCTCTCATTTCCGTGCTTCTTTATCTTCCTCTTCTGTCTTAGATCTATTTCCAGATGAGACATATATTCCTTCTGTAGCTGCTCCTGACCCTCCTATAGCTAATCCTGATCCTCCTGTAGTTGCTCCTGATTCTCCTATTGACTTCTCTACCCAACCACCAGAAATCATTGATCCCTTTCCTAGTTCCCCCTTTAATGAACAGGTGGAAGATGAACAGGTCGAAGACGAGCTACCCAACCCTGATCTTGGTTCCCCTGCTCCTGCTCCGCCTGAAGATCATGCACAAGACATTCCACCTTGTCACTTAACTCGGGTAAGGTCTATTCCTACACATTTACTTGACTATCATTGTTACACTACCCTTGCTACACTGCACGAGCCTCACACCTATCGTGAGGCTTCCACTGACCCTTTATGGCAGATTGCAATGAAAGAGAAACTTGATGCATTATCTAAAAACCATATTTGGGACTTGGTCACTCTCCCCCCTAGGAAATCTGTGGTTGGTTGTAAGTGGATCTACAAGATTAAGACTCACTCTGATGGGTCCATTGAGCACTACAAAGCTCGTCTTGTTGCAAAAGGTTTTACACAGGAGTATGGGATTGATTATGAAGAGACCTTTGCTCCGGTTGCTCGTATCTCTTTTGTTCGTGCCTTCTTAGCTGTTGCTGCTGCCAGTAAATGGGATCTTTTCCAGATGGATGTCAAAAATGCATTCCTTAATGGGGATTTAAGTGAAGAAGTTTATATGCAACCTCCTCCTGGTCTCTCTGTTGAATCAAACAAGGTTTGTCACCTTCGACGTGCACTTTATGGCCTTAAACAAGCTCCACGTGCTTGGTTTGCCAAATTCAGCTCTACCATCTCTCGTTTGGGTTACATGGCCAGTCATTATGATTCTGCTTTATTTCTTCGTCGCACTGACAAAGACACTATTTTACTTCTCTTGTATGTGGATGATATGATCATAACTGGTGATGACCTTAGTGGCATTCAAGAACTTAAGGATTTTCTCAGTCAGCAGTTTGAGATGAAAGATCTTGGATATCTCAGCTACTTCTTGGGTCTTGAAATCACTCATTCTACAGATGGATTTTACATTACTCAAGCCAAGTATGCCTCTAAACTCTTGTCTAGAGCTGGACTCACTGATAGCAAGACTGTTGACACTCCAGTCGAGCTTAATGCGCATTTGACTCCCTCAGGGGGGAAACCATTGTCTAATCCCTCTCTTTACAGACGCTTAGTTGGCAGCCTAGTTTATCTTATTGTTAGTCGTCCAGACATTTCCTATGCTGTTCACCAGGTGAGCCAATATCTGTCTGCTCCATGATCGACTCACTATGCTGCTGTTCTGCGCATTCTTCGGTACCTAAAGGGCACTCTCTTCCATGATCTTTTCTACTCTGCTCAGTCTCCTCTTGTTCTCTGTGCATTTTCTGATGCCGATTGGGCAGGAGATCCCACTGATCGCAGGTCCACCACTGGTTATTGCTTTCTTCTTGGTTCTTCTCTAATTTCTTGGCGAAGCAAGAAACAAACTCATGTGGCCCGTTCTAGTACTAAAGCAGAATATCGTGCCCTTACTGATACCACATCTGAGCTTCTTTGTCTACGATGGCTTCTCAAAGACTTAGGTGTGTCTACATCCTCTGCTACTCCTCTTTATTGTGACGACAAGAGTGCCATTCATATTGTTCACAATGATGTCTTCCATGAACGGACTAAACACATCAAGATCGATTGTCATTTTATCCGTTATCATCTTGTCCATGGTGCTCTCAAGTTAATCTCAGTCTCCTCTACAGATCAACTTGCAGATATCTTCACCAAGTCACATCCTAAGGGACGCCTTCGTACTTTGGTTGACAACCTCAAGTTGGTCTCACATCCACCTTGAGTTTGAGGGGTGCTATTAACATGTATAATATTGTGGGCTTTAGGCCCAACTAGTTTACTTGTTTAGCACTCTTACTTGTACTACACTCATATTTACTTGTACTACACTCATATGCGTCCTATATAAAGACACTCATGTATATTCTTTCAGTGAGAAATACAATACTATTGAATTTAGTATTTTTAACAATTTTCATTTGGTGTTTTTACTTTTTACCTATGTAATGAAATTTTATGAACCTCTTTGTTATGTAATAGTGCTATCATAAACTTCAATGTTTTGAAATGACGGTATTGAAAATGTTTATTATATGGTTTGGTATAGATAATTTATAACCCTATATATACTTACATGATAAAGCATTTAATTCTTCAAAAAAAAAATGATAAAGTATTTAATATGTTGATATTTGCTATATCTACTTAAAATGTTTGATATAAAAATAGTAGTAATCGTAAAATGATATGTCAAAATATGCACCGATAATACTCAAAAAAATTTGATAGAAGATTATTGAGCAAATTTGTCTTGTGAATGAAAGGTCATTGAATGATTTCTAGACATTAATATATATATAATCAATCAATTGAGGGACAAAACTCTTAGCTAGACATTTAATATAAGGTGTAATGTTTAAAACCAAAATTGGATCAATACATGTTTAATTAATAAGTATTAATAAAGAAGTCACATTAGAAACTTTGTAGAAAATTAAGAACCCAGCTAATCTAATTAGAGTTTGTTTAGAGAAGATTAAACTTTATTTAATAGAATAGTACTTGTTTATTTAATCCAAAAAGATGGTAAGTTTTTGTTAGTTTAAACTAATAAAGTTTAGCATTATTAGGTAGTCCAAAGAAGATTATATAAAAATTAAGAATTATTACATTACAAAGAAAATCAACAACTTCACTCCCTTTATATTGTTAATTTCTTATCAATGCTGTTAGATTTTGAATCTAACAATCAAGCAAGCTTCACTATGATAATCCCTCATTCTCCAACCATTTCCCTATCACGAATCAGGGTACTCTCTCTCTCTCTCTCTGTCTCTCTCTCTCATATAAAAAAAATCCTATCATTTCATAACAAAAGTAAAATTGCTTTACATATCATACTTTATGAATCACCCACAAAAGGGAAAGAGGGTGGAAATTAATTAAGCATGAGATATATCTTTCTCTAGCTAGGCCCTAGCACCATAGTACGTAGAACCTTTTACTTAGTCAAAAGCTGCATTCTTTAAGTTCACAAATCCAATAATTAATTGAAGTAGTAAGTCAAATTGAAACTTGTTCTTCCTGATCAGCTGCAAAATGCAGCTTCCAGGAGAAGAGCCAGGCGTGTGCAAAGTACAAACACGAGTCACATTCAATGCAAGTAGACATATTGCTAAAAAAAGACCATGCAGAAAAAAACTCCTTTACGCGCTGAAAAGGTTTTCCTCCCAGCATGTTTGAATTATTGAAACTTGAAAGTGTTGCGTACATGTATCTGATCATAAAAAAAGTGTGAACGTGTGTGCCTGCTAATTTGACTCTGAAAATATAGCCTACTGATCATTCTTGTCGAAGTTGAATCAGTAGCGGCTTTAGAATTTTTTTCTAGGGAGGTCAGCAGTGGTGAAGTTAGAAATTTTATCATGAGGCAAATAAAAAAATTAAATTTCTTTTTTACATGTGCAACTTCCATATTATATACGTTATACAATAATTTAAAATAGTATTCTAAATATAATTTAGTATAAATATTGGTAAGAAAACAACCATTGAATGCATAAACAAATATAATTAAATAACTAATAATATACATGGTCAGTTTCCTAGAGTCAGGCTAACGGTAAATGTGAAACTAAGAAGAAAAAAAATAGTAATCAATATAAGTTTTAACTTTTGAAGTGTATAACTTCTTAACCATACACGTGATTAATTTCTTGAAATTGGAGCAAACATTAAAAGACTTTTAGGGTTTGGAAATCTATAGAGCATTTATCAAATTACTTGATTAAATAGAGAGAAAAACTAAGCAAACATAGAAAGGAAAAAGAAAGATAGAGAGAATGGGGTAGGAATCACAAATATAAATATAGATCTGTTGGTTTTAATAATAGTGTACTTTTTTGTTGATGAAAAAGAAAAGTGCAAGGAAAAACAACTTTTTCCTGTTGTCTATGGAAAAGTAAGCCAAAGTCTTACGAAAAAAAATGTTTTTTTTTTAACAAATGAGCAAAAATTTGAAACATTTTTTTTCTTTCTTATAAAATTAAATATTTTAAGAGTAATGCTATTGACATAACACTTTCACAACAAAACCTATGTGGCAAGTTGTTAAAGATAGGAAAAAAGTGATGTTATTTGTAGGTCCTGATAAAAATCAGTTACAACTTGTCACTTAACCTTTATTGTTAAATTATCATGAATATATTATGAAAATAGTATTAAAATGATCATATTCAAACTTATATTAATTGGGTTTAAACAAAATTTAGCGTTGGGGGTTCAAAATTTTATTTTAAGGGATAAAAAAAATTTATTAAAATTATATATATATATATATATATATATATATATATATATATATATATATATATATATATTATGGCCTGTTCAGGGGGTTCATTTGAACCCCCTGGCCCTAAGGTAAAGCCGCCCCTGAGTTGAATCAAGCAAGAATTTTATTATATAATTAAGACCACCCAGTCAATTGCTGCAGTCACTTTACCTTAGTTACAACGTACTTATATTACTTTTTTAGTGGCCTATTGGGACCTCCTTAATGGTGTTTTCTAGCTAGGAGGATATATTGTTATTATTAAGGTTTAAATTATACTTTAATACTATTAAATTAATATATAGATTATACTACTCAATAGTCAATAGTCAATAGTCAATAGTCAATAGTCAATATATATATATATATATATATATATATATATATATATATTTGTTGGGTTTTACATTCTCAACATGTGTTTAACATGTATAAATTGGGGGATTCTAATATTTTACCCCAAATATTTTAAAAAATATTTGGCAATATGCATCTATTTCCAAACTATTTAGGTTTACGCTTCTGTTTTGAAACTCGATTTTATTAAAATCGAGTTTCAATAAAATAAAATAAAACTTAATTGGTAGAAAATCGAGTATGGGGCAATAAAACTTTAAAAAAAAATTGCATGGAACTTGAATTCATAGAGCTCGAGTTCCATACCTATAGCGGTGTTCAGTAACACCTATAGTGGCGTTTTCAATAGAACTCAAGTTCATGGAACTCAAGTTCCATGCAATTTTTTTTTAAGTTTGATCAGCCCAAAACTTATTGAGGCATTCGGTAACACCTATAGCGGCATTTTCAATGGAACTCGAGTTCCATGAACTTGAGTTCTATGCAATTTTTTTTATTTTTTTTATTTTTTAAGTTTGATTAGCCCAAAACCTATAGCGGCGTTCAGTAACACCTATAACAACATTTTCAATGGAACTCAAGTTCCATGCATTTTTTTTTTTTAAGTTTGATCGGGCATAACTCGATTTTAAACCAATCGAGTTCTTCATTGAAACTCGATTTCCTCGATTTTGAGGAAATCGAGTTTTAAAACAGGGGCATGAACCTAAATAGTTTAGAAACAGAGGCATATTGCCAAATATTTTTAAAAATAGGGGTAAAATGCTAGAATCCCCGTATAAATCATGCAAACTTCTTATTAATTAAATATTACTTATGTATTATCTTAATTATCCATTTACTCAAGTGTTCTTTTTAATATGTTGTGCAATGGCACAATTTGAATTCAAACTAAAAATAAGACATATTCATAAAACAACATGGACACAATGGATACAAAAATTCATGCGGTTTGAATGATACATGGGTCCATGGACGATGACAAGAAGAAAATTTCACTAAATACAATTAGATTATCATAATGACACAACGATTCATTCAAATACCCGAAATATAAGTCAGTGGTGGCTCCAAGATTTTTTTCTAGGGTGTTCAATAAAAAGATACATCTTGGGTAAAATATGAATCTTACGGTTTACATAATTTCTTTATTACAAATTTGTCTATAGTACATACTAGTAATAGAATAAAAATAAATTACAAGTTCATCTGACATATTTTTTCTTAATATAATGAACATGTTAATTATGTTAAGTGAATTTTAATTATTACTGCTTAAAATACTTTTATTTATTAGTTTATGTAAAGTTGAATTTATTCAACTATGTGTTGACTTTATTCCATGCCAAATTTGCTTGTAATTCAACATTTAGAAACCCTGTATTAGGTGTGAATAACATAAGGGTTGTGTGTGAGAGAGTATGAAGAATTGATCAAGTGTGTGCAACAAGGAGCAACTAGCGACTGGAACTCACGATTGACTCACGAGTGGCGACCCGCCAAAATGTGGCACATGTGTGAAGCATGCAAGAAGTTGAAGGGTCACGACAATTGAATCGCTACAGGACAAAAAGTACAGTCTGGCCTATCTATTAATTGATGACTGGAACTCGTGACTCATCCCAGTTACAAGTGACTCGCCAATGCACCCTGTTTTGCTAATAATTGACTTTTCACATTTCATCTCATACCCTACTATAAATACCCTTATACTCATGAAATGTAGAAAGCTTCAAAAGAAAATTTTGAGAGAGAAACCTTAGAGGTAAACAAGATTGATTCATCCACAATCTTATCCATTTGATTCTCCAAATTTCTCTACTCTCACCTTCTCTATTGTCATACCCATGAGAGGATAATAATCCAAATCCTTACCTCACCAAATTTAGTGTAGTGAGAAGGTTCTTGGTGTTTGGGAAGCAGTTCAAGAGAGAGCTAATTCATATTGGTTGATGCAATGGACTAATTGCAGGATTCGGTAAGCTAGAGAAGGCAAGGTTCGGCGTAACCATATTGGAGCAAGAAGCTTGGAGGGTTTATGTGCATCGGGTAGATTAGGATAGGAGGGTCTATTGCTATTCATGTATCCTAATTGATTTTCTAGTGGATCATTTATCGCTTGGAAGGCGGTGGAGAGGTTTTTCACCAAATTCTTTGGTTTCCTCTTCGATAACACATGTTGATGTTATTAGTGTTTGCATCTCTCTTTCCCTTACTCTTTGCTTTTAATTATTGTTGTGTTGTGTTGTGATTAAAATATGGCTTAGAGTAGTTTGATAATTTGGGTATTGCTTATAGTTCATATTCCGCACATATATTATTTGAATATAAGCTTGCTTTGAAATTTTGTATTTAAGGGTCTAAACATTCACAAGTATTTTACACACTAAGTGAGCTTTCGGTTTAGGACAACTATATATTCACATTGTACTATCAATACAAGATTTACATTGCAGACAATTATACTGTACACGTTTATTTAGAATCAATGTAATTAAGATTTACATTGTAGATAATGATACTATATACATTTGCAAAAAATATACAATATTGTACACAATTGTTTAGAAACAATGAATATTACATTAATAGTACAAGGTAAACTATGTATTTTCTATTAGTTTATTTCAAATTTGTTAAGATCTAAATGGTTTTTTTTTTTTAAGATTTAAGAAAAAAAAATTTACTTTTGTTGTTGGCCTTACTATTTCTCCCAGATTTGAGATAAAATTGATTTATTGTTAGGCATTTTTTTGTGTTTGAAAAGATCAAAATATTTTTAAGAGAATCATAATTAAACTTATTTCAAGTGAGTTAAAAAAAAAATTAGGGTCAAAGTGTTCAAAATTTTTTTTTAAGAGGGTAAAATAATAAAAAATAATTATATATATATGTGTGTGTGTGTATATAATACCTCAGGAGGTTCATTTGAACCCCTAAACTATGCATGGTGCTGCCATGAAAGTTATCTCTCTCTTTCTCTCAATTTACTTAGTTATGGCTCTATACTTTTTTAGCCACAACCCAAGAAATAGGGAGGAACCACCCGAACCCCCCCCCCCCCCCCTTTTATAAATAAAATAGTATGTGTGTATTGTTATGTGGTGATAGTGTGATAAATTTTGTTTAGCATTTTTCTTTTTACTATTTAACTACACCTAATCAATCCATTTTTTTTATTAGGAACAGTATAACATATAATGAAATAATAAAGTCTTTTATTTTTTTTTTAGATTACATGAAAGTCTGCAAGAATGCAACATTTGATTTCAAAAAGGAAAATGTAAATATTTCAAAAGCCGATACCAATAATGCAGCATTGTCGAGCTCTAACACCAGTATCCCCATTTCCGTAAATTCTCAAAGAAAATTTCATAAACAACTCTTAATGTTGGAAGATGATTTTTTAACCAATTCTTTAATTTTGTACATTAAAAGGGAAAATCATTGCTAAATTTAGTACAAAGTTAATTATAGACACTTTTTTTGAATTTATAAAGAAGGGAATAGATGGTTTTGTTCAAATGTATTAAGAAACAATTACTTTGTCTTTCCCTTTGTTGATATTTTGTTAATATTCAATACACACAAGTTTAGATTCACATTAATTTTTTAAAATTCATTTTTAGCCCCCTAAAGTTCAAACTCTGGTTTCGTCTCTGCAATAAAGGGAACATATTAAACATTTAGAATGTGTTAACATGCATTAGAAAAAGTCAGATTTTTTAAGGGTTGCTCTTACAATTCAAATTTGGTTGAGTCATGACAAGTTATATCGTACTTGATATTGACGATGCCAAAAAATCTTCAGTAAGTCGCATAGTCTTCATGTGCTCTAAACAAAACCTACGAAACAAAGAAGAAGAAAACCTTACAGAGAATACCGGTGTGGTACCGGCCAAATACACTTCGAAGGTTAAGTTAGAGAACTTTTACAACTCTAGAGTGCCAAAGCTGGGGTAAATTATGCGTACCTTAGTTTATGAGGGTTTTGGGGTTTTTCTAGTAGCATAGAGCTAACATTCGTTTCTTGGTGGAGGGGGTCTTTCCTTGTAGGGAAGATCCTCATTAATACACATATCTTGCAGGATCTTTTCCTTATAAAGGTTCCCTTGAATAGGGTTAATCGTGGGGTGCAAGACATTTCCTTATACAGATATTCTTGGAGGTCAAGCTAGGCCACGTTGGACCTGTTGACCTCTTTATTCCAGCCAGCTTTTTTATTCTCGTCAGCCTCTTTATTCCGGCCGGCCTCTTTATTCTCGTCGGCCTCTTTATTCCTGTCGGCTTCTTGTCTTGTTTGAAGACGTCTTTATTCCTGTCGACTTCTTGTCTCATTCGAAGGCCTCCCGTCAGCTTCATAAAGACGTGTCATCGGATGTCATGGGGCTATCAGCCAAATGGCACCGCTTTTTTCGATCTCCGTCTGTTGCTATAAAGCCGACGGGTTTGGAGGGACCGTTGGCCTCTCTTTTGTGCATTGACTTGACTCTTATGACGAGAGCATCCTTATCAATTGCCTCCTACTCCATGGCTCTGTCGGCTTTAGCTTACGGGTCGTGGAGTGTAATTATGATCTGTAGCCTTTTTATTGTCATTTTTTGGAAAACAAATGTCATCATTAATGCCTTTGGAGTAGCTTTTATTAAATGTTAGGACACGTGGCACAAGCTAGTTGGCCTTGTTTCTAAAAGCGTCGCTTCATTTCCCGTGCTCCTTCTCCCTATAAATAATTCATCACCTCCTCTCATTTTTCCTTATTTCATCTTTGCAAGCCATAAGGGAGAGAGAGTTGTCGTACCGTCGCCTTCGTCACTGTCATCTCACTGTTGTCAACCTTCGAAGAGGTCATTGCTTTCAACCCGTTCGCTTATTATCGTAAGTTTTCTCCTCCCTATCTTGATTTATATCTTTGCATCTTGTCCCTCCTTCTTACATTTTGAGACCTTGTCAAGATAGGTTCTTATACAATACCTCCGTTGCTATTAGGTGGATAGATGTTAGATAGAGAAGCGATGAGTGAACTGTTGTCGTCAGTCCGTGAGGGTGCAGGCTAAGATGAGGTCTTTCCGTCATGGCATCGTCCTAAGGAAGATTCCCCTAGTTCCCTAGAAAAGGAGCCTTCTACCCTTTCCTTGAGTGATGAGGACGAGGATAAGGATAAGGGAGATGTGGAGATGAATATAACGAGGGAGTAGGGGACGAAGTGGAAGAGGAGGACGAAGAGGAGGGTGAGGAAGAGGATGATGAGGACGGGGGTAAGGACGACAGGGGAACATCCTTTGAGGGAGGTTAAGGAAGTCAAGAGGACGATGGAACCCATCCCTTCATTCTTCTTGCAATTTGGACTGTCAATGACTTTTACCCGAAGATGACGACCAAAATATTCAAGGAACTTCGAGATCGTTATCAAATCCCCGAGAATGTCCCATTCGTCTGCCCAAGAAGTTTGAACGATACTATTCTAGGAAGACTGCCGACATTGGCATGTATGAAGCCAAGTTTGCGGCGGGATTGAGGCTGCCACTAACGAAACTACATTGTCAACTAGCCAATTATTTAGGTTTGTCTGTCAGTCAGATAACTCCCAATTCTTAGAGGATATTTATAGGAGCTGAAGTACTTTGGGGTCGTCTTAGTGGTGGCAACCGTCGGCTTACTCTCGATGAGTTCTTTTATTGCTGTAGACCCCAACACTCTCCTCGTCCCAAGGGATATATCACTTTGTAGCAAGGAAGATGTCATTCAAGCTGGTGTCAAACATGCCTGACTCAAATAGGAATTGGAAGAATAGGTACTTTTTTATTCAAGGGACAAAATGGGTGTGTCGTCAGGAGGAATGGAACACTATACCCCATGGCTTTGACAATACTTGAGGTATTGTAAAAGATTCAGGTTTAGTACCGTTAGCATTCTTACTTTGTATTCATTCATTTTCTATATATTTAACGTCGTCTGTTGCTTTCTCTGTTTCAGCTAGCGTTCGTCCACAAATAACCAACGAGTAGGAGGCTTTCATCCGTCATGTGCTAGAGATCCCTTTTGGTGAACAGAAGTGGAAGGACCTCATTACTCTAGACACACTCTACGCCTACTGTGGTTTTCCTGAGCCAACCTTTGTAGCTTGTAGATTGAACGCTTACTCTCATCGACGTAAGTGCCCACTTCCTTATTCCATTCCTACTTGTACTAACGTCTACCCTTCTAATGTTCGTCCTTTGTCCTTTACAGAAATGGTAGCAAGGAGGCAGAGGGCTTTAGTGAGGCAGTTAGCTGCAGCACACAAACAGCAACAGAAAGAAGGGGCCTCGACATTGGCTACTAAGGTCGTCGTCAAAGGGATGTCTAAGCAAAAGAACGAAGGGAGGGAAGATTGTCCGAATAAGAAAGGATCGGGTACTCTTGTTATTGATAAGTAGCCAAAGTAGTTATCGCCTCCTAAACCAAGCCATGGAGCTAGTAAAAGTTGTTGACGGTGAAGGGTCCTGTCGCTCAGAGAGCCGTTCGTCATCTACTCACGCATAAGGAACATGCCGTCGAGATGGTTGAATCAATCATCAAGGAGACGGATTTAGATCCTTGTGCTGAGCAGACGACTGAAGACTTAAGGGTGTCGGGTCTCTTCGATCTGTCTAGGGTATGCTCATTTCCTCAAACTTTGTTTCACTTTTTCGTTTATTCTTTAGCTTGACGTTTGTTTTGGTCTCAAGCATTGGTGTGCATGAAGGCGCTTCAAGATAGGTGCGTCACCCAAGAGGGGGTGATTTGTCGGTACAGGAAGTGTCAAGAGATTGAGAACAAGGAGCGAGATCAGTACAAGGAGGTCGTACATACCCTTAATGAGGATCTGATGGTTGTTACTAAGAAGCTGAAGGAGGAATCCCGTCTCTGAGAGGAAGCATAGAAAGCTAAGGCAGGTTTGGCAATGGAGTTTACAACCCTTCATGAGTAGACAGAGAAGGCCAAGGCCGACGCCGTGGCAAAGTTCAGGGCTTCTCAATCCTTTATTGATGCATACGTGTCTACTATGGTGATAGGTTTGACGACTGCCTGAAGCAAGTTGGGTCCATCTACTCAGACCTTGACTTGTCCAAGATCTCCATAACTGACCCAGTGCCGACGACTCCTGCTCGTGGTGATACCACTTGTGAAGAGTCTGATGATTCCGCTCATATAGAGGAGCAGGTTCATAAAGACAAAGGTGTGGTTATTGATCAACCCGTTCCTAATGGCACCGTCACTCCCTCGGTCCCGTTTGCTGAAAATCCTCCTACCAAACATGCTGAAAACTCGTCTGCTTTGGATGCTCCTTCTACTTAGTCTCTTACTTTTTGACTTTTATGTACTCCGTCTTATTTTCAAACAATAGTAAGTGCCCTCTTGTTTTCGGGTTTTATTGTAAACAATTTTCCCTTTTTTATGGGCCTTTGTTTAATATTTTTTATTACATCCGTCACTTTTAGTTCCCTCAGAGGATTTGGTTATGCTTTTTGGTTCCTAATGTGTTTATCCGTTTGCCTTAACATACACGTTAGGGCACACTTGTCCCCTTGAGGACTTGGTGATGAAGCCATCTACTTGGATATACCCGTCTACTTGGATATATCTATCTACTTGGACTTAGTATTTTCAAGGTATCCTTGGGATGAACTTGTCCACTTAGAAGTACCTATCCACTTGAATTTAGTGATTTAAAGGTATCCTTCGGGGTGAGTCTGTCTACTTAAGGTATCCTGGGGATGACCCTGTCCTCTTATGGACTTAGTAATGAACCCGTCCACTTAAGGACTCGATAATGTGAAGGCATCCCTTGGGATAAACCCATCCACTTATAGACTTAGTAATGAACCTATCCACTTAAGGACTTGATAATTTGAAGACATCCCTTACGATGAACCCGTCCACTTAAGGACTTGATAATTTGAAGGCATCCTTGGGGATGAACCCGTCCACTTATGGACTTAATAATTTAATGGCATCCCTTGGGATGAACTTGTCCACTTAAGGACTTAATCATTCATGTAGTTTTGTGGAGACGTATACATACACATTATATCTAATAACTCTTCTTATTAAGATAAATACATGCATAAGTAAAGAATTGTTCTTGAAAAGAATAAAAAGCTGCCCTTTGGGCTTAGAAAGTGCTGTAGATAGTAAAAACTAACTAAAAAGAAGTAAACTGAAAATGAGGAGTGGTGTTGTTCGTGCCGTCATCTACTGGTAGTATCTCTTTAGGTGCTCGGTGTTCCATGGATGGGGCAACTTTTATCCGTCTAGCGTCTCTAGGTGGTAGATGCCCTTCCTTTGTCATGACATGATTCTGTAGGGTCCTTTCCAATTAGGTCCTTTCCAATTAGGTCCTAGCTTTCCTTTGGAGGGATCTCTCGTGGCACCCGTCACCTTCCTCAAGACAAGGTATCCAACTTGGAAATCTCTGTATTTGACTCTGGTGTTGTAGTGCTTGGCCATAAGATCCTGGTATCGTGCTAAACTTTGTTTAGTTGTTGCTCTAATCGCGTCTACTAGGTAAAGTTGTAGGCGCATGGCCTCATCATGCCTACTTTCATCATGGTTCTTCACTTTGTAGCTTGTGAGTATGACCTCGGCTGGGATAACGGCTTCGCTCTCATATGCTACTTGAAACGGTGTCTCTCCAATAGATGTTCTAGCCATCGTCCTATATGCCCATAGCACACTTGGCAACTATTTTGGCCATATACCATTTGTCCCTTCGAGCCGAGTCTTGATTATTTTTAGCAAAGATCGGTTCGTGATCTCAACTTGTCTATTGGCTTAAGGGTAGGCAGGTGAGGAGTAGTGATTCTTGATCCCCAACTGTGAGAAAAAAATCCCTGAATAAGTCGTTGTTGAACTGCTTTTCGTTATCTGAGACCAAGACTTTGGGGATCCCGTACCTGTAGATGATGTTTCTTTAGACAAAACTTCGTATGCTTTTCTCTGTGATGGTGGCTAAGGCTTCAATTTCCACCCATTTGGTAAAGTAATCTATGCCGACTACCAACAACTTCTGTTTTCTTATAGCTATTGGGAATGGGCCCACTATGTCCAACTCCTATTGAGCAAAAGGCTATGGGGCCATCATTGGAGCAAACTCTTTTGTTGGCTGTCTAATGACATTGTTGAACCTTTGGTACGTGTCGTTGACTTTGACATAGGCTGGGGCATCCTTCTGCATGGTAAGCCAATAGTATCTTGCCCGAATTAGTTTGTGCACCAATGACCATGACCCTGAATGGTTCCTGTAGATCCCTTCATGGACTTCTCTCATGACATAATCTACTTCCTCGGGGCTTAAGCATTTTAGGTACAGGTGAGAGAAGCCTCTTTTATACAAAACATCCTTTATCAGGACGACCGTGCCGCCTAAACCTTCAACTTCCTTGCGGCCTCCTTACCATCAGGTAGTGTGTTGTCTTTCAAATAAGAAACTATTGGTGTGGTCCAGTTGCTTCCCGAGTTTATTTCCTACACACCGATGCCATCTATCAAAGGTGAAAGCTGAATAAAGGGAAGTACCTTACTGGGAATGAGCATGTGTTTTGCTGATGCGGCTTTAGTAAGACGGTTGACTTACTCATTCTCTTCCCTAGGGATTTAAACAAACTTGGCCTGAAGGTCGCCCACACATTTCCTTACTTGCTCCAGGTATTTCTTCATCCTTTCCCCTTTGCATTTGTAGTCACCATTCACCTGATTTGTGACCATCTGAGATTCGCAATACACAACCACACTTATAGCCCCTGCTGCTTTGGCGAGATCCAAATCTTACCATTAAAGTCTCGTACTCCGGCTCATTGTTGGTCGTAGGGAAGTCGAGACGAACCATGCCTTTAATCTCGTCCCCTTCTAGAGAGTGGAGGACTTCACCTGCTCTGCTGGCCTGCCTATTATACGAATTGTCCATGTGGATACTCCATTAACGATGCTTTTCAACCCCTTGGCCTTCTATATTGGTGAATTCCACAATGAAGTCAACAATCGCCTATCCCTTTATGGCAGTACGCGGGCAGTATTACACGTCAAATTCACTCAACTCGATTGCTCATAGCGCCATCCGTCTAGCGGCTTCAGGATTACTCATTACTCTTTACAGAGGTTTGTTTGTCAGAACGACCATAATGTGGGCCTAAAAATATAGTTTGAGCTTTCGAGCTGCGGTCACTAAAGCGAAGGCTAGCTTTTCCATTAAGGGGTACCTTTCCTCTAAGCCTCGGAGTGCTCGACTAGTGTAGTATACAGGCTTCTACACCTTGTTTTCTTCTCTGATCAAGGCTGCACTGACGACAACCGGGGAGATGGCTAGATAGAGAAATAGCTCCTTCCCAAGTTTGGCGAGACTTAGCAACGGAGGGGAAGAGAGGTGTGCTTTTAGGTTCTCAAATGCTTGTTGACATTCGACTGTCCATTCGAAGGACTTCTTCAGCATGTGAAAGAAAGGTAGGCATTTATCCATTGCCTTTGACAAGAACCTGTTTAACGCGGCTACCTTGCCGTTGAAGCTTTGTACTTCTTTTACGTTTCTTGGTGGCACCAACTCCATTATGGCCTAAATCTTGTCTGGGTTGATTTCAGTACCTCTCTAAGACACCATAAACCCTAAGAATTTTTCAGCCATTACCCCAAATGTGCATTTGCTCGGATTGAGCTTCATGTTATAAGAGCAGAGGGTATTAAAGGTCTCTTTGAGGTCGTCTAAATGCTTGTCTTCCCTTCGGCTCTTTACTAGCATGTCACCCATGTAAACTTGGACATTTCTTCCAATCTGATGCTCAAACATTTTGTTCATGAGCCTCTGATACGTTGCGCCCGCGTTCTTGAAACCAAACGGCATTACTTTGTAATAAAAGAGGCCTTAGCTGGTGAGGGACGAAGTTTTCTCCTGATCAGCTTCATCCAATTTGATCTGGTTGTAACGAGAAAATGCATCCATGAAGCTCAATAACTAGTATCTTGCTGTCAAATCTACCAGGATGTCAACTCACAGGAAGGGGTAGCTATCTTTGGGGCACGCCTTGTTTAAGTCCGTGAAGTCTACACACATCCTCCATTTTCCGTTGGCTTTCTTGACCATCACTACATTGGTCAGCCAGTCAGGATAGTACACATCTCCGATGAATTATGCATCTTACAATTTGTAGACTTCTTTCGCTATAGCCTTGTCTCACTCCTAGGCAAATACTCACTTCTTCTGATGAATGGGGGGGGGGGGGAAAGAGGATAATACATTCAACCTGTGCACCATGACTGAAGTGTCGATTCCGGGCATGTCTTCGTGGCTCCAGGGAAAGACATCCTAGTTTTCTCTTAGGAATGTTGTGAGTGCTTGGCGGATTGGGGGGTTGGCGAGGGTGCTGATTCTAGTTGTTTGCTCAGGCCTAGAGTTATCAAGGAGTATCTCCTCTAACCCCTTAACAGGCTCTGCAACCATCTGTCGTTCTTCTATGGTCATGGTTTGTAAGTGGTCATCCATCTCCAGCATTGCTATATAGCACTCGAGTGCTACTACCTAGTCCTTACGTACTTCTCCTATTATGTACTTAGTGGGAAACTTTAATATCAAATGATAAGTCGAAGTTACGACTTTCCATGAATTGAGGGTAGGTCGACCCACTATAGCATTGTAAGCAAACAAAAAGTCAACAATGAGGAATGTAATGTCTTTAGTGATTTGTTGTGGGTAATCACCAACCGTCACGGGCAATGTGATTGCACTGAGGGGGTATACTCTCGTTCCTCCAAAACCAACGAGCGGTGCGTTGGTCGGCACCAGTCGTTCTCTCTCAATCCCCATCTATTGGAACGACGAGTAGTAGAGGATATCAGTAAAGCTTCCATTGTCAACTAGGACCCAGTAAGTGTTGTAGTGCCCTACCCGTATGCTAACAAGGAGTGCATCATCGTGTGGGTGGTGTAGGCATCGTGCATCTTCCTCTGTGAACCCATTTATGGGGTTGTCAATCCGTGCCATCTTCGAGACAAAACCCATTAGCTGGATGGTCTGAACCATCTTAAGGTAGGTCTTGCGTGCCTTCCTAGATGAAACGGAAATTGTGGTACCCTCTACGATCATCCTTATGTCCCCTATGGGTGGCCTAAGGCGCTCGTTTTCCCTCCGGGTAGCCTGCTCTTGTGGTGGGTCTATCATTTCCTTGCTGACTAACCGTTGTAGTTTTCCCAGTCTAATAAGGGCTTCTATCTGTTGCTTTAAGTCATAGTATTCAGACGTGTCGTGATCATGATCACGATGAAAGTGGCAATACTTGTTTCTAGACCTCTTATTGGGATTTCCCTTCAACTTGCCAGGCCATGTCAATGTCGTATCGTCCTTGATCTGCATTAGGACTTGATCAATCAGGAAGTAATCGAGGTGAAGTTTGCGAACCTTCTAGGGGGGTTTGGAGCACCTATCCTCCTGTCGATCTCCAATCCTTGTTGTCTCCCGCCCCATGTCCTGCCATGCATCTTCTTGCCTTTCCCTCTTCTTGGGCTTCTCCTCTCGGGTTAGTAGCACGTCTTCTGCATTCATATACTTAGTAGCTTGATAAAGGACACCAGCATGGTTTTTGGGTCATTTTCGTATAAGGAAAACAGCAACTTCCCCTTCCTTAATCCATTGGTAAATGCAGCAACAAGTATTTGTCGTCAACTTTGTCAATTGAAAGGGCTTCTTTGTTGAAATTGGTTATGTAAGACTTCAGCGTCTCATCCTCCCGTTGCTTGATGCTCATCAAGCACGCAGTGGACTTTTTGTACCTGTGCCCCCGATGAAGTGCGAGGCAAACTGCACACTCAACTCCTTGAAGTACTAATGGAGTTTGGCGTCAACGTACTGAACCATACCTTTGCGAAGCCCTTTAGCGTGGTTGGGAAAGGTCGCCACATGATCTCATTCGCCCACGCCTTGCAAATGCATAAGGGTTTTGAATGACTCTAGGTGGTCTAAGGGGTCCTTAGACCTGTCGTAGGCTTCTACCTGTGACATGCGGAACTTCGGCGGAAGGGGGAAAGAAGTGACAGGTGCAGTAAAGGCTGAGTCCGTTCGATGGACTAGCTCGTCGAGGTCGCTTAATACCCGTCCTTTGAAGGCATTCATCATGAAGTTCATCCGTTCCTTCATCATCTGCATCTCGGCCACCATGTATGATGGAGCCGTATCTACTATGGATGGTCAGCTGGTATCTTGCTGCTCTTGTCTGCTTGGGGCATTACTGCCTTCGGGTCTTTCTCGGTCCCTTCTCTCAGTGCTGGTACCTTCTTGCTCATCCCCATGATTGTTGAGCTCTATGTTCCTTTGGCATAGTTGTTTCTCTAGGTCGTGGTTTTGCTTGGTGAGGCATTCCGCGGCTGAGGCGAGAGTCTGTACCTGTCTTTCAAGGGCAGTAGTGCGTGGTTCATCTCCTTGGTTATTGGTGGTTGCCATCGAGCGAGTGAGTACCATACAACTCTTTGTCCAGGAAGTGGTAATACAACTTCTACTACAATGAAGTTGTTGCTACGCGTTTCCCACAGACGACGCCAACTGATGATGCCAAAAAATCGTTAGTAAGTTGCACAGTCCTCACGTGCTTTAAACAAAACCTACGAAACAAAGAAGAAGAAAACCTCAAAAAGAGTACCAGTGTGGTACCAGCCAAATACCATCCGAAAGTTAAGTTAGAGAACTTTTACAACTCTAGAGTGCCAGAGCTGGGGTAAATTATGCGTACCTTGGTATGTGAGGATTTTGGGGTTTTTATAGTAGCGTAGAGCTGACATTCGTTTTTTGGTGGAGAAGGTCTTTCCTTGCAGGGAAGATCCTCATTAATACATGTATCTTGCAGGATCTTTTACTTAAAAAGGTTCCTTTGAATAGGGTTAATCGTGAGGTGCAAGACATTTCCTTATACATATATTTTTGGAGGTCAAGCTAGGCCACGCTGGAACAGTTGGCCTCTTTATTCTCGTCGGTCTCTTTATTTCCTTCGGCTTCTTGTCTCATCCGACGGCCTTGTCAACTTCATGGAGATGTATCATCAGATGTCATGGGGTTGTCAACCATATGGCACCACTGCTTTCGATGTCCGTCTGTTGTTATAAAGCCGACGAGTTTGGAGGGACTGTCGGCCTCTCTTTCGTGCATTGACTTGACTCTTATGACGAGAGAATCCTTATCAAGCATTAACAAAAATCCAAAGAGCAATAGAATTGTAGAGTTGGTGAATAATTTTTTAACCAAATTTTATATTAATAAAATATTATTTGCTATATGATAAGGAGTGGTGGAGCCATTTAAGGACCGAGGGGGGCCTTGGCCCCTACAAAATTTTTAAAAATAAACATATATATATATTTAAGAAAGTCTAAAAATAAACATAATTTTCATTTAAATAAAATACAATCCATAAATACTTATGTCCACAAATAGCAATAATTAAACATTCAGCATTTTTAAAATGAACACAGATATTTTAATTATTACCTCAACAAATAAAAGGGAAATTTTTTTAGTTTCATCTCAACACATTTAGGACTTACTTGTACACAGCAGTAGAAAAATTTAAAATTAGAAACTTTGTTGATGTGCCGCACCACCAAGTCTCCCACATAGTTGCAGAAACAATCTCTCTCACATAGGTGACTCTCTTTCTCTCTCTCTCTCTTCGTTGGGGACTTGACCTTTGTGTTCTTCTTCTCTTTCTTCTTTGCCTTCTTCTCACCACTACCTTCGCCTTCTTCTTCTTCTTCTTCCTTTTTTTTTTCTTTTCAAACTTTCAATTCTTTCCTTTTCCTCCCTCCCACTGTTGTTGTAGTTTGTTTAAAAGTAAAAGTTTTGTACTGTGTTCAAACTAGATAAGAAAGAGTGATACAATTTGTCATTATCATTGTCAGTGTCATGGGCCCCTCAATTTTAGAAGCTTGCGTGCCGTGGGCCCCTCATACCTGACTGTGTAGTGCTCTATCTATGCCACTAGTTGAGACCGGTTGACCCATAATCCATTGTTTTTAATTCTTTCCCAGGTTAGGCACTTTGCATTTGCTTTGTTTGGATTTTTTTACTTTACTTTTCATTGCTTTCTTTTTTATATTCCTTATAATATATTAATTATTATTATAATAATCAATATATTATATACAGTATATACTATATACTACTATATTAACGTGTATTTAGTTGTTGTTTATTATATTTTTTTTATGCATTGACATTTGAATGATTGTTTGTCTTTTATTTAGCAATCTTTGGACTATTAGAATTTTTTTAGTATATTTTTTAAATCTCAGTCATTTTATTTAATGAGTGATAATTTAATTTGATAAATCTAGGTTATGGGCAAGTTTAGGACTATTGACTCAGTCTTCAAAAAAAAAAAATGAAGATGGTAATTCAGAGAAAAAAAAAATTATATATGGCCCCCTAAAGATAAATTCTTGGCCCCGCTACTGATGATAAGTAAACTCGTGTTCTATATATAATTTTAAAATACATTAAATTTGAAACTTAGACACTACAAATGAGATTGTTATTAATCTTTAATTATCTTTTTTTTTTTGGTAACATAAAATGTGTAATAAAAAAATGTAATGCAATAATGAATTTGTTAAAAATAATCTAAGGCAAATTTATTAAGTGATATAATATTAATTATCAAGTATAATTTAAACCTTATAATCGTGAAATTAAAAAAAATTAAATTTTAATATTTTATAGATGATATAGATTTTTTTACACATTTTAATGAGAGAAAGAATTCGAGCTTTGAATGTCATAAATATTATTTGCTATTTTGCAAAGAACAAAATTTAGCTATAAAATTGATTGTAGTCTTAAGTTACAACTTTACTCAATATCTTTTTATTAGAGGTGAATTTCAACAAATCCACAAATTGTAAAATTTCTAGAAAATTAAAGATCAATAGTTATATTATCAATAAATTATTTAAATTGCAAATTTTTGTAATTTAAAAATTATGCATAAAATATAAGCTTATAGATCATATAATAAATAATATTCGATTGACACAAAATTTGACAGGTGCATTAAAAACGTAAAAAATATGCAATTCAATTATTAGATTTTTAAAATATATAGTAATTTTTATTTTATAAAGTAAGATTGTAGTTTTAAGCAACAACTAATTTTATAGCTAAATTTTGTTTTTTTACAAATATACGGGATATGATAACAACAATATTATGATTTTGTAAGGATATAAAAAAATAAAAAAAAAAATTATGAATTCAAGCATGTATAAGCATTAAACCCTCAACCAACTCTGGACCATTTCTTTTTGACAATCATACCTACAAAGGACAAAAATTGAATGGAATTTTTTTTTTTACAAACTTAAAAACACAGTACCTTCAGCTTCAGTTTTTCGAGTCAAACCACGCCATGTATATGTTAATGATTAACATATACTACTCTTGACTCATTTATATTTTCTATCTTTCTATTAATATTCTCTATCATCACCTACCTTCAACACGTTCTTTTAAAAGATCTCTAAAATTTTTATTTTCTTTTGATCAATATTTTCTTTAATTAAAAGATCTAGATGTTTTTTAACCCAACCCATTATGTAATGATTGATTTTAATATTTACTTACTTGTCATATGACTATTAAGTTTTTTTTTATATATATATATAGAATTAGAATAATAATATTATTTTTTTTATATACATTATTCTCAAAAATATATATTTGATTCAAGTCAAGAGTCCTATAATAACTTACTGGTATTACTTGATTTTCTTAACAATAAAAACTATGATTCAAAGTTCTCTCTCTCTCACAGCTTGTTGCAACAATTGAAAAAAAAAAAAAAAAACTAACTCATTTCAAAATTGATTTCTTAAAAATATAAATTAAGGGGAAAAAAAACTATATCAAAGCTTGGTCTCATCTTAAGACTTAGAGAGTTAGTTTGTATTTGGATGATTCTTTTTTATTGATTTTTTTTTTTTATACTTGGATGAATTTATTTCAATTGACTACTTATTTGTTTAAAAATAAGTTCTTTTTTTAGAAGAAAATGAAGTATAAAGAAAGTGTGTTTACTCAAATAAATAAAATAAGTTTATGATCTAGTAATGGACTATATGAAATTAATATTAGCTAGAATCCTCAATCATAATTTATAATCTAAATAAATTATGAAAAATGGTGTGAAAAAAAACGGCCTATCTCTATCTGTGAAACTTAGGTTGATACACTAATTTTTCTTTTGTATTTTTCACATTATCAAACCGAAAAAAGTTGATACACTTTCTTTGATATTTCCTACTAAACATTCTTATTGGACCTACGAAAAACACCAAACAAAAAGTAGTCTAAAAACACAATGCAGTCCTTATCATTTATTGGTCAGAAAAAGAAAATTTTGTGAGAACTCTTTGTCAAAACAAAACAAAAAATCACATTAAAAAAAAAAAAAGAAGCATTTGTGGGAACTAGCTAACTATAGGTGGGAAATGGCTCAGCCTTTCAAGACTTCAAGACTTCTTCTTAGGATGTGGACAATGGATTGCTTTACGAATTTAGAGCATTGATTAAGCATGCATTGAAAGCTTCAAACTTATTGGGCATATTACTCAAGAATCTGGTGACCTTATTTTTATATATATATTTAATAATTTTACTTGAATAAGAACTACCAGAAACTATAACAATACATAGAATTAATTAAGCACTCTATGTGTGTTAAATTCATCTAAAAATGCTCATAAAAGAGGTCAAGAACTATTATAGCAAACATGACACAATGTATATTGCTAATAATCAATGGATAAACATGTAGCTGAATGCTGAGGGCAATTCTAGCACAATACATGATACTAAGCTTCAATTCTAAATCTACAACAATATCTAACTTCAAATACAAATCGGCCATACAATACTAAAAATATTTTTTATTTTTATTTTTAACACTTTCACTAATTGAATGAAAAAGAAAGAGTACATAAGCCAGTCATGATGAATATTGACTAATTTCGTTAAATACATTTTTGGGATCATTGTCCCATTGTGATGACCAGCATAGTGGGAATTCAAATATTTAACTCTAGCTCCCATCCTTCTAGCTACTAATGAAGCATTTGTTGGATCAAAATAGCACATTCAGTTTATTAATTCTTGTAGTCTTTGGCACACCCTTGTAGTCTCAACACCAACTCTAGAAATTTTGACCTGGAAATTCATCAAAAAAAAGTGAATTGTATTAGCATATGTATATCAAACTTGATATTCACATATTATTTATCTACAAATTTGGGATTTAACTATTATAAAATATGTACCTGAGCATGAATGGTATGGAAAAGTTTATCACCCACAGTAGAATAACTAGCACTGACAACTTCAGCTCCTTCCTCCTCAAGAATACTAATAATTTCATACACCATGAAGCTCTTTTGCAACCCACTTATCACTATCACTTCGATACTGGAACCCAAGTCTCTTAAATCAAATACAGGCAACCTTGAGCCAAACATCATTGTATCCATTGTATTACTGCCATTTTCTAACCCCATTGCTTGTTCCTTCCGAATCTTTAATTTTTCTATGTTTTCCTTCAGTTGCGTTATATAGGAGGCAGCGTAATCGAGCTGATCTTGTTGTGAAATTATGTCCTGAGAGAGAGAAGAAAGAATTAGTAGTAGTAATTAAAATCCAAATAATTTTCTCCAAATGTCTTATAGCTCAACTAATATTTCATGATATCTTTAACGAACGCATTCGGGATTCAAATCCTCAATTTACCAATTATCAAATTTAAAATTAAAAAAAAATACTATAACTTAAAACTGATCAGTAAAATACAAAAACCATAGCAAGATCTTGTTCAGCTAGACTGGTACACTTGAGTTGAACTAGTAATAGGCTTAACTAGTAATGCCTTTAGTAATATGCTTTTTTAGTTGAACTGTGAAGGTCATTATGTCGTTGTGGTTGAAAAAGCTCAGGCACAGATACTTCACAGTGAAAACTTTGGAGATATTATAGCTACTTCACAGCGAAAACTTTAGAGACATCTGGCTAGCTATGCAATATGCTATAGAACCTTAAGATAGACATAATTCTTCATTTTTAAATTTCTTTTAAAACACATACTGAATTATAAGAGTTTCTGTGAGTCAAAACTGCGGAAAATGACAAAGACCCAGAAGATAGTTCAGCTTGCGGAACTCAAAATGACCACAGTGGTACCTTTCCATTTCGGAGAAAATGAGATATTATGAATTATTGCAGATATCTAGGGGAAAATACCAAAAACATCATTTTCGAAATGAGACAGAGACAAAATTAATTAATTAAATACAGCATATATACCAGACAATGTAACAAAAAGAAAATACTAAAAAATACAGTTTTTTTGGGTACAAATGATTGAGTTGAATTCTGTCCTTCCAAGTAAATTGGAGAAGAAAATTAAGTAGTGAATGAGATTAAAAACAACGAAATTCACCTCAAGAATAATTCCTTATCTGAGTTGGATATTCAAGCAGTGAAGCATCAATAATTTCATAGAAACAGTATGAGCTAGGAAGATGAGGTATTGGCAGATATTTCTTGGTTTCGAGTGGGAGGGAAGGCCTTATGGACCACATGAAAGAAAAACTTCAACCAATTACTACAAAGGTAGCAAAGAGATAAGAGCACTGTAATTACTATGCTATCCGTCGCAATTAATGTTCTTCCATCCAAGAATTAAAAAAAGGTCAGGAACAAGTTGTACCATATGTTTCACAACTACTGAATTCATTTGCTCTCTTTTTTTATTAACCTATTACTTGGACATCTACGTTGGAAACACCACGAAGAAAAAGATTAATTCTGGCAAAACCGCTGAATTTTAGAAACAATTATGATTTTGGATATCTTTCCCTCCAATCAAAGTTACCAATTTATATGATTAAAACAAAAACAAAAAGTTTATAGTATTTTTATTTATTAATTTAGCTTGAGCTTGTACAGATTTATAAAACTCACCCTGGTGGCTCTGAAGTGGTTGGCAGGAATAAGAGAAGAAAGCTTGAGGCATAGGCTTTTCATTTGCATTCTGCGATTTTTCTCCACCATCTTTCTATCAAGCTTGGATTTCTCACTACTGCTACTTGTCTTCATTTTCACTTTCAATCCTACTTCCCTCTCTAAAGCACGAAGCATAAATGCAAGAAATAAAGGTCTGAAACCAGGCAAAGAGAAACAATAGACAGGAAGAGTTTAGAATAAGAGAGGCTTTTTGAGCTCAAGATGTAAGCGTTTATATAGACAGACATGGTCATGGCTTTGAGGGGGTCATGTATAAGTACTATAGACTGTAGTAGCTTTGAATTGTTGGAAATGACGTAGGAAGGCTCCGATGTCAAAGGCCGCACGTTAAGAGAGAAGAGAGCTGGGACCAACACCGGCCCCTTACAACACTACACGGCTAAAGTGACCTTCATTTTCATATTTAATTTCACAACTTATTAATTTGTATCCATACACTACACATTAAATGCATGTCGTTTGTTAAAAAAATGTGACATATTCATATAATTAGTAGCTGGTAAAAAGTGTTGATCACTTACCACTATACAAATTAATAAAATATAAAATTAGATATACAATTAGATACAATCCACAAAAAATAATCCATCTTAACAATAATTATATAAAAAATGTTCACCAACCACAATCGGCATAAATCAATGGGCTGCAAAATTAGAAATGAAATTTATAAATATGTTTCTAAATTTTTCTTGAAATACGACAAAACTGTACTGTGACTAATCTATGTTGGGATTCCCGGTTTTCCTTTACTACGTTAATTAAAGTTTGTTTTGTTTGAACAAGTGGTGGGCTGATATACTACTCGTAGCTGACTCTTGACCATTTGACTCTTCAATTTTTTTTTTTTCTTTTCTAAATACCAAAACCGCGGTTACACCGACCACTTTTCAGTTTTTTCCTTATTTTTTAAACATCTGAGTTTCTGTTGTTTACTTTTTCCTTTACTAGGAGCTCAGACAAATAAAAAATGAAAACAACATAAACTCAGAAAAATCAAATTTGGTGTCAACATGGTTGTAAGTTTAACTATAAAAAAAAAAAAAAAATGGAAGGATGTAAAAAGTTTCTCAACATTAAACATTTTGTTCAATTCTTTTGTTTTTTAAAAGCTACGGTCAGATGCTCAAACTTGAGATTTGGATTTATCATTTATGTTCCCCTTTAAAAGCCTAATCTGTTAAATGGTTAATAAATAGTTAAAATATTATAATGGCATATGTTAGAAATACTGAATTCAATTGTATTGTATTTCTCACTGAAAGAATATACATGAGTGCCTTTATATAGAAGGCATATGAGTGCAGTACAAGTAAATATGAGTGTAATACAAGTAAGAGTGCTATACAAGTAAACTAGTTGGGTCTAAAGCCCACAACATTATACATGTTAACAACCCCCCTCAAACTCAAGGTGGATGTGAGACTAACTTGAGGTTGTCAACCAAAGTACGAAGGCGTCCCGTAGGATGTGACTTGGTGAAGATATCTGCAAGTTGATCTGTAGAAGAGACTGATATTAGCTTGAGAGCATCATGGACAAGATGATAACGGATAAAATGACAATCGATCTCGATGTGTTTAGTCCGTTCATGGAAGACATCATTATGAGCAATGTGAATAACACTCTGATTATCACAATAAAGAGGAGTAGCAGAGGATGTAGAGCATGGTCAAGTTTGGAGAATAAGGACGAGTGAGGTGTCATGTGATTGCAACAGGCAGAATCAAAAAGCTAAGTTTGAGACTTACCGGGTAAAACTGAGAGAGCAGTGGAAAGATATGCATTACCAGCCATACAAACAGCCTGAGCTATGATCTCCTGTAGTTCAGTGGGTGAGAGGTTGATAGTGGATCCAAAAGACCGGGACTCAGCTGAAATGGGAGGCATTGGCAGAGTGGACTCAGTATTAGCAACTGCAGTAGTAGATTTGTTGCGACGGTAACAAGTCTCAATAGTGTGGCCAGGACGCTTGCAATAGTTGCAGAATTTTTTGTTGGTCTATTTGTGACGATTGCTGGAGCTAGAAAGATCACCTGAGTGCTGAGATTGCTCTATGGGTAGAGCAGAAGGAGTAAGGGCCAGAACATTAAACTTATCTTGGGCTTGAAGAGTTGCAAGGCGAGCTTCTTCTCTTACTAACTCGTTCACAGCAGTATCAAGGGAGGGAAGAGGACTACGATTAAGAAGCTGACCTCGAATGGGCTCATAGTCCTTGTGGAGTGACATCAGGAACTCATAGAGACGAAATTCATCTCTAACAGCAGCATATTGTTGAGCATCTTTTGAGCATGCCCAAGTTGGATCAGAAAGGTCAATTTGGTCACAAATGAAGCGAGCTGATCATAGTAGTCATTGATGGACTGCCCCAATTCTTGCTTGAGTTGATGCAATTCAATCACTAACTGATATTTCATGGATCCGTGAGTAGTAGAGTATCTTTTGGCCAGCATATCCCATGCTGATTTCGCATCATCAAAGCTGCCCAGCAGATTGGAGATGGAGGGAATGGAAGTGTTTCGAATCCATGTGAGGATCATGTGATTGTGACTATCCCATTCAATCATGCGACTGAGGAAGACAGTATCTTCTTCACTTGCCCCCTTCACAAGAATAGTGATTGCACCAATACAATAATGCTAGAGTATGCGACCCTTAAGAAAACTGCGCATAGCTTGAGACCAAGATAAGTAATTCCTAGTCCCTTCCAATACAATATTGATGAGGCGAGGAAGAAAAATATCATTTTTATCCATTTAGAGACACAATATGCAAAAATGACTGCAAAAATGAAATCTACGCGAAAAACTGAGTAAGGAGAACCTACGCTGCAAAAAGTCAACTCTGAAAAAAAGTCAATAGTCAATGGCCAGCAGTCAACAGTCAACAGTCAGCGGTCAACGGTCCGAGATGACGTCAGCAAGATGACGTGTCGCTGGCGTCAGCAGGTGACTGGATGCTGAGTCAGCTAGGGCTGATGTGGCACTAATGACGTCGTGGATGACGTTAGCCTGGAAGGGATGACAGCGCGTGAGGCGCGTGTAGCGCGTGAGCTTCAGCGCAGGTTCTTTGAGCTGCACATGGAGGCGCGTGCGGTCTTCGATGGCTGCAAGGCTTCCACGAACGGGTATATCGGTGTAAGACGATCTTCGTGGTACCTTTAGAAAATTTATCGGAGCAAGATTCACGGCGGTGCCGGAAAAGGCAATGGTCTTTGCAGTGTTCGAACTCCTCAACGGTGGCTGCTACAGGTCCGGAACCCAAGGACGATGTCTGGAAGACTCGAAGGTTCAACGGCAAAAGGCTGTGGCAGTTGCTGTGACAGTGGAAGCAATATTAAGAATGAAGTTACACCAATAAAGACAAAACTGCTAAGAAAAGGTTAGAGCAGTAGCTCTGATACCATGTTAGAAATACTGAATTCAATTGTATTGTATTTCTCACTGAAAGAATATACATGAGTGCCTTTATATAGGAAGCATATGAGTGCAATACAAATAAATATGAGTGTAGTACAAGTAAGAGTGCTATACAAGTAAGAGTGCTATACAAATAAACTAGTTGGGGCTAAAGCCCACAACATTATACATGTTAACAGCATAAATCAATAAATCATGGCTTTCAAGGATATTTTTATGTTTACTATTGTACAAATTTATTGAAATATTATAAATGATAAGAAAATATCTATTTAAAATCTATAATAAACGGTAAAAAAAAAATATCATTTTATTTTTAGTAGTCTCCTTATACTTGAATTTCTTTAATTTTTTTTTAATTTTTAGTTAAGATTGTTAATTTTTATGCATTTATTTTTTTTATTTCATATTAATTAATTATTAAATTAATTATGACATCATCAAGATCCAACCTCGATTCAACCTTGATCCAACCTCAAAAACTTTAAACCTATCTCTTTTTTGGTTCTTTAAACAGTTCGGATTTCCAAAAACCATGGTTGTAATATGAATTTCCCTCTTGTTATAAATGCTTTAGATAAATTCAATTTAGCCTTAACTCTATACATTTTTGCAATTTGAGACTATATATATATATATAAACTTACAAATTTCATCCGTTATTCACTTATTTTGGAAAAGAAAATAACATTCTAAGCTTTAGGTGGACTAAGTTGCACATGGGCAAGGAGTGAAATGGGGATGTGTTATCTCAAAGTACCTAAGATGGAGGTTAGGGTCTTCATTTTGAGTTGTGCTTAGCACTAAAATAAATAAAATGTGTTCACTTATCTTGTATATCAAATATATAAAGAGTGCATGCAAATAATGAATCATTCACAAATGTGATTTTCATTTTTTTTTTCAAAAACATATATATTTCAATTTTGACATTCTTGGTATATAACCTTTTAAAAAAATTACAGTAAAATATTGGCCTTCTTAGAGCCAACGAATTGAGATTTTTTTAGTAATAACTCCAATATTCAACAATTAGTTTATTTGATAATATATTAAGAGCTCCATTGTTGCAACATCAGTTGACCGTGTTATCTAGTACCAACACAAGTTTTGTCTTGCCAACAAAGTCTTTGTTTGACAATCGTCAATGAGAAAATTGGCTTAATTTCCCACTAGCTGGTACAACATTTATGAAACTGACTCATAACTATTATTTACACATAGACCCATAATTTTTTTTTATCATTTTTTTTTTATTAATTATATTATGCACGTTACAGTTGTGACAAAAAATTATAAAAAGTTATATGTTGTTAGACTTTTTCAAATTGTTATTCAAACTTCCGTACCAGCCAAATGGATGATGCATTTGAATGCATCATCGCATCAACTTTTTTATATGGGTCCCACCCAGAAGTTCGAGGTCATTTTGCTACAGCTCTCTCTCACTCTAGAATCTATATCTCTAGGTACTAGCTAGGGGCAGAAGATGCTTTTCCGTCCAAGAACTGTAAACCAATGGTAAATTTGCAGGAAACCTCTCTAGTGTAGTAGCTGTATGCAAACATGGTTTTGAAATATGAAGTATAACATAGACAATAGAGAAGCTCTTAGCGTGTGCGGGAGTTTAATTAGACAAAGATTATTTTTGTTAATTTATTTTACTATTTAGTTTATTTTTATTAATATTTATAAGTTTTATTGTATTTTTTGGTATTATTTATGGATTTCATTATACTATTTCAGCTAATTTTTACTTTTAATATCTACAGTACTTTCAACAGAATTTTTTTAATTTTAGTAAAATAAGCAGATTCCAAACAGACACTGAGTAATAAAAAAACTTTAGTAGAAATTATTGGTGAGAGTAGTGAAATTTGTTAACATGAAAGAAAACAAAGTTAGAATCAAAACTCATGGCCAAGACCAAAGTTGTTTTAAATTTCATTGTTTAACCATTGAAATTTGTGTTTTTATCGATTTCAATAATATTTATTTTCTTAATAATTTTTAATTCAAAAGTCAGAATAATGTCTGGTCTACTTTAGAACATTTATTAAAAATGATAGTTTTTAATTCCACAATTATCTCAATTTTGTTGCTTTTGGTAAATTTTAGTATTTTGCCTCCTAATTTGTGATTAGTGCAAATTAGGATTTTGGTGGGTGTTTTCCTAACCGCCCTGGGTTTTCTTTTTATTATTTCAGCATATTGTAGTCTTGAAGGCATTTGGTCATCAGTTAATAAAATATTCAGACTTTTGCTTATTGTTTCTTTTTTATGGATTTTAAAATCCTATCATCTTGTGAATTTAAGAAACATTTCATGGATTTAAGGTTATTTTTTTGAAACAAACATGTTTTTGTTTATTGTAAGTATTTTGCTGCATTAAAACATATATGGGATTTACATGGATAAATCTGACATATATGAGAGAAGAGTTTTGTAGCTAGTATGGAAGCAAGAAAAAATAAAAAGTCAAATTACTCATTTGGTCTTCCGATTATAAGATATGGTTTAATTTGGTCAGTCAACTATACATTGTTGACATATTAAGTTGAAAATCAGTAATAAAAGACTAATGTGAATTTGAGGTGTTTATATCCTTAAGGTGATAATTATCCACACTTTGAAAGAGTAATTTGCCTTTAGATTATAGGGAATTCACCTTCAAGAGACAAAAAGGTCACCAACTGCTTACATCAAATCTGAACTTTACTCCTAAGAGCTAGAATTGTCGAGGAAAATATGCATTTGACTAGAGTAATAAATTAAAAGAAAAAAAAATGTAAATTGTAATGAATCTATTTTAGGTGAAATTATTCAGGACATCCAATGTTCTATACGTTTCCTTACATATAGATGAGGTTCACATGTGAACTAACCTCATACATGTGACCCACATTCATTTGAAAGGAAGAGGTGCTACATTAGGTATACACAATAATTTTTCTGATTTCAAGCGCTTGAAATTGGAAAAATAGTGACTCTTCATTTGAGTGGCCACCTTTCAAAAAATCAAAACTTCAAATAATATTGCACTTTGTTAGCAGAGCATTAGCATCAAATTCCTTAAACTTATCTCCCTATTTAAAGATAAGAACCTGTTTTTCCCATTTTAGCTAATTAGTTCTTAAAACATCCACATCAAATATCGAAGTGTACAACCAAGCAAAATTCACTAATCAAACCCACATGGTTGGAAATGCAATAGCAGGGCCTCTGAGTTCTGACGACCTACTCGCTAAGATTCAAATTATTGAGCTAATGCATCTCTGAACTAGCAAGAGAAGGAAAAGAAGTAGCAAGAGTTGGTGAACAGTTTGGCTTGTAGCGTTGACGACAATGTGAAGGAAGGAGGAGAGAATGATGTGTATCCAAGAAGCCATCACCGTGATTTATGAGAACTCAAAAATTACTAATGTCACTTTAAAGAGTGTATAGAACAATATCGATCCTTAAGGCGATGATTATATACACTTAAAAGAGTTTGCCTTTGTAGGGCTGTTTTTTTTTTTGGGTTTCTTCCTTAAATTGCTCCCTTAAACTATTTCGGGGGTACTGATTCTTACTGTTCTAAAAAAGAAAAAAAGATTTATTATGAGTTTTAATGAGCTTAATTGGAAATTTTCTAGGCCCAGGATACACTTATTTTGGTCTGAAAATGAAGTCGTGGTGGAGAACTGGAGATGACTTCCTTCCTTTGAGATGTGAAACTCTCTCCCAGAAAATTTGAAGGATGTTTGTCAACTTATCAATTATCATCCAATGAAACTAATTAGTTAGTCAAGAAAATCACAATAGTCATTTATCTTTCCTGTATTTGTTCATCTTTTTCAAACTTCCATACTTGCTAGAAGGAAGATGCATTTTCAATTCATTATTGGATCAGCTTCTTTAGTCTTCTAAATAGGGCTACAGACAGTGGAAGATTCATTTCATAAAATATTATTGCTTCAACCTCTAATTCAACATTTCAACGTTAATTCTATATGGGACCCTTCCAGAAAATCAAAGTTAAAGGTCATTTTGCTACGGATCTTCTAGTAGGGCCAGAAGATTCTTTTCCGTCCAATTAAGAAGTGTAGTAAATTTGTAGGAACCCTCTCAAGTAGTAGTGTTTGATCATTGATGTAATGGATGAGGTAATATATGGTTGCTGTGTGCAACATGGTTTTGAAACAGTAGTAGTGATCATTTTGGTCTTTTAAGTTTCATATTTGTCAATTTGGTCCGGTAAGTTCACACTTTTTGATACTGTAAGTTTGCCTATCCTTAACTTCTGTTAATTATTAAAAATAAATTTTTAAGAATAAAAAACTATTAACTTTTCTTTAAGAAAAAAAAGCGAATTGGGCCCATTATATTTGGTCAATTATCATTTTTGTTATGTAAGTTTTATTTTTTGTCATTTTGGTCTCATAAGTTCACATTTATTGTCATCTTTAGACTTTCTAACGGAAAAATATATAAAGAAATGGAGGAAGGATTAATGGTGACAATAAATATGAACTTATAGAATGAAAAAAAAAACTTTTATGACCAAAATGACAATTAGTCAAACTTAGCAGTTGTAATTTTCATTTTTGTCAAATAAAAAAAAATGAAAAAAAAAATCGGTTGAGATTATTCCCTTCTCATTTCTCTCATTGCATGTGGGATATTTGAGGTCCACGCATCTAAGAGAGTAGTCTATTGAAGTACCAATGTACCAGATTACCACCAAAAAAAAAAAAAAAAAAAAAAAGGTACCCATGTACCACGGTACCACAAAAGAGAGACCTCATGATGTAAAAAAAAGGGATGTTAAAAGATAGACCTCATGGTCTTTCAATTATGTATAGGATAGAGTTCAAATTTAGTCCATCAATTTTGTATTGTTGAAGACTTTTACTAAGTAGAAAAACAATGATAAAAAATTAATGCAATTTTTAGGCATGTAAAAAACATTGATATAAAAAATTCAAATACAAGATACAACAAAGTCAAGGTCCATTTAGTAATGTTGTTCTAGTAATATTATTTGTATTTTTTGAAAATATGTGTGGGTGAAAAAGTGTGTGGAAATACGTATAATGTTGTTTAAACACATAAAACTGTTATTTAAAATACACTACCAAACAACTCATCAGTAATTGACTAATTGCAAACAACAATTCTAAAATTTCCTCATAGCATTTTCATTAGGTGTTCCAAATGTCAAATATTTGACTTTTGACACACCAAACACCAAAAAACAAGATTCATGAGGTGTTTCATATGCTAAAATTTGTAGCATTTTTAGCAAACTTGCTACAGTACAATTGTATTGATAGAATTGTATTGTAGCATGTTGTATAATTATATAATAATTTTTTTAATTATCTATTAAATAACAATTGTACTATAGCATGAGGTGTTTCAAATTAAATAACAATTTGCACTAATAGAATTGTACTATAAAATTGCGACGGTACAATTTTTTATTGCTACAATACAAAAGCTGGGTTTTTTTAATTATTATTTTACTGTAGTGTAATGTTAAAATAGAATATCTAATATATAGCTTATTGTAAAATGATGTGCTAAAATTGATAAAACATGTTTTAATGTGGTAAAATGGCATTTAGTATAGCACACCTAATGTGAATGCTCCTATATATTTATTAGAGAAATGAGAGACACGATACTTAGTATCTGTTTGGATAGATTATTTTTTGTTAGCTTATTTTACTATTTAGCTTATTTTTATTACTATTCATGGGCTCCACTGCACTTTCTGGTATTATTTATGAGTCTCACTGTACTATTTCAGCTAACTTTTACATTTATCTACAGTACTTTCAGCAAAAAAATTTCAGTTTCAGTCAAATAAGCGGATTCTAAACAGACCCTTAGTATCTATTTGGTAAAGATTATTTTTGCCAACTTATTTTACTATTTAGCTTATTTTTGCTATTATTCATGGGTCTCACTGCACTTTTTGGTACTATTTCAACTAACTTTTACATTTATCTACAGTACTTTCAGCAAAAAAATTTCAGTTTCAGCAAAATAAGTGCATTTCAAACAGACCCTTAAAATGAATCTATTTTGACCCTTAATTTATAGAGAATGGAGAGATTGAATTGAAATATCATTACTCTTCATTTGAATTGGCGCCTTTATGAAATGATGACTACTCAAATTGCACTTTGTAAATTTATAACTCTTCATGAAACATTGATCTTTCAAAAGTTAATTATATAATTCTAAACCATGAAAGGGTCAAAACGTCATTTAAACTGTGGGATGGACATGAAATTGGTCCTACAATAAACTAGATTTCAAAACAACCAAAATGATAAGTTGGATGCAACGATCAGACCATTTGATCAAAAGATCAAGCCACATCAAGAATTAAAGGTTCATATGCACTTTTACAATCTAGAACTTAAACCATATGATCATGGTAATTCAATTTAGATTGGATTTTAAATAGATTAATTAAAATCAAATCTATGCCAAATCCCACTTGTTTAAATTTTAAGGCAAGAATGTAATTAATAGCATTATATAAATCCTGTGAATAATTATAATTTTTGAATTTTAATTTGATTAGTCCATTAATTTAAATTCAAAACTCCTAAATAATTTAAGGTTTAATTCAATCAATGAAAGGTTCAAAAAGTGGCTTAAATTTTGTAATTATCCTCAAAATAATTTAAAAAATCAATTAAAAATTGCTCAAAATTTGAAATTGGAGCCAAGGAGTTAAATGTTCAAAGTATGATCAATCGTCACTTGGTCACATACGTATAAGTTTTGACTAGCACCTTTGCACATAATAGTAAGCGATGACCAGCACTTTATCCCCGTAACTTTAGCATTCAGAGTTTTAGGGCTCATTTTTCAACTTAAACTTCAATCTAAACGTTCTTGATGGTAATCCCGAGTTCAAAAAAAACCCTAGATAGTTGGATGGGAGGGAAATTGAGACTTCCCACTCCACTATCTTCTATAAATACAAGCATCTATCATAATAATTTTTTTAAAAAAATTTAAAAAGAGCAATTGATTTTGATGCTAGGGGAAACTCTAATTCAAAAAATTCCAAGATAGATTATGCAAAAATTTTGAGAGACACATTAGGTTGCTTCTATGCAACATCACTCTTTACAAAGATATTTAGCATTCATTTTTCCCATTTCTCAAAAACTATTCCTACAATCAGTCATTTTACAAACACTACAATGCTACAATCTCCTACACACCACACAAGATCAACTCCCTCAAAGACCTAAGTGGAATATCCATGGATTGATCCAATGAGACAAGTGCATCAACGAGATCCACATTCTTAAATGGAATTTGCCATCAAATCAGATGAAAGAGTTCATGCATGTAAGTATATCTTTAAAAAATTAATTCTTTTTGTAGTAAATTATATGAAATCATGATTTTTGATGATATGAGTTAATTATCATATTTATGCATATAATATTATTATCATGCACATATTATTAGATTTTAATTTCTTTAAAATCCACATCCTGAACATTTTTTATTCCTTTCATTACATAGCATGATGACATGTTTGAGTGAGTGCATAAAATGATATGGCCATTAATTTCACAAAGATTGATCTTTAAGTTAGATGGATGAGTGCTTAACACCTTCCCATTGCCGTAAGCTAACATCCAAACTTAAGTCTTATGTTCAAAAACCAATTCATTATTTATGAAATTTTGCTTCTTCTTTTGTTTTTTCTCCTATATTGTAACTAGATGACAAAGCATTATGAATTTTCTTTTCTTAGATTGTAACTAGAACCAAAACAATGTACTTTTCCATTCTTAAATGGGTTTAATTTGTTGCATACAAATTATCTTACATACACCCCTAAAAACAACTGAACTACTCTTCTTACATTGTGTCTAAAACCATTCCAACTTGGAAATCGTAACTTCAACTCATGATTTCAATTGCTTTTGGGGATGTATGTAAAACAACTTGTATGTAATAAAAAATACTATTCTTAGATTGTATTAAAAACCAAAGTAATGTACTTCTAGAAATGTAGGACCAATAGTGTTTATTTTTTAAACTTTGGGAATTAAAAGATCTCATTTAAAACTATAAAAACTAGGCATTCTAGTAAACTTTAGTGACCAACTATATATTTTGATTAAAAAAAAAAATTTAATAATTTACAACAATGGGTGGATTTGAACATTGATTATCTTCATAATTGAAAGTAGACATAACCACTTAAATACAAGACTCATGATCCAAAACAAAAAACAAAAACAAAAACAAAACAAAACGAAGGAAAAAAAAAAAGAAAAAAAGAGCGATTTGGGTGGTCTTCGAACCTTCCAAGCAAGTTGTTGAGAAAATCTGGCTTGCACGTTGGATAAAGCAATAAAAAACAAATCTAGAGATGAGATTGATTTAAAATGTTGACACTTTAATTGACCCAAACTCTTGTCATGTACTTAAACCAATAAGAAACAAGTTTAAAACATGGCCAATAATATACGTTGCTTGTGATTTTGTTATTGCAATTAACGATCTATCTAGTCGATTCAAAGAACACAATACAATATGACAACAATTTGAACCACTTTTGCCACATGACCTGATGATGACAATATATACGCATGGATACATCAGGAACTTAAAAAGACGTCCGTAAGTGTCTTTGCTTTCTCAGAATTAGAAACATCTCTATCATAAATTAATTCATAGCCATGCGAGCGAGACAGTAACATGTTTGATGGCTAGCTCTCTTTTTGTATGGTTTCATTGTGTGTGAAAACAAATGGCTAAGTTCATTGCACGACCAGTGCATGAGGTTTAGGAATTCCTAGGACAAATTTTGTGGGGTAAAGAGGTTGAAAAAGGCACGTAAAATCAAAGTGTCCAATAATATTAATACCTTTGTCACCTTGTCGAAGCCTAATGTTTTCATGAACGTGCTAAGAGTCCTGAGAGCACTTTCTATTTTCTACGTAAAACCTTGTTCACAGAAATTTCAATTTTATGAGTAACTTTGGAATCCATTGTTAAAGATCATTGAAAGCCACTCTGTTACGTTTCTTTGGTTTTGAAACAGAGCAAAACTTGTAAATTCTAAAGGAACCAATGAACAACCTCAAGTCTTTTACTATAGCATGCCTTGCACAGAAGTTTAAGTATGTCCCTACAATGAAAGAAGCCCTGAACTGATCAACCCATTCAAGAATGAAGTCTTGCATAACAATGTCAAAAGCAAACCACACACCCATTGGAAAGCTACCACCCATCGTGAAGCTTGATAAACCCCCCTCCCTACTTATTAACTTATAACATATGGACTTTTTCTTTTTCTTCTGTGAAATTTTCTTGTTCATATAGTTAAGAAGCTATCTTCTACATTATATGTTATTATTATTATTATTATTTTTTAAGATAGTCAATGTCTATTATGTTTTCTTTCTTAAAGAAACTTGTCTAGCTATTATGGATTAGAAACCATACAAAAATATAATATGAGGGAGGGAAAAGGAAAAAGAAAAAAAAAAACACTATTGTTAGCTTTAAGATAGTCAAAAAATGAAAATAGGATCTCAATATTTTAAAAGTAATTTGTTCATGAAAATTTGTATACAAGCAAAAAAGTATGAAGATAAATATATAATAAATGTTCGTAGTATAGCTTTAGATATTATAAATTGAACATTTTATGAATTTAAATTAACCAAAATTTTACATAAATTACATATAATATTTATCTAACTATTAAAAATTGTGTCATTCACTACTTGAGTTTTGGCTCTAATAAAATTGAAAAATGGATTATTCACATGAGAAAAAGATGATCAATAGATAAATACAATATAATTAATATGATTTCTTTTTGTGAAGTTTGTTTAATAATTACAATAAAATATTAGTTAGTATTCAAATGAATAGCTTTTAATTTTTCAAATTGGTCTCAAATATTAAACACACGTGATATGCGTAATCCTGACTCCATCTTTGCTTAAAGGCTCTATGAAAAGGGAGCAAAATAAATTGATTTTAGTATAGGCCGTAGAGAATATTTATACAAAACCTAGCTGAACCCTATTCCAATTCTAGTAGGACTATAGGTTGCTTATCCTGCAATTACATATTTGGTCTTTACAACACGTTTAGGCCTATTTAGGTTTAATATATCTAACATCCTCCAAACTCAAGGCGACAAATCAAAGATGAGCTTGAGTTTGGACAAAAACCGACAAAAATGACTAAGAACAAGGGACTTGGTGAAGATGTTAGTAGGCTGGTCCTCAAAAGCAAAATATCAAAGATAAAAGAATCCCATGAAGAAGGTGATGATAAATGAAATGACAGTCAATTTTAGTTTTTTTTTTTTTGTTCATAGAAGACGAGATTGTGAGCAATTTAAATAGCACTCTGATTATCACAATTAAGTAGTGTGACATTTGCAATAGAGACATCCATATCCTTAAGACGAAAAGAAGAAGAGAGCATAAACAAATAATGAGTTCAATGTGTCAAACAAAGCACAATATCTAGCCTCATTACTCAATCCACCAACAATAGTTTACCTTTTACTTCACTAAGAAATCATCGCATCCCTTAAAAAGAAGCAATAAATATACGTTATACAGAATTACCCAATAGAAAATATTTATATAAAACCTAGTTGAACCCTATTCCAATCCTGGAAGGACTATGTTTCTTGCAGGAGGACTATGTTGCTTGCTCTGCAAGTACATATTGGGCTTTACAACACGTTTAGGCCCAAACAAACTCTAATGTATCTAACATTTTTTATGAAAAATCTCACTAATCAAAATAAGATATGCTAAATTAACAATAAGTACCATGGCAGTCAATCTTATACTGAAGACTGTACCAGTTTGACCAGTGGAACAATATATTTCGGTACCCGTCAATACCGGTGAAACATTTCGGGTTTACCATTTATATATATATATATATGTATGTATGTATGTATGTATGTATGTATGTATGTATGTATGTGTGTGTGTGTATATATATTATAATAAATATAAGAGTTTACCGTAAAATATTACCTCAATTCAGAATAAATTATTCAAGGTTTTAGACTTTAGCATCAATTAAAAAAAAACACAATATAAAAAATAGAAAGCTTAATTGTTCATTGCATGCTAAGAAAACAAATAATACTAATAAGCTAATGCAAATAAATTACCATTTTGCCCTTAAAAAAATTCAAAAATTACAACAAAAAAAAACTTTTTTCTGTATCGGCCAGTATTGCCCGAAATTGGCCGGTATATGGCCGGTACGGCCGGTATTTAAATCAGTACAAAACGTTGACGTTTCGATACCGGTATACTTACCGGTATGGCTGGTACCAGTACTGTATCGACTACCTGATAAGTACTCCTTAAACAAATGGAAAAACTTAGGTATACTTACGTAGATTATTTTCATTAAGTTTTTTAATTGAATTAAATTACATGTTAGTATTAACCAATCAAGCAAAATTATTGTTGTTTTTGCCATTGATAATTAAATTCAAATATGTGATTTATTAGTCAATACAATCACATGTTTATATTTAATTAGGATACTTAAGATATAGCACCTAAAGGAATTGTACTTAACTTCTACCCAATCGTTAATATAGAACTACAGATAGCTAAGAGTCTTGTAGTATAATGGCATAGCATGTTGATATTCTTCTTTATTAAAAGAACCAAAGTTCAAATTAATCTCCATTTCTCTATTATTGTAACTAACAAAAATATAATTAAAAAAATAACCAGGGAAGAAAATATGAAATTGGGTGATTTACCAATTCGACGCCAAAAGAATTCTATAGGCCGGGGTCAAATGGAGGTTTAACACCTACCAGGGGGACTAGTGTTGTAGAAACATCACCTTCCTACCTAAATAAACCTCTATTTCAACACTAAAATCACAACTAAAAAATTAGAGATTTTTAGGCTTTTCTTCAATATGCATCGAATTACTCCAAGATAAATTAAAAATAATTTTCTAAAAACATTTCATATATTTTTAATAAATTTTTTGCCTCAACCATAATATTGGACTTTCTGTATGAAAGTAATATCAGTTTGGTGAGCTATTATTAGTCTTGGACTTATATGTTGAAATTGTTTTTGTTTGAACAAGTTAAGGCTATTGGATGGTTTTATTATTAATTGGTGGTATTAATTAATTAATGATAGGGGCAATTTACTTGTTATAAATTAATCTAGGGGTTGATTAGTCCATTTTAGAATTTTGTAAGGACTTTACAATTACAACTTACCCTATAGTTTGGGGACAATGTACACAACGCTTTCTGTTTATTGGGCTAAGCCTCCTGCTCCAACAAGGATAATCAAAGAGTTTAAGAGGTTTTAACCAGGCTTGGACCCCAAGGGATGGGGGCAAGAGGTGGGGGCTATATATAGTGGTGAACTGTGAATCATCTGAGCTGTAAAACCTACTTGAATTGATCTGGTTTTTTTATTTTTCTAATTAAACCACCAGTTTTTAAGTTTTCTAGGGTTTTATTATTATTTGGTTTTAGGTGATAATTAAAGAGATAAATGTTGGTTTTATGGATTTTTTTTTAATATATATATATAAGATAGAATTTCAACCTATGATATTCGTTTTATGATGTAATTCTTTATCATCAGCTTCAAGTCAAACACTAATTTATTTTTGGTATATCTTATTTGACTAATAAGAGATTTTATCTAATTTGGTTTAATTTTTAATGACAATTATAACTACTATGCTTGCAAATAGTAATAGTAATAACTACTAGAATCTCTCTCTCTTTCTGATAGAGATATAAGATACAGTAAAAATTATAGTTTAAGTAAAACAAAAACATGTATAAAGTGTTCTAATTTGATGGAATATTTGACTTTTTATTTTTTAAACATTTTTTTTGTTTGAGATATCATTTTGAGTATGTGACTTTTTTTTATGTGATGTATGCATGAAATCATTTATCATTAGTGGAGGTAAAATTTTGCGGCTAATGTTAAATAATGATAGATCTATATGAAAATGATATTTTGACGATCACATACATGAATCTTCAAGTTATAATAAAATTGGTGATGAAGTGTGGTACTTAAGAAGAATGTTTTACTTTTAAATGATTTATAAGACTCATTACCGAAAACCATGGGGATTAATTTGGAACTTGATTTGACAATATTCATCCACTTTGACTATCAATAGAACTTTCTCAGAGCATTATCAGCACGTGAACCTAAGAAACTCATAGTCATTATCGACACTATCACGGAACTTTGTTCACTGGTCAAGAATGCAGAATGTGACCAAGCATATGTAGAAAGTCCTCAATTTCACGTCAGGTTATAGTATTATACATGTTTTTCTAATATGTATAGCGTGCAATGCATGACATTATAGCTCATAATTATCTTTGCCACCCCAAACCAAAAAAAGTCGAAGTGTAATAATAATCTGCAAGAACCACAGAAATATTAAGACTCAAAATTGAAGAAGAATCATTGAAACTTGAAATTTGGAGGAAAAATTATGGCTGATAAGTTCAATACACAATAAAAATGAGGGATATTAGAAAACTGGACCATTAAATTGGTCAGAATTCACGTAAGTATAGTTGTACTTTTTTGATGAACACATAAGTATAATTGTACTTGGACAAAAAAAGTAGAATTTTAAATAATGGTACATGGATTTGATAAGCTAAGCAAAGAAAAAAGATGCTATACTAATTAAGCAAGCACAACTATGTATAAAACTGCGTATGGAAAAGACAGGTCAAGAGGATGCTATACTGATTAAGCAAGCACACATATGCATAAAAGTGGGTATGGCATTGATAGGTCAGAAGGATTATTATTTTGGAGATTTCTATCTCTCCAGAGATTATGGAAAAGTCCATGGTGATATTGTCACCAACTTTTTCACCTAAACCGAGTGTATTTTTTTGTATCGTTGATCGAGTCTTCGCATCAATTTGCGTCAAGTAACATAAACCTTAAAATATAGTTAATGAAGCTCAAAAATCACTCGCATATTGTGAACCATTTACGCAAAATTGGATTTTGTTATGGTGTTTGTACAAATATATAAGTCACTGTAGCTTATGCAAAATAATTATTTTTTAATTTTTATTTCAATTTTTTGTGTCTCTGTAAATGAAAGAAAATAGTGAATTTGTAGGTGGTGATTGTGGTGTGTAAAAGAGAGGGAAAAAAAGATTAATTTAAAAAAAAAAATTGATCTCTTAATGAAATGGAATATAGAATAGATAATAATGTGAGTGTCAGCTAAAATTTAAAAGAAAAAATTATTTTAAAATAGCCAATAATTTTATATGAGCTAGTGTGAATGTTCTGCAGATTCCCAATTATGTAATTTTTTTATTAAGAAAATTGAGTGTATGTGGTAGAGTTGAAACTTGAGAGAGTATTTACAGCATTGTGGACTGTGGTACTAGAATCTAGAGGACTTTTATTATAAAGGACCCATTGGGTGGGCGTGAGTCCTGACCCTCTTGAGTCTTGTCCCCATTTTTACTTTCTAAGCTACGCCATCAAAGCCCTACAAGACGCAGCACTTTGATGGTGCATTTCTTTAGCTGCACTCAAAGGCAAAGCTGCGCATATGCATGCTGTTTTTGCTTTTGCTTTTGACTGCACAGGCACAATCAGCTCAACCCAACATGCTCATTTTCCAAGTCTCTTTATTATTTACCTGCTTCGATTACCTATAACTTAAGCCTTAAGGAATGATCTAACTGAACTTGTTTTGTTAGGAAATAACTCAGATCTAGTTAGCAAATTTTTTGTTAATTGTAATTTTAACTGGGTTAGGAGAGAGCTTAACATTGCAGTCCATTGTCTAGCTAAATTTGTAGTTGTACAATGGTTTACTGTTTGTTGTAATTTGCATATTCTTCTTGTTGCAGTTTTGAATGCTTGCAGGAAGGATGTTGCTTCTGCTTTGTTTTAATAATCTGCTCGGTTTATTAGTCCCAAAAAAAAAAAAAAAAACTCAAATATAGTTCGTAAGGTTCCTTTTAAATCAAATTCAAATATATAGTTATATTGTTCAATTAAGTATAAATAATATCATTCGTTCCAATAATGATAAAATCCAATGTAATTATACATTTGAATTTAATTATTGAACTTAAAATATAGCATCTAAGAGCATTCACTAGGAATGGCAACGGGTCGGGTTTTTTCATACCCGGACTTGGGTCGGGTTTTTTCATACTCGGACCTGACCCGCGGGTCTACCTTGAAAACCCGGACCCTATCCGTTTAATAAATGGATTTTTTCTCAATCCAAACTCACCCCGTCGAGTCCCCACGGGCCCCGTCCCCTCATGCCTAGCCAAGCCCAAAATCAGAATCACAAATTTTGATTTATGATTTTTCAACCCAAAATCACAAACACAGACACAAATCCAAACACGATCACAAACATAAACACAGAAAACAAACACAAATGTCAGATCTATGATTTTCCCTTTCAAAATCACAAACCAAACACAAATTTTAGATCTATGATTTTCAAAATCACAAACACAAACACAAACTCACATGATTGAGACGAACTGAACCCAAGAAAAAAGAAAAGAGAAAAAAATGGAGAACGAGGTGGAGTGAGATCAGCAACGGCGAGGACGAAACAAAGTTGTGCCTGTGCTTGACTGCTTGTGGTTGTGTGAGTGAGAGAGCTGAGAGATGAAGAGGGAGAGGCGGCCGTGTGAGACAGTGAGTGAAAGAGCTAAGACAGCTTGGGACGACGGTGAGAGCTAGGGCAGTTAGGCTGGCAGTGAGATTGGGAGTGAGTGAGATTGTGAGTTGAAGAAATGAGAGGCGGAGGTTTGAGCTCTGAGCTGAATGCTAAAATGAAATGAGGAATAGGAAATGTTAAGGTTTATAACTATGTATATATATGAGGGTATTTTAGTAACTATATATAACAGGGTCGAGTTAGGTCCGGGTTCAGGGCGGGTTTTGGAAAAAACCCGGACCCGCTTTGGGTTTTTTTTTTTTTAAATCCAAACAGACCCTATTTTTTATCGGACAGGGTAAAATCTGGCCCATTAGGGTCAAGTCGGGCCAGGCAGAGTATTTGCGGGTCGGGCATAAATTGTCATCCCTAGCATTCACATTGAGTGTTGTATATGCCATATGTTGGTAATATTTAGCATCAGTGTCTCAAAACCCCCCTTATTCGGTCTTGCAAAGTCTTGCAATTGCAAAAAAATTTGCAATTGTGCTACAGTGCCATTCTATTTTTATGATGGCATTGTAGCAACTTGTATACATTTTTATATTGTTTTTTTCCTAGTGATGGTGGGTGGGTATTTTTAATTATTTTTTATGAAGAGGAAGAGAGAGAAAGAGTTGGTGAAATTAATATTTTAATGAATAGATGAGATAAATAAGAAATTGGATGTTAAATATGTTGTAAAATGATATGGTATAATTGATAAAGTAATTTTTTAAATGGTAAAATAGAATAATACGAAAATTCCGGATATAAATGCTCTAAAAAATTTTATCTTAATTTTATCATTTGTTAGGTTCTAAAAGTTTAGAACAATTGGCAAATCGTGAACACACAAGAACATACAGGCTGCAGAAAGAAGATTTCAGCAACTGCCTGGTTCGATCGATCGAAAGACAGGCTCGACCGATCGAAAGTCGTATCTACAGAATTTTAATTAAGCCCAAACAGCAGTTCAAGCCCATTAAGGATTAGGGTTTCTAATCTACTTCTCCCACTATATAAAGGAAACCCTAAGCACGTTTTATAAGGTTTTTGTGAGAGAGAGAAGAGTGTGCCTCTTTTGTATTTAGGGTTTTGTTCCTAAAAAGCTCTCTCGTATCTTCTACCGGTGTTATTACTTGAAGAATCTCAAGATCCGGTGTTGTAGAAGTTGCTGCCTTCTCTAGTCATCAAAGGTGCTGATGATTTAAACCTTCAAGGGTGGTCTTGGAGTCATAAACGGGAGAGTTTGTGTTGCTAAACCTTTGGGTGGAATCTCAAAGTCACAAACGTGGGTGTTTGTGGTTTGCAAAGGCCAAAGAAAGAAGGAGTCCGTGGTCTCGGAGCTTGCACGTAGTCGTGTCAGTAAGTTTTCTACTGGTGGGTAGCAATAGAATGTTAGTGACCTAAGTTGCTATTGTACAAACTTCAATTCTTTCATAGTGTATTTGCTGTTTTACCTTGAGGATAGCTAGGTCAAATCCTCCCCAGGTTTTTTACCTGTTTGGTTTTTCTGGGTCATCATATCATTGTGTTCTTTATATTTCCGCTGCTTTACATGATATGATTATTATTGTTTTAACCTAGTTCTGAATAATAAACCTAAGTATTCACTTGGTTAATTAATTAGGTTAAACAATCTAGTTTACAGGGGTCTAAAAACTTTACATCATTGGTTTTTTACATTAACGTAAGAACCGATACCTACTTACCAAAGATTTTGTTCCATCAAAATCAGAATCTTATCACTTTCTATCTTTTGCACTGAATTTTAGCTTTTACTTCTTGTCAATCTAGGCGTTGGTTTGGATAGCGTACTGCGGCAGGTGTTTTGTGTAGGTCCCGTGTACTGTTCACAGGACCCACAAGTACAGTTTTGTGAAAATCTTTCATTAAAGCTGGGTCCCACGATACTATTTACATATTTAAAAATTATTTTACTACAGTATTTTTCAGTTTCAGCAATAAAAGATATCCAAACAGACCCTAGGAGTAATAAATTTGACTGCTGAAAGAAGAGGATTCAAATTTCTATTGACACCCCATTTTACAATTTGCATTTAACCAACCAGTAAATCTTCAGATTTGTGATACAAAAACAAATCTTGATGCTTTAACGATCATAATGGTATGTCATGGGTTTTGATCGAACCACCTGATCAAAAGTTATCATACAATTAATTTTCAATGATCATGGCTCACCTACATGATGAGCCCAATTACGTCCTATCTTAAACACTTAATTTTTATTGGCTTCAACAAGAATTAATTTAAAATTAATTAAGTGTGAATTTTGATTGAATTTCATTTTATTTATTTATTTATTTATTTAAATAAAAAATGTTTTCCTTTATGGCATTTTATCTGCTCTTTTGAAAAACAATTTGGAGAGAGAAAGATATGATCCATGAAAAAAAAAAATTTAAAAGAAGAAGAAGAAGAAAAATGCTCAAAAAAACGTTATTATCTTCAGCAGAAACTTGAATCGCATTTTTGGCTTGGCAAACGTTGAAATTTGATTTTCTCTATTTCTGAAAAAGTTGTAGAGAATTAAATTTCCTTTTAAAAAACACCAATCTCGAATCACTTAGAATTTTGAGAAAAAATTTATGGTCAAAATACGAAACAGGTGCAGAAGATAACACAAATTCCGCATCATCTTCAATTTTTTTTCAAAATTTCAAATGAGGATCAACACCCAATCTGATCAAACTTATCTAATAGGCTTATTCCCTCCCTTAGCTTCAGAAGAAATTTTTTGAAAAACAAGTTGGATAGGAAAACAGATACATTCTTTGAAAATTTTCAAAAAACAGAAAAATGCTAAAAAAACGTTACTATTTTTAGTGGCAACTTTAATCGCATTTTTAGCATGGAAAAAGTTGAAATTTGTTTTTCTCTATTTCTGGAAAAGTTGTAGATAATTGAATTCCCTTTCAGAAAACACTAATTTTGAATCAATTGGAATTTTGAGCAGAAAGTTAGAGCCAAAATACGAAACAGATGCAGAAGATAACACAAGTTTAGCATCATCTTCAACTTCCTTTCAAAATTCAAATGGGGATCAACACCAAATCCATTCCAGCTCATTTAAACAGGTTTATCTCCTCCCTTAGTTTTAGAAGAAAGCTAATAACTTAGCTTTAAAGCTAAGTCATCCCTTCCCCTATAAATAGAGAAGACCTCTTCCATTTTCTGGACCCCGAATTCCCTCTGGAGAGCTAGTGAGAAAGCAGAAAATAAAAGCTATTGTGCGACCATTGTTCTTACTTTGGTTATAGTTGAGTACTTTCCTGCTTTCTCCCTAGCTCTTTAAGTGATCACTTCCCCCTTAATTTATATTCTATGTTGGTAAGTAGTTAATTATGTTCTTAACTTTCTACATATGCTTGAATAAATGTTTAACAAGTCATTTTTTGTTTCTTTCATGATATGCTTGGATGAATATGCCCATTTGTCTCATTGATATTCATTTTAAATGCCTAGATGAACACTTCTAGGCTAATACACAAATTTTCTCTTGAATGCTTAGATGAACACTTCTAGGCTAAAACACAACTTTCTCTTGAATACTTAGATGAACATGTCTAGGTAGTTATTTTACTTTGTTAAATGCTTGAACAAACATGTCTAAGTATTTTGATTTTCTCTAGATGAACATGTCTAAGGGATTTTCCTTTACTTCTTTTCATAATTGCTTGGATGATCAAATATGTTTAAATGTTTTTTTTTTCTTTGCAATTATGTTGATGAAAAATAACATGACAACTTTGTTTTTCTTTTCTTCACATGCTTAGATGAACATGTCTAGGCTAGGAATTCTTTCTTTACATTGATTTCTTGGATGAACATGCCATTACCTTCATGCTTTCTTTACATTAAAATTGTTATCTAACAATTTTTTTTTTTTTTTTTGTTTCTCTTTATGTCAGATTCCCCTAACACATATTTGCTTACAATTCTTGCAAATTAACATGTTTGTATGACATATTGTTTGTACTTGTTTGACATGACATGATGTTGGCCACCTTAACCTAGGAGACTGGTTTTACCGGTTGAGATGGGTGCTTAATCCCTTCCCATCTCGTAAATTAGCCTCCGAACCAAGATCAAGGGTTCTAGACTATGCTATTGTATATGCAATTTCACATTTTTTAGAATGTAACTAGGAAATAAAGCAATGTAATTTATTTTTCTTAGATTGTATCTAGGACAAAAAGCATTGTCAATTTTTGTTACAAAATTGATGTAAATTGTCATATATTAATACAACAGAAGCATTTTTTTTTTTTTTATATTGGAGGTTTCTTATTTTTCCATTTAAATTAAATAAGTGGCGACTCCATGTAAAACCCTCGATCTAGGGGGGGAGTACATTTTACAGTGAATTCGTTCATTTTGAGCATCATGATCCCACCCGTTCACACGGGTTAAGCCCAATTTAAGAAAAAATTAGCGGGCCGGGGTCGGGGTCGCGGTCACTCACAGTGGCAACTCCACTAGGGATGTTGAAGGCTAGACTCCAATTTAGGTTATGGTGGCCAACCATGTCATTTGTTTGTTTTTTGCTTTTAATAATATGTCATAATTGCTTGCCATAGCATTACTTGCATGAATGGAATTGTGATATGAAATGTGTATATCACCTGGAAACCACGGTAATTGTAGCCATGGATCGCGGTCCTCCTGGATTCGTGTACCCAGTGGTGAACCTACCACCCCTTCGCCTAAGACTCACTTCATCTTTCTTGCATTTCGTAAAGGACAAACTCTACTGTTTGGACCAACGCGGCATTCGTACGTCACAAGTTGGGAGGTACAACGTCCTAGCTTTTGGGGAACCTATTAGCCTACCTTTTACCTTCATATAAGAAGCCATAGAACTAATCTTTAGGTCAATCCCATAAAATAAATTGCATCTCATGAATGTTTTTGGCCGTTGTTTGATCCATGATGTGCCTTAGTCCAATGCTTAGGCCCATCATAATTGTTTAAGATTTCTTTTAAAAAAAAAAAAATCTACCTCCTGCATTTTGGTTGAGACCAAAGAATCTCAATCAGAATTCAAGCCCACCTAGTTCAAAGCATAACTAAAAGCTCAAGATCATCAAGCTTAAAGACATCAAGATTAAAGCCACCAGTCTTAAAGTGCAAGGCCCAAGCAAACATCAAAACCAAGGCTTCTAATTAAGAAATGGCCAACAACCAAGAAGATCGACACATGAATGATCATAGGGAACAACCGCCTCTCACCACTTAAGATTTACTCAATACTTTGGTAGCAGGTCAAGCCTAACTCCAAAAGGACATCCAAGCATTGATCCAATAGATGGGGAACAAGAACTCTCATGAATCCTCAAGGGCCCAAAATGATACTGGACCCAAAAATTCTAAAGAAAGCCATGACTTGGTGTTGACTGAAAATGAGAAGAAGATGGTTGAACGAATAGACCAAATGGAAAAGCTCCTAATGAGATCTAGAAGGTTTGAAGAAGGTTTGAAGAAGCTATGGATCTGCATTCACTTTTGCTCTTTCCTCAAGCAAGGGCCCCACCAAATTATAAGATGCCAACATTGGACAAGTTTGATGGCAGAGCTGCCCTAAAGCCCATCTGAAAATGTACATAAGAGCATTGCAACCCTTGGGAGCCAATGAAGAGTTACTGGCCCAAATGTTTCAAAATACACTCACCGGAGCTACCCTACGTTGGTTCCTAAGTTTGGAGGATACTTGAACTTGGACTTGGGAAGATATGTGCCATGAATTTTACAAGCAATACAAGTACAATACTGAGGTGAACATCAGTCGGCTAGACCTTGAGACAACCAAGCAAGGTTCCAGTGAATCTTTTCATGCATTCATCACAAGTTGGAGGACAAAAGCAGCCCAGATGACTGTTAGGCCCAATGAGGAAGAACAATTGAACATGATTGTGAAGAATCTCCTCCCGAGCTCCAACAAGTATCTATTTGCTCGATACTTTCCCAACTTCAAGACCCTAATTGCTACTAGAACCCAAATTGAAGATGCAATCAATAACGGTGGGATTATCCAAGATCTCATGGACCAAAAAATCATTGCTGCACCAACATCTACCAATCAATCCAACTCTACTTCATGAGTTGCCAAGCCATAATGGGTTTTTCAAGAACTTTTTTTTTATTACAAACTTTGTCTGTTCCTTACTTGTTTCCATTTTTTTCTTATCTTAATTTCATTTCTTGTTTGATGCATTTTGTTATTCATGCTTTGTTTGATGCAAAAATAAAAATAAAAATAAAAACTCAAAAAAAAATTAAAGAAAAATTTGGACTAGGAGCATTGGGATCTTTAGTGACATTTCTGACTCCCTTCAAAGCACAATTGAAAATGGTTTCCCTGAGGCCTACAATTTCTATCAAAATGGACTTGTTCATGATAATCCTTCAAAATTTACAAAAATGCTTTTCTTCATAAGGAAAAAATAATAAAATAAAATCAAGGAGAACTTTCATTAAAAAAAAAAAAATCTCCCAACTAGGGGCATTGGCCCTTTAGTGGATTTTCAAAAATCATGTAAGGAAAGAGCGTGAGAGGTCAAAATTTTCAAATGTTATTTTCCTCAAGTACTATGTGAGAATTCCTGTGACAAAGCTTTTGCAAATCATAATGCTTAATGAGCCAACCAATCAATGTCATCAAGAGAGAATTAATTTCATCTGATTCATGTAAGGATCTTTGTTGAACCACTTAGAACATAAGAAGAGAAGGTCCTAAAAGGCAATTAAAGAAACTCCAGTTATTAGAAAATCTCAACAAAGAGAGATTCCACTAATCAGAAATTCTCAAACAATGTACACTCAATCCAAATCTTAGAACATTTTTTGTGTCACAATATTGGAGCATTCATCATTTTTATTCCAAGAGGAAGTTACTAAAAGAGTTCGAGTTACTGTGCCTATAAACAAGCCTTACTAGGGATAGGAGGCCATCATTGGTTTAGCCACATTATTTCTTGACACCCATTACAAATATTATCCATTGCTAGCCCATTTGCGCTATTAAACAGTTAGCCTTTTTTTTATGAACCCATAACAACCTAAACCTAGGGTGGGAAAGTTCGAGGGTGCATACTCAAATTTTATGTTATGGAGGACAATCTCATAGCTTCAATGAAGACATCAAGGAAAGCAGAGTCCATCAAGATTAGAAGAAACAATGGAGATCACATTTGAGAATGCAGATGATAATACTTCATCAAGGTGAGAAGACAAGAGTTTGTTAAGCTGAAACCTAAGAGATTCCATCATACGAAAAGAGATGAGAGCTCATCAAGTCAGAAAGCAAGAAACAACAACAAGAAAATCCCGCTAGATTGAAAACTTGAAAGGACAGTCTAGGCAAAAATTAGGGATACAAAAAAAAAGATAGATTGAAAACCCGAAAGGGCGGTCTATGTAAAAGGAGAGATAAAAATTTGAGTGTGAGAGAGTCTGCTAGGTTGAAAACCCGAAAGGGCAGCCAAGGCAAAAGTTAAGACAAAAAAAAAATTGAACTACGGATAACTTGATCCTTCTTTTAAAAGAGGTACGTAGGCAGCTGTTTCAAGCACGGTTAGATCAAAAAATTCATTCATTCATTTGCTATCAAAGAAAGAGGAATAAAAAAAAAAAGAACAAAAGAAGTCCAATTGGTCGAAAATCAAAGAGGTGGCCTAGTCACAAGAAGAGAAAAAGAAAAGACGACCTTGTCATAGGTTTCAAAAAAAAGAGAAAAAGAAAAACAAAGAAGGTTGAAAACCGAAAAGGCGGCCTAGTCACAAGTTCCAAAAGAAGATGAAAGTTTTGTTAAGATGAAAGTCTAGAGGTTTGAAAAACGAGCAAGAAAGAATAGTCATACAATGGATCAATGAAGAGAAAGTCAGAAGAATTCAATCACTACAAAGACCTCAGCACAAATTCGAATCAAAGAAGAAAATTTGAAAGCTCAAAAAAGAGTTGCCTAAGAAGAATACAAGGCAAACAAGAATGATATAACTTCGATACAAATGATCCATGATGAACAGTGAGCAAATGACAAGAATAATGAGAATTTCAGCACAATGTCAAGAAAGGGAGAAACAAAAAAATCCTTCTAATGCCTAACTTTTTGAGTATTGCACACTTGAGGGGAATATCTACAAGGGATTTTGAGCCTTTTTATATCATTTTCTTTCATAACCTGAACCTAGCCTACATTACAACCCATGCATAAAGACCTTCTTGAAGTTTTGCTAGTCATAGGCACATCCTTAACTCTGACAATATTTTCTCTTGGATCAAAAAGGAAAAATGCTTGAGGTTATCAAGCTCCACTGGCAGGTAATCTCCATGACACAATTTCTTAAATTCTCAAATGACTTGAAAGAATTCTCTAATTGAAGGCACTCCCTTTTGTTTGTTTCCAACAAATGTGACTCCCGAATTTGGGGCACTCCTTTTTGTTTCTATCCCACAAAAAAAAAAAAAAAAAAAAAAAAAAAAAAACATGACTCTCAAACATCTTTACATTTCATTTCTTTGATTGTTTTTGAAGACCTAATCCAACAATGTTTAAAAAGAAGAAGAAAATTTGATTACATGTATTTAATGACTTTGATCCATTTTAATCAAAAAGATTGACTTGACTCTTAAATAGTATGATATGCTAAAATAGTTGTTGAAAGGATTATCTCATGATCATTTAGAAAAGGTAAAGAATTTTCTCAAAAGGCACCACTATGCACTAAATGGTTTTTCAAGAAGAAAATCAATTTCTTTCAAAAGCAAAATTTTTCATGGTCAAGTCCATTTTGAAAATGCCATGCAAGGTTTGAAGCCATGAACATCTTTTGGTTGGACTAGATGTCTTCCCTACAGACTTGAACTATGTCTGACCTTGTCCTCTTAAAGAAAGGTGCATAGGCAACCTATTAAAGGCTTTGTAAATAATAGGCACCAAATCAAGACAATGACCTAAAGTTGTTTGCAAATAGCTTTAAACTAGGGCATTGGCCCATTTGCTTTTTTTATCTGCATTAAGCATGCCTAAATTATGAGCCTTGGCCCATTAGTTTTCATATGCAAGCTTTTCATTTATTTTTCTATGCAAGCATGTTTACACTAGGGGCATTGGTTCAAAAAAATTGGTTTCTAACAAGCTTGAGAAAGGAAATTTTTCATCTTTGCAGGAATTAAGCAAAAATCTCTTATTCATTTCAGCATTCAATAACAACTTCAAGACTAGATCAGCAAATCAGCTAAGAAGTCTCACATCTCACATGGATCAACTAAGAAGTCTCCCAACACAAGGCTCGACTAAGGAGTCTCTTGCATTCATTGAAGTTGACTAGTATTGTCCAACATCTCAGGCTCTAGGGTTTGACAAAGTTTTTTGAAAGTCTCAAAAACATTTTCAGAATGCCCAACATGTTTTCAGAAATACCAATTTTTGATAAGAATATCAAAATTTTCAAAAGAAAATTCAACAAGATTTTCAACAAGTTTCAGGTTCAAAAATTTTCAAAAACAGACAAGTTTTTAGAAAATTTGCCAAGATCTTCATGAGAAAACCCAACAAGGTTTTTATCAAATTTTCAAAAGACATGACAAGATCATTCCAAGAATGCCCAACATGTTTTCACAAATACAAATTTTGATAAGAATATCAAAATTTTCAAGAGAAAATTCAACAAGATTTTCAACAAGTTTCAGGTTCAAAAATTTTCAAAAACAGACAAGTTTTTAGAAAATTTGCCAAGATCTTCATGAGAAAACCCAACAAGGTTTTTATCAAATTTTCAAAAGACATGACAAGATCATTCCAAGAATGCCCAACATGTTTTCACAAATACAAATTTTGATAAGAATATCAAAATTTTCAAGAGAAAATTCAACAAGATTTTCAAAAAGTTTCAAGTTCAAAAATTTTCAAAAAACAGATAAGTTTTTAGAAAATTTGCCAAGATCTTCATGAGAAAATACAACAAGGTTTTTATCAAATTTCCAAAAGACATGACAAGATCTTCCTAAGAAAACCCAACAAGGTTTTTATCAAATTTCCAAAAGACACGACAAGATCATTCCAAGAATGTTCAGCATGTTTTCACAAACACAAATTTTGATAAGAATATCAAAATTTTCAAGAGAAAATTCAACAAGATTTTCAACAAGTTTCAGGTTCAAAAATTTTCAAAAAACAAACAAGTTTTTAGAAAATTTGCCAAGATCTTCCTAAGAAAACCCAACAAGGTTTTTATCAAAGTTCCGAAAGACATGACAAGATCATGTTTTCACAAACACAAATTTTGACAAGAATATCAAAATTTTCAAGAGAAAATTCAACAAGATTTTCAACAAGTTTTAGGTTCAAAAATTTTCAAAAAATAGACAAGTTTTTAGAAAATTTGTCAAGATCTTCATAAGAAAACCCAACAAGGTTTTTATCAAATTTCCAAAAGATATGACAAGATCATTCTAAGAATGCCCAGCATGTTTTCACAAAAACAAATTTTGATAAGAATATCAAAATTTTCAAGAAGAAATTTCACAAGATTTTCAACAAATTTCAGGTTCAAAAATTTTCAAAAAACGGACAAGTTTTTAGAAAATTTGCCAAAGATCTTTACAAGAAAACCCAACAGACTTTTCAAATAAAAAAGCCTGACAATGTTTTTTTTTTTTTTTTTTAATAATTTACAGGTTCAAAATTTTCAAGAAAATTGCCAACACATTTTGGATCAAAATTCTTTTCGGAAACCAACAAGTTTTCAAAACTTTTCATCACACATCAGTTAAATTTCAAGTTGCAAAATTAGGTGTCTTTCTTTTACATTGACATTCGCTTTTCAAAGCTTTGTCAATGAGGGACATTTTGTTGATACCCCATTTTACAATTTGCATTTAATCAACCGGTAGATCTTCATATTTGTGATACAAAAACAAATCTTGATGTTCTAACGATCATAATGGTATGTCATGGGTTTTGATCGGACCACCTAATCAAAAGTTATCATACAATCAATTTTTAATGATCATGGCTCACCTACACGATGAGCACAATTACGTCCTATCTTAAACACTTAATTTTAATTGGTTCCAACAAGAATTAATTTAAAATTAATTAAGTGTGAATTTTGATTGGATTTCATTTTTTTTAAAATAAAAAATGTTTTCCTTTATGGCATCTTATCTGCCCTTTTGAAAAACAATTTGGAGAGAGAAAGATATGATCCATGAAAAATTTAAAAAAAAAAAAAAAAAAAAAAAAGAAGAAGAAAATGCTCAAAAGAACGTTATTATCTTCAGCAGAAACTTGAATCGCATTTTTGGCTTGGCAAACGTTGAAATTTGATTTTCTCTATTTCTGGAAAGGTTGTAGAGAGTTAAATTTCCTTTTAAAAAACATTAATCTCGAATCAATTGAAATTTTGAGAAAAAATTTATGGCCAAAATACGAAACAGGTGCAGAAGATAACACAAATTCAACATTATCTTCAATTTTCTTTCAAAATTTCAAATAAGAATCAACACCCAACCTGATCAAGCTTATCTAACAGGTTTATTCCCTCCCTTAGATTCTGAAGAAAGTTTTTGAAAAACAAGTTGGATAGGAAAACAGATACATTCTTTGAAAAATTTCAAAAAACAGAAAAACGCTCAAAAAAGTTACTATTTTCAGTGGTAACTTAGATTGCATTTTTAGCCTGGAAAACGTTGAAATTTGTTTTTCTCTATTTCTGGAAAAGTTTTAGATAATTGAATTCCCTTTCAGAAAAAACTAATTTTGAATCAATTGAACTTTTGTACAGAAAATTAGAGCCAAAATACGAAACAGGTGCAGAAGATAACACAAGTTCAGCATCATCTTCAACTTCCTTTCAAAATTCAAATGGTAATCAACACCAAATCCGTTCCAGCTCATTTAAATAGGTTTATCTCCTCCCTTAGCTTCGGAAGAAAGCTAATAACTTAGCTTTAAAGCTAAGCCATCCCTTCCCCTATAAATAGAGAATACCTCTTCCATTTTCTGGACCCCAAATTCCATTTGGAGAGCTAGTGAGAAAGCATAAAATAAAAGTTGTTGTGCGACCATTGGTCTTACATTGGTTGTAGTTGAGTACTTCCTTGCTTTCTCCCTAGCTCTTTAAGTGATCACTTCCTCCTTAATTTATGTTTTATGTTGGTAAGTAGTTAATTATGCTCTTAACTTTCTACACATGCTTGAATAAATGTTTAACAAGCCATTATTTATTTCTTTCATGATATACTTGGATGAACATGCCTATATGTCTCATTGATATTCATTTTAAATGCTTAGATGAACACTTCTAGGCTAATACACAAATTTTCTCTTGAATGCTTAGATGAACACTTCTAGGCTAAAACACAACTTTCTCTTGAATACTTAGATGAACATGTCTAGGTAGTTGTTTTACTTTGTTAAATGCTTGAACAAACATGTCTAAGTATTTTGATTTTCTCTAGATGAACATGTCTAAGGGATTTTCCTTTATTTCTTTTCATAATTGCTTGGATGATCAAATATGTTTAAATGTTTTTTTTTTCTTTGCAATTATGTTGATGACAAATAACATGACAACTTTGTTTTTCTTTTCTTCACATGCTTAGATGAACATGTCTAGGCTATGAATTTTTTGTTTACATTGATTTCTTGGATGAACATGCCATTACCTTCATGCTTTCTTTACATTAAAATTGTTATCTAACATTTTTTTTTTCTCTTTATGTCAAATTCCCCTAACACATATTTGCTTACAATTCTTAAATATTAACATGTTTGTATGACATATTGTTTGTACTTGTTTGACATGACATGATGTTGGCCACCTTAACCTAGGAGACAGGTTTTACCGAGCGAGATGGGTGGTTAATCCCTTCCTATCTCCTAAATTAGCCTCCGAACCAAGATCAAGGGTTCTAGACTATGCTATTGTATATGCAATTTCACATTTTTTAGAATGTAACTAGGAAATAAAGCAATGTAATTTATTTTTCTTAGATTGTATCTAGGACAAAAGGCATTGTAAATTTTTGTTACAAAATTGATGTAAATTGTCATATATTAATACAACATAAGCATTTATTTATATTGAAGGTTTTCTTATTTTTTTCATTTAAATTAAATAAGTGGCGACTCCATGTAAAACCTTCGATCTAGGGGAAGTACATTTTAAAGTAAATTCGTTCATTTTGAGCATCACGGTCCCACTCGTTCACACGGGTTAAGCCCAATTTAAGAAAAAATTGGCGGGCCAGGGTCGCAGTGGCTCACAATTTCAAACTTAAATTTTTCTTTCATAAAATAATTTGGACATTACTTAATTTTTCATGGATGGATACTGTCATACTGCTGATTTTCTAATTTCTTGGTGCCTTTAGCCTTTTACTTGGCTGTTCCCATTTAGTTATTTCTAGTCTTTTCAAATTAAACTCACAAAGAAGAAGGACGAAGACAGTTGGGGAGTAAAAGTGTATAAAACCTAACCTTGTACAATAATTCTTGTAAAAAGACCCATTGCAATAATGGCATTGACCTTATTACAATCTTTAAGATATTTATAGCCAATGGTCGGTGGTCTTAATTGTTGAGCATTAAAATTGACAAGGAGTATGAAATTGAAAATTATATAAAAATTGGCATACAAATTTTTTTTTTTAATGGGTAATGGTCAACCAATTGATAAATTAAAGAACATCAAAACAAAACATAAAAAGTGCCAATTCACACCAAGCTAGGCCCAATGAGATTAATGCTATCATCAACTTTTTATAAAAATGTGAAACCCTAATATATTAATCAGCAATGGTCCATGTCATGTCATTCTCAAAGATCCAATGGCACACCTCAATTTGTCCTGGGCTGGACCCCAATTCCACAAAGGCCCCATGCTGACGTGTCAAGATGACAGATGGCAACACCATGGTTGATCTTAGCCTTGCTCTCCACATTAAGAATGTCAGCCTCATAGACTCTAAGGATCCATTTGGTTGGAAGAGTGGAAAAGTAGGAGGATAGAAAATATTTTATTTTATCTTTTGTTTGGTTAGGAGTAAAAAAGTGGAAGGATGGAAAAAATGAGTTTGAATAATTTTACTCATATACCCTTATTAAAGAATGATGCCAAAATAAAAAATAAAAAAAGTGACAAATAACCACACACAAAAGAGCAATCGCCAAAAAAATTTAATAAAAAAAGGTGGGCCCGAAGGGAAAATTTTCCCCCTATTTTCTGTCTCTCTTGTTTTTCTCCTCAACTAAATAGTGAAAAATGTCATTTTCCACCCTATTTAACTCTCCCTATTTTTTATCCTCCCTGTTTTCACCCCAACCAAACATACCCTAACTTTCGGCACAGAGTGACAATAATACAGTAGGTAAGGGTACAGGCTTTAATGGCAAGACACTAATTTGGTCACTTCTCCACCGTTGATTCCTTTGATTGACCCAATCATCACATTTTGCTTTGACCCACTCACATTTTTGGTGCTCCTCACTACCACATTGTGGCCCAAAACCGTGACTGCAAAGTCTATCATGTCCTCCGCCGAGCCCATGCACTGCTTGGTTTCACCCTGGCTCAAACCCCTCTCGCACTTGGCCAACACGCACCCCATAGCCAAGCCCTCCCGTGCGTGGAAAATTCCCATGATCTCAGACAAACGCAAGGTCGAAAATGGTAATTTTGACAAAATACCTCGGGGCAAAAACGACCTTTTGCGAATTTTATCCCTAATGTCGGGCATCACCATGACATTTCCCTACTTCAACATAGACTCCCTCAAAAACTTGCCCAGTTCCACCCATCTATTTACAGAATTGCCACTACCACGTACAGAACCAATAGTACTACTTTGTGTGACAGTGTTGAAATTGTTTTACTCAGAAAATGCGACACCCTTTAACATGTACTCTTTGAATGTGCAGTTCATGCTATAAGATCTGAATCCTATTGACGTACCACGATTAACTGTGCCTTTACCATACGTTTTAAATGTGTCATTTCCATGGTTAAATGATTTTCCGTAGTTTGCGAAATTCATTTTCCCAGAATTTGAATTTCTAGCATAAGATTGAAAAGAATTGTCACCCACATTTGCTTTATATCTATAGCTTTGAAAGCTATCAATTCTTGAGCTCCCACCATTGCCATAACTCTTGAAATTGTTATGGGGGTTATTTCCTGATTGACCATACACTATAAATGAGTCATTTGCACCTTTACCTGTGTTAGAAATACTGAATAAGTGAATTGTATTTCTCATAATAATAGAATATACATGTGTGCCTTTATATAGGAGGCAGATGTGTACAGTACAAGTAAGAGTGCTATACAAGTAAACAAGGTGGGCCTAAAGCCCATAACCCAATACACATTAACAGCCCCCCTCAAACTCAAGGTGGATGTGAGACCAACTTGAGGTTGTCAACCAAAGCACGATGACATCCCTTAGGATGTGACTTGGTGAAGATATCTGTAAGTTGATCTTTAAAGGAGACCAAGAACAGCTTGAGAGCACCATGAATAAGATGATAACGGATAAAATGACAATCGATCTCGATGTGTTTAGTCCGTTCATGGAAAACATCATTGTGAGCAATATGAATGGCACTCTGGTTGTCACAATAAAGAGGAGTAGCAGAGGATGTGAACTCACCTTTAGCAAGGGCACGATATTCTACTTCACTAGAGTGGGCCACATGGGTTTGTTTCTTGCTTCGCCAAGAAATCAGAGAAGAACCAAGAAGAAAGCGATAACCAGTGGTGGACCTACGATCAGTGGGATCTCCCGCCCAATCAACATCAGAGAATGCATGGAGAACAAGAGGAGACTGAGCTGAGTAGAAAAGGTCATGGAAGAGAGTGCCCTTCAAGTATTGAAGAATGCACAAAACAGTAGCATAGTTAGTCGATCGTGGAACAGACAGATACTGGCTCACCTGATGAACAGCATAGAAAATGTCTGGACGAGTAACAGTGAGATAAACTAGGCTGCCAACCAATCGTTTGTAAAGAGATGAATTAGACAATGGTTTCCCCCCCCTGAAGGAGTCAGATGCGCATTAAGTTCAACTAGAGTGTCAACAGTCTTGATATCAGTGAGTCCAGCTCGGGACAAAAGTTCATAAACATATTTTGCCTGAGTAATATAATAACCATCTATGAAATGAGTGATTTCAAGACCCAAGAAGTAGTTGAGCTATCCAAGATCTTTCATCTCAAACTGCTGACTGAGAAAATCTTTGAGTTCTTGAATGTCACTGAGGTCATCACCAGTTATGATCATATCATCCACATATAGGAGAAGCAAAATGGTGCTTTTGTCGGTGCGATGAAGGAATAAGTCAGAATCATAATGACTGGCAATGTAACCCAAGCGAGAAATTGTGAAGCTGAACTTGGCAAACCAAGCTCTTGGAGCTTGTTTAAGGCCATAAAGAGCATGTCGAAGGTGACAAACCTTGTTTGATTCAACAAAGAGACCAGGAGGAGGTTGCATATAAACTTTTTCACTTAAATCCCCATTAAGGAAGGCATTTTTGACATCCATCTGAAAAATGTCTCATTTATTGGCAGCAACAACAACAACAGCTAAGATGGCATGAACAGATGAGATACGAGCAACCGAAGCAAAAGTCTCTTCATAATCAATCTCATACCCATGTGTAGAACCTTTTGCAACAAGACGAGTTTCATATCGCTCAATGGCCCATCAGAGCAAGTGTTGATCTTGTAAACCCATTTACAACCAACCACAGATTTTCCAGGGGGGAAAGTTACCAAATTCCAAGTATGATTTTTAGATAATGCATAAAAGTAGAGGCCTCACGATAGGTGTGAGGCTCGTGCAGTGTTGCAAGGGTAGTATAACAATGATAGTCAAGTAAATGTGCAGGAATGGATCTTGCCCTGGTTGAGTGACGAGGTGGAATGTCTTGTGCAAGATCTTCAAGTGGAGCAGGAGCAGGGGACCCAAGCTCAAGGTTTGGTGGCTCATCTTTGACCTGTTCATCTTCCACATGTTCATTAGAGGGTGATCTAGGAGAGGCATCAAAAATATCTGGTGGTTGGATATAGAAGTCTATAGAAGGATCATGAGGAATATGTGGCTCATCTAGAAAAAGTTCCAAGACAAAGAAGGTAGATAGAGAGGCACGAAAGTGAGAAAGCTCGACAAAGGAGCGATGTTCCCAAAAGACAACATTACAGGAAATGCAAAGATGATGAGAGACAAGATCATAACACCAATACCCCTTTTGAGTTTCACCATAGCCAAGAAAACAACAAAGTCTAGATCGAAGCTCAGGTTTGTTATGCTGATGTGGTTGAAGAAGAACGAAACAAGCAAGACCGAATGAGCGAAGGTGGTGATAGTCTAGAGGTGACCCAAAAAGGTACTCATATGGAGTTTGATTTTGGATAACAAGACTTGGAATGTGATTAATAGCATGAAGAGCAGCTTTGCCCCAAAAAGGAGCAGGGACTTTGGTAGAGAGAAGGAGAGTACGAACAATGTCAAGAATATGACGAAATTTTCATTCGGCTCTATGATTTCGCTAAGAGGTACATGGACAAGTTAGTTGATGAACAGTGCCATAAGAATGCAAAATAGCTTGGAAAGCATATTGAGTGAAAAGTTTTGATACATTTGGAAAATTGAGTTTCAACCATTTTTGTAAAATTAGAATATACTTGCAATAATTCAGAACGATATTTCATATGAAAAATCCAGCTATAGCGGGAATAATTATCAACAAAGACAACAAAATATCGAGATCCACCAATACTAGAGATAGAGGAAGACCCTCAAACATCAGAATGAATTAGATCAAAGATATCAGTGGACATTGATTCCCAGTATTGAAAGGCAATGCTGGTTGTTTTTCTAACTAACATGAAACACAATCAAAATTTTCTATGGATATTGAACCTAACAAACCTCTAAAAGCCAAGTGTTGTACCCAAGAGGAATATGCATGACCAAGTTGGGCATGTTAAAGTGCAAGGGAAGGAATAGAAGAAACTGCGGTAGCTACAACAGCAACAGAAATAGGAGCAACAGGTGGAAGACGAAGGTTGTCCATGGGAAACATACACCCAACTCTGGGACTGGTCCCAAGCTTCTGTCCCGCCCTCGGATCCTGCACAATACACCCAAAATAATCAAAGGTAATGCAATAACCCAACTTAGCTAATTGGCCCATAAAAATAATTTGTAAGAAATGTTAGGAACATTAAAGACCCCAAGAACCGAGAGGTTAGAGGTTGAGATAGAGCCTACATTATGACCGAACATTGTGGAACCATTAGCTGTGCGAATATTAAGAGGGTGTGGTGCAAGATCAAGTTGAGAAAATAAGGATGAGTGAGGTGTCATGTGGTTGCAACAAGAAGAATCCATAAACCAAGGAAGGAGACATACCAGATAAAGCTGAAAGAAAAGAGGAATAAGATGCATTACCAACCATACAAATGGTATTAGCGATGATGTTTTTAAAGTCATCTGTGAAAATGGTGAAAGAGGATCCTGAAGACTTAGTCTGTGCAGAGACGGGAGCCATTGGTTGGACACTCTCAGTGTTAGCAACAGTAGCAGCAGAAATTGAAACAGTTAATTTTTTGCGATGATAACAAGTCTTAATATTGTGGCTAAGACGTTTGCAAAAATTGCAAAAACGTTTGTTGGATTGTCGGTGACAATTATTGCAACAAGAAGAAGACCTATCCTTATTCTGGATAAGGAACACTTGGACTGCAAAAAGTCAACTCTGGCAAAAAATCAACTGTCAAAGTCAATAGTCAAAGGCGCCAAAAAGTCAACAGTGATGACGTCAACAGGATAACATAATCGTTGACTGAGTGCTGACGTAAGCAAGCTGACTAGGTGATGACGTGTTGCTGACCCAAGCAAGATGACGTGGTGCTGACAAGATGGCATGGCCTGATGACGTTACTAGGGCTAACATGGCGTAACCGATGACATTAGCGGATGGAAGTCCGGTGCGTGATGGCGCGTGGCGTCGCGTGAAGAATATATGCGGCGCGTGGAGGCATGTGATTTCACCGCTGAGACTTGTAATGGCACGTGGGGGCGCATAAGAGGTTTGATGAAGACGATTTTTCACGGAAGAGCAAATCAGAGAGATTACTTTCTGATGGTGCAATATGTGGTCTAATCGGAGATGCGGAAGTGGTGGTGGAGGCAATGCAATGGTCTTTGATGTATAGGAGTCGCGGTGGAGGTAGTGGTGTTGCTCACAACAACGGCTGTAGTAGATGACATCCAAGAAGACAAAACTGCTTAAGAGCGGCACACCAGAGGATTAGAGCAATGACTCTAATTCCATGTTAAAAATACTGAATAAGTGTATTGTATTTTTCAGAATAATAGAATATACATGTGTGCCTTAATATAGAAAACAGATGTGTATAGTACAAGTAAGAGTGCTATACAAGTAAACAAGGTGGGCCTAAAGCCCACAACCCAATACACGTTAACAACCTGAATCGTCGTAGCTTGTGAAAGTTGAAGCAATGGTGTTGGAATTGTCGTCGTCATTGTTGAACTCACTAGGTGTGGAGTGTCCATTCTTATTGTAGATGGTGAAAGCTTGAGAGCCCGAGTTGGTGTCATCGCTATAGGTTGAGAAAGTGAGTTTGTGATTGTTCGAATCAGAGTTATACAAACTGAATTGGAGATTGGGCATGTTGACGAGCTTGTCGTAGTTGTTGAACTCGCCGGAGCCACCAGTGGCTGTGGAGGCGTAGCTGGTGAAGTTGGTGTCAGCTACATTGCCGTTGTTTGCGTAGTTTGTGAATGTTTCATTGTGACTCGTTGAGGATCTGCTGCATTTTTTGAACGAGTCATTGAGGTTGTTTAACCCATCTGAGTAGTTCTTGAATGAGTCAATCCCTGTTTGCTTGGAGGAACCATAGTTTTTGAAGTGTTTGTTGGAGTAGGCAGCAAAGTTTGAGTCTTTGGTGGGGTTAGAAACTTGGGTTGTTGCTTGATTTTCGAAAGGACAGTACAAATTGGCTAAGGAACAAAAGGAGTAGAAGTGGGAAGAGAGTGAGTTTTGGGAAGCGAGGTTTGTGAAAAAGGCAAAGTCTTGAGCATTGAGTGGTGAGGCTTTGGAGAGAGGGAATTGTGGTTTTGGGAGAGTGTTTGAGATGTGATTGTTCCAATAGCGGATGAGAGAGGCTTCGGGAGTGAAAGGGTTGGCTTGGACTTAGAGTGAAGAGATTGGTGTGACTGATTCAGGTGTTATTGTTGTCGTTGTTGTTGTTGTTGTTGTCTTGGCATGAGAAACCTGCATATATCAGACAAATTAACACAAGAAGGTTCATGCTATAGATAGCTAGGATGTAGAGTGTAAAGAGATTTTGTGTAATGTAAAGCCAAAAACAAGAAGATACTTGGATATACTTTCATTGAAATGTGAGAGTAATACTAATAAGAACAAGAAGAAGATGAGAAAACTAGTCCTATTGATTTGTCTTTCCATTGTGTGTGTGTGGCTGTAAAGGAAAGAGAGAGAGAGAGGGTTGGTTTATTGAGAGCATATATAGAGATTCCTTCTCTTTTCCGAAACTTGTCTGCTTTTGCTTTTCCAAGCATAGGAAAAGCAATTCGGAAATTTATTTTTGTTTTTGTTTTTTTCCTTTTTTCATATACCATTAATTAATCCATTTGTACAAAGAAAATAAAAATCATCCACTTCATATTTCATTTATAGCATTTTTTTGGATATATAAAGTAACTAAAAAGCCTAAAATTTTTATATATAAAAAAACCAATAAACATGTAACTTATTGTAAGGTTTTTTTTTTTTTTTTTGAGAAGAAGTAACTTATTGTAAGGAATTGTACTTAACTTCTACCCAATCGTTAATATAGAACTAAAGATGGCTAAGAGTCTTGTAGCATAGTGGCATATCATGTTGATATTCTTCTTTATTAAAAGAACCAAAGTTCAAATTAATCTCCATTTCTCTATTATCGTAACTAACAAAAATATAATTAAAAAAATAACCAAGGAAGAAGATATGAAATTGGGTGATTTACCAATTCGACGCCCAAAAAAATTCTATAGGCCGGGGTCAAATGGGGGTTTAACACCTAACAAGCTACCAGAGGGACTAGTGTTGTAGAAACATTACCCTCCTACCTAAATAAACATCTCTTTCAACACTAAAATCACAACTAAAAATTAGAGATTTTTAGGCTTTTCTTCAATATGCATCTAATTACTCCAAGATAAATTAAAAATAATTTTCTAAAAAAATTTCATATATTTTTTATAAATTTTTTGCCTCAACCATAATATTGGACTCTCTATATGAAAGTAATATTAGTTTGGCGAGCTATTATTAGTCTTGGACTTATATGTTGAAATTGTTTTTGTTTGAACAAGTTAAGGCTATTGGGTGATTTTATTATTAATTGGTGGTATTAATTTGTAAAGTTGTGATTTACAACTATGTTTTATGTTGGTTTTATTCCATGACAAAAAGTGTTGTATTTGCTTTAATTTGTTCCTTGTATTTTGTGGGATTTTATTGTATTGAGTTTAGTATTAAGTTGATGAAGAATTGAGCATAAAATGAAGAATCAGTGGATTTTGCCTGTCTCGCTAGAAGCTAACCCGCGAAAGAGCCAAGTGAGAAGCACATGCTGAAAGCTGAAGAGTCGTGCCAGCCTGGAGGATTTCATGAGTGTCTTGTCGATAAGGCCTTCCCGCGAGATACTCGCAAAACTCTCTGCCTGAAAGATTTTTAAGTGTGATTTTCTTACCCTTCACCCATACTATATATACCTTCATTACCCACAAATTTATGAAAGACCATTCAGAGAGAAAAACCTTATATAGGTTTTCTGCAACACACACATCCATCTTTTAGAGAGAGAGCTACCCATCCTAAGTGAGAAATCGTTGTAGCCTCTTCTCCTTCCCTCTCCTATTGTCATATCTTAAGAGGAGATTTCTACCCAAACACAACCTACACCCTTTCAGAGTGTAGAAAGTGTTTTGGAGTTAGGGAAGCTTTGGGGATTTGCCAAAAGAAGCCGGTGAGGCTTGGCGGATGCAATCAGGCGCATTGCGAGATTCGGAAAACTAGACGAGACACGGTTCCGAGAAGCCTTGTTGAATTAGGAGCTTGGAGGGCTTAGGTACATTGGGTAGATTAGGCTTGGAGGGTCTCTTGCTATTCGTGTGTCTAAACTTATTGTCTAGTGGATCGATTTACCGCTTGGAAGGCGGCGGAGAGGTTTTTCGCCGAGTTCTTCGGTTTCCTCTTCGATAACACATCGCAGTGTTATTTTGTGTTTGCATCTCTCTTCCCCTACTCTTTTAGCTTTCACTTTACCGTTGTGTTTTGTTGAATATGACTTAGAGTAGTTGTATTGTTTGTTCGCTCGCATATTTACTCTTCTTTCCGCACTTTGATTAAGTAAGAGTAAAAGCAATCTAACTATAATTTATTTATTAAGGGTCTAAACAGCTCTTGTGTTTTTTAACACAAATCCGAGCTTTCATAATTAATTAATGATAGGGGCAATTCACTTGTTATAAATTAATCTAGGGGTTGATTGGTCCATTTTAGAATTTTGTAAGGACTTTACCATTACAACTTACCCTATAGTTTGGGGACAATGTAGACAACGTTTTCTATATTGGGCTAAGACTCCTGCTCCAACAAGGATAATCAAAGAGTTCAAGAGGTTTTAACCAGGGTTGGACCCCAAGGGATGGGAGCAAGAGGTGGGGGCTATATATAGTGGTGAACGTGAATCATCTAAGCTGTAAAACCTACTTGAATTGATCTGGTTTTTTTTTTTCCTAATTAAACCACCAATTTTTTAGTTTTTTGGGGTTTTATTGTTATGTTTATTTTTATTATTTGGTTTTAGGTGATAATCAAAGAGATAAATGTTGGTTTTATGGATTTTTTGAATATATATATATATATAAAAAGATAGAATTTCAACCTATGACTTCAATTTTATAATGTAATTCTTTATCATCAGCTTCAAGTCAAACACTAATTTATTTTTGATATATCTTATTTGACTAATAAGAGATTTTATCTAGTTTGGTTTAATTTTTAATGACGATTATAACTACTATGCTTGCAAATAGTAATAGTAATAACTACCAAAATCTCTCTCTCTCTCTCTCTCTCTCTCTCTCTCTCTCTCTGATAGAGATATAAGATACAGAAAAAATTATAGTTTAAGTAAAACAAAAACATGTATAAAGTGTTCTAATTTGATGGAATTTGACTTTTTATTTTTTAAACATTTTTTTTATTCTAGATATCATTTTGAGAATGTGACTTTTTTTTTATGTGATGTATGCATGAAATCATTTATCATTAGTAGAGGTAAAATTTTGTGGCTAATATTAAATAATGATAGATCAATACAAAAATGATATTTTGACGATCACATACATGATTCTTTGAGTTATAACAAAATTGGTGATAAAGGGTGGTACTTAGAAGAATGATTTACTTTTAAATGATTTACTAGTTGCTAACCCGTGCTATGCACGGAAACCTACCTATTTGTGAGGTAGACTAAAATAATTTTATAAAATCTTAAATTGATTAAGAAACTACACCTGTGGGGAGTAAAAAGACCCTGATGGAGATGTGGGCCTTTGGGTCATGCTAAGGAAGGCCGACCTGCTCTTGGGTTTAGAACTTGTTAGTACTACGGGTCGGCCCATACGCCGAGGATCCGAGGATCCAGCCGAGGGTGAATTTCTCTTCAGACGGACACCGGAGAACCCGGGACTTCATGATAAAGGTTAGGGAATGACACGGTCAAGACCGATGGTTAAAGGGGGGAAACCCTTGAATGTCCTAGAAGCACCGATGTTAAGGAAATACCAAAGATAAAGGCTGCCACCTCCACATTAAAGACCCTGCACCTACCACCCTGGCCGCATTAATGGGGAAGTGACACCTGAACAGTGGAAGGAAAACTTCTGGTTACTATTCAAAGGCACTGAGAAAAGAAATATCTAGGCTAAGGGGGAGTTGGGGCAACACGTGTACAAAGTATCAAAAACAGGAGTATTTAAGGAGCAACTTAGAACAGAAAGGGGGATCTCTTCTTTGTAATCAAAAGAGAAAAAAGAGAAAGAGAGAATATAAGAACATCTCTCGGCTTACGTCCGAGCAGGTTGATTTACAATATTCCTTGTTGTTTTCAAGAGTTTGCAATCTTTGACTTGTCATTTAATCCTCAAACACTTCTAACTTGGGTTTCAAGCTCACACTCTACAAATTAATATTGTTTAAGGCTCATTGGGCCTGAGCCCGTAACTGTTCTTGGGGCCAGGTGCAATTGTGCACTTACAACACCATTGCATGATTTGCTCTTATATGACTTCAATTTGTGTTACAATTTGATGAAGAAGCCATTACTTAAACTTGCAATGGCTTACAAAAATTTGTCAAACAATTTCAGATACTGGAAAAAAAAAAAAAACTCAAAAATTCAGATATTAAAACTTCTGAAAGACCAAAAAATATTATAAAATCAGATGATATACTGCTTAGAAATCATTGAAACAAAACAAAATATATATGATTAAACAATAGAGAAATATAAAAGAAAGATGGATACATTCAAAGGAATAATTTCAATTATTGCGAGCTTTTTTATCTTATAAAAAACGGCTATATAGAGTTTGGTGGTTTATGTTCAAAAATTGCTTTAAAAAAATACATGAAAAACATAAAATAAATTTTTTTTTTTTTTTAACAAAGTAGAGGAGAATAAAATAACATAAGAATAGCTTATACCTCAACTCGACTTAAAAAAAAAATTTGAGATTTGCACTGCGTTTATAGTGTTCATGATTAACCTCGCAAAATTTGAGTTTAAGTTGGACTTATTAGAAAGATAGAATTTCACTCCTTATTAATTTTGGACTAAACAAAAATAATTTTGTTTTAAAAAAATGATAATGATGTCAACCAAGCATCTTAATTACTAGTTGTTGTATAAGAAGTTACAGTAGAATTTTTTTATTATCTAAAGAAGTTGAACTTTATCAATAATTGATGATTTTTATATTTATCCAAATAAAACCATGTTTAGAATAATCTTAATATAGGATTTATTTAAGTTTTTTTTTTTTTCAACGTTTGAGTTTGAGTTTAAATTTGACTTGTTAGAAAAATAGAGTTTCACTTCTTATTAAGTTTAGACTAAATAATTTTTTTTTTTCAAATGATAATAATGAGGGTTCGATTTTATATATATATAAAAGACTCGTTACCGAAAACCATGGGCATTAATTTGGAACTTGATTTGACTATCAATATGAACTTTCTCAGAGCATTATCAGCACGTGAACCTAAGAAACTCAAAGTCATTATCGGCACCATCACGGAACTTTGTTCACTGTTCAAGAATGCAGAATGTGTTCCTATCAAATAAAAAAATAAAAAAACAAAAAGAATGCAGAATGTGACAAAGCATATATGGAAAGTCCTCAATTTCACGTCAGGTTACAGCATCATACATGTTTTTCTAATATGATAGCGTGCAATGCATGACATTATAGCTCGTAAATACCTTTGCCACCCCAAACCAAAAAAGTCGAAGTGTAATAATAATCTACAAGGAACACATAAATATTAAAAGTCCGTTTGAATACTGTTTATTTTGTTGAAAACTGAAAACAATAAAAAAAATAATATAAAAAAAGTTACTGTTTATTATATGGTTACTGTTCATTAACCTAAATACACTGTTCATATCTCACGAACCATGCAATAGGTGCTGGTTAAAAAAAAAACAGAAGTGGGAAGCACAAAGCGTGCTTCCCAAACGCTCACTAAGACTCAAAATTGAAGAATGAAACTTGAAATTTGGGGGAAAAATTATGGCCAATAAGTTCAATACACAATAAAAATGAGGGATATTAGACAACTTGACCATTAAATTGGTCAGAATTCACGTAAGTCTAGTTGTACTTTTTTTGATGAACACATAAGTATAATTGTACTTCGACAAAAAAAAGGAGAATTTTAAATAAGGTCCCATTAATGTGTGTCCTAATCATCTATTTTGGAAAAGTTTTTATAGGGAATTGACAAGGGTATATATTAACCATCTATTTTGGAAAAAATTTTATGGGGAATTGAAAAATTTGTCAAAGCAATTAATTACTTTTTCATTTTTCTATAAAAAAATTTCTTAAAACAATTTACTAATGTGTGCCCTAAGGGCACATGTTAGTAAATCTCAGGGAGGCCGGGTCATTTGACAGAAATGAAGGGTTTTTCCCCTATTAGAGAAGGCCCTATGAAGTAAAGGGAAGTGCATTAATTCTTGGAAAAAGAGGGAGCGAGCCTATATAAAAAATGTAATAAAGTAAATTCAATGAATAGATAGAGTCAACGGTACGACAGACAGCGCTGCCTACACGCGAATTAGCTTCCGAGGTCGAGCAGTCTCCATTTTTCACTACAGGATTTGCGAATGAATGCTGGGCTGGGCCACCTCGAATGGCGTGAGCCGCATGCGGGGAGACCCGCACGTACGGTTTTTAGGGGGATCTGGTCGAAAGACCGGCCGGCGCCCACCCGACTAGAGGGACTGAGAAATTAATAGAGTACAAAACTTATCTTCAAGCTTTACCTTATTCTAATCGTTCAGAGGGCAATCGCGGAGGTGCTGACCCGTAGATAATTGTACATAGATTTGATAAGCTAAGCAAAGAAAAAAGATGCTATACTAATTAAGCAAGCACACCTATGTATAAAAATGCGCATGGAAATGACAGGTCAAAAGGATGCTATACTGATTAAGCAAGCACACATATGTATAAAAATGGGCATGGCATTGATAGGTCAAAGAAGGATTATTATTTTGGAGATTTTTATCTCTCCAGAGATTATGGAAAAGTCCATGGTGATATTGTCACCAACTTTTTCACCAAAACCGAGTGTATTTTTTTGTGTCGTTGATCGAGTCTTCGCATCAATTTGCGTAAAGTAACATAAACCTTAAAATATTGTTAATGAACCTCAAAGATCACTCACATATTGTTATGATGTTTGTACAAATATACAAGTCATTGTAGCTTATGAAAAACAATTATTTTTTATTTTAATTTTTTGTGTCTCTGTAAAATGAAAGAAAATAGTGAACTTGTAGGTGGTGATTGTTGTGTGTAAAAAGAGAGGAAAAAAGATAAATTTAAAAAATATATATATATTTTAATGAAATGGAATATAGAATAGATAATAATGTGAGTGTTAGCTGAAATTTAAAAGAAAAAAAATTTATTTTAAAATAGCCTATATTTTTATATGAGCTAGTGTGAATGTTCGGCAGATTCCCAATTATGTAAATTTTTTATTAAGAAAATTGAGTGTATGTGGTAGAGTTGAAACTTGAAAGAGTATTACTATTTACAGCATTGTGGACTGTGGTACTAGAATCTAGAGGACTTCAATTATAAGGACCCATTGGGTGGGCCTGAGTCCTGACCCTCTTGAGTCCTGTCCCCATTTTTACTTTCTAAGCTACGCCATCAAAGCCCTACAAGACGCAGCACATTGATGGTGCATTTCTTTAGCAGCACTCAAAGGCAGAGCTGCGCATATGCATGCTGTTTTTGCTTTTGCTTTTGACTGCACAAGCACAATCAGCTCAACCGAACATGCACATTTTCCAAGTCTCTTTATTATTTACCTGCTTCGATTACCTATAACTTAAGCCTTAAGGAATGATCTAACTGAACTTGTTTTGTTAGGAAATAACTCAGATCTAGTTAGCAAATTTTTTGTTAATTGTAATTTTAACTGGGTAAGGAAAGAGCTTAACACTGCAGTCCATTATCTAGCTAAATTTGCAACTGTACATAGGTCTACTATTTGTTGTAATTAGCATATTCTTCTTGCTGCAGTTTTGGATACTTGCAGGAAGTATGTTGCTTCTGCTTTGTTTTAATAATATGATCGGTTTATTAGCCAAAAATAAAACCTCAAAAATAGTTAGTAAGGTTACTTTTAAATCAAATTCAAATATATAATTATATTGTTCAATTAAGTATAAATAATATCATACGTTCCAATAATAATAAAATTCAATGTAATTATATGTTTGAATTTAACTTTTGAACTTAAAATATAGTATCTAAGAAATTATATATAAGTTTTATAGTCGGTTTTTTACATTAGCATAAAAACCGATACCCACCCACCAAAGATTTTGTCCCATCAAAATCAAAATCTTATAACTTTCTATCTTTTGCACTGAATTTAAGCTTTTACTTCTTGTCAATCTAGGAATAGTAAATTTGACTGCGGAAAGGAGAGGATTTCAAATTTCAAACTTAAATTTTTCTTTCATAAAATAATTTGGACATTACTTTTTCATGGATAAATACTGTCATACCGTTGATTTTTCTAATTTCTTGGTTCCTTTAGCCTTTTACTTGGCTATTCCCACGTATTTATTTCTAGTCTTTTCAAATTAAACTCACAAAGAGGAAGGACGAAGACAGTTAGGGAGTAAAAGTGTATAAAGTATAAACCTAACCGTGTACAATAATTCTTGTAAAAAGACCTATGGCAAAATGGCATTGACCTTGTTACAGTCTTTAAGATATTTATAACCAATGGCCGGTGGTCTTAATTGTTGAGCATTAAAATTGACAAAGAGTATGAAATTGAAAATTATATAAAAATTGGCATACAAATTTTTTTTAATGGGTTTTGGTCAACCAAATATAATTACTATATTATTGAAGTGATAAATTAAAGAACATCAAAACAAAACATAAAAAGTGCCAATTCACACCAAGATAGGCCTAATGAGATTAATGCTATCATCAAACTTTTTATAAAAATGTGAAACCTAATAAATCAATCAGCAATGGTCCATGTCATGTCATTCTCAAAGATCCAATGGCACACCTCAATTTGTCCTGGGCTGGACCCCAGTGCTACGGAGGCCCCATGCTCTGGGCCCCATGCTGACGTGTCAAGGTGACAGATGGCAACACCATGGTTGATCTTAGCCTTGCTCTTCACATCAAGAATGTCAGCCTCATAGACTCTAACTTTCGGCACAGAGTGACAATAATACAGTAGGTAAGGGTACAGGCTCTGATGGCAAGACACTGATTTGGTCACTTCTCCGCCGTTGATCCCTTTGACTGACCCAATCATCACATTTTGCTTTGACCCACTCACATTTTCGGTGCTCCTCACCACCACATTGTGGCCCAAAACCATGACTGCAAAGTCTATCATGTCCTCCACCGAGCCCACGCACCTCTTGGTCTCACCCTGGCTCGGACCCCTCTCGCACTCAGCCAGCGCGTTGGCCAACACGCGCCCCATAGCCGAGCCCTCCCGCGCGTGAAAAATCCTCGCGATCTCCGACAAACGCAAGGTTGAAAATGGTAATTTTGACAAAATACCCCGGGGCAGAAATGACCTTTTGGGCATTTTATCACTAATGTCTGGCATCACCATTACATTTCCCTGCTTCAACATAGACTCCCTGAAAAACTTGCCCGGTTCCACCCATCTATTTACAGAACTGCCACTATCACGTACAGAACCAATAGTACTCTGTGTTATAGTGCTAAAATTGTTGTACTCAGAAAATGTGACACCCTTTAACGTGTACTCTTTGAATGTGCGGTCCATGCTATAAGATCTGAATCCTATTGACGTACCACGATTAGCTGTGCCTTTACCATACTCTTTAAATGTGTCATTTCCATGGTTAAATGATTTTCCGTAGTTTGCAAAATTCACTTTCCCGGAATTTGAATTCCTAGCATAAGATTGAAAAGAATTGTAACCCACATTTGCTTTATATCTATAGCTTTGAAAGCTATCGATCCCTGAGCTCCCACCATTGCCGTAGCCCTTGAAATTGTTATGTGGGTTATTGCCTGATTGACCATATACTTTAAACGAGTCGTTTGCACCTTTACCTGAATCGCCGTAGCTTGTGAAAGTTGAAGCAATGGTGTTGGAATTGTCGTCGTAATTGTTGAACTCGCTAGGTGTGGAGTGTCCATTCTTGTTGTAGATGGTGAAAGATTGAGAGCCCGAGTTGGTGTCGTCGCTATAGGTTGAGAAAGTGAGTTTGTGATTGTTGGAGTCCGAGTTATATAAACTGAATTGGAGATTGGGCACGTTGACGAGTTTGTCGTAGTTGTTGAACTCGCCGGAGCCACCAGTGGCTGCGGAGGCGTAGCTGGTGAAGTTGGTGTTAGCTACATTGCCGTTGTTTGCGTAGTTTGTGAATGTTTCATTGTGACTCGTTGAGGATCTGCTGTATTTTTTGAACGAGTCATTGAGGTTGTTTAACCCATCTGAGTAGTTCTTGAACGAGTCGAATCCTGTTTGCTTGGAGGAACCATAGTTTTCGAAGTGTTTGTTGGAGTAGGCAGCAAAGTTTGAGTCTTTGGTGGGGTTAGAGACTTGGGTTGTTGCTTGATTTTCGAAAGGACAGTACAAATTGGCTAAGGAACAAAAGGAGTTGAAGTGGGAGGAGAGTGAGTTTTGGGAAGCGAGGTTTGTGAAAAAGGCAGAGTCTTGAGCATTGAGTGGTGAGGCCTTGGAGAGAAGGAATTGTGGTTTTGGGAGAGTGTTTGAGATGTGATTGTTCCAATAGCGGATGAGAGAGGCTTTAGGAGTGAAAGGGTTGGCTTGGACTTGGAGTGAAGAGATTGGTGTGACTGATTCAGGTGTTGTTGTTGTTGTTGTTGTCTCGGCATGAGAAACCTGCATATATCAGACAAATTAACACAAGAAGGTTCATGCTATAGGTAGATAGGATAGAGAGTGTAAGAGATTTTTTGTAATGTAAAGCCAAAAACAAGAAGATGCTTAGATATACTTACATTGAAATGTGAGAGTAATAAGAACAAGAAGAAGATGAGAAAACTAGTCCTATTGATTTGTCTTTCCATTGTGTGTGTGTGGCTGTAAAGGAAAGAGAGAGAGAGAGAGAGTGTGTTGGTTTGTTGCGAGCATATATAGAGATTCCTTCTCTTTTCCGAAACTTGTCTGCTTTTGGTTTTCCAAGCATAGGAAAAGCAATTCGGAAATTTACTTTCGTTTTTGTTTTTGTTTTTGTTTTTGTTTTTTCCTTTTTTCATATACCATTAATTAATCCATTAGTACAAAGAAAATAAAAATCATCCACTTCATATTTCATTTTTCGCATTTTTTTAGATATATAAAGTAACTAAAAAGTCTAAAATATTTATATATAAAAAGCTAATAAACATGTAACTTATTGTGAGGTTTTTTTTTTGAGAAGAAGTAACTTATTTTAATTGATTGAGAATGAAGTGAAAAACTAAAAAAAAATTATTCATTATAAAGGATGTCGGTAACTTTAAAGTACCTGAAAAATAATATAAAAACAAAAATGAAGATATTATGGCCATTTAGTCTTATATCAAAGACTAGATTATGCTATCATTAGAATGTGATCGGGTTTTATAAAGAGGATTGAAATGGGCTCATTAAAATTTTAAAATAAACACCAATCTCTCTCTCTCTCTCTCTCTCTCTCTCAATTAATAAAGATTTGATACATTAATATGCGAGTAATGAGTAGAGTAAATTATGGGAAATGGTAGCCAAAAGGTGTACGTGTTTAGGAAATCAAGAGCATAAATTAGTTACTAGTGGGCTGGAAGTGGTTCGGTTTCAGTGAACCACAGCATCGGGTTTCAAATCATTAGTGGAAAACACAGAGCATAATCTAAGGTTTTTGAACATGTCTCAATGTGACACAAATATCAAAAGGCTAAGCTGGTTTGTAATAGTCCAAGATAATATAGGAATCTACGGTTTTGTTTTTTGTGAATTATATTAAGCTTCCAGTAAGAATAATAGAGTAAGTAATTACTCCCCAATCGTGGAGGAGAAAAACAAAATAGAATGCTTTGCTTTTGGCTCATAGTGACCCACTAGTTAAAACTTAAAACTAGTGCAGTGTGCTCTGTACGGAACAGCTACAAGTGCCTGCTATAAAAGCATTACCGCGTCAGCTAGAAAATTAACACAGCTAGAAAACCAAAAAAATAAAGTTCTCCTCTGCAAGTGCAACAACTACTGTTCCTAAAGTTAATTTTTTTCTGGTCCAAATTTTCAAAAGCATGTCCAGATAGCCGCATTAATTATAACCTGTCTGCTTGTTCTATGGTGATATAACGCGGGACTGCAAGTCGGCAACTGAAATTGCAGACAGGGAGCATGATATAAGATATATTAAAGCAAAAAATCACCGCCGCAACTTTTGGTGCGATGGTCATTCCACAAGTATAAGTGCTTATAAGATATGGGAGTAAATGCTAAAGTTCAAGTCTCCAGGTAAGAATTTTCACACACATATACACTTAAATTAGACTAAAGTAGAATTTCTATCTTGTATAAATAATAAATAAAAAAAAACATCATACGTAATTATTAACAACAAGAAGATATGATATTTGTAACTTTATTTTCTGGATTAATACGTGAGTTCCTAAATCCATTTGTTACTAAAGGAACGATGAATATATCGAATAAATAAGATAATTATTGGTTACCCTATCACATCAGAGGTGTAGAGGAGTCATTGCCTCAATAATTCTTTAATTTTTCCCCCTCAAGTGAGATGAGAAGCGTAGATGAAGACCTTTATATATATATATATATATATATATATATATATATATATATATATACCAAACTTACCCAAAAACCTTTTAAGTAACTTAGGCTCGTATAAAACCAACATCCAATCAATTCCCTCTATTGCAATGCGAAACAAAACCCATTAAGAGACGGTTTCATAAAACCACCGTCACAGTATGTGACTCACTCCCATAAGATATTTTTTGCCCATTAAGAGACCCTTTAGAGAGTTTCTAGCTCAATAGTTCAATTGCTATTTTTAAACAAAGTAATGTTAAGAATAATACAAATTTTATTAAACAAACCTTACATTGTGATGTGTCAATTTTTAAACACAAAACAAAAAAGTTTTTATAAAATTTATTATGATTTCAATTTTTAAGTTTTTTTTTAATAATAAAATTAAAAATAGTTTTAACATTTTTCATAAGAAAAAGATATAATAAAAAAAGGAAAAAAATCACCACTCTAGCAAAAGAACAACATAAGTGTTGATTAAGAATGAAGAATTTTGGATCTGGTGGTCTATTGCACCATGCAATTACCATATCTATGTGAGATGCAAAAATTTAGAAAGGTAAAAAGTAAAAGAGTAAAAAACAATTACCCTATCAAATTTATCATCGCACATGAGATGATAATTGCATAGTTCAATAGGTCTCCAATGATGAAAACTTGGATATTACGTAGTTGATGGCTTGCCTATTATATTTATTGGAAGAGTGGAGACTTGGGGACAATTGTACATAGGAAAAAGAATACTGTGTTTCTGGCCGTTAAATACAACAAAATGCTCAGAATTTATGAGTCTCATCAATATATGGAGCCTACATATTATGAACGTTTGCATATAACCTGATTACAAAATATACCTTAAGATTCGGCGTAATACCACCTAATGCAACGGCTTTTAATAACTTAGATTGAAAGTTAAAAAAAAGAAGAAAATTTTTTTTTTAAAAAAAACCTTTGTGAATAGGAGAGCGGGTAATTGCACCGGGTATACCGATTGTAATCCACAAGATATCACCTCCACAAGTCGGTATAGTATCTATACTACTATTTAATGGATTTTCTCTGTTTGAACTGGATTTTTTTTGTCCAAAATACCTAAAGAACAAAACTAAAGAACAACAAAATAAAAATACATTTTTAACTTTCATTAAAACATTGCCTACAAAATAGAATTACTCTCCCACTAACCCACTTATTCAGAAACAAACTTCACGTTTTAACTTTTCTCTCTTTTTTTTTTTTAATTGGCCAAAAAAAAAAATTTTTTTTTAAACCCACGTTATTTTTTTTTTTTTTTTACTTTAGAAACCTACGTTAAAAAGTTACTATTTTTTTGTTAAATTTTAATAATTTACATCAATTATAATTTAAAATTACTACATTTTTCAATTATAAAAAAACTTAAATATGCAATGAGTATTATGTTTTCTGTACTAAATATTAAAATTAAAATTAATATAAATTATTAAATTTTACCAAAAATAAAAGGGCATCTAAACACGCGTGCGCGCATGCATGAAGACTAGTTACTATTTACTCTTTTTAGCCTCTTGGCAAAGCATGTGGCCCGCATCTGGACAATGGGAAATGGAGGTTGATGATGGACAACCCAAAAAGACGGCTGGCTTTGCTCCTTTGCCTTTTTTACAAAGACTATGATAATTAATTTTGAGTACTGATTTTTTTTATAATCAATTTTGAGTACTGATGGGACGCCTTTCATTTTCATTATTATATTTATAGGTGTGTTGCCAGTGTTGGACTTCCTCATTGATAAACTTTTTTCCTTAAAAGCTAAAAGTACATTAAAAAAATAATTAATTTGCCCCTCCAGATTAGAGCACCCCACAAAAAAAATATTGGGTGCAAAGGAATATAATAGCATTAATTAAAGTATTAAACATTAGTACAAAAGAGTTAGTAATAAGTCACACCTCTTGTGATTCAAGTGTTAAGGACAATGTGAATCCCTACCTCCCATAAAAAAAAAAAAAAAAAGTGAATCCCTATGTGTCTAGAGAACTCCCTTATGGGGGTGCGATACGGTTTTGGGTTATTTTTAGTTAGGGGTGTCAACATTCGACTCAACCCGTGAACACAACACAAACCCGACACGGGCTTTTTCGGGTTAGGGTTGGGCCTTAATATGTTTGGGTCATAAACGGGTCGACTCGAAAGCGACATGATAAGAAACGTGTCATAAGCGGGTCAACCCGCGTAACCCGCAGTATATACATTTGACACGCCAATTTATTTGTGTCAACCCAAAATGACCCACTTAACACAACCCGTTTAACTCGTAGAACAAATAAATATTTATTTTATTTTAGATTTGTCAAATACCTTTTATATCCAACAGATATTTTAAATTTAAAAAGAAAAGTGAGTAATTACAAAAATTTACAAGAGATATAATTGAAAATTGAAACTTTACAGACCCTAGAACTACTAATACTTTTTGTTGGCATAGAACTTGCACAAATGAAATTGGATGAGCTTGTGGAAGATGTTATGAATTTGGACATCAACAAAGAATCTATGGATGATAATTGTGGTCATAGTCAGGATTAGTCTACTGTTTACTCAAATTCTTTTAAGATTGATACTTAGCATTTGGCGAGTTCCAAGGATATTATATTTTTGTTGAAATATGTTATTTTATTTTTGTTAAACTATGTTATTTTAAATTTGGGTTGAAGTGTATACACTTCTTTTGGAGTGTAAATAATTTATTTCTAAATGAATGTTATATTTTTGTTGAACTATATTATTTTGAATGTGGGTTGAAGACTTAAAGTGTATGCACTACTTGTTGGGATGAAAACAAAAATTATTTCTAGATGGATGTTATATTTAATATTATGCAGTTTGAAATGGGTTGTGTTACATTCGTGTCAACCCAACACGACTCGTTTATTAAGCGTGTCAAATGGGTTGGGTCAAGTCAACCCACTTTATTAACAGGTTGGGTTAGGGTTGAAGGATCATGACACGATTATTAAATGGGTCGGGTTAGAGTTGAGTCATTTAGTCGAATACTCCTACCTCGACACGATACGAACCCGACATGCTAACCCAAATTGACACCCCTATTTTTAGCACCGCACTTTGCGATGCGGTTTAACTAAAACCATAACTGCACCGCACCTTATTTTTGCGGTCACATGTGCGGTGCAGTGTGGTGCGGTGCGGTTTAAAGTTTAGCCAAAACCATAACCGCACCACACCTCATTTTTGCGGTCACATATACGGTGCGGTGAATAAGATGCAGTTTGAATGATTTGAAGTTGATATATTTTTCAAATTTTGGGTTTTTTTCTACCCAGCCCAAAACTAATTTTTCCCTTTGTTTTAGTCCAAGTTTTAAACTATTGAGCTAGTTTTTCTTTATTTTGGGCTGGCTTTCCTAATTAACACTTGCTAGAATTATGAAACTTTTTTTTTAATTAGGGTTATTAAACTATTAATAATATATTTACTATTAAAAATATTAATATATAGAGAAGGTGCGGTGCGAAATTACTTGCGGTGCGGTGCGGTTATGTCATTTTGCGGGCGGTTTTGGTGTGATTTTTGCGGTTTGTGCGGTTTATGCGGTTTGGTGAACACCCCTACGGCCTTATCCATTTAGGAGAAAGATTAACATTGTGTTTGGAAGTTTGTAAAGGGTAAGGAAAGGAGAGGGGAGAAGAGTGGCAGGAAATAATTATATCTTCCACTTATTTGGGTATTTTAAAATTTAAGTCGGGAGAGAAAAATGGAGAAGAGTAATTGTTGATGGGCATTTTGGCAGAAAATGCACAATAGCAAGAAGAAACCCCAACAATATGGGTAGAAAAGAGTTAGTAAGTTGGAGGAAAAAAGTCATTATGTCCAAATGGCAGGAATAATGGGTTATAGGCCTAGAAAATAATAAACAAGCCTCAAAGGAAGCAAGCGGGCCTAAAAGAGCCCAGAGGAAGAAGTAATAAACCCATGGATACTATGAGAAATGGAAAGTAAGTAGGAATGGGTCAAAGAGACCCGAAGTAAATGAATTAAGTAAGTAAAGGGGTAATGGCAAGCCCAAAACCCCCAAAGGAAAATGATGTGGAAATTTGGGCCAAGGAAACCCAAAAAGAGTTAGCAAAAGCCCATGAGAATGCGGAATTAGAATGGGCCAAGGATGCCTAAGGAAAAGAAATAGGCCAAGGATGCCCAAGGAGAAAGAAATGGGCCAAGGAATCCCGTAAGCCATAGAATTAGGTCAAAAGAGCCCGAAATAGCATGCATGTAGCCCCAATGACAATACGGGGTTACTGTAATTAAGTAAAAGAAAAGCATACAACAGACCCAAAAGAGGTCCAGCAAGCACAAATTAAATAACACCACGGCAGAAATAATAGAATGTCATGGCAAGAATGCTAGCAAAACCACGAAAGAAACAAGGATTGGGTAAGAAAAGAAAAGCCCATAATCAAGCAAGGCCCAGCCCTCAAGAAGCCAAGAATGAGTGGTAGAACACACAGGCAAGCATCCAAGCCATGGAAAACAAATGAGCAACAGACAAGCTTTGGGCACACACGAAAGTGGAGTACGCATAAAACTCAGGCACCACCAAAAGAAGTACTAGATGGTTGGGACCATCTGATGCATGCCATAAAGCTAGGTAGTGAGGTAGTCTAATCCTTATCCATTTGAACCTAGAGGTAGAGGTATACAACAAGAACAAATAAAAGGAAATTTTGTCGTGAAATGAGTAGTGGTGCAACAAACATGTACTGAGCAATGACAGTGGTCGGGGCAACTAATGGGTTGGTGAGTAGTCCTAAAAGGATGCCCACAACAAGCCAAAAACAGTTGGTGAAGCCCAATGGGTAAAAATGAGAAATCTCATTGAATTAGCTCACTATAAAAGGAGGAGGTAGCCATGGATGAAAGGGGGACCAAATGGAGAAGCACCTAAGGGGGGAACCTACGGTAAGAGAGCAGTAAGCACCTAAGGGAGGCACTTAGAGAGAAGGACCCAAGAAAAGGAAAAACCAAAGGGGAAACAACCCACGGCAAGAGAGTAGTAAAAAACTAAGAGTAAAAAGAACGAAGAGAAAGAAAGAAAGTGGTAAAAAGAAGAGAGAAAACACGGCAGGAATAGGGGCATGCATCAATAGACCATATTTTCCCTCCCTCTTAGCAAACCCACTCTTTAAAGGCTCCCAAAGTAATAACTATTAGCCATTTAGGTCTATTCTCCAAAATGCACAACTTTGATGGCAGAAGCTTATGGCAAGGTTATTTAAGTTGGAGTTTGGGTTCCTTCTTGGTTTACTTATTCTATGGGAAGATTCAATACTTGATTTCGATTGCAAATATATTTGATCTCTCATTATGACTTATATTTGTTGTATTTAGTTGTTCTGCTGTAGCACGTTTTTATCACATTTGCTACATTAGTTGTCCTGTTGTGATATCTTTACTTGTTGTAGTAGTTATTCTACTGTAGCACATTTTTATTATATTTACTGTTTTAGCTATTATATTAGCTAAACCTTTTCTGCCAAAGTTTTCTTCTTTATTTGTTATTACGTGTTTTACTATTAACATAAACTAATCATTATTCTGCCATAAGTGTATATACATACATACATACATACATATATATATATATATATATATAGACACATATATCTTGTTTCTCATGTTCTGCATAATATATTTTGTAGATATATATGTGAATTCACATAAGTATGTTTACGAATATATGTATGTATATATTTGAGAATATGCTAACCCATGTAAGCTAATATTTGCTTGATTGGTATTTTCTTTGGGTTTTAGATTTATTTATGTGCAGGAAGTAGAAAAGTATTTTTGCAATAAAAAATGAAGAGTAGTCATTCACATTACAGAAGGTTTTAATGCACAGCGGAAAGTTTTATTGCACAGCAGACGGTGGAAGGCTTTAATGCACAGCAGACAGATTTACTGCACAATAGAAGGCTTTACTGCACAATAGAAGACTTTACTGCATAGCAGAAAGCTTTATTGCACAGCAGAAAGCTTTATTGCACAGCAGAAAGCTTTACTGCACAGTAGACAATTTTACTGCATAGCAGACCTGTGGTAGAAACTAGAAAAAAGTTCCTTCTACGGCAGAAATAGAGGATAAGCCCACTTTGCAACATCTTCCCTTGGACTTTGGACTCAATGTTTGTGCATAAATTGGCAGCAGCAGAATGGTAGTTTGGAGCCCATTCCGAGGAGTTCCAGGCCCAACTTCCTTCTTAGAAAAAGCCTAGACTAAGCGTTGTCCAATAATATCAAAATGCGTGTCTAAGGTACAAGAAATGTAAAAAGAACCCACGACAGGTGGCTACCAAGTAAGTGATACCCCTCTCATCAAAACCAGTCAATGGGGTAATGGTCCCAACAGTATCAACAAAAGAACCCATGACAGAATCAGCACATGTAAAACCCATACCCAAACTCCTATATGCTCTCCAACAAAACCCAACTCCTTTATCAAAAAACTCAACGACAGGATGTCCAAGCGCCTTCAACCCAACCCAACCCAACGAAAAGCCAATGGAAAATCAAATGCAAACCGACCATAGAAATCAATAATAACTCTCGGGCACGACTAGTATCTCTCCTTGGCAAAAAGAACAGGCCTACACTTTGCCAAGTGCCTAGCACAACGCTCATACAACAGATGCTACAAAATGGTACTATGAACAGAAGAAGTAACTATATGGCAAGAACCCGCTTGCTCCTCATCACTCCGCAGGATATCTAACTGAACATATAAATGACCCAGAAATGTGGGTGCCAACGGCAGACTCACCCCAACAGATATCTTAATGGCTAACCGAAAATACAAAGACTTCACAGCATAGTGAGGGTGGGAACCAAAGATGAAGTTATAAAGCCAAAACGTGACGAAGGTCGCATGACGAGCAACGACGGAAGCCTTGGAGAAGGACCCAACCCAATGTGATAATTTTGCGTTGCCACTCATCCCTTTCTTCAACTCGGCCTTCACGACCTCTTCTTCTAGAGAAAGTTGCAAGGCACCAGGGTCGACATCACCAAGGATAGGTAGAAGCAACTAGTTTGCCACATCCTCCAATGTCACGATGTACTCATCGTAGGAAAGAAAGAAGGTGTGGGTCGCAGTGCACCACCGGCGGACCAAATGACGAAGGTTGAACAAGTCCCTGTAGTTGGACAAGCAACTGATGAAACAATGGCCTTTAGCACACCGGCCCGCTGTAGCGCCTCCATAAAACACTTATCGGACAATTCGGTGTCCACCCATTCCTTCCAACTCAAAGCGGTACTCGACCCAAACTCAAAGAGAATGGGCACAGGGAGTGGAAGACCTTGGTGGATAACGAGATCAGGGATTGAAGAAGCCAATGGAGCCCAAGAAATTTCTGTATGGTGAAGGTAAAGGGAAAGCCACACACGGCCCGATAGCGCCGGTGTGTAATCGCCGGAAACTTTTGGAAAATGGGCATAGGTGTCATACCACAGGTATATGAGGGGAGCACACTCACTATCGGGTTTGCGCCATACTTCTTCCTCATCGGAACGATTCGATTCGGAGTAAGGAGCCTCTTCACCGACGTCTTGCTTGGCAGGATCATTGGAGGCAATCTCTTTCCCTTTATGGCGGGAAGAACCTTAGCCTCTCGCCGGCATCATGATCGATTGTTTGATCGGAATAGATGGGTGAAAGTGTTTGAGGGAGAAGATGTGGTGAAGAAAGGGAAAGAGAGAAAGTGTTTTGTGTTAGAAATATGAAAGGAATCTCTTTAAGTACTGACGTCATTAACGCTGACACGAAAGGATGTGATGGGTCACCCATCGGATAAGGCATAGCATTAATGAAGCGAGAGCTGTGTTTCAGTATAACTGCTAAACTGGAAAATTCGAAAAGACAACACTATTCATAGCAAGAAGGAAAAATAATAAAGTGGGGCCCATTGTTCGAAAAAAGCCCGCGAAGAAAAAGAAGAAGGAAAGACAGAGAGAAAAAGAATCTTTTATTCGCATATGAACCGCGAGAGCACTTTATATGCTCAGGGGGATAAATGTTGGTGGGCATTTTGGTAGAAAAAGCCCAATAGCCAGAAGAAGCCCCAACAATATGGGTAGAAAAGAGTTAGTAAATTGGAGGATAAAAGCCGTTATGTCTAAATGGCAGGAATAATGGGTTATACGCCTAGAAAATAATAAACGGGCCTCAAAGGAAGCAAGCGGGCCTAAAAGAGCCCAAAGGAAGAAGTAATAAACCCATGGGCACTATGAGAAATGAAAACTAAGCAGGAATGGGCCAAAGAGGCCCAAAGCAAATGAATTAAGTAAGTAAAGGGGTAATGGCAAGCCCATAAACCCTTAGAGGAAAAGGATGCAGAAATTTGGGCCGAGGAAACCCAAAAAGAGTTAACAAAAGCTCATGAGAATGCGGAATTAGAATGGGCTGAGGATGTCCAAGGAAAAGAAATGGGCCGAGGATGCCCAAGGAGAAAGAAATGGGCCAAGGAAGCCCGTAAGCAATAAAATTGGGTCAAGAGAGCCCGAAATAGCATGAATGCAGACCCAATGACAATACGAGGTCACTGTAATTAAGTAAAAGAAAAGCATACAGCAGGTCCAAAAGAGGCTCGGCAAGTATGAATTAAATATTACCATGGCAGGAATAACAGAATGGCATGGCAGGAATGCTAGTAAATCCATGGAAGAAACAAGGAGTGGGTAAGAAGAGAAAAGCCCATAATCAAGCAAGGTCCAACCCTCATAGGAAGCAAGCTATAAAGAATGAGGGCTCAGAAATCAGTTCATGCCACAAGAAGCCAAGAATAAGCAGCAGGACACATAGGCGAGCATCCAGGCCATGGCAAACACATGAGCAGCAGACAAGCTTTGGACACACACGGAAGTGGAGCACGCACAAGGCTTAGGCACCACCAACCTGTACCCAGCCAATACAAAAGTGGTGGGCCATGGGTCAGAGGTAAAAGAGAGTATGGTCTGGTGGTGGGGAGAAGGGGGAATCCTATTCTAAGGCTCCCGCTCAAACTCTTTTGAGGGAAATGTCCTGCTAGGATGACATGCTACCCAAAAGAGGGAGGGTGAGCTGGAACCACTAGGTGTATGCCATGAGGGATAATGAGAGAGAGAATGCCCACCTAGTTGCGGATAAGAATGCCACGGTTAACAAGCAAACAAAGTAGAATTCTTTGTCTGGTAAATGGGGTATGGCACAGCCAGCACAGGTAAGTGGTGGTCGCCAGGCAGCTGACAAACCAGTAAATGGTTTAGAAGTACACTCACACTCAGACAAAAGTGGTGAAAATGTAAAATAATAAAAACTAGTCACGGTAGGCAGTATATAAGGAGTTTCCGCTGTGCACAGTAAATATCATCAACACGATCATCATAATCACAGCAATATAACGACAATAACAAGAACATGAAAGTAAAAAGAAAAGAAGAGAGTAGAAAACAGAGTAGCAAAAGCTTAGGAAAAGAAAGCTACAAAGAAAAACAGAGAGAGTATGCAAGAGTTAGATGGCAGGCATGCACCTATAAGCTAATCTCTTCTCTCTCTCTAAAAGTCTACCCTCTGTTAAGGATTTAGGATTTTCTTTGGGGCATAAATCATTCAGGCCCATTCTCTCAAAGAGATTAATTTCTACAGCATGACCTTCTTGCAAGGTTATCTACATTGAGGAAATGGTTCCCTCCTTGATCTTAGTTTCGTAATGCAACTGAGCACGGCAGACTAACCATTTCTTCTTTGATTTTACTATTTATGCACCAGTATTATTTCTCTTTTATCTTTGCCATTTCACTTTTTACATTGCGTTTCCTGTTGTGATGTTCTTTTTCTTTATCTTAATTGAGTATCTTTAGTTTATTTTGGCTAACAGCAAGCACGTCTCCTTTACTATTGTTATATTATATTTATCTGCCGTAACACTTTTGTGACAGTTTCATCTACCACAGGCATGTCACCAAAGTTCTTCAACAAATGGGCCTTAGTTTGTGCACAAGCCGGTTTGAGGTGAGTTACAATCGGATTGGTCCCAACTCTCCAACCTAGAACCTTTGGGCCTTAGTGTGGCAGGAGGCAGCTCGACCCATAAATCTCAACCACAGTAATCACACAAAATTATAAATTGAAAATTATGACTTTTATATGCTAATTTTGAGAAAATTTATATAAATTGACATCATAAGAATAACATCGACAATTTAAATGTTTTTAATAAAAGTGAGACCCATCCCCTCGACTCCCCTTACAAATTCCTCCAATTTGGGGAAGTTACAAACAGGGGCTAGGAGGAACAAGTATAAGTGTATAACAAACTCCTTCAAATCCCTATCCTTCTCTCTTTAAAAAACAACTAAACAAGGTTCATTAAACCCTATCCCTCTCATTCCTTTTACTTCAATCTCCTCTCTGTTTAACCCAAAAAAAGCTTAAAGATAAGTATGAGGATGACGATTTTTGGGATTTTTTGTGTGTTTAAGTGTCTCTTTCTTCTTTTTTGTTAATAGATGTCATATATATTTGGTATGAAAAAAAAAGTTAACACATCTCCGAATTCGTAAACCAAAAGGGATTTCAAGGTTGTTGATCCTTTTCCTCCTTGCTTCCATCATGTAGATCACATAGAAGTTTATCATATGACTTATATCTTTCCTTCTTGAGTAATGTTACGTTTACAATATTTTTATAACAATTTTATAACAAATTTTAAATGGTAAGTTGATATAGATTTTAATATGAGCTCATTACTGTCACAATTTTTTTTATCACAATAACAATTTGTCACTTAAAATTTATTGTGAGATTGTTGTAAAAATGCTATGCACGTAACATTACTCTTTATTCTTTGCCATACATCTACCATGTAGCACACAACGTCAAACTTAACTCATTATATATATTACACAATCAATGAATTTTTAATAAGAATATTTATTATCATCTAAAAAATTTATTTTTCGTTACTAAACTATATATTGAAAAAAATTTACTTTCTATCTTTAAATTTTACCAAAATTTTTTTCTTTAAACTATTGAAAAAAGTTATTTTTCATCCTTAAACTTTGTAAAGAGGTTTTTTTATAGACAAAATTAATGATAAAAAAATAACTTTTTAAGATTTATGGACAAAAGACAAACTTTTGATAAAATTTAAAAATTAAAATAATATTTTCCCCACAACTTTTAAAGAGATATCTATATATATACGATAATTATTAGTATCCGTTTGGCATGATTAATTTTGTCACTTTATTTTACTATTCAACTTATTTTTGCTACTATTCATGGTATCGCTGCAATTTTTTATACTATTCATAAGTCTCACACTACTATTTCAACTAATTTTTATTTTTATTTATATTATTTTCAATTAAAAGTTTTAAAATTTTACAAAATATACGGATCCTAAATAGATCACTACCCAACCCAAAAAAGAAAAAAAAAAAAGGCGATGAGTTCTACCTAGAAGTGCTTGTCTACTTGACTTCTGTAAATTTTACACAATCCTGTTAAAAACCTCCAAAGGATGTTACTAGTTAGTTACATTGTTGTTAGCAGTTGGCAAGACGCAGCACAAAGTACCCGCCAAACCCAAAAATGTTTGCAACATCTTCCTCGTCCGTTACAGTCCCAACTCTTGTTGTCCCACACTCAACCGTTCCTCCATTATCAACCACCAAAACCCCTCACAATTCCTCTAACCCCATAGTAAACCGCCGGCACCTCCTCACCATCTCTATCTCTATCTCTATCTCTATCACCACCCCTTTTACTCAACCCAATTCTCTAGCTTTACCGGTCGCAGATGCCCGTGGCCTCTTCCAGATGCCCCCATTTCGGCTCACCAATAGGTAATTCAACATACCCAGAAAGAAAAAATGTTTGATTTTGTCTAGCTCAAGCTCATTCTATATGTAATTGCTGAGAATATTGTGTGAAAATTGGAAAAATAATAATGGGTTTTCTAGCTTATGGTTTAGTGAGTCGATTTGTTTTTATTTTTTTTCAGATTTTTTTTTAATATAATAATTTAGGCCACATTGGAGTAATGAGGGAGAGTTGGGTAAATAAATGCCTTAGCTTCATTGGGTTTTATATAGTGTAAATATGCTTTATTAACAGTTGCTTAGGTGCTATAGCTTGAGCTTGGCGATTAAATTCCATCATATGGTTATATGGGTCAATACAAACAATAACAATGTTATCTTTTCCGAGGAAAATTAACTGAAACCATGTGGATGCATACTGTAGCTTAATTGGCACCTCCCTATGCACAAAGTGTATGGAGTTTAGGGGGGAAAAGAGTTCAAGCTATAAGTTAGTAGCATATTGTAACTATAAAAAATAAAAAAAAGATGTGGTTGCATACCAGTTGGTTCATCGGTCAATGTAATCACATAATTGAATTTAATTGGAAAACCTAATAGACAACAGCTATATAACTCTACACTTACACCACTTCATAATTTTTCACTGATAAGTGTATTTTGACTATTCAACCATTAAATCACGTTATCCCCTTTTACCCTCTATGGTTGCAAAGTATCAAGATGATTAGAGATGAATAACTTTCTCATCATAAAATGTTTAAAGTTTAAGGTTTTTATTTTTTATTTTTATCGACTCTAAAGTTTATGCATAAAAATTGTGGATCCGATAGTAAATAACATTTGATTAACTCGAAATTTGGTGTGCATATTAAGAGCAATGAGAATCTGTAATCCAATGGTTGAATTGTTAAATTTTAATCATATAAAAAGTTATGGACGGCTGTAATATTGCAAAGTGTTAAACTAAGTATAACTTGATTCTAAACCTGTATACCATAGTTTCATAGTTTCCTATATTTTTCTTATCAAGAAAATGAGCAATAGTACTGCTGTTATTGTTTCTTGTATTTGTTGGTAATTGCTGTTGTGGGAAGGTATTTTTTGGTGAGGGCTGGGGAGTCTGAGTATGAGAGCTTGGGAATCATTAATACAAATCCAGTTGCGAAGACTTCAATGGATAGTGGGTTGTCAGAGAAAGGGAAGAAGCAGATTGTTCGGGCTGCTTTTGAACTTAAGGCAATGGGGGCTTGTGAAAAAGGATGTTGGATTTGGCCTTCTATTACTCAAAGAGCTTATCAGGCAGCAGAGATCATTGCATCAGTTAATGGAGTCAGTCGAAGGTCTGTGAAATTTTTTTTTTTCAATTGAATCAATTATTTAGAGTTAAATAGAATGCGGAGCTTTTTTGTGTGTGTGTGTGTGTGTGTGTGAAGAAAAATGAGATTTGGTGGTAGCTGGAATTAAATGGTGCTGGGTATCAAACTATAAACTCAGATGCCCTGTTTAGTTGCTTGGAATGATGTTGGAAGAGAAAGGGATTATTTGATCTGTTGTCCAATAACACCGAACCTCTACATGTTAAAATGATCTTTAGTCTGCTTATGTATTCACTCTAACAATGGAAGAGAGTATTTGAACTTCTGTTTCCTATAATCTAAGTGGAATTTATGATTTCAAAGACGAATCTTGAATGATAATTTGCAATGCAAGTATCTGATTATTCAATTTCATTGCAACCTGTTCTGTCAAAGAGTTAATCTTTTCTATGCTTTCAGTTATATAGTCCCAGAGTACAGCTTTCTGGATGCTCGTGGATTGGGAGCTTATGAAGGAAAAAACTTGGAATCTGTTTCAGAAGTAGGATTTCTGCATATACTCTTTCTTCAAATTAGTAGTGATATGACTTAATATCTACCTGAAACAGATTTTTTCTTTCCTTTTCTTCTGTAATGCTTCATATTACCCTATTTACAAATGTCAGTATCCTTATAGATGCAAAATTGCTTGCTTCGAAATGCTTCAGGTATATGCATCAGATGGTATTTCTACAACCATCAAACCTCCTCCTATCGATGATGGAACCCCAAATGAGAGTGTTGCAGATGTATTTGTTCGGGTAACACAACTCATGTCAATTCTTGAGACTCAATATTCTGGTGACACGGTTATTATTGTCTCACCAGACTCTGATAACTTGACAATCCTTCAAGCTGGTTTGGTTGGACTTGACCTGCGAAGGTAACTGGATAGTCCACAGCTCTTCTTATGGTATCTATAAAGGACCCACTTTTCTTATCAAATTCTTAAACAAAGTAAATAAACATTAAGTGAGCCATGAATTCTTTTCCCTATCAATTTCAGGCATCGGGATCTTTCTTTTGCCCCCGGTGAAGTCCGATTTGTTGACACCAAAAGCATTCCTACTTACAAGCAGCCTGCATCTGCGGTGTATAAATGTTACAATCCACCAAATTGTAATTAATTTTTTAATCTTGTTGTAATTAGTATTTAAGCAGTGGTGATAGATGTGGCAGATTGTCTACATCTTCTCTATTGGTTATCATCATCACTGTCATCTGTACAGTCCTTTCACATTTATACATCGGAAATTCCATAGAATTAATAAATTTAAAATATGGGCTTAATACTTTTTTGTGGTGCCCAAGCGATCGAACAAGACAATGAACCAGTTTCTTTTCATAAAGTCATGACTTCAGATGGCCTATTTTAAAGTGTATGTGGAATGACTTAATTATTCTGCAGTGATGAGCCCATGTTCCAATGATCCTTAAATCTTCAGTACATGGGATTTGGTTTATTCTTCTTTCTTGTCACTGCTCAAGTAAACTTAGAGGCTCAGAAACTGGCTAATTTGATCTCAATTGTCTGTGGACAAATTTATTCACTTTGTTGTGGCAGCTTGCAGCCTTTATCTCTCCTACGAACCTTTTCAGGTACAGCCAAGTCTAGATGTTTTTTCTAGCTTCTCAAACCTTGCACGTTTTATAAACAGATTATCCCATTGATAAATGCTTTTTTATATACTAATGTTACTTACATTTAGTCAAATTATCTCTGGACAATTATACTCAATCCATTGTGGCAGCTTATACTCTCTATTGCTCCTCTGAGCCTTAACATGTACAGCCAAGTTTTAGGAATTGTTTCACCAGAAGAAGCTTTTTTTATTTTGAAAGTTCTTTGAACGTTTCATCTTATTCATAGGAGCTTCTTATATTCTTATTTTACTTATATATTACTTATAATAATTAAATAAAAAAAAACTATATTTGATCAAATCATGGTTTTTTGTGTTGTGCTAAAGTGCGGAATGCTGGTCCTTATTGTTTGGTGTGGTATCTATGGTGGGAGAGAAATAGGAGGATGTTTGATGATCAAGAATAATTCATGGAGAATTTTAAATCTGAATTTGTTGAGTTGTTATTTTATTGGATTTCATTCTTTGATGTTCGTAGGCCTCCAATGTTATCTGATTTCATTGATTCTTTGTACTTGTAACATGTTTTAGGAACTTTAGGGAATACATCCAGCATACTTCATAAGTTTATCTTGTATGTTTCCTATCTGATTAATGAAATTATTTATTTCCTACAATTTAATTTTTCAAAATTTCCTGTTTCCGAGTACTAGTGTGTAATTTAAGTCTATACTCCTTTGGATGGCCTCCTTTTTATAATATAGTAAAGGCCATTCTACTGGTCATAAAGTCAATGCTGGAAAAATAATGGTGCATTTTCATTTTTCGTTTTATCTATGCAGTGAACTAGTCACTATAGATGTGTTGCACCAAGTGACTCCTGGCATGAAGTGGGTTGTACTTCTATCCCTCACCTTCAGAGTGTCTCCTGTGCCTGCTCCATGGAGCAGGCCTAAAGATAATTTTCACACCTTCAGGAGGTACCTAGGTTCATTATAACTTGGGTGGGGCATTTTCTTGGAAACCCTTAAGATTCCATCGTTTGTACAATGAACTTGAGGCCATAATTGGGAAGCTTTAGACCGCATGTATTGCAACCTAAGTTTGTTAGGTTCCATACTCACCTTTCACTAACATTGGACAGTACAGCACCCAAGATTCACTGCTTTCACCAAGTCCATAGTTGCTGTACAATTTGAGTGTTGTGTGAATGTGGTGTGGTGGGTGCTCTTTTAATAAAGGTGATGCTATAAGGTGGAGAACAGTTTAGCATATTCACAGATTAGGCAAGTTTTCACTTTTGTCATTTTACATTCATGAATGTTTCACTTTCACATTGTCATGTTATGCGCGGTGCCCGTTAACAACTCTGTTGACTTTTTTCTGACAACTTTTTTGTTTTTTTTTTTGCAACTTTATGTTTTTTTTTTTTTTCAATTTTATAAGTACTTTTATGTCTTTTTCTTTTATTTATCTCATTTTTTTATTAAACCCACCTTAAAAAACCTTAACAAGAACTACACGGTGCTTGTTAACATCTTATTTATTTTGTTTTGAAGCAGAGGGTATGTTTCAGAATGTGATTCTTCTGCTGCTGCTACCACAGCCAACTGTAGGATTGATTTGTCATTAGTTGTGCAGTTTTCCAACTTGCAAATTCGCTTTATGTGTGTGCTATTCAAAACATAGAATTTGAAGTCAAAAAGTGATCTATATTCTTTAGCTCATCAAATTCCTTCATGCTTCTGTTTTTCCCATTCACACCTATTGGTTGGCTTGACTAATACTTTCAAACAAAAGGAAGCATACGATCAAGAGTTATCTGTGGGAGAAAAAGAATTGAAGTCTATTAATTTCTCTTTGATTAAAGTCTTTAATTTGCTTGCTTTGAGTAATGTCTGGATTCTTGGTTGCAGCTTCCTAAATGTTTGTGGATTTGAGGCTCAAGAAGACAATGAAGTTGTAATTTGTTTTTAAAATATGACTATTGTTATTTTAGTGCCATGAAATTTTAGGGGTCATAATAAACCTGCCTTTATGAAGCATAATTTCTCTTCTTCACTGCTTATTCTTCCTCTTGCCTAGTGGAGTTCATTGAGTGGTATATATGCATGTCAGTCTTGTCATAGGCACTAATTAAAAAAAATTCTCTATTGTATGTAGAATAGTATCTTCCCAAGCATCTAGTACCTTGGTATTCATGTTAATTAGTGCTATTGCCTTACCAAATTCCAACAATTGGCAACCCTACCAGCTTATTCAGTTTGATTTTATCTACAAAAGTTACGGAGTATTTTTTTTTTTTTTTTGGGATAGATAACTCAAAAGTTGGATGTAGGAGGGATTTGAACTCTGGATGTCTTTATTTAAAACTCTAGGAAGTGTCAACCAGTTAAACTATAAAGTTCTTGGCAATTACTTAATATTTTTTTTCTTTTTTTTTGAGAATCAATTACTTAGTATTTTGTTATTGTTATTTGAATACTAACTCAGTGCCGCCCTAGGCTTAGGCCAATTAGGCCATTGCCTAGGGCCCCCTTCTAGAGAAGGCCCCAAATTTGGGAGCAATTTTTATTTTTATTTTTTATATACAAATATTTTTGGGAGATATTAAAACATTTTAGTTTATATTTTTTTCACTATTAAGAAGACTCAAAGAATTAAGTAATCCTAAAAATAGAGATAAGACAAATTTAAATAAATAGGTCTTACAAATAGACGTGTTATTAATCACAAGTAATTTTCATTTATTTAATTATTTTTATACAAGATAAAAATTTTGCTCTAGTCTAATCTAAGTATATGTGTACGAAACTCTCTCCTAGAGACTTAAATCTCAGTCATTGCCACCCCACACCCACAAAAATTTATATTTGTGGAGTGATCACTGCTCCAAGGGTGCATGACGGTCTCCATAACTTTTATAATTTAATGTGACAATGAATATGATAAGTGAATTTCAACAAACTATTGAATGCATTTTTGAATGAATATTTGTGATTGATGATATATCTTTGTAATTCTCATATTGTAAATTTTATAATATTTCTAGTATTTTTGTAAGCCTCATGTCATTGATCACATTCATTATAACAACAGTTTGTACTAAAATTGTTATAACTTTAGCATTTTCTCAAAAAAATATCATATTAAAAAGTAAAAAGAATGGATTTTAAAAATATTATTGTATAAAATACTAGTTAAATATTATTTAAGTGATAACAAAAATACCTCATTTAAAAATTTCGCCTTAGACCTCCAAAATGCTTGGGCCGGCCTGTACTAACTCGACACCTTTGTCAGCAGGTTATCTAACCTCTTTGTATAGACTGGTATTTGTCCTTGATTAGATCATTCACTGTGTAATCATGATTTTACACATGAACATATCTTGCAATACGTAAACAGTTTGTTTTATTCTTGTCATGAATCTTTCAGGCTTTTGAGTACTGGTTGTGACTGGTTTTTTATGGCTAGGGCTCCTCAAGATGGTTTTCAAAACAACAATCTATGGTCCTTGACATGAAGTTTTTGTCGGAACCAAGCATGGTGTGAAAGCAAAGCATGTGAGCTTGTTAGGCCAAAACTTGATTGACATACTCTGGACCTCCATTTTTGCCTGGGCCCCCAATATATTCCACACAGATAACATGGACATGTAGTAAACAACACTCCTCTATATGAAAGTAGAGTTGAAAAAAAAAAGAGAGAAGAAAGAAAGTACTGTGTAGAATTTATTCCAAAGTCATCATAAGTACAATTTGAGAGCCGGATATACGGTGTTCATATACTTTGCTACTTTTCTTGAAATGCAAAGGGTGCTCTTTTTGTAAGAATTGTAGAGGTTTTATGTTCAAATCTCAAACCCAACATTCATAATATTAATAATCGGAGAGAATATTACTCCAACAAAAAGAACATGAGATTGAAGAACCCTTTACTTCTAGAAAAAAGAAAAGAAAAAAAAGAACATCTTTTTGGGTCGTAGTCATACCTCAAGGAACATTCGTTCAACCATACATAAGATTTGAAGTAAATATTGCAAATTGGAAAATTTAAAATCAAACAATACACAGGGTTTTTGGCTCTTCTTTATGAAGACTAGATAAACACCTCTGCAGAAAAAGTGTCATAAAGCAAATCTAGTTCCAAGTTCCAACACGTCAGCCATGGATTCTCTTCTCCCATAGCTATCATCTCCATTGCTTTTAGAACAAAATCTCACTTTATTCGTGGCCATATAACCATGAAAAATAAGTCTATCATTGTGATCTTCAGCGTGATCAAAGTCAGTGGAATATGAAGTAATAGCAATGACTTATGGCTGAAGTATATATATCACTACAACAAAATGTATTTTCAGTGACAAAAAAAATCGTCATTAAAATTTCAGTATTTCGTCATTAAGAACCTTTAGTGACGAAATTGGACTTTTAGTGACAAAATTCATTTTGACGCTGAAACCCCGTCACTAAAAGTCCAATTTGATTTTTTTTTTTTTAACTTTTAGAGATGAAAACGTTTCATCACTAAATGTTTTCCTCACTAAAAACACCATTCAGTGACGAAAATATTTCGTCACTAAAAACACTTTAGTTTATTAAATCATATTTAGTGACAAATAATTTCGTTACTAAAACTATTTATCGGGTACATATAGTGACGAAAAAGTTCGTCACTAAAACTATTTTTAAGAAAATCCATGCACATATAGCGATGAAAATTTTCGTCACTAAAACCGTTTCTTACAAAATTTTGTTACATTTAGTGACGAAATATTTCGTCACTAAAACTTATTTTCTGTTTTTATTTTTTTCATGGTTTTGATATTAACTTGTAACCTGTTATAACATTACTAAAACCTCACATTTGAATAATACATTTATTTCAACAACACATTTATAAAAAAAGATCCATACATTCCACAAGTAAAAAATAAAACAAGTATCTAATTCAAACTCCTTCCATACAATAATTGTTTTCAACATATACAATAACTCAAGATGTTTTATAACAATACAAAAAGTATAGCATAATATAATTAGAACTAACGGAAGATGTCCTCATATGTCTTCAACTAATGCCAAAAGTAAATCTCCTTAAAACCACCAATAAGAAATCTGCACAAATATAAAACCAATACTACATTAAAATCATAAAGTAAAAACATTAATTATGTTAGAAGAAACATTTCTAACAATACATTAAGAGTAGTCACACCATGTAATGTGGGTCAATTGCTAAAAGAAAGTACTAACCAAAACATGTTTTAACTTGAAGTTGAACCACCCCCATAGGTAAGAGCGTCATCATAACCATTCCTCCTTAAAAAGTTAAGAATATTCTTTTGGACCTCTTCTTGCTTAGCTCGCTCCTCTTGGTCCCTAGCTCGCTCCTCTTGGTCCCTAGCTCTTGCGTCTTTGAGCTCAATGATCTCATTTTCTAACCGTTGAATATACTCCACCGAGGAATTAGATGAGGCGGTGGTTACTAGAGAAGAGGAAGGGCTCATGCCAAGTTCTTTTACAATACCAGACTTCTTCTTAAAAACCAAGTTTGAGATCTCCTCTTGTGTAAGGGGAATTGCATTAGGATCTTGACAATGATCTTCTTGCACTTTGAAAATATTTTCCTATCATTTGAAAAAGAGAAAGAAACAAACAATCACAACATTAATAATACATATGTTATAGCTTTACAAACATGATAGAGATGGAATGATAAGGATGGAATGATATACATACATATGTCGCTTAATCCTCATGGTGCATCCACATATTTGTATTTGGATTGAAATGAACATCTTTGAAGATTTTTGCCAATTCAGAAACTTGACCGTCATTACTATTTGTCTGATTAATTAACATTCAAGTGTTAGATAGTTATACTTAATTAATCACAACATGTAATATACTAAAGTTTAAGAAAAATGAAAAAATACGCACCTCCTTATCAACCCTAACAGCAAGTGCCTTTGTCCCGCATCTATGTTTGCCTGAAATTTTCTTCCTATTTTCAGAGTTCTTTATTGATTTTTCCTAATAAACAACATTCAAGATATCTATTAAATCATGAATAAAACAGTATACATTTACTTTATCTAAGTATTAATCTAATTAGTTTACAACATAATATAGTAAACATTGGATAATAATAATATATGCATAAATAATTTACCAGCCAATCCTTATTGGTCCATCTCTCATCAATGAGTTCAGTCCACAGCTCAAGTTTGGCATTCTTTGGCGGGTGGCTTCTTGCATAGTCAGCACCATGAGATTATACGAGCTTTTTATAAGCTTGATGCAACTTGTAGGAGCTGGAACTCAATAATCTTCTACATTTTGTATTTAATGTTTTCGTTACCAAGTTGGAATCCTCTTGTAGCTCACACTGATCCTGTAAAATGAAGTGTATATGTATTATAAAAATACTATTATATGAATTTAATATGCTTAGTGACAACAAAAACGAGTTAGACGTTAAAAATTTACCGCAATATTTGAAGCACCACATCTCTAGTAGCAGCATCAACATTTTTCCAATTTTTCACGTTGTAACTGGACAAATTACTTCGCACTTGTAAGCCAATTTGATTGACAAGCTTGCACGCATTCTTCCCAACAGGAGCATCATATTCTGTAGCTATACATACTAGTAACTTACCATTTTTTTCAACAAGTGCCCGTACTGCTATACCACGTGTTGTTCCACGGGTATTTCTGCTAGCAGATCCTATTTAAACATTATTAATGTTAAGAAATTATACATTCCATGTATATTATAACTAAATTAAGTGAAGTATAATCTCAATAGTAAAAACAAGGTGCAGTTGTAATTAAGTATGTTCTATGTAATTACCAGTCGTGCTAGTTAATGCGCCAGTAGTCTGCGCCTCCGCACTAGAAGAACTTTGGATGGGAGGATTTGCTTCAGGAGGTGTTTTTGTAGATTGGACCGTAGATTGAACCACCAGGATAGATGCCTCACCTCGTGAGCGTGTAAGTCGTCCTGGTGCCATCTGTAACTAACAAACATACATATAATGGAACAACAAAGTTATTACAAGTAATGGAACAATAAAATTATTATCATCTATTGTACCTTATGGATTACAGAATTAGATGACTCATCATCATTGTCATCGTCACCAATAGGTGTTACATAATCATCATCTACCACAACACTAGCTCTACTTCTTTTTCCTTTTGCACAATTGGACTGAGCAGTATCCTTTAGAGAAGTTGAGATGTGCTTCAATCCCAAAGCATCAATTCTCTCTTGGTTTTGCCTCATTTTATCCAATCTTGCCATCTCATACCTCGGTATGTTATGAGTGTATTTGGCATTTTTTGGCATTTTTTGAAACTATGTATTGATGTCATCAAGTTCAAAATAAGTACAAAACATCTCAATAACAATTACTACTAACTTTACATATCATAGTCTACGCCATTATCCATATCAAGCAATTAACTTTACATATCATAGTCTACGCCATTATCCATATCAAGCAATTCACAAGTGCAAAATTTGAACACAAGTACTACTAACTCAACACAACAAATGACCACATCAATATCCATATTAAGTTCAAGATAAGTACAAAACAATTGCTACTTAGACAAGCATAAAACTTTAAGATAAGCACACAACATTTAAGACAATTGTTATGAACTCTACATATCATAATCCATATCAAGATCAACATCAGGTATGTCATGCTCTTCATTTTGATTAGCATCTCTTGATTTCCACCTTTAAGAACAACCTCAGTTTCAACATCACCCATACAATAGTCAATAATATTGTCCTCAACATTGATAGAGACAACATCAACAATCGCTTCTTGTTGAAATGCGTCACTATCTTCTGTATTATCATTGGATTCTCCATTCCCGACTTCCAGGACATCAAACACTCTCCTATGTTGGATGGATTGCACAATTTTCCAAGGTTCACCCAATTTGGTATCTTGAAGGTAAAAAACTTGTCTCGCTTGACTAGGAAGTATAAAAGGGTCATTTTCATACCATCGACTTGTAACATCAATGCTTGTGCAGTGTGCATTGGTTCTTATCGTTCTTCTTCGACCATTGGTACCAGTATTGTACCATTCACACTAGAACAAAACAACTTTATGGCGAAACACATACTCCAATTCCCAAATTTTGCACACATGACCAAAGAAGTCGTGCATTTCTCCCTCATGGTCCCTTTCCGTACATACACCACTGTTTTGGGTTACACGACGATTGTCTAGGTCCCTTGTATGGAATTTTACACCATTGACCATACAAACTGTGTACTCCTTCACATGCGGCTTAGAACCATTTGCTAATGACCATAACTCTTTAGTAACTTCTGGTGACTCGTTAACTTTCAATCTATTCATCTCTAATGACATACAACAAGTGATATTAATTAGTAATAAGTAATGATGAAACTATTTAAATGTTTAATTTTTATTAGTGTGTGATTAAATTTCAAATATCTTACACATTCTCTGAACCACTTGGGAAACTCTTGTCATTGGATTTGAGTTATGGCTTCTCCAGTAGGATTATGCAATGTACTTTTATGTTCACTGTTAAAAATAAGGTGATTTATTTTCAGCTAAGTATTGCAAATAATATTCAAAACTTGATCAAACAATACATGCACATGAAATCACATACTTTAAATAAGGCTCTAGCTCAGGACTATTGTACAATAAGTACCAATGAGCAGTATCAAGCAATGCACGAGATAAGTTGCCATCATTCTGCCTACCACCTGTAGGTCGGGCAGTCTGTGAAAAAACTATCAATCCTTCACTAGATTCACCAAAATCTTCATTTCTTTCTATTCGATTATGCACAGTTTCGATCCCATCAATATACAAAGACCAGTTGTTAATACATTCTTTGAGAATGTAAGCCTCTGCAATCGAACCTTCTAGTCGAGCTCGATTCGAAATGTATCTTTTCAATTTTCCAAGGTACCTACGAGGAAAAAATACACACATTATGTGATTTTATACCACGTGGGAAAGATACAATTGATGGATGCATTAAAGGGTCTAATTACCTTTCAATTGGGTACATCTACCGATATTGTACCGGGCCTCCTAGAATTGCTTCTCGAGGCAAGTGAACAGCAAGGTGGACCATAACATCAAAGAATGCTGGAGGAAAGAATTTCTCAAACTTGCATAGTATAAGAACTATACGTTCTTCTAGTTTCTCCAATTCACTCCGCTTTAGGGTCCTTGAGTATAAGTCTTGAAAGAAGCTGTCCAACTCAAACAATACAATACTAATATCTTTATGTGCAAACCCTCGCAACCCAATTGGAAGAATTCGTTATAGTAACACATGACAGTCGTAGCTTTTCAAACCAGATAATCTACCATTTTTTGCATTCACTAACCTTGATATGTTGGCTGCATAGCCATCCAGATACTTGACTGATTTCAAAAAGTCATAGAAACCATCCCTTTCATTTGGGTTTAATGAAAAAAAAGCCCGAGGCTTGTCATATGATCCATCAGGACGTTGTTTCAAATGCAACGTGTGCCTAAAGATCATATTTTGCAAGTCTATCCGTGCCTTGTCAGTATCCTTGTTTCTCCCTTCAATACCCAACAAAGTATCGTAAGTACTCTCACTAATGTTCTTCTCCACATGCATGACATCAATGTTGTGCTTGAGCTTCTTATTCTTCCAGTATAGAAGCTTATACAAAATACTTACCTTTGACCAATTTGGCTCCCCAATGAGTTATCTCTTCTTATTACTTGGATGCTTTCCTAAAATTATATTTGGCATTCTATCTAATTGCTCTTGTATCTTTCCCACTTGTAACTCTAAAGATCTCTTCCGTTTCTCCGATAAACCATTATGCAACCAACTATGTCTCCAACAATGTTCCATAGGCAAATAAGCTCGATGGTTAATGAATCCAATTTTACTTTCCAAAGCTTCTGAATATGGTTCATCGTTGCAAGTGTAACAAGAATGATAACCCTTTGTCCTCCACCCAGACACGTTACCAGATCCAGGATAGTCATATATTGTCCACAACAAAGTTGCACGCATCTGAAAATGCTCTTTACTATAAGTATCATAAGTTTCTACACCTTCTTCCCACAACTCCTTCAACTCGTCAACCAATGATTTCAAGTAAGTATCAATCTCATTTCCTAGTTGATGGGGACCAGGAATAAGCAAGGACAACATAAAATATGGCTCCTTCATAACCAGCCAAGGCGGTAGGTTATAGGGGATAAGTATGACAGGCCACATACTATAGTTGTTGTTCATATTCCCAAAAGAGTTAAATCCATCTGTAGCCAACCCCAACCTTACATTGCGAGGTTCGAGGGCAAAATCAGGATGTTGCAAATCAAACTCCTTCCACTCCTCACTATCAGTCGGATGCCTCATTATCCCATCATCCACTCGTTTGTCTATATACCATCTCATGTCCTTAGTTCTTTGGCCTAACATGTACAATCTCCTCAATCTCGGTGTCAACGGGAAGTAACGCAATACCTTATGAGGAATCTTTTTACCTTGGGCACGTGTATCCTTGTACCTAGGCGTCTCACACACCGGACATTTATCAAGGTTTTCATTTTCCTTCCAAAATAGTGCACACTCATTTTTGCATGCATCTATATGCTTATATGACATGCCCAAGTCACTTAATATCTTCTTTGCTTCATAAGTTGACCTTGGAACCAAGTTATCTTTTGGTAAAACCTTTGTCTGCAATTCTAGCATCATATCAAGTCCCTTATTACTCAAGTTGGTCATTACCTTTACATTCAACATCTCAATAACAAACTTCAAGATAGAATAATCAGTGCAACCCGGATACAACTCACGCTTTGCATCTTCCTCAAGTTTGTCAAAATGACGCACCTCCTCATCTTCGTTTGCATTTCTTGGTTCCCCTCTAATTCGGTCACCTACCAAGGCATCGATACCATCCATATGATCACCATCCAACATTTCATTATCATGAATGTTCTCGTTCAATACACGAGGTTCTCCATGATTATACCAATTAACATAAGATTGCATAATCCCACGATGAAGCAAATGGATACGCACAATTTGAAGAGATTGTCGATAGCAGTTCACACAGTGAATACACGGGCACAGAATATTACCACTCAAGTCCACAACCGATCTTGCAAAATTAATAAATGTATTGACCCCTTCAATATATGAACGACTTAATCTGCCATCAGGTGTCTTAGCCATTGGCATCCAACTTTTATCCATGTTTGACTACAATAAGGTAAATGCTACTTTAGTAAAATAAGAATAACTCATGCATAATGTATTCTAACATCTAAGTCTATAAGCTACTTAGATAAAGTTCTATCTCATTCATAAATGCACAAGTATTGAAATCAAATAAAATATTATTCATCACATCTAATCAACAATACTCATTCACATTTGCAAGAAATGAAAAACACTCTCAATATTAGTTTAACCCACCTTATAACACCATGCAAGCCACCCGCTTGCTCCAACAGAACATGCCACCACAAAATCAATCACAAACATCACAAGTATAGAGTTTTACAAGTATTTAAATCAAATAAAATACTATTCATCACATCTAATCAACAATACTCATTAACATTTGCAAGAAATGAAAAACACTCCCAATATTAGTTTAACCCACCTTATAACACCATGCAAGCCACCCGCTTGCTCCAACACAACATACCACCACAAAACCAATCACAAACATCACAAGTATAGAGTTTTACAAGTATTTAAATCAAATAAAATATTATTCATCACATCTAATCAACAATACTCATTAACATTTGCAAGAAATGAAAAACACTCCCAATATTAGTTTAACCCACCTTATAACACCATGCAAGCCACCCGCTTGCTCCAACACAACATACCACCACAAATCCAATTTCCAACATCACACGTATAGAGTTTTATAAGGTTTTCTACTAAAATTTACTTACTTTACTCAAGCTAAGCTTACAACTTTCAAAAAAAATCCAAAGTTATTGCAAACAATGTGTATTTAACCTGCAAAAGAAAAGTTAAATTTATAAGTACTTCAATCTTGAAAATGATCCTCTCATAATAAAAAGAAGCGAAGGCACTAGGTCAGGAGTGATCAATCACTAGTTTTTGCCAAAGGTACACTTACTGTTGAAATGCTTTCCTGCAGAAAGAGAAACAAAATTGAAAATTGAGGAACACAAACAATAATCTAAAATAACTAACTAAACCATAAAACAATAATCTGGCTCTATCAAAGTGAAGACCCAAAATTGAGACCCAAAAACATTTCACAACAATTTCAGCTAACCCAAAAAGGGTACCATCAAAGTCACCAAAATGCTAAAACAATCACCATTCCACAACCACAACCACCATTCTAGTTCACAAACAACAACAGCACAACCCTCATCCAAAACAATCTATACAAAATGAGAACGGTCTCTATTCAAACTTAGACAAACCGTCCCACCACAGAGAACAAATCTCAAACAGAAAATATTGACTGAATTTATTTAGTGTTTCAGCCATCAAACAGAATCATCCACTCTCCTAAGTCTAGTTCTTTCAATTTATCAGCTTAGTTAACACATCTCCACCTTTTTGAAAACAAAATTGCTTACCCAAACAAAAAGATATAGGAGAGTCCTTTAACTATCTAATGAACAATCTAACATCATAGTCATACATCTGTGGATTAAAAGTGATCCTAACTCCATAAGAATTTTTCCCACAGAGTGATTCTCTAATCATATAACAATCATGTAGTCATTGAAAAGAATAAGATAATTAACTGAGATCATACAAATAATCATCAACCATCGCAGAAAACATCATCAATAAGACAATAACAAAACCCCCAATCTTCTATAGAACTATAGAAGTAATCAGATAGCAGAGGAAATACAATCACAAAACAAATTATTATTATTATTATTTCTAAAACTTTATGTTCTCCTATTTTCTTGAAAAAAAAAACAAAAAGGAAAAAAAAATTAACATCAAGCATTTAGAAACAAAAATTAACGAAAAAAAAAAAAACTCAAAAAGGAAAAAAAAAAAAAAAACCTGGAAGCGTCGTGAACTGAAGCGTCGCCGGAAGCGTCACTGGATGGTGTGAACTGAAGCGTCGCCGGATGGTGCGAACTGAAGCGTCGCCGGATGGTGCGACTAAAGCGTTGCCGGCGATTGGGAGTTGAAGCGTCACGATCGGGGCCGGCGTCTGAATCGTTGCGATTGGGAGAGAAGCGTCGCCGGCAAGCTGAAGAGTCGCGATCGGGGCTGGCGTCTGAATCGTCGCGATTGGGAGCTAAAGCGTCGCCGGCGTCTGAATCGTCACGATGGACACGAAATCGGCAACGAATGGGAACCGTCGTCGGCATCTGAATCGTTGCGATGGACACAAAATCGGCGACGAATGGGAACCGTCGCCGATAGAAACCGCCGAATGGAAGCGTCGCCGTCTCGCCGACAGGGACCGTCACCGTCGCCGATTGTGTGTTGATCTGAAGGTTCGGTGTATTTGGTCTGAAGATTCTTTTGTGTGGAAGGCTTTTGGGAGCTGAAATAAAAGAGAGAAATGACAAAATGAAAGGGTTAAGTGACCTAATATACTTAGGTCTTTAGCGATGAACCTTTTCTGTCGCTAATGCCTACTTTGTCGTCGCTAAAGGTATCAGGTTTTTATGTTTTTAGTGGCAAATGTCAATTTCGTCACTATAGAACCAAGGCTTTGTTAAGGTTTTTAGAGACGAAATTCATATTTCGTCACTAAAGCATACTTTTAGTGACGAATTGTGATTTCGTCATTAAAAACATGTAAGTGCAAAACCTACAGTGACAAAATATTTCGTCACTAAAAATTTCAACTTTTAGTGATGAAATATTTCGTCACTATAGATTAATTAAACTCGCGCCAAAGTTTCCCTCCCCTGGCACCCATTTTTCAGATCATAATAGTGACGAAATTTATTTTTCGTCACTAAATGTTATAATTTTTTTCATCATTAGTGACGAAATGCATATTTCGCCACTAAAGCTGTATTTTTAGCAACGAAAAATATTTCCTCACTAATTTTCGTCACTAAAAATACATTTTGTTGTAGATATGGTGCCATGGTGGTATATAGTGATTAGGATTCCTTGTAAGTCTTATTAATGTTATGACAAAAACTACTCTTTTTTTCCATAAAAAAAACAAGAACAAAAAACCTACACTTTTTTGTTTTTTTTATTTTTTATGAGCATGACAAAACCTACTCAAATGTTAAAAAAAAAATAAAAAAAAATCTAAAATGGGCTTACTTTAAAAATAATAGAAGATTGCATCTAGTGTCATATAAGTTTGTTTTGTTTTGTGTTTTTTTTGTAAACCATCATATTATACCATAAACACGACAAAGTCTTAGTTCCAAAATTTTGAGGTTAATTTGATTCAACATATTAGTTATGGTTGGTCGGCGACATATATACATGCATACATACATACATATATACATATATATATATATATATATTTTTTTTTTCCTTCATTCTATTCTATTTAATATCATATACTTTGTTACTTCTTTAATTAAGATATCCTTTTTATTACTTCTACTAATGTGATTTTTGGTCTTCTTCTACTTTCTTTTTTATTTCCTCTACTTAGATCAACTTACTCTTTTTTACTGATGCATTAGACACTCTCCTCTAAACTAAAAATCATCAAATTATAATAAGTAAATTGTTCTTTTAGTCCTTGAGGTAAGTTGGATTATGGTCCTTCAAAAGTAACAGTTTAATCATTTTATTAGTTGCCCGTTATTTTTTATTTTTTGTTTACATGACTAACAAATATGAGGCAACAAACCCTTTTATTTTTAGTAGAAAGAGATAATATTATAAAGTAGAACAACTAGCCCCCATTAGAAGGAACCAAGCGTTCATACATTATACCAACACGGTCCAAATTAAGAAGAAAATACACATTAGATGGAAGCTCAAAATACATAATAAAATCCTAAGCTTGATGAACATTACGTTGGGCAAGTGCATCAACACACTTGTTAGCCTCCCTATAATAGTGGAAAATTCTAACTTTGGGAATTCTCCTCAGAGTTTCTCTACAATCAACCACAATATTAGCATTACAATTGTTAGCAAGATCGAGCCCGTTAAGGAGATCAACAATAATCTTAGTATCAAGCTCAATTTCCACAGCTTTTAAATCAAGAGCAATACAAAAGATAAATTCCATCCCCACCTGCCCATAACTCAGCCGCCACACTTGAGGTGATACCAACAGCTCTACCAAAACCTCAAACTCAATTCCCCTCATGGTCCCTGATTAAATCACCTCCACCAACAAATCTAGGTTGTTCAAGGAGGACCCATGGGTGTTTAATTTGAAATAAAAGGTAATCTTTTTATTTCAATAAGTAAAACGTGGGAAACAAATGCAGCATAAACTATTTGCATGGTTAAGGAGTTACACCCACACAAGCAAAATATCTAAACTAAAAATAATAATAATAATAATAATAATAATAATGATAATAATAATAATAATGAATTGTAAATCAATGAATTCCTCTGCATATGGATTCATTTTGACACAAAAGTGAGCCATAGACATTTGATTTTGAATTTGGATAATTAGTTTGAATAGTTTCAAAAGACCAAATTCTACTCTCTTTTATTCTCTTTTTTTTTTTTTTTTCATGTTTGAGATAATTAAAAACTTAAAACTTAAAACCCGTTAGTCCAATTTATCGCATTTATAGTTTCATTAAGATACCCTTATATTATGCACTCCATTAAAAATTAACCTATTTAATTTTTTTTTCAGAAACGCTTATTTAACTTTTTTGTTAATTATTATTTATAGTAATAAGTGGGTTAATTAAACAAGTCATAAATAAAAAAAATACAGCAAAAAGATAGGAGTAATAGAAAACCCATGCAAACGGAGTGACATTGACTTGTTAAGACGTGACACATTAAACGAAGAGTAACAAGAAAATGAAGTCCACACAAAACACAACTCAACCGCCACCAACTGTTCTATAACTTTCCAAAAAAAAAACTGTTCTATAACTTCTAAAAACCGAAACTATAATTATATGTAGCGCAAAGTAAGTACACTTTATAGGTGGCCGTGGCGAACCAGGAATTGAGATGAGGTATGGTAAAATTTATATAAGATACATATTATGTGAATATATAATATTAGAAATCAATTTTAAAAGATTAAAACTATTCATTTAAATAGTAAGTGATATTTAATGTAATTATACAAAACATATTTATTCATAATATTGTATTTATCTATTAAGATATTTCTCACCTGAATGATTTATTTTTAATTTTTTTAAAGTCAAAACTCAAGTTATGACTATTAGTAATTTGATAAATAGTGAGTATAATATATGTGAAATTCTATTATTTTTTGTTAACGTAGACTCATAAAGGTTCAAATTATAATATGGTAGAGACAAACTAAAAAATTCAGTGCAAGGCGTGTTAGTAGAGGACTTAAGGTTCCTCAACGGTTCGTTTAGAAGTTGTGCTCTGTTTCAAGACTAAAAAAATAGAGCAGCATTTAATAAACCCAAAAACAAAAAGTAGGCAGGAATATTTAATAAGTATTAGCTATAATAATTAATAAGGGTATATTTTGGGCAGGCTAGGGGCACCACCTTGATAAGTGGGTTCTAGTTAACTCAACTGATAAAGTCTCTGATTGTTGAATAAGAGATTCGAAATTCAATTTCCGCTTACACTAAAAACTAATTGGTATCTTGATTTAATAATAAAGAGTTATTATCGAGACTCGAATACTAAAAACTAATTGGTATCTTAATCTAATAATAAAAAGCTATTATCGAAACTCGGGAGCGAACCCATAAGTTGCAACTCTTTCCCTCAAAACAAGTACAGTAGAATAATATTTTGTTAACGCCGTGAATTAACGTCCCCGTCAACGTTCCGTCCCATTTATAACTATCAAGTCCCTCTCTCTCTCTCTCTCTCTCTCTCTCACTCACTCACAGTACTACCCTCATTCTCACACAGTTTTGTTTTTGTTTTTTCACTCTTTCTTTCTTAGTGTACGGAGCTTCGTGCACTCCGAAATCTGAAAAAAAAAAAAAAAAAAAATCAATCTCTGCGTTTCGGGTCGTTCATGATCCGACCCGACAGAAACCGCTCCACCGAAGATCCGATCCCGATTTCGCTCCCCCAAAATGCCGATGACCAAATCTCCTCCTCCTTCTTCTTCTTCTTCTTCATCGCTCTAGAACTTTCCGATTTCGCTTCCTGACTCTCGCTCCAATGGCCATGAGAGGCGTCGATTTCAAATGGTCAGTTCCAAGCTCCAACTTTTTCTGTACATGTGAGTGAGTTTGAGAGTGTGTGAGTGATTGGTTTTGGAAAATTTGAAGCGAAAAATTTGTGGGTTTTCTTTTGCAGGTACGATGGGTTTTTCTTGTCGATGCTGGCGACGAGTGTGTATCCTTTAATGGAGTATTGATTGTGTTTTATTAGTATAGTTTAGTAGCTTTATGGTTAGTACCTAAGATAATATGGGAAAATGTTATAAAGACTTCAACTTTTTTTCTTTAACATTGATGGGTTATAGAGTGATTGTTGCAATCAATTGGAAGCGGTATCATGCTTGTACATACCCATTGCACATATGGATTGTGGTGGGTATTTTTATTTTTTATTTTTTTTTTAATTTTACTATTTTAAGCAATTTTTCAATTTGTGATGTTATAATAAGAGCTATGTGTTGTTATCTTTATTGGGTTTTTTATTTATTTATTTATTTATTTTATAGGTTGATTACACTACCGTGTTTGTTTTTCGCCTGTTGATGTTCGTAGATAATGGACTTGCGGCCGGAATGGGATTGTAAGGCCTTTTTCTCTTTCTTTTACTGTTGATTTTGTGGTGAAGATCTTATGTTACAAGTTTAATGGAGGATAAAACATATGGGGTTGGGAAAAAAATGATTGGTATGGTTGATTTGATAAAGTAAAGATGGGGTTTGTTAAATTAGTGTGTAATTTGGATTGGTTTATTTGCTAAAAGTAGGCAAAAGGCTTTAAAAAGTTGAACATAAAGCTAAATGAGCTCTAGAAATAAGCTAAACCAAATATATATGTTACTTGAGAGTGTTTTTAGTGAGGCTGCTTTTGGGCTCATTGTTGTATTATTTCTGCATTTAAAGAATTTTGAACTTATATAAGTTTTCACTTAAGTTGTTTGAGTACCCCATGACATGGATTACTCAAATGAAATTGAATGCCACTTTGTCTGGTCTATTGGCAATATGTGCATTCACTTCAAATCTTTTTGCTTACAGTTTTCCATTTGGAAGAATGTGACTTTGAAGGTTTACTGGCCAGGCCTGGACAATTTTTGCATTTGTTTAATAGTTTTATTGTTTTTTTTTTTTTTAAGGCTGTTAATGGTGAAAGTACTTAGATTTGATATGTGCATACAATTTGTATAAACTCATCACACATGGTTGTTATAATCATCTCAAGACAAGTTGTTATAAACTCATCATACATTGTGAGTTTAGTTTTGGGTTATTATTGTGTTCATAAGTTTCAACATTTAACTGAAGTTTTGATCAATATTATTTTAATAATCTAGAGTCAGAAGTTACCCTATCATTTCCTTGCATGTTGACTCAGATTTCATCACTTGAATTGTTTTATGTGGTTTTTTAGTTTTCTTTTGGAGTGGCTGTATGGTTGTTATTCTTGTTTCTTTTTTAGCTTTTTGGTGGCACTTCATATAGCTAAACCTCATGTAATATCTTTTCCTTTCCTACGTCAATTTTATGTGCTTTTAGGGATTTTGGGCGGCAACAGAGGTTTGCTCGTTTCTGTGGAAGAGTAGTGGTGCTTTCGATTCTGTCTCTACTACTGTATCCATTCCTTTGGGCTTGGACTGTAATCGGTACCCTCTGGTTCAGACGTGCAAAAGATTGTGTAAGTTTTTCATGCTATTGGTATTCCTTTGTTATCAAAGGCAACATCATTTTACAATGGCTAGTCTATGGGGCTAATGCACCAAATGCTTGCAGCTGCCTGAAGAAGGTCAGAAATGGGGTTTCCTCATTTGGTTGCTTTTTAGCTACTGTGGACTTTTTTGCATTGCTTGCATGTCCTTGGGGAAGGTTAGTGGTGCTCTTTGTCCCTTTGCATTTTTTGGAATTAACAATGATTTGGCCCTATATTATGAGTGAGATCTTTCTTTTCTGTTTCATTTTTCATATTTTACTTCTCCCATCTTGTCTGGCCTGTTGCCCACCCTATTTGGCAATATAGCTTCTTGATGTTACCTATTTTTGGCTTGTGCTGTTCTGATCCTTGTTTATTGAACATCTCCTTTGTAGTGGTTGACAAGAAGACAGGCACACTTACTACGCGCTCAACAAGGAATTCCTTTATCTGAATATGGGGTAAACTCTCAAATTACTTACATCCTGAACTCTGAAGTGCTTGCAGCAATATTGAAAGTTTTAATAATTTTTTGAGGATTTTTGCCATCAGTTACCTCACGGAAGCATATTACCTTTCGTGCCTTTTCTGTTTAAACTTAGTATTAGAATAGAATGTTTTAACTGTAGTCAAGGAGCTACTTAGAAAGAATGACCAATTTTTTTTAAGTATATATTGTTTATCTGTGGGATGATATATCACCACTATTCTATGCCTGATGCTAATATTTCCCTTAAAAACCTGCGTTTAAACTTACATAAGAAAAATGAGTTTAGTACAATATAATGCAACTTATATGACATGCCAGCTTCTTGTTATGAACACATAAGAAAAAAAGTTTTGTAGAATGTCTTCGAACCTGACTGATGATGTCAGTTCCAATGCAAATTTTATTTATTTGTATGTTACTTATGTTTCATGGGCCCTTTTATAAGACTGAGCAACTATGAGAAGTATTTCCCTCCATGTCCTAGGTTGTGGTTGACATGATCCGTGTACCAGATTGGGCATTTGAAGCTGCTGGTCAGGAAACAAGAAGCATGGGCCAAGATGCTGCTGCATACCATCCTGGACTTTACTTGACTCCAGCTCAGGTAAGCATTCATTGGGTTTAGAGTTTACTCATTGCCATTAGTCTTTGTCTTCTTACTGGGTGCCCTTCTATTTCATATTCCCTAGATAATATTATGTTAAAACTTTTTAAGCCCCTGATAGCTTTTTAGATGAACACAAGGCTTAGACTGACGTTGAAAAAGGGCTGATCAGAAATTATGCAACCATTATACTGGATGTATTAGTTATTATGCCCTCATGATACTTCCAATTATCTCTTCATTGTGAAAATCATATTGCTTAAGCAACTTTGATCCTAATATCATCCTGTTCTGAATCCTGAAGGCTAGGATTTTTTATTTTTTGGTGGTTCACAGAGAGAAGCAGTGGAAGCACTCATTCAGGAACTTCCTAAGTTCAGGCTAAAGGCTGTTCCAACAGATTGTAGTGAATGTCCCATTTGCTTAGAAGAGTTCCGTGTGGGGAATGAGGTAATTGTTTCTCTCTCTCTCTTGATAAGTATGCTGTTTTCAGGAGATCTCTTTCACATTCTATTCACAATATATCATCTATACCCCATCACAGTTGCCAAATTTGTTCCTGATTTTCAAATTCAATAGTAGGGATGATACATTATGAATGCATCATGAAAGAAACCCTCTGAAAAGAGCACTACTGAAAGCAAAATGTATATATTAATGTTAATCATTTCTTATTCAAATTATATGGGATTGGTTGTTGGGCTTTTTTTCGCCATTTGGCTGTATGTGGGACCATATGAAGTGATAATGTGACAAAAAAAGTTTTGTAGCTTTTTAGGTTTTTATTCAGAGGATCAGATTGTTTTGTGTCAATTCCTAACCTATGCAGAATCTTATTGTTTCTTCGTGCTTTTGTGTCTGGTTCTTTTGAATGTGGGTGGCCTAAAACTATTCATGTAATGTTTATTCCTAGAAAGCATGCAACTTTGAAAAAAGTTAAACTCAGATGCAGAATTGTTACATTAGGAGGTGCAGGCCATCACATCCATGCTCATGCATACACAGACATTAGGTATTATCAGTAGGACAGTTTAACACACAAATTTCATTCTAAAATTGGTGCAGGTTCGTGGCCTGCCTTGTGCTCACAATTTCCATGTAGAGTGCATTGATGAGTGGCTTCGACTGAATGTCAAATGTCCTCGGTGCCGTTGCTCAGTTTTCCCTAATCTTGACCTTAGTGCTTTATCTAATCTTCGTGCTGAAACTGAACGGTCATCTGCAAGCGTTATGACAACCAACAGATATGTAAGAGAACCTTCTAGCCAGAGCTATCTGTTGAGATTGCAGGGTCTGCTCCGTCCAGTGCGTACCGGAAATGCAGGGACAGCAGATGATGCTGATATTTCTTTGGAAACTATTGAAAATGGGGATGTGGCTCTGGCGACTCGGTATCCATCAAGCACTGAGCCCAACCCCTCAGTTGATCACATGTTTGTTGGGCAGGCCGCCCCATTGCAACGCTAGACTGTTCCTGCTTTTATTTTTGACATTTTTTCTCCTAACCCTGTGCTAAAAATATCAAAATGATACATGTCCATATTTGGCCATCACTTACTAGGCTCTTGTGTTGGTCTCTCATTGTAATGAAGAGTTTATTGATTGATCCATCTATGTCTAAGTAATGGACATAAAATTTGTGAATGATGCGTTCATTTTGTTAACCAATGGAGATTAGAATTGCAGTTATGTAGTGCAGATTACTTTTGGTTTCATTTACTGTGTTGTTTTATGAGCTTTTTATTACTTCTGTATTTATCCTTGTGGAAAAGAAGGTTGGACTATGAACTTTCGATTATTAACTGCTAGAGAAATGATAGCCAACCATTTTAACGTTGGTTGCACCATGCATTCCATGTGATGTTCCACCCTGTGCATAATACTGCATTAGAGTAGTATCAGTGGGCTTCAAGCAGCACCTAATCAACACACAGATGATCACAGTTGCTCAAATAGGTTATTATTGGCATTTCTCTTGATTCTTTTATGGAACCCCTACTTGAACAGCTGGAATAGCTCAGTTGGCTAGAGCGTGTGGCTGTTAACCACAAGGTCGGAGGTTCAAGCCCTCCTAGCTTTCTGGTTTAAGAGGTGGGTTTTGGTATGATAAGAAGTGTCTTTTACCATAATCGACAAGTTGTGGGTTCGTATCCAGAAATCAGCCTTTCCAAAATAAATTTGGGATAGGGCAACTTACCATGACCTCTTTCCAAACCCCAGCAATAGTGAGAGTTTTGTACATTAAGTACAACCGAAAGATGAGAATGAAATTGGTGAGTCGTGTATAGACTACAGATTCCTTTCTTGAACTGGTTAGGCAAAAATAGGAAATTAGCAATAATTTTTAAACAATATAATTAGTAATTACTGTTTACAAACTATATTTTTTATTAGCATCTCGAGTTTAAAAGAGTCGATTTTGGACCTAAAAATCGACTCTTTGAGGGTCGATTTTCATAGTCTGCTCACGTCTGATGTGGTATTTTTTCCACGTGGCGTCTACCTGAAAATCGAGTTTCTAAGACTCGATTTATAAGCAAAACAAAAAAAATTAAGTCATCAAAGAACTTCTCACCTCATCAGAGAAGAAAGACAGAGAAAAAAAAAAAAAAAACCTAGATCGCCATGGGCCGTGTGTGGGAGGGTGGGTTTCAAGTCGGCGTGGGGCGTGGGTGGCTGTCGGGGCTCGTAGCTAGCCGTGGGTCGAGTTCAAATCGTCGTTGAAGATCAAGATCAGAGTGGGTGGCCGTCGGTGATCGTGGGTGAGTTTTTTTTTTGTCTTTTTTCTCTATCTTTCTTCTCTAGTGGCGGATTCGGTCTGTTTGAGTTTGGTGTTGTTGGATTTTAGGTGGTGGTGGTGGTGGCTGTTGTGCTGTGGGTGTGTGTGTGTGTGTGTGTGTGTTTTTTTTTTTTTTTTTTCCGGTCTGTTTGGGTTTGGTGTTGTTGGATTTTAGGTGATGGTGGTGGTGGTGGCTGCTGTGGGTGTGTTTTTTTTTTTTTTTTTTTTTTCTTCTCTGATTTTGATAAGATTCTGACGAGAAGGTGTAAAGGGGGATTTTGAAACATTATAGATCGAGTCTTAGAGACTCAATTTCCAGGTGGATTTATAAGCCCAAAATTGAGTCTTTTAAACTTGAGATGCTAGTAAAAAATATAGTTTATAAATAATAACTACTAATTATATTATTTGAAAATTATTGCTAATTTCCTATCGGAATTTGAACTTTGTATTTTGAAGGCGCCCAGATGGCAAATGGAGCTAGAAAGTTATACCTTCTTATTTTGTTTCTGGAATTGAACCCAAAATGCCTTACCTTCCCTTACCAGAGAATAAGGTGTATCCTCTAAATTCTAGGACAAAATCTTATGGTCGAGATTATGTGATGGTAAAGTACTTGTTTCAGACAACACGTATATATCCTAATGTCATTTTCTTTTTATAATTCAATTGTGACCTTAGATTGGCCGAAAGTATGGCCGAGCATGTTTAGACAATGATGGTTGGAGGTGGGCCTGTCGTAGAATCTAAAACTAGGTTGCTTAAGAAAACCTTTTCAGGAGCTAAAAATGATAAAACATAGGCACATGGTTACCATTGATAAAGGGCCTTTGGGTTTGAGGAGAAAGTGGTATATTTTATATTCGTTTTCAGTTTTTGTGGAACCCACCATTAAAAAATTTGTTTGACTTTGCACTTGTATTTAGTATTCACTTTTAGTATAAAAAAAAAAATTGAATATAAAATCTAAATACAACATTTTGGTGTTTTTATTTTTTTTAAAAATGAATACAGTGATATTTTTGTAAAAAAAGTCAAATCTGTAAGTCCTACTATCACTGACTTATCACATCAAAGAACACACTCTCTATTTGTTGATGGTTGTGATAAAAAAAAAGTGAAAGAGAAGACAAAGTAGAAAATGATATCAAACAAAAAAGAAGAAGATGGAAACAGATAATGAGAGTATAATAAGATACCACTTATTTGCTAAAAATTGAAAATTTATTGCTGAAAATACTGTGAAAAAATAATTTTTAAATATGTAAATAATATTGTGGGACTCAAATTTATATTGAAATTTGTGTTTATATGACTTTTGTGGGTCTCATGAACAGTGTCATGAGACCAAAAAAATGCAAAATGCAGCACTAAAACTGTTCATGAGACCAAAAAAATGCAAAATGCAGCACTAAAATAATTTCAGTATAGAAAATTAGTATAGAAAATAAAAAAAATGAATACAACTTTCCAACCAGGCATTGAGTACGCAAAAGAAACCATTATTACGAGTCTATGTACTTTGTTTTCACTTTTAAGTCAAGTTTTACTTTTACCACTTGTGCATCTATTAGCCAATAATTAATAGTGGGGAAAGAAGAATAATGCCTCTCCCTTGAATATGACACTCGAGTCATTTGGTGTCATTGGAATAAGCATGGCAGTCCCTCTAAGCCATACTTTGAGCACCATCTAAGCCTATCAAATGCTTGAGAGTGCGGGATGGAAATTTTCTGATAAATCAATGATGCTTTTCTCAGCAATGGCAAAGAGCTATAATTGGACATAGATAATGCTAAATCACGGGTCCACAGAATAGATACTAATGATCAGTTCACCAAATTCATGCATAACTCTGCATCTTATATTGACCATTGTTAAGCTTGGAAGCTAGTTGCTTTCTTGTTTCCCATACACATAATTTTGCTTGCGACAGAACGTAACTAAAATTTTGCTTCACTACAAAAAAGTGCCATTAAATAAACTAGCTAGCTAATGTCCCGTATACACGGGTACAATATAAATTTATTTTAAAATATTTTATAAAAAGCAATATTTTTTCTGTATAAAGTTATTGTTATGAGTTATGATCATGCATAATATATAGTCTTAATATTGCTGCCTCTACCATAGCTCCCAACCATGAATTATCTTCCTCATTGGATTTAAACTTGTCAATAACATATACTAAATCTCCCTCTAAGAGGATATTTCTTACACCTATCTCAATTGCAAAATTAATAGTTTGGATAGCCGTTGCTATTTTTGCCTCCTCCGAATTCGAATTGTTCACCCTTTGCAACTCAATACTTGCAATGAGCGACTTGTTATTATCTTGAATCAAAATTCTTGCTTTCGCTCTATTCTTTAAAAATTGCTCCATTAAAGTTTATCCTGAAGGACAACTCCTAAGGAGATTGCTATTTATGATTGATTGGACAAATGTGTAGAGACAAATAATTATATTACTCAATCCATTGAATCTGACTCTTGCAATTTTACATTGAACTTAGTTCTTGAATGACAGCTCTTAAGGAGGTTGCTATTTATGCTTGATTGGACAAATGTGTAGAGACAAAAATAATCATATTATTTTACAGAATTCATTGAACCTGGCATTTGCAATTCTATAATGAACTTAGTTCTTGAAGGACAACTCTTAAGGAGGTTGCTATTTATGCTTGATTGGACAAATGTGTAGAGACAAAAATAATCATATTATTTTACAGAATTCTTTGAACCTGGCATTTGCAATTCTATAATGAACTTAGTTCTTAAAGGACAACTCTTAGGGAGGTTGCTATTTATGTTTGATTGGACAAATATGTAGAGACAAATAATCATATTGCTTAATTCATTGAATCCAACTCTTGCAAATCTACATTGATGATGCGAAAATCATCAATTGTGTACATTCGTCTTGATGGAGTTAAGTCCTCGTCACTGTACTTGCAAACGTAGTGCAAAACTTTCCTCAAATGGTCACTGGTGTGATACCTGCCACAACATCTCCGATGATTAAGTCAGTGCACAGAAGCTTTTGAGGAAGTAAGAAAGCTTAAAATATTAGAGTTACGTATACTAGTGTATTTTGGGTGTGTGTGTTTGTACCTGGTTTGGTTCTGATGGGCATATATATATAGTTTCATAGTTTCTAGCCATTGGGGCCTTAATTGTGGCTTTAGTGCTCCTTTTGTAACGCCTCTGGGTTTATTAATAAGGGCTTTGATGAGCTCCCAACGGTCTGACAATTAATTGGTAACTGTTCGGGGCATTGAAACTTCTTATTAATGACTTGCCTCCCTTTTTCTATGACGTGGCAAGATGGATGAAGACGTCTTATCAAATTGTCTGAGCATGAGGGTTCATCGGTCCCATCAGCTGCCCCTCCGGGTTCTGTGGTCGTTGCTATGTGTCAAGATGATCACAAGAAGGTGAAAGGTTTCTTGCCTAGACGTAACTTTTGGGGTTTTGTTCCGCATTTAATGTGTATTGGCAGCGTTGCACACGTCATGGCCACATGGCGTGTTTTGAGTGGTGGAGTTAATGCTCCACTTCTTGTGCCTCTTGGGTTTCCCGCTGTTTTTCAGTTTTCTGTGCCTAGTTTTTAAACTTCCTTCCTTTTCTCTTTCTTCTTCACATTTCATCTTTCTTACGCCATTGTTGTTCTGCAATTTTTCTTCTCCAAGCCACTTTCCTTGCAATTGTCTGCATCTTGTCTTTTGTGGGGTCTCGTTTTTGAGGCACGGCTTCTTCCTTCTCTTTTTATTCTTCCTACCATAGAAATTTCGCAAAGGTTTTTTATTCTCCCCCTTTTCTTTTTGTTTTGGGTTTCTTTAGGATTTTTTCCTTTTCCTTCTACTTTTTGAGTTCCATGCTTAGCAGTTCCGAGGTTAGGACCCTTTGTCCCTGTATTTCCTTCCTTTTTGCATGTTTAGGGGCTTCTCTGAGAATTTCTCACAATTTCTGCCCTTTAGTTGAGGGTTTTGTGTGTGGGGGAAATAGCTTAAGTTTAGTACAAGTCAATCTGTTCCCTTTACTTCGTCAATCCATTGATTGGTTTGAGGACCAAGTGGGTGACTGGAGAGTGATGTTGGAGGTAAGATCCAATGAGTTAGAGACAGGGTTGTCATCTAGTGACGATCCTGTGGGGGAAGATATTGTGGCGTCTGCTCCGAGAGTGGTTAGGGCTTTTTTTGCTTTGGAGGAGGAGTGCGGCTTGGACGCTGAGACCCTTTCCAAATTTAGGGATAGGTTTCAATTTCCTGATAGGGTTAGGATTCGTCTTCCTCACAAAGAGGAATGAGCTTGCCATTTCTCACCCAGGGAGGTGTGTTTCTATGAGGCCGCTTTTTAGAGCGAGCTTAGATTTCCTTTCCACCCCTTTATCATGAAGCTTCTAAATCACTTCAATATTACTCCAGGGCAACTTATGCCCAATTCGTGGAGGATCGTAGTTAGTTGTATGGAGATTTGGCTAGGGTCCATAAAGGGGGATATGATTAGGGTGGATGAATTCGTCTATTTGTAGCATCTGAAGGAGTCCAACGAATACGGGTACTACGAGCTTGTGCCCTAGAACAAGAAGGCTAGGATCGTTACTAACCTACCCTCATCCTTCAGTTAATGGAAGTCTTGGTTTTTCTTTGTGTCCGGGGATGATTGGGAGACTCTTCCAAACGAAGTTTGGGGCGATGTCTCTAGGTTACTCCGTCGGTGGAGAGCCCCAAGTCTAGGTGCATCATTTCTCTACAAGCCCCTTCGTTGTCCTTTATATATTTCTTTCTTCTATGTGTCTCTTTTTGATTGTCGCTAACTTGCTTGTTCATTGTGTGTAGTTAAGAAGCGTCCAAAGCTCAAAAGTAGGTATAAAGGTCGTGTGGAGGCAACTGTGAAGTTTGCGAAGACAATAGATGAATTCGAAAACCTGGTCGATTCGTGAACTTTAGCCCGTTGCTGTCTTGGTCCAGAGCCTTCTGCTTTTGTTCTTTGGGCTATAGCGATTGAAGAGAAGAGTGAGTGTCATCATACCTCGTTGTTCTTCTCCTTTTTTTTAAGTGTTTCTTTTCTTTTCTTCATTAGAGATGACGACTAAATTTAACCAAAAGATGTACTCCAAGATGAGGGTGAAGAAGAACAAGCCTCTTTCTACTCTTGGGAAGAGGATGGTTCCTTAGCCACTTCGGTGGAAGAAATCACGCCACGTACGAAGAAGGCTCGTGGGGTAGACAAAGGGAAGGAGAAAGCCTCTTCACGACCTTCCAGCGTTTGGAATGACGCTGATCTTGCACAGACGAGGGCGCATGAAGTGTTTACAAATGACGAGCTCAAGGCCCTTTCCGGGGTGCCGCCCAACAAGACAATGGGTCATCATGTTCTCAAACTCATTCATGTCATGTACTCATCCAACTTGCTTTTCATTTTTTTTTTTTTTTTAACATTGGATCCTCTTTCCAGGTCCTGGGGGAAACTATTCATATAACCTCGGAGTACTTGAGCCAAGAAGCTAGGGCTTCATCCACAGAGTCCAAGGCTAAGGGTTTGGAGGTGGAGCTTTCAAAGCTAAAGAAGGACCTGATCGTGGCTATGGACGAGACCAATACTGCTAAAGAAAAGGCAAAAGTTTTGTTCGATGACTTGAGGGCGGAGAAGTAGCTCACCTTGGAGAAGGACGAACAACTCCAGGCTACTAAAGTGAGGGTGAAGACGATTGCTGTCAAGTTTGCCGACGCCTTTCAGCAGACTGGCGAGTACAATACCATGCTCTTCAGCTGGTATTACAAAGGCTTCGAGCTCGTGTTGCGATACCTAGTTAAGCACCCTTCGGGTGTGGACCTGGAGGACTTGGACTTTGAAGTTGTGGATAAAAAGATGGCCGCTAACGAGGCTGCTCAGGCATCTCAAGCTACCAAGCTATAGTCGTCGCTCTCGAGGGCAGTACTCCAGGGCTTGTTGAAACTAACAGTGGAGAGGCTGGTGCTTAACCTGCAGACACTTATGTTTTTTCTTTCTTCCTTTTTTTTTTTTGGGTGCCCAATGTGTTTTTTGGGCTTTTTATTTCAATGCTAGAACAATATCTTTTGCCCCGTGTTCTTGGGTTTTTAATTCTAATGTTGGAACAAACTCTGGTTGCCCGATGTTTTTGGGCCTTTTATTTTTTTGACTACTTAATGTTTAACTGTTTACTTTTCCTACATCATTGTGCATGATACTTTTTGTCTGTATGTGATTTTTATTTGCCTTGTTACTTGTCTACCCTCAGCTCGGGGGGTTTGTCTGATTAGGAAATGACTTGCATCCATCTGTAGTTTGTATCCGTCTGGGCAAATTTTCATTAGCCAATTTTTTGCGCCTTATCCTCATGTGTGGGACCTTGTCATTTGCATCTGTCTGTAACTTACATTCGTCCAGGCAGAATCTTGTTACTTAGCCAATTTTTGGTGACTTACGCCCATTTAAGGGATCTTGTCATTTGGCTTCCTCAGTAACATACATCCGTCTAGGTGGAATCTTGTTACTTAGCCAATTTTTGGTGACTTACACCCATTTAAGGGATCTTGTCATTTGGCTTCGTCAATAACTTATATCCGTCTAAGCGGAATCTTGTTACTTAACCAATTTTTGGTGACTTACACCCATTTAAGGGATCTTGTCAATTGGCTTTGTCAATAACTTACATCCGTCTAGGCAGAATTTTGCTACTTAACCAATTTTTGGTGACTTACACTCATTTAAGGGATCTTGTCAATTGGCTTTGTCAGTAGCTAACATCCGTCTAGGCAGAATCTTGTTACTTAGCCAATTTTTGGTGACTTACACCTAAGGGATCTTGTCATTTGGCTTCGTCAATAACTTACATTCGTCTAGGCGGAATCTTGTTACTTAAACAATTTTTGGTGACTTACACCCATTTAAGGGATCTTGTCATTTGGCTTCGTTAGTAACTTACATCCGTCTAGGCGGAATCTTGTTACTTAGCCAATTTGTTTTTAGGCTCCTAGATTTACACGCATCACATTGGCTAAATAATTATTTAATTGCTTTATTTCAAACATGGATACAATTTTCCATTACACTTATTGATGGTATTTCTTTAAATGCTCGATATTCCATGGTCGTGGCAATCTCTTCCTATCCAACATTTCCAGGTGATAGCTGTCTTACCTAGAATAATGGGTAACCTTGTAGGGTCCTTCCCAGCTTGGGCCAAGCTTCCCCTGGGTCGGGTCCTTGGTAGCAAGTGTGACTTTGTGCAGAACGACATCTCCTATGTTAAGTCGTCTGAGCTTCACTCTCTTGTTGTAGTACTCGGCCATCTTCTGCTAGTACTTCGCCATCTTGCGAGATGCTCCATCTTTGGATTCGTCCAAGCAATCCAAGTTGACTCTTAATTGATTGTCATTGCTGCCTTCATGGAAGACTTCTCATCTCATGCTGGTGATTCCCACTTCGACTGGGATTACTGCCTCAGTGCCATAGGTAAGGTTAAAGGGGGTCTCTCCCGTCAAGATTCTTGTTGTAGTCCTGTACACCTACAGGACGTTAGCCAACTCCTCTGGCCATGCGCCTTTTGCCTCGTCTAACTGGGCTTTAATGATCTTGAGCAGTGTCTGGTTTGTCACTTCCATCTGGCTATTAGCTTGGGGGTGATTAGGTGGCGAGAATTGGTTCTTGATTCCTAATCTCGAGCAGAAGTCCCTGAAGCCTTGACTGTCAAATTGCCGCCTGTTGTCTAATATGATCGTCCGTGGTATCTCGAATCGGCAAACTATATTCTTCCACACGAAGTTCTGGATCTTTGCCTCCATTATGGTTGATAGTGCTTCTGCTTCAACCCATTTTGTGAAATAGTCAATAGCAACTAGCAAAAATTTTACCTGTCTAACGGGCCAACGATGTCAAGTCCCCACTGGGCAAATAGCCATGGGAAGGCTATTGGCGTCAATTTCTCTACTAGTATGTGATGGACGTTCCCAAACTTTTGGCATTTGTCGTACCTCTTGACAAACTCCCTCACATTCTTCTGCAAAGTAGGCCAAAAGTAACTTATTTTGATAACTTTACTAACCAGGGATCTCAGGCCTACATGGTCTCCGTAAATTCCTTCATAAATCTCCTCTAGAATATATTTGGCTTCTTCCTCGTTGACTCACTTCAGGTAAGGCATGGAGAAGCCTCTTTTGTACAAGGTGTCATTCAGGATCGTGAACCTTGTTGCCCTTTTTTTGACCTTCATGGCCTTTTCAACGTCCTGTGGAAGCCGTTCATCCTGAAGGAATGATAGGATTGGGGTCATCTAGCTGCTTTCGCTTTGGATTGCGAAGGTGAGGACTTCTTCGATGCTTGGACGTTTTTGTACTTCAATCTTCAGGTTTGTATTCGTTGGTCCTGCTTTTGAGGATGCCTACTTCGCTAGCTCATCTGCCCCTATATTCTGGCTCCTAAGGATCTGCGTGAACTCCACTTGATCAAACTCTTGTGTCAAAAGCTTCATCAGCCTTAGGTATTTTTGCATTCTTTCCTCCTTTGCTTCAAACTCCCCTTTTATCTGACCTACAACAAGCTTTGAGTTGCTCTAGAGGAGCAAGTTTTTGACTCATAGCGCCTTCCTGACCTTTAGTCTCGTCAGTACTCCTTCGTACTCAGCTTCATTGTTGGTGGCTGGGAATGTTAGCTGAACTCCGTATTTGAGCGTCTCTCTTTCGGGGGTGATGATAATGACCCCTACACCGCCCCTTTTTTGGGCTGACGAACAGTCAGTCTAGATCATCCATCTTTCTGCTTCGTTTGTTGCTCCCTCCTCGTTTAGGATTGTAAATTCTATGATGAATTCTGCCAATGCTTGTGCCTTAATAGCTGTTCTAGGGTGGTATTTAATGTCGAATTGGCTAAGTTTGATAGGCCACTGGATCATCCTTCCTGCAGCCTCTGGCTTGTTCATTGACTTTTTTATAGGTTAGTCCGTCATCACCAAGATAGAGTTCACCTGGAAGTAGGGGCACAGCTTGCGTGAAGCTACAATCAAAGCGAATGTGATCTTCTTGATCAATGGGTATTTGGCTTCTGCCCCTTAGAAGGCCTGACTGACGTAGTAAACTGGAAGTTGTCTTCTGTCCTCTTTTTGAATCAAGTTACGCTCACAGCTGTAGCTGACACCGCCAAGTATAAATACAGATTTTCTCCCTCCTTGGATGGGCTCAAGAGGGATGGAATGCTCAAGTAACACTTGAGTTCCTGTAAAGCCTTCTCACACTAGTCCGTCCAAGCGAAGGCCTGCTTCAGCATCTTGAAAAAGGGCAGACATTTGTCCATTTATTTTGAGACGAACCTGTTGAACGCTGCTATCCTCCCTGTGAGTTTTTGGACTTCTTTCACAGTCTTGGGCGACTTCATCTCTAGTATGGCTCATACCTTCTCTGAATTTGCTTCTATTCCTCTCTAGGACACCATGAACCCTAAGAACTTCCTTGACGCCACCCCAAAGGCATACTTGCTGGGGTTTAACTTCATTTAATATTGCTTGAGAGTTGTGAACGTCTCTTGAAGGTCGTCCAGGTGAGCAGACTGTTCTTTGCTCTTGACGAGCATGTCGTGTACATACACTTCCATGTTCCTCCCCATCTGTCTGCTAAACATTTTGTTTACTAACCTCTGGTAGGTTGCTCCTGCATTATTTAGCTCAAAAGGCATCACCTTATAGCAGTAAAGCCCTTGGCTTGTGATGAAGGCAATTTTCTCCTGGTCTTTCTTCACCATTTTTATCTGGTTGTACTCCGAGAATGAGTACATAGATGTCAGGAGCTTATGTCCTACTGTGGAATTTATTGGCTGATCTATTCTTGGCAGGAGGAAGTTGTCTTTGTGTAGGCATTGTTCAGGTATGTGAAGTCCACGCACATCCTCCATTTTTTGTTTGCCTTCTTTACGAGGATGACATTGGCCAGCCAATCTAGGTAGTAGACCTCGCAGATGAAGCCCACTGCTAGTTACTTCGTCCATGGCCGCCTAGTTTTGTTCCGGATCAAACACTCGTCGTTTCGGCTGGACGAGCTTTTTCTTGAGGTCAACATTTAACTCGTGTTGGATGATCTCTGTGGATATTCCTAGCATGTCCTCGTGGCTCTAGGCGAAGATGTCTAGGTTCTCCTTAAGGAATTGGACTAGTTTCTTCTTCATGTTTGCACTCATGGTCGTCCCTACTTTTGTAGTCTTTATTGGCTCTCCATCTACCACCTTCACAGTTTCTAGGACTTCCACCTGGTCCTCTTCGTTTTCCTCGATTATCCATGTATGGTCTTCTTTTGCAGCTAACACTACTTGGTAGCACTCCCTAGCCAGTATTTGATCTCCTTTCACTTCACCTATGCCATTTTTCATTGAAAATTTTACCTTCAAGCAATAAGTGGACGTGGCTACCTTCCAACAATTGAGTGTGGGCCTCCCAATGATCATATTATATGAAGAGGGACAATCTACTACTAGAAAGTCTAACTGATAGGTTAATTGTCGCATATAAGACCTCACTATGACCGTCAACGTCACTATGCCTTTGGGATACACCTTGTCCCTGCTGAAGCTGACGAGAGGGGACTCAAAAGGATGCAGCCTACTTGGATCCAACTTTAGCTGTTGAAAAGCAGAGAGGTAGATGATGTCTATGGAGCTGCCATTATCTATGAGGACTCTCCTGGTGTTGAACCCTTCTATCATAAGCATTATGACTAAGGGGTTTTCATGTGGCTGCTTCACTCTTCTAGCGTCTACTTCTGAGAAAAACATGTCCTTGTCCGTCCGTCTTTACTTCAAGGTTGGTATCCTATGGATGCTATTCACCTGCCTTTGATACGATTTCTTGAGGGATGAACGACCCACTTGTGGATGGCCCACCTGTGATCGTCTTTATCTCCCCGATCACACTTGGTGGATGTTGGGACGCGTGGTCTTCGTCCCTTGGTGAGGCTTCGCGCTTGTCCTTACTATCATCCCTAGACTTGCTGGGCTCTCCCCTTTTCACAAACCTTTGCAACTTCCCTTTTCATATGAGTTCCTCTATCTGCTCATTCAGGTCCCTACAATCTTATCTGTAGTGCCTGTGATCCTTATGGAAACGGCAATATTTCTTCTTGTCATGTACATTAGGTGACGAATGTAACGGCCTTAGCTATTTAAGGTAGTGCTCATCTTCAATCAGTGCCAAAATTTTGTCAACAGGTATAACTAAAGGAGTGAATTTTACCGTCCGAGGAGTTTTATCGTCTTTCCTTTTACTCTCTTTGCTGTTCTGACGATTTGTACGCTCCATTTTTAATCCTCTTCGATCATCTTCCTTTCTTCCCTTCTCATTGGATTTCTCCACATCTTTTATCGCGTCTAAGGCGTCTTCGGTGTTCATATACTTTTGCGCCTTCAGGAGCATCTCTGCCATCGTCTTTGGGGGATTCTTAAGAGACCATGAACTCCCTGGACTTCAATCCGGCTTTAAAGGTTGTTAACTGCACTTTGTTATCAACTTCGTCAACCTCTAAAGTTTCTCGAGTGAAACGCTTCACGTACGACCTCAGGGTCTCCTTTTCTTCTTGTCTGATGGTAAGTAAGTGGTCTGCTGGCCTTCTAGGGTGTTGTCCCCCGACAAAGTGGCGTAAGAAGGAATTGCTCAACTGCTTAAAGTTGTCGATGGACAATGTTGGTAACTTCGTGAACCACTCCCTTGCACCTCCTTTGAGAGTGGTGGGGAAAGAGCGGCACAATATTTCATTAGAAGGTTGTTGAAGGCCTAGGGTCATCTTGAAAGTGTTGAGCTGGTCTAGTGGGTCTTTCAGTCCGTTGAACAGTTCAAGCTGAGGTAGGTGAAATTTTGACAGCACTAGGCATTCCAGTACTGCCACCGTGAAGGATGAATCCGTTGTCCTGACCATTCTATCCAGGCTTTGGTCCGTTTTCCCCTTAATGGCGCTCCTTATCTCATCCATCTCCTTTCTCATTTCCTTGAGAAGATCCGAGCTTGGTCCTTTTGGAGTGGCGGGTCTTCAACGGTCATTCCTTCTATGACTGTCTCCATCGTCCTCATGGTTGGTCCTAGACCGGTTTTCCTCTTACTGAAGCCGCAACCTCATCTCCTGGTTCTGTCTGGTAAGCTCTTCCACACTAGCTGTAAGTGTCTGGATTTGCAAGGCCAATGTTGCAAAATCTTGGTTAGACTCCATCTGAATTTGAGAATTGACTAGAACTACGCTTTCGAACCTAAGCGTGAAAATGTCATTCCCATAAATGGCACCAAACTAATGATGCGAAAATCGTCAGTAGTGTAGGTTCGTCCAGATGGAGTTAAGTCCTCATCGCTGTACTTGCAAATGTAGTACAAAGCTTTCCCCAAATAGTCACCGGTGTGGCGCCTGCCACAACGTCTCTAGTGATTAAGTTAAAGCACAGAAGCTTTTGAGGAAGTAAGAAAACTTAAAAGATCAGAGTTACGTATGCTAGTGTATTTTGGGTGTGTGCATCTGTACTTGGTTTGGTTATGATGGGCGTATATATATAGTTTCGTAGTTTCTAGCAGTTGGGGCATTAATTGTGGCTTTAGTGCTCCTTTCGTAATGCCTTTAGGTTTATTAATGAGGGCTTTGATGAGCTCCCAACGGTCTGACAGCTAATTGGTAACCGTCCGGGGCATTGAAACTTCTTATTAATAACTTGCCTCCCTTCGTCCATGACGTGGCAAGATGGACGAAGGCATCTTATTAGATCGCCTAGGCATGAGGGTTCGTCGGTCCCATCATACATTGAACTTAGTTCTCATGTAGAAAATAGAAAACTGAAAATTAAATCATTAAATCTATCTAAAACATTTCAAGTAATAAATACATATTAAATATTTGAGTTGGATCTTTGCTTAATTTCAACTCCTCAAAGCATTTCATCACTTACTATACCCTTCCTTGTCTATGGGTGCCTAAGTATTTACCGTAAATCTTTCCTCATTTGAATCTCATTCATAGCTTTAAGAATTCCTATAAAAAAGTGAAAATAGCTCATAAAACTATAAATTTCCAACTAGAAGTATAAGCGACTCATTGGCAATGATTTGGAAAAAGGAACTTGCTCAAGTTGTAAGTTAAAATGATAAGTGTTTCTATATAGGTCAATTGTCACTGTTAATGGACCTGAACCTTATTACTCAATCCATGACCCTGGTGAAGATTGGGTAATAGTAATTGCACAATCATATAGTGTTGGATATATTTCAACAATTTACTTTTGTGATTAAACAAAAAGGAGCAACATACAGATCAAAATATAAGTAATAACACAAATAAATGTGATAGGCAAAAGTAATAAATAGATACTGTAAATATAAGAAGAAATCTGCAAATAATTAAAAACTTACAAACCGGATTCATGAAAGATAAATAATTCAGGTCAAGTCTTGTGTTTGACACAATCTCCTTAAAACATATTTCGTCTCTCACACAATTTGTGGTGTTTTGAGACTTATGGACGTTTGCCTCACAGGATAAAATGATCTACAACACGGAGAAGAAGCACACAAGGTCCATGTTTCGCGAATTACTCTATCTCTTTCTCTCTTTTTAACTCAAATGAATGCACAAAATATTTTCTCTTTGTGAGAGTTAGAAAAAAAAAAAATTGTTTCTCATGAATGATGGACTATGCATATATACGATACTAAACAGACACACTGTTTCAGAAGTAACTGTTGTATACAGACTTACTGACTCAAAAAATAAAAAATAAAAATATTATTATTATTATTATTATTATTATTATTATTATTATTATTATTTGAACAAGAGGACCCAGTCCACACACGCCTAAAGCTCAACCCAATCTAACCCATAAGCATATAAACTCATTCTCTATCATTTCTTATGTGGGACTTAAGGATTTTCACCACTTCAATATCTTGTTTAAGTGGACACATTAGGAGTTAATTTCTTATTCACTCCATACTATTTTTCCAACATATAGTTTAATGTAAACTAAAGATGTAACATTTATCTCTGATTGTTTAATTTAAACTAAAGATTTAACATCCATAAAATTGTGTTTAAGTTTTCTCTAAACAACTTTTTTTTTTTGTTATTGATGGGACTGACGAAGTCAAACACAGACGAGATCGACTCCACAGATGAACTTAACCAATTATCTACATTACTGACGAGGATGATTAAGACCATTCGATGCTGCCAATAATGTCCCGAACGGTTACGAAACCAGCTGAACGAGTCGTTGGAAACGTATTGAATGTCATTACTCAGTTGAAAACGTTATCAAGAAAGACATTAACACCATAATGGCTAGAATGCAAAGGGATATATAAAGCCCTCACAACGCCAATACGAGGTACATACATAGTCACAAGATACACTGATCTATTTTTTGTTTTTATTGTTATAAACCTTCTTCCACACTAACTTTGGCATCGGAGGCGTTGTGACAGACACCACACCGGTGACCATTTGAGTGAGCTTTTGCTTCCATCGTGACGCAAGAGTGTGATCGGCCCTATCTGGACGAACTCATAACGACTGACGAACTTTTGCTTCATCAGTTTGGTGCCGTCTGTGGGAACGACATTCTCGTACTACGGTTCGAAAACGCAGTTCCTACGACCTTCAATATCTAGATGGAATCCAACCAAGCTTCAGCAACCTTGGCTCAACAAGTTCAAGCTCTTGCGGCCACCGTCGAAGAACTCACCAGATAGAATCAGGAGATGAGACAAAGGCTTTAGCAGAAGGAGAACCGATCAAAAGCTGTCCAAGAGGATGAAGGGGACAGCCACGAGAGAAGTGACTGACGAAGGACCATTACTCCAAAGGAACAACATTCTGATCTCCTCCAGGAAATGAGGAAGGAGATGGACAAATTGAGAAATGCCATCACGGAGAAGACGGATCAGAGCCTAGATAGAATGGTCAGGGCAACAGATTCTCCCTTTACCATGGTAGTCTTAGAACGACCAGTACCAGCAAAGTTTCAGTTGCCTCAACTTGAGCCTTTTGACGGGCTTAAGGATCCCCAAGATCACCTTGATACCTTCAAGATGACACTGTGTCTTTAGTAGCCCTCTGATAAAATAATGTGTCGTTCTTTCCCTATTACGCTGAAGGGAGCTAGAAGAGAGTGGTTCACAAGACTATCCACTTCATCCATTGACAGCTTCAAGCAGTTATGTAGCGCCTTTCTATGTTATTTCGTTAGAGGGAAACGTCCTAAGAGACAAGCGGATCACCTACTCACTTTTAAGCAAGGAGAAAGGGAGACCTTGCAGTCATACGTCAAACACTTCACTCGAGAAACCCTAGAAGTGGATGACGCAGACGACAAGGTACAACTAACAACATTTAAAGCAGGGCTTAAGTCCAGAGAATTTATCGTCTCATTAGCAAAGAATCCGCCTTGAACGATGGCAAAGATGCTCCTGAAGGTCCAAAAGTACATGAATGCCGAGGACGCACTGGCAGCCATTGTGGATGAGGAAAGGCCAAGAAAGGAGGGAAGGAAGGAAGACGAATGTAGGGGCATAAAAGGAAGCGCCCAGGCCGTCGAGGAAGTGACGTAGATAAACGAAAGGACGAAAAAGCTCCACAGATGGTAAAATTCACCCCTCTAATCATGCCTGTTGACAAAATTTTGACACAGATTTAGGATCAACATTACCTTCAGTGGCCTAGACCTTTACATTCGTCCCCTAACGTGTGTGACAAGAACAAATATTGCCGATTCCACAAGAATCATGGCCATTACACGGAGGATTGCCGAGACCTGAAAGGACAAATAGAGGAGTTGATACAGAAAGGAAAACTGCAGAAGTATGTGAAGAAGGGAGAGTCCAACAGGTTCAGAGACGGCAACAAGAGCCAGCGCGAATCCTCGTTCAAGAATGAGATCTGTCTATCCTAACCACCACAGGATGTGATCAGGGAGATAAGTACGATCACAGAAGGGCCATTCACAAGGGGATTATACAAGTCCCTCAAGAAAACATGCCAGAGACAAGTAAATAGCGTCCATATGGAACCCCTATTCAAGCAGAGACGGAAAAACCAAGACATGTTTTTCAACGAAGAGGATGCTCGGGGAGTAAAGCAGCCAGATAATGACCCTCTGGTTATAACGCTCACAATCGAAGGGTTCAACACCAAGAGGATCCTTGTAGACAACGGTAGCTCCACAGACATCATGTACTTACCAGCCTTCCAACAGTTGAAACTAGATCCTGGGAGATTGCGCCCGTTTGACTCCCCCCTCTTCAGCTTCAGTAGGGACAGGGTATACCCCAAGGGCATACTGACGCTAAAAGTCACAATAGGGATCTACCCGAAGCAGCTGACCCATCAGTTGGACTTCCTGGTGGTAGATTGCCCCTCCTCATATAATGTAATCATTGGGAGACCCACGCTTAACAGGTGGAAGGCGGCCACGTCCACCTACTGCCTAAAGGTGAGATTCCCAACTGAGGACGATGTCGGCGAGGTGAAAGGCGATCAGGTCCTGGCTAGGGAATGCTACCAGGCTGTACTGGCTGCGAAGGAAAACCACACGTGGACAATCGAGAAGGAAAAAGAAGACAAAGTAGAAGCTTTGGAAGCAGTGGAACCCGTCAAGGGAGAGACTGCCAAGATGATGAGGATAGGAACAACCTTAAGCCCCGAGATGAGGACGAAACTCATTCAATTCCTCAAGGAAAACCTGGATGTCTTTGCATGGAGTCATGAGGATATGCCCGACATATCACGCCAGGTCATCCAACACGAGTTGAACGTAGATCCTGGGAGAAAGCCCATCCAACAAAGACGACAAGTCTTTGCCCTCGAACAAAGCCAAGCGATCACCGACGAAGTTAACAAGTTGTTGCAAGCAGGCTTCATTCGGGAAGTTTATTATCCCGAGTGGCTGGCCAACATCGTGCTAGTGAAAAAAGTGAATGGGAAATGGAGAATGTATGTGGATTTCACGGATCTAAACAAGGCTTGCCCAAAGGACAGTTTCCCCCCTGCCTAGGATAGACCAGCTGATAGATTCTACAGCCGGGCATAAGCTACTGACGTTCATGGATGCCTTTTCAGGATACAACCAGATAAAGATGGCTGAGGAAGATCAAGAAAAAACCGCTTTCATGACGAGCCAAGGGCTTTACTACTATAAGGTGATGCCTTTTGGATTGAAGAACGCAGGGGCAACATACCAAAGATTGGTAAACAAGATGTTCAGCAAGTAGATTGGCAGAAACATGGAGGTGTATGTGGACGATATGCTCGTTAAGAGCAAAAAGGAATTGACGCACCTAGATGATTTGGAAGAGACATTTAACACCTTCAGAAAATATCAAATGAAGCTGAATCCTAGTAAGTGTGTTTTCGAGGTTGCGTCAGGGAAATTCTTGGGATTCATGGTGTCCCAGAGAGGGATAGAAGCAAATCCGGAGAAGGTACAAGCAATACTCAACATGACATCGCCAAAGATCGTCAAAGAAGTCCAAAAGCTCACAGGGAGGATTGCTGCACTCAATAGGTTTGTCTCCAAAGCAACGGACAAATGCTTACCCTTTTTCAAGACATTGAAGCAAGCTTTCGTCTGGATTGACGAATGCGAAGCAGTGTTTCAAGAGCTCAAACGTTACCTGAGCAATCCACCCCTCCTGAGTCCGTCGAAGGAAGGAGAAAACCTTAACCTATACCTGGCGGCATCAGTCACGGCCGTCAGCGCAGCCCTGATTCGAGAGGAAGATAAGAAGCAGCTTCCAGTTTACTACATCAGTCAAGCCCTCCAGGGAGCAAAAGCCAAGTATCCCAGGATTGAGAAGATTGCATTCGCTTTAATAGTGGCTTTACAGAAGCTGCGATCGTACTTCGAAGCACATCCCATCCTGGTAATGACAGACTAATCAATCAGGAAATCCATGAACAAACTTGAGGTAGTAGGAAGAATGGTCTAGTGGGCAATCGAACTTAGCCAGTTCGACATCGAGTACCATCCCAGGACAGCCATCAAGGCGCAAGCTCTAGCAGATTTCATTGCCGAGTTCACCCTTCCAAAAATGACGACCGCGAAGATGAGGCAGAACAGTGGACAATCCAGACTGATGGCTCATCAGCCCAAAAGAGGGGGGGAGTAAGGGTCATCATAAACACCCCTGATGGAGAAAAACTCAGATATGAAGTTCAACTAAAATTCCCGGCAACTAACAACGAGGCTGAATATGAAGGGATACTGACAGGATTGAGACTCAGGCAAGCACTTGGGGCTAAGAACTTGCTCATCTAGAGCTACTCAAAATTGGCAATAGGGCAAATTAGGGAAGAGTATGAGGCAAAGGAGGAGAGAATGCAAAAGTACCTCAAGCTGACGAAACATCTAGCTCGGAACTTCAATAAGTTGGACTTCGTTCGGATCCCAAGAGACCAGATTAGGGCGGCAGATGAGATCGCGAAGATGGCCTCGTCAGAAGAAAAACCGACGAATGGAGAATTACTCATGGAGATTCAGAAACTCCCCAGCATTGAAAAAGTCCCAATATGTTCCATCCAGAGCGTAAATAGCTAGATGGCACCGATTGTGTCGTTTCTCCAAGATGGGCACCTTCCTCACGACGCCCTAGAGGCCAAGAGGATCAAAACGAGAGTAGCTAGATTTACGATTTTGAATGACACCTTATACAAAAGGGGCTTCTCCATGCCCTACTTGAAGTGTGTCAAAGAAGAAGAAGCCAAGTACATCCTTCGAGAAGTCCACGAAGGAATTTGTGGAGACCATACTGGGCCTAAATCTCTAGTAAGCAAAGTCATTCGAACAGGATATTTCTGGCCAACCATGCAGGTAGACACAGCGGAACTCATCAAGAGATATGACAAGTGCCAGAGGTTCGGGAATGTCCAGAGGCTGCCGGCAGAGAAACTGACAACGATAACCTCCCCGTGGCCGTTCGCATAATGGAGGATTGATATCGTCGGCCCATTGCCCCTAGGAAAAGGATAGGTAAGGTTCCTGCTCGTTGCTATTGATTACTTCACAAAATGGGTCGAAACAGAGGCAATAGGAACTATCACAGAGGCACGGATCCGTAGCTTCGTATGGAAGAATATAATTTACAGGTTCGGGATTCCAAGAATGATTATATCAGATAATGGGCGTCAGTTCGACAGCCAGGGATTCAAGGACTTTTGCTCCGGACTAGGCATCAGGAACCAATTCTTGTCCCCAGGACACCCACAAGCGAACGGACAGACAGAGGTGACTAACCGAACACTGCTCAGAATTATCAAAGCCCGACTGGACGAAGCGAAGGGCGCCTGGGCGGAAGAATTGCCCAATGTCTTGTGGGCCTACAGAACAACAGCAAGAACCCTAATAGGAGAGACGCCTTTCAAACTCAATTATGGCACTGAGGCGGTAATCCCAGTCGAGGTGGGAGTGGCTAGCGTCAGGCGAGAAGTATTCCGCGAGAAAGACAATGACGTCCAACTGTGAATCAATTTGGATTGCCTAGATGAAATAAGAGACAAGGCCTCTAGCAAGACGGTGAAGTACCAGCGGAAGGTGACCAAGTACTACAACAAGAGGGTCAAGCTCAGATGACTTGAAATAGGCGACCTCGTCCTTCGCAAGGTCACCACGGCAACCAAAAATTCCGCCCAAGGAAAGCTCGGTCCTACATGGGAAGGACCTTACAGAATAGTCCACTACTCCTGGCAAGGCAGCTATTATTTGGAAACCCTAGACGGGCAGAGGCTCCCGTGACCCTGGAACATTGAGCACTTGAAGAAATACCATCAACAGATGTAACACAGAAATGTACTTATTCCTGAAAATTAATGAAATAAAGATTCAACTAATGTCTTCATACAGGTCTCGTCAGTAGTAAATCCCGGAAACCCAATATGGCTAAGCAATAAGATTCCGCCTAGATGGATGTACATTGTCGACGAAGCCAAGAGATTGTCTCGAAAACCTCTAAGAAAAAGCCTAAGTAATAAGATTCCACCTAGACGGATGTGCATTACTGACGAAGGCAAAAAAGAAAAGAGAAAGCCTAAGTAATAAGATTCCGCGTAGACGGATGTGCATTACTGACGAAGGCAAAAAAGAAAAGAAAAAGCCTAAGTAATAAGGTTCCGCGTAGACGGATGTGCATTACTGACGAAGGCGAAAAAGAAAAAAAAAAACCTAAGTAATAAGATTCCGCCTAGACGGATGTGTATTACTGACGAAGGCGAAAAGATTATAAATAAATAAGCTAAAGTAGTGAGATTCTGCCTAGACGGATGTGCATTACTGGCTGAACCAAAAAATAAGATCCAACCCTAATGGATACAAGTTGCTAATGGGTCAAAGAGGTTGACGGGTCTTGAAGCACACACAGGTACAACATATGTAAGTAAATACGATGTTATAAAAACCCAAAAACCGAGGGCAATTACCTTTGTTTTTACATCTAAAAGCCCATAAACACTGGGCTAAAAATATTCTCATCAAAAAGCAAATTAAAAATGTTTTGGAATTTGAGCCTAAAACATGTCAGGCATCTAAAAAAAAAGAAAGGAAACTTTGAACAAGTAACAGGTTCAAACGTCCGAAATAGCATCGTCGTCAGCAGGGGCACCAAGGGCATGAGCTTCAACGACTAGGACATCAATGGCAGGTGTGTCTCCAGGAGTGTTAGCAGTCGTTGTTTGAGCAGCCTCGTCAGCAAAAATCTCCTTGTCCACTTCCTCTATGTCCAGCGTCTCCAAATCTATTCCAAAAGGGTGCTTAATACAATATCTCCTCAAAAGCTCGAACCCCTTGAAATACCAGCTGAAAAGCATGGAGTTGTACTCCTCAGTCTGCTGGAAACCCTCAATAGCCCTGGAGGCGACGACCTTGATCTTCTCCTTAGCGGCTACAAGCTGCTCGTCCTTCTCCAAAACCAGCTGCTGCTCGACCTTAAGCTCGTCGCTCAATTTCTTGACCTCCTCCCTGGCATGATGAACATCCTCCATCGAAGTTATCAAATCCTTCTTCAGCTTCGAGTTCTCTATCTCCAGGACCTTAATCCGAGAGAGCGAGGACTCAACCTTAGCCCCCTGAGCAAGGTACTCCAAGGAAAGATGAATGGTCTCCCCCAACACCTAAGAAAAAAAGAAGAAGAAGAAGGAAACACATGAAGGAATTTAACCTTAGTACACCTATATATAATAAAAAAGATAACTTAGCACGAGCGGGTTACCTGGACGAGCTTATGGAGATGACGACCCATCAGCTCATTTGGAGGCAAACCCGAGAACACCTTCAGGTCCTTCGCGATCACGATCCCATGAGCCCTATCCGTCGCCAACCTCTCGTCATCCTAAATAGTGGATGAACAAGCAGCGTCCTTCCCCCTATCAGACGTGCAAGGCCTTTTTGAAGCAAGGGTCGGGATCTCTTCAACCGAGGTGGCAAGAGGAGCTGTCCTCGTCGTCTCGGCAATAGAAAACAACTGGAGTAGCTGAAGCAGTCGGAGTGACGGAGGAAACCTTCCCCTTGACACGGACCACCTTTTTTCCAATATTGGACAGCGGTTCGTCCTTCTTGGACCGCATCTTCTCGTACATACCTTTGTTAAATTTCGTCGTCATTTCTGCAAAGAAGGAAACACTTATAAAAGAGCAAAGGAACCGAATACAGATATGGGGACCAAGATTGGCGAACTTAATGCTTACTCTTCTTTCCTTCAATGTCAAGGCTCTGCAGAATGTAGGGGGACGGATTGGGGCTGAGATTGTAAAAAGCAAGCGTTCGCAAATCTACTAGATTGCCCCAATTTTCAATGGTTTGGGAGTACTCAATGGCCTTTTCAACACGTTCCTTATACCTGCTTTTAAGCTTAGGCCTCCTTTTAACTGCACAAAAATCAAAGAGGTTAATGATAATAACAGTGGATTCAACAAAGGTAAAAAAGACAAGAAATAATACAGATGCACCTAAAGTTGGGGTTCCCTCCCGACGAAGCAATCTGGGGATATCACCCCAATCCTGGCTAGAGGGGGTCTCAAAATCGTCCCCGGACACAAAGACAAATCTGGACTTCCAGTACCTAAAGGACAAAGGTAAACCCTTGACGATCATGGTTCTTCTCTCCCATAGTACTAACTCATAATACCCATACTCTTTGGACTCTTTCAAACGATACAAATAGACAAGCTCACTCACCTTGATCATATCCCCGTTAGCGGCCAACCATATTTCCATACAATTGAACACTATTCTCCACAAATTGGGCATAAGTTGCCCAGGAGCGATACCAAGATAAGCTAAAAATTCCATCAAAAACGGATGGACGAGAAGCTTAAGTCCACAAATGAAAGCGGCCTCGTAGAAGCACACTTCATCGAGAAAAAATTGGCACGGCCTCTCCTCGTCATTGGGCCTACGAATACGAACCCGTTCTGGAAACTGAAACCTATCCCTAAATCTACCCACGGTGTTAGCATCCAGCCCACACACCTCTACAAGGGCATGAAAGGCCCTAACCTCCCTAAGGGTCGAGACAGCCTTATCCCCCTCTACCTGCTCACCACTGGACGATAGCCCAGTCTCAAGATCATTGGACCTAACCTCAAACATTGAGCCTTGCTCCCTCACCAAACCCTCGAACCAATTGACTGATTGACGAAGCAAGGGAAACAACTCACCCAAAACAACACCCAAGCTATTACCCTCGAAAACGAAGTTCTCAAGGTTTGGGAAAACACCCAAAGACCCCTCTAAGCATGCAAAAAGAAAGGAAATTGAAGGACAAGCTATCCTAACCTCAAAATTACTGACCATGAACACCCAAAGGAAAACACAGAAAAAACAAGAAAATACTAAAATCCCCGAAAACTGAAAGCAGAAGCCAAAAGAAAAGAAGAATCAAATATTTATAATCACCGAAGAGGGAAATAAAAAGGAATTGAGAAAGAAAAGAGTACCTTAGAAAAGAAAAGGGGAGGAGCTCAACACCAACCACGCACCAGCTCAAAAAGAAAAACAACAAAGAAAAATTGAGAGGAGAAAGCGCTCAGAGACAACTAAAATTTTTAGAGAAAATGAAAGATACAGTAAAAAGAAGAGAAGTTTAAAAGAGAGATTAAGGCAAACTGAAAATCAACGAGAAACCCAAGGGTCATACAATGAGGACATAAGCCCTCTCCAACCGTAACATGCCATGTGGCCACGACCAGCATAACGTCGCCACTACGCATTTAATGCGGCACGAAATCCCAAAGGTTGCCCAAAAAAAAAAAAAACCCTTTCATCTTCCACGATCGTCAGGACACGTCATGACGACCATAGAACCCGGGGGCAGCTGATGGGACTAACGAAGTCAAACACAGACGAGATCGACTCCACAGACGAACCTGACCGATTATCCACATTACTGACGAGGATGATTAAGACCATTCAATGCTACCAATAATGTCCCAGACGGTTACGAAACCAACTGGACGAGCCGTTGGAAACGTATTGAATGTCATTACTCAGTTGAAGACGTTATCAAGAAAGACATTAACACCACAACGGCTAGAATCCAGAGGGATATATAAAGCTCTCACAACGCCAATACAAGGTACATACATAGTCACAAGATATACTGAGCTATTTTGGTTTTTATTGTTATAAACCTTCTTCCACACTAACTTTGACATCGGAGGCGTTGTGGCAAGCACTACACCAGTGACCATTTGAGTGAGCTCTTGCTTCCGTCATGACACAGGAGTGTGACCGGCCCTATCTGGACGAATTCATAACGACTGATGAACTTTTGCTTCGTCAGTTATTATTCTTTTTTGATACAATTGTTATTATTCTAATTACAACAATGAAGGAAAATTTTAACCCAAGCAGCCATTGAGCGAATTGTTAGTGGCCAATAGCGCCCTAGTTGATAGCATTCCTTTATGTGTTTATCACTTGAGGAAACACGGGGCACTAATTATCCTCATAAATGAAAGCGAACAATATCACAAAATTTGGTTTTGAACATAAATTTGTGTTCTTAACGTTAGCTTAATGTACCAATGATTCTTTTTTTTTTTTTTTTTTATGAGAAAGCTGAATTCATTCAATATGAAATTGAAGTACAACAAGGGGAATACAAATAAAGGATTCAGTACATTCAAGATGGTTGAGATCCTATCGTCATCATTCAATGATTCTTGAGATCTTGAGATCCTATCGTCATCATCTTGGGGGTTATCTCCAATGAATTAATTCTATAATAATCTGATGTCGGTAAAACGAGAGGACTTCTCATGCCCGAGGGAACTTATCATATATTGACGTGGCCACGCGGGTTAGAAGTTGGAGAGGGTACCCAGCCCACCACAATCGCCCTCCTCATCATCAAGAGACAGACAAATCAAAATGGACCCCACAGATCCAAATTTCATAGGATCTGAGGGCTTTGGATATTCTTTCTTTCTTCGACCTGGGCTTAGCTTATCCCCAGTCCCCACTCCACCATCCTATCCTAAGAATCAAAGCCCCTCTCTCTCTCTCTCTTACAAACCAAAAGGTCCAAAACACCATTTTTTCACAGATTGAGAAATTCAAGCACACCTCCAATCTTAAAAAACACAGACACAGTCACAGATTCACAAACATTAGAGAGAGAGAGTGATATGTCGGTGGCTAATACATGGGGCGTGGGACAAGGAATCCCAATGACCCAACTGAGGCCAAGCTTGTGTTTCTCACATTTTTCATCTGTGAAATCAAAAACCCATCTGAGTTTCGTTGTGGGTTGGAGCTGGGGCTACTCTGTTCAGACCAAGAACGCTTCTTTTAACAATAAGACCCGCAAGAACTCCAGCTTCCGTTGCTCTAATGGCAGTAACAGTAACAGCACCAATACCAGTTCTTCTTTGGAATGGGATTGGAACCGATGGAACCGCCATTTCTCCGAGATTGAACAAGCTGAGAGCTTTGCCTCTGTTCTAAAGGTATTCCTTTTCCTCTCTCTCTCTCTTTGTGTCAGAGATAAAGCTGATTTTTTTTTTTTAATCTGTTTATGATATTTTGGAAGGGGGTTTCTAATAAAGTCTGCCCAGTTGCTAAATTCAGTGAAATTTCATGGTTGTGATTGCTTTTTAAGTTCATATAAACATGACCCAAGTAGATATGTTATGGGGTGTGAAGTTTTGGAATTGAATATAGCTTTAAAAGGTTAAAACTGAGGAACTTTAACAATTTAACTTGGAATTGGTTTTGTTAAGAAATTCCTGATTTCAGTTGCTATAATTAGCATGAGAAACTTGGGAATAGAAATTATGTGCGTTTTCTGGAATGTAAAGAGTGAGACTTTAATGTCATTGGGAGTTTGGTACAGCTGCTCAAAAGTGTCACGTTGCACAAAAGTTGCTACTTTCCGCCACTTTTTTTTTTTTTGTCCTTCTTGTCCCCTTTTGGTTGTGCTTCACATCCATGTTTTCTCGTGGAAAGTGTGAGGAAATGTAGTGACTTTTAAAAGTGGAGTGACTTTCTGAGTCCCATGGCACCAAAGAATTATCCGGACATGGAACCAATATCATGAAATTATAGACTAGTGGATCACATCCCACCATTTTGGAAGCTCAAAACTGAGATGGAATAACTGTTTTTCTAATTAACTTTGCCATATATCAGGAAAGTTTCGAGTCGCTACTAAATGGCTGGTAACTTGGAATATTCTACTGCATAATGGCCTTAAGACCACCTATCTATAATGGTGCCAAGATTTATTTTGGAGAACTACAGGCTGTGTCATGTTTGCACTGTCAAATAAGCTGTGAATTCTTATCGGTTTGCAAATCAAAAACTTAGATGTACTTAGTACATTTAAGTTATAGAGGTCAGGCCTTGGTGCGATGGCAAGTGCCTTCCACCAAAAAAACACATGTTGTGAGTTCAAGCCCAAGAATCTGACTCCAAAAAAAAGGGTGTTGGGGGGGGGGGGGGGGCTTTTTAAGGCTGCCTACCAATCACCTCTCCCAAACCCCACAAAAAGTGGAAGCTTTTGCACTAAGTACAACCTTTTATTTCATTACACTAAAAGATATGCTAGAATGATAAGTAACATTTCAAAATTTAGCATAACTCAGATTGATGAACTTACACATGATGGTTAAAATTTCTCTTTTTCCTTTTTTGGTAAGTATTATACTTAAAGCAAGCGCCCTTAGGTTTTGGCTTGAGTGATGGTAGTTGTAGCTCTCAAGTCTCAGGTTGAAATCATGCCATGAAAATGAAAAGATTACTCAATTTTAGATAGGTATTTACAAGTTTCTGTCTTTTTTTAGTTCTGATGGGAAGCCATGCTTTGTAGTTTCAACTTGAAGATGCAATTGAGAAGGAAGACTTCCAAGAAGCTGCGAAGTTGAAAATGGCTATTGCGGAAGCTACATCCAAGGACAGTGTTGCTGAAATCATGTCTCAGTTGAAGGTCAGCTCAACACTTGAATCACCAGATTTGCGGACCTGCACATGTCATAGTTTGGCAATTGATCTGATTTATTTATTTGCAGCATGCAGTTGACGAAGAGCGTTACCATGATGCTTCAAGGTTGTGTAGGTACACAGGAAGTGGACTGGTAATCTTAGCAACTATAAGCTATTCTATTTATATTCAATAGTCACCCTATTCCAGTTCTAGTAACCTGGTTTGCAGTTCCCCTTCACTGTTATTATCTTCCTTGCCCTCAATAGCATTGTCTTTGTCTTTTCTTATTCATTTTAATTTCAAGTTACTAATTAAAAAGTAGAAGGTGAAAAGAGGTTATTATCAAGAAGAGATTAGTTTTAATGGGACTATGAGCATCTTGTGTTGGTTGAATTCATGTTTCTCTGCATTTATTTATTTTGTTGGGACTCGCCACCATTTTAGAAGAATGGGATGGCATCAGTTGTGATCCAACTATGTTAGAGAAAGAATTTTTGAAAGAAAGTTAGACATAAAAGAAACTGATAGGAAAATTAACATTGATGAGAATACATTTGTGACTCTTACTATATTTGTTTTTGTGGGAGAGTGAATTTAATTTGAAGTGTTTCAACATGTTTTTGAAAATTCTTTTGAACTGCCATAACATTGAACAGTGAGTTTTATCTCTTTTAGTTAGTGGAGAACATGGATTGGTAGCCAGTTAGGGATTGTTGTTCAACTTAATAGAGTTCTGTGATCTTCCTACTTTCTTCAATAATTACCTGATAAGTGGGGCTCTGGCATAGAGCTGTTTGAACTCACTTCTATAAAGCTGTTTTATTTACTTGTGATATATGACACTCCAGTTATGTGACTCCTTTTTTGATAAATGGATGGCTTGGTAGATGGTAATGTCTATACTGACCAAGGAAACTTTGTTGCTGAGCACATCCTTACATATAAAGATATTTCCTTAGATGGTTTCAATCAGTTTTAATCAGCCATTTAATAACTATGCTGTCATTCTGTTTAATATTCTATTCAAATCCTGATGGCAGGATGAGTCTCTTCAGTGGATGAAGTGTTTGTTAGTCTACTCTAAACCATTATCTCTATATATGTAGGTAGGTTGGTGGGTGGGCTACTCAAAAGATTCAGATGATCCCTTTGGGAGAATAATACGCATAACTCCAGGTGTGGGCAGATTTGTATGCAGGAGTTTTAGTCCAAGGTAAGATTCGTATTTCCTCTCTCTCTCTCTCTCTCTCTCTCTCTCTCTCTCTCTTATTTTTTTGATGTCTTATCTATTGATTGTTGCAGGCAGTTGGTGACTGCAGCTCCCGGAACTCCATTATTTGAAATATTTGTGGTAAAAGACACCGATGAGACATATGTCATGCAGGTGACTTACAGATGCTCCTTTTAGATTATCACTTATATTGTATTCAATCATGGTTAAATTTCAAGATTGTGGAAGATGACCCGGGGATGACTAGCTTATGTGTTATAGTTTGATTTGGCTCTGGTAGTGCTGAGTTTTGACCTAGATTGGGCATTTCAGACACACAGTCATGAAACTTGGGATGATTCTGAACCTTACCTAACCACACGCCCCAAAATCCCTTCTCATTTCTTGTTTTTTGTGTGTGTTCGATTGGATGTGCTTGTGCATTGTTGTTAAAAACACTTATGCTCATACAATTCCAATGAGCTCTGAGACAGTGTACCATGTTAATAATTTGATTTGTCTCAAAGTTAAGAGTTCTCATAGATCTGGGATACTACTTGCAACTACCAAGTCTTGACCAGGCTGATTAGAAATAGTTTATCTTTATGCTTTCTCCATTCATATACATACAACTGATTAAGTTGCAGTTCACAAGATCAATATAGGCAACTGATTTGGAAGCCCCTCTTGTACAAAGTCAATATTGTTCTTATAAACCCTATTCATTATATGCATTTGCCTGCTATTTTTCCCCTTTGGTCAACTGCAATGCAATTCTCATATGTTGGATGTGTGATTTGAAAATTTGGGTCAATGATTCAACAAAGGCTTATGGGACTAACAGCCATGGTCATTGTTGTAATTTTTTTCTTTTATTTTATTGTATTAAGTCCACTTGTAATTTCTATAATTACTCTGAGTGCTACCTTTTGAGGACTGCATCCATGTCAGGATTAGAATGTTGATTTGGCCTCAAACTGACTTGGCGTTATTTAAAGACTGTCCACTGATGAGTATCATATATAGCATCCAGGCTGGATTTCACCCAGTTCAGATTTGTTAGTCTACTGACATTCTTCAGTGGGGGATCTTCCTTCGGATATGTCAGGTTCTCCAAATTTGGTTGCAGTTTATGTGAAATGCTTCTGATAAATTACTGTCTGTTGACAGGTGGTATGCTTGCAACGAGCCAAAGGAAATTCAACAAATTCCAGTCCAGCATCCAAACTCACAAAAGACCCTTCTACTTCCGAAGTGGAGAATGAATCTGTAGTAGATGTTCAGGAAAATGAAGTAAAGGCAGAGAGAACTGAGGACAAGGGAACTAACACTGAGGGAGTGACTGAGGAGGGAATTAAAAGTGTGATAAATTTTCTTAAGGAAAAAATTCCAGGATTGAAAGTTAAAGTCATGAATGTCAATGTTGCTGAGGAAGTGATAAAGGACAGTGACTCTGTGAAGCAGTTGATGCAAGAAGACAACGAGAAGGCAGGATCTACTGAGAATTCTGAAAATGAAGTTGGTAATTTGGATGAGATTCAGCCTGATGAGGTCACCATAGGAGGAGGTAGTGATGCCTCAGAAGATGAGAAGGATTTGGATATGAAACTTTTTATTGGTGGGGTTGTTCATAACAGTGATGATACTCCTAGCAAGGATGAGTATGTACGTCTTCCTGCTGAAATTAAAGATATGGAGAGAGATTCTTTTGTGCTACATATCCCTGGGAGAAGCTTAGATCATGATAACGGAGAAAGTAAAGTGTCCAGAGTCAAAGTGGCTGCTCTAGCAGCTCAAGGTGTCTCAGAACTTATGCCTTCTGATGTTGCCAAGGCCTTTTGGAGTGCTGAAAAAATTTCTCCAAAGGTAAGGTTGAGATTTAGGGAGTTGTATAGTAATTGAGATGTGGACATTATGTTTGTTGAATACTCTTCTTGTTATAAACGATACTAGATTGGCACATAATAGGATATTGAGAAGCACTTATTTAGTACTCATAAATATTGGGAAGACTTAGTTTGGATTATTTCTTGTTATGCATTGTAAGTAAGTTTTTTAAATTAAGAAAATGCCTTCATTGGTTGTAATTGAGGTTGTCTGCATGTTGGTGCATTTTTTTGGTCCAGATTGAATCAAAAGGAAACACTGAAATTCCATTAAATTAATAAAAACACTGTAATTTTGCCTTTTGGATAGGTTTATCCCTCCCCCCAGTTTTTGCTCTACGTTACTTTTGGTTGCAATGGTATGTTTTCACTGACAGTAAGTATACTAATTCTTAACTTAATTTTAGGTTTCCAGAAATGTGCGTGAAATTGTCAAACTTGCTGTTAGTCAAGCACAAAAGCGCAGCATATTATCTGAGTATACAACTTTTAATCGGATTACTACTTCCAGAGGAGATTTAGACCCTTTTTCAGGTGACTTTACATTTTATCCATTTTCTTTCTTTCTTTGTTGCCCTTGAAATTCAATCAAAGCACATCTTTTGATGCTGTAACTGGCTTGTTGAAGTGTAGGCCTGTATGTTGGTGCATTTGGCCCTTATGGCACTGAGGTGGTACAATTGCAGCGTAAATATGGTCACTGGAATGGTGGGGATGATGAAGACAAGTCTTCAGATATGGAGTTTTTCGAATATGTAGAGGCAGTGAAGCTAACTGGGGATCTTAACGTACCTGCTGGCCAGGTTTGTGGCTTTAAATTTCTTGATGGTTATATGGTTATGCTGGCTTGGTTTTTGTATGTAATTGCCATATAAGCACAGTAAAGGATATTATAATACTAGCTATGTAGTTTTTGTGTGTCTAGGTGACATTTCGTGCTAAAATTGGGAGAGGAAATCGCTCGTCCAACCGTGGGATGTATCCAGATGAATTAGGAGTGGTAATTATACTTGCAATTAGATAGCTCTCTTTGTGTGTGTGTGTGTGTGTGTCCACGCACATGCATCCATGCATGCATCTGCAATGATATGTACTCGATTCTCATTGATTCTGAAACCAAGCACTAGAGATCCTCAACCATGTATTTGGTGCTATGGAAATGCATTTGTGACATGTATCATTGCATATACTCCACTTTTTAGGCTGCATAAAATCTGTTCACCTTGGACCTTTCAGACATGCAACTGATTCTAAATGCTTATTTGACCAGGTTGCGAGTTTCAAGGGTCAAGGAAGAATAGCAGAATTTGGGTTCCGAAATCCACAATGGGTTGATGGAGAACTTCTCCAACTAAATGGCAAGGTAATGAAACTGTTGTGCTAGCATTTCTTCTCAGTACAAGCCTGATTTCTAACTGCGACACAAATGTTCAGCTGTGTTTTCTTTATTGTGTTTTTATGTAGGGCATTGGTCCTTATGTCAAAGGCGCAGATCTTGGTTTCCTATATGTTGTACCTGAACAGAGTTTTCTTGTGTTGTTCAACCGATTAAAGCTACCTGACTGAGCCATTAGATTGAGCTTTTAATGCTGAGAATATTCGTACCATGTTTGAGCAGAGAAGGCAGTTTTAAACTCTCCACCCCCCCCCCCCCCCCCCCCAACTATTTTTTTTTCTCTTTCTTTCCCCTTTTTCATTTTTAGGGGCTTTTTTAATCTCTTTTTTTAGCCTTCTTTTCAAAATTTTCTCATCTTTTTTGGCTTCTTTACTGAGCTGTATATCAGTTTTGCTGACCAACCAAATATAGAAAGGCGAAATGATTGTAATTACTAAGATAGTTTAAATGTGTTTGAGAGGAAGAGTTCTTCAGGATGCTGATTTGTGTAAGGATGTTATAGTTACTAAGCTAGTAAAATGGTAAAGGTAGATAATTGAGATTATTGTTAGTTATGAAGAGTTTTATTTTTGGGCCGTGGGGCATAGAAATGGCAATGGGTCAGTTTAGTGGGTTTTTTTGGTTCAATCCTACCCTAATAGTTGGTGAATATTGGTGGGTTTGGGGTGGGCATAATTGGGTTGGGTATATAAAACTTATTTATCTATTAAAACCCATTTAACTAATTGCTTTTATACCAATTCTAACTCAACCCAATTATTATGGGTAAACTTCAACTCACCCAATTATCAAAATTACCAAAATGCCATTAAAGTAAAAATCTCAACACTTTCTTGGATTACCTTTTTCACTCTCTCTAGTCTCCACTCTACTTTCCTGGGAAAAAGAAAAAACTTTTCTTGGATCTAAAATTTCTTTATCTTTCTCCTCCATTGCCTCCCCACTTCAAGTCTAACCAAAAAACTCTCACTTGTGCTCTCTCTCTCTCTCTTTTATTTTTGAGAAACTTTCATTTCATTCATTTTCCCTCTCTAACTTTCTCGAGAAAATTCCAATCTCTTCGATCAATTTCTTGGCCTCCTCAGGATCACTACTTTTGAATTCAATCTCATAAAAGTCCTAAACCCGAAATCAGGCTCATCCACCTCCAATTTCAAACCTTTCCATTGATACACTTCCCTCACATTCTCAAACCCTCCTAACCCCACAAATCCTAGCACCCCAAACTCCTCCTTTACCCTCTTGAAAACCCTAGACTTCGCTGCACTCGAAAGAATCTTCTCTGGCTCAGCCACGCAGTCTCTTCTGATCGATGGGTCCAACGGTTCCTTGTCCTCCTCGACGCGGCTGACGCCATCGATGAAGACAGCTTTGGCCTTGAGAGTAACGACGCAGAAGGTCGGTGTCGAAGAATCGGAGATGGAGGGTGGCTCGGCGTGATGAGTGCTCGCCGAAAGAGCTGTCGAAGAAGTGGTTCTCTTGGCGGTGGTATTTGTGCTGTGTTTGTTGTGTCTCATTGTTCTCTGTGAGAGCTAGAGAGAGAGAGAGAGAGAGAGAGAGAGCAAGCAAGCGAGAGGAGAGAGAGAAGTGTTTGGAAGCTAAGAAAATGAAGGAAAATGAAAACCCTGAAACACTGAAACGTTTGAGGACTTTTTATTTTTATTTTTATGGGAAGGTTTGGGTTGAATTTGGGTATATTGTTTTTGGATTAAATGGGCCTTAATAGATTTTTGTTAAAACCCAATAATCACTGGGTCTAATTGGGTTGATGCCCATTTAACCCAACTAATTGCAGAGTCCAAATCTTCTGTCTCACTTTTCTTACTCCACTCTATACTCCATCAATAAAAACTTGACACATGTTCACCTAAGTAATTAAATACTATTATTAATTAATAACGATAGCATTAATAATTCAATAATGATAATATTTAATTACTTAGGTGAACACGTGGTAAGTTTTTATTGATGGAGTATAGAGTGGAGCAGGAAAAGTAGGACAGAAGATTTGGACTCCTAATTGGATGGGTTTGGGTTCAATTAAAGTGGAGTCCAAATCTTCTGTCCCACTTTTCTTGCTTCACTCAATACTCCACCAATAAAAACTTGTCACGTGTCCACCTAATTAATTAAATACTATCATTATTAACTTATTAATGCTACCGTTATTAATTAATGATAGTATTTACTTAATTAGGTAAACACGTGGCAAGTTTTTATTGGTGGAGTATAGAGTGGAGCGGGAAAAGTGGGACAGAAGATTTGGACTCACTTTTAACGGTAGCATTAATAAGTTAATAATGATAGTATTTACTTAATTAGGTAAACACGTGGCAAGTTTTTATTGATGGAGTATAGAGTGGAGTAGAAAAAGTGGGACAGAAGATTTGGACTCAATTAAAGTGGGTGGGTTTGAGTGGGCAAATGGGTTTTGGCTTACTTTGCCACCCCAATTAGTGATTGAGAATTTTTATTAATGGGTGTGGGTTTAAATTTTTAAACCGGTTAGGGTATATTGGAAGGATTTGAATTTTTCACTTTAGGTATCCAACTCAAGCTTAGGTAAGGATTCTTTTTCCTTTCTTCCTTGTACCCAAACAAAGAAAAGAAGAAAGTTGCCATTATGCCTGCTGATATCCAATTTGAATCCAACAAAAAAAATTATGTGACATGCTCTATTGGACTTAAATTTGTGTTACAAATGTTTAGTTGCAACTCACAAACTTACATAATTGGTCATTGACATCATGTTAAATTTAGATTGTGATATATCATGTGAATACTTGAAAAGTAATGAGGGAAAATTGTTGGTGTTTTCTTTTTGTTAATTAAGACATAAAGGTAAAATAATTAAAAATTTCTCAGTACCTGGAGAGAGAGTGAGTGATGCTTTTCTTGTTTCTTTTAGGTATATCCTTTTGAAACTTCTAGGGGTATAAGGCTTTCACAAGTATCTTCTGGTTAGAGGCCAAGTAGCTTTATTTGGTGGGATGCTTCCTTTGATTGTGTATCTGACGCATGAATATCATTGACACTAAAGTGGGAGAATCTGTTCATTTCGAGGGACAAAAAAAAAAGTTGGAAGGAATTGGTGCTCTTTAATCTTTATAGCTTTATCATACAAGAAGAATAGCCCACTCTTAAAGCAACCTAAAAGAACAACCTTTACTTTTTTATCTCAGAAAGTCTCCACTGAAAGCTTGTTGGGAATTATCTGTGGGTTAAAGCAAAAAGAGTACATTCTATTACGAGTAATGCTAGAAATACAAAATTTTTTGAGAACTTTAATATGGTGACAAGTGTGATTGGTGGAACATTACTTGAAGACTTTTACATTAGTCTACTATTAATACCATTTTTATTATACACTAATTACAATATATCACCATAATAATTGTGAAAAATATTGTAAATTTTCTTGTGTGACTAAAATTATACTCCTAGTATTTGCAATGTGTACTCAAATTATAAAATTTTGTAATTATTTTTTAGTTTAAAATTAATATGCAAAGTTTACTCATCATGTAAATCACTGTATAAATTAAAATTTCATCTTTCTTTTCTAAGTAAATAATAGTATGGGAGGGGGAGGGGGAGGCGGGGTCGAAACCTGGACATCAAGCACCATAAAGAATTTCAATACTATTGGATTTTCACCTGAATCTGGATAAATAATTTTTTATTTTTTACCTTAAATTATAAAGAAACAATAGCATTTTGTACCTCAAAACAATAAAATTTTTGAGTTAATGCCTTGTTAATTAAAATAATAGTTTAAATAATGGATAGGAATTACAAAAGGATGATTATATGAACATAATTTTTTTTTTATAATATATTTCTAAAAGAGTAGTTAATGTATTTATTTCAGAAAACTTTTTATGAAATATTGAAAAAACTTTTATAAAATTACTAACATAGTAAGTTATAATAAGAGAATTTGGAGTACATCACTTTCGTATTTGTCCACTGCTAATATAATTTTTTAATTAATTTATCATCACCACTTTATTAATACCAATCACCCCCTATCATATTAACATTATATATTATAATACCTTTATATTTTATGATAGCCTTTTGGTTTTTAATGAATACTATATTTTATGAGAGCTCAATACAACAACCAACTGTTGAAAAAAAAATAAGAATATCGAAATGTCCTGGCGACACTCCATTGGTTAACTAGTAATGAACAAGCCACCAAAAACAAAGCCACGTGCCATGCCCCCACAAACAGACCATTAGTAAAGAGTAATCCTAAAGCTTTCAACTTTTGTCACATTTCGATTAGCAAGTTGTTCATGTGATAAGTCGTGAGTAATGGATCTGTAGAGCTATTATTTTTACTCTACCACTCGTAGGATCCGTTTGAATAAAGTTTATTTTGTTGAAAATTAAAAATACGGTACTAAAATAATTTTAAAATATGTGAATAGTACTGTAGGACCCATTTTTTTTTTTTTGAATAAAGTGGCTGTAGGTCCCTTGAACAGTGCGTAAATAGTGTGTAAATAGTACATGAACAACACTTTGTCTCCTAAAAGCTGAAACGCATGAATAAAAAATAAAAAAAAAGAATGAGGAAAACGCAATACGCCAGACGCAGGATTCCTAACGCTCATGTGGTCTTAGAATTTTCATAGAGGGTAAGTTTATTACCGCAACAATGTTCATAATTTTTACTGTAACTTACCTACATAGCGGGTTGTAAGTGGTGAAAATAAAATAGTGGATCCATATCGATGCATGATTCCATACTTACCAATCATCACGTGACAAAATTGTGAAATAGTTGTGGTGCTAGACTTATTGCTGAAACTGGGTCCGTTTTTTTTTTTTGAAACTGAAAACTTATTGCTAAAAGTACTGTAAATAAAGGTAAAAATTAGATGAAATAGTATAGTGGGGTTATAAATAGTATCAAAAAGTACAATAAGTCATGAATAGTAACAAAAATAAGTTGAATAGTTAAATAATTTTCATTTATAATTTGCATCCAATTGGAGGCTTAGAATGTGTTTGGATTCAACTGAAAAGGGAGCTGCGTTTTGCGTTTTGCGTTTGAAGCCTTTTTTTTTTTTTTTTTTTTTCCAGCCGCAGATGTTGACTTGTCTTCCGTGAACAGTGCATCGTGTACTGTTCACGGACCCACAAATTTCACTTTTCAGCCACTTTTTCATTAAAAATGGGTCCTGCGGTACTATTCACACATTTTAAAATTATTTTGCTACAGTATTTTCAGTTTTCAGTTTTCAACAATAAGTTCTATCCAAACAGACCCTAACGTGCATTTGCGAGTTAACGAGTCTGCGTTTTTATTTGGCTGGTCCCATCACACTATTTATGAACCAGTCATACCCTAAAAACGTGTGAACAATATTTTAAAAAAAAAATATTTCACTACAATATTTTTAGTAATAAATTTTTAATTTTCAACGAATAAGCTGGCTCTAAACCGACCTAACCCTTCGTACTTTCGTAAAACATGAAGCTAAAGCCTCTCTTACTTTCACTTTCTCGCTTACTCAAACTTCCTTTTTCCGAGTCCCCAAACAGACACTTTCTTTTGCTTTTTCTCTCTCTTTCTTTCTCACTCGCCTTAAAATCAGAGAAAGCCAAAGCAAAGAATGGAAACTCAAACTCAAAATCAAAATCAAAAGCAAAGCCAAGAAACATTACCACAGCAACAGCAACAGCATCAGCAGCAGCAGCAGCAAAACCAGAAGTTCAAGGCGAACATGAAGAAGTCTTCGTCGAAAAACTCCGACTCATCGGCTCACTACAATGACTCGCCTCACTCGCCCCTCCGATTCCACTCGCCGCTCCGATCCGAACTCGGCGACCCTCCCGAGACGCCTCCGTACCACTCTCCCGAGGCCTCGCCGGAGAAGCCGCCGCCAGACTACTCCAAAGCCGTCGTCGCCTTCGACAAGTACACTCAGTTCTCTCCGCAACAGTCGACGCCGGAGAAGCCGAACCTCACTAACAACAACAACAACTCCGCGACGCAGACGGAGAAGTCGCCGTCGCCGTTGGTGGTGTTTAACAGGGCGATGAGGGAGGAGCCACCGATGTCGGTGACGAAGGTAGGTCCTAGCGGCGGCGTCGGCGGCGGCGGAGCCGGAGTAGTAGGACGCGGAGTTGAGGACGGTCGGAGATCGGCGCATATGTCGATGTTGAGGAGGTCTAAGAGAGACATAATGGTGGGAAAAGCTGCGCTAGGGTTTAGGTTCAGTGAGATTGTGCTTTGTTTGATTTCGTTTTCGGTTATGGCCGCCGATAAAACTCAAGGCTGGAGCGGCGACTCCTTTGACCGTTACACTGAGTACAGGTCTCTCTCTCTCTCTAGTGTAATGGTTTTTCTTGTTTGATTTTGTTGCTAAGTTATATAGTTAACAGTGATAATTAAGATTTTGACTATGTTAGAAAGTTGAATATGCCTTAATAAACTAAAAATTTTGGGAAAAGAAGAATTTTAGTGCTAATTATGTCTTTGATTTGTGTTAAGTTTGTATACATAGATGCCAAGAGCCTTGTAGTAGTATTTAAAAAAAATTAGGACTCGAGATGGGTCTGTGTTTGGAGGTTTATAGCATGAAGAGTGATTTTGAGACTTTGAAAGAGAGACTGAAATGGTTATTGGTTTGTAGTGTATCTTTTCGGGGTTGTTTTCGGCTAATTTGCTTAGCCCATCGGGGGTGAATAGCCCCTGGATTACCCGGTAACTGGTTTTGGTGGGTGGGGTTAGTTGCTCGTAGGTGTTTGATTGACAGTGTGGATTGTTGTACAGCTATGTTCAACTAATCTGAGTGGAAGGAGCCTTAGCTTAGAGCTTACGTAGAAATCAATTTGTCTCTTATCAGTTCAGCGAAGACTGCTACCCTTATGTGCTTGGTAGGACCCAGTGATTCCATGTCGTTTTGATGTGCCCTGGGTGAACATTACCCTATGAATTAATGAAAAGTGCCCACCTTAACTTACCTCAAATTCAATTAGACATATCTTAAAGCTTTACTTTCTGATCCTTTAAAATTTAATATTTAAACAACTTATTGGATTCTCCTTTAAAAATCATGCCTAAAATGACTGAGTAGTACAACATAACTGCATTAGATGGATTTTATCTGCCAGAAATATTTGCTTATGTTTCCTTCATCTTCTTCTTCTTCGCCCCCTCACCCCCACCCGCCCTTTCCCAACCATTTTCTCGCCTTATTTTCTTCTTTTGAGAGATTTGATGTGATTGTAAAGCTCATTTGTTTGCAGGTATTGTTTATCTGTGAATGTTATCGCATTTGTATATTCAGGGTTTCAAGCATATGATCTAGCTTACAATATGATCACTGGGAAACATGTCATCCGCCACCACCTACGTCGCCACTTTACATTCTTCATGGATCAGGCAAGTAGTGTGACTTCCATTTCAATACTGTCATGTTTTCTGCACAAAGGCACCATGCAATATTGTAATCTTGTAATTTAGTTTAAACTGTGGTTTGACTTTTTGGGGCTTTCCATATCAGTACTGTCATATATCACTAGGATATCACTACTTTACTATTTTAGTGCAGTAGACAATGAATCTTGGACATTATATGAGTTAGACAAGCATCCTTGATTTGGTGGCAGTTGGTGCTGTTAGCTAGAGCACGATGTTTTAGCTTTGACTAATTTGGGTGTAAAGACTCTAAACACATTATGATATGATAAAGATGGTGGTTTGATACAAAATCAGTACAGGTGTTCATACAGATTAGTCTTGGGTGTTTTTTTTTTGGTGGTTATGCTTAAATGCCCGTGTCCTTTATTTGCTTGTACACGTTCAGTTTACATTCTGAGTAACATGTGTTTGCGCTGGTAGGTAATACTTTGTTAATTTGATTTGCAGGTACTAGCTTATCTTCTCATATCAGCATCCTCATCAGCAGCAAGCCGGGTTGATGATTGGCAATCAAACTGGGGGAAAGATGAGTTCACAATAATGGCTAGTGCATCAGTCGGGATGGCCTTCCTGGCTTTTGTTGCATTTGCCTTTAGTTCCCTCATCTCTGGTTACTACCTGTTTGCACAAGACTCTACATGATCATGGAACAAGCTTTACGGTTCTTCTTCTTCTTCTTCCTTTCCAATTTTTATGCTGTATCACAGATATTTATGTTGTACAGACAAACATAAAGTCATAGAATTTGTTTCTTCATAATTAGATAAATAAAATAATGTAAAGAGTTGGGCTGCTTGATTTGGATTCTCAATGGCATCGAAAGTGAAACCATTCCAGTGTCTCACTAGAGATTACATGTTTTTGGCTGCATTGAACGATCCACTTCCGCTCAGGTATTTGGATCCCACAACTGTACATCAATTATATACACATCTTCTTCTCTCACAAATGTCTGTTCATCGAATATACCTGCATCTTTTCTCGCAACGTGTGAATCTTACATGATTGTGGAGTCTTTACATTGTGAGAGGGATGATTACATATCCAATCTATGAAATGACTTTGCACAATTTTAGCCATTACCTTGAAGGCAATTCATGCAATTAGTAAGAGTCCCATTAGTATGCATGAAAAAATGCACGGAAGGCAGAAGTATAGTGTTGTAAAAGACATTAATCAAATGAGTTTCATTATACTTTTGTTCTAGTATTGACTCTTGATAATTTGACCCAAGAACCCTGTGTTCAAATCTCATTAAAAAAAACTGTCTGATCACGTTTCCTCCAATAAAAATATGAACACGGTAAGCCAAACACTGGAAATTTTCGAGGCCTAGTTGGGTGACCAGATAGTGGGAAAAAAGCCCAAGAGAATTCTGAAGTATTGAATTATTTTTATTGGAAAAGAAAAACCTTGAACTGGCAATAATTTCTTGAAGTAATTACTAGATAATTGCCTACCAGATAGGCTAGACTTTGTCAACTAAAAATTAGAGAGAATTGGCAAACTGCACTCAGGATACATTGGTGAGCATCAGCCAAATGGCAAATGTAAGCCCATTTTACCATTCAAGCCTAAAAGACCCACTCCATTAGCTGTTGTAAAATTTAACTATTAAAAAAAAAAATATACACAATTGTGCTACAGTGCGGTTTTACATTTAAAACCGCACTGTAGCTCAGATGGTATAAATTTAATATATTTTATTCACTCCATATAAATTTATTCTTTTCTCTCTCTTTCTTTCTCCGTCTTCCATCACTTCTCTCTCCCTTGTTCTTGTTCTGCCGTCTCTACTCCTTAAACCAGAAACATCCTTTTCTTAAGCCCAAAACCCTGTGTGTTGGTGGTAACGGTAGAGGTAGGTGTGGCATAAAAGTTTTGTTGATGTGGCGGTAGTGGCGGCGTGGGTTGTGTGGTGGCGTGGGTCTGGGTCGGTGGTGTTAGGGGATGGTGGATTTTAGTCATGGGTGGGTTTCTATCGCGAGTGGGTTTCAGTCATGGGTTGGTTTTGGTTGTGGGTTGGTGGATTTTAGTATTTGGGTTTGCTGTCATGGGTAATGGGTTTGCTAATCAGCACAGTGGAATGGAGAGGTGGAGATCAACATAGTGGGTTTCAATAATGGTGAGATTGGCGGTGATGGGTTTCTAGATCGGCAATCTTGGCCGTGGTGGGTTTCCGGGTTTTAATATTGTTTTTTTTTTTTTTTCCTTGGTGATTATGTGGTGGTTGTTTCTTGTGGATGTGGTTGTTGGTGGTGGCTTTTGGAGGCTTCTTTGTGTTTTTTTTTTCTATGCTGTGGCTTCTTCTTGTGGTTGTGGTTGTAGTTGGTGGTGGGTTTGGTGGTCGGAGTTATGGGTTTGCTTAGATTGGTGACGGATTTGGTGGAGATCAACGTGGGTGGTGATGGTGTGGTGGTGGGTGGGTGGTTGAGAGAGAGAAACAGAGATTAGAGAGAGAAGTGAGAAATATTTTTATTTTATTTTATATTATTTTATGTGTAGTATAGTAAAATAAAAGTTGAAATGCTGAGTTAAAAAATAGGATAAGATGGTATAAACTATTGTGGATGCTGGAAAAAAATTCCCTTGAGCTGAAATGCAAGGAAAAACTGGTAAAACTGTATAGCAATAGATTTTCTTAACAAATATTCTTCAATGAACAGTTTTTCTTCTTGTCTTGCATTAAAGTACTGTCAGGCTTTTACATGAATTTTTTATAATATTTAAAAATCCTTGTGTGGGTTTCATTATTTTTAACAAATATTCTTCAATTAATAGTTTTTCTTCCTGTCATGCATTAAAGTACTCTTAGGTTTTACATGAAGTCTTTATAATATTTTTTTTTTTTTGCTAAATGAATTCTTTATAATATTTAAAAATCCCTATGTGAGTTTCATTATTTTTAATGTGTGTGTTATTAAAATTGAAATTTAAGGTTTAATTTGAAACTAAAATGGAACTTTTGGATTTATTATGCATTTACTCTAATTTTTATGGATAGCAAGGAAGAAGAATTCCTTCAACCTATCACGTCATAGTTAAGATTATATGTGTATTAAATTACATGATTCATTAAATCATGTAAACAAGTCACGTGACTATTTTAGCAAGCCATGTGATGGACCCAAAAGAAAAAAACAAAAAAAGTTATGTGAATAAAAGTATACGTGAATTACCAATGTGATTGGTGGCCTAGTGGAAGGGGTCTTGGGTCAACAAGACTTCACTATGAGGAGTTTCTTGGGTTTAAGTCATCCATCTCTCACTAATAACAACGTGTTAGTGCTCCTTATATTTCATCATAAAAGAAATCTTAACCCGGGAGGGGCTACTATGAGTTAACGCTTAGGTAAGGAAGTCACCCTGTACACTGAATAGCCGTCCTTGAAAACCCTCCCTACACATCTATGGACTATGGGAGTGAATAGAGAAACTTGGGCCAGCCATAGAGGCATAAAACATGTAGGCCTGAATAACAAGGATGGCTTTCTTGGGCCAAAACATAATATATTGAGTTTACCATGTCCTACCCGACTGGGCTAGCCTGCTTAGAAATTGCTGGAACAAAGTCGGGTCAGCTATAAACTCTTGAACAAAGCCAATAACTCATTGCTAAGCAAATAATTAGTATGGTGACATTACTTTCCTCACTTCCCAAGATTGACGTTACTCTGTCTGATCTTTTACCCTCAAAATGGGAAAAAACTCACTCTCACCACTTTTAACTTGTGTTTGGATTAGCTTTTGGCCGAAAATCTAATCCAAATCCCTCTTTCCAACTGTCTGAGCTTTCTGAATTACTATACTATTCTTACTTATCACCTAGGAAATTTCCACCACTGATTCAACTAGAAAAAATTGGACCAAATATTTCACGTCCTTGTCTAGTTGTCTCACAATAGACAAATTTTTTTAAAAGATAGGATTATTAATGAAAATAAAATAATAGTGGTAATCTTTTTTAAAAGGTCATTTACTTTACTGATTCTTTTTAAAATGTTATTATATTAGAAAAAGCACAGTTTTTGATAATTTTTCTTATATTATAGTAATATAAAAAATTGACACCTACTAAAGGAGCACATTGGGTATTAGAGTTAGTCTAAAAATGTATCTATTGTCATATTATTTAAAATTTTAAATGGTGTGATAGTCTCTAAATTATCAAGTTTAAGAAATAAATATTAACTATGAAATGTACTGACTTCATTTAAAGTGAAATGAATAGGATTCTATCGTACAGATAGATAGTAACATTATAAAATTTATCAAGGCTAGTGTTTATGGTTAGTGCTCAACTGGGTCACAGGTGTATCAAATCAATGGACTGATTGAAATGCCAAAACCCACAAATAGATGCTTATCCAATCGTAATGAAAATTGATCTAAAATGACATTGTAAAAGTAATGTGATTGTTTTCTTTAAATACTGTGTATATTTTGTTTAAATACTGTGTATAGTGTGTAAAAAATAATTTTTTAAGGGTTGGTTTAATAGTTTTTAAGATTTCATGACATCCATGAGGTTCTAGCTAGCATGATAGAGCCACTTTTAAGAAATTTTTCCCTATAATAACTTGGTGTTTGTGAAACTGAGAGACTACTTCAAGAGATTAGTTTAATGCTCACAAAGCTCTAGACCCCTCGTTTCTTAACCAGAGAGAGAGAGAGAGAGAGAGAGAGAGAGAGAGAGAGAGAGAGAGAGAGAGAGAGAGAGAGAGAGAGATCCTGCACAAAAATTACTAGTTTTGTAAGTGATTATATATATACACAATAAAATTATAAGTGCCACAAGACATAAAATAGAAATTTGTTTGATCAAATGCTTATGTTCACAATATATCCAATATCAATGATACTGGAAAAAAAAAACTTTTAAGGTAAACTCTCAAATACAGGATACTAAGCACTAATAAAGTTGTCTTTAAACTCTTTACGTACCAAAGAAAATCAAAGTTGCACTATCCTTCTAAACCTTTGTTTCTTTTTCCTCTCAATATGGGATTACTATTTTCAATAAAAATCATTATACCATACTATTGCTTTCTAATCAATGTGGGATTTTCAAAACCAACTAACTTGTGCATTTTAACACTTATCCTTTCATGAATTGAGCTCAACAAATTTCAACCATAGTAGTGCTTTACAATGTCCTCAACAAGTGGTACAATTAATGAGTACAAAGTAATTCATGAACTTCTTTGTTGGATTTGGCTTTTCAATCATATCACTTACATTTTTTTCAAAAATCTTTATCTCTTTCATCTATTATACTATCTTCCATTTGTGGTGTTATAACTAAAACACTTCTCTTTGCCTTGTGCTCCACCATAAACATTATGATATGATCCACCTTTAATTGTATCACCGATTGACTTACACAAATTAATTCCTAAAAGTTTTCTCTCCTTTTATCATAACCAAATGACCTTTTATTAACTTTCATAACTCCACCTTATACAAAATATATTCATAAGCCAGAGAACACAATTGAAATAAAGAAATCAAATTCTTTCCAAACTTCAAAAACATGTCTCAAATCTTCACAAACCCATCAAAAATTTTAATTTTTACCTTTCATAATCTTACAACTTTACAACATATGTTAGTTAATATTACAAACATTAGTCACAAGGCAACCAAATATTTGTTCCAAACACATGTGAAATTACCAGGAAAAATCCAAAACTCATGATTTTTAAAATCAAATCATACCTTTGGAAACCATTAGAATATCATATCATCATTCCTACTATATGCTACAATAATTGTGGTGTCATTAGAAATTTCATAGTCATTATTTTTCTTATACTTTTATAAATTAGCTGACTTCATACATTATTATGCATTCACACCTGCACTTGTATATTGCATATGTTGAGATATTTTACCATCAAAGCGCAAAAGACATGTTTTATCTGCACTGCTAAATGCAAAAAAAAAAAAAAATTACAATAGTGCTACAATATCGTCTTACATATAAGATGGTACTGTAGCAACTTGTAAAACTTAAACTCTATATTTTATTCATTTATCCTCTCTCTCCCTGAATCACTTCTCTCTCTCTCTCTCTCTCTCTCTCTCTCTCTCTCTCTCTTCTGGGTTATATATTTTATTGGGTAAATATGTTATTTTATGTATTGTATAGGAAAATAAAAGTTGAGATGTTGGGTGTGTTGTAAAATGGTATAGTATAAATGATAAAGTAACTTTTGAGATGATAAAATTAAATTTTTTGTAGAAACCAAATGCAAATGCTCTTTTAGTACACTTCACATTATTAATATTCTTCATTGGATGAGAATTCAATCTTGACTTCTCCTTATTAAAGTTTTTTCCTATGACATATTTTTACTATGATCATATTCATACTACACCACAAAATGTCCAATATTTCAAATTATATGTAGCTTCTTAAATTTATGTCTCTCTTAAAAAATCCACTGTTTTCACTTCGTAAATGCTCCAAAACAGCCATTTCAAGCTTTCAACCAATTCTTTACATCCATAATAAATCTACTATAAGTGACATAGATGAAAATTTTTCAACCTTGAAACCCACAAACTCAACACTCTCAACCCAAGACCCTAATATGTGGGTTAATTGTAATTATCCATCCTAAACTATAGTCTATAGGCATATATGGATTAACAGCGAATTAGTATGTTAATTGCAAAAGCAGCAAAACTATATAGTTTATGGAGCATATTAATTGCAAATACTCCTAACACCACCATTTTATTTATAGATAAATAATATCCAACCCTCTCCTAAGTAACATTGGGCAAAGCTCCTGAGACCCTTTTTCAAAGGGTTTTTTTTTTTTGTTAAGTAAAGAGAAGGAGATGAGTAGATAAATGCCTTATAAATATAAGTCCCAAGTTCCCAGCTTTATACTCATATGTTTCTGTTATGGTAAACATTCAAAATCTTTTAAAATCATAATTTTTTTGCAGTCAATATACAAATTAGAAAATTATATTTTAATGTAAAGACTCGTGCCTCATGTCAAAATTGCAATAATATGAGCATGTTATAAGCTATATAATACGTAAGTAATATTTTTCAAATAATAGGTATTTGAAGCCTGTTCAAATTTGCAATGATTGATTCCTATCAAAAAAATAAAAAGTGCAATGATCAACAAAGATCGGCAAAGCAGACCTGCTTGATTTCTTATTTTGATGGTAGCAAGATATACTACTTGATCAAATACTTTTGACAAAGACCCTTCAATTTTTTTTTTTTTTTCTTTCATATGAAAACTCACATATAGGTTCACGTGGTTTCCTTCAGCAACCATGTTCATGAAATGTACAAATGTGAACTACATGACAAACATTCTCAATCAGACCCATCTTTTTCTTATCTACCCAACAACCATCAATTTTTAATATTTTCCCTTCACTCTCTCGGCTATTCACTTACTTCCCAAGATACCATACTACCAAACACGTTGAATATGAGCCCCTTAATTCAGAGAAAACCATATTTGCAAGTAATTTGATACACATCATTAACCATACCAGAAAGTTAGGTTCATAACATTTAAAAGAGATAAGCAATATAATACTCACTGCCATTACATCTAAAGAATATTATTTGGTTTCCATGTAACATTACAATACAACATTATTCACAACTACATGACCTATATTGTGACACGAGCAATTTAGTAACGTTTACTTTTACTTAGATCTATTATTATATTACCTTTATTGTTCTTTAATCAATTGATAATTACAGCTATCAATTGATAATTATAGCAATAGCGGAAGATTTGAACCCAATTCTCCTCATAAACAAAAATATGAAATGCCCACTAAAATACAGAACTATTGGCCATTGATACTCTTTAGAAAAAATTATAAATTGTGGGTAGCTCAAGTGGTGAAGAGATATATAAGAGTAAATTGGGACTAAGTAGTTTGATAAAATTATTGTGAATTCTTAATATTTGTTTTGTTCAAGTATATTCACCAACTATCACTAAGTACGGCTAGGTGCATGATATATGATATATTACGGCTAGGTGATATATGATATATCCCTGTACCAAAAGTTTCGGCTAAATTATTGAACCTTTCGGCTCACCTTATATAAAAAGACACGTGGTATTTTAGCCAAGATTACGTATCGTTGCATGTGCATGGCCCATAAATTATATCTTTTCTTTCTTAAAAAGTGTAGGACCATATAATTTTTCACAATTTCTTATCATAATTGTGATATGATAAAGTATGATTGGTAAAGAAAAAATGATAGGTTAATTTGTAAATAATGGTTAATCATTTATAATTTGTCACGTCAGAATTGTGGTAAAAAAGTTTTAGAATGTTTGGTAGTTCTAGAATTTTTTTTTTTTTTTGGGCTATCACTTAGGGGTGGCAATTCGTGTTCGTGGGTCGAGTTTGTGTCGTGTCGAGTCATAAGTATTCGGCTATATGAGTTGACCCAAACCCATCCGATTTACTAGACGTGTCAAGAATTCTCAACCCAAACACGACCTGTTTATCAAACAAATCACCCTGACTCGACACGTTTTAATTAACAAGTTATGTAAAAATCAATACAAATGATCTGTTTTATAATCTATTTAATTAACAAATCATACTTAACTAATATAATCTTTGCCAAATCCCGTGTATATAAAATTAAAATACACTTGCAACTATAAATATAATAACAAACATATAAAAAAACCATAAATTAAGTAATAATATCAAAATAACTAATAACTTTATAAGCTAAACGGCTTAGATGAGTTCACATGCTGAACACGAACCCAACCTGTTTATTATACGGGCTAGCTGTGTCAACCCGAATATGACTTGAACCCGTTTAACCTCAACCCATGACCTGTTTATAAATGGGTTAGTCGTGTCGAGTTCGCGGGTCGTGTTAAATTTTGTCACCTCTACTATCACTTGTTTTTAGCAAACAATGGTATCTAGACTTGCTCGACAATTTATTTGGTGATAGTCTTCCGTTTTACGAAAAAATATTTTGTATTAAATGATATTACGGCATTGATCTATATCAAAATTCAATAACTACCCACTAACACATGTTTTTCAGTTGTTAGTGGGTGGTTATTTTTTACTGACATATCTTACACTTATTGAATTTTGATACTACTAACATAATATCATTTGATACCAAATATCTTCTCCCATTGTATGCACAAGAGATTATTATACAGATATCATGAACTTTTAAGCACTAAGAACCACTCAAACAAACTCTTCGAGTTTGGGCTATTACTTATAACTTCCCAACTTATACAACTTTATTATAAAATCAGAAAAATCAAATTGCAGTTGCATCCTGATTCAATTCACACACAAATGTGACAAATCTTCAACAACTACAGTTTGTCGAAAACTTTATTTTTAAATGAATTTTGTCGTGATCTTCTTTTTTATTTTACAGAATTTGTCAATGATAGCTTGGAGTCGGACCCATGATAAGGAGTTGTCACCTAAGATTCTTGAATATCATTGGTTGATGTTTATGTGTAGGCTCCATGGCCATGTATTTTTTGCTTTCAACTTTTTTTTTTATTGATCAATAACTCCAGCGGATCACCTAACTAAGATCACTAATTAATCTCTTAATCATCAAGATATATACTACAAGTAACCAATCCTAATTTAGCAAAAAAAAAAAAGTAACCAATCCTAAATTTTCCATTTTTACAGCTACCATACCCTCCAAGTCCAATTAATGGGGAGGAGAATATTCAAACTCACATAAGTAATATTACCTAGAGTCTGTTTGGCATCAGTTCAATTTTTATCTTTTACTTTTTATATACCGATTTTTAAAACCTCACTTTTTTCCCTTTTTTTTATTTTTTCAAAAAATTTCAAGATACAAGTATATTTTAACACACTTTTAACAAAAAAATTTCGGCAAAAATCTAGAGAAGATATTTCTAAACGGACACTTAACCAAACATTTTTGACCAATCCAATCCATGTGGTTGTCTCTTGCTCTTACCTTAAAAAAAAAATATACATTTTTAAACTTTAAAGTTTAGGGACGTAACAAATTAAACTTTTGGAAGAAAAGCTATTCATTTTTTGCATTTTGTGTCAAAAAAAAAAATTTTAACAAATAATCTAACATTTAGATTTTTTTGGAAATAAAATAGTTTTTTTTTTTTTTTGCACACATTTAACGTAAAGGTTATAAAAAATTATATCTTTTGATTAACACGATACAAATAAGCTACTGAAAATTGTGGAATATCCAAACGAACACTTAATCATGGCCTTAATTAAATTATAGAGTTTAAAATATAAGTATATCCAGGGGCAGAACTACCCTTGGACCAGGGGGGGCAAAGCCCCCCTAAATTTTTTCAAAAAAAATATTATTATATATATATATGTGTGTATTAATTTTAGAAAAACAAAAAGCAATTTGTTCTATAAAATTACATTTTATTCCGTTTAACTATATCATTGATTCTTTTAAGACTAATTCTATACCCACAAACTTTTTTATAACATTTTTACAAACCTTTTTGGCAGCAAATTCTTATTGGTTCCCATATGGGCACATCACTCACATCATTTTTTTACTTACTAATAATCACTTATTACATAAGTAATTTATAAAAAACTTCTAGCATTTTCCTCATTTTAGTGACCATAAAAAAAATTTATAAATCTAAAATTTAAAACAAAATATTCAAGCCCCCCAAAAATAAAAAGCTCAATAACAAAAATTACGAGTAAAACTAAAAACAAAATTAAGCCCAATTAACTAATTTTATCCAAAATAAATAACCTTGCCCTTTAAAAAAAATTCTAAACAAAAATAATTTTTTTCTTACTTACAAAAAAATAATAATAATAAATCTCAGCAGCTAAGTAGCAGAGTCAAAGATTGAAATCACTACACATAGTCAACAAAACCGCCCCCTAACCCAAAGTTTTGGCTCCATCCTTCAGAATATCACATATTTATAATATATTAAGGTTACGTTTCAATCCTATTTTTCATCCAAGATTCGATATGTTTTTTTCTTTGAATCATTAATCGATCAAAGCATTCGTCATCGTAAAAGTAGAACACGAAACGTGAATATCTTTCTAAAATATACAAATGAAAGTTAAGTTGGCCCCTGCATAGCACATCAAGTCGACTATTGAGTTTCTTATAAGGTTAAAGCTCCTTTAAAGTGGGCTTTAGATAACACTAGTTTAATTAGATGTTAACTTAAGTGACTTAAGACTGAATGCATGGATGTACGGACAAAATTAAGAAAAGCCAAATGCTGTACCTTCTCAGTTCTCCCATGGGATTTCATGGGACACACAAACTCTCTATAGTTTTGTCACATCCATGATCCTTTGTTTTAAGAATCCAGGTTGGCTGCTAATTACGTAATTAAAAAGGGTTTAACTTTAAATCATGATACTTGGACCAGCATTTAAATGCAATATTAAATCCTTAAAACAGATAATATAGTACTTGGAATCAAACCACTTTCAAATACGGATATGTTTTTTTTTTCTTGATGTATATAAGTGTCTATAGAATTTATTTAGGAAAAAAAATGTATATAATATTAATTTTGGAGATTGTTAAATCCATAATAAATGATTTCTTCATTATAATTGCTTTTGCTTTGTACATTGACATTTGTTGCTATGAATTCAACGTTAATAAGCACTTTTCTAAGTCTAATATGCTAGGAATTAAATTATATATTTTTTGTGTGCCTTTGATTTGGCTTATTTGCTAAAATGAATAAAAATATAATCATACCTTAAAAAAGCAAAACTATAAACAACTTTATACTATAATCAATGCTCTAAAATAATGTTGCACTCGTTAAGGAGGAATCAAATAAGTGCAATGCTCCAAAACAATATTGTACTCATTAAAGAAGAATCAAGCAGGTTCTACCATCCATCAAAAAAATAAAGTAGGTTCTACTGTATTGGGAAATAACATCTTCCAAAAAAATGGATCAATTGTAATAAAATACTCAATCTTAACCAATACACTACAATAATTGCTAACTAGACCCTAACACAATTATATTATACAATTCAATCTAGGTTTGCGAAGTACCTTGTAATTGAATTGGTATCTCTTGGCAATTTAGAGGTTCAAACTTCAAATCCTTCCACTCATGTTTTGTAATTTCAAATCCCACACCTAAATTTATATCTTACTTATGTGTTAACTCAGAATTAAATTTCAACATCTTCATTACGCACTAATTAGGGGTTTAATATATAACGGTAATACTAAAGACACACACAGCTTGTGTGTCACATGAGTCCATCACATGCAATTTAAGATGCTGAAGTCCAATCGATTGTATTACTCGGTAATCGTTATATAAACAAAGGTGTGAGAAAAGGCAGAGTCTTTTGGGTAAATATTGGTAAAAATGAAGTTTTTTGGGGTTATAGTCACTGTTCGAAGTTATTTGGAAAAATGAGGAGAGAGAGTGAATTTCGGCAACAGTGTTGCCGAAATTCGAAGAAAAGTATGAGAGAGAAAATTCAAACTGAGGAGAGAGAAATTTTGAGAATTTCGGCAACAGTGTTGCCGAAATTCCTTCTGCCCAAACCCTGCCCGCTTCACTGAGTGCCCATGAGCGTGAGTGCCAAAAGGAAAAAATAAAAAAGGTTTGTGGCAATCCCATTGCCGAAAATGGAGGGAAAAGAAAAAAAAAAAAAAAAAAAAAAAGGAGAGAATTACAGCAATGGGATTGCCGAAATAGGGGGGAAAGAAAAAGAAAAAAAAAAAAAAAAAGTGGCCATGTAGTGCCGAAATAGGAAAAAAAAAAAAAAGGAAAATTCGCAATGGGTTGCCGAAATAGGGGGAAAAAAAAAAGTGGCCATGTAGTGCCAAAATAGGAAAAAAAAAAAAGAAAAAAGAGGAAATGTGACAATGGGATTGCCGAAATAGGGGGAAAGAAAAAAAAACAAATGTGGCACTACATAGCCACCTTTTTTTTTTTTTTTTTTCTCCCCAATTTCGGCAACCCCATTGCCATTTTTCCTTTTTTTTTTTTTTTTTTTTTTTTGTGTCCCCCCCATTTCGGCAACCCCATTGCCAATTTTACTTATTTTTTTTTTTTTTTTTTTTTTTTTTTTCCCCCTATTTCGGCAACCCCATTGCCAATTTTTTTTTTTTCTTTTCTTTCCCCACTATTTCGGCAACCCCATTGCCAATTTTCCTATTTTTTTTTTTTTTTCTTTCCCCCCTATTTCGGCAACCCCATTGCCAATTTTTTTTTTTTTTTTTCCTTTCCCCCCTATTTCGGCAACCCATTGCCAATTTTCCTTTTTTTTTTTTCCCCTATTCGGCAACCCCATTGCCAATTTTCTTTTTTTTTTTTCCTATTTTGGCACTACATGGCCACTTTTTTTTTTCCCCCCTATTTCGGCAACCCATTGCGAATTTTCCTTTTTTTTTTTTCCTATTTCGGCACTACATGGCCACTTTTTTTTTTTCTTTTTCTTTTTCTTTCCCCCCTATTTCGGCAATCCCATTGCTGTAATTCTCTCTTTTTTTTCTTTTTTTTTTCTTTTCCCTCCATTTTCGGCAATGGGATTGCCACAAACCTTTTTTATTTTTTCCTTTTGGCACTCACGCGCATGGGCACTCAGTGAAGCGGGCAGGGTTTGGGCAGAAGGAATTTCGGCAACACTGTTGCCGAAATTCTCAAAATTTCTCTCTCCTCAATTTTGATTTTCTCTCTCATACTTTTCTTCGAATTTCGGCAACACTGTTGCCGAAATTCACTCACTCTCCTCATTTTCCCAAATAACTTCGAACAGTGACTATAACCCCAAAAAACTTCATTTTTACCAATATTTACCCAAAAGACTCAGAAAAGGCATGTTCCTAGCATTATTTTTGTTTCTCACCAACTTAACTCCGCGTACAACCCAACCCATTCCTTCTCGACAACCAGATAAGGCATGTGGCCGGAGTGTGGACACACGCACCTTACCCGTGGGTGGGCATTGACATCGGTGTGGAGTCCCACGAGCTTCACTGCTTTTAAGTGTGTGTGCGTGATTATTGGTACAGTTTTAATATGAGTACAGAGAGGAAAAATAAAAGAAGGTCATCGGAAATAGTAAAAAGAAGAGAGAGAGAGAGAGAGATATCAAAGTGACCGTATACGGAAGAGGACCATACGGCATGTCCGACTCACTCACGGATACCCCTACTTCAACAACGTGGAACCCACGTGTTTTTTTTTTTTCTTAAACACTACGGTTACCAATAAATAATAACAACAATGTCAATACCCAACAACCTCGCTAGCTCTTCTCTCTCTTCTTCACTTCTGTTTTTAGTTTGTAACGCTTCAAATGTACATGGCTGCTTTTTAAGTTTTTAACTTTACTTCCCCCAACTTTTTCTCTTTTGGACTCAACTACCCGTCTAACTAAGAGCCCATGCTTACCTAGTACACACTCACCTTTCAAAGTTTATAGACTTGTAACAAAGTGGTAGGGCCATATAATCGGTAGTGGTCAAAAAGTGTTCACGGTTCGTAGCGGTATAAGTCTATAAACTGTGAAATTAAACGTGCAAGTAGTTGTATCCTTAGATTTATTCTATTATGAAAACTTTGTGTGGTTTCACATATTTTATGAGGTTATATATTGTAAATTCCTTTTGATGATATACTTGGTAGCTATAATTGGAGAGAAATGATTTACAACTTGAATTTGGTTGTTGATGAAAATATTAAGAGGTTCGGTTGAGCTACTATGTTCTTGACACACGAAAATAGTGTATGTTGTACTTGTCATACTAAAATGGTCAAATACAATTTTTGGCAGAAATATTTGGCGGTCTGTCACTGTTTGTGAAATAATTAGGGATTTATCATTTTTTTGAAATTTGAGTTTGTGAAACTCAAATTTGCTGTGTAACTTGAGTTTCATGAAAAAAAAAAAAAAAAAACCACCAAGTTTGCCGTATAACTTAAGTTCTTGGAACTCGAATTCCATAAAAAATAGCATGACACACTTGAAGGTTATTTTTCATAAAACTCAAATTACACGACAAACTCGAGTTTTATAAACTTAAATCCCAAAAAAGTGGTAGATCTATGTATATTTCCAAAACAACATCAAATTACCAAATATTTTGGCCAGGGTATTTAGTCATTTTGGAGGTACTTGTCATACGCTAACAATGGTGTCCAATCACAATTTATCACTTATAGAAGTTGTGAAATTTATTGTCTTTTTGTTTTTTTCTTTTTTTTTTTGCCGAATAAAATTTAGTCTTTTTTTTTTTTGTTCCAAAATTTATTTTTTATTGTCTTTTTAAGACTTCAGTATGTGGGCTCTGTAATTCTAGCTAGATGGCAGCTTTCATAGTGTGGATAAAGTATGGTTGTTGGAAGTGAAAGCTAACTAGTAACTGGTGATATAATTAACCGTGCGTGTTATGCACAGTATTGAGAATATGAGCTACAGCATTAATATCATAATATTGTAATGTACGGTGAAGTATCTCTGAAGGGAAGTGTGAAATCCAAAGTGATTGTACCCCCAAATAGCAACTGTCTTTTAAAAGTTTTTTTTTGAGAAAGTTGAAAAGTTATTTTACAGTCTTAAAAGATGTAGTATAGGTGATTGATCAATAGTTTTGCAGTAAATTTTTATTTGGAGCGACTAATTCGTGAATTAATTGTACAACTAATTCATGAACTCAACCGAATAACTTATGACTGTTGTTATAAAAGAAATATTAATGAATATTCTTAGAGTATTGGTTAATAATTCATTTAAAAAAAGATTTTATGAGAAAAAAAAAGTAATTAATATTGTAACAGTTTTTTCATTTCCAAAATGATGTCAAAACTTTCCTAAAATTGATTGTTAACTAATGTCCTAAGGGCACTCATTAGCATGACCATTTTTCTAAAAAGAATTTACCATTGTAATAAGACCCTAACTCTAAAAGTATAATAAAACCTAACTACATTTAATTCGAACCTAATTCTCATCAATATCAAAGCATCAACCGTATTGTTGTTATGACTTATTATCTAAAAAAAGGACATTGTTCATAGTGGCTTCTTTCACAGCTTGCATCCCAATATTTAGTTTATTAAGCCTCTCCTTATAACACCACTTTATTTGGGAGAGTAAGAATAATGGTGAAACGAAAAAATTCATAATTTTGTAACTATTTAAGTTTTTGAAAAGTGGGTTCTAGTTAACTTAATTAGTAAAGTCTCTGATTATTGAATAAAAAATTTGAAATTCAATCTCTACTACACCAAAAATTGATTAGTATAAATAGTTATCACTAAGAGTAGATGTTATAGGTTGAAACTCTCTGATTGTATCAACTCATGCAAAAAAAAAAAAATTGTCTATTTTAGCACATGAATTATATTTCATTTATTTTACGCAACAAATTTTCAAAAACATCAACATTAAATTATTTATTTTACACTATATTTTATTAAAATATTATCTCTTTACCAAATTTTTATTACTCTTTCAAATCATCTCCCTCTTTTTGTGTATTTGAGTAAAGAAGTATAAAAAAATAGAATTCCATGTGAATAGTAATCATCTGTAGTAATAATCTAAATTTACACTCAATACTATTATATATATATATATATATATATATATATATATATAATTTTTTATTATTATTATTAGGAATATTAAAAAAATTAAAAAGGGGCAAAAGGGGAATTGGGGAAAGAAAAAGGTGGCGGTCATTATCGATGAAGACCCGGTTTGTCTCCTTAGAAGTGGTTCTTCGCACGTTATGAATGTATAGAGCTTGTGATTTTTTTTGTTAGTGTTTATAGAGAGAGTCTGTGTCTGTCTAATAAGAACGAAGAGAGAGAGCAAAACCGCCAGCTCTTTGGCATTTGCTGCTTTCACTGCTTACCAGAAAACACCTTCTACAACATCCCAACCAACTCTCTTTCTCTCTTTTGTTTTCATTAATCTTAGCTTTAAGTCCTCACAAGCTTTTAACCTCTGTGTCTATGTCTGACTGTGATTATTATGTCATTTATAGCTTTGGCTTGTGAAGATCAGAAACTATGTTTTTTCCAGCTTTGTTTATCCAATCTGTTTCTTTCTTAGTCTGCTTTAGATTCCAGATTTGAACAAAGTGTCACACTTTCCTTTAGAAACAATTTATTTGCACTAAGAAAATGAAAATTAAGTACTCCATACGTATTTTACTCCAAGTTTCTTTGCTTTAATTTACAAAAAAGTGAGCTTTTTTTTTTTTTTGTTTGCTTTGATCTTCGTGCGCTTTTAATGTTAGAAAATTTCGAGTTCTGGGTTTCATAGAGGATGTGCTAGCTTGAATTCACTTTGTCAGTAGGAAATTTCGGAATGTAGTGGGAGTGGGAAGTGAACTGTTTAGAGTCATCAAGTTCAAATTTTTCCCATCTGGGTCTCTTTCAAATCAAGTGTTTAGAAGAGATTTGCTTGTTTTTGGAATCTACATTGGGTTCAAGAGGCTAAAGGGTGTGCAGATTTGATGATTTTGATGAGTTTTCGCTCAGACCCATGAAGAATTTCTACTGGTTTAAGCAGATTGCAAACAACGGGAAATCCGAGAGGAGGCTCTCTCTTGGAGAGTACAAGCGAGCAGTGTCATGGTCCAAGTACTTGGTGTCTTCAGGGGCAGAGATAAAGGGAGAGGGAGAGGAGGAGTGGAGCGCAGATATGTCACAGTTATTCATTGGGAACAAATTTGCATCAGGAAGGCATAGTAGGATCTATAGAGGGATATATAAGCAAAGGGATGTGGCTATTAAGCTAATAAGCCAGCCTGAGGAAGATGAGAACTTGGCTTCTATGCTTGAGAATCAGTTTATTTCAGAAGTTGCTTTGCTTTTTCGGTTGAGGCATCCGAATATCATTACCGTAAGTTTTTTTCTTCTTCTTTTTTGAACGAATTATTTTCTTACTTGCCTGTATTCTAAGTTCTATGGAATAATTCAGGTTGTGGTCCTGCACCAATGTAATATGTGATATGAACTTTTTACATTGTTGCTATTCTGTTTGGCTTTTGAATGGAATATTATGGTATGAACCCGAGATTTAGTGCAATTGTATCTGCTTTGTAGTCTTATTTTCATGGTCCCATTGATGATGTTACCTTGTAAAACTTTAAATAAAAAAAGAATAAAAAAAAAAAAAAAATTCAGCAACACTGATATGCATTTCTTGCTGGATTTCATATCCCAACTTTTCTTATATGGTGTCAAGAATGAGGTTTTTGTGCGAGGAAAAGGAAAACTTTAATCCTATACCCACTTGCTTATTATTGTTCCTTTCCTTATACGCTCTATCATTTATATTTTGACTGTTGTTTTCTTAGCAGCAGGATGTTGAGCTAAAATCACTATTTACTTAAATCACTTCAAATTTATGCCAGTAAGGAAGGAGATTTAACCCGAGCTCATAACGGCAAGTTTCAGCATCCTTTACTTTTTTCTGAGTCAGTAACTAAGAGGAAGGCAAACAAGGTGGAACCTTTGCAGCAATCAAGAATCCTTAATTAAGTAAACTATGTGTGCAGTGAAATGTTTCAATACTGCAGTCTGGATAGGGATTTAAATACTAATTCCTTGTGAGAGAGTTATTCATTATCTAATGAAATACTATAGTAGATCGGGCACATCTTATTGGATTTGGGTGCGGTTCATTTAGGTGGTGAAGCTATTTGCTTCACCCAAATGGTATAATCAACCAATACACTTTACATTATTGGATTCTGTTGTTGCAGACAAGCAACTAGTTGGTCATGAATTTTTAAACAGCTGAATCTTGGTAGGATTTTATCACTCTTTCTGACCATTTATGTCTTTTCTGCTTTCTTAATGCAGTTTTTTGCAGCTTGTAAGAAAGCTCCTGTGTTCTGTATCATCACTGAGTATTTGGCTGGGGGTTCATTAAGGAAGTACCTCCATCATCAGGAACCACATTCTGTTCCACTCAACCTAGTTCTGAAATTCGCCCTTGACATTGCACGTGGGATGCAATATCTTCATTCTCAAGGGATACTTCACAGGGATCTGAAATCAGAAAATCTATTGCTAGGGGAAGATATGTGTGTGAAGGTAGCAGATTTTGGTATTTCATGCTTAGAGTCTCAGTGTGGTAGTACAAAGGGTTTCACAGGCACATACCGCTGGATGGCTCCTGAAATGATCAAAGAAAAACACCATACAAAGAAAGTTGATGTTTACAGTTTTGGCATTGTTCTGTGGGAGCTTTTAACTGCATTGATACCATTTGACAACATGACTCCAGAACAGGCTGCGTTTGCAGTCTCCCAGAAGGTATGTACATGGTGAATTCATTTCTTTACTATCATATATATACCAGTGAGGCCTGAGATAAATGAAAGGAATTCAAACATCCATATCCGTGATTGGAACCTAGGTTGTGAAAATTTCATGAAACTACATGTGAAGGCTGTATTTCACATATGCATCAAAAGATTATTCAAAAGAAAAAAAAGAAGAAGAAAGAACAGGAATAATGATACCGTTGATTATATCACCCAGCCTGTGCTGCAGATCAAGATTAAATCACATACAGAGAAATTATATATGTTTTTCACTGAAATCATTATCCACTTGTCATTTTGGAAAATTTGGTAGAAATACATTGTATTTTTCCAAAATCATCTGCTATTCGAAAGGCTAGTAAGTCTTTCATGAATAGATAGACTTGGTATATTCTTGGGACCCCACATTGTCAACAGTTGACAATATTGTTCTAGTTGATAAAATAAATGAGGGAACTCCATGTTAGAAATGATTTTTATGATGAAGAGGATTAAAATTGTATGGAATGTAACATTTTGTAAGTATGAGTGAGTGAAATAGGGGCACAATGAAAGTGTTTGAGAGGGAAGACTGATCATATATTTTCTTATTATCTTTGATTGGTTGTTTTTGGAATGATGGAAGAGGACAACATAATTTGAGCAAGATACTGGTTTGGAGATGTGTTTATGGCCAGTTGTGTGATCAATTACACCTATGAAAATAAGTCAGAAGTTGATGTCAGGTACTAGAAACAAAGAGTTATTGAGAGTTCTAGTTTCTTCAATAGCTCCTCTCTCTCTCTCGCTCCCTCTGTGTGTGTGTGTGTGTGTGTGGTAAGCATGCATTTCATTCATTCTGAAATGGATCGTGTGTCTTTGTATTTTCCATTCAACATTTATTTCATTAGAATCGCTCTACTATAAAAAAAAAATGTTATTACTTGTGTCATTCTTCTTTATTTACTTTTCATTTAACCATTCTTAGAGTGGTTTTGGCTCATTGGCTGGTAATTGATAATATGAAATTTGATTGTATTCATATTGAAGTTGCTTACATATATAGAGTTGGGATGCTGAGTTGAAAAGAAGATAATATCACAAGATAGCGCTACTAACTAAAGCAGCCAATCTCCTATGCACTGTTGAGTTTTTATACACTTACACAAAAGCATGAAAGCAAAGAATGGGAGACTTTGCTGCCAGATTTTCGAGTTTCCTCAATGCATTGGCAAGAGGGAACCACTCTTAACTAACCTCATCACTCGCACATGAATATTCTAATAGATTATACAAACTTAAGACACTTAGTTAAGAAGGTGTGCTACACGTTAATTAAGTAGGATAGCTCAATTATGACATATTTCTGCTATGCTTGCTATATGCTCACATACTTTTAGTTATCTAGTTTCATTTTAGTTATTGCAATTCTTGTTATTACAATCCAAATATTAAATGAAGAAATTAATATTCGTGAAGTTTTATATAAACAAACAGGATTTAAAACAATTATAGAAATCTGATTGGATTATTATGATTGATTACAGCCTTCATAGATTTTGTCTTCACGATGCATCCACAAACAATATCTTTCTCACATGCATGATGGGTTGTCATATGCTTGCCCTTGAGTTTTGTCCAGTCATGTGGGACTGTCTGTTGGAGCCATTCTTATCCATGCCGGACATGACATCTCCAAGTTGTATTAGAATAATATAATATGATAAAATGTTATCCACATTCTAGAAGCATAAGTATGATCCTTGTACTTTTAACTGTGAAGGTCTGAAGGCAACTCCTTTCTTCTAATTATAAATTCAATGGATACCTCTCTCTGTCACACATACACATGCACACACACATATCTGGCAGATGGCATAGATTATTGAATTTAATGTTTATCTGATAATAACTTGCAATTGGAGAAATTATAAGCATGTCCTTATCATCTTCCTAAATCAAAACAAAGACATGGTAACATCTTACACATCTGTTTTAGCTTTGCTAGTTCCCTCTTGCACTGATTACAACTTTACAAGTGTCTATGGAGCAAAGGCAGATTATGACTCCAACAAGCCATAAAAGGTAGAAAAATCCACATTTGGCAGTCATAAAAACTGGTTATATGGTTAGAAATACTATTTATCAGAAAGCTTCAGAGTTTTATAGATCAGCGAGTGCTCCTTGTTCTGAAGTCTGGACCACTTGCCTTGTGGTCCAAGGGCATCTCTGCTAGAAAATATTATAGGTTTCATTTTAATGAGGATGTTTTCCTTTTGCTGGCCGTACTCTCCTGAGTAATTTTTTGGGGTCATGTACTCTGTGTTTGCCTGGAGGAAATTACCAACTACATGAAAGTACTATTATTATCTTAAAACCTTTGCCTCTTTTCTGGCTTTGCATTTAAAAAGTTTGTAGTTGAGCTTCAGATTTAGCATATCATGGAAGTTGAACACTTTTTTTAGTTGATCATAACTGTATTGATGCGTTAGTTCTTTTTTTTTTTTTGTCCTTGAGTCTCTGTGGTTTCATTTTATGTCCTGAAGTTTCGGGGAAGTATTTATGCATTGGATAGTTTGAAACTTGAATTCCATTCATCAAGAAGAGGTATCTTTCAAGTATGCAAACTTCTTTAGTTTCTTATGTATTGAATCTACTTGGTGTTTGGCAGAATGCAAGGCCGCCATTGCCACCTGCATGTCCTATGGCACTTAGTCATCTCATCAACAGATGCTGGTCAAGCAATCCAGATAAACGGCCGCATTTTGATGAGATAGTTTCATTGTTGGAGGGTTACGCTGAGTCAATTGAGCGGGATCCAGAATTTTTCTCATACTTCAAACCTCCCTCTGATCATGCTTTTTTGCTATGCTTCCCAAAATGTATTGCTCGCCATAGATCTGCTTCTATAAAAGCTTAGATCCTCCTCTATAACTACCTATTATGCAAGAATGTACCATATATTTGTCTAGGCTTGTAACGTTCAATTTTTATTATGAACATTTTAAAGCCTTTTTTTTTTTAGTGTTCAATATTTTGGAACTTAATGCAGTTCCTTTCAATGGTATTATAGTACTTCTATCTATACTTTCCTTCTCACTTGTCTCCAAAGATCATCTTAATATGTAAAAAAGAATTGGGACCCATTCTCTCCCAGCACTACAAATACTCTGCGCATCCACTAGAAAGACTTAACGTGGCTACTTGAGCTTGGGACAATATTGGCCGGTGCATAAGAAAACGCTGATCTTTCTTGTATTGTAGAAGTGGGGACAATGGAGAAGGTTTATTATAGGCCTCATTTCCAACGGGATGAATAAGAAGGTAATGCATCATTCCAAAGTTAAACATAATGTAACTGTTGGGGTAGCGTAATGTAACTGTTGGGGGGAGCGAAACACCTTGGGGAGACTCTGATCAGGTAGTTAATATAATATATAGTGATGCACCTAACTCAAAAAGCCTAAGTCTAATGTGTATAAGTTCAACTATATATTATATTAAGCACTCAATGTGGGACTTCTATTTAACCAACCACACTACTCACACGTAAATATTCCTACAGTAATGATTTTGGTTTGTTATTTGTTGACAATTGTTCATAGTGAATTGAATATAAACAATTGTTCATAGTGAATTGAATATAAACAATTGTTAACAAATCTAAAACAAGAGTAGAAAATGTGGTAACAATGTTGTGGTCAATGGTTAGTATTTTAAAAATCATAGTGGAATCTCACTTAAGAATTACATTCCTCTAGTCCAAATTCGAGACCATGGAGAGTACATGTAGAACTACCCATAATTCAGTTGATGGTGCAATCTAGGTGTAGAGAAAAGCCAATATTATCTATTGCAACACTATTATTCGTGTTGAGTAAGATAAAGAGTGGGATTAGGAGTAACCATTGGAAGATTTATTCATTGACTATATTTGCTATTTGAAAAATAGTTTAATTTATTGTTTGGAGTTTTTGGTTGAAGATGAGGGTTTTTTACATGCTGCATTAATAGTTTGACTCAAAAACATGACTCAGCTTTTTTCTGAAATCTACACACCCTCAAACACAGCCTTTTTAATTCACCATATGAAACTTATTTTATTGTACGTAGAGATGGATTAGGCTTCCTTAAAGTTCCGTGTAAAGTTTTTCTAGTTTGCTTTATATAAATTAATTAAAAGTACACAAGCAACAAGGCGACAGTTTGGCCGAGTGGTCTAAGGCGCCAGATTTAGGCTCTGGTCCGAAAGGGCGTGGGTTCAAATCCCACAGCTGTCAAAATTTTTGTTTTCTTTTTTCTTCTACGCTATCAGTATGGGCCTTATACACTGTTATTGGAGCCCATTGATTTTTTGTTCTTTTGGGCACATGGTTTTATTATTGGAGCCCATTGATTTTTTGTGTTTTTTTGGACACATGGTTTTTCATATATTTTATAAAGCCTTGTTATTCTGAAACTTTGAACCCAACCCATGTTTTTTGTATTTATTTTTTATTGGGGTCATTTATCTCCTTCCGTATTTTTTTAGTTATAGATTTTAAGATAAAGTGGTTGATTCATATATATATATATATATATATATATATATATATATATATATATTAAAATTAAAAGATATTTTTACACTCTAAATTATTGGGTTATTTTACTTTAAAGTATAGTTGTTATTGTTGAAATTTGATGTTAAATTTGACACTTTTAAGAGAATTCAAATAAAGAATGGTAAAAATTATAACTTTTAGCAACTCAAAACACTATTTTATCTATTTTAACACTTCACTTTATAACATACCCAATATCAAAGGTTTTATATTTTTTACTACTTCATTAAAATATATATATATATATATTTTTTTTTTTTTTAATTCTCAATCTCATCTCTTCCTCTCTCTTTCACTGTATATCTCTCTTTTCCCAAACAAAAATAGCCAACCCACGGCCGCCACCCACACCCACTACCATCAGCCACTACCGCCACACTCACTGTTATACCCACCACCACCCACAACCTCAACCTCAACATTTTAAAGTTAAGGGGAATAACCTTGCAGTTTAGACCAGAAAATATAATTTATCTTAGATATTATGTGAATTTACCTTTTGTATATTATTGGTTTCATGTCATGTGGTTGATATTATGTGAATTTACCTTTTAACAATCTCCATTTTAGTAAACTGTTTGTCAATTGAATCTTGCTCTTTTCGTAGGGCAATTTAATTATAGTTTAACCTATTATACACTTTAGAAAAGATCAAGTTAACCCATGATTTTAACTATTTAATTTAACAATTGTGAAGTCATCATGAATATTACAACATTGGTCTCAATGTAGTCCAACCAGACAACAATGTTAACAAACTAAAATTGCATAAAATCCCCAGCACAAGCTGCTTTGCACCAATGGGACTTTTATTTATTTATTTTTTTAAATGAGTTGCTAGATGTTCCTTTTCTTCGTTGTACCACACTATTGCATTATATGGTCATAAACAACTAAGGTTGGTGACCAAAATTATAACACAAGGAAAAGATTCGCCTACAACTAGTCCTAATAGTTGCATAGTTGCTGAAATAAATAAATAAAAGGAGTAGTGCTTACAACTTAGCCCAAAATAATAATTAAGAATAATAAGAATAGTGCTTACCTATAGGGTATGAGTGTCTTTGCCTCTTGAAGAAGGAATTGTACGTGGGGGTGTTACTTTATTCATTCTTGAGCCTAGAGCTACCAAAGGGAGGGTCCTCGTTAATTTAATTATAGATTATAGAATTATCATTTTCTAAGTACTAATATCATCGGACACCACAACCTTGATCATTGCAATGCAAACTCACTTACTCCAATAATCATTCAAAAAAGTCTTGAAATAGCTAAATGTCTTTAGTACATTTGTTAATGAACTATTTTATAAAGAGGAGTGCTACGTTTACAATATATTTATAATATTTTCACAACAATTTATATGTGGTAAGTTGTTAATACAACAAAAAAAAGTTAGGCATCTTTACTTTAATTCCATCTTCTTAAAGTCTAGCTAAGACATTCCCTTAGAGTATTTGTTAATGAACCGTTTTATAAAAGTTTTTTGATACCGCTCTCATGAAAAATATAAAAATTTGTTAAAATAATTAGTTTTTTTTTTCCACAAAAAGTTTATAAAAATATTCCTTAAACAAGTACTATTACGGCATATGTTAACTTTTTCCATTAATTAAATTAGTTTTAACTGTTAAGAGCTATGTAGCTTAATTGATTCACACATTTTTATATTTCCAAGAAAAATATTTATTAAAGTTCAAATTCCTCCTCTCCAACTATAGAATCATTAAAAAAAAGAATTGATATATCTTAAATTCCATAAACCACCATTCTTTCACTCAGTGCAATTTAGTTAAAATTATTTTTGAAATCCGAACTTGTTGGATCACTTTAACCATGTTAAAAAGATTTTTTTTTTTTTTTTTGAAAAAAAAAGTTCAAAAGTTATTGATGGTTGTATGTGCGCTTTTTTTTTTTTGTGGTGATGAAGGTACTAGTACAAATTGTACAATAAAGTTTCCTTTGTTCATATATCAAAAAAGGGTTTCCTTTATTCAGCAAAAAAAAAAAGAAGTTTCCTTTTTCGTTGTTTCCCTCTTTTTTTTTTTAAATTTTCGTGCGATTTAACTTTTACGGACCATCGTACTATCGTAGTTGGTGAAGTCTGAACCAATTAATTTTTATCCATTGGCAGAGACTAGGGAAGGTAAGAGTCACGGAATTTTCAATAAATAGATTGATGTATAGGTGGATAAGGGAATGCAATATAATTATTGCTTCATGTGCCTTTGCTGTGTCTATTAAATGCAAAGGAACAAACACTTTTTATGATGCTGATCTAATGTTTTGGAAGATAAGTGAATAGTTAGTAACGTTGTTAATAAAAATGCGTGTAATATTGTTTAAAAATTGAAAATTGTTATTCAAATTCATATACCAAATAACCCCTAAGTTTAGAAAATTATTTCTGTAAGAGTATTAGTATTGGTTGTAACAAATTGCTAAAATGTTAAATTTAACAATCAAATATAATAAAAGTAGACTGTATATCTGTATCAGTGGAGGAAAGGCTAAATTTTTTGGCTGTTAAGTTACATCTATACGTGTGCATTGTAGCTCAGATGTTAAACAAAAATAATAATATTTTATTAACTCCTCCACCATATCTCAAATTATCAAATGATAATTTTTTTTTCTTCCTTTCTTTTCTCATTTTCCCGTTGCACCTCCTCCCTATTCTCATCACTCTTCACTTCTCTCACCCTCTCTCCTTAGATATTTTTCTCTCTTCCTCCATCTCACCAATCCATATCACCTGCCCAACCGATCGACCCATCTCTCCTGCCTAGCTCTTCCCCACCTCTTCATCCACTCGCCGCTGACCCATCTTTGCCTTTATTTCTGATCCATCTCACCCTCTCTTCTCTCTTTGGATTTGAGTTTTGTTTGGTTTTAAATTAGGGATTCATTGTGGTGGTGGCAGTTGTGGTTGTTGTTTATTACTTTATTGTAGTGGATGTATTATTTTATTGTAGTAGATGTATTATTTTATTGTAATAGATGTATTATTTTATTGTGTTGAATGCTAAAATAAAACCACTGATATTGAATGTTTTGTAAAGTAAGGTGGTAAATGTAAGTGCACAATTGCACCTGGTCCCAAGAACAGTTATGGGCTCAGGCCCAATGAGCCTTAAACAATATGAATTTGTAGAGTGTGGGCTTGAAACCCAAGTTAGAAGCGTGTGAGGATTAAATGACAAACTAAAGATTGCAAATACTTGGAAACAACAAGGAATATAGTAAATCAGCTTCCTCGGACATAAGCCGAAAGTTGTTCTTATATTATCTCTCTCTTTGTTTCTTTTCTTTTTAGGTTACAAAAAGTCCGTCCCCTTTTTGTGTTCTAGGTTGCCCCTTAAATACTCCTCTCTTTGATACTTTGTACACGTGTTGTCCCATCTCCCCCTTAACCTAGATATTTCTTTCTCGGTGCCTTGAATAGTAACCGAAGTTTCCCTTCCACTGTTCAGGTGTCACTTACCCATTAATGCGGCCAGGGTAGTAGGTGCAGGGTCTTTAATGCGGATGTGGCAGCCTTTATCCTTGACATTTCTCCAACACCGGTGCTTCTGGGGCATTCTAGGGTTCACCCCTTTTAACCATTGGCCTTAACCGTGTCATCTCCTAATCTTTACTATGAAATCCCGAGTTCTTCGGTGTCCATCCGAGGGTAAGTTCACCATCGGCTGGATCCTCGGATCCTCAGCGTATGGGCCGACCCATAGTACTAACAAATTCTAAACCCAGGAGCAGGTCGGCCTTCTTTAACACGGCCCAACAGGCCCACATTCCCATCAGGATCTTTTTACCCCCCCACAATAGCCCCTCAAAACTCTAATTTTCAACGTCCGAGGAGAAAAATAGGGTTTTGATCCGACGAGAACCTACTCCACACATTTGTGAGTTACGACACGTGTGAAAATCGTTTCGCGTCCCAGAAGATGCCACTTGGCGGTTTTATTTTCAAAAACGCGCGCATTTATTACTGTAAGTTACATTTTGTCTTCCACGTTCAACGGTGAGATGGGCATCCAACGGTCTTCGTTACTCCACAAAATTTTAGGCGAGACAAATATAATTTCGAGGCCGCCTTTTCGCACGTCGTGACGCTTCGGGAACCTGCGCCTTCATTTAATTCCTCAGGGGCTAATCCCATCAAAACATCAGCCATCATACCTTACTTGCAGAAAACCGTGGAAATTTGCACACCTTCGACCTTGTAAGTTCTTGCTCCTTCTATTCTTAACCTTTTCTCCTCGGTATTTGTCCTCGGCTATCACTACAAACATTCTCCCTCTTAGAGTTTAGTCTCTCGTTTCTCTGTAATGGGAAGATTCAAGTGTCTAGTTGATACCGCCGCTGGGATGGAAGGCTTTAGGGCCAAGTACCGTATTCCCAGCGACGTAGGGTTAAAATATTGCCCGGCGTGCCGTGGCCGGTTCTAGGAAAGAGGGAGAGGTTATCATCCCAATGATAGCCTTTATAGAAGGTGGGATGACCCTCCCAATGAGACCCGTAACTAGGGAGTACCTTCGCAACCACCGGTTGTGTCCCGATCGCGTCTCCCAAACGTTTTTAGAGCTTTGGGTAGTGTAGATGCTCTAAACCAGCAGATGGGTTTAAACCTCACCTGGCACGACGTCGTCTTTCTATACGAGTCCCATAAACTTTCTAAGGTAGGTTATTACATTAAGTCTCGGTCCAGTACCGTTAGACTGATCTCCTGTCTGCCCAAATCCAACAAAGGCATGAAGGACGACTACTTGATCGTGTCTGGGAACTGGCACGACGGCCTCCACTGCCCAGTTGTGTGGGGAGATCCAGGTGCGACACCTTAGGATTAACCTCCCCACCTCGCAACTTCCTTGACACTCACAAACATGCACACTAATATGTGTTTATATTTGTTTAACTTTGTCACTCGTTATGTGAATCTGACCATGTTGTTCACTTCTTTCTTTACAGATAAGCAGCACGTGCGTCCACGTTTGAGCCACTGCAGCGTTGCCGATCTAAACCGAGTGCTTCGCTCCGAGGTGTTTGTCAGTGAGGACCTACAACTTAGAGCCGCCCATCTGATTTTAGGATACGATCCCATATCCTCGGACTTCCAAGAAATAGAAAACGCCATAATCGCGGGTGACCGGAGGCGAAGAAAAATAAACGTAGCCCGGCCCAACTTTTTGGACGACCACGATCTCCCTGACGCCCCTAACACCGTTTTATACAACCAGGCCATAGCGGCAATTCCCCTCGCCGTGCATTCCCAGGCAACTAATGTTCCAGAAGAACGGGTGTCTTCTTCACATACACTAGACGACGAGATAGACAAATTCCATCTCGAAGACACCGAGAGACCTTGCGGGAATCAGTTTGTTGTACTTTCCGACGAGGAGGAAGAAGCCGCCAAGGCCTCTGGAATTGCAGGGTTTGTGGTTGCCCTACCCGAGGACGAATCTGAGGAAGATATGGGCAGGATGCAGGGTCTCCTTACCAATAGAGCTGCGAAGGTTGTGGAGAAGAAGACGGGGACGTCCTAAGTTCCCCCGTCTTTACCACCTCCCCCTCTTCCAGCTGAGCCAAAACCTACAGCCGAGGATCCCAAGAAGAAGAGAAAGGGGGATACTGAGGGGACGATCAGTAAAGACCCCAAGAAACTAAGGCAACAACTCCCACCGGTTCAGCAGAAGAAGCTGGACAAAGGCAAGGGTCGGGCCCGCTCAGTTGAAAGCGGGGAAATTGGGGACGAGGCTGAAGTGCGCTGAGCACCGACCACCTGGTCCCCCGAATTAAGACTGGACGGCGCCCCCATCTCCTGCCAATCCAGTATAAGGGCGGTTCAACAAGGTCATGCCCACCACTTGGCCGAAGCGTTGGAGCGCCCTCTCCTGTTGCCCAAGGACATGGAGACCTTGGAAAAAATGAACCAGCCGTAACTATTCCTCTCTTTAAAAAGGGATTTAGCGCTGGTAAGTTTACCCCTTTTTAGGAAGATTCCACATTTAACAATATTCATAAGTTTGTTTACTATTCCTAATTCCATCACACTTTGTTACGTGCCATTCGGGGAGGTCTTTACGCCGAGAAATTTATAGAAGATACTCGGAAGAAGGCCGGGGCGAGATGGAGATTAAATTTGAGACGAAGAAGACCACGGGCACATGCCCTTGCCGAGAACGAAAAGCTTACCTTGGAGGTGGGCCGAGCCGAGGAGAGAGAAAAATGGGGTCGAGTCAAACTTGAAGACTATGAAGACCCGTATAGAAGTAAGGCAGCGCAAGCTCCTCCGCGAAAGAGATGAAGAGCTCGCCCCAAGCCCAAAGGAGTGCTCGGATGCGAAAAAGGAACTGGCGCCGATGAAGGAAGAAGCCGGCTCCTTCCAACTCTCTCTACAACCGCCAGCGGCGAGTTTCGAGGAAGGGGTAGCAACCATCGAGGAGCAACCGACGAGGAGTTCGCGGCTTTGTGCCGAGAATACCGTCAAAAGTCTCGGGGGAAGCTTTAAACGTGGCGGGAGTTCCTCTATCTTCGGATTTGAGGAAATCCGAGAACGTTTGGCTTCCCCCGGAAATACGCTGGAGATTGAAGAGGCTCCTGCCGCTACTCCTACCCCCGAGACAACTCTTCCCGCTCTTCTAGATCCTACGTAACCTTCGGGTTCCAATAAAGACAAGGAAGCGGGGCGGAAATGCCGAGAAGGGACCGAGCCAAGCCATGGAGTCCAATGTTCCTCCAACCAAAGTAGCGTACAAAGAAAACAAGGTTAAATCGTCTCGCTTTTGAGTTGGAGTTGAAAAAGACAGAGGGAACCGGCACTTCTCGGCAAGATCCTCCTCCAAAAGCTTAGGACTTAGCTTAGGGCTTCTATTTCTCCATGTTCAGCCTTTATATGTAATGTATACCTAAATGATTAATGAAGAACAACTTTATTTGATTTTTACTCGTGTTGCATCTCGTTTTTACTTTATTCTTTTTACATTTATCGCAAAAGTTTCCCATTAATACATAACGAAAGTCTCTCGCAGTAAACAAATCTAACTCCCGTGATTGCACAATCATAACTTCCCCATAATCATACACACATTATTAAAGATTTAACGAAGGTGATATGATTGAGATATTTAAACAATGCCTTTGATTGAAAAGGAAGAGAAGACCTCGTATAACGATTGGACCCTTGTAATGTACATCGTCTTTCTAGTAGGATGTAAGTTCCGAGGACCATTCCTTGCACAAATTTGCTTAACACTTAAAAATATAAAACTTAGGATCCAAGTTAGTAAACAAAGCAATGCATTAGCACCCAGATAATAAGAAGTTAACTTTGATCAAAGTCGTGGTCCGAAGAATAAGACTTAACCAATTTTTCGTTTGATTCTTAAAAATGATAATTTCAAATGTTAATTTTCCCAAAGCAATGAGGTCCGAAGACCCGGCATAACCGAGGTTCGTTTAACAAATGACAATGCATCAATTTCCACAAGGTTTGTGGTCCGAGGACTACACTTAACCAAGTTTCGTTTGATTCTTAAAAATGATAATTTCAAATGTTAATTTTCCCAAAGCAGGAGGTCCGAAGACCCGCATAACTAAGGTTCTCGTTTAACAAATGACAAGACATCAATTTTCACAAGGTTTGTGGTCCGAGGACTACACTTAACCAAGTTTCGTTTGATTCTTAAAAATGATAATTTCAAATGTTAATTTTCCCAAAGCGGGGAGGTCCGAAGACCCGGCATAACTAAGGTTCGTTTTAACAAATGAAAAGGCATCAATTTCCACAAGGTTTGTGGTCCGAGGACTACACTTAACCAAGTTTCGTTTGATTCTTAAAAATGATAATTTCAAATGTTAATTTTCCCAAAGCGGGAGGTCCAAAGACCCGCATAACTAAGGTTCTCCGTTTAACAAATGACAAGACATCAATTTCCACAAGGTTTGTGGTCCGAGGACTACACTTAACCAAGTTACCGTTTGATTCTTAAAAATGATAATTTCAAATGTTAATTTTCCCAAAGCAAGAGGTCCGAAGACCCTAAGCATAACTAAGGTTCTGTTTAACAAATGACAAGGCATCAATTTCCACAAGGTTTGTGGTCCGGGGACTACACTTAACCAAGTTTCTGTTTGATTCTTAAAAATGATAATTTCAAATGTTAATTTTCCCAAAGCAGGAGGTCCGAAGACCCGGCATAACTAAGGTTCGTTTTAACAAATGACAAGGCATCAATTTTCACAACGTTTGTGGTCGGAATACTACACTTAACCAAGTTTCTGTTTGATTCTTAAAAATGATAATTTCAAATGTTAATTTTCCCAAAGCAGGAGGTCCGAAGACCCGGCATAACTAAGGTTCTGTTTAACAAATGACAAGGTATCAATTTCCACAAGGTTTGTGGTCCGAGGACTACACTTAACCAAGTTTCTGTTTGATTCTTAAAAATGATAATTTCAAATAACAGAGCTACTCATGACTTTGGAATATCAATTGACAAAAGCACATTTCATTAATAATAATACCTTCTAAGATTATTTACATTCCATAGACGTGGTACAATTCTTTCGTCTAGGTCAACTAACCTATACGACCCTATGCCTCGCCCACGAAACAATGCGATAAGGGCCTTCCCAATTGAGTCCCAACTTACCCCAAGCTGGGTTCTTAGAAGTGCCTACAACTTTCTTTAGTACAAGATCACCTGGCGCGAGTGGTCTTAGTTTCACGTGGGCATCATACCCTCGTTTTAGCTTCTGTTGATAATAAGCCATTTGGACCATAGCTGCCTCACGCCGTTCCTCAAGTAAATAAAGATCTTTTTCTAGGAGTCCTTTATTATTCTCTGGGCTAAAAGAACTCGTCTTTAGGGTAGGAAAACGATTCCAGGGAATCACCGCCTCGCCCTCCATAAGTCATTGAGAATGGCGTTTCTCTAGTAGACCCGCGCGGTGTAGTCCGATACGTCCACAGAACATGAGGGAGCTCTTCTACCCATCTACCTTTCGCATCGTCCAACCTCTTCGAGCCCGTTGACTATGACCTTGTTAACAAATTTCACTCGGCTCCATTTCCTTGAGGATAAACCGGGGTGGAATATCTATTTATGATACCCATGTCACCACAATACTTCCTAAAAGCCTTACTATCGAATTGGACACCATTGTCCGAGATGAGTGTGTGGTACTCCGAATCTAGTGACGATGTTTTTCCGTACGAACTTCTTGGAGTCAACATCTCTAATATTTGCCAAGGGCTCGGCCTCAACCCACTTGGTGAAATAGTCTCGTTCCCACGAAGCCATCTTTGTTTCCAAATGCCCTCGAAAATGGCCCTACAATGTCCAAGCCCCATTGTGCGAAAGGCCAATGACCGGAGAGAGGGTTGAGAACCCCTCCAGGTTGGTGAATATTAGGGGCGAACCTCCGACATTGATCACATTTTCGGCATAGTCCCGAGCCTCCTCTCGCATATTAGGCCACCAATAGCCCCGAGTCGTGGCTCTATGGGCTAAGGACCTTCCCCCGTGTGGCTCCCACAAATTCCCTCATGCGAGTTCCTCCGGAATGCGTCCGTTGATTCGGGGTGCACACACAACAAGTACGGTCCCGAAAAGGATCGTTTGTATAGCTTCCGGTCCTCGGACAAATCCGTAAACGCGGCGCCTTTCGACGTATCTTTTCTCGCTTCAGCCCCGTCCTCGGGAAGGAGGACATTTTAAAGAAAGGATACGATCTCGTCCATCCACCTATGTCCAGGCATTATTAGATGGATGCGGGTTGCATCGGCAATGAAAACACACGGTTATAGTAAATCCTCAAAGAGGATAACCCAAGGAAAACCTTGAGCCGAGGTAGTTGCCGCCGTGGCTAAGGAGTCCGCATGAGTGTTCCCGCTCCGAGAGATATGGGTTAAGGCGAAGGAACCAAACTCGGCCTTTGCGACGTTTGATCCGGGCCAAATATTCCCGCATTCTCGGGTCTCTAGCCTCCATGGTCCCCATGACTCGGCCGACCACCGGTTGGGAGTCCGAGAAGACATGGACTTCCTTACCACCCATCTTACGTACCATCTCGCATGCCTACCAAGATCGCTTCGTACTCGGCCTCGTTGTTAGTAGCCGAGAAGGCCAATCTTAAAGATTTTTCAAAGACAATTCCTTCGGGGGACATTAGAACGAGTCCAATACCAGACCCTCTTCGATTAGCAGCCCCGTCCACATACACTTCCCAAATCGAGACACCGCAACTCGTGATTGCCTCAACGATTTTTCACCCATGTGGGCCTCTTTCGCAGTTTCTTCCAAGAATGGTTCGGCAAATTCCGCCACCGGGTCGGCCGAGGACTGGCCCTTCGACCGAGGTGCGAGGCTTATATTTAACATCAAAAGCCCCTAGGATGGTCCCCCACTTTGCTACCCTTCCCGAGTAGTCGGCGCTACGCAAAGACCTTTGCCGAGGGGCAACTGAGTCAGAACAACCACCGTGTGAGACTGAAAATAATGGGGAAGCTTTCGCGTGGCGTGAACCACGGCCAGGAGCGCTTTCTTTAAAGGTTGATAACGTACTTCGGCATCACCTAAAGACTTACTAACATAATATACCGGTCTTTGCACCCCGTCATCATCTCTTATCAGGACCAGGCTGACCGCGTGGACGGCCACTGCCAGGTAAGCAAACAAAATCTCATGTGCCTCAGGACGAGACATAATAGGTGGCTGAGAAAGATATTGCTTGAGCCGTTGAAAAGCTAACTCGCAGTCCTCAGTCCATTGAAACCCTTTCCACTTATTCAACAGCTGGAAGAAAGGGCGACACCGGTCAGCCGACCGAGATATGAATCTATTCAAGGCAGTAATCATTCCCGTTAACTTCTGGATTTCTTTTGGGTTCCGAGGAGACTACAAGTCCTGAATAGCCTTGACCTGCACCGGATTTATCTCTATGCCTCTATGAGTAATCATATATCCCAAGAACTTTCCCGACCCCACGCCAAAGGAGCACTTTGAAGCATTGAGGCGCAACTTGTACTTTCTCAATATCTGACAAGTGTCGGCCAAATCTTTCACGTGTGAGGGTATTGCTTTGCTTTTCACCACCATATCGTCAACATATACCTCAATGGTTTTCCCCATTTGCTGTTCGAACATTCTGGTCATCATTCTTTGATAGGTAGCCCCAGCATTCTTTAAGCCGAATGGCATGACCTTATAATGATAATTCCCCGTCGGTGTAATGAAGGTAGTTTTCTCCTGGTCCTCTAATGCTAAGGGAATCTGGTGGTAACCCTGGAAGGCGTCCAAAAAACTCATCCGAGGATGTCCGACAGTGGCATCCACCAGTTGGTCAATACGTGGCATTGGGAACGAATCTTTAGGACAGGCCTTGTTCGGATCGTGAAGTCCACACATACCCTCCACGTTCCGTTCTTCTTTTTCACAACAACCGTATGGGCCAACCACTCGGGTAGAAAACCTATTTGATAGCACCAGCCCTTTTAAGCTTAAGAACCTCTTCCTTCGGCCTCGGAATGTTCCATGGAGGATCGCCGAGGTGGCTGCCTTCTCGGAACGATAGCTGGATTGACATTTAAGTGATGACAAATGAAGCTCGGATCAACGCCTGGAGCTTCATAAGGATCCCACGCAAAAACATCAACATTGTCCTTCAAGAATTCTAACAGTTCCATCTTCTCTTGGTGTGGCAAAAGTACACCGACTTGGAAGAACCTCTCTGGGTCATCGGCTCGGAAACTTCTCCAACCCCTCACAATATGTCTCCTCCCCTGTCACCATCCCGTATGAACCGGGAGCGAATTGCTATAATTCCTTAGTGATCAGGGCCGAAGATTCGGCCTCCGTCTGATGCAGGATAGCAGCCGATATGCACTGCCTGGCCACCGATTGGCTGCCGAGGACCTCTTCAACATATTCCCCTGAGGGAAATTTAACTTTAACATGCAAGGTAGAGGAGACAGCTCCAAGAGCGTGCAGTCATGGCCTGGCAAGGATGGCTGTATACGGAGAGTACGCGTCAACCACAATAAAGTCCACCTCAACCGTTTCTGAGCCGGATCGAACGGGCAAACGAATTTGTCCCTTCGGCACAACGGCTCTCCCTTCAAAGCTTATGAGCGGCGAATCATAAGGAGTAAGATCTTCCAACCTCAACCTTAACCCCTTGAATAGATCAGGGTACATGATATCTGCACCGCTGCCCTGGTCTATCATCACCCTTCTCACATCATAGTTCCCTATCCTAAGGGTGACCACAAGAGCATCATCATGGGGCTGAATAGTCCCTACCTTATCCTCCCTCGGAGAAACCTAGGACGGGCAAGGGTGCCCTTCAACCTCTTCGGCCTCGCTACCCACATCCTCGGCCCGAGGATGGGAAACCACCATCACTCTAGTGGGACCCGAGCCGGTCCTACTGTGCGCAATAAGATAACATTAATTGTTCCTAATGCGGTAGAGATGAATTGTTCCTCCGGTTATTCGAAACGGGTTGACTGCCCCGCCCATTAGGGTAGCACATGTGTCCGCTTCGGTTTTCCCTCACCGACAAGCCGTTCCAAGTGGTTCCGCAGGGTCCGACAGCTTCTCGCAGTGTGGCCCACATCCTGATGGTACTGACAAAAGAGGTTTTGGTTTCTTTTCGCAGGGTCCCCTGCCATCTTTCCTGGCCATCTGAAGAAGGGCTCTTTACGAACTTTCTCCAGTAACTGATGCACTAGTTCTCGGAACACAGTATTTACAGCCTGAGGTGCTGCCGAGCCGGATTGCCCGAAGTAATCTCTCCTCGGCTTGTTGTTGTGGTATCTGTTCGACCTGAAATCCCTTCTCTCCTGCGGGATAACCTTTTCCTTTCCCTTTCCTTGCTGCTGGTATTCTTCTACCCTCTTGTACTTATCAATACGATCCATAAGGCGGCGTACGCTGCGGACGGGCTTTTTCGTCAAAGACTTTCTTAGGTCGTGGTCAGTAGGAAGGCCTACCTTAAAGGTATTAAGCGCCACCTCATCAAAGTCACCATCTATTTCGTTAAACATCTCCCAAAGACGGTCGGAGTATGCTTTCGGTGTCTCCCTTCCTTCATGGCCATGGATAGCGGGGAGTCCAATGGCCGAGGGACTCGCTACACGTAATAAACCGCGAAGCGAATGCCCTAGTTAGCTCCCCAAACGAGCCTAGAGACCCCCGATTTGAGACCGTTAAACCATCTCATAGCCACAGTCCCAAGCCGGAGGGGAAAACCTTACACATCGTAGTCTCATTGTGAGAGTGCATCGCCATCCTCTCGGGTTGAAGTGACTCACGTGCTCCATCGGATCAGTCCGGCCATTATAGATGGTAAAGGTGGGCCGGGTGAACCTGGGAAGCCTTCCTCTCAATCCTCCGTGAAAACGGAGATTTAGAGAGTTGGTGCAACGCCCTACTCATAGTATCGTTGCCTAAGCCCCTAGAACGAAGCTTCTTATGTCAACGGGTTGGCCGGGTCGCCCTCCTCACCGGAGGACGTTGCACCGGTGGGGGAGCGCGACCTTGAGCCGTAGCCAACTCCCCTATCCTTCTCCGAAGAAGAACTAGACGAGGACGGTGAAAACTTACGTTTAGCACGACGTAACTTCCTCTTCAAACGATTGATTTCCCTCTGCATGGATTTAGATCCCTCCTCGTGGGTGGTGCTACCCTTGCCATGAGTATGGCTAGCGTCAGGGTATTCTGTATGGACACTCCCTTCACGATCCCTTCGACGTTCAAGACGTTCGAAATGGTCTTCCGGTTGTGATCCCTGTGACTCTGCATGGTGAGAGCCTAAGCCTTCCATAGTATTCCTACCTCTTCTAGACTAGATTTCCCACAGACGGCGCCAATTGTAAGTGCACAATTGCACCTGGTCCCAAAAACAGTTATGGGCTCAGGCCCAATGAGCCTTAAACAATATGAATTTGTAGAGTGTGGGCTTGAAACCCAGGTTAGAAGCGTGTGAGGATTAAATGACAAACTAAAGATTGCAAATACTTGGAAACAACAAGGAATATAGTAAATCAGCTTCCTCGGACATAAGCCGAGAGTTGTTCTTATATTATCTCTCTCTTTGTTTCTTTTCTTTTTAGGTTACAAAAAGTCCGTCCCCTTTTTGTGTTCTAGGTTGCCCCTTAAATACTCCTCTCTTTGATACTTTGTACACGTGTTGTCCCATCTCCCCCTTAACCTAGATATTTTTTTCTCGCGTGCCTTTGAATAGTAACTTAAGTTTCCCTTCCACCTGCTCGGGTGTCACTTACCCATTAATGCGGCCAGAAGTAGGTGCAGGGTCTTTAATACGGATGTGGCAGCCTTTATCCTTGACATTTCTCCAACATCGGTGCTTCTGGGGCATTCTAGAGTTCACCCCTTTTAACCATTGGCCTTAACCGTGTCATCTCCTAATCTTTACTATGAAATCCCGAGTTCTTCGGTGTCCATCCGAGGGTAAGTTTACCCTCGGCTGGATCCTCGGATCCTCGGCGTATGGGCCGACCCATAGTACTAACAAATTCTAAACCCAGGAGCAGGTCGGCCTTCTTTAACACGGCCCAACAGGCCCACATTCCCATCATGATCTTTTTACCCCCCCACAGTAAAATAGATAAAATAGCATTTTGTGGTGCCAAAAGCTAAAATTTTGGCACTACCAATGCTAATGCTCTAATTTATGTATTACACTTTTCTCATACATAAAAATAAATTCTACATGTCATGAAATTTATGAAATTATTCAACGTATTAGATGTTATTTACATTTCTTTTATATAAAAAAAGATGAGTAACACGTGTAGATGAACACTTGAGGACTGAAATTATGTGAAAGGGATGTATAATGATATATTAGTATAGTATATTATATTGTATATATGTATATTATATTGTATATATGAAATAACTTTACACAATAGGATAATCTCTCTCTCACTCTCTCTCTCTCAAATCTTTATAATAAAGTCAATAAATTTTATCAATGAAGGTGTATTGCTATTCATCCACATGTTGCATAGTAACAAGTAAAAAACAAGTAAATGTAATCTCAATGTGTGTGTTGTATACTTGTATTCATACTATATCCCAGCTATTAGCCCATTACAAACAAACACTGTATAGTCCAAGCTTGTCATGTGCTTAAACATAACAAAAAGGAAAGTAATCAAGCTTAATAAAGAAGACTAACAGAAGGAAAGTAACTTCAAGACTTGGACCCTTCGTCCATAAAACCTAACAATCCCACCAAAGAGTCGAAGTAAAACTAAAATCAAGTATACAACCCCAACAATGAAAAAGACACGCATATATAATATGTTATTAATAGAAAAACAAATATCCCAAGGCCATATTTGTCATTTTCTTAAAATGTTAGATTTTAAAGTGTTAGATTTTAAAATGTTAGAAAAATGAAGAAAATAAGAAATGAAGATTGGAATAGATCAACATATGGTGGTCACAAAATGACCTAAGTCCACAGAACCAAAACCCAAGAGATTACTCGCATATTTTGAATTTGGATTTCATATCAATATAATTGATTGCTTCATTTTCAATTTATGGAATGTGCCATACTTTCCAACAACAAGAGCAATGTTAGACAACACAAATTTTTTTAGAATTTGTTAAGTTGGCAAGTTCAGACTAGAGCATTTATGTTAAATTTTGGGTATCACTTAATCTATTGTTTTAAAAAAACAATAACTCTAAAGTCGCAACCATTTTAATAAAATATTTAACAACTTTGGAGATGACAAGATATTAATGGTAAATAAGAAAGTGATGTTAGTTGTGAATTTATATAAAATCAAATAAAAATATGTCAACTCGACTATAGTGAAAATTATTGCATATGTAGTGGCATGGCTTTAAAAAAAAAATGAGAATGTTTGTAAAAACAAATTTTGTACCACAACTCTTGCCACAATCCTCACATATAAAATTGTAAATTGTGGAGAAAAAAATGAATAATGCTACATTTATAACATTTTTTATAACAAATTATAGGTGATAAGTTATTACTGATTCTAATTTGAGCCTATTATTGAAAATATTTTTTTGCCTACTAGTAATAGCTAGTAAAAGCTTTCCACCTGAGATTTGTTGTGATAATATCATGGAAATAAATTTTTAAAGAAAAAATATAATGAATCCATATGAAAGTAATGATTTACTAATTACAATCACACGTGTCATTAAGTTGTGACAAATCTTAGATAAATTGAGAAAAAAAAAGTAAAAGAAAATATAAAGAATTGCTAAATTGAAACTGTTTTTAATTCAACCCCACAACTGAAAGATATTGTTTTACTCATTATTAGCCGCTAATAACAATCTGTCATTTAAAATTTGTTGTGAAAGTGTCGTGAAAATATTGATACCATTTCATTTTATCTAAAAATTACAACCCATAATCTCAAATACAATGCCAGGTGGCAAATTACAGATATAGAAAAAAAGAGAAAAAACAACAAAAGTAAAACAAAAAGACAAAAGACAAATCAGGAGTTGTAAAAGCCGCTCCCTCGCGCGGGTGGGTTGGGTTGGGTTGGGAGAGAGAGAAGAAAAGAAGAGAAGCGAAGTCACCTTCTGACCTTTCTTTCTTTCCCCTCTCATGACATTCCAACTCTGCAAAAATACCCACTTTTTCCTTTTTATTTTTCAACCTTTTATTCTCTAAATCTCAAGCTTTTTGTTTATATTATTTCATCTTTACTTACCTATTTTGTCCCTACCCTTTTGTCAAAATCCCTCCTTCTTTGTCTACTTTCAACGTCCCAGGCTTGTATATATTCCACCAACAAAAGTTGAGATTTTTTCTGTGTGTATAAGGTATCTCTGTCTTTCTGTAACACCCCATAGAGCACCACCCAAGTTTCAATTTTTAAGGTATGTCTTTTCATTTCTATGTTCATTTATAGTTGAACCCAATTTCTTTGTTCTTCTTGTGTTATTTTTTTGGTTCCTTGTACCCTTTTCCATTTATAGTTGACTCAACTGCATATTCTGTTTCTCTGGTTTACGTTTTTTGGGTTTTTTTTATTTTTTTTTTTTAATGTGATGTGTTTGTGCTTTGTGATTTTGTTTATGGGTTTGTGTTTTTTTAGTGATTTTGTTTCATGGGTTTTTTTGTAATTGTTATGTTTCAATTTGTTATGAGTTGATATTTTGATAAGTTTGTACTGGTTTTGTGAAGATCTGATGAGAAAACTTTGGTGGATTTTAAAACAAAACAAAAATAGAAAATAGAAAAAAGAAAGAGGAAAGTTTGAATTTTGTTATAGTTGCGTGATTTTTGGTTCTTATGTATGTTGGGGTGGACATAGAACTAGAAGCTTCACCAGCGGTTATTTTGCAAGTTGAAGTCTTTGATGTTGTATTGCATTAGTGCTTTGTGTTTATTTCACTTTTTGTCTTTTTCTAACATGTGTTAAGTTAAATGTTGATTGAATATTTGGAATTTATTGAAGAGTTTGTATTCTCAAATGGAGAGTTTTGTATAAGTATATGTTTTTCTTGGTTGGATCTGCTGTGACACCTGTTGATAACATGTGTTCTTTATGTTGGATCGTTTGTTGTAGATAATTTATTTGGTACCGGAGTTTTTATCGTTTTGGATACATTAAAATGCCCGGCATTGTTATGGATGAAATTCATGAAGAAGCGGTTGTGAATGAACTGAATGGGAATTCTACACCTATCAAGGAAAATATAGTTGAAAATAAGTCGCCGAAGAAAACAACTCCACAAAGCCCTGGGGTTGTTGCTGCTGATTTTCCTGCTAATGAGGTTGTTGATACCTCGATTGAGCAGCTTTATGAAAATGTTTGTGACTTGCAAAGTTCAGATCAGTCTCCCTCTAGGCGTAGCTTTGGATCTGACGGTGAAGAGTCTAGGATTGATTCAGAGTTGCGCCATCTTGTTGGAGGGGAGATGAAGGAGGTGGAGATAATGGAAGAAGAAGTGGTTGATAAGCCTGTATATGATTCTCGTAGTGACTCTAGCTCTAAGAAGGGAAGTTCATCCACTAATAACAAGTTGGTGAAGGTGGACAAGACCCAATCTCTAAGTTCTAAATCTGCTTCTCCAAGAAAATCAAAGAAACCTTCTCACTTGCAGTTGGACTCTGAAGCATCATTGAAATCAAGTCTTAAGGGCAAAAGTCCTCCTGAGAAGCCTTCTATGGGTAGGCGGAATGATAAGAGTTTGAAAAAACAAAACTCTGGTGCCTCTCTTGTGAAGAAGCATAAAAATTCTCCTTTGGGAGGGTCTAAGTTACAGGACGGATCTCAGGATCCTACCGAATCAGAGTTAGCCAATCCAGATCTAGGACCCTTTTTACTTAAGCAAGCAAGGGATTTGATTTCTTCTGGGGATAATTCTCAGAAAGCACTTGAATTAGCTCTCCGAGCAGCAAAATCACTTGAAATATGTGCAAATGGGAAGCCAAGTTTAGAACTGGTCATGTGTTTGCATGTTATAGCAGCGATATACTGCAGCTTAGGCCAGTACAGTGAGGCAATTCCAATTCTTAATCGTTCGATTGAGATTCCATCTGTTGAGGAAGGTCAAGAGCATGCCCTTGCTAAATTTGCTGGACACATGCAATTGGGTGATTCTTATGCTATGCTGGGCCAACTTGAGAATTCAATAAGGTGTTATACAACAGGATTGGAGATCCAAAGACAAGTTCTGGGAGAAACTGACCCAAGAGTTGGTGAGACTTGTAGGTATTTGGCTGAAGCTCAAGTTCAGGCATTACAATTTGATGAGGCTGAAAAGCTTTGTCAGATGGCATTAGACATTCATAAAGAGAATGGTTCACCTGCATCTCTTGAAGAGGCAGCGGATCGGAGGCTCATGGGTCTTATATGTGAAACAAAAGGAGATCATGAAGCTGCCCTCGAGCACCTTGTTTTAGCCAGCATGGCTATGGTAGCAAATGGCCAGGAAGTGGAGGTGGCTTCAGTTGATTGCGGCATTGGTGATACATACTTATCTTTGTCTCGATACGATGAAGCTGTTTTTGCTTATCAGAAAGCACTCACAGTTTTCAAGACCACCAAAGGAGAGAATCATCCAGCTGTTGGTTCAGTCTTTGTCCGTCTGGCTGATTTGTATAACAAGACAGGTAAATTAAAGGAATCTAAATCATACTGTGAAAATGCCCTTCGGATGTATGAAAAGCCTATGCCTGGGGTCCCACCAGAGGAGATTGCAAGTGGACTCACTGATGTTTCTGTTATCTACGAATCAATGAATGAGCTTGAGCAGGCAATCAAATTGCTCCAGAAGGCATTAAAGATATATAATGATGCCCCTGGTCAGCAAAGCACAATAGCTGGAATTGAAGCCCAGATGGGGGTCTTGTATTACATGTTGGGGGATTATTCTGAATCTTACAATTCCTTAAATAATGCCATCTCAAAGCTCCGTGCAAGTGGAGAGAAGAAATCTGCCTTTTTTGGAATTGCTCTTAATCAAATGGGCCTTGCTTGTGTGCAGCGTTATGCTATAAATGAGGCTTTAGAATTATTTGAAGAAGCTAGGAGTGTTTTGGAACAAGAGTGTGGACCAGATCACCCTGACACACTTGGGGTGTATAGCAATCTTGCTGGAACCTATGATGCAGTTGGCAGGTATGGACCCTTTGTCATTCTTGTATTGTTTGTTTCCTTGTTAGAAAACTTTACCCTTGCATAATTTTCTTCTTCTTTTTACTTATATATATAAAAATAGTCCTCTTCTTTTTGTTCTCCCTTTTTGCAAAGTGCATCTGAGTTGTAATTGATGAGGCCGTGTTATAGCGCAGAAATGAAAGTGAAAGAAGTGGCTGGGATTTCTTTACTTTCTTCCTAAAACTCGTGGCAAATGAAATATCAATGCTAGACAAGGGCTAGCAATAAGCACATTTTTTGATCCCTCACATTACCTTTTGTTGTTATATATTTTTATATATATATATATATATATTAAATTTAGTATTTCTGGCCATTGCTTTGTTAAAAAATGTCTTGGATGAGATCAAGAGGTGACTAATTAGGTTTGAATTGTGAATTCTGCTGACCAGGGAAAAAAAACTGAAATCAGGAAATGAATTGTCTGATAAAAATTTTTTGGTTAATAATTGCATTTTTTTGGTTAAACATATGATTAGTAGGACCTTAAAGTTAATGCCAGTTGTGAATGCTGGGAAATAAACTATTCAATTTTACAGTCATGCCTTTTGTATTTTTATGCAGGTTGGATGATGCGATTCAAATTCTGGAGCATGTTGTTGGAGTGAGAGAGGAAAAGCTTGGGACAGCAAATCCTGATGTAAATGATGAGAAGAATAGGTTGTCTGAGTTATTAAAAGAAGCGGGCAGAGCTCGTAACAGAAAAAACAGATCACTAGAGAATCTCCTTGACACCAACTCTCATAGTATAAACAATGATGGCATCCAGGTATTATAAGGATGTTTTATAGATTCAGGAACGAGTCTGATGTATTATAGGACATATTTATGTAAAAAGGAAAGGACAGAAAGATAAAGAAGAAGACAAAGAGAAAACAGGGGAGGAGGGTGTTGATTAGTTTTTTGTTGCGGGGGTCAATGGAATAATTGCAGGGCGGGATTGGTTGTTTTATTAATTTATATGATTATATTGGTTGAATGATATTTTATTTTGTAATATTCTGTTGACATAATTATGTTAAAGCTTCAATAACATTTTCATCATTTGTTTTTCATTATTCAAGAATTATTGGTTTGCTTACTCTCTGCCTAGCTTTGTTTATTATATCAGGATATTTGGAAACTAAGTCCATTATGGTTCGTTTGTATAGAGGTATTGAAAGAGAGTGTTTTGGAGTGCAATTTTTAGCTTAAATGATTTGAATAGAGTATGAAAGGACACATTTTGGTCTATTGTTGAAATTAAAGGGATTTGAACTTTATCAATGTGTTTAGAAATAAGTAGTTGTAAAATATCATTTCAAATCCATAATAGTATTACAAATTTGCAATGTTTTTGTTTAAATAAAATCTTCAAAGTTTATATTATCATATCTTTAAGCTAACAATTGTTCTTCTAATTTTTTGATTTTAAATGCTCAAATCCAAATGCAACCTTCTGAAAATCTTAACTTATGTCATTGTGACTAACCTTATTTTGTACTCCGAAAACTTGAAACTTGCAAGTAATCCACTTTTTATTGGGTGGTTTAGTTTGGTAGTCCACTTCTTTATGTGGGTTTTAGGTGTTACCTAATAAATCAATGTCATAGCAATCTTGAGGATAATTTATTTATTGACAGGTCGAAGTAGGAAGGATGGTTCAAACTTTTCACCTGAACATTTATATGACCATTTATTAATGTATATGCTAACGATGATTTGAATATTGATTTACTTGAAGTGAAGAACTGCCAACTGCAACCCTATCTACCATGGAAAGAGGTCCACAAGAGTATCACATTGCAATCGAAAGCCACAACATTACTTAGTTTTATATTTCGTTATTTGAAAGAGTCGGTAACATTGAGCGAAAAAAAAAGAAAGAGTTGGTAACAATTAGGACTTCCAACTTCCAAGGTTTTAAATGCCCTTCGATTCCGTATTGTCCAGTACAGCTGGTATTTTTCGTACCACTACCAAAATCAATACTGGTTAAGTAAAATAGTCTTGTACGGTTGATATTGAGTTGAGGATTAAAAATGCAGACTTGTTAACTTTATTTTGAATATGAGCTGAGCTTGAACTTACCACTAAACAAGATTACATATTTAATTTTAGTTTACTTTTTGTCGAGTAAGTTTGAGCTATTTGATTAACTTTTTTTTTCTTATATATAGTAAAAATATGATTAAAATGTTTTACTTATTCACAAATTTATGAATTTTTAATTTTTTTTATTATCACAAATGGATTGGTTATGTTATGAATAAATTATAAATAATAATTTTATTTCAAATGAATCAATTTATTATACTATCCAATTTCAAGTCTATATAAATAATTTTTAGACGAGTATACATATAAAAATATAGTACTCTATAATCTATATAGTTTATTCGAACTCCCACGTTCACAAGTTTGTTCATGAACACATTATTATATTTGAGTTTGACTTGTTTAATAAGCAAGCCTAAAGTTGGATTTGAGCTTGGCTTGTTTACTAAATAAATGAACATAAATAAGTTTTTTCTCAAGCCAAGCTTGAGCTATTTATAAACAACTTAATTCATTTACTGTCGGACTTTTAAAATTAGTATAAAAACCCCAACACAAGGTGTACAAGTTAAATGGTCCTTTATATATAATGTTAACCTTCTCTTATATTTGGTTGAAGTATTTATTTATTTTACATGGACAAATAAAATGGAACATTTTAAAAAATAATGAGACAAACACAACAATTTTCAAAACAAATTTTACAAATACTAAGTTGGCAGTTTGTTATTGAACCGTTAATAACTTGTAACTTTAAACAATTGTTAAATTTATTGTGAATTATATTATGTCGGTAAACTTATTGCATTTTGAAACTTTGCTTCTTAGTCCCATATAGAACCAGATTTACCTAACATAGGTCCCATGTAAACATTGGACACTTACAAGTACAACACCCCAGCAGTCCAAACGGCGTCTTAATCATGATGGGATGCAATGGTCTGTTTATGAGGACATCACCGACGCTTGAAGAAGTGTTGAAGTGTTACCTACCTTGTCAGTTGTCAAATTGAGAAAACATCAAGAACCAACCCAGAGGTGATTGCCTGCTGAATTGTCATTATTCAACAGCAGAAAAATCTGAAATGAGATCCTTGCTGGGAAGAATTGCAAGCCTAGACCACAAAGAGAGAGAGAGAGAGAGAGAGAGAGAGAGAGAGAGAGAGAGAGCTTTGGCCCAAATGTGATATTCATAGGAATTAAAATTTATCATTGCTTGAACAAAAGAGGCATGGAAAAAGGCATTGATTCTATCGCGCTTGTTAGTGTAGATTGTTTGTACGTATCACTTATTTCATGTTTAAAATATAGATATCAATCCGCTCAAAAAAGAAAAAGAAAAAAGATATCAATAAAAAAATGTGTTTATCGTATGTGAAATTATGGATGTTGTAGGTATATATTAGCTAATTTTCGAAAGAAACAAGCCGAAGCACTCTACTACTTAACAAATTTGACCTTTAAAAATTGCTTCAAAACTAATTTTCAACAATCCATTCTCACAAGATAAAATTAAATTAAAGACATCCAATATATTGAATCCATCACTTGCCCTAATACTCTTGAGTCTTGAAATTTGCTGATTTTTTTTAACCGCAACTTTCAATCTTCAAAAACTCTAATTAATATAAGAGTCTCAGACTGTCAATGACCGCATCTTTTTCTATCTCTGCAATCATTATACAGAAAGGATTGAATAGATGAGTTTTGGTTAATCACAAATTCACAGTACAAAGTTCAAAGTGTTAGAACTATGATTTTCCTGATTCTTGGGTTTCATGAGCTAAACTTATGTATTAAGTTATAATATTTAAAAAAAAAATTTATTTATTGAATTTTTGGGTTTAATTCATATTTTTATATTGCAAGACAAATAGACAAGCCATTAGGTTATTTTATTATTATTTTTGCAATACTACAAGATAAATAGATATATTTGTTAGGAGTATTTGGGGCCTGGCCACTGCCTAAATGGCCTAATAGTTGAGTCACCCCTACTCCCATGATCCCGTTCTATTTATAAATATGTTGTTTTACTATTCTCAAACTTCATTATTCTTCAGCTTAGAAAGAAAATCTTCATCTGCAAACACAAACCAAAAACTACAGAGAGAGCTATGGAAATATGGAGTTCTATTATTCGTTGATTTTAACAAAATAATGGTCTCCTATATATAGAAAGCATGGACTATAAGAAGACAACTTAAAATGAATCACCTGAAACTTTCCTAGCTGCCGTTGAGTACAAATATGTCTTCAAACTTCTCATACTTATCTTCAAATGTATGGCTACTATATTCTCTAACAATATACATTGCACTTTGCATAGCTAGAAAGAATACAAAAAATAGGACAATTTCTGTCCCTAATAGACATTTACAAGTTCCCAATAAATATCTATTGACAAGTGATTAAGTAAAAAAAAGGGAAAAAAAAAGTCCCAACAAAAACAAATGTTAGAAAGTCATGCTTAAACTTACTTCATAAATTCTCGAAGAGGAGAATCGAGATATGTTAATAAGCGCAACATATGAATCATAAATAATCCCCCCATTGGCATCCAAATTGTTGACCAAGTATTATCTCATTTCTCAATCACTAAAGAGTAAAGAGATAGCCCTACTGATGATAACAGCAGCCAGCATTAACAGACACTTTGGTTATATAGCAAATCATTGTTTTTACTTGAATTTATACCTTCCATATTAGACTCATCAGATCCAATAACTTTTTGTGTTCGAGGGTTATAACCTACCCTTTTCATCTCTGTAGTTAAACTTTCTATTGCACCATAGATTTCTTCGGACTGACGGTGTGAATGATCACCTGAAATAAATGAATGAATTTTGTGATCAACTTCAATCCAGCTGCATCCGGGCTGCTTTTTGAGTCTCAGATCTTTAATTTCTGATCTAACTCTAGTAACTTCATTCTGTTTCCCAAAGCCTTCATATATGTTTGAAAGGAGGACACGGTAACTTATGCATGTAGGATCAAGTTCGAAAATGTGTTTAGACACAAGTTCTGCCAGCTTTTCATTGCCATGAGTTTTGCATGATCCAAGCAATGAACCCCATATGAGATCATCTGGGACACAAGGCATGGTCATTATCAGATCATAAGCCTGCTTTAGATGGCCGGCTCGGCCCAAAAGATCAACAATGCAAGTATACTGCTCAACTCGAGGCTCAAGTTTGTGATCTTCAACCATGCTTTTAAAACATTTCAATCCCATATCAACCCTGCCTGTGTGACTGCATGCAGAAAGAAGAGCTGTAAAAGTTGCATGGTCGGGCTTCATGCCTGTTTCTGTCATCTTCTTGAACAAAACAAACATTTCATCTGTATGGCCATGCATTCCAAATCCTAAAATAATTGAATTCCAGGATACTTTATCTCTTTCGAGCATTTTCTCAAATAGAGTTGTTGAGCTGTCTATGTCTCCACATTTGGCATAGGTAGCTATTAGAGAATTGCTCACTGAAACATTAGACTCAATCCCACGCCGTAATAAGTAACAATGTATTTCCTTGCACAGGATCATGACTGAAAACCTAGCACATACAGAGAGAATACATGAGGCTGTGACACTATTGGGTGCAATTTGTTCAGATTGCATTTCACAAAAAGCCTTCAATGCTTTATCTGCACACTCATTCTGGGCATAACCAGATATTAAGGAATTCCATGATACCAAATCCCTTGCTGGTAATCTCTGGAAAACCTTTTGAGCAGATTCAATATCTCGGCATTTTGCATACATATCAACAAGTGCACCACCAATAAACATATTGTCATCAAACCCTGTTTTTATCGCCAAGCCATGGATTTCCATGCCTCTTGAATTAAGAGTCAAGAATGAGCATGCTCGCAACACAGCCAGAAGCATGACAGAGTCAGCAAAGCCATAATTTGATAAGAATGTATAGAATAATTCCAATGCCTCAGCAGCACAACCACACTGAGCACAATTTGAAATTACTGCACCCCACATGACCAAGTTACGATTTTGAGAACTCCTGAAAATTTTCAAACCAGTTTCAGGATCACCACATTTAAAGTACATGTCTATGAGAGCTGTTTCAACTCTTACATTGTAATCTAGCCCAAAGCTGACAATGCATCCATGCATTTGTTTTCCTACTGCTAAATCTGACAACTGGGAGCACAAAACTAAAACAGCCACCAAAGTAGAAGAATCTGGTGTAGTCCCCATTGCCAACATATCAAGGAACAAGTCCAATGCTTGCAATGAGCACCCATTTGAGACATAGCCCAAAATCATCACATTCCATATCACCGCATTTCTTCGGCTTGATTCATTGTCAAGAATTCCCTTGAATACATGTTCTGCAGTCCTTACATCTCCACATTTCATGTACATTTCAATCAATCCGCTGACCAAAAACTCTTCAACATTCAACCCACTTTTCACAACAAACCCATGAATCTCTCGCCCATGAATCAAAGACTTAATTGAAGAACACGCAGAGAGAGCTGAAAGGCAAGCTACCCGATTTGGGTACACACCATATTCCCAAATCATCATGCTAAAAGTTATCAATGAACCCATGTAATCCCCAGATTGGTAAAACCCAGATATCATCGAGTTCCAAGAAACCGGATCCCTCTCACCCATTTCCTCAAACATCTGCACTGCATCCTCAACTGCACCGCATTTCAAATACACACTCAAAAGCGAATTCCCAACAGAAACATCATTCAAAACTCCTAACTTCAACACATGCCCATGAACTTGTTTAACCTTGTCTACGTCACAAAGCCCACCAAAAGCCTTAATTAAACATGGAAAGAACCTAAATTTCTCAGCCTGAAATCCATCACATTCAAACATCTTAAGATAAACCCTGATTGCATTTTCAAACAATCCATCATCTACACACTCCTTAATCAACTTACTAGCTGAAGAAACACTATTAGAAGGCTGGTTATGCAAAAGGTGAGTCTTAACTATTGATTTCTGAGATGGGTTTTCTTGGAACTGTATGGAAGTGCTACAATTCTGAAACTTTGTGCTATAACACAGTGAAGAAGCTCTTTTGCCATAAAGGGCATGGCTGAGTGAGTAGTGGGTTACCTTAAATGGTCTTAGAGGGTAGCTTTGGTCCTTGCAGTGACCGTTAGGTGAGCCCAGTGGTGGCAAGATTGCCATTGTTGCAAAGGCAGAATCCTCAGAAACCAAAACCCATCTCATCTTGGTCGGTCAAATCCATGGAAAACACTTTCGATGGAACCAACGCACAAACACAACCAGCAGAAACGACTGTTCTTTGATTTTCGTAAACTAACTTATAAAATGGTGTCGTTTTTTCAGTTTTGTTTGAAAATACTAAAGTGCCCTGCCTTTTTGTGTGTGTGTGTGTGTGGGTGGGGGGTGTGAAAGTACCCTGCCTTCTTCTTTAGTGCAAATAGGGCCGTAAACGAGTAAAATTTTGCTGAGCAGTGCTTGTTTGAGCTTGACTCATTAATAAAAATTAAAAGTTCAAGCTTAACTCGAGCTTGAGATAAGTCTTAAAACAATATTTGAATTCGAGTTCATGAGAAAGCCAAAAAGTTTGAACTCGGCTTAGCTTGATTAATTAGTCAAATCAAGTTCCAGCTTAATATCAAGCTCAAACTCGAGCTCGAGCTCAAGTCAAGCTTTTTAGCTTGGAATCGATCCAAAAAAATTGCATCATTAAATGCTTATATCACCAAAAATCAAGTCAAAAAAAAAAAAAAAAACTTGTAAGGACACAATTTGTACTTAAGCCAAAAAGAAGAAAGAGAATAGGTACAAAGAGCCCAATACAATAAATTTGTAGAGAGTGAGTTTGAAATCTAGGTTCTAATGAGTTTGTATATCAATTGTAGTGGGCTAAGATAACAACAGAATAAAGATGAAGCAATTTTATATAAGGAAAATCGTCTTCGGACTCAATCCGAGGAGGTTGATTCTTCTATATATCTCACTTAATGACAGATTACAAATATTGTTCTTCAATCTACAGTGTTTTTCTCTCCTTTTTCTTCGATCCCCCTATCTTGAGGGTCTCATCTCCCTTTTATACTATCATTCCTCCTTTCTCTACCCTTCATGTATGGATCAAATTGTTGGTCTGGATACTTGTCCCATCAGCACTTTCCTAGAGCCTTTGGAAGTAGCTGTAAGGCTGAACACTCCTGCTTAGGTATCACTTTTTTATTAATGCGACCAAAAAGTTAGCTGTAGAGCATTCAATGCGGTGGTAGCAGCTTTCTCTTAGATATTTCATAGCCATTCCATGTCCTGTGCTCTCACGATGTATATCCTTACCTACAAAATCTTCTAGAACATTGCTTCTGGGTGGTAAACCACACCTTCTGACCTCTGCTTTGTTCAGCTGATGAGACATCTCTTCTCGGACCATTGTAGTTTGACTTCTTTTTTTATTCATCAAAGCTGACCTCCCTAATGACGCTTACCCCATCCTTGGACAATTAGGCATCCTTGGATCGGGCCCCCGGCCCAATATACACTACTAGGCTTATTCTCCCTACAATACTCATTTTATTATGCTTCTAATTCCACTCGTGATTAGAAATGATTCAAATTATAACTTTATATAATTAAATCCATTCATTCATCATTCATTGTTTATAGCTTAAGTACTTGTTCAAAATACAATTTTTACATTCACATTTGTCATCTGTGCAACTATATTATTCACAAATCTAAATAAATTAACATTCCAAAACATATATGTAATGTCATAATAATAAGTTTATTTAGTAAACATATACGATCTCCATGTGTAATGTCATAATAATATCAAATACGATCTATTTGAGAGAACTAATCAAATTGAACAATCTCCATGTGCACGTGCTACCAATAGGATTAGACTCTAGGAAGTACGGGTGCGGATTTGGGTTCGAGTGCGGGTGCAGTGCAGCAACATGGCAATATTTTAAAAGTAGGACACGGGTGCGATGAAATACATTTATTAATTAATTATTAAATAGATTTTTATTTTATTTTTATTTTATATATATATATATATATATTGCTAAGCATTTTTTTTCTTCATATAATGGTAAATATATCAATTTAAGAGTAATAGTAGATAATAAAGTAAATATATAACCATTACATGAAAAGTTTGAAATTAACTTTTTTTTTATAAAATATTTCGGCCCATATCGGGGAGTCTTTTGGGTAAATATTGGTAAAAGTGAAGTTTTTTGAGGTTATAGTCACTGTTCGAAGTTATTTGGGAAAATGAGGAGAGAGAGTGAATTTTGGCAACAGTGTTGCTGAAATTCGAAGAAAAGTATGAGAGAGAAAATCGAAACTGAGGAGAGAGAAATTTTGAGAATTTCGGCAACAGTGTTGCCGAAATTCCTTCTGCCCAGCCCTGCCCGCTTCACTGAGTGCCCATGCGCAAGTGCCTAAAAGGAAAAAATAAAAAAGGTTTGTGGCAATCCCATTGCCGAAAATGGAGGGAAAAGAAAAAAAAAATTGAATTATGGCAATGGGATTGTCGAAATAGGGGGGAAAGAAAAAAAAAAGAAAAAAAAAATGGTGGCCATGTAGTGCCGAAATAGGGGAAAAAAAAAAGAGGAATTGTGGCAATGGTATTGCCGAAATAGGGGGGAAGGAAAAAAAAAAAAAAAGGAAATGTGGCAATGGTATTGCCGAAATAGGGGAAAAAAAAAAGAATGGTGGCCATGTAGTGCCGGGAAAAAAAAAAAAAAAAGGAATTGTGGCAATGGTATTGCTGAAATAGGGGGGAAGAAAAAAAAAAAAAAAAAGGAAATGTGGCAATGGTATTGCCGAAAAAGGGGGAGAAAAAAGAAAGAAAGAGAAATGTGGCAAGGGTATTGCCGAAATAGGGGGAGGAAAAAAAAAAAAAGGAAATGTGGCAATTGTATTGCCGAAATAGGGGGAAAGAGGAAAAAAAAAAAAGAATTATGGCAATGGGATTGCCGAAATAAGGGAAAAAAAAGAAAAGAATTGTGGCCATGGTGTTGCCGAAATAGAAAGAAAAAAAAAGAGAGGAATTGTGACAATGGTATTGCCGAAATAGGGGGAGAGAAAAAAAAAAAAAAAAAAGAAATGTGGCAATGGTATTGCTGAAATAGGGGGAGAGAGAAAAAAAAATGTGGCAATGGTATTGCTGAAATAGGGGGAGAGAGAAAAAAAAATGTGGCAATGGTATTGCCGAAATAGGGGGAGGGAAAAAAAAAAAAAAGGAAATGTGGCAATGGTATTGCTGAAATAGGGGGAGAGAGAAAAAAAAATGTGGCAATGGTATTGCTGAAATAGGGGGAGAGAGAAAAAAAAATGTGGCAATGGTATTGCCGAAATAGGGGGAGGGAAAAAAAAAAAAAAAGGAAATGTGGCAATGGTATTGCCGAAATAGGGGGAAAGAGGGGAAAAAAAAAAGAATTATGGCAATGGAATTGCCGAAATAGGGGGAAAAAAAAAAAAGAATTGTGGCCATGGTGTTGTCGAAATAGGGGAAAGAAAAAAAATTGTGGCAATGCAATTGCCGAAAATGGGAAAAAAATTTTAAAAAAAAGGAAAATTAATTGTGGCAATGGCATTGCCGGAGGGGAAAACGACAAACTCAAGTACGCTGAGTGTTTGATTCATGTCTTGTCCGTCTGTTTGAAACAAATTCAAGTACCGTTTGATTATTATTCAAAGTACTTAAATTCTAAAACGTACATGAAAGAAAGTTATAGAAGAGAAAAAATGATTGATGTGTACCATAAATAAAAAATAAAATAAAAACTGAGATTTTTGTAGAGATTCTTTGTAGTGACATTGCCGAAATAAAAGGAAAAAAAAAAACGTACACAACATTTTTATTTTTACAATAAATTATAGGTGGTTAGTTGTTGTTGGTTCAAATTTGAACCTAACGCTAAGATACTTTTTTTGCCCTAACAATAACAACTAGTAACAACCTGACACTTATAATTTGTTGTGAAAATATTCACCTCGTCCTCTCATTCTTATTTTCTACCTGAAATGATTCCATTCATCCTTTCCAATAAAACCATATCACGCCTAAAATTTGGTTTCAGAGATTCTTTTTACTTTTTATCCCTCCTCCCTGTAACAAGTCTCCTCATCTTTTGGCTTTTTGTTTTTTTATGAACTGTGTTGTAACAAGTCTCCTCATCTTTTTGGCTTTTTGTTTTTTTATGAACTGTGTTGTATTTGGTAAATTTTTATTAGTACAATTTAAAGTACATAGATATTCTTATTCAGATTCTTATCCATGCATGGGAGAAATTTATGGAAGAAAAAATGATTGATGTGCATGGTGTAAACAACAAAAAAACTGAGAATTTTGCAGAGATTCTTTGCAGTAGCATTGCCGAAATAAAAGGAAAAAAAAAAACGTACACAACATTTTTATTTTTACAATAAATCATAGGTAGTTAGTTGTTGTTGGTTCAAATTTGAACCCAACGCTAAGATACTTTTTTGCCCTAACAATAACAATTAGTAACAACCTGACACTTATAATTTGTTGTGAAAATATTCACCTCTTCCTCTCATTCTTATTTTCTGCCTGAAATAATTCCATTCATCCTTCCCAATAAAACCATATCACGCCTAAAATTTGGTTTCAGAGATTCTTTTTACTTTTTATCCCTCCTCCCCGTAACAAGTTTTCTCATCTTTTTGGCTTTTTGTTTTTTTATGAACTGTGTTGTGACAAGTCTCCTCATCTTTTTGGCTTTTTGTTTTTTTATGAACTGTGTTGTATTTGGTAAATTTTTATTAGTACAATTTAAAGTACATAGATATTCTTATTCAGATTCTTATCCATGCATGGGAGAAATTTATGGAAGAAAAAATGATTGATGTGCACGGTGTAAACAACAAAAAAACAAAAAAAAACTAAGGATTTTGCAGAGATTCTTTGCAGGATTTGCAGAGATTTATAAATGATTGATATGCACTGTAAACAAAAAAAACAAAGACACTTTGAGATTTTTTGCAGAGATGGTCCTTGTTGTATTTGGTCAATTTCTATTAGTACAGTTTTAAATCTAAGAATTTAACTTATACGAAACTTGCATCTTGTTTAAACAGCACCAATATTACTTTAGTTTTCATGTTTCTTATTTTCCACTCTTTTCCCCCTAAAAATTATATCAGCCTTTTTCTTCACTTTTATTCCCCTCATAATTCTATCAACCATTTTCAATTCATGCGTGCCATACATTCTACAAACAATTATAAGGAACAACACTTGCAAATACCTATCCGTGGTTATCATTTTACAAGGTGAGTTACATCTCTTTAAGTAGTTACTTTTCTTTTTATAATATTCATGTTGATATGTTTTAGGGGCATAGCTAAGCATGAAAATTTTGTTTTTGTTAAATTATTTGTTCATGAAAATCTTGTTTTTGTATTATGTGTTTTGCAACAAGAACTGATTTGTATGATATGTTTTAAATTATGATACGAAGAACAACTGTGATAATTGTGATACCAACTGAAAGAATTATAGAGTGATACGAAGTGAAGGAATGTAAGAATTATAGAGTGATGCTTGCAAGAAAAGAAAGAAAGAAAAAAAAAATCAGATAATCATAAATATCTTCTAAGAACAAAAGAACAACAATAAAATATAATAACATTAATATAACCATACATAAAGCATATAATTTTTCCACGAAACACAAATGTAGGATTTATTGTACTAAATAAAAAAAAATACACATACATATCTTTATTATAAACCAACAAACATATTATGCAAAATATTTTTTTCCAAGTAATGATGTAATAACTGATAATAACAAAGTAAAATTGACTATAAAAAGATCACAATAATACAATTTATTACAATTTTTGTGGTCATATACTACTAATAATAATAACAATAAATAATATTAAATAATTTCAAAATTAACAAAACATATACGTAAATTTAATTAGATAGAGAATTGAGATGCTTACGATAATTGTGATACCAACTGAAAGAGTAAGAATTATAGAGTGATACTTGCAAAAAAGAAAAAGAAAAACACAATTAGATAATCATAAATATCTTCTAAGAACAAAAGAACAACAACAAAATATAATAACATTAATATAACCATACATAAAGCATATAATTAATTTTTATGTCAACTAAACTTTAAAGAAAACGAAACACAAATGTACGATTTATTGTACTAAATAAAAAAAAATACACATACATATCTTTATTATAAATCAACAAACATATTATGCAATATATTTTTTTCCAAGTAATGATGTAATAACTGATAATAACAAAGTAAAATTGACTATAAAAAGATCACAATAATACAATTTTTGTGGTCATATACTACTAATAATAATAACAATAAATACTATTAAATAATTTCAAAATTAACAAAATATATACGTAAATTTAATTAGATAGAGAGTTGAGATGCTTACGATAATTGTGATACCAACTGAAAGAGTGAGAATTATAGAATGATACTTGCAAAAAAGAAAAAGAAAAACACAATTAGATAATAATAAATAAATACAAAATAACAACAATACTAAAAATATTTGTAGTCCTAACCATAAAAAATTTATTAATCTAAAATTTGAATAAAAACAACAACGACATCAACAACAACAACAATCATAATCACTGAAGCAAAAAGCAAAAAAACTTACATTAACCCAAAACTTACAATTGTGTATGCTGAAACAAAACTGAAGAAAAACTGAACAATCGGATAGAAGTGTTTTGTGAGAAAACTTCAAGCAGAGATGTAGAAGTGTTTTGTGAGAAGAAGGCTTGCCTTTTATTATAAAGATGTGAAATAAAAGACAAAAAAAATTCATTTGTCACGGAGACTAACTGAGTTCCAGTCTTTTTGTTACATCAATCATATTTTTTTTGCAGAAATTCTTCTTCAAGTCTTGTTTGATTCTTAGCAAAGAATCTCAGCAATGTTTTATTCAAGTATGAGTCACATCAATATATATTTTTTCTATAACTTTCACGTGTTAGAACCTATGTACTTGAAATTGAGGAGGTAGATAAGAATCCTTCTATTTCGGCAATGTCATTGCCATAATTAATTTTCCTTTTTTTTTTAATAATTTTTTTCACATTTTCGGCAATAGCATTGCCACAATACCCACAATTTTTTTTGCCTTTCCCCCTATTTCGGCAATACCATTGCCACAATTCTTTTTTTTTTTCCCCTCTTTCCCTCCTATTTCAGCAATCCCATTGCCATAATTCTTTTTTTTTTTTTCCTCTTTCCCCCTATTTCGGCAATACCATTGCCACATTTCCTTTTTTTTTTTTTTCTTTTTTTTTTCTTTTTTTCCTATTTTGGCACTACATGGCCACCATTCTTTTTTTTTTCCCCCTATTTCGGCAATCCCATTGCCATAATTCAAAATTTTTTTTTCTTTTCCCTCCATTTTCGACAATGGGATTGCCACAAACTTTTTTATTTTTTCCTTTTGGGCACTCGCGTATGGGCACTCAGTGAAGCGGGCAGGGCTGGGCAGAAGGAATTTCGGCAACACTGTTGCCGAAATTCTCAAAATTTCTCTTTCCTCAGTTTCAATTTTCTTTCTCATACTTTTCTTCGAATTTTGGCAACACTGTTGCCGAAATTCACTCTCTCTCCTCATTTTCTCAAATAACTTCAAACAGTGACTATAATCCCAAAAAACTTCACTTTTACCAATATTTACCCAAAAGACTCCCATATCGGGTCCTATTTTGGACCGCTTTGGATTGAATTGGAATTGGACTCATATCAAATCATTTTGGACAGAATTGGATTGAATCGGACTATATCAGGCTGCATTGAAAAAGAAAATCGTTAGGGGAAGCGTGTGCAACTGTGTCTAGGCTGCATGGCGTGTCCTGTTGAGTTCGACACAGGTGCGCCGACCAAAACGGCACGCCCATACTTTCTCGATTAGACTATTCTTGCTCCAGTAAAACTACAAGCAAACTTTCAAGTGGAAGATGTACAAAACTATTGCAAAGACCATAAATTGGACACATAGCAATTAACTTATCCTCAAGAATTCCCAATGCATTAGGAGGGGGAAATACATATCAATTTAAAGAAATGTTCAACATGGAACCAAGAAAACCAACCCTTAGGGTCCGTTTGGATAGAGCTTATTGCTAAAAACTGAAAACTGAAAACACTGTACCAAAATAATTTTTAAATGTGTGAATAGTGTCGTGGGACCCATTTTTAATAAAAAAAATTCTGTAAAGTGAAGTTTGTGGGTCCCGTGAACAGTACACGGGACCCACAAATGTCGAAAAGTCGGCAAAAGGCGCTCTGTTCATGCACAGTGCATGAACAGTAGCCTTTGTCCCCTGACCCGTACAGCAGCAGAAGAAGAAAAAAAAAAAAAAAACGCACAGACGTGGACGCTATATATATAAGCTGTATCCAAACTCAGCTTTAGGCTGAGTTTGGATAGGGTGGCTGCGTCTGGCGTTCGCGTTTTTGACCTTTTTTTTTTTTTTTTCTTCCCTGCGCACATCTTCCAACAGGGGACAGGTGCGCTGTGCACCACTGTGCATGAACAGTAACCGCACAGTGGTGCACTGTTCATGTACTTTTCAGATTTTTTAAAATTAAAAATGGGACCCGCGTCACTATTCACCCATTTAAAAATTATTTTGCTACAGTGTTTTCAGTTTTCAGTTTTCTGTTTTCAGCTGTATCCAAACGGACCCAATTAGTCTCACTTGATCTAATCACTAAATTCTGATTGCAGATTTGTTGATGTTTGAAGCCAGCACAAGTTAATTACTTTTGATGCTGAAGGAGAAACTATGCACAGGGATACTAGATCAAGAATGCTAAGAAGTTCAATATTTGAAATATCAATATTAGAAATCACAAATTCACAATATCTATGTCTTTTGTAAAGAATGGGAATGCTACAAAGAGAGAAGAATGAAGACAGTTAAATAAAGAGGATGACACAAAAGTTAAGGAAACCATGATCATTTTATAAAAAAAAATGTGACAAAGATTAAACTTGGATAAATTAAAAGTTGAACGCAAGCAAGAAATTTTAGATTCTGGAGAATACCAGAAATTCAATATCTTGTCTAAAGTATAATTTAGCTCATGCGAAGATGTTCATGCATACTCAAGTTCAAAAAGATGCAGGACTCATAAAATTTTTCCACAGTAAGAATTAACTTGTATAATAGAATTTTAGCCTAAGGTACCTCCTCTATACCATTAACTATCCATTTCTCCAATTCTACAAGACTAGTAGATTTCACGCATTTTCCATTTGAAAATGTGCAACATTCACATCGTAGCAGAAGACTACCCAGACTACACCCCAAAAAAATAAATCTTCACTCAATGTTCTTTTCTTTTAAATCACATTGTTGTCTTGAGTAATTCTTTATCTGTGTTACAAGATTAACCTTGTGTTATGCCTTTTATATTAAACTTTCAAATGAACCTTGAACTCTTTGAACATTTGAAAGCTAAGGTTGAAAGGCTTGATTGGAGTCTGCCTACAAACTTTCTACTTAACATTTGTTCACTTTTTAGGTTAATAAGAGTTCCGTTAAAATAACCTAAAGCTTATTATTATTTTTTTGATAGGACATCAGTCATTTAGTAGTTTTTAAAAATACAAGCTAAACGTAATAGGTGCTGTAAAAAAATACTACTGCTTGTATTACATGTTGTAATTTTCATGTCCTTTTTTCTTAACTTCTGCAAAATCATATTGATTTTTCCATTTTCCAATAATTTATGCTTTTCTTATAATTTTTTTATTAAAAAAAAGAAAAAGAAACAACATTACAGGAGAAAACAATGTTACAACTTAAATTGAAAAGGGAAGCCACATATGCATGACTGAACTGTTATTAGAGAATAAAGGTTTTATCACCTCACACCAATTAATGATGTGCCTCTACCCTTATTAGATTAACTCAAGTCCTGAGATTTTAATTCAAACTTTGACGGAATAACATTTAAACTAAAGTCATTAACTATGGTCGCTGATTTGGTTTCCTATTAAGTGATGTCAGCATTTTATGTGAGTTGTTCTATTTTTATTGGTTCCGAGTAGCTGACCTTCTAGTCCCAGAGCATTTAGGAATTTCCCAAAAAACCTCTAAAATACCACAAAGTCTCTAAGATGTTCAAAATACACTTGAATCCACAAAAATGACTAAAATGCACTAAGAATGCTCAAATACCCTTAAAACCTCCAAAATGACTACAATACCCCTAAAGCCTTTAAAAAACCCACAATCTAAAAAATAACCAAAATACCTCCAAAATCTTTAAAATGACAAAAAATACTCAGAAACCATAAAAATACCAAAATATCCACGAAATTAACAAAATATCCCCAATCCTAAAAAATTACTAAAATAACCTTGAAACCTTTAAAATGACCAAAATACATTTGAAAATTTTAAAATAACTAAAATGTTCCAGAAACCTCTAAAATGAGCAAAAATATGTTGAAACCTCTACAATGAAAAAAAAAAAAGTGCATTGAAACATCTAAATGACCAAAATACACACATACCTCAAAAATTACCAAAATAAACTCAAAACCTTTCAAATAACCAAAATACCATCGAAACCTCTAAATTGACCAAAATATCACCGACACCCTAAAATGAAAAAAATCCTTCAAAAACCTCTAAAAAAAAAAAAACCTCTAAAATCCTTAAAATAACCAAAATACTCCTGAAACCGCTAGAATTACCAAAATATTCTTGAAACCACTAGAATTACCAAAATACACCAGAAACCACTAGAATGATTAAAATACTCTTAAAACCTCTAACATGACTAAAAATACCTTGAAACCTCTAATATGACCATTGTGGTGGGCCTTTTTATGTCTTGGGCTAGATCACTCTTACCGTACTACGACCCTATGATTCTAGGGTAGGAGAGTCGGGACTGGCCTAATTGAAACACACCTTAGGCCAGCTTGTGCACAAGTTAGAGTCCTGACAGGAATCTTAAGCGTGTCATGTGCCCATAGTAGGAAATACTATTACAAAACGTTATAGCAAGAAAAACACAATATAATGGGATAACTAAAATACTTTAACTAAAATATTCCTACTAACAACAATAATACTTGGACAGTTCCACAAGGGAGGAGTATGGTAACGTGATTACACCAGGAATAGATTAATAGCAAAAAGAAGTCATGCTAGTAAATCAACCATAGTAAAAGAAAAGAAGATTAGTCTGCTAAAGGAATGAGTTTGACCTTGTGGTAAATTCAAGTCTAAGAAGGGAACCAACCTCCAATGTGGGTAACCTCAGAGGGGAATCCTGCTGTAGAGGTTACTCACTTTGGAAAATGGACCTAAGTGGCTTGATCTTAGATTCTTGACTTACTAGAGAGTGGGCTATTGAGAAGGAGAGAAGTAGGAAGTCTATTGGTGCATGCTTTTACTCCTATCACTCATATTTTTCTTCCTTACTCTCAGTTTCCTTGTTTTCTTTGTTTCCTTACTTGTTTTTCTTGTTTTCTTTATTTTCCGTTGTTATTTCATATCCCTCTCTGCTGTTCCCCCCATGCTGTTGTTTACTGTGCACGACTATGGCATTTTATACTGCTTGTTGTGACAAGATTTTCCATTTTTACCCCTTAACTACTTTTGGCATGTTGTGGGTGTCCTTCTAGGACTGCCCACTAATCTGCCGCCTATTCAACCCCTACCACTACATTGTGTTGGCAGTGCCACGTCTCATACCCGGACAAAAGTAGTTTTGTTTTATTTTTATTTTTACTTCCTTTGGCGCTCCGATTCGGATAAGGGCTATGTTTCTCTCTTATCAACCTCTATAACATACACCTAGTGATTCCAGCAGGACATTTCCCCCAAAAGAGCTTGAGCGAGAACCTCAAAATAGGCTCCTCATTCTCCTCACTGTTAGACCACACCCTCTCTTACCTCTGACCCATGATCCACCTCTTCTGTATTGACTGGGTACAAATAGGTGGTGCATAAGCCTTGTGTGCATGCTCCGCTCCCATATGAGTCCTACTGTTCTGGCGTTCATGCGTTTCCATTGCCTACAGGTCTGTTTGACTCTGCTACACACTCTGGGGCTTGTTTAACTCTTGTGGCATGGGTGAGCTCTTGGGTCTTTATTCTTTATATCTCATTCCTTCTTTGGGCTGGACATTGCTTGAGTGTAGGCTTTCTCTTCTTTAATTCGGTCCATGTCTCCTTTCATCCCTTGTCCATGGGCTGGTTGGTGCTCCTGCCACGCCACTACATTACTTCTACCATAATATCGTTTAACCTTGTTTACTATACTACTTCTGGACTTGCATGCTTAAGTGCTTGCCATTTTAACTTCATGTGTTATTCCTCCCTTTAGTTTCTATTGCCCAGCATTCCTGCTGGGCCAATTTACACAATATCTAAAGCTTCCTCAGGCATCCTCGGCCTGTTTCATTCTTTGAGTGTCCTTGACCCATTTCGTTCTTTCCTAATTTTTTACATTCCCATAGGCTTTTGCTAAATTCTTTGGGCTTTCTTGGCCCAATTGCCACATTCTTTTCCTTTGGGTTTATTGACCTTCGAACCAATCCCATTTACCAATTTCTTTCTTTGGGCTCTTCCGACCCCTTTTTTGCTTTCTTTCTATTTCTCATAATTCCCATGGGTTTATTACTTCATTCTTTAAGGTTTCCTTGGTCTGTGAACCATTATTCCTGTCATTTTGACCCAATGGTCTTTACTTTGTTGTTTTCTTTCTTCGCCTTTTTCATATTGTTGGGTTTCTTCTGCCATTGGGCCCTTTTCCTAAAAAATGGTTGTTAACAACCATAATATCACAAAACATCTAAACAATTTAATACCTCCAAAATTGCAAAATGACCAAAATGCCCTCAAATCCTTTAGAATGAGCAAAAATGCTTTGAAACATCTAAAATGACCAAAATACCCTCCAAAACCTCTAAGATGACCAAAAAGTAGATTGTTTTGGAGTATTTTTGGTCATCTTAGAGACTTTAGAGATATTTTGGTTATTTGAGAGGTTTTAATATATTTTTTGTGATTTTAGAGGTTAAGGAATATTTTGGTCATTTTAGAAATTTTAGGATATTATGGTCATTTTAAACTTTTCAAGACTATTTGGGTCATTTTAGAGGTTTGGGGGTATATTGATTATTTTAGAAATTTTTGGGGACGTTTTGGTCAATTTTTTTTAAATTTTAGGGGCATTTAGGAATGACAACAGGTCGGGTTTATGCCGGGTTTTTTGATACCCAAACCCAACTTGTGGGCCTTATCCGTTACCCAAATCCGCCCCGTCGGGGCCCCGTCCAGCCACTTCTGGGCCTATTCAAAAGCCCTAATCTGTGGCCCAATTCGATCCAATCTTTAAAAAAAAAATTACAACCACATAAATCACAACCATAGAAATTGTTTCGATCACAAACATAAATAGAAATACAAATCACACCCTTCAAAAAAAAGAAAAGAAAAAGAAATACAACTCACAAACAAAAACTATTTTCAATCTTCAATATGATATTGTTTCATTACAGATACAATTTATTATAAAAAAGAGAGGACAACACAATGGATATAGATGATTTTAGGAACGATTCGAAAGACTTTAGGAGTGGATGTGTGGACGTTTATAGAGACAACAATTTCGGTGGCGTCTATGGATTATGGTAGCGAGTTGAAGCAATGAAGAGATGGGATTGTTGAGAGGCCTATGTTGCAACAGCGCCGTTTCAGTCTCACTGTCAAATTTGCGATGAAGATGATGGTGATAATGGTAATGTCGGTAATGAAGCGAAGACGACAACTACGACGATAGCGATGAGAGATGACGACAGCAGCAAGGATTTGGATTTGTATTGTGGTTTGTTCGAAGATCAGCAACAGTGGGTGGCCGGCGGTAGTGTGTAAGAGCCTCAGAGAGAGAGAGAGAGAGAGAGAGAGGTGAGGGTTAGGGTTTGGGAAATGAAATTTGATAGGAGAAAGAGATTATTTATATCTAGGGTTTTTAATTTTAATATTATATATGTATACGGGTTAGGTTCTGGCCGAGTATGCATAAAACCCTAACCCAATTCGACCCTATTATTTATCGGACTGGGTAAAACCGGCGTATTAGGGTTGAGCCGGGCCGGGTACCCGCGGGTTGGTCTTTTATTGCCATCCCTTGGGGCATTGGGGTCATTTTATAAATTTGGGCTTTTTTATTTTTTTATATTTTTATATTGGAAGTATGGGGGTATTTTGATCATCTTAAACGTTTTATTTATTATTAATATTTTTTTTTATAAAACATCTTAAACGTTTTAAATTAGGGGTTTTAATAAATAAAAAAAAGATAATAATAATTAGGGTTTAAATATATGTTGCCATTTTAATTATTATTATTATTATTTTTCTTTCCCGCGATTTCTCCCCGTCTTTATGCTCTCTGCACAGCGCCGCAAGCTTCTAATCACCGACTCTTCTTGAAAATCAAACTCGCAAGCTTTCTCTAAAATCACGTAATGGAAAACAAACCGTCGGGTTCGCCGACGAGCCTAGTCGACCAATTCGTCGTGAGTATATATACTCTCTGTCTCTCTTGTTCGATTATGTGCATTGCTTACAATTAGTATTGGTTTATTAAGCAAGCTTATAATTATCATTTGGGTCATTGTTTAGATACCAGGTGATGAGGCTCTCGACCTCTCAACCATGTCTAACCAGACCATTAAGCTTGGCAGCAGTCTCCGTCAGGTCTGTGCTTAGCCTATGGTTTTTACTTCTTCTTTTTCAATAGACCCTGAAAATACAAAGAGTTCTTGTAAAGACATTTTAACAAACAGGTAGAGTGCATTTTGGGAAATATATGATATACATGGATAATGAGGTTTATTTAGATGATTTTGAGAACTGGGTTTTTGCCCATTTTGTGTTTGAAGATTATTATGCATACTATGAAAAAAAAGAAAGCACCATTGGATCAAATTGACTGCGAAAATATAAAGAGTCCTTATATTGGCATTTTAACAAACAGAAAGAGTGCATTTTGGGAAATCATATTAAATATTGATAAGATGCCTATCTAGATGATTTTGAGAATTGGGTTATTGATTGTGGTTGAAAATTATAGTGCATATAAGTATCTGAAATAGTGAAACTCTGTCACCATCACAAGTTCACAACCCAACATTTTAATTGTTGTCTTGTCCTTCTACTACCAGAATCAATGGTGTGCTATTACTGTCCATGGTATGTGCTAAAGTGAGTACCCAATTGTGTTTTTGTTCCAGTCGATTATCTGTGGCTGTAGAGCCCTGAAATGTGATAGAAAAGTGAAATGGGCACAGGGCTTTATTATTTTTGTTCTTCCTATATGCGTGATGAACAATTGTTAAAAAACATTGTATTTTTTTCTGATTCATTTTGATTAATTAGCGGTTCATCGTAATTGATATTGGGTAAATTTCCAGGACGGTGATGTTCTTTCTGTCATGAAGGCTGGGACATTTAAATTCTCAAAGCCAAACAAATATTGGGTTGAGAGCTCGCAGAAAAGGGTGAGTATGGCACTATAAAGTATGCTGGATATAAAATAATATATGCACTTTTTCATTCTTAGTTGATAGTTAGTGATCTGTGAATTTGCTTTTCGAAGTGTATGGTCATGACTCGTGACTACTATGCTACGCCATAGAAGTCAGATGCCTTAACTAGTGTGCACATCAATCTGAATATGCTTATGATAGCAAAGTGAATTGCAATGTATTATAGTAGGCAGCAGTGTTGAAGCAGCAAGTGATGGAGCTTATATATTTTATGCCACAATGCCTTCTGGAATATGTTTTATTATAAGGTGTTGTTACTGCCCCAAATAGTTGCAGTTTTTTTTTTTTGTGTGGTGGTAAGGGGGAGGGGAGAGGAGTAGATTAGATTACTTTTGATGCATTTGTTTCACGTTATGTGCTCATTGGTGATTATTTGACCATGTATTGAATTGGACCTCTCTTTCTATTTTGTGTTTTATACTTCAGCGGTGTTTCTATTCTTTTAGCTACATTGAGAGAAATTGATTGCTGAAGTGTTCATATGTTTTGGTTCTTTCACATGGATTCCAATTGTTTAACTGTTCATATTTTTCCTTTTCTTTTGATGTTGTAATTTGTTGTTTTGTACAGTATGAGCCTCATGCAGGGGATTCTGTTCTTGGAATTGTGGTGGACTCTAAAGCAGATGTAAGAAACTTCACTTGATTACATCATTGAATCTGGTGTCATTAATTCCCTAATGCTAGTAGTAACTTCTTTCTGTTTTAGATTAGTTTCTTTTTAAAATCAAGCAGCCATTTTGTCCCTTAATTGTTATCCATGTGAAGAAGAAGAATTGCCCAATCTTCAATTTGAAATGACCAATTTGGAAGAGATACTATCACTTGGAGGTGATAATACCTGTGTTTATCCATTTTTTTGTAGGCATTTAATGTGTTGTGGAGATATTGATGCTAGGGATTTTATCCCTTAGGGATTAATGTCTCCCGTGGATGTTCTGCCATGGTCTCCTTCCAAGTGACATACTGTCTTTTTATGTAAATTACCAGCCTTTTGCTTTCAATTTCTTTGAAGTATGCAATGTCAGAAAGTTCTTTCTGCTTTAATGAACTTACGAATACCTTTCTATGATCCTTTTGTCTTTCATTTACAGAACTTTCTTGTGGACATAAAAGGACCTGCATTGGCATTTTTGCCTGTGCTTGCATTTGAAGGAGGAACTAGGAGAAACATACCAAAGTTTGAGGTGTGTACTCTATGCATGTTGTGTGGGAAGTAGGTTCTTTGTGTGTTCAACATTATTGTTATTATTTCCGTCTTAGTTGTAACACTTGGGAGAGAAAGATGGAAGGTGTTATAAACTCAAAGCTGCTTTCTCCCTAGTTTCTAGAGGCCTTTTTATTGGAAAATAAAGCAAGAAAACTAATATTTCTCACTTAGCACGAATGGAAATTTGAATAGTTGGTCTTGATTTTGCTGCCAATGAATTCTGGCTCAAATGGTAGTTCTTCCTCCATAAGAATGAGATGCAGGGTGGGGTTGTGGGCTTAAATGCTGTGACTATTCTTAATGTAGAAATCAAAGCTTTTAAATAACTTAGGAGCTAGTAAGGAATATACTACACTTTCTGGATGATGTTTATGAATTAAATAGTATGAACCTTTTCTTATTTGAATGCTCTGTCGGTTGTGGACCATAGTGAGTTCTTTGTTATGAATTAAAAGATATGGGCTTTCAAAATTTTATAATTTAGAAGAAATTTGACCATAGCATTGAAATCACCAACAGTTTCTATTCTTGAATGCTGGTTGTTCATTCCAATATTTTCTTTCTTTTGCTTTATATGCAGGTAGGAAGTGATGGTTGATTCATATAGTTATTTGTGTGATGTGTATTATGTTTCTGAAATGTTTTCTTTTTGTTAATGTATTGTGTTGCAGGCAGGTACTTTGATCTATGTTCGGGTTGTGAAGGCAAACCCTGGCATGAATCCAGAGCTTTCATGCACTGACGGTTGGTTTTTATTGAAAAAAAAAATTTGTGATTGATGTGTGCCATAAATATGTCATGGTTCTGACCCTTTTTTAGTTTCATTTCTTGTTGATTTGATATTTTTGGCAATCTCCTGACTTTTTTGTTATCTTGTTTTTCATTTTACAGCCAGTGGGAAAGCAGCAGAATTTGGCCAACTTAAAGATGGTTATATGTTTGAATCTTCAACTGGTCTGTCAAGAATGTGAGAATTTAGCTCCCTCTTAATTCATATTTAACGCTTGATAGATCTCTTAAAACACTCTTGCGCCTGAACACATGGTCGCTGCAAAGCACATCTTTTTTTGGGTAAATTTTACTTTGTGATCGTGGAATATATGGTATGTTCGATTTTGCTCCCCCAAATTTTTGAAATCCCTACTAATTTTTTGCACACGACTAATGGCATGCTGAAAAGACTGCTGAAAAGACTTTTATTTTTTTATTTTTATTGAGTGGGAATTATTGGGTTGGAAAAAAAAAAAATTCTGAAAGGAGGAAGGTTGACACTCCTGAACTCTTGAGTTTACTGATGTACCATGCTTTTTTGTTTACCATTCCTTCTTATGTGGGAAATAGATTGGAAAGGTTGCAGGGGAATATTTTATGGAGTGGTCCAGGAGATAAGTTCAAATTTCCTCTAGTGGATTGGAATACAATGTGTTCCCCAATTTCCAATGGGGGTATGGGTGTGCACAAGTTAGGCACTGTTGGCTTTGGGGTTTTGGAAAGGAAGAGACCCACTCGTAACAATAAAGTATGGGGTGGATTGGGGAGGCTGGACAACAAAGCAAGTGCAAAGAACTCATGGACGTAGCTTATGGAAGAGAATCCGAGTGGGGTGGGCTAGGTTTTCAACCCATAAAGTCTTTGTTTGAAATTTTTTATACGTAATTTTTAGGCTATCTTGTGGTAGTCTTTCCTTCAATAAATTATATATATAAATTGAGGGACCAAAATCAAACTTAATTTATGTCTCAGATACCTAAAGTACTATTTATCTTTTATTTATTTATTTTTTTCCTTGATTTGATAGGAAAACATAACTTATGCAGCCCGCATATATCATGGTTATAAAGCTTGAAATTTTCTTTCTGTTTTAAATGATGTCTCTAGGCTCCTGAGCTTGCCAACATGTCCAGTTCTTGATGCATTAGGGAAGAAGCTTTCATTTGAGATAGCGGTTGGCTTAAATGGTCGTGTTTGGGTATACTTCTTGAGAAACTACTTTATTGTAGTTGGGTTTAATAGTTCCCTGTTTCCAATGTGTGTGTGTGTCTTTTAAATTTTTATTCCACCCTAACCTTCTCATGTTTACTATTGTATGCTGCAACCTTGTTTTCAGAAACTTCTTCCTGATACTATCTTGTAAAAATCTTATTGACTTGTAGGTCAACGCCACCTCTCCATCTACAGTCATTGTTGTTGCTAATGGAATTATGAACTCAGAATTTAAGAGTGAGGTACAGCAGAGAGGGATGGTGGAGAAATTGCTTCAGAATTTAAAGTTGTCAAGTCAGTCCTCCTTCACATATATGATTCCAACCTCTACATTTATTGGATGCTTGTTCCTAACTCATTTTCTACAACTTACGAATATGAAACAAACTTCTTTAATGTTTTCTTTGCAGCTTGATAATTAAGAAGTGAATGCTTTGGAGCTGTTAGCTGTTGTCAAATTTACCTTTTGCCGAGCATGGTTATGTGGGGTTATAAAGACAACAAATTTCTACACACACTAATGCCAGTTGTTCATTCTGCTGTCATAGAATCTTATATGAAATGAGTTTGTGTATGCCATTGCGGTTTTATTTTATATTTTGATAGTCTTTCGGACTTGGAAGTCATTAAATTTTGCATATTTTAGGTTATCTTTGGAATTGGTGAGGAGTTATATTGTAACTTTTGATTTCAAGCATGGAAACTTTGTGATTTTTTACATTTTTGGAATTGGTGAGGACTTATATTTGAGGAGATTTTTAATTTCTTACAACTTGTTTTTGATGAAAACTTTGTTCATTTCTTTGTTTTTTAATGACCGTAATAAATTGAACATTAAGGCACAAAAATTGGTAACAAGTTGAAATACAAGAAACTGGCAGACGAATTGAGAAAGGCATGTTAGTGTAATTTAGTGATTTACTGTGGTGCTCATAGCATATTAGTGTAATGTAGTGAGTAGGTTTCAGTTAGCTCAATTGGTAAAATCTCTGATAGTTGAATAAGAGACATAGGGTTCAATTCCCGCCTACACCAAAAATTGATTGATGTTTTGGTTTGATGATAAAGAGCTATCATTGAGAACGGATGCTATAGGTTGCCATAGGTTTAAATTCTCTATAAAAAAAAAAAAAAAGTGTAATGTAGTGATTTCTAGAAAATGATTTTTTTTTTATTAATATTTTCTATAAAACCATTACATTTTTCAATGTTTAATAACAACCTTAAATAGGTTGAAAAACAATCTCATAACTTCCTTTATTTAACTTGTTGTGAGATAAAGTTGCTTTAAAAAATAATTAGTGGAAAACAATTCTAAAAATAAGTCATATTTTTTTTGTTGACAAAAAATACTTTTTATTTGACTTTTTATTATTATTATTATTATTATTATTATTATTTATTTTATGCTATCAAACACTAAAAAACACTGATTTGGTATCAAAATCCTTGATTTTTTCCTGATACTTATAATACTTGCACATTGGGTATAAATTAATGAAGCAGAGTCTTGACAAGGATATCAAGTGTCGAAGTTGCCTCGAGTGTTCTTTTACCAGAGGCTTATCACAAAGAGAGTAGAACTGGGTCAGAAGTTGCCAAGGCTCGAGGCTTCATTTGGGTTATCACAGTTGGACATGTCGTGTACGTAGTTCATGCCCAGGATAGCCTAAAAATTACATAAAAAGAATTACAAACAAGCAAACAAAAAAGGCTTTATGGGCTGGCAAACCTACGTAGCCTACCCTGCCTGAACACTTCTGTAAGCTACAGCGGCGAGTTCTTCGCACTTGCTTTGTTGTCTATCCACCCCATACTTTATTGCTACAACCTGTCTCTACAAGTGGTTTTAATGTGGCGGACGTTTGAGACACATGTCTCGTCTCGCTGATAAGCGGGTTCCACACACGTGGATCCTAAATGGCAGTCAAACATGCGTCTCATATGTTTAGTGCAGGAGTTTTATGCATATTTTAAGTAATTAAATTACATGTTTAAATTTATAGATTTAATTAATATATTGGATTTCCTTATTTTAACCTTATTCTTAGGATGTGTTTAGATACTGTTTATTTTGCTGAAAACTGAAAATATGTAGTAAAATAATTTTTAAATGTGTGAATAGTATTGTGAGACTAATTTTTAATGAAAATTTTGATGAAAAAAGATGTTTGTGAGTCCCGTAAATAGTGCACGAGACCCACTGGAAAGCTGAAATGTGTTTCTAAAAAAAAAAAAAAGCTAAAACGCAAACGCTGATACTTTCATCAGTATCCAAACGGGTACTTAATCTTGCCTCTTCTAAATTGAAATCCTAACTCTGCCACAGCTCGATAGCAAGCCATTCTCTAGTTTCACTAATTCGACTTTTAGCTAGGTTGCACCGACACATCATTTTTGGCAAAATTTCGATGTTCGACACGTATTGGACATCGATATCAATAAGACTTGCCAGACTTCGGTGTCCGAGCGGTGATTTTTTTTTTTTTTTCCGGTGCAAGTTCCGGTACGACAGGAAATTTTCGTATCAGAACCTGCACTAGTACAAAAACTGCTTTGATTTGTATCACCACAGATACCGAGTCATACAATTATGTTTTGGTCATTTTGGGATATTTCGGGCATTTCAGGCGGTAAGGAGGTTTCAGACCATTACAAACAAGAAGAAAAAAGAAAAAGAAAAGGAAGAAGAAGATGAGAAAAATGGGTCTGTGACTCACTAACTTGGTGCCTAATGACTGAGATCTGTGCTCCAGATCCTCTTTTTTTTTTTTCCTTCTAAACGATTTTCTAATTTAGATCCCATTCCTTTCCATTTAGATTCGACACATATTAAGTCCGTGTTGGTGCAACACATATGAATCTACATATTGCATCATCCAGGAGCTTACCCACGGGAAGCATCATCTAGTTCCTGTGCTCTTGTTGTTTCTAGTATCTCTTCATATATAAATATGCACAATAAAACTGTTCATGGTGCTCACAACGTTGCTTTTGATATGTGGCACTATAAATTAGGTCACCCATCTTATTCTAAACTAAATGCTATCTGTGACAAGTACCTAACAAGGCTAACATAGATTCTCTACAAACCAGTTGTGTGATATGTGTCCTTTAGCCTAACAATAAAGGCTATCTTTTCATCTTTAGCATGTCTCTAGTTCTGTTTTTGACTCGATTCATTTTGATGTATGGAATCCACTCTCCTATGGTATAGACCACAGGTTCCTCATATTATTTTGGAATAGTGTTAATTAGTTAATTAGACACCAACTTGCACACACGCCCGTACAAGCGAGTAAAAAATTATTGAGATCATGTATTAAAGGCATGATTTTAGTTGTTTTTCAACTGTGTATATGGAAAGGAGTTAATTCTGTATCGTACTGGACCGAAAATTTTCTTACCGAAACCAAAACCAGTACAAAAACACATTTGTTTCGTACCAGTTCAAATACTGGTCATACCGGCTTATTCTGGCCTTATCGGAGCAAATATCGTATTTCAGCCGAAAAACTTATACCAGTCCGGAATAGAAAAATCAAGACTTTCATATCTGAAAAAAAAAAAGAAAAAAAATCGCTTACAGGTTTAATATCAGTAATATTCTGATGAGAAATGATATGTCCATAACATTTTTACAACAAATCCTAAGTAGCATGATGTTACTAGTTGTTATTGTTGGGGCAAAAAAGTAATTTTAGTGTTAGGTTCAAATTTGAACCAATAACAACTAACCACCTATGATTTGTTGTAAAAATATTGTAAAAATGTTGTGAACGTAGCACCTCTCTATTCTGATATATTTTCCCTCCATTGCCGCTGTGAGTACGTTACTGAAGGTGATCTCATTTCGCCGAACTCCCTTCTTCTTCTTTCCCATACGGCCATACCAAATGCCTCTTTCATCTGTTCTATTTCATTTGCATTTTCAAATTCTTTTTACATGTCTTTTCTCATTTTATATGCTGAGTCTATTGACACAAGGTTAATTAAATAATTTTATCTTCTATTTTGTGTGTGTGTGTGTCTGAGTCAGTGACCCATGTGAACGTCAAATCAAACTTAAATAACTTTTTCATTTTTTTCTCCTAAGTTCAATGAACTGTACGCACTAATTGCTATTGTCGTGCAATCTTGAAAATGACAAAGAAAAGAAGAAAAATAAAATTATATATATTTATTAAATAAGATATGAGTTTATAATTTTAAATATCTTCATCAAATCGTATGGAGGTTGACTTAGTAATATATAAATAAATAATTGTATATATAAATATATATAATTAGTGGTAATTTCGAAACGGTATACCGGTATTAATTGGTATCAAAATATTTCATTTTATTTACCAAATCAGTATAATCTTCGGTACAAAATCAACTTTCTTGATATAGATATTGGACTTATGTGCAATAGATTTTACCGTGATACTTTTAGGTATATTTTTGGTAAACAAAGTAACAAATAGAAGATAATCTAGTATCATATTGCGAACAAGGTCCAAATTTAAAACAGATGATAAAGTAGTAGGAATCACATACTCACATAGCAATACTTGATCTTAATTCTATACCTTTTATTTGAAGTCTCAATTTTCTAGTTGCCTGTGTTCATCATGTCTTTGTGTAATTGTTGTTAGAATAATGTGGCCCAACATGATATTTTATTATCAATAATTAATTATTCAAAATTTCTTGTGAAATTTTGCAATATTTTTATCATGTAAAATATTGGAATATTGAAATATGTCTACTTGATACTGTAGACTAAGATTATGAATCATTTCATTATAGTCCTTGACTTGATACTGTAGACTATGATGATGTAACCTATTATGGAACAAAGTTTCTCTCTAAGCTAGTCTGGAGAGAAACCCTTCAAACTTATCATATATCTCTTTTTCGGGTGTGAATTTTGAAAATCTAACCGTTGAATTCATGTTCCTTATGTTCTTAACATGCATATCAAATTTTGTTCTAATAGAATTTTATTTACTATTTGATCAATGAATTTATTTTTTATACACAATTTTAGATACTTGAAATTTTAATATTTGTTTGATGACATAGCAATTGATCTTTGATCATTTTGAAATTTTGCAAGCATGAAGGATATAATAAGAACATACAATCCAATGGTTAGATTTTCAAATTTCACACTCAATATAAAAATATATGATAAGTTTGAAGGGTTTCTCTTTAAACTAGTCTGGAGATAAACTTTGTTCCATATTCCGATAGGTACATTGTTGGACCATGATGGAAAAGAGGTCTAAGTTAAAATTGCTTAGACTATGGAAGACAATAAGGGCTAGTCTTTCGATGGTTAGTGCATAATAATCTCAGAAGTCTTTCCATAATGAGATTCATGCACGTTGAGTGTTGGCCTTAATAAATCTATCGTGTCATTGCCAGTAACTTAGCCTTCTATAAGAGATGTTGTCATTATAGTGATTTTGGATATGAACGATAGATGAATCCATGTGTTAGGATGGAGTTACAAGAGTAATGACATGTTAATGAACTTATTCATTAATGAATCTAATTAATGAAGTTGTTTATTAATGAATGTAACATATCTGTTACATGAATTATTATTACGATAGAAATGATTTTATGGCTGGTTATCTCCTTTCGAAATATTATAAATATTGTCAAGACCACACTTACAAAGGGTGTGAGAAGATGAAAGAAAACCCTTATTAATCTTGACCAGCTGGGGAGAGCATCTTAATTGATTGTGAAGTCCTTGAATAATATAATTCAGTTTGTAAATTTCTCACATTTTATTGTTGATTTTTATTACATATGCACATGATATAATTGTTAATTGATAGATGTATTATATTTGTTTCTCTTGAATTATTACTTTTTAAATATAATTCCTACAATTGTGTTCTCTACGGATACCCTTATCTGAACCTACACCTTCGTGACCACCCACCCTCCTTCCTCAATCCCTTTATTTTCGTGGCAGTGACTCTTTTGTGTATCTTTGGAATCATGTGTCCTTGTGTGGTACCCAGTACTATATTCGAAAATGATATCCATGACACTGCTTAATATGATGTAAGTTCCTAACAATTTGACAAAGTTATTATCACGTGTAACCTTATTATTGCTTGTTGTTGAAACTAGTGAGATTAATTTATAGGACTTGTTAATGGTTATCGCAGTTTTATACTTTTATGTGATGTGAGTTTCTAATGTATATTGATAAAGTTACTATATGTCATGAATCTCATGATTAACACTGCCACTCTTATGATAGGGTATTAGATTCTTAAATCAGTGCAGTAATCTATATATTTAGTTTTATTTGTAGTGAATATGATGAATAAGTTAGTGGAATTTATGATGAACAAGCATATATATGGTGGAATTTATTTACTGAATTTATAAATTTCACTTAGTTATCTAGCTGATAAGAAATGATCGATTAATCAATTGAATAGTCTAAATTATATACATAAAAAATCATTATTATTTGTAAAAATAAAGGATATGGCCCCATTAAGTTTGATGAGTAGCCACCTTATCATATTGTACACACGACGTTTACAATTATTACAATTGTATTGACTATTGAGTGATCAATCATCCTTCGATGTTAGATCTGATTTAAACTCTCTCTCTCTCTCTCTCTCTCTCTCTCTCTCTCTCTCTCTCTATTTTAGATAACATTCTGTCACACTCTCACACATTTCCATACTGTCAAGCTCACAATAATTACACAAAGTTTTAACTCTTTGGGGAAGAAGAGAAGAACACCAATAACATTTTTCTTTTCAGGGCCAGTCAAAATCCCGGGTCTAGGGTAAGAAATAAGTCATATTAACAGAATTATATCTAATCAGAGTGACAGTGTCCCCACTTAGCAGAACCTATATGTTTATGTCACATGCATGCATGCATTTAATTTTTTTGTTTTTGTTGGCTGTCAGCTACTCCCCAATCAACATGCACGAACATTAATCTCTACAGATCGTATATCTCTCTCATGGGGTCCGATAATTCAGGCCTTTTCCAGACCTTTGTCTCTCTTTCATTTTTTTTTCTTTTTTTTTTTACAACATTTTTTTAATAAAAATTAATATAACTTAGCTGCAATTTACCATGCGGATAGAGACAAAGTCAAAATTTCGAGTTAAAAGGAACAGATAATTTATGGAGGAGGTCATGACATTGGAAAAAGGGGGGAGTTAAGTTTTTTTTTCTTTGGCACAGTTCGAATTATGGCCTAATATATATATTTATTTTTTTTCTTCTGCAACTCGGGCCAAGGTCCCCTTAGGACCGGGTATGGGTCAATCCCTGCATATGGATTGCATCAATCAATAAGTTACATAATTGAATTTAATTAGTTTTGCAAAAATAACATATTTTATATTGTATTGGTTAATATAGTCATACAATCTAATTAATTAGAAAATTTAAGATAAAACATCTAAGAAACTATTCCTAGGTTTTGGCCTTTGAAATATATATATATATATATAAATGGTTTAATTGCATGTGGGTTGGTTTTCATTCTGTGCTGTGGCTTCTGAGCTATGATGATATGATATAAAGTACATACTCACAGGGAGGTCGCTACTTATGCAGTATACTAATACTATGGCCAAAATGGAGATATACCCATTTCGCGCAAAAGTTTTAGCAAAATGCCCCATGTTTGAAACTAATTAGAAATATGCCCCTATTTTAAATTTGATTTTCTAAAAATTGAGTTTCATTGAAAAACTCGATTTTTAGAAAATCTAGTTATAGGCAATCAAACTTAAAAAAAAAACTGCATAGAACTCGAGTTCCATGCAGTTTTTTTACAAGCAACTCGATTTTCACAAAATCGAGTTTTTAATTGAAACTCGATTTTCTAAAAATTGAGTTTCAAAATAGAGGCATATCTTTAAATAGTTTCAGACAGTGGGCATTTTGCTGAAATTTTTTTGCAAAAGGAGTATATCTCCATTTTCTCCCTAATACTACTATATATATTGCATGTTTATGCCATATGCATGCATTAAATGTTTTTGTTTTCGTTGATTGTCAGCTACTCTGCAATTTTCAGACCTTTGTCTTTCTTTTTTTACTTCTTTTCAAAACATTTTGTTATAATAATTAGTAAAACTTAGGTACAATTTACCGTGTGACAAGGTCAAAGCCAAGATTTCGAGTTAAGAGGAACTAATGATCTATGGACGTTGTCAAGATTTTGGGGAGGAGAGGGGGCTAAGTTTTAATTTTCTTTGGCCAAATTCAAATTATGCTCTAATATATCTACAATTTTATTTTTTCTTTTGCAACTCGGGTCAAGGCCCCATGGGCCCAAGTATATCTCATTCCTTGCATATGGATTGCATTAATCAATGAGTTATATAATTGAATTTAATTAGTCTTGCAAACGAACACATTTTGTATTGTATTTATTGATACAGTTGTATGATTTAATTGAAAACCTAAGGTAAAACATTTAAGAAACTGTTCCTAAGTTTTGGCCTTTGAAAAAAAAATAAAAAAAAAAAAAAAAAAAAAAAATATATATATATATATATATATATATATATATATATATATATATATATATATATATATATAAATGGTTTAGTTCATGTTGGTTGGTTTTCATTTTGTGTTGTGGCCTTTGAGTGATGATAAGAGCATTCATGTTGGTTTGTGTAAAAAATTCTATCTATTTTAGTATAAAAACCTAATTTTTCTATTTTATAGACTCATTTTTCAAAAACCCTCACAACAAATAATTTATTTTACACTATTTTACATTAAAATTTCAATTTTTCTTAATACACAATAACCATTGTAAGTGCACAATTGCACCTGGACCCAAAGACGATCACGGGCTCAGGCCCAATGAGCCTTAAACAATGAAATTTGTAGAGTGTGGGCTTGAAATCTAGATTAGAAGTACTGAGAACTTGATAACAGGCTAAAAGTTACAAACACTTGTAAATAATAAACGATAATTGCAAATAGACCTCTTCGGACGTGAGCCGAGGACTACTTCTGTATTATTTCTCTTTCTTTCTTAAAGGTTACAATTCTTCTTTCTTTCTTTTGTTTCTTGGACCCCCCCTTTCTTTGGCGTTCATCCCCCTTAAATACTTCTTTTCCTGATACTTTATCCACGTGTTGCTCCAACCCCTCCCTCCTAGATATTTCTTTTCTTAGTGCCTTTGAATAGTGACCAGAAGTTTCAGTTCTACTATTCAGGGGTCACTTCTCCATTAATGCGGCCAGGGAGGTAGGTGCAGAGTCTTTAATGTGGAGGTGGCAGCCTTTACTTTTGGTATTTTTCTAACACCGATGTACTTCGAAGGTTCAGGGTTTCCCCCCTTTAACCAACAGTCTTTCCGAAATATTGCCTTGACCTTCATAGTGAAGCTTCGAGTTCTCCTGGGTCTATCCGAGGAGAAACTTACCCTCAGATGTATCCTCGAACCCTCGGCGTATGGACTGATTCGCAGTACTAACAGATTCTTAGCTTAAGAGCAGGTCGGCCCTCCTTGCTACAGCCCAAAGGCCCATATGCCCACTTGGGTCCTTTTACTCCCCACAACCATCATTTACTCTCTTTCTTCAGTCTCAAGATATATAAAGAAAAAATAAAAAAAAATAAATGCAAAGTGAATAATGTTGATTAGTGTAAATTTACAGCAATTGCATTAGTGCTTCTAAAAATTTCTATCTATTTTACAAAAAGAACTTACTTTTTCTATTTTATATCATCACTTGTACAGAGCACTCACATCAGTTTATCTATTATAAATATTTATTTTAATAAAATATTCATTGTATTGCATTTTTTATTATGGCAAGAAGAGAGAGAAAAGTTGATGTGACTGTGGCAAGAAGAGAGAGAAAAAAGGAAATTAATAAAATAATTTATACAAAGCTACAATAATTGTGTATATTTACACGGTTACTATAACTCCTTTATATATTTATACAATTATAGACAAGCTGATAGGTGACTAGTTATGCAGTATACTTATGCTACTGACTATATTGCATTCGAAACTTCGATTAATTAGTTTTGTAGAAGTAGGGGACTAGTCCTTGACTCCTTTATCGTAGCAGTGAAATACAACAATGTTAGGTTCTAAGTACTTAGGAACTAATGAATTAGAACTCTAATGTGTATTGTTGGCAAACCACGATCAAAACATGTGTTTAGTCTTGTTTTAGACTTGCTCAAAGTATGTCATTCATGTAAAGTTGGAATCGAGTTAACTGCAGAAGTTACTGTGCAATTTTGCCTGACTTGATCGATCGAGAATTAGACTCGACCGATCAAAAGTCGTGCAGATTGTTTTTTTTTTTTGTGTGCAGAATCTCCAACTCAGCCTTAAGCCATATGACGTGTAGGGTTTTATGTTTTACCCTAGGTATAAAAGGCAAACCCTAGTCACGTTTTTGAGGTTGCTCATATTGCTGTTTGCATGGATCTCTTGTGAGATCTGAGAGGTACTTGCCTTCACACAAGCTTAGGATTATCAAGAAGAAGATTTCTTCAAGAACTTGATGATCATTCAGTTGCTGCCATAAGAGCTTAAAGATATACAAGCGGGAGTGCTTGTACTTGCTAGAGAATCCAAGAAAGAAGGAGTCCGTGATCTCGGAGCTTGCACGTGGTCATGTTAGTAAGTTTTCTACTGGTGGATAGTAATAGGATGTTAGTGGTCTAAGTCGCTATTACAAACTTCAATTCTTTCATAGTGAATTCAGGTTTACCTTGAGGATAGCTAGGTTAAATCCTTCCCAAATTTTTTACCGGTTTGATTTTCCTGGGTCATCATATCACTGTGTTCTTTATAGTTCAACTACTTTGCATGATGTGATTGTTTTGTGTTAACCTAGATCTGCATAATTTACCTAAGTTAATAACTTGACTAAATAACCAGGTTAATCTGATTGTTTTAAGGGGTCTAAACAACTCGACAAGTGGTATCAGAGCCAAGGTCATAGGTTCGAGTCGTTGGAGCCGCATTGTGAGGGATTTCACAATTCGCTCCAATACCAATGGGCTTGGTCTGCGATCGAATGCTATAAAAGATTTGTGCTCCCTCAGCCTTCACCAATTGGTCGTTGGATGGATTGGTAAGGCACACAGTCTGACAAGTGGTATCAGAGCAAACTTTTGTGATTATAAACTTAAAAATTGAACTTGTTATCACTGCATTAGAGCATGCATCATGACATTTATCTATTCATGCATCAAATAGATTTTTTATTTTTGTTGTGCTAACTTGCAGTCTGCCCCTGTGTTTTGTTTTGTTCTTTCTCTTGTGTCTCTGTCCCTATCCTAGCACCATGCCTAGGAAGACTAGAGCCAATAGGTCATCCTCCTTTACTTCTGCTCCTTCCTTTAAGAGTGACAGATTCTTGAGTGCTAAGCACCAAGAGACCTTTGAGAAACTTAACCTTAACCGAAAGATTTGGGCTGAGCGTAAGGTTCTGTTAGATGAGCTTGATCCTGCCATTAGGGCAAACTTTGAGCGTTGGGGCTGGTTACCTTTTCTGGACTTTGATTCCCCTCCTCCAGCCATCTTGATTAGAGAGTTCTATTCTAACCTTTCTATTCATGTTTATGATTCCAACACTGTCCTTAGGAATTGGATTCGTGGTGATAAGTACACCACTACCCCTTCGGTAGTGGTTGATGCTCTTGGGGTGCCTATTGTTCAGCATCCTGTCTACCCGTATGATGTGTCTCCTCCCCTAGACGACATCATGTCATATATCACTGGTACTTCTATCCGGTGGGGTTCTGATCCTCGGATCACTTTTGCTGAGCTCACTGAGTATACCTATCTTATCTTTCGGATAGCGTGTCATTCCTTGTGGCCTATTTCTCATCTGCACACCATTCCTTTAGAGCAATGTGCATTTTTGTATGCTTTAGTTACAGATGCTCCTATTAGTTTTCCTCATCTGTTTCTTCGTTCTTTGAACAAAGTTTATAGGAGTTCTTCTACTGCTTATGCTCTCTTTCATCCTATTTTCATTCATAGGATTTTGTTATTTTTAGGTTTGTCTGACTTCCCTGCTTCTGAGCCCGTACATGTTATTGCTCCCATAGGTGCCACTTTTCTTAGGCAGATAGCTGCTTAGATGAGAGAGCGCTCTAAACGTCCTAGAGTTGAGCCTTCTAGTACCGTACCCCCTTCTTCTTCTACAGGTTTTCCTTCTGGTAAGGAGTTTGCTGACCCAGTAGGTGCTACTGCTGCTGATGTTCCTCCACCATCGACTGCGGATGACTTTGGCATTCGTCATACTTTAGAGTCTGTCGTGACCGTTCAGGCGGCTCATGGTCAGATTTTGGTGGACATCCTTGATGAAATCCGTGCTTTGCGTGCAGATTTGGCGCGTCTTCGACGTTCGCCTTCGCCACTTCTTTTGATGATGGACTCTGATTGCCTTTTGGCATTCCATCACAAAAAGGGGGAGTACTGTACTGTTTTTGAGCATTTTTGTGTAGGGGGGAGACTTTGTCTTTGTGAGCCTATGGAGATTAGATTGTATCTAAGCGCTTCACTTTGTATCTACATTTTTTTTGGCTCTTGATGTATTCTTGTTAGGGGGAGATACATTCGTTTTTATATATGATTCTAGTTTCACTACTTATTGACTTATGTCTATGTGTTATTCATTAATATATGTCTTTATTTTGTGTTTTGTGAATTCAAGATGTTTATTTTATTTACTTGTATTTTCTACACATACGTTTATGCGTTTTGTTTAATGTTTCAGGAAATATACAAGTTGATTCAATTGAGCTGCTGTCTACACTTGCAACTGATGCATAGTAGTTAGGATTTGATTTGTCAAAATGGGCATTTTTTTTTGTAAAGGGCTTTTCTTTATAAACTTTGAGCTGTTAGTTGTGTTTTGTCACGGATTGCCAAATGGGGAGTTTGTTAGGTTCTAAGTACTTAGGAACTAATAAATTAGAACTCTAATGTGTATTGTTGGCAAACCATGATCCAAATAAGTGTTTAGTCTTATTTTAGACTTGCTCAAAGTATGTCATTCATGTACAATTGGAATCGAGTTAACTGCAGAAGTTACTGTACAATTATGCTTGACTCGATCGATCGAGAATTAGACTCGACCGATCGAAAGTCGTGTAGATTGTTTTTTCTGCAGAATCTCCAACTCAACCCTAAGCCCATATGACGTGTAGGGTTTTATGTTTTGCCCTAGGTATAAAAGGCAAACCCTAGTCACGCTTTTGAGGTTGCTCATATTGCTGTTTGTGTGAATCTCTTGTGAGATCTGAGAGGTGATTGCCTTCGCACAAGCTTAGGATTATCAAGAAGGAGATTTCTTTAAGAACTTGATGATCATTCAGTTGCTGCCATAAGAGCTTAAAGATATACAAGCGGGAGTGCTTGTACTTGCTGGAGAATCCAAGAAACAAGGAGTCCGTGGTCTTGGAGTTTGCACGTGGTCGTGTCAGTAAGTTTTCTATTGGTGGGTAGCAATAAGATGTTAGTAGTCTAAGTCGCTATTGTACAAATTTCGATTCTTTTATAGTGGATTCAGGTTTACCTTAAGGATAGCTAGGTTAAATCCTCCCTAGATTTTTTATCGGTTTGATTTTCCTGAGTTATCATTTCATTGTGTTCTTTATATTTCCGCTGCTTTGCATGATATGATTGTTTTGTGTTAACCTAGATCTGCATAATTTACCTAAGTTAATAACTTGGCTGAATAACTAGGTTAATCTGATTGTTTTAAGGGGTCTAAACAACTCTACAAACAATAATAAGTTTACCAAAAAAGAAAAGAAAAAAGAAATACAATAATCATAAGGATAATAATTGGTTGTGTACGAGAAAACTATTGTACATTGTCTTATTGCGTCAAAGTATTGAATTTTACTTTTACTATTTGTAAAATAAAGAGGTATAAACCAATTATAAACATTAACCTTACTATTATTCCACAAATTAATGAGGCAATAACCTCTTGTGAGGAGATCAAGTTCTAAATGCAATAGTTTTATGTTTTATTATTTGAGATTGAATTATGCCTGATCATACTTGTGCTAAATGCAACTTTGAGAAGCAAATTAATCAAGCCAAACCTTGTTTCTAAAAAAAAGTTAAAAAAAAAAAAAATTATGCCAAACCTTTTCAATGGAGCTTGATTATGTATTTTCACTAATAATGTTTACATCATTTGTATTTTTTTTTTCTTTAAAGTTTATATTCCCTCCCACTACTTCTTGCCTTAATTTCTACGTAATATTTCTATCAATGTCAATTTCAACAAAAGTGACAAATCTAGGAGAGTTGAGGGAAATATATCTCTTAAGTCTTAATACTTTTCTCCTGCAATAGTTGTTTTAAGTCATCTCAATTCAACCTAAATAAGCTAATTACTGTTGGATAATAATAATAATAATAATAATAATAATAATAATAATAATAATAATAATAATAATAATAATTATTATTATTATTATTATTATTATTATTATTATTATTATTATTATTATTATGGATTAAAGGGGGTTGGTACGTGAAAAGACTAATGAGTTTAATTTTGGTGACATAGATATTTGCACTCTTAAATCTCACCCTTTAATTTTAGAATTTTCTTAACAATAATAAACATGATAATTATTATATTATATAAACAGAGAAGTTAGATTTTAATTCTCAATATTATTAACTAGTCTAATAAGCCTAAATAAACCTGTTTACACTATGGCTGGTTACAATACATGCCAAGCCACCAATATATAATACAATAATAAGAGAAATGTGTCACTTCAGTGGAGTTTTGGACTATTATATGTTTTAAGCTAATTAATTAGCTTAAAACATATATTATTTAGTTGGACTGTTGTATCATAAAGAGTAAAGGTCAAATTAAAAGGTTTACTGCACCATTTTGTGGACTTTGTCAACCATATAGGGATTGAATCTAGCAACAAGATTTTCATACCTTAATGTTATTCAACTCAACAAAACCAATCCAAATTGACCCAATCTAACTCAACATGATGCCTCGGGTTGGTAGGTTAGATTAGATTAAAATTTAATTTTGAGTTTCAAGTCGGGTTGGATTTGGGTTGATAATTTCAACCCATCTAACCCAACTTGATCCACTTTATATATAAGTTTATTTTATTAACCTTATTTTTAATTTTTTTAGTTCGATTTATTTTGGTATTTTAAGAATTAGTTTTGATGAATTGGGAATTTTGCAATATAGTTTAGGCATATCTTGTGAATTGTAATACTTTATTAAAAAGGTAATTAAATAATTAATAAAAGTCCATATTTTTATAAGATATGAAATATGTAAGCACAACCCACCAATCAAACCCGATATGGTTTAAGTTGATTTTGGGTAATTGAAAAATCCCTCCAAACTGACCCATACACACCCCTAAATGTTGCATTTTAATTTTGAATTTCTTGTTGCTTTCCCCAAATGACTCAATAGGAATAAAAATCTTCTATTCTTACAATTTTTGTTTGCACACTCTATGTGTGTATTACACGTTAAATTATTGTATTAACACATTGGAAAAATAGTTTTTAATAAAGTAAATATAATATATTCTTTCTTTTACAAGTAATAGTTTTATTTAAACTAATTTTCTATGGGAATACTACAGTATGAGGTTTATTTTTTTTTACTCTAAGCACGAATGAAAATATCTTGTCTACCAATTGTATTGGCCTAGACTAGTTCTTAGGCTCCCCACTCATCCAATAAGTATTGTCCTGTTCATTTGTTCTTTGTCGTTTCTTACACAGCACAGGATGGACATTGATTCTCCTACTCATATCCCTCACTGCAATGGGAATATTGTTCTCCAAAATATGTTGCACATGGTAAGAGTGATTTGGGTCACATCATTAGAAACACCAAAAAGAAAAAAAAAAAGAAAAAAAAAACAAGGATAGAAAAAAAATAATTAATATTTCGAGAGTAATTATTTTTCTGCTCAAAATACTGAGAGTAGCATGGCAACCAAGAGAATTGCACTCATTTACATCCCAAATGGGAAAATTACTGTCCCTAACTAGTGAATTCACTCACAAATTTTTGTTGTTTCTTCTTTTTCTTATAAGATCAATTAATCCCTACACCTCCTAATTAGGGGGGAAAAAAAAAACCAAATAATTCAAGTGGTCACCAAAAGTATAGAACTTACAAACTTCCAACAATATTATTGTATTAAAGCTCTTACCCAGCTACAGCTTTTTTGAAGAATCTAACGGCAACATATTCACTGCCTTGCATTGAGATTTGTGACAGCAATCATGCAGAGAATACATAGAAACACAAAATCCAAAATCTCTCGTGCAAATTGACTGTACATATCAAAGGAAATAAAAACGAATTCTTGTTGTCAATAATATATAGAGTCAGAAAACACTACAAAATCGAAGGGACTCATGCATCATTTTTATGAAAACAAAAAACTTACCAAGGAGGAGCAAAACAATGTGTTAACAGACACTGTACACTGTGTACTGTCCTAGCTAGCTAGATTAGCATGCCCAACAATGTTATTTATGAGAGGAATGTTATTTTTCCAATGTGTAACATTGGCACCAGAGGACCGTATACCTTGATCTTGCAACATTGGTTAATGTTCTTTCTTTTTCTACCTCACTTACCTTCATTTTCATTGATTTCTGAACTAGTTTCCAACGGTATCAACCTCTTCAAATTGAAGTTTGTCAAGATCTATGCCACAGTTTGTATATGTTTATGAGGGTCCTAACATTTTAAACAATGGTATATGCACTGACAGTCAGACAAAAACCAGGAAAAGTACTAGTGATATATATGTTGTAGAAGGAATAAGAGACTGCATGCCAGCCAAACTTAATTTGTCTTTCCAAAGTAAGAGAATTAATATCCAGCTCTTTAAAACAAGTTTTGTTTTGTTCCTCAAGTTGAAGAGCGACATAACCAAGAATCATCAAACAATATTCCACAATTGACTCTTTAATTACACTATTTAACTTTTTGCAAAATGTTAAAGATTTATTTGGTTGGGGGAGGGAAAGTGGGGAGATAGAAAATGATAATTAAGAGACAGAAAAGTTAGAGGTTAAAAGAGATTTAGTTTTTCTTTATGCGTATTTGGTTGAATGATGGAAAAGTAGAAATTAAGATTGAATATTCTTTCTTGGTTAAGAATAAAAATATCAAGAAAAAATATATAGTTTATATTGTAAAGTTAAATTTATTCAACTATGTGTTGGTTTTATTCTGTGTCAAAATTACTTGTAATTTAGCATTTAGAAACTCTATATTTAGGTGGGAATAATGTAAGGATTATATGTGAGAGAGTGTGAAGATTTGATCAAGAGTGTGCAACAAGAAGGTGACTCACGATTGGAACTCGCGACTGATTCGTGAGTTGTGACTCGCCAAAATAAAGCACATGTGTGAAGCATGCAGGAAGTTGAAGATTCAGGACAGCTGGATCACTACAGGACAAAAAGTGCAGTCTAGCCTAATCTGGTAACTGGCGACTGAAACTCGCGACTCATCCCAGTCGCGAAGTAACTCGCCGATGCACCCTGTTTTGTTGAAAAATGACATTTCACATTCCATCTTATACCATACTATAAATACTCTTATACCCACGAAATGTAGAGATGAGAAAGCTTCTTGAGAGAATTTTGATAGAGAAACCTTAGAAAAAACAAGATTGATTCATCTACAATCTGATACACCTGATTCTTCAAATTCCTCTACTCTCACCCTCTCCATTGTCATATCCATGAAAGGATTATAAACCAAATCCTTACCTCACTAAATTCAGAGTAGTGAGAAGGTTCTTGGTGTTTGGAAAGCAGTTCAAGAGAGAACCAATTCATATTGGTTGATACAATGAGCTAATTGAGGGATTCGGAAAGCTAGAGAAGACACGATTTGGCGTAACCTTGTTGGAGCAAGAAGCTTAGAGGGCTTAGGTGCATTGGGTAGATTAGGCTTGGAGGGTCTATTGTTATTCATGTATCCTAAATAATTTTTTAGTGAATCATTTACCGCTTGGAGAGCGGCAAAGAGGTTTTTCGCCGAGTTCTTCGGTTTCCTCTTCGATAACACATGCATGTGTTATCTTGTATTTGCATCTCTCTTTCCCTTACTCTTAGCTTTTAATTTCTATTGGTTGTGATTAATTAATGGCTTAGAGTAGTTTTCTAATTTGGGTAAAGCTTATATTTCATATTCCGCACTTATATTGTTTGAATATAAGCTTGTTTTGAAAATTTGTATTTGGGGTCTAAACATTCACAAGTGTTTTATACACTAAGTGAATTTTCATATATAAATTTATTTGCATGCCCTGTGACATAAAAAATAAATAGTTTATAAGGAGAAAAAAAAACTGAACATAAAAGTTTGGAAAAAAGAAAAAGAAACCAAAGTTAAGGAGGGAGGAGAGGGGCTGATGGGTAAGTTCCCATCAAAGCCTCTCTCCCTCGCCCATTTTCTCCCTAGTTAGGGAAGAAAATAAAACACCCCAAAATGGTGGGCTTGGGAAGAAAACAATTTGACCCTATCAAAATTATTCTCTCCTCTCCTTTCTAACCAAACAATCCAACTATTCAAAATCCCCCTATTTTCTTCTTTCCATTTTCCATCCCCTTAAAATTCACCCCAACCAAACACACTTAAAGTCTGTTTGGAATCCCATAATTTTTAGTAATTTATTTGTTAAGGAAAAAGTTAACGGATGTTTTAAATGCTTGGTTTAAGAAATATTTTTAGAAAAGTTTTATGATAAAAGAAAAAAAAATTGATTTTTTCACAACTTTTTATATTTTCCATAAAAATGGTATCAAAATTTTCTTTAAATGGGTATTAACAAATGCCTTAAGAGCACCCATTAACATGAGTCATTTGTTAAATATGAGACAAAATATATAACGTTTGGTAGCTTTTATGTTAAAAGTATGACAAAAGGCCAAAAGTTAACATATTTCAAATAAATAAATAAAAAGTTTTGTTAAAATTTATTTTTAAAAAATAAGTTGAGACAAAATGCAAACGGATGCTATAAGTTTTGAGAGCACGGTAATATTTTGCAAAACTTTTCTTCTATTTATATATTCAAATACACACACACTCTCTCTCTCTCTCAAAAAAAAAAAAAGAATCTATAATAATATATATTTTTTAATTGGATGTATAAGAGCATATAGAGTGTGATATGTAGGTTGTATTTAAAAATTGAGATAGCTAAAATAGAGGGGAAATTACTTTTTTATTTTAAAATTTTACTTAAGTTTGAAAAACTGGATGGAATGTTCTAATACAAAAATTTTCATAGAGGCCTAATTTATATTTTATAAGATACACATCATTTGTAAAACCGAGACACTTATTTTCCTAGTTTTCTTTCACAAGTATTTATAATGTAACAACCCTTGAATTTTTATTTTAAAATTTGGCTAAAGTTTGTAAATTCGGATGTGAATGTTACAATACAAAATTTTTCATAGAGGACTAATTAATATTTTGGTAGATTACACCATTTTCTTTGACATTTTTTGAAATAACAGTACTCCCCAAACGTTTGTATAAATGACACTTTCCTTTGAAGTTTGTGTAAATACAACTATTAAGTGCATACTCTCTCAAACCATAATTCCATTAACTAAATATTCATTTGTGGTTGGTGGATATATAATGCCCCTGAAATATGTATAATGAAAATGATTTTCTTTAAGGAAAAAAAAAATATGCCGTTAGGGAAAACTTAAATGTTGCGTTTATGCAAACCTCAAGAAGATTGATAAATTTATAAGATTATTAGATGATTTGTAAAACCAAGACATTTCATTTTCTACTTTCTCTTGTAGGGTTATTCATATATATATATATTGACAAAAAGTTTGTGATGTAACAGGCCCTAGCTAATGTGAGTTCCAGCTGGGATGTAAAAGTTTTATTCATATAGCTAGCTTGAAAGTGAGATACATATCTTACTTTCCTAAAGCAAAATATTAGTGGTGCTTTAACCTCGCAGGCTTATTAAGCTTGAGTCTATATGATCATCATCATCATAATGAGTTTGTGTTTCCACACGCGCATTCACACAGAAACACACACACACAGACAGGCCTGACAATGATGGGGCCGATCTTGAAATGGTATATGTACATTGGGGTAAAATACAAAGCCATCGGTTCAATTCTTGATGATGATATGTGACCATCAGAGTGACAAACAAAGTCCATATACTTTTGTCAGATACCTTTACCTTTTAATAATAGAATATCATTTTTCTCGTGCATGTTAGTAAATTATTCTGCCAGTGTAGTCTTCTGCTAAAGTGTTGGTTATATATTATACATGTGAGTGAAGACCTATATTGAATAATTCTGAGAAGAGTAAGTGATTGATATAGTATAGTTAAGACCAAACTTTATAGGCGTAAGATTTACACGGACATGGAAGTATAAGGTTCTCATGGATTGTGAGTGGTTGACACATAGTTCCCATAAAAGGTATACACGTGTGAGTAAAATCTCACATTAGATAATGATGATAAGATCGAGTAGTTAATATAACATAGTTGGGTCCAAAGTCATAAACTCAATGTTCTCCCAACATACATAAAGTTATTTTAAGGGTTTTAACAAATTGCCTAAAAGCATTTTTTTTAAATGATGATTCGATAATTTGGGAAGATGAGATTTGAACCCTAAATATTTAGGTTGGAAATAGGAAGAAGTGATAGTTGCCAACCAGTTGAGCTATATTAATTGTCGCATGCTCATTTGTGAGATGTAACATAAGTTGATCTAAATGGTTATTTATCTTTGGTAAGTATGGATGAAAGAATTCCAACTTGCACGCACCCTCCATTATCAAGTCTAGTATCACCACTATTTTCACAACTTTGTCACAAATTTGCTACGTGGCAACTCATGAGTTGTGGATTCATAGACTCACATAGACCTACTATTTTATTTTCATTACTTACAACGCCATATAGGCAAGTTGTAGCAAAAGTAGTGAAAATTGTTGTGGTACTGGACTTACTCATTATCAAATGGGGACATGTTAATTTATGAATAAAGCACACGTGTAATCAGGAGAATTTGCTGATTCTCCAAAATTTAAAAAACTTAGTTGTTTTGGAAAAATTATTAAGAATTACAATGCACATCAATGTTACAGATCTCATAAATTCAAAAATTCTAATTCAAACTCCTACCACGTTAAGGAAGAACATATAAACTCCCATATCTTTATTTGTTAAGATTACTATTTTGATACTTAAATCCAAGTTTTAACTAAAATGTAATTATATAGAACTAATGTTTCTTTCAAAAAATATGTAATCAATGTTGTTTATGAGTTCTTTATGTATAAAAAGATATCTATAATGATAAAATTATTAGGTTTTTTTGTTTTGTTTTTGATAGGGTACGATAGAGCGCTTACCGTGAAGTCATCCATAGAGGTCGTCCGTAACTCAGCCAGTATTGTAAGAACCCCTGAAAACCTTACCTATAACTACCTTGTCCAAGCAGGAAGAAGCTTGGACGAGGTCCGCATGACCAGGGAACGAGACGCCTCGTCCTAAGAAAGTCATGAAGCTCGTCCTGAAGGAAATTCGTCCATAGGAGGAACGACTCCTATTTCTAAGCTAAGTACGTTCGACAAGAAGATACTAGGACGAGGCTGTCGCACTTAGGAAAATTTCCGAGTGTAGTGTTACAACTCCTTATTACATGTATAACCTCCGGTAACCATTGTGTGAGAAATATATAACTCCTAAACGGTTATGGAAGTTATCTTTAAATCCTTACATCTCCTTGAATCTAGGAGAGGTTACAAGTGTGATAACCGTCTATTAGAACACTATATAAACGCTCATTCAGACAAAATAAAGGTACGTGATATATTTTCCAAAAAGTTGAAACTCCGAAAATATAGAGAGAAAAACTAACTTCGCCATCGGAGGGTTTTTGGCCGGCACCCCCAGTTACCTTTGATCACTTTTCTTTCTTTTCCAGGCCATCGAAAGAGCAAGTAGTCATTTCAAGTCCGGAGCATCCAACCTACTGATTTTCTTCGCATTATCAGTTTTAAATAATCAAATCACATATTAAATCTAGTGTTTGTTTAAAATATGATATAATATACAACCAAAAATAAAATGTGTTGGCTTTTCCTGTTATAGTGGTACCACAATTATTATTATTATTATTATTTTTGATAAACCAGAAAGATACAAGAGAGTTCAAAGCATACAATGGTCAATTGGCATTTCAATGGCCAGCTTAGCTAGGAAGCTAACATTACCTATCACAACCTTAGGGACACATATAGAGTAATAGACTAGACTTGTTTGAGCTATACTACATCCATCCTCCACCAAAATTTTCTCCTGCCAGGTTGGTCTACATTTTCTATTAGAAACTAACACAGGTCTCCAACTATCACTGAGTAACAAAATAAAGTTATACTCCAAGCCCTTAGCCTTTATAACAGCATCAACCATTGCTTCCAAGATTAAGAGAGCAACCCCTTTCTCTTTACGGCTAGACACCCTCCGCTAAATCACCTCCCCTTGTAGATTTCTGGCTTAGTACCACAACTATTATAATAGCACTCATTCTCGCTCTTCTAGAAATGTATTTCTAGAATAATAATAAATTAGTTTGGTTCAAAGAAAATTGGAGAAAAGGAGAGAAAAAAGAGTGGAGAGGTGAGACCGTATGAGATACTTCCGTCTATTTTGGATTTTTATATTATTTTTATTTGATTGAAAGGGGAAAGAATTTGAAGGGTTCATAGCAATGTATTACCCTTTGAAACCTCAATTTAAAATTCCCTTATATCGAAGAATTTTGAAAAGAAAATTTTAATTTTTTGACTTTCCTTTTTACGTTTAATATTTTTTCACAGTCTAAAAGTGAGGACTGATCTCTCTATTTGCTTTAAAATGGAAATGGTGATGATTATAAATTCCAATTAACTCAATTGGTAAAATTTTTGTCATTAAACAGGAGATCTAGAGTGACGTCATAGGTTAAAATTATCTTTATTTTTTTATAAAAAAAATTAGTTTTTCATACATAATAAGGTTGTACATACTACATAGTGCCACTGCCATGTCTAACTGATTTTAAATAACATGACATTGTATTTATTTTAGATTACTGATATATTGATTAAATCTACATTTTATGAAAAGGAACCTCTCATCACTTGCTCTACGACACTAACTGCCGCATGCAGTTTTGATGTTAACGTATGAGTGTATTTCCTTATCCCATCCCCTTCTCTTATATTTGTGTGTGTTTGTTTCTCAAAAAAAAAAAAAAAAAAAGCCAGAGAGAGAGAGAGTCTTTGCAAATATGTAAAGAATAAGGAGAAAGACAACGGAAAAATCTGAGAAGATGAACAAATTTGAAATAGATAGTAAAAGTTTCTCTAAAATTTGACTATCGATTTAGAGCCACATATTTTGGGTGAAAATATCACTCTAAAAAACACTATGGTTTCTAGGGATCTTGTTCTCTTTCTCTGAAAAATTCTTATTACTTGGTTGGTGCACCTACTCCATACTTGGAATAGTCCATCAACAATTCGCTAATGGGTTTTGACTTTTGTCAAAAGTACTAAAATATTGAAGGGTATTTTTCCCCCCTTTCTTTAACCTTTTTTTTTTTTCCACTTTAATCAAAATTGTCAATTTTGCCCTTATGATGTCAATTTTGTCCAAAGAACTAAAATGCCAAAGTTATTATTATTTTACAATAAATGGTGGAAAGCATAAGTTCTTCTTATTAAAAGACTTGTGCAATATCTTATACTACGAGACTTTGGCCATTAAAATACCAAAGTTATTTTGCATGATTTAATGTGGAAGTGGTTGTAGATTATGGACTTACCAAATTGGATCAGTGCTACGTTAGTTAATTAGATTAGATACTTTCTTTCTTTCTTTCTTCTTTTTTTTTTTGCTCGACTCACAACAGGTGTAGGTGGGGAACCAAAGCCAAGTTCTTTACCACTATATTACAAGACTATTGACCTGTTGGTTTTGTTCTTAAATGGTCTAAATTCGATAGCCTTCACATAACATATCAGTAAACAAATTAATCCAAAAATGTTAAATTTATAGGCCTTGATTTAATTATGTTAAATTAATTTTCTCATGTTTTTCTTTTTAATTTTTTTATATGAAACTTACATCAACACATATATACCTAACTAGTCGCTAACCCGTGCTATGCACGGGAACTTACATATTTGTGGGGTAAACTAAAATAATTTTATAAAATCTTAAATTGATTAAGAAACTACATAATTGCATGATTTGCTCTTGTATGACTTTAATTTGTGTTACAATTTGATGAATAAGTCATTGCTTGAACGTGCAGTGGCTTACAAAAAAATTGTAAGAAAATTTCAAAAACTACAAAAAAATAACTCAAAAATTCAGATATTAAAACTTTTAAAAAACCAAAAAATATTAAAGAATCAGATGATTTACTGCTTAGAAATTATTGAAACAAAACAAAATATATATGACTAAATAATAGAGAAATATAAAAGAAAAATGGGTTACATTCAAAAGAATAATTTCAATTATTACAAGTTTTTTTATCTTGTAAAAAATCTAAAAAGAGTTTGGTGGTTTATGTACAAAAATTACTTTTTAAAGAAGTTACAGTAGAGTTGTTCTATTATCCAAAGAAGTTGAACTTTATCAATAGTTGATGATTTTTATATTTATCCAAATAAAGCCACGTTTAGGATAATCTTAATATATGATTTATTAAAAAAAAATTATCAATGTTTAAGTTTAAGTTTAAGTTAGATTTGTTAGAGAGATGGAATTTCACTCTTTGTTAAGTTTGAACTAAACAACAATAATTCTGTTTTAAAAAAAATGATAATAATGAGTTTGAGTTTAAATTGAATTTGTTAAAAAGATAGAGTTTCACTCCTTATTAAGTTTGGACTAAATAAAAATAATTTTATTTAAAAAAATGATGAGTTTGAGTTTAAGTTGGACTTGTTAGAGAGATAGAGTTTCACTCCTTGTTAAGTTTGAATTAAAAAAAATAATTTTATTTAAATAAAATGATAATTATTATATATTGTGCTAACGTGAAAAATTGTGAGAGATTCAGAGGTTTCGATTATATAGATAGATAAAAAGGTTATACTTTTCATTTTATACTATGCATTGTCATTTTCCTTCCCACTTTGCAACCAAAAAATTTAAAAGTAATTTTTCTCTCTTTTTATTTTTTAAAACATACACATAATCATTACTTCTCACCTCTATTTTTCTCCTGGTAGGCTTCTTATCCTCTTCCTTCCATCTTGCTTTCAAACATAAAACAAAAGAATTTCAACTATATATACATCACCGTAGCTGAGTGGACTCCCCAAAGTCCTAAACCTCAAGCCCAAGTATAGAACTTAAAAACTCTCTCTCTCTCTCTCTCTCTCTCTCTCTCTCTCTCAGAGTTCTACTTTTGCAACAAGAATGGAAGCAAGGAATGAATACAGAAAAGGGTTGTGGACAGAGGAGGAGGACAGAATTCTAATGGAGTACATAAGGGTGCATGGAAAAGGGAAGTGGAATCGCATAGCTAAAATGGCAGGTTTGTAGCTTTTTTTTAATAATAGGAAAGCATGTGTGACACTCTTTTTAAGTTTAACACTGGAAGATCCTAGGTCTATATTCGTTACTTAATTAGTTAAAAGCTCTGTGCAGGTTTGAAGAGGTGTGGCAAAAGTTGCAGATTAAGGTGGATTAATTATCTAAGTCCTAGTGTAAAGCGTGGTGATTTCTCAGAGGAAGAAGAAGACCTCATAATTCGGCTTCATAACCTCATTGGAAACAGGTCTATTTTCCAGTACATATCTTTTCTTTCCTTTTCTATATGTCTGGTTTTCCATTATTTTTCCAAAAAAAATCAAACAAAGTTGAGTTCAGTAGAACGGAATTACTAGTTTTATCATATTTTTGACAATATTAATATTTTCTTTAATTTTATGGTACACACATAGCTTCACCATCAGTAATCCTAGCTGTGATGATTGGGTTTTGTCCTTTTAACGCTTGCTTTACTACCATATCTCCTATATGTTTTTTTTACCTCTCTGTAAATATTCCATATTTGTTTGCATTCAAATCAACTTCAAACTAGCCAATGATTTTCACTTTACCAGTGCTAAAATTGCCATGAGCATTGTTGAAAGTATCACTATATATAGTAGTAATTATTGCATAGCTTTAAACCAAAAAAAAAAAAATTATTGCTTAGCTTTTGCTACAGTACCACACTATACTACTAGACCTTTTATTGCCAAGACGTTGTTATTGTGCCAAAACTCTAAATTGGGAAAGCTATTATTTTTAGGTGGTCTTTGATTGCTGGGCGAGTACCTGGGAGAACTGATAATCAAGTGAAGAACCATTGGAACACTCATTTGAGCAAAAAACTCGGAATCAAAAAGGAAAATGCTAAAGGCAATGCTTCTTTACCTTCACTTTCTAGAAAATTAGGGAAGAATACAAGTGTTCCTATGGAGTCAAATTCTGAGCCACCTTCGGATTGTACTTGTGAGACTGGAGGCAAGACAATGGTTGAAGACGGCTCTCAAAGTACATTCAAGTTTGCTAGCACACAAGAAATCACAGAGAATAACAACTTTGGCAGTTCTTTGTGGTTCTCTAATGATGATTTAAATCTACTTACTCCATACTTAATGGAGCCTCTAGATGGATATTCTCTTGATTTTGTTTTGGATGGTTTGTAGTTAAACTTTCATTCATGTAGTCTCAATGACAGTTTAATATTAAATGGTTTGTTTGGGACCTTTGGGTTTATTTTGTACTTACAAGAAGTTGGAAAAAAGTGAATTCAACCCGAGTTCTCCTCCATTGGATTACCGGATTTCACTGAATACCAAACCCGTAACTTATATGTTCTTTTTTGTCATATAATTAATAATTTGTACATACCAACATATATATACACATCACACATGCATGCATATATGTGTGTATATTATAAAAATGACAATAATTAAGCTGTAACAAAATTAAATGCAACATATACTCAGGGAAAACAAGGTTGCATATATGTCTAAGAATATTTTGTACGAAGGGATCATAATTAATTGTTCTTAGCATGTATGTTCTAGGCTTCTAGCCAACTAAATTAATGGTACGAAATTAATGATACAGGGATATATAGACAATAGAAATGCCAATCCATTCGAATGTCTTTTTGGGCTCTCTTGCCTGATATTAATTGACAGTTTAATTTTTTTCTTTTTTTGGGTAATCTTGATATATTCATAAACTAAGAAACAGAAACAAAACCAACAAGGGCAGGACAGAGCCCGGTACAAAAATGACCATAGAGGTCCGAAAGGAAAATGTCCAGCAAAGATGGCGGAGGGAAATTATAAATAAAATATCAGCATCCTGTTGAGTTCCTAGTCTGGCAAGGCCATCAGCGCAGCGATTGGCTTCCTGATAGCAATGAGTCACCTTGATTTGGGGAACTTGGGAGATCAGGTGCCTGCAATCAGTAGCACAATACAAAGTCCCTTCCATTTTTTTTTTCGTCTTTTGTTCAGTGGAGGAGGACCTGTGTTTTTTTAGATATCCATCATTCTCGAATATTCTTTGCCTCAAAAAGTCAGAAAGCAAAAGTAAATCCAATATCCCTATACCTTAAAAGAGCTTAAATTTTGTTTTTTTGATGATCAATTTCCAGTTTCCACTCAGTGGTACCTAACCCTATAGCTAGATTTTGTAAGATGTTAGCTAAGTTTGTGTGAGCAATTTTGCTTTCCAAAGGTACCTTGGCCTAAGGAAATGGAAGGGACTTTCTATTGTGCAAAGTAATTCTATTGATTAAGTATTATTATTATTATTATTATAGCTGAAAAGTACCTTGGAAAAAACAATGTATGCGCCAAACGCATGAGATACTATCTCGTAATTTATGAAGTCTTGAATTTAGGTCTTTTCAATATAATACTTTAAGATCATTCCTAATAGTTTTTTTTTTGCAATTATTTAGTGCGTGTGGGAATTGAAGGGATGAATGGAGTGATCCAGAGCGTTTTAAAACTCTAGACAGTTGAGACCCATATATTACTAAAAAGAAATTATATTTATTGGGAAGTAAATGCTAGAAATTAGTTACTCAAGCACCCATGCATATGAAGACAAAAAAAAGGTATTATTGGCAAGTAAATAACATAAATCAGTGTGTGACAAATGGCTTTATGATCTAATACTGTTCAGTGTTCTCATGACGCATGCAATATAGCGGAAGACTACAGAATCTAGTGCCATCATCAAGAAGTAGAACAGGAATATTCCAGCAAGCTCATCAAATTTTTAGTTCTTTTCATTCTGTTTAAGATTGACTAGCTACAAATACACTAATGAATATGCTGAAAAGGGTCACTGCATCTAGACTAATTATAATTAGTATTTAAATAAACGTGGGAAAACCACCGGCCAATAATGTTTTCTTTGTCATATTGGCAATGGAGCTGGAAGATTCTCTTTATTTTGTTTAAGACAATGAAAAACCTGGAAAGTTTCAGAGAGTGGGTCAAGGATAGAAGTCTGTTTAATAACGACTTAGTTTAGATGGAACTTTGTTTGGGAGTACTATTAGAACAATGTCAGTTCCCTTTGTACAGGCCACAGTCAGTACGTAGTACGTACCGATGTCATGCTGTAGTACTTTGGAATCTCAATGACAATTATTTATGATTTTCAACAAAGGTTCTCAAGTGACTATACTAGTTTCCATTGATCTAGTTTAGAAACTTGACTATACAAAGATCTAGTTTGGAAAATTGACTATACAACAACCCCCCCCCCCCCCCCCCCCTCTTTCCCAAAATTTTTGTGACAATAAAACAAGAGACATAATGGAGAATATTTGTCATAGCATGATTAATATCAAAGGAACATATTGGTGAATTTTAGTTAAATTAACTAGTAAAATCTCTAATAGTTGAATAATAGATTTAGAGTTCAATCCACCGCCTACACAAAAAATTGGTATCTTGATTTGATGATTAAAAACTATCATAAAAAATAGACGCTATAGGTTGAAACTTTTATAAAAAAAAAAAAGGAACATATTGGGTTGTGTGTTTTTTTTTTTTTTTTGTATATAAACAATATGATAAATATAATGAGAATGTGGAATTTGAATCATGAATGTCTTCATTAAAAACATAAAGAGGTGAAACTCTCCATCAAGATCTACCAACCCCTCAACATCAGTAAGGTCCAAGAGGGGGCATAACTTTTTTCATTACTCGTTAAAAAACTAAGTGTGATTGAACCAATGTCATTTTTATACGAATTACCAAAGACACTAATCTATAAAATGCCAGTTACAATAAGTCACATTTTTTTTTTTAAGACAACATGTCACATAGACTATGAAAATACATACATACATACATACATATATATATATATATATATATATATATATATATATATATATATGAAAGATTTTTGCAAAATAATATTAATTCTAAAAGGCATTACATTCCAATGATAAAGTCCTCTAGAAGTACAATAATGTTTTTTTTTTTTTTTGCTGTGATAGAAGTACAATAATCAATAATGTTTGTTCTAGATTCTTCTGTTAATTTTATTTATCAAAATCTTAAATTACATTTCAACTGACTAAATATTTTTGATTCTTTAGTTTGATTAACCAAAACATCAAAACATATTTCCAAGGGTACTGAATTCTCAGGGTTCCCTATGGCCCCCAACTGATCAATAAATTTTATTTTATTTTATCTTCAAACATTCATCATTGATGCCTCTACTCTCTGATTGTGATTATTTTAAAACGTCAGAAAAGAGAGGTGGGGTAATAGATAGGAAATATAAGGGGTATCAAAATCATTGTTCCTATTAATAGTTAAACCTGAAAATTTTCCTAGGAAGAGGCCCATGAAGGGCACATTAAAAAATTGGCCTGAATCTAGTCCTCTCATTACCAAAAAGCAAAACATAAGCAGTTTGACCTTGTCATCTTGTACCCTGTTTCGCAAATTAGTACTTGGATGGTAGTGAGTGGTTGTGTTGCCCAGAAATAATTACCCTTTTGAATCTCATAAAAGGTGCCTTTTTCCCATCTCTCATTTCCATCTTCTTGCGTTTGTTTTGGGTTCCATTTCAAAGACAAACTCATTTTTCATTGACAAATCAACGTATGAAAAAGGTGTTTTGTTTTTAGCTGCATAACTTTCCGTTCACATGTTGCGCGGTTTGGATTATCTCCAAGAACGATTCTCTCCATTATACTTGTTTACTTTAACTTTCTCAAATTCTTCATTAAACCTTTTTATTTGTTTGAATGAATAGTTAGAAGAAGAAAAAAAAAGGAATCTTAGAATTTTCTATATAAAAGGAATTAAAGTCCTATCTATTTAAATTCTTATTACCTGATGAATATGTTTCGATGATAACAAGTAAATTAAAGTAGTAGGGTAACAAAAATAACAATAACAATAACATTATCTACCTTTATTTTGAGCCGGTTACACTTTATCAACATGGTTTAAAAAGTTTACGCAAAAAAAAAAAAAAAAAAAGAAGGTTTAAAAAGTATCATTTTACTCACCTAAGATTAATTCAATTACGGAGTTATAACTCATATTCTTCTTTTATTTTTTTATTTTTTTATACATAAACTCATCTTTGAACTTTCATGCATGTGTTTTTTTATGTTTTATTGTGTTCCTTAAGGATCCTGTTAATGATGGCGACCTTAAAACATTTATTAATTGAAAATTTTGATACACTACTTTTTATGAAAAATATAAAAATTTATCAAAAAAAATTTACTTTTTTTTTTCCTATAACAAATTTCTAGAAATATGTCATAAGATAATATCCTCAGGGTATCCTTTAATTTTTCTCTCCTTTTAATAATGGACATAAAGATGGATAATGTAATGAATTTAATCTAGGCAAAGTAATACTTTTTTTTTTTAAATTATTGATGGGCAAAATACCGACCCAACCTAAAAGTCGGTGAGGTCTTTGTAGTCACTTTAACCATTCTTCCAACTTACAAGAAAATTCCCTCTAATGCCGTCGAATAGTAATAGTTGGTGTGGGGAGTAAAAAGATCCTGATGGGAATATGGGCCTTTTGGGTGGTGCTAAGGAAGGCCGACCTGCTCTTGGGTTTGAAATCTGTTAGTACTACGGGTCGGCCCATACGCCGAGGATCCGAGGATCCAGCCGAGGGTGAACTTCCCCTCGGACGGACACCGGAGAACCCGGGACTTCATGGTAAAGGTTAGGGAATGACACGGTCAAGACCAATGGTTAAAAGGGGTGAACCCTTGAATGTCCTGAAAGCACCGATGTTAGAGAAATACCAAAGATAAAGGCTGCCACCTCCACATTAAAGACCCTGCACCTACCACCCTGGCCGCATTAATGGGGAAGTGACACCTGAACAGTGGAAGGGAAACTTCTGGTTACTATTCAAAGGCACTGAGAAAAGAAATATCTAGGCTAAGGGGGAGTTAGGGCAACACGTGTACAAAGTATCAAAGAGATGAGTATTTAAGGAGCAACCTAGAACAGGAATAGAGGCCCCTTTTTTGTAATCTAAAAAGAAAGAAAAAGAAGAAAGAGAAAGAGATAATATAAGAACAGCTCTTGGCTTACGTCCGAGGGGGTTGATTGACAATATTCCTTGTTGTTTTCAAGTGTTAGCAATCTTTGACTTGTCATTTAATCCTTAGACACTTCTAACTTGGATTTCAAGCTCACACTCTACAAATTCATATTGTTTAAGGCTCATTGGGCCTGAGCCCGTAACTGTTTTTGGGGCCAGGTGCAATTGTGCACTTATAGTAGGTATAGTCATTACAACAAAAATAGTTTATCAAAAAAAAAAAAAAGTAAATAAATAAAAGAGAAATAGTTGTTAAAATAGTGCTCGTTTGGTTACCACGTTTTGGGGGAAAAAATCACCTTTATGATTTCAAAAAGTGTTTGGTAAAATTTACAAATCATGCATTCTAGGTGCAATAATGTGATATTTCTGCGTTTACGCCAGGACGGTGCTAGCTAGCCATAGCCCAGATGGTTCAAATGAACCCTCTAATTTGGAAAAAAAAATTATATATAATTTTTTTTATCCCTAAATTAAAATTTTGAACACTCTAACTCTAATTTTTTTTTAAATCACAACTAAAATAGCCTTGAATATGATTTTCTTACCAATATCTTGGCTTTTTTAAACAAATGAAAAAGCCTAACAACAAACCAATTCAATCTAAAACCTTGAAAATAAAAATTAGTTGTTGAATCTGAATGTGCTTTTAATTTGTTATTTATTGATTGGATATTAATGGCATGGGACACGCCAAGAGTGGTTGAATGAAGATAAAAGAAAATGTTAATACAATAAAAAATTTCTTAGTGTCCATTTAGAAACAACTTATCTAACTTTTTGTTAAAAGTATAAAATAAGTAGGAATTCACATGAGACCTATGAATAGTAGGAAAAAAGAAGAAGTAATAAGCTAGCTTATAATCAAGACCTAAACGCACACTTAATACACTTACAAAGAACAATGTTGTCAAAGTTAAGTTGAATTGTCAAATAAAAGAATTGTAAAGAGTAAAGACAAACTAATAGATAAAAGAATTCTAAGAAATAATAATTTAAGTTCACTTAACAACAATAATTAATATGTTTATTGTATTAAAAAACAATAGATAATTTCCAAGATTTCATTTTAGCAACAATAATTAGTATATTCATTATATTATGAAACAATATGTTAAATGAATTAATAGTTTATCTTTTATTATCTTACTAATATTATGGACAAATTTGTAATAAAGAATCTTTATGAACCACAAGATTTATCTCTTTATTAATTCCTTAGAAAGAAATTCTGGAGTCGCCACTGGTTTTCACATTGAGCCAAAGTAAGCAGCAATAGCAAAAAAACTGCTTTTTCAAAAAAAGACAATTTCAAAAGGCTCCAACACATGTAAATGCTAATGATACATTAGTAGCCGTAGCAGAATGGCAGGATACATCTTTAAATGCTAAGGAATCAAATCTCTTATCCTTGATCCTAATTAGTGTCCTTCCCATTGTCTTACTCTTGATTTCCCTAATGATGTTGTACTGCCATATATATTTGATATATTTGGCACTTCATTATTAGTAGGACATGATCTAGGTTATCATTGTGGTCCATTACAATCATTTTTCTGATTATCACTCTTCCCACTCGTATAAAAGATTGAGAAAAACGACATCACACATGCTTCATCTATGTTAAGCTCTTTTCCTTTCGGGGCTCCATGTGCTTGTGAGTATAGTGCACTATTAGCTGTAAGTAACTTGGGCCTAGCAAAACGGTAATGGAGTAAAGGCCTTGGAAAGGCAATGGCCTTTAATGATTTCTTTGCTAAAGAAAGAACCTGAATTCTCATTATAGCCACTCCAACTTCAACAAGTTAAGAGATTTGGACCTTTTTTTTATATATACTTTTTCTGTGTAATTGAGGCTACCAATAAGTAAAGTAAAGCACCCATTAAAGAGTTTGTATTAGAGACATTGGTATTGGTGGGTTGAAGTTAGTTTAACTGGTAAAGTCTTTGATGATTGATTAAGAGAATTAGGGTTCAATCTTCGCTTATATCAATAGTGGGCCTGAAGCATATTGATTTAGGAAATATTTTTAAAAACTTCTTATAGGAAAATGAAAAAGTAACTAATTGTTTTTACAATTTTATATATTTCTCAAAAAGTGGTATAAAATTTTTATGAAATAGTTTATTAAAGAAATGCCCTATAGACATCAGTTAATTGGGAGGAAAAAAAAATGCAACACTAACATTGGATTGATTTTTTTTTTTTCATTTTATGTAAATACGATAAAAGTTCAACTTATGATATCTATTCTATGATTATGATATTTTTTATTATTAGGCCCAAGAAACCAATTGATTTTTGGTATATAGACAAGTTCAAATTCTAGATATTCTATTCGACAACAGAAGATTTTACCAATTGAGTTAATTTGAATCCATTATATAGATTGATTTTATTAAGCAAACTATCTAAAATCTTGAGAATATATAGGACAGAACATAATTATTATTGCACAGCAGCACAAACTTGCACTTGGCATTTGGAGGGTGACAAAGATCAACATACGAAAGCGTGCATAAAAGAGCCTACTTTATTTAGTGGATATTCATGTTATGGTGCATAAAGGGAAAAATACAGTAGTGCATATGTGAAATAGAGCAAGGAAAATAGCAATAGGAAGATACAATTGAGACTCAAGTAGAGAAAAGATGTGAAAAGCGAGGCTCAAAAACTCCATGAGCTCAAAAGTTCCATTATATTCAAAAGCTACCCATCAACCGCAGCTTCTTGTACAAGCCACCCATTTGAAAATATGGATAAGTTTGTAAGTTAATCAGTGGAAAGTTCACAGTCTCCTGCATAACAATATATTCACACAAATTTGATCAGCTTTAAACAAGTTTAAGTAAACTTTCTGTACAATTAAAGTTAAAATACAGCCTCGAGATCCAAGACGTATATAATCCAAAAGCTTGAAGCTGTCAGTTGAAGACTGGATAGAAAATTTGTTCCTGAAGCTTTGAAGGGATAAGAATCTATCATGTATTGGATAAATGCATTTACTTTCTCACATGAAAGTGATGCATAAGTGTGACTTGCCCCTCACATGGGGATCGGATACATGTAATACCACCCGATCTGGTTGATAAAGTCATGCACAAGTTATAGACAGAGACAAGTCATACAAAATTCATAAACGCACTCTATAATTGGCCCCTGGAAAAAATTGATGATGTTCCATACTATCTAGACTATTAGTTTTGACTTTCAGGTCTGAATCTGACACACAAACGAATTTTGAGTCATTTGAGTCCAAGTCTAGCGAGTATTTCGTTTTTTATGATTTCAACGTGAACAATTCTATTTCCAAGAAATTCAAGTATAACTTCGATTATGTCCTGGCTTTAACTAAATAACTCGTTGCAGATTCACGCAATGCTTTTTATGTCTACAAATATATCATTTTATTATTATTATTTTTTTTTTTTATTATGTTTGATTAATATTTTTTTAAGGTAAACTATAGTGCTCTAACTTCTATTGTAGTGTATTATATTTCCTTAATATACAACTAAATTTTATAAGTTTCAAATTTATTATTCAAATTTCTCGTCATTCTTAAGTAAATTATCATAATAATCAAAACTCATTACAAAATTATAATAATATCTTAGCCAAAAATTAAAATGAAACCAAAGAAATAAATAATAGGCTTTATAATAATTTATAATAATAGGCTTTATAGTAATTGGTAGGCATATTCAAATTCCTATTTCCAAAAAAACTAAGTATTAACTCAAACTAAAATTCAACCAAAACTATAAAAGAGAAAGAGAAGATTTTCTAATGGGATATTAAAAGAAAAACACAATACCAAAACACTTATTAAAAAAAAACATCAACCTTAATTAGAGTTATAAGAAAGAACAAAAATTCAACAAAAGAAAGTAGAGAGAAAGAGAGAGTACTCACAGTTTTATGTGTGAAAAATATGGATTGAATGGGAAAACGATATCAAATTTATACAAAATAAAATGAGTAGAAGAAGAGTCAAAATATAAAAATGAGGAATGAAGTATAACGGTAAAGTAGTGGGGAAATAAAAATGCAAAAAGGAAAGAGAAAGGTTGGAAGAAGTGTGTGAACTAATAGGAAGAAGATGAGTTTTTTTTTTGAAAATAGGGGGATGAAAAGTTATAATAGAGAAAAGAAAATAAAAAAAATAAATGAATAACGTAGTTGCTGATGTGGCTCAACAGGAGCGTAGCAATAATAAATACTATGCTCCAACTTTTAGTAATATATAGATATAGATATAGATTTCATTAATGAGCTTAAGGTGCTTAAAACTTAGAAGTTGTAATGAAAATCCTGAACTTGCTCAACAAGTGAAGGCACAGCCTCAATCTGTAAAAGAAGAAATTGAACGCATTATTACAAGATACCGACCTATCGAGACATGAAGCCAGTTGAGCAAAAACTTATAAGAATGAAACCCACATGGACCCTAAAAATTAAGGAAGAGAAAAAATACAATGTCAGATTCCTTAAAGTGGTAAACTATCTCGAATTGTTAGTCAATATGGTCACAATACCTAAGAAAGATGGGAAAGTCTGCATTTGCGTCGACTTCAGACATTTAAGCAAAGTTTGTGCCAAATATAACTTCACATTAACCCATACTTGGTGGATAATATGGTAGACCATGCACTACTCTCATTTATGGATGGTTTTTCAAGCTAAAAACAAACCGTCATAAGGACATGGAGAAAACTTTCTTCTTTACTCTATAGGGCACAACTGTTAAAAGGTGATACCCTTCATACTAAATAATAAGCCATATACCAACGAGCAACTACTGCTCTTTGTATGATAAGATACACAAGAAAGTAGAAATGTATGTGAGTGTACCTGTTTAGAGAAAACGTGTGTAGCTTTAGTTTGGGTCACCCAAAAGCTTAGACACTACATGCTCACATTTTAGGTCCTATTGATTACTTATATGGATCCATTGAAGTATCTAATGGAAAATTCAATACTAGATTCAAAGACTGCAAAATGGTTACTACTCTTGACTGAGCTTGTTAGAGAATAGGTGATTCTAAAAGATTTACAATGCCAATTCGACTCTACTAAGAATTAGCTTGAAGACCTCTTTACCAAAAGGCCTTGCTTCCCCCATATTTCTTTGGTTGTTGGCCAAACTCGTGTTCCTTCACTGATCATTCATTTGGGGGGATGTTATTGAATCCTCCACTTTCCTCCGATCTTTATTTAGATGTTAAGAGTTAAGACGTAGGGGACCGGTTTCTCTGAAAACGCAATTTTGGGAATGTGAAACTCCATAACCCCTCTGCTTTTTAGAATTCTTCTTCATGAGTTTTGTCTGTCACTTTAAAGGCAACGGCCTTCAATGATTTCTTTGCTAAAGAAAGAACTTTCATTCTCAAAATAGAGACAACAACTTGAACCAGTTAGGGGATTTGGACTTTTTATATACTTTTTCTATGTAATTGTGGCTACCAATAAGTGAGCACTCATCAAAGAGTTTGCATTAGATACATTGGCATCAAATTGATTTTATTACACAAAAATCTAAAATCTTAAGCATATGTAGGAAAGAACATAATTATTATTGCACAAGTTGGCACTGGGAATTTAAAGGGTAACAAAGATCAACATACAAAAGCGAACACACAAAGAGCTACTCTGCTTTTATTTGTTGCATGTTGATATTATTGTCCATAAAGGGAAATACAGTAGTGCATATGTGAAGTAGGGCAAGGAAAATAGTATCAACTTTTCTTGATACAATTGAGACTGATCATGTGGAGAAGAGATGGTGAAAGTGAGGCTCAAACTCCAAGAGCTCAAATTTTCCATGAACAAAATCATAGTAGCCACCCATCAACCTCAGCTTCTTGTTTGCCAGCCCCCTTTGAACATATGGATAAGTTTCTAAGTTACACAGTGATAACTTCACTGATTGCTGCATAACAACATATACACACAAATATGATTATCTTCAAAATCGTTTAGGTAGTAAACCTTCTCTATAATTAAAGTCAATATTTCTTCTGTGCTTTTTCTCTCTTTTGAATCATGATTAGAGTTGAAACAACATGGTAAAATAGAGCTAACCTTTTCACAATGTTTACATTGATCCTCCAATGGCAAGTCACCAAACTCTGCTTGGACCTTGACCTTTGCAGGTAATCCAATTTTGACCCACTCATCTATGAAGTCACTGCACATCAATTGGACAGATGAAATATGTTAATTGTAATTCTAGCTTAACTTCATTGCCCTATTTATTTTAGACCCAATTGGTTGGTTGATTAAATTGAGTGTATGTCAAAGAATGTACTTGAATTTTGCTAGATATAAAACTGTATGTAGAAAGCCTTACAAAGGAGCAGAATTGTCCTCAGGATGAGTCATAAGCCTCTTTATCCCACCACATCGACTGTGTCCAATGACCAGGATATTTTGCACCTGTAAAATTTTATTTCTTGTAACACTTAGATATCCTAGTTACAAAATTGAAAAGAAACATGGAAAAATTGAATAAACAAAACAAGAAATTTTGGAGAAATAAATGAATTCACCTCAAGAACTGAGACTGCATATTCAATGGCAGCGCCTACTCCAGAGTATTTCAGCTATACAATATCAATTATATTAGCATTTTAAAAAGTTGAATTTAACAAAATTGATTATGAAGGATTATGTGGGAAACCTTGTCAAATGCAGGAACCATGTTAGCAATGTTGCGGACCATAAAGGCTTCCCCAGGTTGAAAGTCCAGGATATGAGAGGGACACACCCTGGAGTCTGAGCAAGCGAATACCAAAAACTGCACCATAAATTAAGTACATTAATATCATTTATAAATCATAGACATAAATTAAGTTTTTTTTTTATTGTTTCTATTTTTATAATCACAAAAGAATTGCACATGAACTCTTTGATATCTTCTAACCAGGTTGGAAAAGTAGAAATGGTAAGTAGTGATGTCTAGATGGTACCTTTGGCCACTGGCCTTCAGCAAGTTTATCGTACAATTTAGGATGCTTGCTGCAAAGAGCAAACCAAAGAAAATTATAAAAATTAAAAGAGGGGTTTGGTTAATGCGAGCGCTTAAGGTATTTATTAATGAATCATTTTAGGAAAAAAAATTTATGGGAAAATGAAAAGATAATTGATTTTTTAATAGCTTTTTTAATTTACAATAAAACGTTTTCTAAAATAGTTCATTAATGGATACTTTAGAGCATCTGTTAGCAATGGAAAATTATTGTGTACTCTCTCTGCTCATGTAAATGGTAGGTCCTATCACGAATTAATTAGTGGAGCTCACTATTTATGTGAGAGAAGGGAGTACACATTTATGGTACTCCAGGAGTACTTAATAATTTTCCGTTAGTAATATTTATAAAAGAGAAAATGTAAGTTTATAAGTGTCTTATAAATTTTGGGAAACTATAGCATTTCAAGAGTACAATTAATACGTACTCCTCTCACATAATGATGAGTCATTAATTAAATTCATGATAAGACTCGCAATTTATATGAGATGAGAAAGTACTTTTTTTTTTTTTTTTTTGTTGCTGAATAAGTACTTTTTATTATACATTCAAAAAATACAATAATTTTCCATAAATTGTAGCCTTTTGTATACTCATAATAGCTCAAGGGGCATATAAGTGCAAGAGAATTCATATATATGATAAAGGTATCATATGCTTGTATTTTGAAAGTACTTTTCTAGTGGCATAACAAGTGGTATCATACTCAAATTTGTTGATCTTGAAGTGTTGAAACCCTTCTAAAATCCTTTTAACTGGGTCAAATTCATTGGGATCTCTCTCTTGCAATCCAGTTATCAACTTCTTAATTTGTGCAATTGCCACATCATCCTTGTCACTGCAGCCAAGTAAAATAGAGTTTAGTCAACAATCTCATGGAATGTTTGGTATGGTTAGAAAGCATAACATTAATTTTTGCTTCTCTAATTGGTAGCAATCTTTTCATTTCAACAATACATATGGAATTGTAAACATGCCAAAGTTCTGAGTCAACAAATAATAATGTCTTGTGAATGCTTTTTCCACCATGGTTTTTAAATCTGGACTGGTCTGTACGGTCAGACTGGATTAACCAAAAACCGATGAACACTCTGGTTTTTTAAACTTACAAAACTGGAAATTCCATTTTTGCAGCAAACCCCTTGAACCGCGGTCAAACCGTGCGGTTTTCAAAACCGGACACGGGTTTGCTGGTTACTTCTCTAAAAAATCTCACAACATAAGTGGTGATGGATAGTTTCGGTCTTTATATAAAACATCTTCCTGTTGCCGGATCTGTTCTTTAAAGAAGAAAGAGTGAGGCAGAGAGAGAAGGAGGTAGAGTGAATGAAGATCAAACCTGTAAAAGAGAGACTTGTTGTTACAAATTTTTTGAGGAACTGCGGAAGACACAGAAATAGAGAAAGTGGGGGAGAGGAAGAGATGAAAATTGAGAATGGGTTGGAGGACGAAGTAAGGGACTGAAAAGAAGTTTATCAAATTGCTTGGAAAATTGTATCAGATTGTTTAGAAACCGTTATTTTAGTGGGAAATGAGTTGGTTCTTTTCATTGATTATTTAAATTTCCTTTAGTTTAAACTTAAAAGGCCAATGCTGAGACTTGGCCTAGGGCCCTAGGTGACGGGACAGTAAATAGTGACATTTGATTTTAAAGAGTTGACAATTTTGTATTTTTATTTCTGCTGATTCAGCTTTTGTTTTTATTTTTCCTATTTTTATTCTAAAAAAAAAAACCTCTCTTTATTTACTTCAAAGTATTATATAAAACATTAAACATACCAATAAAATAATCATTATAACTAAATACTTGAATGATTAATTGTAATTTTAATGTATAGTTTTATGCTTTATTATTTTTTATTTTTCATTATTTAAATTTGCGATAATATACTTGAAAATTATTTAATTTCTATATATTTTTTAAATCAAGATTGCTCATTATTATATTATTTGAATTTTATTTTATTATTAAATAATTTATGACATCATTACGGTCCGACCTCGGTTCAACCTTAAAAATCTTGAACCTCTCATTTGTCCAGTTCTATTAATGGTCCAGGTTTCAAAGCCATGTTTTCCACGTGAAGGAACTTGTTATGCGTAGATTTTCTTTGTAATTTGTGAATGTTGTGTTTGTTGAGACAATGACAAAGGTTGTATTTCTATTGTTATCCCTTGACCCGAAACAAAATTATCACACTATAAAGGGATGATATATTTCTACACTAAAAAACAATTATTTACACATCATCACATGTTAAAATATAATTTCTCCATCTCAAATAATAAATATCTAAAGCCTTAATGATTTTCTAAAAGGAAAATATTAAATCTATTACAAAGAGTTAAAAAAATAGTATAATAATAAATATAATTGGTGCCACATAAACAATATATTAAATAAAATTTTAATTACTTTTTTGCTTTATATTTAGAAGTTAACACATCAGTTGGTAAATCATATATGATCAGGGATGGAGCCATTCTTTGGCTTTGGGGGGGCCACTATTTTGGAAAAAAAAATTATTAGTATGTAAGCCCAAGAAAACCCAAGAAAATAAGCCCCATAACAAAATCAACAATATGGAAGTTACAAAATTTAGCCTAATCTACCAATTTTACCCAAAAAAAAAGCCCAGCCCTTAAAAATTTTTGAAACAAAACTAATCTATGAATTTAAAGTTTTGATCCTTCCATCAAATTCCCAAAAAGAAGAAAAAAAAAAAAAAAACCCTAAATGAGAGAGACGCTGAACTGCAACACAACTTGGTAGCAGATTAAGCACACTTCTAGCACAACACATATGACAAAGTTGCACTTCAGCCTCTAAATCTGGTATTTCTATCTCTCTCTCATTTGAGATCTCTATCTTTTCACTTTCTCAATTCCCTTATACTATCTGAAATAGAGAAGAGAGGGCAATAGGGATGGCAATTTTTCCCTGCCCCACTAAACCCACCCCTCCCCACTTCGCCCTGCACGGGTTTTCCCCGCCCCGCAAAGGTGGTGGGGCGGGGATGGGGCAAGATTTTAGCCCCGCATCACGGGGAGGGGCAGGGACGGATTTAAACTTTTTAGACCCACCCCGCCCCGCCCGTCCCCGTCCCCGCCCCGCCCCGCCCCGCCATGCCCCGCTTTACTAAGGGTTATAATGTAAAATTTTTCATACCCTAAAACCCTAATATTTAAACGAACATATTAATATTAGCATATTTTATTTTACCAAATGTGGTCCTCTGTCTTTATTTTGTTTTGTGTTATACTATGAGATTTTTTTTTTTTATGATTGTCTTGTTAAACTCTTGGATATATTATTCAATTTTTTCTAAAAATTAATTTGATTTGATGGGATAAATTTAGTTGTAATTTCAAGTATATTTTTATTAATGAAATAGATTTCATTAAAAAATTGTACTAGTTGTAGGGAAAATTAACAAAAAATAGAGTTTTACAGGGTGGGGTAGGGCTACGCGAGGCCCCAAGGGGCGGGGATGGGGTGAGAAAGTTTTCCCCGTCATAACGGGCGGGGCGGAGCGGGAATAGGGCAAAACAAAACCATGCGGGGCGGGGATGAAGACCCCATTCTTCGGCCCTGCCCCGCCCCATTGCCATCCCTAAGGGGCAGAGAGCTTAATGCCTCTATCTTTCTCTCTTTATCTGTTTCAATAATCACTCATGTGTGCAGTGAGTCAGTACATTGAAAGATATTTTCTCTACAACAAAAATAAAAAACTAGTGGATCAAATGGGACCAAAATTACTGTTTGGATAAAAAATTTCACCTAGGTTCCTGCAACTGTTTAAGTATAGCAATAAATACATGAGGCGGGACCCAATTATGTTAGTGTGTTATTTTTTATGCCACTGGGCCTTGTAGCCTAGTGGCACCCGGTGTCCCTGTATATCTAGAGCTCGGGGGTTCTATCCCCCTCATTTACCTAGCAAAAAAAAAAAAAGTGGGTGATTTATTATTATTATTATTATTATTATTATATAAATTGAATTTGTTTTAGCCACAAATGATACAAAATAGATAAATAGTATAGTTAATAGTTGTGTTTTTGTCTTTGTTGACTGTTTGTTAATACTAATTGAAATTTTATAACTTTCTCAATTTTTTTTCTCGAAATTTCATAATAATTTTCTTTTTATACTATAGTCCTCCTAACTCCGGATCTTAGCTCCGTACCTGTATAAGATCAAGGTCATATTTGTAGTATCCATAGAATCACTCTTTTTAAACTTTTTAGTTTTTTGTTTCGGTGCGTTGTTAGGAGAAGTTTAGGTTAGTTTATATTTTAGCTTCTTACACCAACATTTCATATCACCTAGTGGAAAGGTTAGTGATGCTATCTAAAGATTCTAAACCTCTATGAAAATTTCTTATATTTACACCTATATGACAAAAAAAGGGTTTCTGAACAAGTGGTAAAACCTGAGAAACTTCTTCAATCCTTCAATGGCCTCCTCCAATGACCCCATAGGTAAAACTTCTTTCTGCAAGTTAAGGAAATGTAAATTATAAAGTGAAGCATATACAGAATTAATCATTTGTAAATAAAAAAGCTTCATTTTTCTAACTTAAATTGGATTAAAAATTTAACGAACTGACATTAAAAGAAATTTTTTTAAAAACCATCATGAAATTACCAGTATATACTTAATAGTTGATTGTTTCTAAAGAAGAAAGTTGTTCTCTGAAATTCAAAAAAAAAAAAATTTATAAAAAAAAGAACCACAAGATATATATACTTGTCTTAAAAAATAATAATAATAATAATAAAAGAAGAAAGCTTATAGTAGAGCTCCATGTATTAAACTTGGAAAATTCTATAAGAAGAAAATAAAATTAACTAAAATGGCAATCAAAGTAAAAAGTCCTATGTAATGTAACCTATAATAATTAGGAAAAAATATGATTTTGTTTGAAAAATATAAGTTAAACTTGGAAAAATTTATAAAAAGAAAAGAACAATGTTAAATATAATGAAATTGTAACCTAGCTAGAATAATTAGGACCAAAGTATGATGCAGTTTGAAAGCATAAATTCCATTTACTGGAAAGTCAAAAAATATATTAATAAGAAATGAAGAAAATTCTCTAAATTAAATGGTAATCAAGGCTAAAACATTATAAAATTCTAATGGAAATGTAACCTAGAATAATTAGGACCAAAGTATATATATGATATTCTTAGCTAGAAAAAACATAAATGGTGAAGCACATAATAGTATTCAGAAAATATAAGAATTAACAGACCGAATTCTAAGGATTTCTCTTTGAAATTTTGTAGAATTTGCTGCCTAATGTAAACCTATACTTGCACACGTATCTTGCACTGAGTGAAGGTCTCTATTTATAAGCCAAGTCTCTATGCTTACAATGAACATGTTCATCTTATCTTCTTATCAGAAACGTGTTTCACAGGAAAAACAACTGGACCACATTTGATTGTCTAGTCAACATAAAATACAAGGGAAACAAAATTTTCTTAATTTCACATATTGAAACAAACACGTCTCTATATGTAATGTTTTCCTTTTTCTTGATGAAAATGAAATTAATCAATGTTTCCGAGCTAATGACATATGAATAACATTTTTTAAGCCATGCAGTTTCTCCTTACATTATACTTACAGAAATCTTATAACTTAATTGACACTTCTTCGTGAAAAAATACTTTAGAATTTAAGAAAAAAAGAGTTCAAATTACGAGGTTAATAGCATATTATAACCATTAAAAAAAAAAAAAACATGTTACAACGATTTTTTGCAATAAATTGGACAAACATGAGTATGTTTGAGGCTGCCAGCCAGTACACTAGTAAAATCTCCAAATAGTTATAGTTAAATATGCTATTGTTTTTGTTCTTTTTTAATAAAGTTAGAGGAGTAAGTACTGTTTTTTGGTTCAGAAACAAAAATGTCTACTTCGGTTAGGTATACGAGGAGTGAACATGTGATTAAAAGATTATCTTTTCAATTTTTTCTAAGTCTTGGGAATCCAAAGTTTGAAATATTAAGGTAAAAAAATAGTTTTTTATTGGTTAGGTAAGAGCATCAATGCATCAAATGTGATTTTAACGACTTCTGGGTAACCTCCCAGTCAAGAGGTAGGGGTCTAAGTTTTTATGGACACAGCCATACGCCATGTTTCATTTATATATTTTATACAAGGAATCTAGAGACAAATATCACCCCCAAAGAATTATATTAATGCATTAGAATTTGAATTTGTAGTGTTGGCAAACCATAATAAAAAATAAGTCTCATTAAATTAAAATAGTGTACTTTCAAGTCTAAGACAAAAAAACTCAAATTCAGAATAAAAAACGTGAGATGCAATTTGGTTCTCTCAATTGATATTTGATCGGTCGAGAGTCACACATCATCAAAAATCAGCAAACGTAAAAAACTCATAATTTGTTCGTTTCAAGCTCAAATCACGATCCGTTTTTTGCAGTATTTAAAGAACATTATAAGCTAACCCTAGGAGGGGTTTTTAGAGAGAGAAGAGTTCATCTTGTGCCTCCAATTGTAGATTTAGATTTTTTGTACCCAAAGCTCTCTCAGATCTTCTACCGGTGTTATTCAGATAGAAGAGTCTATGGATTCGAAATTGCATGCGGTCACGTGAGTAAGTACTACAAGAGGTAACTTTAGATTAAGTAAGTACTATAAGAGGTAACTTTAAATTTAGGGGAAAATCTATTGTAAACACTTTCATTCTATCATAGTGAATTTGTTGCCTTGAGAATAGTTTAGATTAAATCGTCCTCAGGTTTTTTACCTTGAAACTAGATGGTTTCATTGATTTTCCTGGGCCATCATATCGCCTGTTGTGTGGGCCTTTTTTGCAAGTGTTAGGTTGGGCCGCCTGCCGCCACACCAGGCCCAGAGTTTTTTGGATCGAGGAGTTGGGACCGGTCTGGGAGCAAACCTTCCTGGTCCGGTTTGTGCACAAACAAAGCCTTTGTTGGTCAGGTCCTGGTCGTATGCTTTCAGCATAGCAGGCAGATGTAATAAAACAATAATAGGGATCTAGTTAACACAGACAGTGGGCCCGTATGAAGGGTGCCCGCTTTGCACAATGATAACAGAAAGATTAAGTATTGAACAGAGAAAATCAAGCGTATTTAAAGAAATAAAAGTCAGCCTGCCGTGTCAAACCATCCTACGGAATCAACGTTAGGAAGGGGAACCATTCCTTCAACGCTACTAATCTCCCTGAGAAGGAGATTAGCCACTATGAAAGAACGAGCCTAAGTGACTTGGGTCGAGTAGAGTTCCTTTGTGTTGCCAGAGGGCATGGATTAGAAGGGGAGAGGGAGATTAACCCATTCGGTGCATGCCAATCCTTCCATTCTCTCTGCTTCTCTCTTGTTTCTTTTAATCCTTTTTCCTTCTTTTTCCTTTTTCTTTTGTTTTTACTCTCTTCTTCTTCTTACTCTCTTTTTGTTTCTCTCACTCCCCTGTTTCTTGTAATTTCAGTGATTATCTCACAGAGGTTTGTTGTTCCCCCCCCCCCCAACCTCTTTCTTGGCCTTGCACAGTAGGGCTCCTTATATAGGGTTAGCCGTGCTTAGCTTTTACCATTTTAGCCTTTAACCGTTTTTGTCTGGCATGGGTTTTCTTTGCCGACCATCACTGACTGGTCAGTCACCCAGCCAGCACCACTCCGTTTCAGACAGAGAAGGCTTTTTTCGTTTTGCTTGCTCCTTGTGGCACTCTTACCTGCCACGGTGTGAATACTCTTCTTCTCTCTACCTCTCTCGGCATGCACCTAGTGGTTCCCACCTAGCTTTACCTCTTTTGGGTAGTATGTCATCCCAGCAGGACAGTACTTCCAAAAGGGCTTGAGCAGGAAACATGAAAATGGGTTTTCCCCCTCCCCACCGTCAGACCATACCCCCTTACCTCTGACTCATGACCTCACCATTTCCTGTATTGGCTGGGTACAGGCTAGTGGTGCCTGAGCCTCATGCGTGCCTTACCTCCGTGCTTATTCAAACTCTGCCTACTGCTCGTCTGTCTGCCGTGGTCTGATCGTCAAATCTTCCAATGTGCTACTTGTTTTGGCTTCTTTTGATGTGGGCTGTTTCGCCTGACTCCTCATTTATGGCTTGCATCCTCTATGGGCTGGGCTTTGCCAGATTGTGGGCCGTCCCATGCCTTTATTCCTAACCCCTGTTACTTGCTTCCTAACGTACAATTTCTGTTGTGCCTGCTGTGGAGTCTACTTGACTCAAGCTTGCTAGGCCACTTTAGGCTTTTTTCTGTTCATTCTTTCTTCGAAGGCCCAATAGTCTCACTGGGCCATTTACTACTCGCGGGCTCCTTTGTCCCACCTACTTTCATTTGGGCGTCCTTGGTCCACTTACTTTCCTGGGCATCCTCGGCCCTTTTTCAGTTCTATGTTTTCCATGGGCTTTTACTAACTTCTTGGGCTTCCTTGGCCCAAGTTCTTCTCACCTTTCCTTTGGGGCTCACGGGTTCTCCATAGCCCCTTACTTTCCTTACTTGCATTACTTTGGGCTTGCCGTAGCAGCCATGACCCATTCTTACCTTCCTACATCCATACAGCCCATGGGTTCGTTGTTACTTTCTTCTAGGCCTTTTTAGGCCAATTTACTTCCTCAGGATCCATTTATTTGCTTTATAGACCCACTATCTGCCCATTACTTTGGGTTCCTTCAAGTGTTTAACCCCCATCTCCAGGGTCGTGGCCAACCCAGTTAGGTAGGCTTCATATTCTGCCTTGTTATTTGAATAGGGGAATTTTCAGTTTGAATGATAGCGCTACAACCTCGTTTTCTTCATGATACAGAACCACTCCCACTCCCCCTGATTGGGAAGTAAAAGACCAGTCAAACTTCATTAACCACCGTTCCCCAACTTCCTCTACCGCAGCTACTTCCCCTAGGACTTCATCATCCAGCGGGAATTCCTCTTCTCTTGGGAACTGTGCCAACATGTCCGCTATAGCCTGGCTCTTCATCGCTTTGGGCGTTCTCGCTTTCAGATCGTATTGTGATAATTGCAACAACCATTGGGATATCCTGTCGGAGAGAATTGGCTGTCGCAATAAGGCATTGATAGCATGGGACTTAGTCATCAGCCACACCTCATAGTCCAGGAAATAGTGTCGTAACCTTTGTAAGGCATACACAATAGCCAAACATGCCCTTTCTGCCCTTGGGTAGCGACTTTCTGCGACTTTTAGGGCTCGACTGATGTAATTTACTGGCTGTTCCACTCCGTTTGCATCTTCCTGAGCGATCAGCGCGCCCACAGCATATTGGTTGGTGGTTAAGTACAGCAATAGTGGCTTCTTGCGGACTGGAGCTTGTATTATAGGGAGGTTCATCATAATCTGCTGTAACCTTTTAAAGGCTGCCTGCTGTGCCTCCCCCATTCGAAGCTTTGCCTCTTTTTTAGCAATTTCCCGAAGGCAGAGGTGATGGATGCTAGCTCGGGGATGAATCTTCGAATGTATGAGATATTCCCCAAGAAACTTTTTAACTCCTTCACTGTGGCTGGAGGTTTCATAGTGGCTATGGCTATAGCTTTGCCTGGGTCCACATCTATTCCTTTGCTATGGACCACAAAACCCAAAAATTTCCCTGAAGATACTCTGAATGCGCACTTGAGGGGATTCATTCTAAGCTTGAAGGTTCTATATCTTTCGAATACCCTTCTCAACACTTGAATGTGTTCTTCCCGCCTTTTTGACTTCACCACTATGTCGTCCACGTAGTCCTCTAGCTCTTGATGCATCATGTCATGGAATATGGATGTCATTGACCTTTGATAAGTTGCACCTACGTTCTTCAACCCAAACGACATTACTGTATAGTAAAAGTTGCCTATAAGTGTTCTAAAGGCAGTCTTCTCCACATCCTGTAGCGCCATTCTGATCTGGTTGTATCCACTAAACCCGTCCATAAAGGAGAACATGGCATTTCCTGCTACAGAATCTATTAATTGGTCCATGTTTGGCAATGGGAACTCATCTTTTGGGTAGGCCTTATTAAGATTTCTGAATCTACACAACACCTTATCTGCCCATTCTTCTTCTTTATTGGCACGATGTTGGATAACCAACGTGGATGCTAAATAGGCTTAATGAACCCTGTAGCCAACAATTTCTATACTTCCTTGCCTATTTGCTCCTCTATTTCAGTATGGAAAATTCTGGCAGGCTGGGCTACTGGCCTGGCCTCCGGGTCCACGTTTAACGTGTGCACTACTAACCCAGGATCCAATCCTGGCATCTCACTGTAATTCCATGCAAAGACGTCTTTGTATTCTTTTAACAATAGTATAAACTTCAATTTTTCTTTTTCTGACAACTTTGAACTGATTAAGATGGGCCTTGGCTCGTGCGGGCAAGGACCCAAGTCGACTTCCTCCATCTCTTCTTCTACTGCAACCTGCACATCTTTATCTGCCATAATTTCTTTGTCTCTTTCTTCACAGCTTCCTCCTTCTGAGTTTTCCTGGGCTATGCAACACATCAAGCTTTTGCGTTGCTCCTCACGTATAGGGCCCGCTTGTGTTTCACCCGTGGGCCCCATGCACCTTCATAATTTATACACAATCCTGCTATCGGGTCCTCGGATCTTGACGCATTGTGGTGTATCGCCCAGTTCTATGGCAGACGCTTCCTTTCTCTTCTTCTTCTGAGAGAGTAACTCTCTTAGATCAGGCTCTGGGTCATCTCGAACGTCCTCCCACCTGGGGACAAAAGTACCCCCTGATTTTGATACTAAGTTTTCCCTAGACAGTGCCCATTGGTCGTAAAACATTGTTTCCACTAAATGAGCCTCTGCCTGCTCAAATGGTGATGGGTTTGCCGCTATACATATCATGCGGCCATTCAGTCTCCCTTTTACACACTGGTGGTAAGTAGATGGTACCAGCCAGTGCTTGTGAAGCCATGGCCTCCCCAGGAGCACATGGTACGACACCTCCGTTTTCACCACATGAAACCGGGCCAAAGAGGCTATGGGACCTACTTTTAGCCACAGTTGGATACGGCCGGCAGTGTATTCTCTGCTCCCACCGAACCCTATTACTTCCATTGGGCACCCTTGGATTTTTCTTTCTGAGATTCTACCGCTTGTAGGGTGCTTAATGGTACTAGGTTCACCGATGCGCCAATATCCACCAAGGCTTTCTTGATGGGGATCTAATTTATAGACGCAGCCAAGTAAATGGGTCTCTTGTGGTCAGGATGTCCCACTTCCATATCTCCATCACTGAAGGTGATTTCAGTTAACTCCTGCAGGAGAGCTCTATCCTCTGCCACTTCTGCCGACAAGCATTCTATTCCTGCCCCGGAAGCAATGCTTACCAGAGCTTCTGTGGCCGTCTTTTGCTCCTTCACTATGAGACCTAGTTGGTCAAACAGATTTTTGAACTTAGAGCTTTTCTACAAGGTGGTGATGGCCGTGGCAGGTAGAGTTGGGTTTTCCTCCTCGTCTTCCCCTAGGTCTGCACAGATTACCACTGCTGCCACGCCTTTCCTTTTGTGGTTCGGGAGAGGGTTCCTCCGAACGTCCTGCTGCGTCAACTTCAGGGTCCCTTCTTTAATCCTGCGATGCACCAGCCTGCGGAGTGCCCAACATTCTGTCGTAGGATGTTACACATAATTGTGCAAGCGGCAGAAGCGTGGGTCCCTCCATTCTTCCTCTGTGGTCTCCCTAGCAACTTGATTGGGCTTAAAAACTCCGTCTGCTATCACTTGTCTAAAAGAACGTCTAATTCCTCAATAGTACATGGTATTGGCGAAGGGGTATCGTATTCCCTCCCGTCTGTCTTCCTCTTCCTTTCATTGATGGACGCTGCCATGGCCTGCGGGGCGTTCCTTTTGTCGGAACTTGGCTTCACCGATTGGGTTGTCTTCCTGGCTTTTTGTAATAGCTATGCAAATTGGGAAATTTCCAAGTTCTCCAGAATAGCTCTGTACTCTCTGATCATATTTGTCATACACATCTAGACCAATGTCTTTTCCTCACAATGGTCATAGAAATCCAGCGCTATGTCCCTAAATCTCTTGATGTACTCCATCAAGTCTTCTTCGTTTCTCTGTTTAGTAGCTTGCAAGGTGGCAAGCGTTACTGTTTCCTCTCCATGGAAGTACTTAGTACAGAATACATCCACCATATCATCCCAGGTTGGGATGGATCCTAGTTTTAGGCCTATGTACCATGTATAGGCACGTTTGCATAGTGATTTTGAAAACTCCCGTAGACACAAGTCCTCATCTGCCACATATGGGCCAAGAGTATCAATGAATTTGCTTACATGCTCGACAGCACTACCCTTCCTGCCGTCGTATTGTGCAAAGGCGCGTGGTTCGTATCTTTCCAGATATGGTTTGCAAAGCACCCTTAGCGGGTAGGGGGGCTACGTGCGTAGAACCTTTCCATGGGCGCTCTGGTCCTCTCCTGCTCCAAGAGAGCTGCCACCTCGGCCATGGTGATGTAGCGCTGTCCTTCAGCCTGCAGGACACCTCCGACTGGCGTCTCTTCTTTGTCAACCGCATGGTCAGGGTCATGCTGGCTTCATTTCTCCTTAGTCTTTTCTGTCTTTAACTGGCGTATTTCCTCCATCATCTGCTGCTGTGAGTGCTGCAGTGCTTGTAGCACCTCAACAAAAGTATTGATCCCGTCAGTGGGATTCCTTGCCTGCGGTTAGGGCTCAACCCCCAGTTCATTGATGTTCTCTGCATGATTGGGCTGATGAGGCGTTGCTAGCCTTGACTCAGCCTACGAGGAGATAGCACTCATATTGCATGTTGTTCTGGATCTTGGCAGCATTTGTTTACGAGGATCTTTGTATCCGTCTATTTTCCAACTCCCTAGTGGAGTCACCAATTTAAATGTGTGGGCCTTTTTTGCAAGGGTTGGGCTGGGCCGCCTGCCGCCACACCAAGCCCAGAGTTTTTTGGATCGAGGAGTTGGGACCGGTCCGGGAGCAAACCTTCCTGGTCCGGTTTGTGCACAAACAAAGCCTCTGTTGGTCAGGTCCTGGTCGTATGCTTTCGGCAGGCAAGACTATTACATTAACTATAGCCGGCAGATGTAATAAAACAATGATAAGGATCTAGTTAACACAGACAGTAGGCCCGTACGAGGGGTGCTTGCTTTGCACAATGATAACAGAAAGAATAAGTATTGAACAGAGAAAATCAAGCATATTTAAAGAAATAAAAGTCAGTCTGCCATGTCAAACCATCATGCGGAATCAACGTCAGGAAAGGGAACCATTCTTTCAAGGCTACTAATCTCCCTGAGAAGGAGATTAGCCGCTTTGAAAGAACGGGTTTAAGTGACTTGGGTCGAGTAGAGTTCCTTTTTGTTGCTAGAGGGCATGGATTAGAAGGGGAGAGGGAGATTAACCCATTCGGTGCATGCCGATCCTTCCATTCTCTCTGCTTCTCTCTTGTTTATTTTAATCCTTTTTCCTTCTTTTTCCTTTTTCTTTTGTTTTTACTCTCTTCTTCTTCTTACTCTCTTTTTGTTTCTCTCGCTCCCTTGTTTCTTGTAATTTCAGTGATTATCTCACAGAGGTTTGCTGTTCCCCCCCTCCTCTTTCTTAGCCTTGCACAGTAGGGCTCCTTATATAGGGCCAATCGTGCTTGGCTTTTACCATTTTAGCCCTTAACCGTTTTTTTCTGGCATTGGTTTTCTTTGCCGATCATCACTGACTGGTCAGTCACCCAGCCAGCACCACTCCGTTTCAGACAGAGAAGGCTTTTTTCGTTTTGCTTGCTCCTTGTGGCACTCTACCTACCACGGTGTGAATACTCTTCTTCTCTCTACTTCTCTCGGTATGCACCTGGTGGTTCCCACCCAGCTTTACCTCTTTTGGGTAGTATGTCATCCTAGCAGGATAGTACTTCCAAAAGGGCTTGAGCAGGAAACATGAAAATGGATTTTCCCCCCTCCTCACCGCCTGACCGTACCCCCTTACCTCTGACCCATGACCTCACCATTTCCTGTATTGGCTGGGTATAGGCTGGTGTTGCCTGAGCCTCGCGCATGCCTTGCCTCCGTGCTTATTCAAACTCTACCTACTGCTCGTCTGTCTGCTGCGGTCTGATCGTCAAATCGTTCAGTCTGCTGCTTGTTTTGGCTTCTTTTGGCGTGGGCTATTTCGCCTAACTCCTCATTTATGGCTTGCATCCTCTATGGGCTGGGCTTTGCTAGATTGTGGGTCGTCCCATGCCTTTATTCCCAACCCCTGTTACTTGCTTCCTGACGCACAATTTCTGTTGTGCCTGCCGTGGAGTCTACTTGACTCAAGCCTGCTAGGACACTTTAGACTTTTTTTTTTGTTCATTCTTTCTTCGAAGGCCCAATAGTCTCACTGGGCCCTTTACTACTCGTGGGCTCCCTTGTCCCACCTACTTTCATTTGGGCATCCTTGGCCCACTTACTTTCCTGGGCATTCTCAGCCCTTTTTCAATTATGTGTTTCCCATGGGCTTTTACTAATTTCTTGGGCTTCTACTATTTCTTGGGCTTCCTCGGCCCAAGTTCTTCTCACCTTTCCTTTGGGGCTCACGGGTTCTCCATAACCCCTTACTTTCCTTACTTGCATTACTTTGGGTCTGCCGTAGCAGCCATGACCCATTCTTACCTTCCTACATCCATACAGCCCATGGGTTCGTTGTTACTTTCTTTTGGGTCTTTTTAGGCCCATTTACTTCCCCAGGATCCATTTATTTGCTTTATAGACCCACTATCTGTCATTCCTGCCACTCAGTTTAATGACATTTCCATACTACTTTCTTTTGCCCATTACTTTGGGCCTTCCTCCCTGTTGGACTTGCAAAAAATGAGCGTCTACACCTGTGTTATTTATTTTTCGCTTTATGTGATATGGTTGTTTGTGTTTAACCTAGATCTAAATAATAAACCTAAGTAACAACTTGGTTATATAATTAATTAGGTTAAATAATATGAGTGTACAGGGGTCTAAATGAACTAACATAATGTCTTAGTACGATTATAAAAAAGTAATTATCATGAAATGCATACCATAAGTTCAAATCTTATGGTACTTATTAAAAAAAAAGTGAAAATACCATTTTGATCCTTATAGTTTGAGGTTGCAATTAATTTCTTGCATGAAGCTTCATGAGTCTTGTTTCATTCTTAAAGTTTAATAAGGAATCTAGGAACAAATCTCACATATACCGCAAGGATATATATTGATGTCCTAGCATGATTGTAAAAAGTAATTATCATGAAATGCATACCATAAGTTCAAATCATATGGTATTTATTATTTTAAAAAAAATGAAAATGTCATTTTGTTTCCTACATTTTGGGGTCAAAGTCAATTTTCTACATAAATCTTCATGAGCTTTGTTTCATTCTTCTATTTTAATAAGGAATCTACGAACAAATCTCACATATACTGTAAAGAAATATATATAGCGGTTGAGGCCATGTGCGGAAAATACAGATAAAGGCCGGTTGAGGCCATGATATTACAAAAGTGAAAATAGACTAGAGCCATCTGATTACAATGCTAAAGGTTGTAAAGAGGAGGCAAAGCTGAGAAACTCTTGGTTGGAAGAGTGAGGGAATTTTGGAGTTGCTGAAGTTGCTCCTAAAATTGGACCTGCTCCAGAATGGAGAAGTGGCTGTCTTATATAGACTGGAGGGAGCCTTGGATGCCATCTGAAGACTGCTGGAATCACGGAGAGTGAAATGCTTTTACTGAGGTGAAAACTCTTTCCACCGAAAGCAACAGTGATTCTGAATGATTTTGTCTATGAACAGTAACTTTTACTGTTCCATGAATAGTAACTTGTCGGGGAATCTGCTGGATGCTAGTACTGTTCATATCAGTGGCTGGTGCTGATTCTGAATAGTAACTAGATTGGAATCTTATCCTGAGTTATTGGGTCAGGATGCTTTAATCAGTATCAAGAGCATCTGATGGATATCCATCATAGGGATCCCATGGGGTGTCATCATCACAATTGTGCTCGTGATATCTAGCATAGTGGTTGCATAATCCACAGTATATTAATGGCTCATAATCTGGTTCTTTTGTGATGAACTAATTGAGATTAATGTAACCAACCCTGTGGAGATTTGGTATAGCAGCGGAGTAAGGTTTGTTGGTGAAAACATAAATTCTTCCTGTGTTACCAACATGATGGTAGTCTCTCCATAAATCTTACACAGTATCAAGGATTTCATTGGTGGAATGCTTTTTCCAACAGTCTGCAAGAGTGTATGGATATCTATATGATAAGTGGGAATCTCCTTCATGCTAGGGCCCTTGATGGGTATGGCCATTAATGAGGACAAGATGAGTGGATGGTTGGACTGTCATCCAGTTGTTTCTTTCCCATTGTGGGATTGTGCTCCAGCATCTGATAAAAACAAAAGGACTTTTGACTTGTTTCAAAACCTGTTGGATGATTTGTGGAAACTGGCTGATCTGGTCATGGCTTGATAGTTTGATCATTTTTATGAAGCCATATTCGAACATTTTTGATAACCAGCTAAGGTCCTTGTCAGGTTCTACTTCAAAGTTTATGAGAAGTCCTGGAAAAGGATGATGTTGCTCATATACTCTAAGACTGCTCCCAAAATACTTCTCCCACTCATTTTGAATTGGGTTATCATCTGTATCTCCTAAATTTGCATATGAATAAGGAGTGGTGATCAAGACTTTGAAATGCTCAAACCATTTATCAGATGATTCGAACATTGCCTTGGATCCTAAAATACTGGTTTGTATCTCAGGAAGCAAGTTGGCAACAACACTTCTTAAGATAGACTGAGTCTTAAGACTGAGTCTAGCATAGTCAGTGCCCATGATAGTCTTTCTATCCATGGAATGGATATCCTCTTTGCCGAAAAGTTGACTAGGGAAGGATAGATTTTTTGCCTCAAGGTTTACTAGGTGGATTTCTATTGCTTTGAGGGTTCTTTGGAAAAGCTTATTGCTGTTTTGAGTAAAGGCCATTTGAAGGTTATCAAGGATGAATTTAATGGAGGCTGGCAAATTTGAATAGGCTCCATTTTTGAAGTGGTATTTTTTGGATAAGACTTCCTGTAGGACAATAGCCATATTACCACTGGAATATATCACTGTTGGAGTGACAAGTTCCTGAAGGGATGTTGATCCTCTATGGCTGGTAGAGGATGCGCCTTCATGCATTACAAAAGACTATCCCGCTGGTAGTCTTTTGTCTTGAGGATAGCCCCTAGCGGGTACTTTCCCCTTGCCCTTCTTCTCTGCTGAAGAAGTCATCGTCCACTTACTAGTGGTATTAAATATTGCTTTCTCTCTCTCCTGCCAAGAAAGGTTTGTATCATTGAGATTTTCAAATAATTGTTAAAAAAACCTTTTATTTTTAAAACTAATGGATGCAGAGATGCAAATATGATGAATGCATGATGACAATTGGGATCGATTGGAGTCAAAAGAATCATCAATTATGTTGGATGAATCAAGGTGCTGGGTTTGATTATAAGATGGAAGGGTTTGGATGGTGATAGTACTGAGAGTTTTTGATATAGAAGCTTTCTGGAGGGAGTTAAGTTCCCAAGGTTCAGGGCTTCTCATGAACTCAAACTTAACTGACTGACCAAAGGGGTGGGTTGTGATACCTTCATTGTCTGTGATGAAAGGGTATAACAAACACAAGAAAGGATTTCCTAAGATGACTCTATCTGTCATGTTTTTGACAATGACAAATTTTGTCATAAAGGATATGCCACCCTGGCAAACCTCAGCTTGTGGGAGACTGAATTCAATTTGCATTCTTCCGCCACTTGCGGATGTCAACCGCTCCTTAGACTTCTTAAAGTATTTTGAGGGAATGATTCTTTCTTGAATGCAATTAAGATCAACACCTGAATCTATTAAGGCTATGACCTCGAATTCAAAATCTTTGCTAATGACAATCCTGACTTTAGAATGCCATTTGTGGAAGTTAATCCTACTGATGGTATCTAAGAACAATTCTTTGCTGGGTTCTTGGATAAGCTCAGCTATAGGGTTAACTGTTTAGTCTACTTCATCATCTAAGGGACCTTCCTTATTGCTTTGATGAGAAGTATTTTCCAGAAGTTGGACTCTTCGACTAAGAAGATCATAATCGACCCTGAGAATGTTTAGTTCTTGCTTTAGGGTTCTAACTTCCGATTTGTTTTCCTTAATATCTCTTTGAAGGTCGTTGATCGTAACTTCCTTCCTAGATTGGGTAAACCTGTTGTAGATTTGCTCTAAATCTACCTTGGGCTGCTGGACCCTTAGTCCAGGTTTGCTGGTTTCCTTTACTAAGGTCTGGTGGAAAAGGGTAAGCTTCTGAGCTTTGATGACAGTGTCTTCTATGGCCTCTATAAGGTCTAAAAGAAGCTCTTCTTTCCTGTTGAGTACATTGATGGTTTTGTTCCTACAACAACCATCTTTGCATGGTGTGGGTTCATTTGGGCCACTAGAGGTACTGGTTCTAGAGGAATCAGAGGATGACCTATATATCTGCCTGAGCTCACCGTCACTAGCACTGCTGAATGACTCATTATCTGAGTGGTCAAGTTCTAGTAACTTGAAAATCTCATTTTTGCTAGGTTGGTCACTAATGAGGGTATTGATAAGGGATTTGGCCTTAGCTCTACACTCGCTCTTGAAATGACCTTTCTTTCCACAGTTGTAGCATTTGCCTGATGCTTGTGGAGTAGGTTCCTTGGATTTTCCTTTCTTATAGAAATCATCAGTCTTGTACTTCTATTTTCTATAATACTTGGTTGCTTTCTTCCTATAGGATTTCTCAAAGGGTTCCTTTCCTTTGTTCCTAGATTTCCTATTGGAAGGTTTGACTGAGGGTAAGCCATACTGTGTACAAAAATGTCTCATTTCGTACTTGGCTTTGTTCTTGTTGATTTGGCTTTGGATTTTGAGATCTCTGCACATCTTCATTCCTTCACTTCGAATGGTGCTAGAGATGTCTCCATAGGTTAGGTTATCATAATCTATGACACCTGAAGGGCTGCAAAGGGTTTCTTTGACTTTCTGGCTGAAAAGTGTTGGTAAACCATTAATGAATTTCTCCTTCCAAAACAGAGAGTTACAATCAGTCCTATGCATGACTCTAGTGGTAAAGATATCTTCATACCACTTGTAGTCGCTTAGGGTTTTACATCTAAGGTTACTTAGCTGTTTGTAAATCCTAGATGTACTATTACTAGGCCTTCCTATGAAGTGCTTCATGATCGTATAGATCAGGGTATTGACACCATCAGGAACTCCTTGTTCAACTTCATTGATGATGGGGTTTCCTTCCTCATCTTTTTGAATTGCATGCCTGATGTCTTCTTTAGACAGTTCTGTTAGGCAATTGTTCCACCATTGCAAGAGTTTTCCTGTAAATCCTAGAACCATCATTACTATGACTTCCTTGTGAGGACGATGTTCGTCCAGGTAGTTATTGGCTACCATAGTCATATGCTGGATCTTGTTTAGGATTTCTTGTTCTGATAGACCATCTACATTCCATTCATAGAGTCTTCCAAATGATACTGAGAATTGGTCTAGGATACTAATTCTTGGTTGAGCTGGTTGGATTTATGTTGGGATGGTAAAGACGTTTTACCTGTAAATCCTGAAACTGGTTTTCTAGTTGTTCTATCTCCTGGTCAGAGGCTTGGCTAGAATTGCTAGAGGCTGTTTGGATGTCTAAAACATTAACTGACGAAGGGGTGGCTGGTTCCTTCTTTACTAGTTCTTCTAACTTCTGGGCAACTATTTCTAAGGTCGTTTTGTCCTTAGGATAACTGAGGCTGGTGTGCCTGGTTGTAGGTAACTTGACTAGAGGCTTTTCAAGGGCTTGGATAAGTGTACTAGAGCTTCCTGGCTGGAGGATAACTTTATTTTCTGTTCTATCTTCTATCCTGTCAAGCTGTTTTCCTATAACATTTAGACACTGGTTGGTATAGTTGTTTTGCTCAATCACCTTGTCAACTGGTTGGTGCCTATCAATGGTGATTTTGAATGGAGAGGCTACTATTTCTTTTTTGCGATGACTAAAGGTTATGGCTTCTAGGGGTGGATGGCTAGACTTTACAACTTCCTTGGTTGCATTGGGTCCTTCTACGGTCCAAACTCTGGTGAGAACACAAAACTGCTTGTGCTGGCCAAAATACCTTTCAAAGTATATGAAAAAGGGGACATTACGAGATATTTCCCTCATGAATGCCGTCCATGCTTCCAATACTTTTTCTTTTTGCTCTCTCGTATAATTGGCTTTGTAGGCTTCTCTTTAAGCTCTGTTTTCCTCAGAACTAAATTCCTTACCTAATTCTTCTAGGTCAGGAACGAATTCTCTATTTAGGACCAAAATATTCAGAGATTCTTCTTGTTGATCTGGAGGCTGTCCCATATCAGTTCCAAATGGTGATGGGGGAGATTGCTCACGATCGTCTTCCTCTTTGACAATCGAATCCTGTTTGGCTGTGTAGCAAGGTGTGGTAAGTTGGGAATTGGTTCTAACTCCCTGAAGCTGTACACCTAAATCTTTTCTGGACCTTGGGAATGGTGATCCTAAAGGTCTAGTTGAGCTACACTGGGATGCAGATCTATCTCTAAGGTAGATAGGTGACTGCCTATGGGGCTACTGTAGATCTATTGGAGATCTAAACCGGGATATATCCAGAGGTGGTCTACACTCATAGTCTAGAAGAGTGCTAAACCTAGATCTGTCGAAACTTAACCTAACCACACCGTCGGCTAGCTGTTGGACAAATTCTAGATCTGGATTCTGGGCTGGGTTTTGGATCTGTAGAGTATGGTTCTCATTCTCTAAAGTCCAATTTTCTGGGAAGGTGACCTCTGTCCATTTCAAGGTTCTAGGGACCTGAATCCTGGCACTAGGGTCAGTGGTTTGGATGAGGGTTGTCTCACCTCTTTCCCTTCTATCAAGTGCTCCGACATTCATGTTCGTTCTCATGCACTTGTAGTATACTCTATATATCAAGGTGATCTGACTAGTTCCCTGCGTCATGAGGGTTCCATGGGTCTTGATATTAAGTGTAAGGGCTTTGATAACTGTGCTATCATGGATGTAGATAGTGAAGTCTGGGAAACAGTTAAAATGGATCGGTCCGTTGCTAAGATTGGTTTCGATGGTTCCTAAGAGGCTGTCGTTGAATCTGATGTGACGAGCATCTCTAAGGGCCATGAGGATTGAGCTGTTCAAACCTCTTCTGGTGAGTGGTTTAACTCTTACTTGGACTAATCCTATGTGTAGGAAGTTATGTCCTTTGTCTCTGTGCTTTTGAATAGCTAAAGGGGATAACAAGTAGCACGTTTCGTACTCCTTGTTTATACCATAAACTTGTTCTATGGTCTTAACATGGTAATCTGTCTTGAAGGCTTTCGTCAAGGACCATGAAGACTTATAGATCTGGTTGGTGGCTACTTTGGGGATATTCCAATCTCCGATGTCTAGATCTAGATCGGATAACTCATAAGACTCCGAATTAAGTATTCCTATATCTGCTGGTATCTCTAGGATGGATGTTGGTTGGGAACATCTACTACTGGTAGAAGAGTAACTTCTAAAAAACCTATTCATTGTTCTGGATTACAAGCTTAAATCAACAATTACAACCTAGTCACCTTTATCCTCAAACTTCTGGATTGTAAGTTACTATTTATCATTCAATCAAGTTGGTCGGCACTGCCGCCATAGTTATCCAGTTATTTTGGCATTATAATTATTTTGAATTATTTTATGGATATATATCCCGTACCCCATATTTTGTTTTACATCTATTTCATGATAACTCTTCCATTCCCATTTATTTATTTCTTCGTCTGCTATTATTTCATCATTTTCTATTACATCTGCAAATGGTAGGCTGAGCCTCCTTCTAACCATTCTATTTGCTATTCTGTGATTATTTGTTTAGATTAACCTTTGCTTCCCTGTTATCCCTATTCTTCCTATTTTTATGTTTAGCCCTAAAGTTTGTTGCAGATTTATGCCTGTAAGATTTGTTACCAAAGTCTGTGATGTTCTCTGTTCTATAAAGAGGCCGAAAATCTTCCTAGATTTGGTTTGGTCAGCCCGTTGAAGCCGAGAGAAGGCGTGTTAGGGTGGTCTCCATTATTGGAGGAGAGTCTGGCGGAAAGGAGTTCACAGATCAGGTGTCTATCCCATAGTTGTATATTTGTGCTTCAGATCTAAAGGTTAGATCCAGAAGTTTGAGGATAAAGGTGACTAGGTTGTAATCGTTGATTTAAACTTGTAACCCCAGAATCATGAATAGGTTGTTTAGAAGTTCCTCTTCTACCAGCAGTAGATGTTCCCAACCTACATCCATTCCAAATATCCCAGCAGACATAGGAATACTTAATTCGGAGTCTTATGAGCTATCCGATCTAGATCTAGACATAGGAGATTGGAATATCCCAAAAGTAGCCACCAGCCAATTCTATAAGTCTTCATGGTCTTTGAGAAGAGCATTCAAAACAGACTACCATGTTAAGACCATAGAACAAGTCTATGGAATAAACAAGGAGTACGAAATGTGCTACTTGTTATCCCCTTCAGCTATCCAGAAGCATAAAGACAAAGGACATAACTTCCTACACATAGGATTAGTCCAAGTTGGAGTGAAACCACTCACCAGAAGAGGTTTGAACAGCTCAATCCTCATGGCCCTTGGAGATGCTCGTCACATTAGATTCGACGACAGCCTCCTAGGAACCATAGAAACCAGTCTTAGCAACGGACCCATCCATTTTAACTGTTTCCCAGACTTTTCTATCTATCTCCATGACAGCACAGTTATCAAAGCCCTCACACTCAATATCAGGACCCATGGAACCCTCATGACACAGGGAACCAGTCAGATCGCCTTGATATACAGAGTATATTACAAGTGCATGAGAACGAACATAAATGTTGGAGCACTTGACAGGAGAAAGAAAGGTGAGACAACCCTCATCCAGACCACGGATCCTAGCGCCAAAATTGAGGTTCCAAGAACCCTCAAATGGTCAGAAGTCACTTTCCCAACCAATTGGACTTTAGAGAATGAGAATCATACTCTACAGATCCAAAACCCAGCCCAGAATCCAGATCTAGAATTTGTCCAACAACTAGCCGACGACATGGTTAGGTTAAGTTTCGACAGATCTAGGCTTAGCACTCCTCTAGACTATGAGTGTAGGCAACCTCTGGACATATCCTGGTTTAGATCTCCAACCGATCTACAGCAGCCCCATAGACAGTTACCTATCTACCTTAAAGATAGACCTGCATCCCAGTGTAGCTCAACCAAACCTCTAGGATCACCAATCCCAAGGTCTAGAAGAGACTTAGGTGTTTAACTTCAGGGAGTTAGAACCAATTCCCAACTCACCACACCTTGCTACACAGCCAAACAGGATTCGATTGTCAATGAGGAAGACGATCGTGAGCAACCCCCCCATCCCCATCTGGAACTGATATGGAACAGCCTCCAGATCAGCAAGAAGAATCTCTGAATATCTTAGTGTTAAATAGAGAATTCGTCCCTGACCTAGAAGAATTAGGTAAGGAATTTAGTTCTGAGGAAAACAGATCTAAAAGAGAAGCTTACAAAACCAATTATACCAGAGATCAAAAAGAAAAGGTATTTGAATCCTGGAAGGCATTCATGAGGGAAATATCCCGTAATGTCCCCTTTGTCATGTACTTCGAAAGGTATTTTGGCCAGCACAAGCAATTTTGTGTCTCTACCAGAACTTGGACCTTAGATGAACCCAACCCAACTAAGGATATGGTTAGCAATCCAACTCTTAAGCAGCCTCTAGTCAAGTCTCCTGCAACCAACCTCAGTTATCCTAAGGACAAAACAGCCTTAGAAATAGTTGCCCAAAAACTTGAAGAACTAGCAAAGGAACCAGCCGTTCCTTCACCAAAGTGTACAAGTCAGCTTAAGGTGTTAAAATCCATACAACCTCTAGAAGTTCCTCACCTGACACAGATGATGAAACCCTAGCAGCCAAATGGAAACGCCTGAGAATGAAAAGACCTGAAAGACGTGCTAGCAGAGTTCATTGACCTATTTCCAAAGCTTACCAAAGAACTAAGAACAAGCCTGGAAAATGTCATGGTTGCGGCAAGCGTGACCATTTCAAGAAAGATTGTAGCACCAAAACCTCTCATCTAAAAATAGGTGACCCTATTGCCAAGCCTCAGGAGCCTAGCCTGACCCACCAGCCTTCGGTACAGGAAACAAGTAAACCTGAACCCAGTAACCATCAACCCAAGGTAGATTTAAAGCAAATCTACAATAGGTCCAAGAAGGAAGTTAAGATCAACGACCTTCAAAGAGAAACCAAGGAAACTAGGTGTGAAATTAGAACCTTAAGGCAAAATCTTAAAGCCCTCCAGAAAACTCAACCCTTGGAAAACACTTCTTATCAAAGCAATGAGGAAGATCCCTCAGATAATGAAGTTGATCAAACAGTTGACCCTACAGCTGATCTCATCTATGAACCTAGCAAAGGATTGTTCTTAGATGCTATCACTAGGATTAACTTCCATAAATGGCATTCCAAAGTCAGGATTGTCATTAGCAAAGATTTTGAATTCGAGGTCATAGCCTTAATTGACTCAGGTGTTGATCTCAACTGCATTCAAGAAGGAATCATTCCCTCCAAATACTTTAAAAAATCTAGGGAACGATTGACATCCGCAAGTGGTGGAAAAATGCAGATTGAATTCAAACTTCCTAAAGCCCATGTTTGCCAAGATAACATGTTTTTCAAAACCACATTTGTTCTTGTCAAAAATATGACAGACAAGGTCATCTTAGGAAACCCGTTCCTTTGCATCCTTTACCCTTTCACAGTGAATAGTAAAGGAATCACTACCCAACTCTTTGGCCAAACCATCAAGTTTAAATTCGTTAATGGACCTGTGCCTAGAAACATTAGCACCATCCAAGCTAACACCATCTCCAAAACCTTGAACCTGATTAGTGCCAAATCCATACATCTTAAATATCTTCAAGAGGAAATTAGATACAAGAGAGTTGAGGACCAACTAGCTTGTAAAACCCTCCAAGAAGAGATCAGAAAGTTTGAGGAAGAACTTAAGCAGGAAGTTTGCTCTGATCTACCCACAGCTTTTTGGCATAGAAAGAGACACGAGGTAGCTCTCCCATATGTCAAAGATTTCAGTGAAAAGGATATCCCTACCAAAGCTCGACCCATCCAAATGAACCAGGAACTTATGGATACCTGTAGAGCTGAAATAGAGGACCTCCTTAAGAAAGGAATCATCAGAAAATGTAGATCACCATGGTCTTGTCCAGCCTTTTATGTCTAGAAGAATGCTGAGAAAGAAAGAGGTATCCCTAGATTAGTCATCAACTACAAGCCCCTCAACAAAGTCTTAGAATGGGTAAGGTACCCAATTCCCAACAAAAAGGACTTAGTCAACAGGCTTAGCAAAGCAGTTGTCTTCAGCAAGTTTGATATGAAGAGTGGATTTTGGCAAATACAAATCAGAGAGCCTGATAGGTATAAAACAGCCTTCACCACACCCTTTGGTCATTACGAATGGAATGTGATGCCCTTCGGTCTCAAAAATGCACCTTCTGAATTCCAAAATATTATGAATGAGATTTTTAATCCATTCTCCACTCATGCCATTGTGTACATCGATGATGTACTCATTTTCTTAGAATCTTTGGAAAAACATCGGAAGCACTTAAGAGCATTCCTCAATACCATCAAGCTAAATGGTCTTGTTGTTTCAGCCCCCAAGATCAAACTTTTCCAAACTAGAGTTCGTTTCTTAGGATTTGATATTCATCATGGATTTATCAAACCCATAGACAGAGCTATCCAGTTTGCGGATAAGTTTCCAGATGAAATCCTAGATAAAACCCAGCTTCAGAGATTTCTAAGTTCTCTCAATTACATCTCAGATTTCTATCAAAAGCTCAGGCAACAATGCAAACTCCTTTTTGATAGACTTCGAACCAATCCATCCCCCTGGTCTCCAGCCCATACTACAGTAGTCCAGCATATCAAACAATATGTCAAAACCCTTCCCTGTTTAGGAATTCCTACTAACAATTCCTTCAAGATTGTCCAGACAGATGCCTCAAACATAGGTTATGGTGGCATCCTCCTCCAGCGTGCCAGTCCAAATTCTCCTAAACGGATAGTCTGTTTCCATTCGGGAATATGGACTCCCACTCAGATTAATTATAGTACTATTAAAAAAGAAATATTATCCATAGTACTATGCATCTCAAAGTTTCAAAGTGATCTTTTAAATCAAAAGTTTTTAATCAGGATTGATTGTAAATCTACAAAACATGTTTTAGAAAAAGATGTTCAAAACATTGCATCAAAACAGATTTTTGCACGATGGCAAGCCATCCTTTCATTTTTTGACTTTGATTTAGAATTCATTGAAGGAAGCCAGAACAGCATCCCTGATTTCCTAACCCGTGAATTTTTGCAGAGTCATAGCCAAGATGTCCGGGAAGAAACCCATACAACAACCCCAACCCCCAAAATTGACTAAACAGCAAAACCTTGTAAGTACTAGCCAAGCACAGAACACAAGCAAGCTCGTACCAATCACTCCTAGCCAAATTGTCCCATTATCCCAAGCAAAAAACCTTAGACAGGATAACCGTGCTTCTCCATCAAATATTGCCAATCGTTATTTGGTTTTAACAATCCCAAAACCAAATTATGAAAGGCCACCTTATGGTCAACCTAGTTACAGCTCAGCCTTAGCCTCTCCAGCACCAAGAGCAATCAACCCTTATCATGTTGAAGAACCTTTTGGCCCAATCCAAAACCAAAAGCCTTCCTATCCAACCAGGAGAGGAAACTCTTCTTATGCTAAAAAATCTTTCCTCTAGCATATCTCTTATATTGAACCCCACCTGGTTCATATAACTGATCCTCTTGCCCTAGCCATGGAAGTTCTGCCACATGAATGGCATTTCTTATCCAAACATCCAGAGAAAAATATCAGGTTTTATAAAAGCATTCTTAGTCAAGAAAAGTCAGTTCAAATAGAAAACATCTTCAACAGCAGGGACCCCTCAGTAGTCCTCTATCACAAGTTCATCATCACAGGATTTGTCAGTTGCCAAGATTGGAGACAACATCCTTCTGAATTAAGGATCCTCAAAAATTACAGATCCCCCTCAGGCTCAGCGCTTTATTACAGCTACTATGATTATATGGATGCCTTTGAGAAAGTTCTCTTCATCCCGAACCAAAATTTCAGCCACTCATGGTTCATGATGTTTAGCAGAGAATTCATGGGTCAACTCCCATCTTGGTTCCTGAGCTGGTGGGAGATGTTCGGATCAGTCCCTCAGATTTTTCCAGAGCCTTTACAGGACGCTTTGAGGTACTTTGATTCAAGGTATAAGACTTCGAACCACCGTTCCCAATTTCCAGTAATTCTGCTTTTTTTCCAAAGATACAGAATCCACTGGATCAGCAAATGGGAGTACAAGATCAATGCCAATCTCTTAGACAGAGAATTTTCGGTAAAATGGTGGGACGGTCTAAGGATTGAACAAGTCATCAACCAAGTCTATAGGGATTATCCCCAGCCAATCCAGCAGCCCATTGCTCACAGAACAAGGTCTCAATCTAGCTTAGATTCTGTTTAGATTGCTAGAAAATCAAGCAAAGAGTTAAAAGAATTAGCACAGCAGCTAATAGCACATTCACAGCAGCTAGACTCAGAAGAACAAGTTTCTCCCACTGCTTCAGTGGCATCAGTTAATCACAATCCAATCGATCCCTTCCAGGATTCCCAAAATCCATATAGTGGATATAATCTGGACAGCAATTAGAAAGCATCCTGACCAAGCAACTCAGGATAAGATTCCAATCCGGTTACTATTCAGAATCAGCACCAGCCACTGATATGAACAGTACCCGCATCATGAACAGTACTAGCACCCAGCAGATTCCCCAACAGGTTACTATTTCAACAGTGACCATATCCGAAAAGCAAGGGGACAAAGCACTATTCATCGACACAATCATTCAGAATTACTATTGCTTTCGGTGGAAACAGCTTTCACCTCAGTAAAAGCAATTCACTCTCCGTAATTTCAGCAGTCCTCAGCCAGCATCCAAGGCTCCATCCAGCCTATATAACGAAGCCAAGACTCCAGTCTTCAGCAGGTCCAATTGTATTAGCAACAATTGTGTTAGCAACCTCAGAGGTCCAATTTTAGGAGCAACCTCAGCAACTCCAAAATTCCCTCCTCTTCCAGCCAAGAGTTTATCTTTCTCAGCTTTGCCTCCTCTTTACAACCCTTAGCATTGTAATCAGATGGCATTATCATATTTTCATATTTGTAATATCATGGCCTCAGCCGGCCTTTATCTGTATTTTCCGCACATGGCCTCAGCCGGCCTTTATCTGTATTTTCCGCACATGGCCAAATCCGTACAACCTCTAGCAGTTCCTCCTCTAACACAGATGATGAAACCCTAGAAGCCAAATGGAAACGCCTGAGAATGAAAAGACCTGAAAGACGTGCTAGCAGAGTTCATCGACCTATTTCCAAAGCTTACCAAAGAACTAAGAACAAGCCTGGAAAATGTCATGGTTGCAGCATGCGTGACCATTTCAAGAAAGATTGTAGCACCAAAACCTCTCACCTAAAAATAGGTGACCCTATTGCCAAGCCTCAGGAGCAACTTCAGCAACTCCAAAATTCCCTCCTCTCCCAGCCAAGAGTTTATATTTCTCAGCTTTGCCTCCTTTTTACAACCCTTAGCATTGTAATCAGATAGCACTATCATATTTTCATATTTGTAATATCATGGCCTCAGCCGGCCTTTATTTGTATTTTCTGCACATGGCCACAACCTGCCTTAGCCTGTAACTTACCCCCCTTTTGGTATCAGAGCCAAGTTTGGCCCGGTCGGAGTTGTAAGTTACTGTTTATCATTAAATCAAGTTGGTCGGCACTGCCGCCATAGTTATCCAGATTATTTTGGCATTATAATTATTTTAAATTATTTTATGGATATATCTCCCATACCCCATATTTTGTTTTACATCAATTTCATGATAACTCTTCCATTCCCATTTATTTATTTCTTCGTCTGCTATTATTTCATCATTTTCTATTACATCTGCAAATGGTAGGCTGAGCCTCCTTCTAACCATTCTATTTGCTATTCTGTGATTATTTGTTCAGATTAACCTTTGCTTCCATGTTATCCCTATTCTTCCTATTTTTGTGTTTAGCCCTAAAGTTTGTTACAGATTTATGCTTGTGAGATTTGTTACCAAAGTCTGTGATGTTCTCTATTCTATAAAGAGGCCGAAAATCTTCCTAGGTTTGGTTTGGTCAGCCCGTTGAAGCCGAGAGAAGGCGTGTTAGGGTGGTCCCCATTTCTTCCATCTATGACACCTGAGGGGCTGCAAAGGGTTTCCTTGACCTTCTGGCTAAAAAGGGTTGGTAAACCATTAATAAATTTCTCCTTCCAAAAAGGAGAATTACAATCTCTTCTGTGCATGACCCTAGTGGTAAAGACATCTTCATACCACTTGTAATCTCCTAGGGTTTTACACCTAAGGTTACTCAGCTGCTCATAAATCCTAGCTGTGATATTGCTAGGTTTTCCTATGAAGTGTTTCATGATTGTATAAATTAGGGTATTGACTCCATCAGGAATTGCTTGTTCAATTTCATTGATGATGGGGTTTCCTTCCTCATCTTTCTGGATGGCGTACTTGATGTCTTCTTTAGACATTTCTGTAAGGCAATTGTTCCACCATTGCTGGAGTTTACCTGTGAATCCTAATGCTATCATTTCAATGACTTCTCTATGGGGACGGCCTTCGTCCAGGTAGTTGTTGGCTACCATAGTCATATGCTGGATTTTGTTTAGGATTTCCTGCTCTGATACCAAAAAGGGGGGTAAGTTACAGGCTAAGGCCGGATGTGGCCATGTGCGGAAAATACAGATAAAGGCCGACTGAGGCCATGATATTACAAATATGAAAATATGATAGTGCCATCTGATTACAATGCTAAGGGTTGTAAAGAGGAGGTAAAGCTGAGAAAGATAAACTCTTGGCTGGAAGAGGAGGGAATTTTGGAGTTGCTAAGGTTGCTCCTAAAATTGGACCTCTGAGGTTGCTAACACAATTGTTGCTAATACAATTGGACCTGCTGAAGACTGGAGTCTTGGCTTCCTTATATAGGCTGGAGGGAGCCTTGGATGCTAGCTGAAGACTGCTGAAATTACGGAGAGTAAATTGCTTTTACTGAGGTGAAAGTTGTTTCCACTGAAAGCAATAGTAATTCTGAATGATTGTGTCGATGAACAGTAACTTTTACTGTTCCAATGAATAGTGCTTTGTCCCCTTGCTTTTCTGGATTTAGTCACTGTTGAAATAGTAACCTGTCGGGGAATCTGCTGGGTGTTGGTACTGCTAATGATGCGGGTACTATTCATATCAGTGGCTGGTGCTGATTCTAAATAGTAACCGGATTGCTATCTTATCCTGAGCGGCTGGGTCAGGATGCTTTAGTCAGTATCAGGAGCATCTGATGGATACCTATCATAAGGATCCCATGGGGAATTGTCATCAAAATTGTGCTCGTGATAACTGGCATAATGGTTGCAAAGTCCACAGTATGTCAATGGCTCATAAACTGGTTCCTTTGTGATAAACCGGTTGAGATTCATGTAATCAACCCTGTGGAGATTCGAAATAGCGGCAGAGTAGGGTTTGTTGGTGAAGACAGTAATTCTTCCTGTGTTACCAACATGATGGTAGTCTCTCCATAAATCTTGCATTTTATCAAGGATTTCATTGGTGGAATGCTTTTTCCAACAGTCTGCAAGAGTGTATGGATATCTATAGGATAAGTGGGAATCTCCTTCATACCAGGGCCCTTGATGGGTATGGCCATTAATGAGGACCAGATGAGTGGATGGTTGGACTGTCATCCAGTTGTTTCTTTCCCATTGTGGGATTGTGCTCCAGCATTTGATAGAAACAAAAGGACTTTTGACTTTTTTCACAACCTGCTGAATGATCTGGGGAAACTGGCTGATCTGGTCATGGCTTGATAGTTTGATCATTTTTATGAAGCCATATTCGAACATTTTTTATAACCAGTTGGGGTCCTTATCAGGTTCTACTTCAAAGTTTATGAGGAGTCCTGGAAAAGGATGTTGTTGCTCATAGACTCTAAGGCAGTTCCCAAAATACTTCTCCCACTCATTCTGAATTGGGTTATCACTTGTATCTCTTAAATTTGCATATGGATAAGGAGTGGTGATCAAGACTTTGAAATGCTCAAACCATTCGTCAGAAGATTCGAACATTGCCTTGGATCCTAAAATACTGGTTTGTATCTCAGGAAGCAAGTTGGCAACAGCACTTCTTAAGATAGACTGAGTCTTAAGACTGAGCCTAGCATAGTCGGTGCCCATGATAGTCTTTTTATCCATGGAATGGATATCCTCTTTGCCAAAGAGTTTACTAGGGAATGATAGATTTCCTGCCTCAAGGTTTACTAGGTGGATTTCTAGTGCTTTGAGGGTTTTTTGGAAAAGTTTATTGCTGTTTTGGGTAAAGGCCATCTGTAGGCTATCAAGGATAAATTTAATGGAGGCTGGCAAATTTGTATAGGCTCCATTTTTGAAATGGTATTTCCTGGATAAAACTTCCTGTAGGATAATAGCCATATTACCACTGGAATATGTCACCTTTGTAGGGACAAATTCCTGAAGGGATGTTGCTCCTCTATGGCTGGTAGAGGAAGTGCCTTCATGCTTTACAAAAGACTGTCCCGCTGGTAGTCTCTTGTCTTGAGGATAGTCCCTTGCGGGTACTTTCCCCTTGCCCTTCTTCTCTGCTGAAGAAGTCATCGTCCACTCACTAGTGGTATTTAATATTGCTCTCTTTCTCTCTTGCCAAGAAAGGTTTGGATTATTTGAGTTTTTCAAATAATTGTTAAAAAACCTTTTGCTTTTAAAACTGATGGATGCAGAGATGCAAATATTTTCATGATGGATGCATAATGACAATTGATTGGAGTTAAAGGGATGATTAATTGTTTTGGCTGAATCAAGGTACTGGTCTTAATTATGAGATGGAAGGATGCTGATAGTATTGAGAGTTTTTGATATAGAAGCTTTCTAGAGGGAGTTAAGTTCCCAAGGTTCAGGGCTTCTCATGAACTCAAACTTGATAGACTGGCCAAAAGGATGGGTTGTGATACCTTCATTGTCTGTGATAAAAGGGTATAATAAACACAAGAAAGGGTTTCCTAAGATGACTCTATCTGTCATGTTTTTGACAAGGACAAATTTTGTCATAAAGGATATGCCGCCTTGGCAAACCTCAGCTTGTGGGATATTGAAATCAATTTGCATTCTTCCGCCACTTGCAGATGTCAATCTCTCCTTGGACTTCTTAAAATACTTGGAGGGAATGATTCCTTCTTGAATGCAATTAAGATCAGCACCTGAATCAATTAAGGCTATGACCTCAAATTCAAAATCTTTGCTGATGACAATCCTGACTTTGGAATGCCATTTGTGGAAGTTAATCCTACTGATGGTATCTAAGAACAAATCTTTGCTGGGTTCTTGGATAAGATCAGCTATAGGGTTAACAGTTTGATCAACTTCATCATCTGAGGGACCTTCCTCATTGCTTTGATGAGAAGTGTTTTCCAAAAGTTGGATTCTTCGATTAAGGAGATCATAATCAACCCTAAGAATGGTTAATTCTTGCTTTAGGGTTCTAACTTCTTATTTGGTTTCCTTAATATCTCTCTGAAGGTCGTTGACTGTAACTTCCTTCTTAGACTGGGTAAACCTATTGTAGATTTGCTCTAAATCTACCTTGGGTTGCTGGATCCTTAGTGCAGGTTTGCTAGTTTCCTTTACTAAGGTCTGATGGAAAAGGGTAAGCTTCTGAGCTTTGATGACAGGGTCTTCTATAGCCTCTATGAGGTCTAAAAGAAGTTCCTTTTGCTTATTAAGAACACTGATGGTTTTGTTCCTGCAACAACCATCTTTGCAAGGTATGGGTTCATCCGGGCCACTAGAGGTACTGGTTCTAGAGGAATCAGAGGATGACCTGTATATCTGCCTAAGCTCACTGTCACTAGCACTGCTGAATGACTTATATATATATATATTTGATAGGACGTAAAGAAATATATTGATGTCTTAGCATGATTGTAAAAAGTAATTATCATGAAATATATGCATATGATAACTTTTTTTATTGATAAGATATGCATACCATAACTTAAGTTCAAAATCATATGGTATTTATTATATATATATATATATATATATATATATATATATATATATATATATATATATATATATATAAAAGAATTGTAATGAACATCAACCTAGACCAAAGAGTTTACTCAAAAAAAAAAATTAGACGAGAGTTAAGTTCCTTCCTAGTATGATTTGTTTGATTATTGGGGCATTAAATGAATCGCTCATTTTTTTATGGATTATTTCTTTATCAAATTACATTAATAATTATAAATATGTGGAAAACTAAGTGAAATTAGGTTATAATTCTGATGTGTTGCATAGCCCAGGAAAACTCAGAAGAAGGAAATTATGAAGAAAGGGATAAGGAGGTTACGACAGACAAGGATGTGCAGGTTACAGCAGAAGAATAGACGGAGGAAGTCGATTTGGAACCTGGCCCACACGAGCCAAGGCCCATCTTAATCAGTTCGAAGTTGTCAGAAAAAGAAAAATTGGAGTTCATACTATTGTTAAAAGAATTCAAGGACGTCTTCGCATGGAATTACAATGAAATGCCAGGATTGGATCCTGGGTTAGTAGTGCACACATTGAATGTGGACCCAGAGGCCAGGCCAGTAGCCCTGATGAGAATCAACAAGCATTCAAGGATCCATTGCATGTTCCAATTGGGCCTAATTGATACCTTACCATATCAGGAATCAAGTTTGACCTAAAAAGCATTAAATGCACCTAAAAACAAGGAAAATACCTAAAAAACGTACTAAATAATAAAACCCTAAATAAAAGTTGATTTGGTCTGAAATTAGCAGATCCAAAATAGGAAAAAATCTGCCTTAACTGATACAGAGCTGGAAAGTCAATCAGCCATTAATTCATGCCATAAATCACTCCCAATTAAGTTAGATCAGCCCTAAATAACTTGAATTAAATTTACTACACTTTCATCTTCCTTTGGGCCAAGCTTAGAATATCCTACGTTAGAATCAGCCCAAATCTCTTGAATCAGCCCATTAAGTGCTTCTTGGATCTTCTTGGATCTTGCTCTTGTAATAGGCCCAACTGGAACATGCAATGGATCCTTGAATGCTTGTTGATTCTCATCAAGCCCAGCCTGCCAGAATTTTACATACTGAAATAGAGGAACAAATAGTCAAGGAAGTATAGAAGTTGTTGGCCGCAGGATTCATCAAACCCATTCAGCATCCACGTTGGTTATCCAACATCGTGCCAGTAAAGAAGAAGAATGGGTAGATAAGGTGCTGTGTAGATTTTAGAAATCTTAATAAGGCCTGCCCAAAAGATGAATTTCCATTACCAAACATGGTCCTGTTAATAGATTCTGCAGCAAGAAGTGCCATGTTCTCCTTTATGGATGGGTTCAATGGATACAACCAGATCAGAATGGCACCGCAGGATGCGGAGAAGACTGCCTTCAGAACAAATATAGACAACTTTTACTATACAGAAATGCCGTTTGGGTTGAAGAACGCAGGTGCAACTTATCAAAGATCAATGACAGCCATATTCCACGACATGATGCATCGAGAGTTAGAAGACTATGTAGATGACATAGTGGTGAAGTCAAAATAGCGAGAAGAGAACATTCAAGTGTTGAGAAGGGTGTTCGAAAGATGTAGAACCTTCAAGCTTAGAATGAATCCCCTCAAGTGCGCATTTGGAGTATCTTCAGGGAAATTCTTGGGTTTTCGGGTCCATAGCAAAGGAATAGATGTGGACTCAGGCAAGGCTACAGCTATAGCCACTATGAGACCTCCAACTACAGTAAAGGAGTTGAAAAGTTTCTTGGGGAAGGTCTCATACATTCGAAGATTCATCCCGAGGCTAGCATCCATCACCTCTGCCTTCGAGAAATTACTAAAAAAGGGGCAAAATTTCGAATGGGAGGAGGTACAGCAGGCAGCTTTTAACAGGTTGCAGCGGATTATGATAAACCTCCCTACCGTGCAAGACCTAGTCCGCAGGAGGCCACTATTATTATACTTAGCCACCAACCATTACGCTGTGGGCACGCTGATCGCTTAGGAAGATGGAGATGGAGTGGAATAGCCAGTGTACTACATCAAAAAAGTGCTGAAAGACGCAGAGACCCACTACCCAAGGGCAAAAAGGGTATGCTTGGCCATTGTGTATGCCTCGCAGAGGTTACGACACTATTTCCTGGCCTATGAGGTGTGGCTGATGACTAAGTCTCGTGCAACAAAGCCTTATTACGACAACCAATTCTCTCCGGCAAGATATTCCAATGGTTACTGCAACTATCACAATACGATCTGAAAGCAGGAACGCCCAAAGTGGTAAAGAGCCAGGCTATAGCAGATCTGTTAGCACAGTTCCCAAGAAAAAAAAGAATTCCCGCTAGATGATAGAGTCCCAGGAGAAGTAGCTGCGGCAAAGGAAGTTGGGGAACGGTGGTTAATAAAGTTTGACGGGTCTTCTACTACCCAATCAGGGGGAGTGGGAGTGGTTCTGTATCATGAAGAAAACGAGGCTGTAGTGCTATCATTCAAACTGGAATTCCCCTATTCAAATAACATAGCAAAATACGAAGTCTACCTAACTGGGTTAGCCACGGCCCTTGAGATGGGGGTCAAACACTTGAAAGTGATAGGAGACTCGAACCTAGTGGTCTGCCAGACCAAAGGGAGCTTCTCCTTGAAGGAACTCAGCCTAGCTCATTACCGGGCAATGGCCCAGAAGATGGAGGAAAGGTTTTCAACCTTTGAAATAGAACACGCACCGAGAGGTGAGAATCGGTTCACATATGCTTTGGCCACTTTAGGATCGCAAATAATGTTCGAAGGAAATAGTGCCAAGATAGAAGTCAGCAAGAAGAGAGAATCGATCATAGAAGTTTTGAAGGAAAAGTTCCAGGAAGAACAGTACGAAGAGGATTGGCGAAATCCCATAAGGGAGGCCTTGATCAGGGAAAGTGAACCTGCGGAGTTGAGAGCATTAAAAGACTATACTCTGGTAGGAGGAGAACTGTATCGCAGGATGCCAAGAGGGATCTTATCAAGGTGCGTGGGGGCAAAAGGAGGCCCAAAGAAAGCTGAAGGAGATGCACAACAAGACCTGCGGGTCCTGCGAAAGGCCTCTACTGCAGACTCCAAAGGGCAAGCTTTTACTGGCCGAATATAGGGAAAGATGCAGACCAGGTCCAAGTTCAATGTGGAACCTACCAACTTGCAGCCGACAGGGAGGAAAGCTATGCTATGTTCGTTAGTGAGGATTGGAGAGAGCCATTCACTCAATACCTGGCAGAAGGTGTCTTGCCGCAAAAGCACAATGAGCGATATAAGCTTAAAAGGCTAGTAACACGCTACTTTTTGCACAATGGGGTCCTCTTCAAAAAGGGGTATGATGGAGACCCGCTGTGTTGTCTGGGCCTCAAAGAAGCAACAAGTTTGATAAGGGAAGTGCACGCAGGAGAATGTAGAGAGCACCAAGGAAAGAAAAAGTTATACAGATGTCTGCTATAGATGGGCTATTACTGGCCTGCCATGAAAAAAGACATAGCAGAATTTGTAAAAAGACGCCACAGTTGCCAAGTACAAGACAACTTGATTCACACCCATCCACAGCAATTGCACAGTATGGTCACCCCATGGTTGTTCCACACCTAGGGGCTTGATTTGGTGGGGCCCATTAACCCGCCATTGCGTGGATACATATGGATCCTGGTCGCCACGGAATACTTCACCAAGTGGGCAGAGGCAGTACCACTTCGCAAAGCTACTGGAGGAGCAGTGGCCAACTTTATCAAGAAAAATATAATAGTAAGGTTCGAGGTGCCCCATAGGATTATCAGCGACAATGGCACACCATTTGTCAACAGCGATGTAAGGAAGATACTGGAATTCTACCAAATTAAACACCATCGATCATCGCCCTATTATCCGCAGGGGAATGGGCAAGCGGAGGCGACGAACAAAGTTCTCATAAAAATCATCAGTAAGATAAGCCAAGAGTATACAAGAGGATGGGCAACGCATCTGCCAGACGCCCTTTGGGCTTACAGGAATTCGCCAAAGTCAGCCACAGGATTTTCACCTTTTTCTCTGGTCTACAAAATGGAAGTAATGGGCCCGGCAGAAATAATGACCCCTTCCCTACGAGCTATGCAAATGAAAGAAAAAGAAAAAGAGAAAGAGGTCTTCGCGGCAGAAAGATATGAGGACCTAGAAGGACTTGATGAGAAGAGAGAAGAAGCCCAGGAACACAGCTGCAGATACAGGCGAAGGCTGACAGAAGCCTACAGCAGGATGACCAGAGAAAGGGTATTCGCGGAAGGGCAACTCGTGCTGAAAGTGGCAGATTACATCAAAAGAGGCATGGCAGGACCGTCCAAGTTTGCGCCTAAATGGGAGGGACCCTTTGTGATAAGGGAGACACATCCCACTGAATATTACCGCCTAACTCAGACAGATGGCAAGGACTTGATGGACCCAATCAATGGGAAATGGCTGAAGTGTTATCATGCGTAGAAGGAAGGAGAGTGGAAGATCATGAAACCGCCCTTTTTTGTCTTTTCCCTTAAAACATTTTTCTCTTTTATTTTCCTTTTTTTTTCTTCAAAGTGGCTATGTCGCAAAAAAACAAGGAATTGTAATATGCTTTCATGAAGAGAATATGCAATGAAAAGTTATAAAGCATTATGAAAGACATCCCATGTCATAACAAGTAGCTAAAAAAGAAGGCAGTAGCATCTCATAGTTACAAAACCCAAGTTGTGGCAAACTCGCCAAATAAGTGCATAAGAAAAAAAAAAGGGGGAGAGACAAGGGAAACGTAAAGGGGAAAAGGAAACTGGAATCACATCAACGGAGGTCAGAGATAAGAGTCTGGTCACCAAAGCGGCTAGAACTACCAATGCTAGAAACAAGGCGCTCGCGACAACCCTCCAAGTCTGCCACCTCTTTCCTCAGAACCTCAAGGCGCGCGTCAATAGCTTCGATGGCAGGCTGAAACTTCCTCATGAAATAAGCACGGGCAATCTCACAAAGGTGGTCTAAAACAAACCCTACAGCAAACCCCACACTGACAAGTTCCTGAATCGTTGCTCTCCACTAAAGAATCCTCTCAGTCAAAACGGTGTCAACAAATTTGTGCTCAATATCATTCATCACACTTCATAACAACTTCAGAAAATGCTCCCTGGTAGAACGGCCAAATATGAACTCTCGCATAAAGTCACCACGGCTACTGTAAATTGCCTCGAGATGGGAGGCGCAGTCCTCAGGAATCCTAAAGCCATGGAAATCAACATAAGGAGGCTCAGAACCCCAGAAATCTGCAGGACCAAGGTCGTTAACCCCGTGCTGATCAAATTGGGTAAAGAAGGCCGCAGCCTCACTCGTCGAATCAGGCGCCGCGGCAGAACTACTACCCACCTCAAATTGAGAAGGAACAGCAAGGGGTGAACCTAGCGGAAGGCATCAAAAGCGGAATAAGAACACACAACTAAGCGAGTCAAAACACACAGCGAATGAAGAATGGAGAAAAGAGGAAAAAAGAGACTCACTGGGGCCTGTAGGAGTGGGGGCTGTGGGAATGGTAGGAACAGGTGCTACAGGTGTGGCGGAAGAAGTCACTGCAGGCATATCCTTGTTTGTTGCCACTTCTGGCTTGTCGGAGGTCTTTGCAAATAAGAAGGAATGGGGCATGCAAAAATGACGGGAAGCCGTGGTAGGAAGAGTGTTATATGCAGAAGAGAGATAACAAAACGAAAAGGGGAAGGAAATTTGGCAACACATAAAGATACGTACCCATGTTTTTGACTCCATGCCCAGAACTTTCCTCCTTTCCTTCAGATTTTGAGACCCTCTTCTTCTTGGCCGGTTCATCATCAGAATCTTCCAGAATACCCTCAGATTCTTCGAAGGACAAGTCTACGACAGGACCACGTGTGGCAAAATCGGGAATGGAGGAAGGGGTGACTGCCAAAGAAAAGCCGTCCTTCACGGCTTGGGATAGAGATGCAAAGGGGTCGCTAGTAGAGATAATGAGCGGTGTGACCGGGGAAGCAGCCTCGGCTTGGACAGCAGCAACAAAAGTATCCTTCTCCTAGGAAGCGGGCATTGAAGCAAGGTTGACAACGGTATCACTGGCCCCCTCAGCAGGAGCTCCCTGCGGAGCAGCAAGTGTAACAGGGATCCCAGCAAGAAACACCGTGTCTGCCCCATCAAAGAAGCCCTTCATTGGAACACCCTGAGAGGCAGAAATTTTCGCGGCCGTGGGACGGTACACGGAGATGGGTTGAGGATCAGTCTAAAAAAAAAAAAAAAGAGACGAAGGTTGAAGATGCAAGTACAGATAATAAAAAATAAAATAAAAAATAAAAAAAGAAGGTATAGTAAGGGAATGAAGGGAGAAAATCATACCTCAAGTTCGGGCTCATCCAGCGGAATGGGATGGGTAGCAAACGAGTCCTCTTTGTACTTTGACTGCAAGAGAAGAAATAAAGAGGAAGAAACAAGCCAACATGGATTAGCCGCAGGAAGAGATTCTAGACGAGAATGACAAAGAATAAGGAAGAGGGTTAGAGACGACATACCCTCCACTCAATAGTGGTGGGCACTCGGGGAGGGAGAAGTTTTCCTTTTACTGCCTCGTGTCCTACTGGAGGGAGGAGCGTCAGTGGATAGCTGAGGAATGGCAGGCTTGGTCCTGCCTGCGGCAGAACGTTTGCTAGACCAAGTACGAATAGAGGGAGGAGGGGTGCTTTCTAACGCTATATTGCTCATAGGAGGCTTGGACTTAGCAGAACTTTTCTTCGCTGGCACTGGGACATTGATCACTCTCGCCTTCTTTTCCCAACCTACGGGGTAATCACCGTCATGCCAATACCACCCTCTCTCCTCCTTGACCCACTCAAATATGGCCGAACGACTTTGCTTCCTAGCATAAGCCCGCACAGATGCAGAAGGCAAAAGCAGGCAGGGATTGGTGAAGACAACCATGCTAAGCTGGCTGGGTGGAATAAGGGAAAATCCACGGCTACCCAACAACTCTTTCTCAAAAGAGATCATCATTGCCTGCCAGTATCCATGCATAGCGACAGTACACATACCTTCCCTCTGAGAACCTGGGATGGTAACTGCTGTGAAGTGCTGGCTCCAGAATTCGAAGGCAGTATGCCGCAGGAAGGGTCGGATGGAAGTAGGAGACTCCGTAAGAAAAGACGGGCCATCAGGAATGTCTTGGTCCAGTCCAAATTGCCTTCGCACGTGGTTGGCAAGATAATGTACATACCTGACACCTTCATCGGCCAAATAAGGTAACCACCCAGCGTTGGTGGCTATCAAATATGTTATGCCCCTTTCATCAAACTCAGTTAGCGGGGTGGTGGTGCCGACAACGTCAGTAAAAGTGCCTATAATAGAATCCATACATGTATAACCCTTACCTAAGTCCATGTATGCCCTCCAAGAAAACCCAACTCCTTTGTCAAAAAACTCAACAATAGGATGCCCAATTGGCTTTAAACTAGCCCAACAAAAAGCCAAGGGAAAATCGGAGTCAAACCTGCCACATAAGTCCGTAATAACCTCTAGACACGAACTGTACTTCCCTCTGGCAAAGCGCATGGGCCTACACTTGGTCAAATGCTTGGTGCAGCGCTCATACAACATATACTGCAAAATGGTGCTGTGAACAGAAGTAGTGATCAAATGACAAGAGCCTGCCTGACTCTCATCGCTCTGTAGGATGTCTAGTTGGACATATAGATGCCCCAGAAACATAGGTGCTAGCGGCAAACTCACCCCAGCAGCGACCTTGATGGCCAAACGAAAATACAAAGGTTTCACGGTGTAATGGAGGTGAGAACCAAAAACATACTTACATAACCAGAATGCAACAAAGGCTGCACGGCTGGCAGCGGCGAAAAGCTTCGAGCGAGAACTAATCCAGAACAACAGTTTGGCGTTACCACTCATCTGTTTCTTCAATTTGGCCTCAATGGCCTCTTCTTCTGGAGAAAGCTCAGGGGTGGCAGGATCGACGTCACCAAGAATGGGCAGAAGTAACTGATTAGCCACGTCTTCCAAAGTTACGGTAATCTCACCGTAGGAGAGAAAGAAGGTGTGGGTGGCGGTGCACCACCGGCGGACTAGGTGGCGGAGGTTGAATAGGTCCCTGAAGTTGGCCAAACAACGGGATTGAACAATGGCCTTCAATATGCCGGCCCGCTGAAGCAAACCCATGAAGTGTGTATCCGTCAACTCTCGGTCTACCCACTCGTTCCAACCCAAGGCTGCACTGGACCCAAACTCGAAATGAATAGGCACAGGAAGAGAAACCCCTTGGCGGATAGAGAGATCAGAGATCGAAGAAGGCAAGGGAGCCCAAGAGACGTCGGGACTACGCCGGCAAAGAGCGAGCCATACGCGGCCCTACAGCAGCGGCACGTAGTCACCAGGAACTTTAGGGAAATGGCCGTGGACATCATACCAGGGGTCTAGGAGGGGCGCGCACTCGCTGTTGGGGTCGCGCCGCTCCGTTTCTTCATCGGAATGATCCGACTCGGAGTAGGCGACCTCTTTGTGCATAGCAGGATCATTAGCGATCTCTTTCCCTTTACGGCGGGAAGAGGGTTGACCTTTGGTCGGAGTCATGTTGTATCGGTTAGTAGGGGAAGAAAAATCGTAGTGATTGGGAAGGGAAACACAGAGAAGAAAAGAGAAAAGAAGGAGTGTTTGTGCCCGAAATCTGAAAGGACTTAGCTTTAAATACCCGCGCCATGGGGAAGGGTGCGAAGGGATGCGATGAGTCAGTCAGAAATTAAGGGAAAAGTTAATGAAGCGGAGGCTATGCTTTAAAATAACTGCTTAACTGGGAAATTCGAAGAGACAACACTGTTCACAGCAGGAAAAGAAAAAAAAATGGGGGGGGGGGAGATGTATATAGGTTAGGGTCCACTTTTCAAAAAATCCCGCGAAGGAAAAGAAGAAGAGGAAAACCAAAAGTATAGAAAAGTCTTTATTCACATATGAACTGCAGAAGCATTTCATATGTTCAGGGGGCTAAATGTAAATGCTCTTTTTTTTTTTTTTTGCAAGCCCAGCGGGGAGGAAGGCCCAAAGTCATGGGCAAAAGAAAGTATTGTGGAAATGCCATTAAGCAAGTGGCAAGAATAATGGATAGTGGGTCTAAAAAGCAAATAAATGGATCCTGAGGAAGTAAGTGGGCCTAGAAAGGCTCGAAAGAAAGTAACAACAAACCCATGGGCTGTATGGATGTGGAAAAAGTGAGAATGGGCCACGGTTGCTACAGCAGGCCCAAAGCAGTGCAAGTAATACCCATGAGCCCCAAGGGAAAGGTGAGAAATACTTGGGCCGAGGAAGCCCAAGAAGTTAGTAAAAGTCCATGGGAAACATAGAATTGAAAAAGGGCCAAGGACGCCCAAAAGAGTAAGAGGGCTGAGGACGCCCAAGCGGAAGTAGGTGGGATAATGGGAGCCCGCAAGTAGCAAAGGGCCCAGTGAGATTATTGGGCCCTCAGAGAAATAATAAACAGAAAAGGTCTAAAGTGGCCCAGCAGGCTTAGGTCAAGTAGGCCTCACGGCAGACATAACAGAATTGTGTGACAGGAAGCAAGTAACAAAGGCTGGGAATAAAGGCTTGGAACGGCCCACGAACAGGCATGGCCCAGCCCTTAGAAGATGCAAGCCATAAATGATGAGTCAAGCGAAACAGCCCACGCCAAAAGAAGCAAAAAATGAGTAGCAGACTGGGTAGTTTGACGTTCAGACCGCTGCAAACAGATGAGTAGCAGGCGGAATTTGAATAAGCATGGAGGCAAGGCACGCGCAAGGCCCAGGCACCACCAGCATATACCCAACCAATACAGGAAATGGTGAGGTCATGGGTCAGAGGTAAGGGGGTATGGTCTGGCGGTGGGGAGGGGGAAAAACCCATTTTTGTTTTCCTGCTTAAGCCATTTTGGAAGCAATGTCCTGCTGGGAAGGCATATGACCCAAAAGAGGCAAGGTTGAGTGGGAACCACTAGGTGCATGCCATGAGAGATAGAGGGAAGGAGAGTATTCACACCATGGCAGGAAAGAATGCCAAAAGGAGCAAACAAAACGAAATAGCCTTCTCTGACTGAGGCGAAATGGCACTGGTTGGGTGACTGACCAGTCAGTGATGGTTGGCAAAGGAACCCATGCCAGACAAAAACGGTTAGAGGCTAAAATGGTAAAGAGCCAAGCATGGCTAGCCCTATATAAGAAGCCCTACAGTGCACGGCTAGGGGGACGGTAACCTCTGGGAGATAGTGGCTAGAATCACCAAAAACAGGGGAATAAGAAAAGAGAGTAAAAAAAAACGAAAGAAAAAGAAAAGGTTAAAAGAAACAAAGAAAAAGAAAGAGACGGAGGGAATAGAGCGATTGGCATGCACCAAATGGATTAATCTCCCTTTCACCCTTCAATCCATGCCCTCTAGTAATAAAAAGGGAGAAACTTCATTCAAACCAAGTCACTTAGGCCCGTTCCTTCAAAGCAGCTAATTTCCTCCTCAAAGAAATTAGTCGCGTTGAGGGAGTGGTTCCCTTTCCTAACGTAAACTCCGTGGAACAGCTTATTGCAGCAGGCTAACATTTGTTTTTTTAATACACTCCTGACTCTTCATCTAACATTTATTATTTCGATAATGTAATGTAAAACGGCCACCCTTCATTAAGGCCCACTGACTATTTTGCTTAAATCCCTATTTTTTTATTATATCCGTCTGCTGTAGTTAACGTGATAGTTCTGTCTACCGTAAAAATCTGATTATCAAAGGGCATTGTTTGCGCACAACCCGGACCAAGAAGGCTTGCTCTCGGACCGGTCTCAACTCCTCAACCCAGAAGGAAACTTTGGGCTTAGTGTAGCAGCAGGCGGCCCAGCCCAACACTTGCAAAAAAAAGGCCCACACATTTGTAAAATAGTTTATAACTTTAGCATTTTTCATAATCATAATTCAAATGAAGACGTATTTAATTTGATTTAATCAATCGTTTTTTTTTTAATCTTAAATTCTATGAAACGTTAATTAATTGTGGCTACCAATAAGTGAAGCACTCATCAAAGAGTTTGCATTAGATACATTGGCATCAAATTGATTTTATTACACAAACAATCTAAAATCTTTAGCATATGTAGGAAAGAACATAATTATTATTGCCCAAGTTGGCACTTGGAATTTTTAAAGGGTAACAAAGATCAACATGCGAAAGCGAGCACACAAAGAGCTGCTCTGCTTTTATTTGGTGCATGTTGATATTATTGTCCATAAAGGGAAATACAGTAGTGCATATGTGAAGTAGAGCAAGGAAAATAGTATCAAATTTTCTTGATACAATAGAGACTGATCATGTGGAGAAGAGATGGTGAAAGTGGGGCTCAAACTCCAAGAGCTCAAATTTTCCATGAACAAAATCATAGTAGCCACCCATCAACCTCAGCTTCTTGTTTGCCAACCCCATTTGAACATATGGATAAGTTTCTAAGTTACACAGTGATAACTTCACTGATTCCTGCATAACAACATATACACACAATATATGATTATCTTCAAACATGTTTTAAGTAAGCCTTCTGTATAATTAAAGTCAGTATTTCTTCTGTTCTTTTTTCTCTTTTGAATCATGATTATAGTTGAAACAACATGGTAAAATAGAGCTAACCTTTTCACAATGTTTACATTGATCCTCCAATGGCAAGTCACCAAACTCTGCTTGGACCTTGACCTTTGCAGGTAATCCAATTTTGACCCACTCATCTATGAAGTCACTGCACACATCAATTGGATAGATGAGATATGTGAATTAGAATTCTAGCTTAACTTCATTACCCTATTTATTTTAGACCCAATTGGTTGGTTGATTAAATTGAGTGTATGTCAAAGAAAGCAGTTGAATTTTGCTAGATATAAAACTGTATGTAGAAAGCCTTACAAAGGAGTAGAATTGTCTTCAGGATGAGTCATAAGCCTCTTTATCCCACCACATCGACTGTGTCCAATGACCAGGATATTTTGTACCTGTATAATTTTATTTCTTGTAACACTCAGATATCCTAGTTACAAAATTGAAAAAGAAACATGGAAAATTTGAAGAAACAAAACAAGAAATTTTGGAGAAATAAACGAATTCACCTCAAGAACTGAGACAGCATATTCAATGGCTGCACCAACTCCAGAGTATTTCAGCTATACAATATCAATTATATTAGCATTTTAATTTAAATTTGATAAAATATTTAATGTTAAATTAAATTAGAATTTGGATGTTGAATTTAACAAAATTGATTATGAAGGATCAAATGGGAAACCTTGTCAAATGCAGGAACCATGTTAGCAATGTTGCGGACCATGAAGGCTTCCCCAGGTTGAAAGTCCAGGATATGAGAGGGACACACCCTAGAGTCTGAGCATGCGAATACCAAAAACTACACCATAAATTAAGAATATTAATATCATTCATAAATCAGAGAAATGCATTAAGTTTGTTTTATTGTTTCTATTTTCATAATCACAAGAATTGCGTATTATTAACTCTTTCATATCTTCTAACCAAGGTTGGAAAAGTAGTAATAATAAGTAGCAATGTCTAGATGGTACCTTGGGCCACTGGCCTTCGGCAAGTTTCTTGTACAATTCTGGATACTTGCTGCAAAAGCAAACCAAATAAAATTATTAAATTAACAGAGAAATGGTAAGTTTACAAGAGCCTTATAAATTTCAAGTAATTATAGGATACTCCTGAAGTACAATTCATGCATACTCTTTCCTCTCACATAATAATGAGCTATACTAATTAAATTTATGGTATGACCCATAAGTCATATGAAATGAGAGAGTAAGTTTTTATTGTACTTTCGAAAAATACAATAAACATCCTTAAATTTCAGCCTTTTGGATACCATATGCTTGTATTTTGAAAGTACTTTTTTAGTAGCATAAACAAGTGGTATCATACTCAAATTTGTTGATCTTGAAGTGTTGAAACCCTTCTAAAATCCTTTTAACTGGGTCACATTCATTGAGATCTGTCTTTTTCAATCCTGTTATCAACTTCTCAATTTGTGCAACCGCCACATCATCCTTGTCACTGCAGCCAAGTAATAGAGTTTAGTCAACAATCTCATGGATTGTTTAGTTAGTATGGTTAAAAAGCATAACATTAATTTTAGCTTCTCTAATCGGTAGCAATCTTTTCATTTCAACAATTAATACATAAGGAATTGTAAACATGCCAAAATTCTGAGTCAACAAATAATAATGTCCTGTGAATATTCTTTGTCCGCATGAAGGAACTTGGTATGCATAGTTTTCCTTTGTGGTTTGTAAATGTTGTGTTTGTTGAGTCAATGACAAAGGTTGTTTTCTATTGTTATCCCTTGACCCGAAACAAAATTATCACACTATAAAGGGGGATGATATTTGAACACTACAAAAAAATAATTTTCACATTATCAAGTGAGAGAAGGGGGTTAAAAGGCAAAAAGTGACACTTTTCAAAGTTAAAATATCATTTCTCCATCTCAAATAATAAATATCGAAAGCCTTGATGCTAAAATATAATTTCTCCATCTCAAATAATAAATATCTAAAGCCTTAATGATTTTCTAAAAGGAAAATATTAAATATATTACAAAAAGACTTTAAAAAAATAGTATAATAATGAATCTAATCGGTGTCACATAAATAATTAATATAATAAATAAAATTTTAATTACTATTTTGCTTTCTATTTAGAAGTTAACCCATCAATAATTGGTAAGATATGTGATTGACGTCATATTTGTAATATTCATAAAATCACTCTTTTTAAATTATTTTGGCTTTTTTGTTTTGGTGTTGTGTGAGAAGTTTTTATATATTTTAACCTCTTACACGGACATTTTATATCACCTAGTGGAAAGGTTAGTAATGCTATCTAAAGATTCTATACCTCTATGAAAATTTCGTATATTTACACCTATATGACAAACAAAGGGTTTCTGAACAAGTGGTAAAACCTGAGAAACTTCTTCAATCCTTCAACGGCCTCCTCCAATGACCCCATAGGTAAATCTTCTTTCTGCAAGTTAAGGAGATGTAATTATAAAGTGAAGAATATACAGAATTAATCATATTGTAAATAATAAAAAGCTTCATTTTTCTGACTTAAATTGGCTTTAAAAATTAAACGAACTGACATTAAAAAAAAAAAAATTTAAAAAGCCATCATGAAATTGCCAGTATATACTTAATAGCTGATTGTTTCTAAAGAAGAAAGTTGTTCTCTGAAATTCAAAATTATTATTATTATTATATATATATATATATGTATGTATAAGAACCACAAGATATATATACTTTTGTCTTAAAAAATAATAATAATAAAAGGAGAAAGTTTATAGGAGAGCTCCATGCATTAGAAACTTGAAAAATTCTATAAGAAGAAAATAAAATAATCTAAAATGGCAATCAAAGTGAAAGTCCCATGAAATGTAACCTATAATATATATGAATAAAATACGATCTTGTTTCAAAAACTTAAGTTAAACTTGGAAAATTTTATAAGAAGAAAAGAACACTGTTAAATATATATATATATAATGAACTTAAACGTAACCTAGCTAGAATAATTAATTAGGACCAAAGTATGATGCAGTTTGAAAGCATAAAAACTCAACAAAAAAAAAATGAAGAAAATTCTCTAAATTAAATGGTAATCAAGGTTAAAACATTATAAAATTCTAATGGAAATGCATGTAACCTAGAATAATTAGGACCAAAGTATATATATGATATTCTTAGCTAGAAAAAACATAAATGGTGAAGCACATAATAGTATTCAGAAAATATAAGAATTAACAGACCGAATTCTAAAGATTTCACTTTGAAATTTTGTAGAATTTGCTGCCTAATGTAAACCTAGTACACTTGCACACATATCTTGCACTGAGTGAAGGTCTCTATTTATAAGCCAAGTCTCTATGCTTACAATGAACATGCTCATCTTATCTTCATCAGAAACGTTTTTCACAGGAAAAACAACTGGACCACATTTGATTTTTCTCGTCAACATAAAAGACAAAGGAAAATAATTTTTCTTAATTTCACATTGTAAAACAAACACGTCTCTATACATGTACCCTTGTTTTTATACTATATCCTAGCTATGTAACCATGTTCCCATCTACCACGTACAACTGCAACGTTTAAAACATTCCATTTGCATTGTCCAATTGTCTCCTATCTTCTTTTTTGCATGAATAATATGTAATGTTTTCCTTCTTCTTGATGAAAATGAAATTAATCAATGTTTACGAGTTAATGACATATGAATAACATTTTTTAAGTCATACAGTTGCTTCTTTCATTACACTTAACAAAAATTTTATAACTTAATTGATGACACTTCTTCATGAAAAAAATACTTCAAAATTTAAGAGAAAAAGAGTTTAAATTACGAGATTAACAGCATATTATAACCTTTAAAAAAAAACATGTTACATCGACCATTTGCAATAAATTGGAGGATAAAGATGAGTATGTTTGGGGTTGCCAGCTGGTAGTACATTAGACAAATTTCCAAATAGTTATAATTAAATTTGCTATTGTTTTTGTTTTTTTTTTTAATAAAGTTAGAGGAGTAAGTATTGTTTTTTGGTTCAGAAACAAAAATGTCTACTTCAGTTAGGTATGAGGGGTGAACATATGATTAGCATGCAAAAGATTATTTTCTCTTTTTTTTCTAAGTCTTGGGAATCTAAAGTCTGATATATTAAGGTAAAAAAATAGTTTGGGTAAATTTCACTAACTACCCCTAAGGTGACAAATACCAAGGTGGTCCATAACATTTCAAAACTGACCACTTTAGTCCCTAAAGACAACTTTGTCCCTAACCACCGTTAGCCCGCCATTAGCTTCTCTCTCTTCTTAGTAACTCTCTTCCTTCGTCTTGAATGTCCCTAGTGGCAGTCCATCAAATAGGAAAGTCATTGAATTTTGGTGGAAACAAAGTTCTTTAGAGGAATGCGGAATCCCATGAGTAGCTGATCATCTAGGAGTCCAAGTCACCCTTATGTATTGTATTGTTTGGGTAATACCACTAGTGCATCAAAATAAATGCAGACTTTGAAATTGTTAAGGAATCACAGCTAGTATAGCTAAGACAAGTGGGTGACTAGCACTATAGGACTAGGACTTTGAAATCGTCATTCTTCTCTCTTCAGCTCACTTTGTCCTTCTCTCTCTCTCTCACTTTAGATCTCTTATCTCTTCAGTTCAATCATCCTTCTATCTCTCTAATCTTAGATTTGCCACAATGACCACCTCAGCAACTCCACCACCACATCTCTACCCACAACCACCCCCACTATAAATTTACCTATATTAGAACCCATCACCACCATCGGCCACAAAACCTAGCCAAATCCACTGCAACAAAACTCAAATCCTTCAACAAAACCCAAATCCAAAAAACTTATAGAAAACCCACCACTCCATAATAACCCACAACCACCACTGCAAATCCAACCCATATCAAAACCCACCACCGGCCACAAACCCAAAAACCCACAACAAACTCACCACACATCAAAACCCACTACCATCGAAAAATCCATAACAAACCAAAACTCAGCACCGGCAACCCATAACCACGCACAACCACAGCCCACAACCACTAAACCCACAAACCACTGCTGTGAAAAGAAGAAAAAGACAATGAAAGGGTGAGCAGAGAGAGGAGAGTGGGTTGGGTTGGGTTAGGTTGTGTTGGAGAGAGAGAGAAAGAGAGAGAGAGAGAGAGAGAGAGAGAGAGAGATGAGAGGGAGAAGAGATGTTTGACTTTTGAGGGAGAAATAAAGGAACTAAAGAGTTCAGAGAGAGAGATAGGTTTGAGAAAGAAAAATGAGTAACGGAGGCTAACAGAGTTAGGATTAAATTGTCTTTAAGGTCTAAAATGATCAATTTTGAAATGTTATGGATCTCCTTAGTATTTGCCCAAACCTCAGGGGTAGTTAGTGAAATTTACCCAAATAGTTTTTTATTCGGTAGGTAGGAGCATCAATGCATGTGATTTTAACGACTTCTAGGTAACCTCCCAGTCAAGAGGCAAGGGGTCTAAGTTTTTATGGACACAGCCATAAGCCATGTTTCATTTATATTTTATACAAGGAATCTAGGGACAAATCTCATCGGAAAGAAATATATTAATGTTGATGTTGGGCCCCATGTGGCTTGAATTACCAAGCCCAATTCAGTCTTCTAAACCAAATACAAGCAATAATAGGAAACCTCACCAGCCGACCTATGACATATATATATATATATATATATATATATATATATATATATAGTGTCGGCTCAATGGTATAAGCCATTGATGCGGCCGCCTAAGGCCCCAAGTGAAAAAAAAAAAAAAAAGGTCCCTAAATTTTAACCAATAGTATTAATTAAGCCGAAATATTAAAAAATAAATAAAGTAATATTTTCTTATCAAATGAAAAACAAATAAAAAAGAGAAAGAAATGCTATGTCCATAATATTTTTCACAACATTTTTACAAAAAATCCTAAATAGTAGATTGTTAAAGGCTGTTATTAACAACAACAAAATAATTTTAGTGGTAGGTCCAAATAGAAAACAAGAAGTAACTTAACACCTAAGATTTGTTATGAAAAACATCGTGAATGTAGCACTTCTAAAAGAAAAAAGAAAAGAAAGAAAGCAATCCACAAAAAAATTCACAACATTTTTCACAATAGTCGAATTAGCAAACTTTTACTAGTTTTCAACTAGATTCACCACTAACATTATTTTTTTACTCTCTACTATCAATCTGCCACATCAGCAAATGTAAAAAGTTTTGTCAATTTTTTCTTTTGTGTTTATTAAATTTTTTTTTTTTTTAAAAATCAAAGTGGTTCATGTTAATTAATAGTAATTTTACATATGAAACAAGATAATCAATTTTTGTCTTAGACCCCCAAATGCATCAAGCCGCCCCTGTGTGTATATATATTAGGTTTGTGTTGAATGGCAATGGAGATAATTCCTAAAAACCTAGCAGCAGCCGCATAAGAAGAAAAATAGTGTTTTCTTGTCTTATGGGTGAGAGAGAGTTACGGTGTATTGGGATTTGGGTTTCTTGAGAGTGTTCTTGTACATTATTGTATCTCCCTACTTTTATAGTGAAATTTGTCCATCATCGCCGTGGAGGTAGGCAGTTTGCCAAACCATGTAAATTCTTGTGTTCTTTGTGTGTGCTTGTTATTTAATTTCCGCTTATTTACTGTTATTGATATGAATCCTGATGTGCTATCTTCACAACAAGTGATATTAGAGCCAAGTTAGGATTTAATCCTTTGAATACAGTAAAGATGTCAAGCACAAAGTATGATGTAGAGAAGTTTTGTGGTAAGGGAAATTTTTCACTTTGGCAAAGGCAGATGAAAGATCTCCTAATTCAACAAGGAGTTCACAAGGCCTTGCTTAGGAAGGAGAAGAAACTGGAAACGATTAAGGCTGTAGAATGGGTAGAGATGGATGAGAAAGCAACTAGCGCTATTCGTCTCAACCTAGGTGATGAGGTCATTCACAACATCCTAGAAGCAAAGACAGCAAAGGAGGTTTGGGAAAAACTAGAAGGTCTTTATATAAGAAAGAATTTGACGAACAAGTTGAACGTGAAGAAGCAATTATATAGTTTGCATATGAAGGAGGGTTCTAATATGTTGGAGCATCTCAACACATTTAATATGTTGAACACCTAACTATCAAGTTTTAGGGTGAACTATGAGGACGAAGATAAAGCGTTACTCTTATTAGCATCACTTCCTACTTCTTTTGATCATCTAGTGACTACGTTAATGTACAGAAAGAGACTATAGTACTCGAGGAGGTGACTAGTGCTCTCTTGTCACACATGAAGATGAAGCAAGATGGTGATGGTTCTCAGGCTAATGTACTTATTGTAAAGTTTGAGTCAAGTAATAGGGGTAGAAGTAGATCAAGAGGACAGAAAGCCAACAAGAACAGATCATAGTCTAAATCACATGCAAAGAAAAATGTAGAGTGCTTTTATTGTCACAAGAAAGTGCACTACAAGAATCAGTGTAAAGAGTTGACTGAGCATTTAGAGGAGAAGAAGAATGGTAAAAAGCCCCTAGAATCAACTAATGTTGCTGAAAAAACATCAGATGACAGTGAAGTTAGTGCAGATTTACTTTCAATTTCATCAAGTAATTATGTTCTATTAGAATCTTGGGTTTTATATTCAGCATGCTCATATCATATGACTCCAAAGAAAGATTAGTTTGACAAGTATAAGCTTTACAACGGTGGTATGGTCCAAATGGGTAATGATGCTACATGCCCGATTATTGGAATCGGTACCGTGAAGATCAAGATGTTTGATGGAGTTGTGAGAGTTCTTAATAATGTCAAACATGTTCCAGATCTTAGAAAGAATTTAATTTCTTTACGAGTATTGGATGATTTGGGCTATTCATACTCATCAAAGAGTGGAATCATGAAGATTACCAAAGGTGCTTTGATGGTGATGAATGGACAAAAGTAAGCACGCTTTATAGATTGATTAGGAACACAGTTGTAAGAAGAGCTGCAGTCACTACTCCTGTGGAATCCAGCACTGACGATACAAAATTATGGCATATGCGACTTGGTCGTATTGGTGAACGTGGTATGTTAGAGTTGCACAAAAGAAATTTATTGAAGGGGGTGAAAACATGCAAGCTAGACTTATGCAAGTATTGTGTGTATGAGAAGTAGCATAGAGTCAGTTTCAAGACAGGCTTTCATACAAGTAAGGGTGTTCTTGACTACATTCATTCAGATGTTTGGGGTCCAGTATCAGTTTCTTCTCATAGCGATGCTCAATATTTCGTCAGTTTCATGGTGATTACTCTAGAATGATATGGATTTATTTTATGAAGCATAAGTTTGATGTGTTTGGCGTATTTAAAAAGTGGAAAGCACAGGTTGAGAATCAAACTAGCAGGAAAATAAAATACCTTAGAATAAATAATGGACTAGAGTATAGAGATAAAGAATTCATAAGATTTTGTGAATTAGAAGGCATTACTCGTCACTTCACAGTTAAAGGAACTCCACAGCAGAATGGGATTGCAGAAAGAATGAATAGAACCTTAGCATAAAGAGGCAGATGCATGAGATTGAATGCAAGGTTGCCTAAGGTGTTCTGGGCAGAGACAGTTAACACATCAAGCTTCATTATTAATAAATCTCCATCATCAGCCATTAATTTCAAGATTCCAGAAGAGGTTTGGTCAGGTAGATCAGTTGATTATTCGAGTCTTTGGTTGTCTAGCTTATGTACATGTGCAAAGTGGAGAGCGTTCTAAATTGGATTCAAAGTCAAGAAAATGCGTATTTCTTGGTTTTGAAAAAAGTGTTAAAGGATATAGGCTTTGGGATCCAATCTCAAAGAAAACGGTGACTAGCAGAGATGTCATATTTGATGAAGCCTTTATGTTGAAACAGAATGAAGCAGAGACATGTGATGATAGTCCGCAGGAGAAATTAATTGTTGAGGTAGAGTTTGACGAGAATAGTTCACCCAATGATAAGGGTGATGTTGAGATTGATCCACAACGGCAACAAGAAAAGCCTTATTCAATTGCTAAAGGTAGAGAGAAGCGGGTTCACAAAGCACCGCAAAGATATGGCTTTGTAGACATGGCTAGTTTTGCTCTCTTAACTAGTGGTGGAGATCCATTCACTTTCAAGGAGGCTACAAATAGGAAAGACAATGATAAATGGCTTGTAGCAATGTTAGAAGAGATGGAGTCACTACAAAAGAATAAGACTTGGAAATTAGTAAAATTGCCCAAGGGAAAGAAGGCTATGGGTTGCAAGTGGATATTCCACAAGAAAGAAGCATTGTCAAAAAAGGAAGGTGAAAAATTCAAGGCATGGTTAGTGGCTAAGGGTCACTCACAAAGAGAAAGAATTGACTAAAATGAGATTTTTTCACCAGTTGTGAAGAACACCTCAATTTGAGTAATTCTAGGATTTGTGACAATGCATGATGTGCGCGCCCAAATATGGCTACTGGGGCCTAGAAGGAGTTTGGACTCACAATCTATTTGTATCGTGGTTTTTTGAATTTCCTACAATGGGGGATACTATGCTCGGCAGCTCATGTACCCAAGTCCCTTATGCTCTCAAGACCACTCTCCCCCTCTTTCCAAGGTGATTACTTCCTCTCCTTAGTCTATGCTCTACAGAATCGCCAACCCCTTCAACTGAATCTTCCTTGCCTATTTATAGCCAAAGTTAGTGGAATAGTCATGATCATTCTCCTGGTGGGTGGAAGGAGAGGTTCAATATTGTCTCCCCTAAGTGAATGCTTAATTGTGAGTGGGGGAAGGTGGCAGTGGCATTAGAACTAGCTCCACCGCTAGACTTGATGCTCGGCGGGGGCATTCCCTAGGCAACGTAAGGAGGGTCCAATACCATTTCACTTAAGTGGATGTTTGGTGATGGGTGGGAAAAGGTGATAATGGCGTTGGAACCTGCTCTGCCAGTAGGCTCTTTACTCGGCAGTGGCACCCTTAAGTGATGCCGTACATTCCGAGTTCAACCTGCTCGGATGACATATCTGCCGGAAGTGGCGAGACTTCACACTCGCTGGCCATGCCGTGAGTGTTTTTACACGTGATCAACGTAAGGTTCTTACACGTGTTATTACCTCCATGGGCCTCTGAGTAAGTGGGCTTGAAGGAGGATGACGCCGGTACAATAGCCCCCCTTGATTCATACTCTACTTCTGGTGATGAATTAAGGATCCCGGTCAGGTCATGATGATGACTTCCCGTGAACATACACTCCCTACACGCGGCCAGGGAAATCGTCATTGTAGATTTCTCGAAAACGGTGCCGTGTCAGGTCGTCACGTCAGTAATTAAAATTTGGAAGTTGGTGAACCATCCGACGGTTCGTAAACCGTGCCCATGCGTGTAGAGAGGTTACCCAAAATAAATTTGGGAGGGTTTTCCTGCTCCTTGCCTCATTGAGTGCCTTAAAGTCCTATAAATAGCCCATTCTGGGCTCCCATTTCATTTTTCGTGTTCCTTTCACTCCCAATCTCTCCTTTGCCGAGCATTCCTCTTCTGCGCAAAAACTCTTCCTCAGTTCTTCACTCCCTAGAGCCCAAAATAAGTTTTCTCTACCTCTCTCTCCTTTTCGATTCTCTTCTGTTACATACTTTAGGAATGGGATTTTCTCACCTCCTCACCCCTGGGACTGCCTTGGCTAGTTTTGGAGAGACCTTTGGTGTCCCAGGGGATGTCGACATTACGTACTGCAATGTGGATAGTATCGAACTTGAGAGGGCGGTTGATTCAAGCGCAGCCTTCTTTCCGTTGATGCCTATACTAGAGGGTGGGGTTAGATTTCCTGTAGACCCTCTCATCATAGGCACCCTAGGATTCTATGGGTTGTGCCCCGACCAATTTCCCCCTAATTTTTATAGAGTTGTTAGTTGCGTCAACAAACTGAATCAGATGTTCGGGCTGCAACTGAACCACCATGACATCAATTTCATGTACAAATTGTGTGGTAATTTTACAACCGACTATTATTTAAAGACCAAAGATATGTGAGTCCGGCTTATCTCTTGTCTGCTCAACTCCAACAGAAACTCAGCTGGAGAGTTTTTTCGGGTGCACGACAACTGGCTCGCCAACGAGCTACTTTGCTTGCTTTCACCATGTGCGGTTGGTCGATACCGAGAATCTTTGCCTGTTCCGATTTTGTATCTTTTATTTGTGAGTTTAACAGATCGGTTTATCCTCGAATTTGTTGCAAAATCAAAAAGGTTCCTGCCGGATTCCCGAGTTATACACGCGCGAGATCTCAATTTTGTCCTTAGGTCAGAGATTTTCATTCACAAGGACGGGCAACTTCGGGCATCTCACTTGATCCTTGGGTGTTAACCCAGTGTACACCACCTGGAAAAACTTCAGCCAAGCGCTTTTGGTAGACAATCCGCTCCTGTCGTACATAGACGTTTGGCACAAAAAAATTCCTTCCACCCACGCTTACTATTGGTGAAGCCCGAGACCTCGGCCCCCGCTATACCACCACAGACAACATTGCTCCAGTAAGGGACGAGTCTGTCGAGCAAGTGTCCCAAAACCGAAGAAGACACGAAGCCATCGAACAGCCTAAAAATGTTGCCCCAACAGCCAATGAAGAAAACGCCGATCCAACCGGTAACTCGAACGTTGAACCCGACCATGAGGAAAAAATGGTGAAGTAGAGGGGGATGACCCTTGCTCGGTTCATACCCGGTGCCGGCCCCACGGCTCAACCTCAAGCCCCTCAAGGGTTTGTCCCGGCTCTTCCCGTTGGTGAAACAAGAAAAAGGAAACGAGCCATCGATAAGAATACTCCTGTCCCAAGTGACGCCCTACCCAAGACCCCGCCCCGCTTAAGGGGTGGGTCCAGGATTCAAGAGACGCCGATCATTACTCCACCGGTGGCTCAGGTCGGTACCACCGTGGCGTCTTCCTCTCAGCCTGAGGTCGGCTGGCAGCTTGCTTTTCAGTTGGGTGATAAGCCCTTACCGGCAACTGCCAGCGTTCGGCTATAGGATAAGGGCGACGGGGGGCGGGTAGCTCAAAGCTTGGAGGGCGACGACAAGACGCTTGCTAGACGGCTACAATGGCATTCCATTGCTGTAATTTCTTACTCCGTTCACTACGTACGTTGTAACAGTTGGCTTTCCTCCCATTTTCCTCATTCCATTACTGTTCTGTTTTCAGGCTGCACAGTTGACTGGCATTATGGACTGGAGACTGAAGGATGCGACTGAGGCCGTCGAGCGGGAGAAAGCGCTGAAGGCTGTTGCTGAGGCTATTGCCAGGGAGAAAGGGGAGGCAGCCGTAGCATCTAAGAGGAAAGAAATTGATGCCGAGAAAGCCCGGCAAACAACAGAGAGCAAGCTGACCATCCTGGAGACGAAGCTAGGCGAGACAGAACTCAGGTTAGTGAAGGCAAACAGCTTGAACCTTACCCACGCCGATCAAATTGCTGACTTGAAGTAATCTCTGGAAGCCTGTAAGGACAAGTGGTACAACACGGGCTTTTCGGAGGCTGAAAAATTGATGGAACCGATTGTTCACTAGGCTCGATGCCATGGCTTCAGGAAGGGATGGTTCGCTGCTCTCAAAGTGATGGGAGTGTCCGAGGACTCCCCGCTATGGAACCTAACTCAAATCCCCTATCTGGGCCCCCTCCTCCCATTCAGAGTCAAGCAAATGCCATGGACGAGGAAGACACTCCGAGCATGAGGGACCTTGCGTGGGACATTGAAGCTCATGTGGAGGCTGCTGATCCGGAGGTTACAAGCAGCATCTGTATCGGAGCTAAGACAACTCAAGATCAGACCCCCCAATAGCTAGGCCGGACAATGACGGATCTGGGCAACCTTTCCCCCCACAAAATCCTTCTGACCCTACCATTTGAAAATTTGGCTCTCTTTTCTTTTTGTTGGTTTGTGTTTGATGAGCCTAAGTCGCCGGGCTGTGGCGACGGAACAATTTTTTCATCTTTTGTGTTTTAATTAATGTCGTTCAGATAAAATTGTGCTTCTTATTGTTGCTTGTTTGATAACTGCTGATTTTATGAAATCCGAGTTAACCTGCTCATCATACCTTACTTTCTCACTATCGGGGGCCGGGAGTAGCCTTTCTACCCTTAAGGTATTTTGGCTTGGGACATTAGCTGTTCTGCCCGAGGATTAGTGTCTGCCATTAGGAAAAAATGATGTCTTAAAGTTTCCGCCTGCTCGGTGATAGGAATTGAACCGAGGAAAGGCTTCAGACCTTAGAAAAATGATAGCTTGAGGTTTCCACTTGCTCAGTGATAGGAATCGAATCGAGGATAGGTTTCAATCCTTAGAGAAAATGTAGCTTAAGGTTTCCACCTGCTCGGTAATAGGAATCGAACCGAGGATAGGTTTCTATCCTTAGAAACATGATAACTTGAGGTTTCCACCTGCCCGATGATAGGAATCGAACCTAGGATAGGTTTCAGTCCTTATAGAAAATGTAGCTTAAGGTTTCCACCTGCACGGTGATAGGAATCAAACCGAGGATAGGTTTCTGTCCTTAGAAACATGATAACTTGAGGTTTCCACCTGCTAGGTGATAGGAATCGAACCGAGGATAGGTTTCTGTCCTTAGCGTGAATGAGATGTCTTCACACTCGCAATTCTCTCTATATTTATTGCCCGGCAATAATAACTTAATAGTAATGGGGTTAAATGCACTGGTTAATGAATAAATACCGTCATACTAAATACGTGATAATGCAAAATTACATCAAGTTTACATCTTTGGAGAATAACAGATCAATGATAGAACTTTTTCAAGTTGCAAACATTCCATGGCCGGCGAAGCGGTTTTTTCTCCAAGTCTTTTAAGTAGTATGCCCCTGCACCTGCAATAGCAGTCACTCGGTAGGGCCCTTCCTAGGATGGAGCTAGTTTCCCTGCATTAATGTCTCGTGTGTTCCCTATGACCTTACGAAGTACTAGATCTCCAGTGGTAAACTCCCGCTTCCTCACACTTCTGTTGTACCTCTGGGCTAGCTTTTGCTAATATTCTGCTAGCCGAATGGTGGCCACTTCTCGGTGTTCCTCTAGCAAGTTTAGCTGCTTTGACATTAGCTTCTCGTTCTCATCTAGAGTGAATCTTGCGACTCGGGCGCTGCATAGGTTTACTTCAGCAAGGATGACAACCTCTGCCCCATAAGTTAGAGAAAATAGTGTTTCTCCCGTGGATCTTCTAGGGGTTGTCCGGTATGCCCATAAGACGCTCAGAAACTCCTCGGCCCATCTACCTTTGGCGCCCTCCAACCTCTTCTTCAATCCATTCACGATGGCCTTATTGGTAACTTCTGCTTGGCCATTGCTCTGCAGATATGCCAGTGTGGAATATCGGTTCCTAATGCCGAGGTTGTTGCAGAACTCTTGGAAAGCTTTACTGTCGAACTATAGACCATTGTCTGACACAAGAGACTTCGGAACTCCAAATCTTGTTACAATGTTTCTCCATACGAATCTCTTGACATCAACATCTCGGATGTTTGCCAGCTCTTCTGCCTCTGCCCACTTCGTGAAGTAGTCCACCGCCACCAGCACAAATCTCCTGTTGCCCGTTGCCCGGGGAAATGGCCCGACTATGTCCAGCCCCTATCGGGCAAATGGCCATGGGCTGTTTACTAGGTTTAAGTTCCCGGCAGGTTGGTAGATCATCGGTGTGTGTATCTGACATTGCTCACACCTCCATGAATGCTCGATTGCATCTTTCCTCATCTGCGGCCACCAAAACCCTTGCATCATTGCTTGGTGGGCCAATGAGGGTCCCCCCACGTGACTACCGCATACAGCCTTGTGCAGCTCAGTCAATAGCTCTTCAGCTTGATTAGGACGAAGGTACTGCAGGTACGGTCCTTCGAATGATCTTCGATATAACTTCTGATCGGCAAACAACCAATACTGAGTAGCGGTTCTTCGTACTCTGGCTGCCTCTTTTACGTTTTCCAGGGCTCGGTCTTCTGCAAGGAAATCAATGATGGGGTCCATCTAGCATTTCTTAGTTGTGGTGACCTAAGCAACCAATGCCTTGGCGGTGATACTCGATTCAACCACTAACTCCACCCTGATCAATCGAGGTACCATGTCAGTAATTGATGACGCTAGCGTTGCTAAGGAGTTGGCGTGTCGATTCTGTCCCCAAGCTACCCATTCAATTCTAACATTTTAGAAATTACATATGGTCTGCTTCACCAGCCGTAGATACTCAATCATCCAGGGTTCTTGGCCTCGAAGTTCCCTTGCACCTGATTAACTACTAGGAGAGAATCCGAGTAGACTTCCACCTCTTTGGCTCCCAAGTCCATGACAACTCTTAGTCCGGCGAGCAGAGCCTCATACTCGGCCTCATTATTAGAAGCCTTGAAGCCCAATCTGAACGAGTGCTCTAGCTTTAGCTTTTCCGGGGTAATGACCACAATTCCAGCCCCTGCTCTTGCTGTATTGGACGCGCCGTCCACAAACACTTTCCAAGGCCTAATCTCCGCGAGGCAAACTACATCCGCACTTTTTGGTGAGAACTCGGCAATAAAGTCTGCAAGTACTTGTCCCTTCACCGAGTTCCTTGGTCTGTATCTGATGTCGAATGAGCTTAGCCGGGTCCCCCACTTAGCTATCCCTCCCGTAAAGTCAGATCTTCTCAATAATGACTGAAGAGGATACTCGGTATAAATGTGGATGGTGTGAGCCTGAAAGTAATGGGGCAGTTTTCTGGTGGAATGCACGAGTGCTAGCACCAATTTCTCCAACGGCAAATACCTGGTCTTGGTGTCAACAAATGTCTTACTTACATAGTAAACCGGCAGCTGCACACCACTATCCTTCAATAGCACAGCGCTAGCTGCATGCTCGGATACCGAAAGGTACATATACAGGTCTTCTCTTGGCTCCGGGGCTATCAACGTCGGTGCCCATCCCAGATAGTCTTTAAGGTCCAGGAAGGCTCTATCACACTCCTCGTCCCATTGAAACCCCTTCCATTTCTTCAAAAGCTAGTACAATGGTCGGCACCGATCAGCGAACTTGGAAATAAATCGGTTGAGAGCAGCCAACATGCCGGTCAATTTTTGAACCTTCTTCAGATTGCTCGGGGGTTTGAGATGTTTCACAGCTTCAATCTGATTGGGTTAACCTCAATCCCCCGTTTGGTAATTAAATAACCCAAGAATTTGCCAGACCCTACTCCGAAAGCGCACTTATCGGCATTGAGGCGCAGCTGGTGTCGTCCGAGTATCTCAAACACCTCTTTAAGGTTGTCAATACGTTGCCCTTCTTGCTTGATTTTTATTACCATGTCATCAATGTACACCCCGAACGTGCACCCAATCTTATCCCTGAACATCCTCGTCATCATTCGTTGATAAGTGGCTCTAGCGTTCTTTAATCCAAATGGCATCACGGTATAATGATAGTTGGCATCCGGTGTTATGAATGCAGTCTTCTCCTGATCCTTGACGGCTAAGGCAATCTGGTGATAACCTTGGAAAGCATCAAGAAAGCTCATTCTCGGGTGCCCGTACGTATCGTCCACCAATTGATCGAAATTTGGCATCAGAAACAGATCCTTCGAGCATGCTCGGTTTAGATCGGTAAAGTCAACACAAACCCTCCGCTTACCGTTCTTCTTCTTCACAACCACCGTGTTTGCAAGCCATTTTGGAAAGAACATTTCTTTTATGGCCCCTGCTTCTTTCAACTTCCCAACCTCCTGTCTGACAGCATCGACATGCTCTTTAGCAGATCTTCTCGGTTTTTGTTTCTTAGGAGGGCATGAAGGGTCCACATTCAACTTGTGGACTATAAATTCAGGGTTGACCCCGGGCACCTCATATGGACTCCAAGCAAATATATCCACGTTCTGGATAAGAGAGAGCAGCAACTCCACCCTTTCCCCGTCACTCAAGCTTGCCCTTATCAAGAAACTCTTTGCACCTCCCGGAAGGATTTTTACTTTAACCAGTTCCTCGGCAACGTTGGTCCCCTCCGCTTGGGGCTACTGTAATTGCTATAGGGGAGCCTTCTTGGTTAATTCCATTGGTTTGATTTGTTTGTTGGCCACGTCAACTAAGCACCGTCTGGCCGCCTGCTGATCATCCCTTATCACTGTAATCCCTTCTTCAGTTCGAAACTTAACTTTTACATGCAAGGTGGACGGCACAGTCCCCATGTCGTGGATCCACGGCCTTCCAAGTATTGCCGTGTACGGCGAGAAAAAAGTAACCACTATGAACGTCACCATTACCTCCTTACCTCCCATGTTGACCGAAAGTGAAATCTGCCCTTCTAGAGTCACCATGTGGCCATCAAATCCCTTCAACGGCGTATCATACTTGGACAAATCCTCCTTTTTCAGGCCGAGCCCCCTGTCCAAGTTCGGGTACATCACGTCTGCGCCATTCCCCTAATCTATCATTATTCTCTTTACTATGAAACCCCTTACACGGGCTATGACTACTAAAGCATCGTGTTGCGGCTGGGTGGTGCCTTCCATATCATCGTTGTTAAATGCTATGGGTTGTCTGGTGTATCTCAGCTTCTTCTCTAGAGGGCGTTTGCCCATGCAACTTTCTGTTGATACCACGGCCAATACCCTGCTTGTTCTGCTTGCTTGTAGGCTCTTTAGTACTGCGTGGATGACCTCTATCACTCCAAAAGGGGGCGGGGGAGGGTTTCCGCGTAGTTGACCCGCCTTCTTGGTCTCCTAATTCCTTGTTTCCACTAGGAACTCTTTCAAATGTCCCGCTTTCACCAACTACTCCAAATGATCCTTCAATACTCTACACTGCTCGGTGGTGTGCCCTTTATCTCTGTGGTAGGTGCAATACAAATTCTGATTTCTCCTTGATGGGTCGCCTACCATCTTATTCGGCCGCTTAAAATACGGTTCATTTTTTAAATGGTCAATGATCCTGTGTACGGGCTCCTTGAATGCCACATTGACTCCCCCAATCGCTGGACCGGGCTCTTGAATTCTCAGATCCTTCCTGTGTCTAGGATTGAAGCCAGTATTCCGAGGATAGTTGATAATCAGGGCTTTCCCCTTGGTCTGCAACCGATCGTCTTCTAAGCGCTTGTTCTCCTCGATACGCCTCATCAACTGCCTCATATCCTCTAGAGGCCTTCTCGTTAATGATTCTCTTAGCCCAGACTCTTCAAGTAACCCCATCCGAAAGGTGCTTGTTGCGATCTTTTCATTGCCCCCGCCAATCTTGTTATATAGCTCCCAGTAGCGATTGGCATAGTTGCGAAGGGTTTCCCCAGCCCCCATTTTCATTGATAGTAACACATCTACGGGCTACGGAACTCGGCTACAAGTCATGAACCGCACTCCAAACTCCTAGATCAGTTCTGAAAAACTATGGACCGAACCTTTCTTCAATCCAATGAACCACCTCAAAGCAGTGGGGCCGACGCTCAAAGGGAAAACCTTACACATCAATGCATCGTTATGGGCGTGTAAAGACATCATTTGAATATAGTGACTTACATGTTCCACCAGGTCTGTCTTTCTGGTGTAGGAATTGAATGGCGACCATGTGAACCTACTCGGCATAGGCGCGCTCTCAATGTCTCTCCAGAATAAAGACCGGGCAACTTGGCGTAATGCCAGGCTCATTGCATCCATGGCCACATTTCAAGGTCGTCCCTTATCCGAGGAAGTCGATTCATGGTCCGCATATTCTCGTGAATGATCGCGGTGTCAACCAGACCCAGATTGATAGGATCCTTCCGCACAGCGATTCCCTACACTTGCCGACCTTTCCCTTCGTTCCTCACGGTCCCTTCTCCTGCGTCTGCCCTGCACTTGCAATTCCAAATCCCTCACCGCCTTACGTAGGCGCTTGAGCTCTTGATCCCTCTACTCAAGCTCCTGGTTTCTTCTGTCGAGGCAGCTGCGGCCCGAGGCGTCAGAAATTGTCCGAAGGGTCTAGTATGATCCTTCTCTGGGTCCAGATTCCTTTGCTTCCTCATGTCGCCTATCCTCTTGCCCCTTTTCCCTCCTTTCTCGCCATGTAGACCCCTGCGACGACCCTCCAGAGTCGCTCTCCACATGACTTCCCAGTCTACTTCCAGACATTCTCCCGTGCGCGCCTAGATAGTACCACAGTTACGTAGGAGATCCCCACAAACGGTGCCAACTGTGCGCACCCAAATATGGCTATTGGGGCCTAGAAGGAGTTTTGGGCTCACAATTTATTTGTATCGTGGGCTTTTAGATTTCCTACAATGGGGGATACTATGCTCGGCAGCCCATGTACCCAAGTCTCTTATGCTCTCAAGACCACTCTCCCCCTCTTTCCAAGGTGATTACTTCCTCTCCTTAGTCTCTGCTCTACAGAATCACCAATCCCTTCAACTGAATCTTCCTTGCCTATTTATAGCTAAAGTTAGTGGAATGGTCATGATCATTCTCCTGGTGGGTGGAAGGAAAGGTCCAATACTGTCTCTCCTAAGTGGATGCTTAATTGTGAGTGTGGGAAGGTGGCAGTGGCATTGGAACTAGCTCCACCGCTAGACTTAATGCTCGGCAGGGGCATTCCCTAGGCAACGTAAGGAAGGTTCAATACCATTTCACTTAAGTGGATGTTTGGTGATGGGTGAGAGAAGGTGATAGTGGCGTTGGAACCTACTCCGCCAGTAGGATCTTTGCTCGGCAGTGGCATCCCCTAAGTGATGCCGTGCATTCCGAGTTCAACCTTCTCGGATGACATATTTGCCGGAAGCGGCGAGACTTCATACTCGCTGGCCATGCCGTGAGTGTTTTTACATGTGATCAGCGTAAGGTTCTTACACATGTTATTACCTCCATGGGCCTCTGAGTAAGTGGGCCTGAAGAAGGATGACGCCCGTACACATGACATGGAGTTAGAGCACCTAGATTTGAAGACCGCATTCCTCCATAGAGAATTAGAAGAAGAGATTTACATGCAACAGCCCGAAAGCTTCAAAGAACTTGGCAAGCAAGATTATGTTTATCTGTTGAAGAGATTAGGGATGGCAATTTAGATCTGACCCGTGGATACCCGGCCCGGCCCGACACGACCCTAATGGGCCAGATTTTACCCAGCCCGATAAAGAATAGGGTCGGGTATAGGTTTTTAAAAAAAAAACCCAAAATGGGTCTGGGCCGGGTTCGAGTTTTATCAAAAAAAAAAATCTAAAACCCAACCCGAAACCCGACTCGGATAATACCCAGTTATTTGAAATTACTAAAACCCCCCTCTTTTATATATATCATTGTAATGGTCCAACCCTAAGTCACTACCCAGCCCAGCCGCCTCTCATCAATCCTCAGCCCCTCACACCCTCAACAGCCCCTCACGCCCTCAGCCCTCACTCCTCAGTGTCCTCAGCCCCTCACGCCTCATCACGCCCTCAGCCCCTCAGCAGTCAGCACGCAGCATGCCTCGGCCAAGCTCACAGGATCAGCCACGCCTCGGCCAAGCTCAACATGTAGTTTCTAATTTTAATATTAAGTTTTTTTTTTTTTTTGGTTTTTGATTAGTGGGATTTTGTTATTTAATCAAAAAGTTGATCTAGTACTAAATGAGGTTAAGAGTTTTTGGCTGTACGATAAATTTTGAGAACAGGGTTGCTTTTTGTTTTTTCTTTCACTCCCTGTATGATTTTCGAATAAATCAGTTACTAGGTCTTTTATTTTAGGTAAACATATGTAGTTTCTTTATTCCTTTTATGTGCTACTAATTCTTTTCCTGTTTTTATTTTTTGGGTAAGATGTCTAAAGAGATACTAGATCCCTCTGTTTAGGGCTTTGCTATGTTCATACTTCATATATATATTCAACAAATTCTACTAAGTTGCACCACTCAGATCCTATATATATTCAACAATTTTTCTAAAGGGTATCATTACTTTCTAAATATAGTTGCACATGCTACTAAGAGTGAGAGACTTAAAAGAAAAGACAATTGGAAACCAAAATTTTTTTTTTTTTGGTTGGGCTAAATTTGGGCCCAAGAAGATAAACGGGGCCGGCAGGGCCTGGCGGGGCGAGTCTGGGCCCCGAAAAAAAAAATCCAATTAATAATCAGGCATGGTTCGAGTCACGGTCTTGGCTCGTGGGTCGGGTTCGAGTATACAAAAACCCGGCCCGAACCCGACCCGTTACCATTCCTAGAAGAGATCATTATATGGCTTGAAGCAGTCTCCCAAGCAATAGTACAAACGGTTTGATTCATTCATGGTCACACATGGGTATATGCGCTGTGAGTATGACTGTTGCGTTTATTTTAGAGTACTTGCTGGTGGCTCTTATATATTTCTTGCTCTATCTGTTGATGACATGTTAGTAGCTGCAAAGAGTAAGCAAGAAATTGTGAAGTTGAAGTCTATGTTGAGTAGTGAATTTGACATGAAGGATCTTAGAGCTACCAAGAAGATCCTTGGGATCGAAATTCATCAAGATAGAAGGGCTGGTAAATTATGGTTATCTCAAAAGGGATATCTAAAGAAGGTGTTAGAAAGGTTTAGTATGCTTGATGCAAAACCTATTAGTACACCGTTTTCTGTCCATTTTAAATTGTCCTCACAGTTGTGTTCAAGTTCAGATGAGGAGTCAAAGTATATGTCTAAAGTATCATAAGCGAATGCAGTTGGAAGTCTTATGTTTTTTATAGTGTGCACTAGACCTGATATTTCTAATGCAGTCAGTGTGGTCAGTAGGTATATGGCGGATCTAGGCAAAGAGCATTGGAATGCAGTAAAGTGGATCTTTAGATATCTTATAGGCACTCGTGGTTTCGGTATCCTATTTAATCAGAGAGCTAGTACAGAAGCTGTGGTTTATGTGGATTCCGACTATGCAGGAGACCTTGATTCTAGAAAGTCTATGATAGGCTATGTGTTTAGGTTTGCTGGTGGCCCAATTTGCTGGAAGTCTACACTACAAGATGTAGTTGCTTTATTCACTACAGAAGCAGAATATATGGCAATGACAGAGGTAGGAAAAGAAGCCGTTTGGCTTAGTGGACTGGTTAATGAGCTTAGTTCCAAGCAGGATAGCATGGTGCTACATTGTGATAGTTAGAGTGCAATTCATTTAGTGATGAATCAGGTATATCGTGCAAGAACAAAGCATATTGTTGTGCGGTATCACAAGATCAGAGAATGGGTTTTGTCTAGTGATATTTCTTTGTCGAAGATTCTCACTAGTGAGAATGCCTTTAATATGTTAATAAAGCCAGTTCTAATAGACAAGTTCAAGCACTGTTTGGACTTGATTGGTGTTTGCAACTTATGAGCCCTAAAGGGCTAAAGGGGAGGCGATGGAGGAGTTTGCTAGCGTAGCTTGATCAATTCAAGCCAAGGTGGAGATTTGTTGATGTTGGGCCCCGTGTGGCTTGAATTACCAAGCCCAATTCAGTCTTCTAAACCAAATACAAGTAGTAATAGGAACCCTCACCAGTCGACCTATGACATATATATATATATATATATATATATATATATATATATATATATATATATATATATATATATTAGGTTTGTGTTGAATTGCATAAGAAGAAGAATAGTGTTTTCTTGTCTTGTGGGTGAAAGAGAGTTAGGGTGTATTGGGATTTGGGTTTCTTGAGAATGTTCTTGTGCACTATTGTATCTCCCTATTTTTATAGTGAAATTTCTCCGTCATTACCATAAAGGTATGCAGTTTGCAGAACCATGTAAATTCTTGTGTTTTTTGTGTATGCTTATTATTTAATTTTCGCTTATTTACTGTTAGGTGCTATCTTCACAAAAATTAATGTGTTAGGATTTGAGTTTATAGTGTTGGCAAACCATGATAAAAAGTAAGTTTCATTGAGTTAGCATTGTGCACTTTCAAGTCCAAGACAAAAAAAACTCAAGTTCAGGATGAAAAAGTGAGATGCAATTTGGTTCTCTCGATTACTGTTCTATTGGCCGAGAGTCACAGATCAGCAAAAATTAGCAAACGTAAAAAACTCATAACTTGATTGTTTCAAGCCCAAATCGTGACCCATTTTTTGCAGTATTTAAAGGACATTATAAGCTAACTCTAGGAGGGGTTTTTAGAGAGAGAAGAGTGTATCTTGTGCCTCCAATTGTATATCTAGGGTTTTTGTACCCAAAACTCTCTCAAATCTTCTACTGGTGTTATTCTTTGAAGAAACTCAAGATTCGGTGTTGTAGAAGTTGATGTCATCACTAGTCATCAAAGATGCTAGAGATTTAAACCTTCAAGGGTGGTCTTGAATTCACAAAATAGAGTGTTTATGTTGATGATCTAAACCTTTAAGTGGGATCTCAGAGTCACAAACGTGAGTGTTTGTGTTCAACAAATTCAAATAGAAGAGTCTATGGATTCAAAACTGCGTGTAGTCATGTGAGTAAGAACTACAAAAGGTAGATTTAGATTTTGGGAAAAATCTATTGTAAACACTTTCATTTTATCATAGCGAATTTGTTGCCTTGGGTATAGTTTAGGTTAAATCCTCCCCAAGTTTTTTACTTTTAAACTAGACAGTTTCATTGGTTTTCCTAGGTCATCATATCGCCTGTGTTATTTATTTTCTGCTTTATGTGATATGATTGTTTGTGTTTAACCTAGATCTGAATAATAAACCTAAGTAACAACTTGGTTAATTAATTAGGTTAAACAATTTGAGTGTAAAGGAGTCTAAACGAACTAACATAATGTCTTCGAACGATTATAAAAATTAATTATCATGAAATACACACCATATGTTCAAATCATATGGTATTTCTTAATAAAAAAACGAAAATATCATTTTGGTTCTTATATTTTGGGGTCGCAATTAATTTCTTGCACGAAGCTTCATGAGCCTTGTTTCATTCTTAAAGTTTAATAAGGAATTTAGGAAGAAATCTCACATATACCAAAAAGAAATATATTGATGTCCTAGCATGATTGTAAAAAGTAATTATCATGAAATATATACTATAAGCTCAAATCATATGGTATTTATTATTAAAAAAAAACAAAAATGTCATCTTAGTTCCTACATTTTGGGGTCAAAGTCAATTTTCTACATAAATCCTCATTATCCTTGTTTCATTCTTATATTTTAATAAGAAATCTAGGAACAAATCTCACATAAAATATATGTGCGTGTGTGTGTGTGTGGTTGTCAAAATCACATGAGGATCATAAAAATAGTAGGATCGTACGTAAGATTGTATAGGATTGTAAGATCATATGAGATCCTACCGATCCTACCAAAAACATAATTTTTTATGGGATAAATTTTCTGTTTTAATGAAACTTTAAGGGTTTTTATTTTTTCATGTTATAATGATATGACTTTTTTTTTTTAATTTTATAAAATTATGTTAACCTAAGCAAATGTTTTCTAGTTTCTAGTTCACTTGTAATTTAAATGAAAAAATGCTTCATCATTTCTAAATGAAGAATTTGATGTTACCTTTGTTGCCTTTTAAGCTATAATATTGTAAATTTTTATGATCAATATATTAATTTGTGTTCTAATATTACTAAAATATTTTTTTATATATATAATTTCATCAAATATGCTTGTATTTGTATATTGATTGATTAATTTTTCTTGTACATGCTTTTTAATTGTTATTGAGTGGTATAACTTGAATAGTTGAGTGTGAAATTGTATTTTGATGTCTTTTACATCTCTAGTATACAAATATATAATGTTTACATAGACGATGATGATTAGGAATTTAGGACGGTGGTTATAAGAATCTTAGAATAAGAATAGTTAAATATTCACTTCACCTTAATATTCATCTTTCTTTTGGATTTCATATTGTAGTTAGCTAGTTTCCATTTGCTAACTTATTTTTTATTTCAAACTTGAAACTTAGAACTTGGAAAATATTTTCCATATGTTTTGATAAATATTTTGGTATTTGGTTGCTAATTAAACATTTATTGAACTTTTTAGACACCTTGAGTCAAAACTTAAATATATTTGTTTCGTTAGTATAGATTTAGTGATGTATGACATGCAAATTACATCATATGATGCAAATCTAAGTTTTTTTATGGATGAATTTATAATTTACGTGAGTATTCAACATACAAAGCCATTATTAATGTGTTTTTTGCTTTAAATTTGAAAATATGTAAGATCTTATGATTCACGATTTGATCCTACAATCCTACTATCCCACCTACCTTCAACGATTCTACGTAAGATCTTGATTTTGACAACCTTGTGTGTGTGTGAGAGAGAGAGAGAGAGAAAGAGTGAGAGAGAGAGAGAGAGGACATACAGAAATATATTGATGTCTTAGCATGATTGTAAAAAGTAATTATCATAAAATATATGCATACCATAACTTAAGTTGAAATCATATGGTATTTATTATATATAAAAAAAAAAATTATAATGAACATCAACCTAGACGAGGGAGTTTCCTCAAAAAAAAAAAAAAACTAGACGAGTTAAGTTCCTCCCTAGTATAATTTTTTTGATTATTGGGGCACTAAATGAATCGCTCATTTTTTAATGGATTATATCTTTATCAAATTACATTAATAATTATAAATATATGAAAAACTAAGTGAAACTAGGTTATAATTCATGTTTATGTATGAAAACATTCAACAATAGTGATAGTAAGGTGGACTTATTTAGATGAGTGAGATGGTCACTACAACTTTTACGTTGAGTTTTATGAATGAGTCACTTGGCACCAAAATTAAGAAAATTAAAATGGACACTTAGTGCAAAATTATATTGCAATCAAAAGATTTTTTGGATTTATTTACTTTTTTTTTTTTTTTTTGTTTGGTATACAGTAAGGGAGAGGAAGGTAGGATTTGAACCACATGCATGAGAATATGAGACACCATAAACAATATTATTACCACTTATCTATTATTTGAACCCCTAATGCAATTACTTTTGGAGTTATTCTAGAACCATAACATTTACCATAACCATCCCATGTAGAAAACTATGACTGATTGACTGTTAGTTTCACATGTACTCACTACTTATTTTTCACCACTCACAATTAGCCACATAAGACAGTTGTGGGAAAGGGTTTGGTTTTAGAATTATTGTTACATTTGGTCATTCCAACTTTGAGACTCGAAATTCAAACTATCTTGACAAAGAATCATAATTCTAATGAAGATCTAATTAATTTGATTTAATCAATCCCTTTTTTATTGTTTTTATTAAAATTGCTTGTTTGATACAAGAAATATCAATCCAAAAAATCAATCAATTTAGAAAGTTCATCCTATAAATGGTTTTCTCTCATCTCATCTCATCCCTCCCAAATACTAAAGATCAATTCTCAATTCAACTTGCTTCCAGATGAACAAATAAATTATAGAAAACATTAAAATTTTTGTCTTAAATTCTATGGGTTTCAGGGTCTAACCCATAAGTTGGTTGTATGTTTGCAGTGACCGAATGAACTCCTTCAAGGGCTGGCCCAAACATTTGGGCTAATCTTAAAAAGAATGTTATAAATTTATAATGGCCACATATTGGACTTCCTAAATATGCGTCTTCAGCCCACAATGCAAAAAACATTGTACTAGGCCACTAGCTTGTAACTACACAATGGAATGGACTATGGAGCCTCAATTTTCTTTTTCTTTTTCTTTTTTTTTGGATAAATTGAAAGACTATTTGTTTTTTATAAATGAGGCTCAGTTTTCTTTTGTCCAACTAATATTTCCTTTCATATTATCTTTTCCACATTCACATATGGCAAGCATGACTACATGAAGCAACCCTTAATATATCAGCTTTATTTTTTTTTTTTTTTTTAAATCATGAAACAACTCATATTTCTCCAACTTTTTTTTTATGCAAAATAGAAATTTTATTCTAGTCTAATCTAAGTGTATATGTGTATAAAGCTCCCTTCTAGAAACTTGAATCCCAACTATTACCTCCATACCTCACAAGCATTTATACTTGATATTTCTCCAACTTTTATGTCCCCTAAAAGTAATATTACAATTATTACAAATTTCATTATATTAGACGTAAAATAATGATGTGTCAATTTTTAACTATAAAATAGAAAATAATTAAATAGTTTATTTGTCGTGTGTGTGTGTTGTTGATTTAACACCATCCACATATATTGTCATGGTAATTTGGAAATCTTTTTGTAATAAAATTGATATATATATATACACACACAAATAGTAAAGCACAAAAGGCTATCTTAAAATGGATTGAAAACGGTCAAGAGTTCAACTAACATCTCCCGATCTTTTTAACGAAAACGTTCAAAATTTAAATCTTTATTATTTGCTTATAATTATAGAATAAAAAAGAAAAATAGGACTGAGAGTAGTCGGTGGGATACACTAGAACAACTGTGAAAGGCCCAATTTAGCCCGAAAAGGGATTTATATAGAGTGTGTATACTAGTAAAAGCAATCTAGTACAGTCAAAAATGACAAATAGACAATATAGTCTATACAATCAATATAGTCAACTAGTATCTTGGTCCGATGATAAAGAGATAATATGACTACTACGAAATTATTTCAAAAAAAATATAAAAATCATTAATATAATTATACAAAAAAAAAAAAAAAAATTTATTAAAAATAATGATAATATACTACTCGGGATGAGCAAAAACCACCTCTCAGACTCAGAGCCCGACCCTTGTTTTCTGTTAAGCACTCTCTCCTCTTATATATACAATAGTTCCACAATTTCCTCTTCCTACTTTTTGTTTTTTTTGTTTTTTTTTGTTTTCCCTTTATTCATTTCCGTTCCGGCAGAGTGGTGTAAAATTCACTTCTGATTATCATGGCGACTCCTCCCAATCCAACGGACGGCAATCCGCCCACCCCCGGTCTGATCTCTCTCTCTCTCTCTTCATTTTTGTTGTTGTTTCTCACTCTTGTTGAAAAAAAATAAGAGATGCTACGTAAAATAAAATGAATAAAACAACTTTCACCGATAAGATTTTGTGTGTGTGTGTGTGTGTGTGTATGTAATCTGGGTTTTATTCAAACTATGAAAGAAAGAAAGTAGGACAATTTGCTGTGTGTTAAAAGTGCTAAAGTGGGTGTCAAACGAAAAGGCATCATATGATAGGAATTTTTTTTTTTCTTTTTAAATCCTGAAATTATTCAATGAGTATAGAGTTATAACATTTTTGGCAAAATATTTCACAACTGTCGAGATTGAATGGAAGTTATTGGTGGGGCTCAGATGAGAACTGGTAAAAAAAAAATTAGTGAAAAATGTCGGGATATGTGGGAGGTGTATGGTACACAATGTATGGATTGTTGTCTATACAATTGAATTGGTGATGGAAAAATTGCTGTTATGTGTTTTGTCTGTGGTGATTTTCCTGGTTTCAATTTAATGAGCATTTGTGCTAGAAGCACAAGGGTGTTTTATAATGCTCCTTTCTACTGCAACTGATTTGCGCATGAGCATAAACTGCTTATAGCCCATTAGGGGTGAATGCCCCTGGATTGCCTAGAAACTGGTTTTTGGTAGATGGGGTTAGTTGCTCATAGGTTTTACTAGCTGGAGCGAGTAGAAAGGGCTCTTCTTTATAAAGGTTCCCTACCTTATCACAAAAAAAATGAATAAAGTTTTGCGTGTGTGTTCTAAATTTTGCCAAATTAGAGATGCTGCAACTTCATGATTAAAGAAAGAAAAAAAGTGCTTTTTTTTAAAAAAAAAAATTTTAATGAAATCTTCAGCAACACAACCAACACAACCAACAAATCAGGATCAGCAAGATTCTAAGGTGGAGGCTCCAAGTCAAACTTCTCCAACGTCGGTGTTTGTCAATTCCGAGCCAATGCGAGAGGAACAAGTGCAAAATGCAGTTAAATTTCTTTCACACCCCAAAGTTAGAGGTTCTCCGGTCATCTACAGAAGATCATTTCTTGAAAAGAAGGGCCTCACAAAGGAGGAGATAGACGAAGCCTTTAAACGTGTTCCTGTAAGTTGGTTCTTTTATCATGATATATTGATTTGTTGTTAGCTACAGCATTCATTTATATGCAGATCACCCATTTCTGTTATTTTTTTGGTGCCCCACGTTGTTTTGAATTTACAGGACCCGCCACCAAGTGCAACCAATGTTAATCAAGGTATTATTAAATATTAATTCAGAGTTGGGTTTAACCGGAGTTTAGTAGCTTATCCTTTATAACTAATGTTCGTATGTAATTTATCAAAATGCTAACAGATGCGGAGGTGAAGCCATCATCAAGCAGTCAGCCACAGGCCGTGGTACAAACTCTGCAGCCTGCAGCAGCTGCTCCCCCTGGTACCATTTCCTCAATGCGGTCTCGATTCCACTGGTCTCATGCTGTTTTTGCTATAGGATTACTGGCAGTTTCAGGTGCTGGAACAGCTGTGCTAATTAAGGTACCAATGATTGACCCTTCTGAAATCATGCAATCCATTATTCAGATGTTTTTGTATTTGTATGGTTCTCTCACCAAGCTTCACTTATGGCTGACTGGCTGTATGCATCAGCTTATACTACTTGATATCTCAAGCTTGCTCACAATAATTGATAACAAATTCCTTCTTCTAGAAATCTATTGTTCCAAGATTGAAGACTTGGATACGCAAGGTTGTATTGGAGGAAGAAGATGACATTGTCAAGAAAATAGATTCAAAACCGAGTTTAGCAGAGGAGGCAGCTGCTGCTGCAAAAGCAGCTGCAGCGGCAGCAGCTGATGTGGCAAAAGCAAGTCAAGAAATGTTGAATTCAAAAAATGAAGGTGGGTTTATACTTGAATTTTAGCTTATTTTGTCTCAAGGGATCTCTTTCTATTTTTCTTTGTTGGTTTTTTTTTTTCCACCCATTTCTGTTTTGTTTTGGAATGTTCACTTATCAGTAATATCTCTTTGATCGCTTTACTTTATTCTATACATGGCCAGAAAGGAGACGTTTTGAAGAATTTACTAATCTCTTGGATGTGCAAGTACGAGAAATGAAGTCAATGACTAATGCCATAAGGAAATTGGAAGGTACTGAAAAATTGCTTTCTGAACAAGAAGATATACGAAACTTTTATTCCTGAAAAAGAGTTTGGTTCTTGATTTTCTGCCTTTAGCACTGAATATTAAGTTCTTTATTCGTTAAGGGTGAGCTTGCTCATCTCATTAGAGTTGTTTGCAAAGCATCTAATTCTATTACAACTCCGTGTTTGTGTGTTAACTGCTTCTAAGTTGCTAATATATAGGCGTTTAGCCATTAAACATCCAAAAACTTTAGCATTGATACACTTTGATACTAATGGAGAAATTCCCTTTACCTAGGTGAATATGAATTGCTTGCTATGTGTTGTGGAAGCAAGTTTATATTTCCAAAAATATATATATTAGTTTAATCATGCGTGTAATAATTAAAGCAATAAAGTAAAGTGAACACAACTACACATAAGACATAAGGAATTTTATGTGGAAACCCAAAACTAGGAAAAATCATGGAACCTCGTCCAGCCAAAGATATGCATTTATAAAAACAATTATTAAAAAGAGTTACCAACTCAAACCTGAGTCCCCTAATGTCAAATTGGCTATCCACCTTACTCTCTGCTTGAATCTACATTGTGACACATGCTTTATCTCCAAGTTTTGTTTTCAACACGTGTAATCTTTGGTATGAAATCTATTTGCGGATAAGAGATTCCAGAATCTCCCTAGAAGACCTCTATAGACACCACACACCCTAAAAAATCTTATAGTCTCTAAACACTTAAGCTCTCATAGAAGTTAACTTTTGTGGATGTGGTCCTTCTCTCACGAAATGAAGTGTTTTGACAAACCACCAGAAAACTCTACAAAGATTTTCTAACTTAAGAACTAGAGAGACTTATGAAATAGAAAAATCATTCAATTGTTAACCTATAGAAACTCTGAGCTTGCTCTAAATTTTGTGTTACAAGATCCTTATGAAGAGAAAAAGACTTTCAGGCCAAGGAATCATTAAAAGTACACACACACACACACACACACTTTTAATGATTCTTTGGCCTGAAATTTAGAGCAAATTGTGTCAATGGGAGAGGGTAATCTTTGGAATTCTCAGTTCATCCTGCCTTTGCAGGATTGGGAGTTGGAATTTGTTGATACTTTTTTTGAGGTGCTATATGATAAATTTTCTGCTTCGACTGGTCACGATTGAGCCTTGTGGTTACCATCTAAAAAGTAGTGTTAGAGGTAAGTATTCTAATGCTCTCAAGGGTTCCACAAACAGTTTTTCCCCCCCTTAGAAGAGCATTTGAATGGCTAAGGTTCCAAGAAAGGTGGAATTCTTTGTGTGGATTGCTGATCTTGGAAAAATTCTTACAGTTAAAAATCTTCATAAGAAACACATTTTGATAGTTGATTGGTGTTGTATGTGTAACTTGTAAGTGCAGTGGGGAATCCATTGATCACCTGCTTCTTCATTGCTCTATGGCAACAAATATATGGTCCTTCTTCTTCACTTTATTTGAGCTGGCTTGGGTGATGCCCAAATCTGTGGTTGAACTGTTGGAATGTTGGCAAGGTCGGTTTCAGTACCACAGAGGAGCTAAGGTGTGGTGAGCCTTGCCCTTATGTGTCATGTGGATTCTGGGTACAAAAGTAATAATCGGGTCTGATGGTCCTGCCTGTCATTAAAGAGCATATATTGGTCGTTGTTTGACTGGATACATGCTCTAGGTGGCACCCCCTCCTTGTCTTTTGTTGATTTTATTGTCTCTTTTATTTTGAGTTGTTTTCTTTCGAAAGGAGTTGCACACATAAATTTTTGTACCATTTTATTTTCCTTTTCTAATAAATTTTTTACTTATATATAGAAAGGCCTGATGGTACCTACGTCGTCCTCAATCTCCCGTGTTGTTGGTTTGAATCGACTCCCCTCTCTCCTCCCAAAAAAAAAAATTTTTAAAAGTTTCAAAACATATTCGGTCAATTGAATGTGTTAAACGGTTGATCGAATGATCCAAGGCTTTTAATTTTAAACCAGATTTTCCTAAATCCTAGATTCTTGTCAACCAAATAACCAATTCAGTCGATCAAAAGTTTTTAGGAGTTTTACTCGAAGGAAGGTAGATCGATCGACAAAGTGAATTTTTACTCAAACGAAGTACGAAGAAAGCACCGTTTTGTTTTTAAAGAAGTAGAAAAATACACATATTTGACAATTTTTATAACCATTTGGCTAGGAATTTCGGGAAGGAATTTACTTGCCTATTCTTACCAAGGAAAACAGGCCATTTGACACAGATTCTAAACCATGTTCCATGCAAGATGTGGAACCAAAAGTAAAACATGGTCTCTAATGTGTGGATTTTGGTCCCTAGATCACTTACCAAGCTTCAAGTCTTGATGATCTTCAACGTGAACCACAAACCTATGTAAACCTTCATCATAGAACCCGGACTCACATCTTAATCACCATTCCTATAACAAAATCCAAACAATTTGTCCTAAGATTTTAGTCATGGGATTTGCCAACTCTAAATTTTTGGAATTACATACAAGATTTCTAAACAACAATGTTACAGACAATAGTAATTTTATACTTTAAAACTTTTTTGTTTTCTTAAATACTGGTGTTTTGAGTCCTCTTATTGTTTTCTTTTTATTGGAAAATTGATCAGAGGCATCTTATATGTGACCAACTTGCAACAGTGTCACATATATCATGAATGCATGTTATAAAAAAGGTATGCACTCAAACTCTGCTGATCCAAATGAATATTTAGTTTAGTGCCTGAGCCAAGCTGAGCAATCTGTCAAGCCATTGTTCTTTGCTGTCAATGCTGTTGCGTAGGTTTTCTTAGGTATTCTGATAAGATGCTAAATAGTCTCTTTGCTTCATTGTTAGTGGTTCAGCTGTATCCAGAAAATCCCATTGCTCATTGGGATAACATCTAACATTCTTAATACCCTTGTTCTTTGTTAGATCTTGAAGGACATATCTACAAATTACGTCTCACCAATTACTAGCAATATGCTATTCTTATTATTGAATATCCTTTCTTTCTGCCTAATCATCAGGACAATCAAACACCCAAGGGAGAGCCTCTTTTGTTGATCAAGAGGATCATGGAATTGCTATATCGAATTCAAAGGTAAGCTGAACATTGGCATAATTTGAGAACACTTCATGCTATCTAAAGAAGATTTTAGAGAACTTACTCTCATCGACGTGGCCTCTCTAAGGTTTAAGGTTTTATTAATTTAAATGTTCTGCAGCAAATGTATGTAAACAACAAGGTGGATTATGACTTGCGCTCAGGTACACTTTGGGGATCAAGTGGCAGTTCTCTCTTGTGTATATTTTAATTGGTTTAAATTTCAATGTTTTATAATTAAAATTTTCTGTACAGTGAGATCTTCCTCGCCTCCCACATCTGCAGAGCCATCAGTTGCACCTCACCCTAAGTCCTATATGGATGTAAGTAGTTAACCTGATATTTCCATTGATGAGAAACACAACATAATGTATGACCGTATGCTTGAGTATAGTCCCTCTTTACTTGTCATGTCTAGTAATTGTAAGAGTCAATGACATGCATATTAATCACTTAAAAATATTGGGAAGATTATATAATTAATTAGCTAGGTATGAAGTGTTAGATTATCTTGTGAGAGAGTGCTACATCTTTGGGAATTACTCCACCAGAGTCAGTGGTAGAGATGTTTTATGGGAATGACTACATATTGGAACTGAGAGCATATGACTACTGTAAGTCTAAACTAGATTTCATACCCACACTCTACAAATTTCATTGTTTAAGGCTCATTGGGCCTGAGCCCACAGTTGTCTTTGGGTCCAAGTGCAATTGTGCACTTACAACTACCATCTTTTAATTCTCTGATTTCTGACCATTGTTAGACTTAGTCCATATCTGAGTAGTTGTATACTTTTTGTCTAACTACATACTTATATTAGTTTGTTATTTGTTATCAAAAGTTTCAGAACAAGCATTAAAGAAGATAATAGCCAAAGAAAAAGGGAAATAATCATGAGATTGAAATGACTGTCAAATTTTCATTCTTGTGAATAACTTTCAATTATGTTCAGGCCTGTAACATATTTTGTTATCTGCTTTAATATCTGTTTGCTGTTATCCATAGTTGATGCTTAATTTAGATCCATGGGTTTGTCTTGACTGTAATGATGCACTTCATACTATTATGTGTGTTGATCTTTGTTATTCTAACTCAGAACCAATTACTGTCTGCAAATTGTTCTGATTTTCTTCATTTTTGATTAACTTTAAAGCCAGATACATACTGCCACCGTCCACTGATATGAAATGTTAATATCTTGCTCATGGTGTTGCAGATTATGGCCATGATCCAAAGAGGGGAGAGACCTCCTAATATCAGAGTAAACTATGTGTAAATGTTCTGTTGAGATCAGCTTGTTAGTGAGGTCAATGCTAATACTGGGTCATTCTAAATTCATATGCAGGACATAAATGATCAACCCCCAAACCCTAATCAGCAACCATCAAATCCTCGTTTAGCACCTAGAGCTAAGGTTTGTTTTTGAGCATTTTTCCTTCTAAGATAGTTCATTTCTTTTTCAAAAATAGATTTTGTGGACTATCGGAAAAACTGAAACACTCATAACATTTAACTTATTTTAGGGGTTGGGCTATTTTGGAGAAAGAAAAGAAAAGGAATAAAATGGTGGGTTGGGATAAGCTATGGATCTTCAATAGATTAGTCAATGGCGGCCACATCTATTCTTTTTTGTCATTCTATTTTGTCCAAAGTCATACTCTTTATTACTTCCTTAATTAACATGTCATTTTTTACTACTACTAATTTTATTTTTGGTTTTCCTTTACCTTTTTTTGTTCTTTCAACTCACCTTTTCTCATTGGAGTATTAATCTTTCTCCTCTAAACATGATCAACCATCTCAAGTGACTCTCTCTTATCTTTTTATTAATATGGAGCACCTCTATCTTTAAGCGAATTTTCTCATTTCAAATTCTATCTTTTCATGTATTTTCACTAATTTAGCTTAACATTCTTATTTCAGTTACACTTTTATGAATATGTTGCCTCTTAAAAGCCCAACAATCACTACCATGAGCTCTAAATCAAATGTCACCTTCTCCCATATGAGTAGGGTTAAGAGTAAGGTCTTGGGTTCAAAATCCGTAGTATGTACATGTGTACTTACCAACTGAAGAAAAAAAAAATCTTATGGCTATAAATAATTTAGAAATGGCCTAGAGTAGATGCATGCTTTATAAAAATGTAGAGTCATAAAATAGAGGAAAAGAAAAATTCCTTCTTCAATTTGTTACTCTAATCACTGTTGAAAAATGTGGAAAAGGAAAATGGTAAATTTCTTGCATTCACACCAAATAAAATTGATTGTTGATTTGCTCGTTTGAAAAGAATGAAACTGATTTTTACTTCATGTACTCCTGAGTAGCCATGGGAGCTTAGTCAGGCCCATAACTCAAGCCAACCACTTCAATCTCAAGTAAGCAGCGAAGGCTTGACTTCCAAGGTACAAGACAATGGAGTAACCTATCAGTTAAATGGTGACAGTTCAGTACCTTGGTGGCAACAGAAAAATGTCAAAATCACAGAGATTGAAAATGGAGATGAACTCAAGGCAGGGATTTATGGTCAACGATTCAGTGAGCCACCTGTTCAACCACCTGTTCAGCGTTCATGGGTCCCTCCTCAGCCACCCCCAGTTGCAATGCCAGAAGCAGCTGAAGCCATCCGACGCCCAAAACCAGCAGTTCAGAGAGAACAGTTGGTTGATGATCAGTCAGTCACAAATCCTTCAGATGTAACTGATGAGTTGCTGAGGGTCACAAAAATATCTGAATCTGGAGGTGCGATGGAGGTTAATGGTGGGAGCTTGGTGCTGAACTCAAGTGTGGAGATTAATGGTGGGAGCTCAGTGCTGAACTCAAGTGAGATACAAGAAGATCACAGTTATGAGCAAAGTGTTCATTCAACTTAATCTAAGGTACCCACATGTATACTTTTTAAGTTTGTAGTAGTGGCCCATGGAATGTTTTGGATCAATTTGAATCGAATAATGATCCCATGCTATTGTGTAGTTATAAAAGAATTTGAATGCAAGAAACGTGGACTTACTTTCATGAGAAAATGAGAGTTATAATCAATAATGAGAGAAAGCCCTTATGAAACATAGTGCAAGCATATATTATTTGCGTTCAGCGTATGCAAGCATTTCTAGCTCCTTTTGTACGGGTTTGTTATGGCCTTCTAAAATTGGCAATGTTTACTGCCAAGCTGCTACGAAATGCAGATCATATCTATCGCGTCTTCTCTTTATCTGCTATAGTTAAAGTTTAGCTAAAGTAGGGACAACTGTTTTTTACAACTTGCTTAGGTTGAAAGTTGCAAGTGGAACATCACTTTCACATGGCTCATCACTAGTACCACATTTATTATGTATTCAACCACAATATACCGCATCAAAAGTTGAGAAAACATTTTCTCAAAAAAACAAAAAAACCACAGTTGAGAAAACAAATTTTGAAAATTTTTGTATACTTAAACTTATTGTGAGCGGAAATCTAGAGTTTATGCTTTTTCTTCCCGAACAATTCCACCTTGCCTCGCGAGCACTAGCCTTTTTACCTTGGAATCAGTTTTGAGTATGAATCTTACACCATCTAGAGTCCTGATTTCCACTATGTTAGGGAAGATGAGATAACCTCCAGGTAGCAGTGATTGGTCAAGTCTTCATTTGATTAATGGGGTCTGCTTCATATTTTATGTCAGTTATCTTTCCAAAACTTGCGAGTGCATAATGACATAATGCACGCTTGACTTATTATAGAATCCTAATCCTACCTTCTCCTTTTTTATTTCTTTTGGGCATAATTAAAGAATCCTACCTAGCATGGCCCAATTCGGGTCAACCAAATAAACAGCCTATTTTTAGTATCTGTGGGCTTTGTGCATGTCATGTCCACCCATTCATCTTATTAGTTTTTTTTTTTTTTTTCTCTATGAAAAATAGCCACCATTTTTTTTAATAAAACTCGAGTTCCATAAAAAATAGTACGGCAAAATTAGAGGCTAATTTTTCAAAGAACTTGAGTGTTTGAACCTCGAGTTACTCAGCAAACTTGAGTTTCAAAAAAGTGATAAATTGCTAAATATTTTACAAACAGTGATATATTATTAAATAATAGTATATAGCCATTTTGGCCAACCTTATAGTTCATTAATATTGTTTGGTTTTGTTTAAGAGGAGAATTAGCATTTAATTTTTTTCTTATTATTGAGAAGGAGAGAGAGAGAGAGAGAGAGAGAGAGAGAGAGAGACAGAGAGATTGTTGAAAGTCTAGAAGGAAGGAAGGAATTTCGTATTGGGAACTTTGTGGGATGAATTGGCTAGACAGTGGTGGCCACTTTCTGCCGACCAGAGCTTCTCTCCTCGCAGGAGATCACTACACGTCAAGTCCACTTTCCCACTAGTTTTATTACCACTTTCCTCCGCTTATTGCTCCTCATAATACATTAATCAATTAATCATATCTTTTGTAACAGTAGGGAGCAAGTCTTTTCTTTTTTTTTTCTTTTTTTTTTTATGGGTGCAAGTCTTTTCATTGTAGGAGGATTATCGCGAGAAGTGTTACATTTCATAATATTTTCACAATATTTACAAATTTTAAATGATAAATTGTTAGTGAATGTTCATAATATTTTCACAATATTTATAATAAATTTTAAATGATAAATTATTATTGATTTCAATCTGAGCTCACTACTAAAACTATTTTTCCTCAACAACCTGTGCCATAAAATTTTTTATAAAAATTTTGTGAAAAATATTGTCACAAAGTATTTATCTTATCAGGAAATAGTCTCTCGCACTAATATGCTGTATATATATTATGGTCCCAACAATTAACTTGACTTGGTGGTCTAGTGGAGGTTTTTAATGTTCAAAGATCCATGTATTAATTAGTGGTGCATTTTCTCAAAAAAAAAAAAAGTTAGTGGTGCATGGTGAGCCCCATCACCAAACCTAGCTACAACTGCCAGCACGAGGCCTATTCCCATGTAAATCTCATGTCATGTATATAATTTATTTAATTTATACTCAACTAGCTTTTATAATTCTTTTTTAATTAAGATGCCCCATTATTTGGTTTTTCTTCTTTCTTTTTTGTCTTTTTATATTTCAAAACAAGATTATTCGGCCCTTGATTGGTCCCACTTTTTTTACTCTGAGGGTTTACACTAACAATATGTTAATTTAGCGTGTTAATTTTTTTTATAGATGCAATAATATTTCAAATCTATGACACCTATTCCATAATAATTATTTTTTATTATTAAATTAAAATATTAATCAATTTTTTGTATTGACAAGAGATTAAAACTCATATCTCTTATTTGGCAACACAAATCTTGATCAGTTGAGCCATCTAGAACCCAAGACATGCTAAATTATATACAAAAGAAGTGTGCAAATACTGACTTTGAAAACTACATTAATTTTTCACAAAGCTTGCATTTATTCATTCTGTGTTGTTAGGGAGAATATATAAAAGAACTCGTCAAATGTGAAATTTGTGAAAAACGTTTGCCAATAGTTCATGCACGTGATTTGTCTCATTGGTTGCGTACTAGTCTCAAACGTTTTTTGCACAAGTTCAGCACCTTTCTTCTTCAGTACTTACTTCATTTTTGTTTGTTGCGGATATAGTCAAAGAATAAAAACAATGTGTAATAGTAAGAATAGAAGGGTCATGATCTCTATTACGTTTAAAAAATGGAAGAATTCATTGTGTGTGTGTGTGTGTTTTCATGATTCCTCGTTGGAGACCTTCTTATATCTTAAAATCTTCATCATCTAATCCTCACCTTTTGGAGAGAGAGAGAAATAGCCTTTTTCTAGTATTGTTTGGTAATAATTATACTACAGTATTGAAAAATAACCTTTTTTATTTTATTTTATAATTTGATTGTTACAACTTGAGGATGATTGAAACCCTAGATGTTTACTCAAAAAAAAAATCCTAGATGCTATAAACATTTTAAGAGATGTCAATTAATTAAGATACAAGTTATTAGCGAGTGCCTCACACTCTTCATATCCACATTTCATACATATAAGATATCACTTACAAAGAGTGGATACCAAGTATCCATATCTTTTAATTGGCACTCACATTTTGTGAGTGGTGTGTATGGTGTGTGAAATTAAATTTTTTATTTTTTCATTTGATAATAGAATTTCAACTTATGACTTCTGCTTTTGATGATTGGAACCCTAGATGTTATGAACATTCTAGAATGTGTCAAGCAACTGAAGTACAAGACTTTTGGTGAGTGTCTCACACTCTTAATATTCACATTTCATACATATCACTTACAAAGTGTGAATTGTGGACATCGAGTGTCCAAATCTTTTAATTGATACTCACACTTTGTGAGTGGTGTGTATGGTGTGTGAAATAAAAAAAATCTCACTTTTTCGTTTGTTATTATTATTATTTTTTATAATAGAATTGCAAACTATGACTTTCGTTTCTAATGACTGTGTTCTTAATTATCAAACCAAGATACCAAACGATTTTTGGTATAGGAGGTAATTGAACCTTAGATCTCTTATTTAACCATCGAAAACTTTACCAATTAAGCTAATTGGAACTTACTTTTCGTTTGTTAATTAGATAATTACAATGGAGGTAGGAGAATTTAGACCCTAGATATCTAGAACATACTAGGAGATGCCAACTATTTGAGCTATAAGGATATTGTCAAATAAGATGTATTTAGAAGGAAAAAAAAAAAATTTTTGCTTGAAGAAGTTGGTTGTACTCAACCAAATAAAACTAAATAAAAGGATACATGGTCAAACGACTCAAACCTAGTCGTAATACCAAAATATGTACTTCTCTTGTTAAGATTTCATTTTAAGTATATCTCATTGCCAAGGAAATAATTATATGAAATTAGCCTCATCACAAACGTTTTGCATGTGCCTATTGAGGCTTTTTTCTTTTTGCCTGGTGTCATAATTTCCCATTTATCTCAACTTTTAAATTATGTCACAACCAAAAAAAAAAGCCTTAAGCTGTCATTTAATGATGTCATCTCTTTTTTTTTTTTTTCTTTTTTGTTGTTACTTGTTAGTGCAAAATGAGCAAGATGTTTGAAACTCTTGGCCTGGAATGGTGTTTTAGCAAAATCATAGATTCAGCAAAAACTAATATACAAATTAAAAAATCAAAAAAAAAAAAAGAAGAAGAAGAAGAGAAAGTAACAAAAAATGTACCTACCAAAAATTATTATGAACCAACCATGGAACCCTTATCTTCTTTGTGGGAGAACACCAATTTGAGAGAGAGAGAGAGAGAGAGAGATGTATTAAATAAAAGAAAACGTGACTCTTCATAAAGTTTTTTTTTTTTTTTTTTAAGTTTGGAATGAGATCTTGAAGGAAATATACAAAGTGGACTAAGAAGTTTTATTTATTTATTTTATTTGTTTGGATAAGTTTTGTGGGGAGTAAAAGGACCCAAGTGGGCATATAGGCCTTTGGGCTGTAGCAAGGAGGGCCGACCTGCTCTTAAGCTAAGAATCTGTTAGTATTGCGAATCGGTCCATACGCCGAGGGTCCGAGGACACATCCGAGAGTAAGTTTCTCCTCGGATAGACCTAGGAGAACTCGAAGCTTCACTATGAAGGTCAAGGCATTATTCCGGAAAGACTGTTGGTTAAAGGGGGGAAACCCTGAACCTTCGAGGTACACCGGTGTTAGAAAAATACCAAAAGCAAAGGCTGCCACCTCCACATTAAAGACTCTGCACCTACCTCCCTGGCCGCATTAATGGGGAAGTGACCCCTGAACAGTAGAACTGAAACTTCTGGTCACTATTCAAAGGCACTAAGAAAAGAAATATCTAGGAGGGAGGGGGTTGGAGCAACACGTGGATAAAGCATCAGGAAAAGAAGTATTTAAGGGGGATGAACGCCAAAGAAAATGGGCGGTCTGGAACTAAAAAAGAAATTAAGAATTGTAACTTTTAAGAAAGAAAGAAAAATAATACAGAAGTAGTCCTCTGCTTATGTCCGAGGAGGCCTATTTGCAATTATCGTTTATTATTTACAAGTGTTTGTAACTTTTAGCCTGTTATCAAGTTTCAGTACTTCTAACCTAGGTTTCAAGCTCACACTCTACAAATTTCATTGTTTAAGGCTCATTGGGCCTGAGCCCGTAGTTGTCTTTGAGTCCAAGTGCAATTGTGCACTTACAAGTTTGTTTTGAAGACATAAATTAGTAGAAGATAATCCTATTTTGTAGGAATTTTAAGTGGAGTTGGAGATATATATTTATCGGGTTGTCCCCGAGTTTCATTCTTAAGTGTAGGATCTAGAGGCAAATTTCTGAATCATAAAAAAATTCAGTTCAAAGAGAGGAATCTTGTTATAAATAGTATAGATTGTGAATCAAAATAGAAAAAGAAAAAACTAAAGAAAAAGTATTTGTATTATACAAGTTGAAAGCATTGGTAGCACTGTAAGGATAATTTCTATTAAAAGTATTTCTATAATAATGATTTAATTTTTCATGAATTTAATCCATAAGATTTTACATATAAATATATAAGTTACTGTAAAATTAAATATTCATTACATAATGAATTTTATCCGTATATTAGTAAATTCCCTTTTCACAAAAAAAAAAAAAGACATATAATAAAACTTAAAAAGATTTAACATTTTGTTAATCTTTTCTAATGTTGTCACACAAGCTTTTGGGTGCGTATATTTTTTCATGTTATTATTATTTTTATTTTTATTTATTTTATTTTTTAAATTAAAAATAATGCTAATTTATCATATTTTTGGATAAAGAAACCCAACTAGGTTTGTTTTTCTTGAAACAAATATTGATTAAATTAGATATATATGTTCATTTTTACAAATTATTTAATACTCTTTTTATTTATTTATACTCATTACATACTTAGTCTAATATACATATCATAATTATCATTAAACTTTTCTGTGTATTAAATATATTACTGACTAATTTATTTATTTTATGATGAAGATGATCCTCATCTCTAAAACACTTATAAAACCATTATTCTACGTAAAGATGTATATGTACTAGCCTCATCACACGTGCTTCGCGCGTGCGATAAGGTTCTTTTTGTTTTTGGTTTAGTGTCATAATAATTTTTTATATATAACTTTTTTGAGAATCTAATTTATATGTGAATAAAACAATTTGAAAATGAATAAGAAAGTGACCATATTTTGTAGGAAATGTTTTAGTGGGAGTTAGAGTTGTATCTTTTACCAGATTATCTTTTAATTTTGTCTCTACTTTTACAAAGGGATGTAAGGGTATTTTTGAAAAAAAAAAATAAGGATCTCAAACAGGAGAAGCTCCTTAAATAGTCGTATAGACATATAATTTAAATTATAAAAAAAAACACACACACGTAGAGAGCTATGGAAAACTAATAATTGGAAAAAATAATAATAAAAATACTCAACTTAAAAGTTATTAAACAAGGGATTGTATTGGTTTTTTTTTTTTAATTACTAGTAAGAGTTGCATGTGCAAGGCACATGCTACCCCATGAGTGAGAAATTTAAGATAAAATTATATTTTAAGTAGTATCAAACCATGTATTTAAATTTAGAATAGTTATTTAACATATGACTATCTATTTAGTATGATAATTTCTTAGGAAAAGGTATTTAGTATCAAATGACACCATGTCAGCGCTATCAAAATCTAATAAATGTGAGATATGTCAACAAAAAATAACTAACACACTAACAATTGAAAGACATGTGTTAGTGGGTTGTTATTTTTGCACACATATCTCTTGTTTATTGGATTTTGGTACGGATGACCTGGTATTATTTGATATAAAATACCTTTTCATTTCTTAGAACCTATTTGCTAAAGATATTATTTACTCACAAAAAAATTCTACTAAGAATGATAACAAATGTCGTCATCTTCCAACAATAAATAACTAAGTTTTGATAAAATATTGTCACAATATTAAAAATTTGCAATAAATAATGACATATGCTACAATTGAAACTCTTCATCAAATTAAATACCTACAACCAATTTATAATTTTATAATTTTACTGTGACAAATGGTGGGCACTGGTATGATATTCTATAATTTTATTTTAGAGTGATGCTACATTCACACAATTTTCACAACAAATTATAAGTGACAAATTATTATTGGTTTTTAATTGGGACAACCACTTTAAACTATGCATTAAAAAAAAAACTAACTGAAGAAAATTGTGCACCAAATTTGACTAAACCAAAAAAAAAGTCTAGGAACACAACAAAATGTTACAATATTTTCACAATACTTTTATTTTCAACCGTGGTAAGTTTTGGTCTGATATATTATTATTTATTTTATAGAAATGCTATCTCTATAATTTTTTCATAACAAATTTTAGATGGCAAGTTGTTACTAATTTTAAAATTGACCCACAACTGATATCAATTTTTTTTATCTATCAATAGTAGCTTACCTATGATTGTGAAATTAATGTGAAAATATTGTGGATTTAGTGTTTTTTTATTTGATCTATAATAAATTGAGATCTCAACAATTGTGAATATATTGTGATAACAACAAGTGTTACAACATATTCACAAAACATTTATTTTCTGTTGTAGTTGGTCACAATCTCATCTTTTATTATTTTGTTTCAATCTATAAGAAATTAACACCTAAATAATTGTGAAAGTATTGTGAAATTTGTTGTGTCAGTATAACAATATATATGCCAACTCATATAAATATTAAATAAAAAAAGAGCACAAACCGATAACTGAAAAAAATAAATAAATGAAATGTCAATGAAGTGATGAACAATACATATTAAACAAATCAAAAGTACTGTAGCTTTTACACATTCATACAACAAGTATTACAACATTTTCACAAAACATTTATTTTCAGTTGTGGTTGATCACAGTCTCATATTGTATTATTTTATTCCGACCTATAAGAAATTGACACCTCAATAATTGTGAAATTTGTTGTGTTAGTATAACAATATATATGTCAGCTCATATAAATATTTAAAATAAAAAAAAGAACAAAACGATGATTAAAAAAAATTGTTGTCACTATAACTATATATATGTTGGTTCATATAAATATTAAAAAAAAAAAAGCACAAACCAATGACTAAAAAAAAAAAACCAATGAGGTTATGAACAGTGCTGTAGGGATAAAAGACCCAAGAAGTGTTTTTGGGCCATGGGTTTTTTGTTTGAGTATGTTTACCTGTCTGAGGATAGATTGGTAGTGACATGGATGTCAGACTTAGAGAGCCACGAGCAAATTGTGGCAAAAGAAGCTAATGGAGGTAATTCGAGGAGGGGTATCTCCTTGGCTAAGCGAAGTAAATGTTATATGGTACGTCATGTTGACTATAAACATCTTTTAAGAGATCTTATGGATGAAGATATGTTTCATGGGGACACAGGGAGCAGGAACAGTTAGGAAATATCTAAGAAAAAACTGCTACCGCCGCATTAATGAGGAAGTGATATCTGAACAGTGATTTTCAGCTTTACAATTATTACCTAAAGACTTCCGAAAGGTGTTGATGAGACAAGTATCAATATTAGCAATCTAGACCTACACGTGGAGAGCAAAAATGGGAGGGAGGAGGTAGTATAAGAAGAAAGAAGTTCCCAGAAAAAAGGGGATCGGAGGAGAAAGAAGAAAATACTGTAGACTGAATATCTGTAATCCATCTTTGAGAGAGAAGAGATATAAGAATCTGTTTCTCGACTTGAGCCTGAGGACAACTTTCTTCATACAAACTAATCCATCCCTATTATTCCGCAATCTTGGGTTATTGTTATTATTGTTTGAACTCGTTAGAAATAAGATTTCTAACCCACTCTCTATAAATTTATTGTATTGGGCTCTTTGGACATATAGTCTTTCTCTTGTTGGGTTTATGTACAAATTGCGACCTTATAAGTACATATTGAACAAACCCAAAAGTAGTGTAGTTTTTACACATTCACGCCACAAGTGTTACAACATTTTCACAAACATTTATTTTCTGTTGTGGTTGGTCATAATCTCATATTTTATTATTTTATTTTCGACTTATAAGAAATTGACATCTCAATAATTGTGAAAATATTGTAAAATTTGTTGTGTCAATAGAACAATATATATGCCAGCTCATATAAATATTTAAAAGGAAAAAAAGCACAAATCGATGGCTTAAAAAAAAAATTTGTTATGTCAGCATAACAATATATATGCCAGCTCATGTAAATTAAAAAAAAAAAAAATCAATGAGGTGATGAACAATACATATTAAACAAACCAAAAAGTAGTGTAGTTTTTACACATTCACACCACAAGTGTTACAATATTTTCATAAAAAATTTATTTTCAGTTATGGTTGGTTATAGTCTCATATTTTATTATTTTATTTCGACCTATAAAAAACTGATACTTCAATAATTGTGAAAATATCATGAAATTTTTTGTGTTAGTATAACAGTATATATGCTAGCTTATATAAATATTTAAAAGAAAAAAAGCACAAACTGATGACTAAAAAAAAAAATTTGTTGTGTCAGTATAACAATATATGCAAGCTTATATATATATATATATATATTAAAAGAGCACAAACCGATGACTGGAAAAAAAAAAAAAAAACTAATGAAATGATGAACAGTACATATTGAACAAACCAAAAAGTATTGTAGCTTTTACACACACATGACACAACAAATGTTACAACATTTTCACAAAAAAAATATTTTATGTTGTGGTTGGTCATAATCTCATATGTTATTATTTTATTTGACTTATAAAAAATTGACACCTCAATAATTGTGAAAATATTGTAAAATTTGGTGTGTCAGTATAACAATATATATGCCAGCTCATATAAATATTTAAAAGAAAAAAAACACAAATAGATGACCTAAAAAAATTTTTTTGTAGACACTGTAGCTACCGTGCAATTAAACAAACTAAAAGGACATTGTAGCTAGCATTTACATATTTGCACTTTATATATATAGATATAGATATAGATATAGATACAGATACAGAGATCATTATTATTATTATTATTATTATTATTATTATTATTATTATTATTATTCATAGAAAAAAGTAAGTAGTAAAGTAGGTAGTACTGTATTGAATTGACCAATAGGGACCCATCAGAATTTCTGATGGGTCCCTATTATGGGAGTGTTTCCAAATGCAAAAGTGGATTACACACAAACGGTTAATTACTCACATCCACTAAAAAACATAAACAACCACGGATTTAATAGCATGAGAGTAATAACAATTAACAACAATCAAAAAAACAAAAATCACCCACGTAAAGTCCTAAAAAAAATTGTACTTTCCAGGTTTCTCCTTATGCCAAAGCATCTAATATATAATTATTTACTCAGAAAAAAATAAATATTTGAACTTATTATAACAAAGAATCAATTAGCAACCCAAGCAGAGAATCTAGTATTATTATTATTTTAATTTTAGTATCTAGTACTTTCAAATACATTACTCTCAGCCTGTCAGCCAAAAAAAAAAAAAATACTGACCATCACAGGAAGTCATAATTTTTATTTTTATTTTTATTTTTATTTTTATAAATATAATCAAATTTTAATTTATAAGTATATATTAATTTTTTTATTATCAATATAATATACTAATTAATTTTTTATATAAGCGAAACTTGAGAAATATAATTAGACGAGAAAATTTTACTATAATTACTAACTTGAACTACAAAATGTTTAAGTTCTAATAAAAAGAAAACGATAAAAGAAGGTTGTACGAGGCAGGCAATAATAATAAATTAATAATAATATACCTGGCAACATCACATCACTCTTTACAATTACATATTTTGGTAAAAAGAAAGTTGGATTGGAGATTTTGGACCCAACTGAAATCCGAATAATCCACTCAGAGTCCACCCTTTCCTTGATTCCCTACCGCGCCTATCCACTCTTTCTTCTTAACTTATTATTTATAACCATTTTCTATATAAAATTAAGGCTAAAATACCACTAATCTAAGAAGTATGGACACAGATACAGTTATAAGTATAGACAAGAGTGCGACACTGTAATATAAGTTATTTCTAAAATAATTATAACATAAAACAGTTGATATGACACATATACAATATAGATACAAACGAGTATGACACCCAAATGAAATATTCAGTTCCTAATACTTTTGAGACTTGGGTTAATGTGAGTTGTTCAAAATTTTTCAAAACTGATAGTAATTAAGAACTAATTTAGTCGATAGAGTGACATTATAGTCACGGGTGAAAACCGTCAACTCAGCTCCATCTATCCATTTTTCATTCATAAAAAAAAAAAAGTTTCCCATCAAAAAAAAAAAAGTTAGTCAATTAAAAAAAAAAAAAAAAAAACCACTATCAATCCCATGCCACATAAAACTAAACAACCCAACCCAGGGCCTATATATTATAAACTTTTTGCATTTCTGTGACCACAAATTTTATTCTTAAAATCCCAGTTTTTCATTTCCACATCAACTCTTTTTGTTCTCTGAAATCTTATTTGTGATGGCTTTGAATTTGGTTTCTCCAGCTGAAATCAAAGCCTTATCGTTCTTGGACTCCACAAAGTCCAATCACTCCCACAAGCTCTCAGTCTCAGGTTTACTCATTCACTGCCTTTTTTAACTTTCTAAAGCTCACAACTTTATATTTTCCTTCTCTGCCAAAAAAATCCTGGAAAAGTTGCTTTCTGTTACTTCCTTTCCTTTGGGTACTTCAGTTTTGTTTAAATGAGAGAAAAACTCAATCTTGTTGCCAAACACTTGCTTTCTTTAGCTTAAGGACAGAACAGTTATTTTTGTATGTACTTCCGGTTCTTAACATTTGATTCTCTGTGTTGGTTGCTGTTTGAAATTATGAACAAAGCATATAGCTTTAATTACAAAGAGGTTTAACTGAATAAATAAATAAACCTTTTTTTTTTCTTTTTTGGAAGTGGGTAGTTTTTGGTGTTTAGCTATATTGCTTTTGGTTGAATTTTTAGTGTGTGTGTGTACGGATTTTAGAACTTTTGAGGATCTGGGTCTGTGAAAAATTTGAAAATTTGGTATACTAAACGTTTATTTGAGTATAATTTGGTGTTGTATAATCTCGAAAATGCTATTCGGATTTGTAGAGTAATTCAGTCATGATTTTTGCTGTTGTTGTTATTGATCATATTGCAGTATATGAATTTCGGTAATTATGCTTCATGATTTTTTACTGTATTAGATATTGTTGTGTTAAGTAGTTTGACTTTAAAACCCTTTTGTTGGGGGTTTAATTTTTAGTTCTTTTTGATTTGTAGTTGGATATAAGTTGAAGAGGAAGGATCATAGAGTGGTATTTGGGAAAAATATTCATTGTTTGGCACAGGGACCTCCACCGGCCTGGCCAGGACGAGCTGTTCCTGAGTCTGGTCGTAGGACTTGGGATGGTCCAAAGCCTATCTCCATTGTTGGATCAACCGGGTCAATTGGAACTCAGGTAAAACAAAAGTAATTTGTTTTGTGACCACAATAAAATTATACTTAGTTTGGATTTGCTTATTTGCAATTTTGGTTTTTTTTTTTAAATTTTTTTTCTGGCCCCCCTACACTTTTTGGTATTATTCATGGTCCTACTATATTATTCAAGAACGGACACTTAAGGAGAACATGTAGATAATCTTTTATAAAATGTGTTGTTGGTACTAGCTAGATATTGTAAATTTTGATGTAAATAAAGGGGAATTGGAAACCGAAAAGGATTAGCAGGTTTTGAGATCAATAAACACTGATGACATAATGTGTTGTCAAGTTGGCACTAAAATTTTTTTCATTTTGTTTTGTAAGAAACTCGTCTATTTGGTATTTCCTTTTGTCATTGTGGAATCTGTAGTGACTTGTTTTTTATGTCTCTAACTTCTTCTTCTTTTATTTTTTATCTTTTTATGTCTAATTTTTTGTTTGACGGTAGAACGTTTTTGTTCTGAATTCAAACTAATGCTTGGCATGTGAAGTATGTCTTGACCCTTAATTAGTTGCTTAGAATTAGCTTTGGTGTTCTACAGACATTGGACATTGTGGCAGAGAATCCTGATAAATTCAGAGTTGTGGCACTTGCAGCTGGTTCAAACGTTACTCTTCTTGCAGATCAGGTAACGGTTAGATAAATAACATATAATACATGGTTTGGATTTTCCAATTTACAGCAAGCCTTAAATTTTAAGATGATATAGTCTGAGCTGTCACTTGATTACTATCCAGCATTATTGACGATTTCGTTTTATGAACTTATTTGTTCTTGCTGGATAGGTGAAAACATTCAAACCTCAACTAGTTGCTGTTAGAAATGAGTCCTTAGTTGATGAACTCAAGGAAGCTTTGGCTGGTGTTGAACCAAAGCCTGAGATTATTCCAGGGGAGCAAGGAGTTATAGAGGTGGCATAGAATCTGTATATTTGGTCTTTGTCTGGATAATGAAAGCCATTCTTGTTATTCAATAGATATTTTCTGCATATTTTTTCAGGTTGCCCGCCACCCAGATGCAGTCACGGTAGTTACAGGAATAGTAGGTTGTGCAGGACTAAAGGTAAATCCTTCAATTTTAAGTGTATTTTATTGAAAGGGCGAAACCAAAAGCAAGATATCACTTATTAGGAACAAACACATATTTGGCTAACTGAAGTGTTCCTGTTTTTTATTTTTTTTCCTTAGCCTACAGTCGCTGCAATCGAAGCAGGGAAAGACATAGCTTTGGCCAATAAAGAGACCCTGATAGCAGGAGGTCCCTTTGTCCTTCCTCTAGCTCACAAGCATAACATAAAAATTCTTCCTGCTGATTCAGAACATTCTGCCATATTTCAGGTATGAAAAGACGTGTATTGATTGCTAAGCTTATCCAACAAAATTTCAGATACTTCCATTACATTTAGTTTTTGGTAGTGATATGAATAATTCATGAATATTACTTGGATCTCATGTTATCTGTGGCACTTGAATGATCACTATATCATTTTACTCCACTATACGCGTATAAGAAGAAAAGCTTAAAGAAATCTCTCTTCTTCAGTGTATTCAAGGCTTGCCAGAAGGTGCACTTCGACGCATTATTTTAACCGCGTCTGGTGGGGCTTTCAGGTGTGAAAATCAAAATTTAAGCTATAATACTTCAGCTTGTAACTTTAAATGTACAGGGGGCAGTAATCACTTCTAATTTGCAGAGCTGGAGTCAATATGCAATTATTACCAATGTGGCTTAATTTGGCTCTTCTATGTTAGTTTGCTTGATAAGACATGTATTTAGTGCTCAATGTTTTTTAGTAATTTGAAAATCTTCTTAGTACAGTTTTAATGAACTCAAGTATACATTACCTGTTATAGAACAAAAGGAAAGCATCAAGAAAACATCTCAGGCCCCAGACATTTTTCTTATATTCAGTTTAATGATAGTTTCCTGCAAAGCCATTGAAAACTCCTTGCCTCTCATGTGTAGTATATCTGACTCATAAAATTTCTTTCATGGCCAATTTTGGAGTGTCACGTGACTCACATCTCCTACCTCTGATAATTAATACATTTAAGAGTTTTAGATCTTTTAGATTTCAGGTTATAATTATTTAGGAGCGGCTTGATGAACTTCTTGTGTATTTGATTTTCTCATATTAATAAAGATATCTTTACTTATCAATGAAAAAAGGAACTGAATTTTACAATTAGTTTACTTGGTTACCAACAGGGATTGGCCTGTTGATAAACTGAAAGATGTTAAAGTTGCTGATGCCTTGAAGCATCCTAACTGGAATATGGGGAAAAAGATCACTGTTGACTCTGCTACCCTTTTCAATAAGGTTTGTTCTTTACTTCTTTTTCTGTCTGTAGTTCAGATTGAAATACTGTGCTCCATCCGACTGATGTGCTATAATGGTATGAGGTGCCAGGAATAAGAAAATAAGTTCCTTTTTTTTTTTGGATAGGGTCTAGAAGTCATTGAAGCCCACTACCTGTATGGAGCTGGATATGATGATATTGAAATTGTGATTCATCCGCAATCTATCATCCATTCAATGGTTGAAACACAGGTTTGGTTTTATACATTTTCTAGTGTTGCTCTAATTATGTTTAAAGTGTCTGATATTTGCAAATGCTTTTATTTTTGTAGAGGCAGGGATATTGAAATGATAATGCTTCTGAATATACATGTGAAATTTCTCTTTTTATATCTATCTCTATTTATTTCTTTCTTTCCAGGATTCATCTGTTCTGGCACAGTTGGGGTGGCCTGATATGCGCTTGCCCATTCTCTACACAATGTCATGGCCAGACAGAATCTATTGCTCTGAAGTGACTTGGCCTCGCCTTGATCTTTGCAAGTACATAGTCTTTCCCCAATCATTTTATGGTTTTAAACTCCCTGTCATTTCCTTTTTAAATTCCAGGCGGGTATCACTTACCTACATTTCCAGGGTTAATTCCCTTAGTGGTAGATGCTCGCTAAATTGGTCACACAAACTGCTTCTCTTAAACAACCTTTTTCTGGATATCTTTCCAGAAATTATAGTGAGAATTCTCATCTTAGAAGATAAGCAATTCCTCTTCTTGCCAAGAGTGTTTAAGATATGATGATCAAGTTGAAAATGGTCAACATGCTTATAACTTCATGTCAGCGTGCTTGTTTAATATGACTCAAGTTAAAATGGGGTTATGCAGGCTTGGTTCACTAACATTTAAAGCTCCTGACAATGTAAAATACCCCTCGATGGATCTTGCATATGCTGCTGGACGGGCTGGTGGCACAATGACAGGTGTTCTTAGTGCTGCTAATGAGAAAGCTGTAGAGATGTTTATTGATGAAAAGTAAGTGTTCTGTTTCTTGATTTTCACTCAGTCCAAATGTTTCCTTTTGAACATTGGTGCATATCTTCTTGATAAATGTGTTTTCTATTTCTGCTTTCCTTGGGGTTCTTTTTCCAGATAACGTAACTTTTGTTGCTTATTGTTCAGTAGTATGCAAAATATTATATGTTTTCCTTTTGTAAAGGTTGTAATTTTTTCAGAGATTGAAGATCAGTTTATTGGTATTTTTCTCCAAAATGTTTCTGGTCTATTTCTATTTCTAAATTCCTTGGGAAAAATTTTCCATGGGCCCTGAGCCTCTGTCATCCTCTCCCACCGCAAGTAACCTGCATGACTACTTATTTACATCTTTAGAAATTGCATTTGTTATGACTACTTATTTACATCTTTAGAAATTGCATTTGTCATGAACCTATTGCTTTCAAACTGGACCGGTTTTCTTGCCCTTTGCATTTGCATTCACTATCCTGGTTTGCCTAACATATATTATTTGGAATCCAATTATTAAATTACCTCAGCTGTTTGCCTACTTAGTCATCTATAATGCAATCCTGTTCTTATATAAATACTGCTTCCAGATGTGATTTCTTCGCCGTTGAATAGTTTGCTTCGTTTTCAGGATTAAATATCTGGATATTTTCAAGGTTGTGGAGCTAACATGTGATCAGCATCAGAAGGAGTTGGTGACTTCACCTTCCCTTGAGGAAATTATACATTATGACTTGTGGGCACGGAAATATGCTGCCAGTTTGCAAGAGTCTTCCCGTGGAAGTCCTGTTCTTGCATGAGTGAAGCTAGCCTTGTTGGCCTGTATAAAGTTGGTCCAACTTGGAATGGAGATGTTGAATTCCTGCCAAAAAATTAGCATTTTTGCTAAGGACGGTTTTGGCGGTTTTGGCAAAAAGAGGAGAGAGAGGGGTGATTGGGGGGGGGTGGGGGTTGTTCAACTGTATCATAAATGGGTTTGGGGAAAATTGAGCAATTGTATTGAACATATATGAAAATGAAAATACGTATCTGAAATGTGTTCCCCATGATAGGTTTCCGAATGTTTGAATGCGTATCTTGGCCATTTAAGTGCCTAATTCAGAAGAAATCAATGGGAATGTTAGCAGAAAGACCAAAAAAATTGATGATAATCTCAGTTTGCCTCGAGGATGCAACTTCTTTGATTGTCTTGACCGCTTCTTTTCCAGTACCTTGTGCAAATAGGATCAGAAAGCTCTTCACTATGACAATAATTTCTTTTTTTTTTATACAAGATAGAATTTTACTTTAACCTAATCTAAGTGTAAATGTGTGTGAAATTTCCTCCTAGAAACTTGAACCCCGGCACTTGCCCCCCACACTCCATAAGTTTTTATACTTGTGGAGTGACCACCGTACCAAGGGTACGCGGTGGTACTGTGACAGTAATTTCTAATGCCTTTGGCCTTGTTCTAAACAAATTAAGTTTCTAGAAAGCATTAGCTTTTTCCTGCATTTGATGATGGGTAAGACTCAAATCTCCTAAGCCTAACTAAATTAATTTCCTTGTGTGTGTGTTACACTTCTACCAGGGACATAATTCGAGAAAGATATTTCTGTTAAGTTAAAACAATGACACTACCTTATCAATTCACTATCTTATTTATTTCATAGCAAGAAGCAGATATTGAAAATGATACAAAAGTCATGGGAACTCGCTACTACCCCTTGGATTCTGGATTGTGATAAGCTTGCAGTACCTATTGTTTTTGATGTTCTAGATCCTGTAGCATATGGTAGGATACTTCTCTTTGTATCTTCTGTGGAGTTTTAGAGGTAGCAAAATTTGACCCGGACCTAAATCTAAGAAAGGTGGAAGTTTGGCACATGAAATGTGGATTGTATTATATGGACCAGTTGGATCTTTTTTGACTTCCAATGATTGAGAGTGACAGATTTTGGTCTGAAACATTTTGTATTTTGTCAGACTTTGGATTGGATTGGGGACAAGCTAATACATTAGGCTGAAACCCGGTTCTGAACCAAGCTCAATCTGGACAATGAGTAGGCCTTGCATTGCATAGGTACATTTGGGCTTTCTTTGAGGCCCATAGTTAGACTGGACTTGAAACTTGACAAGCCTCAATCCATTCTGTTTATTTTTTTGCACATGGGGTACTCTGTCTCCACATATGCAAGACTCACAGGTAGGGTTATGTGCCATGTGCACTAAATAATTTCAAGTTATTTTATTTTCAATGAATCACTTATTCAACCAAACATAGAAACACTAAAAACACAATATTTTTCATAATATACTTTAAATTTTTAACAAGTTTTTATGGTTTTCAACTAGGGCATCATTGTTGTTATTTTAATCATTTACTATTCATAACTTCCAACCTCAATAAATTTGAAATATTTTATGACAAGAATTGTATTAAAAATTTTATTGCACTAGTCTTGCAAATACTACCAATTACAAAAGAAAAATATGAGGTTCAATCTCGCTTACATAAAAAATTTATCTATACTTGTTCAATCATAAAAATTACCGATTCAATTAGTAAATATTGAAAACCAAGCCTATTTTCAATTATTTGACTATCCAACTTTTAAAACCATGCATGTTAAGAGCAATCATCATAAATTAAAATTCTATCTTATCCAAAAAAAAAACATTTAGTTATTATATTATTTAAGTAATAGTTCTCATGACTTTTATTTATTTATGGATTTTCTTAGTGAAATATTGGTGTGCATCAAGACACACAAAAGAGAAGCTGAAGACCAAGAGAAGAGAGTGTGTATGGAACCACAAACGTAGATATCGGATAGGGAAGTAGCCAATCAAAAACTTGAGAGTTTCCACGCGTCACACTCTGAAACGAGTGACCGAATTTATCACCCATAGAGGAAAGGATAATAAAAAAAAAACATTAAAAAAAAAATAAAAAACAATATCAAAGTCAGAACTCAGAAACACAACACAAACTCAAAATGTGTGTGACAAAATAAAACCGAGTCCACATTTCAATCTATCATCGTCATCCATGGCAGCAGCGACGCCGTATGCGACGGCCTACACTAACACCGCTGTCTTAGTCCCTAGACTCTCCACCACCAACACCACCACCACCGTTCGCTGCTCTGCCTTGCCTTACCTCCCACCTCCTCGCTTGTCCTCCGCTTCTTTTCCAGCTTCTACTAAGCACTTTGCAGGTATATTTTTGGTTAAGAACTTTGTTAGAGCTTAATGACTAAACTAAACTAATCTTATTATAATGTATATAAATGGGTATTTTTTTTTTCTTGTTTGTTTTGTTTTCCTGTTTGAGTTTTGAGTTTGACTTTATTGATATGGGTTTCATTTGTGTATCACTCAACTGGGTTCTTCTTAACTTTTGGAAACCAAATAATATATGAAAAACTTTAAAGCTTTAAAGTAATCTTTTAAAAATGTATTTAAATGGGTCATCATTTTTTGTTTTTTGAGTTTGCAGCTTATGGACTTATGGTAGATTGGTAGTGAGGATCTTTTAGAAATATGTGGGTTTAATTTGTTTGTCACTCAACTGTGTTCTTCTTAACTATTGGAAACCAAATAAAATAGTAAAAGTTCTGGAAATTACATTACATATTGGTTCATATAGCCCCACAAAATTTTGAACTTCATTATTTGATATGTAAGGTGATTGAGATGTACACGAATGTGTGTTTTTAGTTGAGTGAGTCATAGCCTAAATGCTTGTTGAAAATGGTGATTTGAAGGAATGTGGTTAGGATTTGCTGACTTGCGATCATTTCATTGAAGGAATAGGCATCAGGGAGTTAAAATATGAAAATATATATAAAACAGTAATCCAATTTTAACATACTTCTAATTGCAGCAAAGGATAATTGAACCTAATCTACGAACTTTGGATTTGGAATGAGGCCGGCCTACTCAATTTCTTGTTTGATTGATAGTAGGTGATGAGCGAACTAGTGGCACTTAAGTTCCCATATTGTAAATTGTAATTAAATGTGGGAATTGACTGAGAACATCTAAATTCTTAATATAGGTATTCTAAGGCTTACTACACCTTTGGAGGGTGCTTAAAAAAATTATGTGCACAAGACATGCAGGGGAAGACAATGTTGATGGGTTTTTTGGAGAATGCATGAGTCTGTGTATTATGTATTGAGTATTCTTTTTTTGTTTTTGTTTCTGTTTTTGTTTTTTTTTCAATATCATTGGTTCTAACTATATATTTGTTTGTGATTGAGCTGAGTTTTCCATTTTTAATTTGTTGCTATTTGTAAAAGTTGCTTGAACGTTGCCTTCTCATAAAAAGGAAGAAATGATTTTTTTTTTTTTTGAAAAGCAGAAGGAAAACAGTTTATTGAAACTGTTTAAATTGTATAACTAAGATTCTTGTTTCTCTTTTGAACAGAGTGCCGTAGGTCCTCTGTGTCTCAGATTGGAGCCTCTTCCTCAGAAGACACATCCACTTCCCTTGATGCTAGTGAACTTTTTACAGACTTGAAGGAGAAGGTAAGAAGGAAAGCTGGCATAGTACTACTGAAGAAATTTTACCAATTTTCCTGCATTGTGTCTTTTGAATTAACTGATTTTTTTTCTGACTCTTTTTTCGGTTTACTATAGTACTTATTTTGTTTTGAGGAAAATTTCTATGGGTTTAAGTCATTTCCTTCTTTTGTAATAATTAGTGGGATGCACTAGAGAACAAGTCTACAGTAATTCTCTATGGGGGTGGGGCAGTAGTTGCTGTTTGGCTTTCTTCGATTCTTGTTGGTGCCATCAACTCAGTCCCATTGGTAGGTGATTTCTTTAAATAGCACGTGCTTCTATTTTCTTAAACTGGATTATATCAAAGAAATTTATGTTGTTTAAGTCCTTAGTAGGCTGATAAATTTTCAGCAAATAAAAATTGCTCTCTCTCTCTCTTAATAGCGGATTATTCAAGCACTCTGACATGGTTGTCTTCTTTTGCCAGCTTCCAAAGATTATGGAGTTGGTAGGGCTAGGATATACAGGATGGTTTGTATACCGTTACCTTCTCTTCAAGGTAAATCCAAGAGACTACAATTTTTTTTTTTGCTTTAAAATCTTAAGTACTTTATTTATAGAATTTGTGGTTTTAGGGGCAATTAGATCGGTTTTGTTGCATTTATGTTTTCATTCCGCATGCAATACTCCAATTGATTCGGTCTCCCATTTTCTGTAGCTCATGCTTTATTGTTCCTTTGAATCACTAGAGCTTGAATTGTTTCATTTTCAATTTGGAAAGCTTTGAATTTTCATCCTGCAGTCCCAAATCAATGTGAATAAAATCACATTAGAAAGTAGAAATTTCGCCCCTTCCAAATCAGCGTGAATAAAATCACATTATTAAGCCTTAACTTTTAACTAGTCAAAAAAGGCCAAGAGCCTCTTGGCTCAGTAGCACTAGGCAGAGGACTCAGGTTCGTCCCCTGGGGCAAGGTCCCCTCAACTTACTGTAACCAGAAAAAGAATCCAGAGAATGCCAAACCAAACCATATCTGCTGTGGAAAATAGAGAGCGTCTTTTCTTCATTGGGGATGAATGGGATAAGTTAATTGATTGGGTTGAGAAGAATTGAATAGGGAATTCTTTGAAGGCTGTCTGTAGTAGGCTAGCATCCAGTGCAGCTGTTTATCAAATATGGGCTAAGAGGAATGCTATCATTTTCCTAGGCTTGTTCAAAACAGAGGACCAGATTGGGGAACTCATAAGGAAGCAAGTCAAATCTCAAATTGAGGGTGGCTTGCCCTATGCTTGCTCCATAATTAATCAAGGATTCTGTTACAGATGGGGTTTTGCAGATTCTGTTCTAAAGATGGGAAGGCCCTGCTTAGTTCTAAGTGATCTATGGTCCAGTTGAAGGCTGCTGTAGTGATCTAGAGTGGTTTGTTGCTTTTATGGGGGTGGTGTTAGTTGTTTTGTCAGAATGTTGTGGCTGGTGTCCCTGCTCTTGTTCCTGTTTATTTAGTTGGGGTGTAATTCTGGTTTTTAGGCCTAGGAGGTGTTGCTTTATCCTATTCGTGGGCTCTTGCTGTTTTGGGTCTGGCCTATTGGCTTGGCCGTGTGTTTTGTTGTAGTTTCTGCCATCCCAGCTTGTTTCAATAAAGGTATCTTGATTATCAAAAAAAAAAAGGAGCCAAACCTGAGAGAGGGTTCAACATGGTTGGACCTTAATCTTAGAATATCTACTGTATCCAAGATAAGCTAGTTATTATCATGATCCTGATAGACCTCATGAATTTTTCACTAGCATATAGATCACCTATTCTAACAAATGATGTTCTTCTTTTACTTCAGTCAAGCAGAAAGGAACTAGCTACAGATATTGAATCATTGAAGAAGAAGATTGCTGGAACTGAATAGATCTGTTTGATTTTGTGGCAATTGAAGCCTCCGATTATCATGATGTTTTGTCTCCTTGTATTTCCTTTATGAGAGGCATCTGTATCCTGTGATGTAGAATAGGTTTTGTATTAATCCTCATTACTGTTGTATTCTCCCATTTCATCCTTAAAATAAGACTTGGGCAATTCAGTGTTTACAATTCTAAATGTATGCAGTTGTTGATTATACTTCCACAATAGTGATTATGAAGCAGCTCTTACGCTGCCTATGAAATATTAGCTCTTGTTGCTGTTTGCATTTTGATTTTTCTTTCCCTTGTCATTGCAATAAGAGAAGAGCTAGCTACTTGGAGGCAAAAGAGAGAACCGGTTGATGCACCTACTAGGATAAGAACCACCATTGCCAGAGTCAAAACCAGCTATATTACACTAGCAAAGTTCACAAAATCAAACTAGAGTCAGGATGTTTCATGTTGTGGAAATTTCTGCAAGAAACCAGTCAGAAATCTATGCAAGAAACCAGCCAGAGGTGCAGATTACATCATATAGCAAGCTTTTATTAAGCTTGGACATGTTGATTGTCTATGTGGCTACATTTTGTGGACTAGGTTGTAGCTCTAACTGCTGTGGACAATCTGGGCCAGAATGGTGAGTCCTTAGGCTGTCAGCATTAGTATCAGACTCTTCAAAACCACATTAGGCAAAAATTTAACTACACTCAGCCAAAAGACTCATGCATCATGTTGAATAAATTATCAAAAAGAAAAAAAAAAATTTGTATTCTCACATCTCTCTTTATCATACTATTTTAAATAAAATAATGGTATAGTATTGAGACTGATGTAGTTGTCTATGAATAGTAGATTAATTAAAATAACAAAAGTGAGGTTTTTTAGACTAAATTTGACTAAAAATGTATTGAGCTTGATATAAATGATGGTAATTTCCATTTCAAATGTGTACTCATGTAATCTTCTAAACATAATATGATATGACATTTGCTAAAGTATGAATATAGATTCTAAAGCTGAATTTTTTTCTCACTTTAAGACAGAGAAAAAAAAAAATCGAAGTCTTGACACCTATGAGAACTAAATCAATTTTCATATAAAGATTGAAGCTGTATAGAAGTGGACCAATTGGACCGAAATGGAACAAAATGAACTAAAATAGACCAAAATGGACTAAAGTAGACTGAATTGGACTGAATGGACTGAAGTAGACTAATTAGATCAAAGTAGACCTAAGTAGACCGAACTGGAGAAATTAAAATTAAATGGACCAAATGAACCAAACTGCACAGAAGTGGACCGAAGTATACTGATTGGACCAAATTGACTAAAGTTGACCAATTGGACCGATGTAAACCAATTGTTTACTATGGGTGCATTTTGGCTTTAAAATGGGCGTTTGTACGAGGAGTTGCTGCTGTGAAATGGAATTTTGAGTTTCCAAAATACCTAACTAAACAAATCCTATAATTTTGTACCATAAAAAAAGAAAAATAAATATAATGTATTATATCTTAAGGTACAATTGCTTCAAAAAAAAAAAAAAAAAGCTTCAAAAAAAGGTACAATCATAAATAAGCACATAAATGTTTTTTTTTTTTTGCAATACTATTATAAATAAGCACATAAAAAAAATATTGCAAATTTTTTTTAGAAACTCAAAGTGCCGCTTCGTTCTGTGTGAGACTTGGAGAATGGGAAGCAAATTAATGGAATTGGGTGTGACAGTGACAAACCCATTCAGCTGCTTTGCTTCATCAAAGTCTCCGCCTTTCACCTTCAGATGCTCCGTCTCTCTCTCCTCCTCCTCCGACCACCACCACCGTGCCTCTTTAGGTAACCCTCTCTACATTTCTTTATTTTCAACATGTAAAACCCAACAAAAAAAAAACTGTAAACATTTATATTATTTTTTGTGTGTATCATATTGTGGTGATTCCTTAAGCTCTGTCATTCCTGTGTTCTAATAAAGTTAACTACTTTTGCATGCTGCATGCAACATTAGGAAAATTTAAACAATACTATATATATATATATATATATATATATATATATATATATATATATATATATATATATTTGTGATGTTGTTTCTCAACTATTGATTGTATCAATTCTGTCTATGGTGAAATTTGATTTACAAAGTGACTGATTGAGTGAATCAAATTTGATTGTTATTGATAAAAGACAGAAGGGTTCAAAGGAAAGCATGATTTGTTTGATTTTGGCAGTTAAATTTTGGTGGCAAGTGAAGGCAAGGTGTAAAATCGAACCCTTTTTTTAAGACTAAATTGAACACTAACACATAATTGAGAGACCCAAAATGGTAGTTTAGACAGAAAGCTTATGTAAAAATTACTGTTTATTTTAGAATAAGAACCTGCTTTTTTCTATTTTAGCTAAACCGCTTTTCAAAACACCCACACCTGATTATCTATTCTATACTCTTATTTCATTCAAATATAAAATTTTCTTCACATGGAACAACCAACATTTACTCTCTTCATTCACCCTCTGGTAAAGCAAAAAAAAATTAATAAAAAATTGTTTTGCATAAGCTACAGTGCCTCGTAAATTTGAACAAGCACTATAACAAAATCTTATTTTGTATAATGGAAATATGAGCTAATGGGGGTGTTTTTATTTTTGGGTTCATTGGCCAAATTTAGGGGCTTATGCTATTTTAGCTGAACTGATGTAATACTCATATCACTGTATCCATCATTACTCTTGTTGTTGTCTATGTACTTCTGGTACTTAAAAGTCAATGCAATCTTATATTTTTTTTTTAGGTTTGGCAGAAAGGCCTTGGAAAACTTTGGACGCTAGACTTGTGCTTGAAGATGGTTCAATCTGGAGGGCTAAGTCATTTGGTGCTTCAGGAACACAAGTTGGTGAAGTGGTATTCAATACGTCTTTGACAGGGTGAGCTGGTCTATGAATTCTTTATACCCGGATAAGCTGTTTTGAAATTTTCATTTCTTACGAGTTGTTAAGCATGCCGCATAGGTTAATCCATTGTTATTATTCTGTGAGAGTTTGTTTGTCCCTGCATATTTCATGGTGTATTCTCAACTATCCACTGGGCACCCTTGCGTTGGCTTGGACTTTTGATATGAAGATAGTGGCCTTTTTCCATAAGCTAGAAGAAACTGTTCTATTGTTATTGATGGTGTTTCATCAAGTTTACTTGTGGGTATGGTTTAACTTACACAAATAACTGCACATCTTTGAAGCTAATTTATGTTTTCTTGTAGTACAACTAAGTCAAGGAATTTGCATTTTCTCACTAAATTTACAGTAACATAGCTGTTAGTGATATAGATGCTCCCACATTTGCACACTGTTCACAAGGACGTGGTGTAGTGAAAAGTGATACCATAGATGTTATCAGCCAGTGAAGAAATTTACCTATCAAAAGAAAAAAGAATCAGCTAGTGAAGAAAGTGATGAGAAACATATGAAGTCATACATTATATCAAATATCTTCCTTGTTTCTAGCACATCAATATGCTGACAGATACCTGCGTTGCCAATTATGACCAAATTCTATCCAACATATCAGTGCTGATTTGGGGTTTGAGAACTGTTTTTTTTTTTTTTTTTTCATAAAAATAACAGAATGTTAGCTTTTCTAGGATTGATTTGAAAATAGCTTTACAATGTAGGCAACCTATTATAAAACAAGCCATTGTTGGGTATGTTCAGCAAGTTGCATGGAAAAGTTGGGATCCACAAAACACGAAGTATTGAACATGATATGCATATTTGAATGTGCAGTAACATTTATACTTGATGGCTGAAACTAATCAAGTGTTATTCTTAGTTGGATGCTGCTGATTGATTTTGATTGTTTGAATTCTATGTTATGACTTATGATGGAAATGTAAGGTGTACTTTTTGCATCTGGAGCTTCCACAAGAAGTTCGCACTGTTACACATTTAACACTTGTAACATGCTTCTATTTTAGATCAATAAGTGCTTTTCCTTTGGTACTTTGTTCTTCAACCACGCCTAGGTGCACTTTTAGCAACAGTGAGAGAACTTATTATTAAGGTTCATGAGTTAACTAGTTGTGCAATGCGGATGCTCATATTTGGAATTTGATTTATGGTTGTAATACATGTATTCTGCAGGTATCAAGAGATTCTTACAGACCCTAGCTATGCTGGACAGTTTGTCCTGATGACAAACCCACATATCGGCAACACTGGTGTAAATTTTGGTGGGTGAAATTTGTACGTTTAGTCATTGCAAACTCTTATGTCTTGGATACTATTTGAAATCTAATTTTGATGTCTTTAATGTCAGATGATGAAGAATCAATGCAATGCTTCCTTGGTGGTCTAGTCATTAGAAGCTTAAGTATCAGGTACAGTTGTTAGTGCTGCTTTGGAAACTTTCATGCTGGCAACTTTGTTTTTGAGCTGTGCTCATTTATTATTTTATAAATGTCTTCCAGTACTTCAAATTGGAGATGTGCAGAAACACTTGGTGATTATTTAGCAGAAAGGAACATCATGGGGATTTGTAAGTTATTTAATATAGCATGAGTTATCTTAAAGACCAATACTTTTGACATGTGTAATTTTAAATTATTGAGCTTTGCTCTCCATGAAACTTCTGACCTCCCTTCGTCTTTTGATTATGTGTAATTATCCTACAGATGATGTTGACACACGTGCTATTACCCGTAGATTAAGGCAAGATGGAAGCCTTATCGGTGTTTTGAGCACAGAAGAATCTAAAACAGATGAGGAACTATTGGAATTGTCCCATTCATGGGACATTGTTGGTAAGGATTTGATACTGTTGGTTAAAGGGGTTTGCAAATATTAATTTTTATTGAAAAAAACATTTCAAGTGGGGGAGGGAGGATTCATACCCTGGACATCTCCATTGGAAACACCAAAAGGTGCCAATTAACCTAAAGGTCATTGGCCAAATAATAAAATTTTAGGTCCCTAGTTTTCTTGCCAAAATTTTAAGTCCATAGTTTTCTTGCTTTTAATTTGCAGGTGTTGATTTGATAAGTGGTGTTTCATGTAAGACCCCTTATGAATGGACTGACAACACAAAGTCACAGTGGGATTTTAACACCAATGGGAGAGATGGAAACACTTTTCATGTAAGCATTACTTAAGTTTTTTTGAAAGTACCATCCCTGAATAAATTGGCATTTGTTCTTACTCTTTTTCGTGTTTGTGCATGAACTGAAGGTTGTTGCATATGATTTTGGGATCAAACATAACATACTTAGACGCTTGTCATCCTATGGCTGTAAGATTACAGTCGTCCCTTCAACATGGCCAGCTTCAGAGACTCTTAAGATAAAGGCAGATGGGGTTCTTTTCAGCAATGGCCCTGGAGACCCTTCTGCAGTTCCTTATGCAGTTGAAACAGTGAAGGAAATACTGGGTAAGGTTCCTGTTTTTGGAATATGCATGGGTCATCAGTTGCTTGGCCAGGCATTAGGAGGTACAACCTTTAAAATGAAGTTTGGTCACCATGGTGGAAACCATCCAGTTCGTAACCTTCGGAGTGGCCATGTTGAAATTAGTGCTCAGGTGTGTTAATTTTATTTAACTCTATCTATCGACTTTTTCTCTCCCTAAATCACATTTGAACTTATCTGTGAGGAACAGCTAAATATGACGTTGATGAATGTTTTCTTTGTCAGTAATATATTAGTAATTTAAAACTAAGAATTCACAGTTTGTCAAAGTAATGTAATTCATTTGTAAATTATATAATTTTTTTTTCCTATGGGAGTGTTTTTCACTTTAAATTTATAAACTGGCAGAATCACAACTATGCAGTTGACCCTGCATCACTTCCAGAGGGTGTGGAAGTAACTCATGTCAATCTTAATGATGGAAGCTGTGCTGGTCTTGCATACCCTGCACAAGACATCATGTCTCTTCAATATCACCCTGAAGCATCCCCGGGACCTCATGATTCAGACAATGGTACTGGACACCCCCTCTCTCTCTCTCTCCCCATGCGCACACATTTATAATTAGTGAATGGAATCAATTTTCACCCATTGGGAAGGTGCTCACATCATTTGTATTAGAGCATTCCTTGAGATATGTATTAAAGCAAGTCATGGCTAATGCAAATCTCAAAGAAATCCACAGTCGAAGAGGCTAAACGAACGAGAAAAAGAGTTGGTTTTGGGGATTTCCTTTTTAATTCTCTTTACAGCTTCTCTTTGCCCATATTGTGAATTATGTTTATATACATCGTATGACATAACTTCCTCCACAGTTTTGATACAAGGTATTCTTGCTACAGCTTTTCAGGAATTCATAGAGCTGATGAAGCGAGCAAAAGAAACGCTTAAACACACAAGATGACAGTTTAAGCAATCTCTGTAATGCCCATGAAGTTCACATCGGCTATTTTATGTGGAGAAGAGAAGACTAGTGTTGCATTGTCAGTTTTGCTAATGTTTATAGGGTTGATAAAAATAATTGACAATGTGCTAAATTGAACAAGCCATTGATGATTTGTACAAGAATGAATGATTTAAGACATGCTGATGCAGGCATAGGGTCAATCTCTGTTTTATTTTGCTTTATTTATTTTTAAGTGGTAGAGGCAATTTTGTAATTTCATAATTTTTGGTATGCGCCTTATTTTGGTTTCACTTGAGTTTAGTTATTTAGTTTGGGTTTAGTAAAAAAGTCCAAGTCTTATTAGCAGTTTAAAATAAAGTCCTATTTCAACTAGAAATAAGTTTGTCTTCTATATTAAGTGTCTATTTGGCATGATTAATTTTGCCAACTTATTTGACTATTTAGTTTATTTTTGTTATTATTTATGGGTCTTGTTGCACTTTTTTGTACTATTTATGGCTCTTATTGTATTATTTCGGCTAACTTTTATCTTTATTTACAATATTTTCAGCAAAAAATTTTCAGTTTCAACAAAATAAATAAATCTCAAACAGATCCTAAGAGTTGTAATGCTTTCTTTTGGAGAATAATAAAGTTTCAGATTTATTATAGCACATGAATAGAATTTCAAGTTGTGGCCTTGGTAAACCAAGGACAACAATTTTTTAGGCTTTTAATTGCACCTCTCCCCTAACTATGGGATCCACTTTAATCTACACCATAAACTTTAAAATTGCCCAATGTGCCCCATAATTAAGATGGGGAAAATGCAATTAACCCATTTTTTCATATTCTTCTGGCCATGAATTAAGATTAGGCTGTTTTCATGAGAGAGAGAGAGAGAGAGAGAGAGAGAGAGAGAGATTTAAGCCCATTTCATATTCTTCAATACAACAGTAGTTAAACTTAATTGTGTTAAGTAATTCAGTCTAGAGCTTTTGTCAATAAGTAGCTTGTTGGTCATTATTATTGTATTTTCCATAGGCAATGACATAACATAATGAGCAGGTGAAACAAGATAAGAAATGGTGTAAAAGAGATACTGAGTGTTAGTGGTATGGTACTTTTCCTTTATGAAGATAAGGGATAAATATGTAACAAAAATAATGTTCACAATGTAAAAGAGGTTTTTTTTTTTTTTTAAGAATCTAATGCAAGAGAGAGTTGAAATAATAAGATACAAAACTTATCTAGTAACTGCTTAGGTTGTCAGTAGTGGTGGAAAGCATTCAGACATGACAAGGCATTTTTTCATGGTGGAAAACATTAAGTAGTGTTACATTGAGGTAGTCAGCACAAAATAATATGAATCATTGCATCATGAAACATTTGGTGAAGCATCATGAGGACTAAACATGAAAGCACTTGGCTAAATTGAGCCAAACCCTTGGTTAATGTATCTCAAGCTAACATAGACCAAGGGCATGACTCACAAGTCAGCTGTCAGCCCATTAGAAAAGTCACACTCCTATTTGCCAAACCATTTCTCCATTTGCTGCAAAATTCTAATTACCAATGGGCTTGGGCCATGGTTTTATGAAAGGATTTAATGAGTTTGTAAATGGACATCTGACATGGTCCATGTCATCCATGGCTAAATGTGCTGGTTGGGCGGCTAACTTGGGCTTCAAGGCTTATTGTGCATTTTACCACTGCCGCTTTTTCTTGTTTGATGTAGAAGGTTCATTTCTAGAATCTGCTGTTTTAATAAATTAAAACCAGTTAGAAATTCAATGCACACCTTGACTTTTATAATGGGGTTAAAAATAAAAAAGCTTGATTTATAATGGGAGACAAAATACAATAAAATTCAAACACCCCACTAAACATGGATGTCGTATGTATTATATAAGTTGTCTGATTGTCTCCAACCTCTCACTTTCTCAAGAAGAAAAGCTCATGTGTTTTTAAGTGGACATTGCTCCATATATATGGATTTTATTATTTACACAATTATATATATGCATTATAGATTAGAAGGCATAATCTTCTTTTTCTTTTTATTTTATTTTATTATTTTATTATTTTTTTAAAACAAAACTTAGAAGGTATATAAGTTGGACCAAAAGATGTTTGGCACATTTGAAATCCATGTGACTATGTGTGCGTTTGGCTCCAGCTTAAAAAGTCAGCTTATTTTACTATTCAATTTATTTTTGCTACTATTTATGGGCTCACTACACTTTTTGGTACAATTTTGGGTTTCACTGTACTATTTCAGCTAACTTTTACCTTTATCTATAGTACTTTCAGTAAAAAAAAATTTCAATTTTAAGAAAATAAGTGGATTCTAAATAGACCTTAAGTATACACAAATTAAATTAATTTATTGTAGAATAAGTATTCAGTAGACTGGGAGTTGTTTATTCATCTTGCATAGTAGTGAATAAAATTAGTTAAATTTAAGATAGAATTTGTCATTTATGTGAGACTAAATAATATTGCTCTTGAAATATTAAATAATTTTTTCTATGTGATGGCTTTTCATGCATTGTGGATGCTAATTTCAAACTTGGAATGAGATTTTAAGTCAAGAAAATTGATATTTGTATATGAGAGTATCAATGTTTCATTGGCTTAAAGAAGCAACAAAGCCCTAAAAAGGGAGTGGGGGCAACAGAATTATAATACATGAAATAGAATTTCAAGCTGTGGTGTTGGTAAACTAAGGACAATAATTTTCTAGGGGTTAATTGCACTTTCCCCTTAACTATGGGATCCACTTTAATCTACGCGGTAAACTTTAAAATTGCCAATGTAACCCATAATTAAGATGGAGAAAGTGTAATTAACACTTTTTTTTTGTGTCATACATTAAGATTAAGCCATTTGAGAATTGAGAATGAGAGAGAGAGAGATTTAAGCCCATTTCATATTGTTGGATTTATTTTTTTATTTTTTATTTTTTTAAGACTAGAGTACAAGTGTCATGCTTCAAAACAAAAACAGTTAAACTTAAATATGTTAAGGAACCGAGTTTGAAAATTTTGTCAATAGGTAGCATGTTGGTCATTATTATTGTATTTTTCCTAGGCAATGACATAACATAATGACAAATGAGAGTTGAAATAATAAGATACAAAACTTATCTTGTAATTGCTTGGGTCGTTAGTAGTGGTAGAAAACATTCAGACATGACTAAGGTATTTGTCATGGTGAAAGACAGTCAGTAGTATTACATTAAAGTAGTTAACAAATAGCAGTATGAATCATTTGATAATGACACCATGAAGCATCTAGTGATACATCACAAAGACTATACATCTGCACGTACGGCTAAATAGAGCCAAACCCTTAGTAGATGTATCCCAAGCTAACACGTTGACCAAGGGCATGACTAACAAGTGAGTAAATTAGAAAAATCACTCTCCTATTTGCCAAACCTTTCCCTTGCCGTAAAATTCGAGTTACCAATGGACTTGGGCCATGGTTTTATGAAAGGATTACATGTGTTTTCAGTGGACATAGCTAGAGCCCTTGTTTGTAAATGGGCCACTAACTTGGGCTTCAAGGCTTATTGTGTAAATAGAAAGAAAATAGATCTCTATTTTGCATTATGTTTATTTTCATTGCATATTCATTTTCTTTGGTGACATCCAATTTGGTTAGATTGGATCATTCACACAAATTAGAGGTCGGTACATCACTGTACTAGTGTGCTCCACCAATGGAAGAAAGTATTGTTAGTCACACAGTAAGTAATCACATTGTCTACCACTTTATTCCATCAAAGCATCTAATTATCTCTCGTACATTTTGACACTTTTTGTGGGAAACCTATAAAAAAAAAAAAAAAAAACTTTGATGCAATTGCAAAATGAGGAAAGTAGTGCTAGCTAGGCTCTTTTTCTAGCTTTTTAAATTGTATATAGCTTCTGAGAGAGATAGAAATACTTTTTGATATGGTTATGGTGATGATTGAGACTAATACTTAATTGTAGAAAAACAATGAAGGCTTTTTGAGATGAAAGAGCATTTAAAGTGGGGTTCTTTGTGAACATGGCCAGCTATTCTTCTAGGAATCTTACCCACTCTACCAGACAAAATCAACCAATCAAAAAGATGAATACACAATGCACCAACAACCAAATTTGAAGAATTTTCTTTTTGGAGCTATTCATTTTTAGGTGATATTTTGCAAGTGGCTTGATTGGTCCATGGCACACTTGCATTAGGAAAGAGGTAGAATTTTGATTGGGATCCACCTAAGCAACCTCTTCCATTCCTTGAGAATTAAAATGAACTATTAAGATTAAATGATTTATCACTAAAATATATAGATCTTTTATTTAACGATAAAATATTTTATTTTATTTACATTTTATTTTTTTGTTAAAAGAAAACTTACAAAAAAGTTAGAACTTAAAAATAACATCGAGTTACAAGACTATTATTAATGATAAAAATTTTCTGTTAATTGATGGAAAAGAAGGTAAAATAAATCTTTCCTATTAATTATTAAAACTTTTTTTTTTTCCTGCAGATTAAGTATTTGTCTGTCAACCACTTTGTCTTATATATAGTATTTTTTTACTTTTTTTTTTTTATGCACAATTTTTTAACATTTCACCTTTTCTAAATACAACTATATTTTAACCAAATTTCAATAAATATATATGCAAAACAACAAAAACTCATCCAAATACGTCCTTCAGTAGTAAAAGAAAAAATTGAAAGAGAGAAGATCGTTTCTTGTATATTTGTTTTATTTTGGCTCATCATTCACGGGGTTACCTTCTCCTTCATTTCCCATTCCCATTTGCTTCCATTCAACTAACACTGTGTTAATTAGTCTATTGCATGGTGAAATATAATTGGTAAAAAGATATTATAACATGATATATTCAAATAGTCATTTTTTTTTGTTATTAATTGATAGATAGAGAGAAAATGAGAGATAGAGTTCAAATCATAAAGATCTAGTATCACAAAAGATATTATTACCACTCCATTATCACTGGAACCTCAAATAACCATGGCGAGAGAGAGAGAGAGAGAGAGAGAGAGAGAGAGAGAGAGAGAGAGAGAGAGAGAGAGAGAGAGAGAGAGAGAGAGAGAGAGAGAGAGAGAGAGAGAGAGAGAGAGAGAGAGAGAGAGAGAGATCAGAAATGAGAAATGGGGAGAGAGAGAGCACGCGTGAATTATATTGGTCGTTGAGTGAAATAATAAAAAAAGAAAGGAAAATGATTATTTAATTAAAAGAGAGGGTAAGATAGATGAACTGATGTGAATGTATTGTAAAAATAGATGTGTAAAATAGAAAAAGTAGGTTTTTAATGTAAAAATGAATGTGTAAAATGAATGAGCAAAATGAATGAACTGATGTGGATGCTCTTAGATGCTTTTCGAGGTAACAGTGTAATACCACTATGACATAGGACTATGTGATAACGAGAGACATAGATTTCAAAGACAAAAATGATAAATACAAAATTTCGAAAGAATTTTAAAGTTGATGCTGATGGGTTATTGGTTGGAATTATCTTGATCCACGAAAAAAAAAAAAAGGTAGCATGTTGATTGGAAAATAGAAAAAGAGGCTTAGCAAATTGGGGTGTTGATGTGGAACTCACGGAAGATCTGTGACTCTTCTATATGTCCTGGTTTTGTTGGGTATCCAAGAGATGTGGGTACTCTTATGAGAGCTACAGGCCAAAGGCTTTGGCATTGTATGCCCCAAAAGAAGTAATAAAAGATAAGATGACAAAAATAGTGAAAATAGAATACTCCACAGCAAGACCCAGATACCTTCTTGCCAACTTCTTTCTTCTTTCTTTTATTCCTTCTTTATAGGGCATGTGTTGAAGAAGCTTGAATAAAGTGATTCATTTCAATCATTTACAAATCATCTTTTTGTTTATTTTCTGTTCCTTTTGTATTACCTTTGTTCTTTCTTTTTTTCTTTCTCTTTTAATCATAAAGGAATATCAAAAGCATTTTCCATTAACATATTGTATATATTCCCCCCCATATTTTAACCCATCCTTTATCTTTATTTTTTGTAGTCTTTTTATCCTCTCTCTAAGAGCATCCCAGTGAAAATGCCAAATGGGAAACGTAAGGATTATTTAGCCATTAGAGCCAAAAACACCCAGCATTGAAACTTGTAAACAATCAAAATTGTAAAAAAATTTACAATTGAGCTACAGTAGCATCTTATTAATAAGATGCTACTGTAGCTCAATTGTATTTCTAAAAATTAGTTTTTAATTGTCTCTCTCCTCTCTCTCTCATTATTTCTTTTCTTTTCTCTATCTTCCTTCTCTCTCTCATTCTACTCTCATCTCTTCAGACTGAACCCCATAGCCACCACACCATGGCCTGACCCACTGTCACCAGCCATGGCAAGCCACCACCCACTCATTATTTCTTTTCTCTCTTTTGTTGCAGATCAGTGTGGTAGTGTAAAGATCGGCGTTTGGGGTTTGGCGCAGAGATCGGTGTTTGGTGGTGTGGAGATTGGTGTTGGGTGTGATAATTGGCGTTGGGTGTGGTGATCGGCGTTGGGCGTGGGATGTGGAGATCGTCGTTGGACATGGAGATCGTGGGATGTGGAGATCGCTGTTGGGCATGGAGATCATGGGATGTGGAGATCTGCGTTGGGCATTGGGTGTGGTGATTGGCGTTGGGCGTAGAGATCGGCGTTGGGCGTTGGGTGTGGAGATTGGTGCAGAGATCAGTTTATGGGTTTTGTTCATTTATGGTGCAAGTTGTTCATTATGGGTCTGATATTGTTGGGTTTTTGTTGGTCATTTGTGGGTTTTGTTTTGGCGGTGGTGGGTGATGGGCAGTGAAGCAGGGGTGGTTTGTTTGAGTTTTGTAGCCTTTTTGAACGGTGGAGGTGGTGGTGGTTTCAGTGGAAGAGAGACAGAGGAAGAGAGTTAAAAATTAGAGAGAGGAGAGAGATGGGATATATTAATTTATTGGGTAGATATATTATTTTAAAGAGTAGAATAGGAGAATAAAAGTTTGAATGTTGGGCGTGTTGAAAAATGGTATGGTATAAATAATAAAGTAACTTTTTGAATGGTAAAATATGATAGAATTGGGATAAATGAATGCTAATGCTCTAATGGTTACTTTGGCCTGACTTGCCTATGCTTGATAATACTACACTTGGTTCGATTGTGTTTCCATTTTCAAATTAGTAAGTTGTAAGAGTGCTACTATAGATTTTTGTCATGGTTTGATGTCTCTGAGTGGAAAATTTGGATTCAAATCCTTTTCTCTAACTTCTTGTTGGCCAAAAAAAAGTAGTTGACCAACTTTTTTTAGTCGAATTTTAACTTACCACATAATACTATCGCTAAATCTTTATTTTGGAGTTTAGCAGTGCACCTCAAGAAGTTTAGTGACAGTTAATAACATAAGTTCAACATAAATCCATCATTATCTTCACCTTTACTTTTCACTTCATAAGACTAGTTCTTGTATTTACTATGATTGCAAAATTGTCTCAAGGATGATAGTTACAAAAAAATTGAAAATGGGAAAATATTCTTATAGATCAACTTCATAAAACCACTCTCTTACTTTTGTGAATCTTATACATTGTGAGAGGAATGTATTATGAAACCGCTCCATAAAATATTTTCTCGTTGAAAGCCGTACTAAATCACTTAAATCCCTATCAAAGAAGAAAATATCTCGTTTATCCTAAATAGATGGAATATCAGTCTTACCATTGGTGAGACTCGCACACTAGTGAGACCCAAATGTTTGATTTGGATTTTGGATGAGAATAATTCTTCTACCCCAAGAACCATATACCGATACATGTACGGGACAGGGTCCTTATGTTTTATTCTTGGTTAATGAATAATAGAATCCCAAGTACTTGACCCTTTATCTGAGATGATTTCTCTATATTCCGTTCAGTAGAATCATATGTACTATCGTGGTCTTTTTAATAGTTCCAATTATTCTATCTTTTCAAAAAATTAAAAAAAAAAAATAGTTCCAATTATCCAATCTTTTAAAAGATATTCTTCAAGAAAAGAAAATGGAATAGAATAAAGGGCTAAAAATGTGTCTGCTTTGACGAAAATTCTCAAGCTTCTCAGTTTCTCCTCACTCTCAGCTCAGTTTTCCACAATTCCCGCTTCAAAAAACTCACACAGAAGACTGTGTGGGGGTGCCCGTCAACTTTACACATTTTCCAAGGCTTTGGTCTATGCCTTTTGCAGTGGGATTAGATGAGAAAACTGACAAAAGAGAGAGACCAAGACTGAGAAAAAATGCACCAAATGGGTCACACAACACATGACACACACTGCTTCGAGCTTTCCCTGTGGAACTATCATTCTACTAAAGCGGCTTTAATTGATTTTCAGACAATTTCCTTCATGAGAATAAGAAAGTTTATTTAGTTACAAAACTACAATATATATATTGATTTTCACTTTGATCAGTAATATCATTTTCATAAACTTCCTCTTTCATAAATCTTTTTCTTCACTCATTCTTTTAGTGCAAAAATTATTGAAATGAGTATCAAAACTATGGATTGTAGGAGAAAATTTATGAAAATAACATTGTTTATTAAGGTTTAGTAATTGTCTAAAAACTGGGGAGCAGAGTTTTGAATCAAGATTTTTTTTTGATTGGTTAGCTGTAATGTCTCAATTTGATTGATTGTGTTGTGTGTGATAAGTCCTATATTGAGCATATATCGGATTGAACTGAGCTTTATTAACAACTATAAGGAGCCTCAATTGTGACTAATTCTTTTGAAATATATCTCAAATGTGACTAGAATTTTTCCTTAGGTTGTTAATGTAAAACTTAGGATTAAAAAGTTATTTATATGAGATCATATTTTATCTTGTTTCTAATTTTATTTTCTAAGATCCAACTCGGCCCTATGTTATATTTATATGTGATCATATTTAATCTTGTTTCTAATTTTATTTTCTAAGATCTAATTCGGCCTAATGTTTTAGTGAAATTAATATATGTTAGGATGACTATAATATTTTATATTAGTAGCACCAAACAATTAAATTATAAAGATCCACCAAGGAATTTTTTATTTATAAATAAAGAATTATACAAAAATAACTCAATCCGTATCTAAATCCAATACTTCAATGTACTGGATGCAACATCATCGGCACAAAATATATCTAAAAAGTTCAGTTACCGACTTCGTGTTCAACACTGGACCACAACTCCACCATATACAAAATTGGTTTGGAAAAAAAAAAATACTAAGCTCATACACGAATATGACCAACTCTTTGAATTTTTTTTTTTTTTGCATTCCCACTTAGTATCTAATATTTGTTTAACCAAAAAGGATATACCTTATTAACACGCGCTATGACTTTTTTTTTTTTTTGGATTAAAATATAGGTATCACATTATTTTCATAACTTTAATGCTATAATGGCTTAAACAGTGGCTTTCTTCTGTACAACACTAACGACATATCATAATATCTAAGTTTTTGGATATAAAATAATGTTAATGTAACATCTAACAAGTGCAATTCAAGATATATAGTGTATTTTATAACATGAGAAATGATATGTCCACAACATTTTTACAACAAATCTTAAGTGGCAGGTTGTTACTGGTTGTTATTGTTGGGGCAAAAAAGTAATCTTAGTGTTAAGTTCAAATTTGAACCAATAATAACTAATCACCTATGATTTGTTGTGAAAATGTTGTAAAAATGTTGTGGACGTAGCACCTCTCTTATAACATACTTTTTATTTTATTTTATTATAGCTGTTATCTACTTTATAACTTCTGGAAATGTGTTGAGATTTTTAGTATATTTTTTTAAATAGCCAACACTTTACGTTATAATTTTATTTTCCACTTGCTTCAAACGCAGCCTATTGGGTTTATATTTTATGATTAAGAAATATTGGGATCAACAAGAAAAATATTATATTGAACAAAACCAAAATGCATACGGCGTATATACCTGAATTGCCGTAAGACAAAATCAACAAAAAAAACATCACGTGGGAGAATATCCATGTAAAAATCGCCATGTGATAATGTTATTAAATGAGAAACAATTTTAATATTAATAGATTATAAGAGAATATGATAATTCTATCCCAAAAAAAAAAAATAATGAATGAGAATAAAATATGGAGTTATTTATGCATTCTTTATTAAACTTTTTTTTAGAGATAGTTTCAACTTATTATGATGTTTGCTCTTGATTGTTGTTCTTTATCACCAAACTAATACACAAATTAGTTTCTGGTATAAGTGGATAAACTCTAGATCTTCTATCCAACAATAAGAAACTTTGGCAGTTAAATTAATTAGAACCTACTATTAAATTTTTATTTTTGGAGAGAGTTTCAATCTATGACGTTCGTCCTTGATGATAACTCTTTATCATTAGATCAAGACATTAATCGATTTTTGGTGTAGGTAAGAAAAATTACTATTTATACTGGGAGGACTGCTGATATGGTCCTCCTAGACCAATGAGATAATGCCATATATACAAATGTATGTGTGAACTTCCTAGTCAGTACAAGGAATAAAAAATAAAAATTACCAAACGATGTCACATTTATATAAATAACAACATTTTATTGGTTGGGAGGTTATTGTAGGCCAGAAGTTGAACTCCAAATCTCTTATTGCACCTGCTAAATAAAAATGTTGCATGCACTTTTTAATACCTAATACAATTAATACTTAACCAAATAGTAGTATTCTTCACTTCTAATTATTATTTAAAAAAAAAATTTAACTTACGAGCTTTAAATCGGCTTGCAATTATGAGATCTATGTTTATATTACTACCGAAAATCGATTATTTTTTTACTTCTTTTTCCATCATGGAGTTTAATCTTCTGTAGATAATCATGATACAAAAGAAAAATATAATAATCTCTCCGTGAGTGATATATATATAAATATTAATTTTATCATGTTCTTTCTAGAATCAAGATGTATAACTAAGCCACGAAAATCACGTCATCCACTTTTAATATGTCAAAAAAAAAAAACCCCCAAATCTTATACTAACTAAATGCATAAATAACTAGTGAGAAAAAAAATAAAAATTTTAAAAGTCAAATCACTTTTGTGGAAGATAATACAAGCTAGAGACATCCATTTCTTTTTCTAAACTATAAATACTTTCAAATTTTCATTTTCAATCGCTTTTATTAAAAAACTTTGGCAATTCCTATACGGCTAGTTTGGCTACACACTTGTGGCGTGTGAGACCCACACGATTACTCTAAACATAAAAGCAAAACTAAACTTTTAATTATTTTAAGTTTAACACGCATCCACACAACCAAACGTTAACCACTTAACCTTTGTTTTCAAGCCACTTCAAAAATTGAGCTGTTCAGGCGGTTTTGTAGGGTTGGTTTTTAATTTTTAAGTACTGTTTTTTTTTTTTCAAATATAATCCTCAACCACAACAACTAACTCATGATCTAATATATTTTTTTGTGGTCGGTTATAGATCTTTAAAGATATTTGTTAGGATTGATCGCATGTATTCTTTTGAACTCGTGGTTTTTGATTGAAATTTTCATTTTATCTTTATTTTTTAAAAATAGTTCATTTTACGGCATTGAATTAAGATCTATTTTTAAAAACATTTTATTGAAAAAATGATAAAACAATAAATGTTGTTGACAAATTTTTATATTTTTCATAAAAGTTGTGTCAAAATTTTCCTATTATGATTTATTAACAATTGTATTAAAGGTATTCGTTAACATGACTCTTATTTTAAATAGGAAAAAGTCAACAAATACCTTAAGAACATTGATTTAGAAAATATTTATAGAAACTTTTTATGGGAAAAAAAAGTAGTCAACATCTTTTTATAGTTCTCATAATAAGGGTATTAAAACTTTTTTAAGCCAATAACAATGGTATCAAGACTTTCCTAAAACAGTTTATTAACAAATAAACTAAAAAAGTATTAGTTAACTAGATCATTTTAATTTAAAATTAATTTAAATTCTGAAATGAATCAAACTCAAATGAAAGAATAATTTCACAAGAACAAAAGTTTTTTTTTTTTTAAACATCACAATAGGCTCATTTTTTAATTTGACACATGAGCCATTTCATACACATATGAGCCATTTCAAGCTTCAGTAGTTCAACAAAATGAACCTAATTAACCATACAAAACACAATCATCGTTCTGCTAATAGTCTTGTAATTAAACTGCTCACACTTCTTGATTTTCTAAAAACAAAACTATCATTTCAAATTTTTTTTTTTTAACAAGAAAAAGAAAAACATATAAACACTATAGGAAGATTGAAGTCTAAAGAAAACATAATAAATATTTACAAAAAAAAAAAACGCATTGCAGATTAGAATCCTAATGTATCATTAGGAAGGCCTAGCTAACAAAAATTGCTCCACTAAACACTCAGAAATGACAAGAAAAAGTGAAAAAACCAACCCAACCCACCTCTCAATTCTGTGTTTAGAATGGCTGCAAACTCCTATTGAGGCCATTGACATTCGTGAAAAAACCCACCAAGTCCTTCCTATATGGCAAGAATGACTTCCTTTTATTCTCCTCTGCAACCTTATTATTAACTACACTAGTCTTGTTCTTGTTGCTGCTGTTGCTGTTGCTTTTGCTGATGCTGTTGTTTCTTACAGCAATCTTCTCGGCCTTCTTGTTCGGTGTCAAAAAGACGAAAGTGTCCTTGCCATCACTGTTGCTACGGTAAAGCAAGTCCCGGAATCTCCATCTTTTCGAGGACCCAGTTGAGTGGCTCTTCTTGCATGAAGAAGAAGAAGAAGAGCTGTGCGGGGTCCACACGCAGTAGGTCCCATCTGGGACACCTTCAAGGTCATCGGCTTCGGAGGAAGAGCAAGACGTGTCGCGATCTCTCTCTTGTTCTTCGATCATGAGCTTTCTCAGCGGAGGACGACGAAGCGACGACGGCGCTTTGGCGGCGGAGATAGTGATTTTTCTCGTGGTGGTGGTGGTGGTGATGGTGTTTGTTTTTTCGATGTGGGAATCGTTTAGAGTTAGAAGCAAGCTTTGGTCGAAGATTGGGTAAGTGGGTCTTATCTGACCGTTGGAGAAGATCTCGTCGGCCGAGATTGTTGTCGTGTCTGGCTCTCTACAAACAAAAGCAAACTCGAAATCATCATCATCTTCTTCTTCTTCTTCCTCGTACTCACGCTTCTCTTTGTCGCTGTTGTTGTCGTCTTTTTCTTTGTCTTGTTGTTGTTGTTGTTGAGGTTGTGTAGGTTTTGGAGGCCAGTTGAAGATATCAGAATCTGGTTCGGACTCAGATTCTAGGCGAAGCTCCTCCACCACTCTGGCGGCGATATCAGAGAGCTTTTCCGAAGAGTAGCTGTTGAAGCTCGGTGGAGATAATGGAGATACGGAAAGCACTGAACTTTCTTGCATTTTGGAGCAAACCCCACTTACCTCAAATGCAAATTGTGTTCCTTTTTAGCTTCAGAAATGAGAGAGAGAGAGAGAGAGAGATGGGTTAGTTGAAATGGCCAAAAAGTGTGGGGTTTTGGGTTGTGATATATAGGTGTGAGTGGTTGAGAGAATTTTTCAAATTGTGTGTATGTGTGAGAGAGTGGAAGAGGGAGGTTTCAATTGGGTGAGACTGGGTGTAGAGTTTGGGAGGGTGTGATCGAAAGTCGGCGTTATTATCTGAGGAGGTTTTATTTATTTATTTTTTATTTTTTATTGAATTGAAATTTCAGTTTGGGGTTTTTGACATTTTGTTGTTCTTTGCCTCTTTCACACGTAAAAAAAATAAAAAATAAAAATTAATAAAAATAAAACAATAACAGGTTGGTTTTGTTTGTTTTTACACTTTATTGAGGAGGAAGAGTGTGAACTGTGAAGGGTTCACACGTGTTTGGTAGACTTATCTTCATTTCTAGAATGAATGAATGGACGAATGTTTTTGGTGCTTCGTTTTCTTGTTAAGTAGGGTGTCTCAAATCAAATAAATATTAATTTCGCATCAAAATAATACCATTATATCAAAATCTAATAATTGAGAGGCATATGTTAACACGGATATTACTATTTTCTTTGTAAATTGCGGTTGTTGCTCTTTCTTCTCTTTTGGTCTTTGTCATTAATCATCCCATTTAAGTGTTCATTTGGCTTAATTTTTAATTTTTTGCTTTTAAATACAATTTTTTTAATAACTTCATTTTTTTTTAGAGTGTAAGTGCACACTTCTAGAATTTTTTTTTTTAATGTGAAATGCATACTTAATCAATGGACGGTGTGCAGTGTGCCTGTGCTTTGGGGTACGATTAGATGCTTTGGTATAAGATTAGATGTTTACCTATAATAACGTATAATCTTTGGTATAAGATTAGATATTTACCTATAATAACGTTCCATTAATTATTTGGGTCATGACATACTACCTATAATAACATTTCTTTCTCAAAAAAAAAAAAAAAAACCTATAATAACATTTGGGTCATGACATATTCATTCGTATATCCTATAGTAGTGACGAGGTTTCATTTACCAATTTTGTTACAATTGGATTAATGGTTTTTCATAATTTAGGGTGCATTATAAAAGTATTTCTTAAATTAGAGCATTCGCATCAATTAATTCAAATTTCATTTATTTATATTTTGTACAAGAATCAACTTTTTAATTTATATAATCACTTAAGATATATATATATATATATATATATATATATATATATATATATATATATAAAAGTAAATCTATTTCTTTAGCAAAAAAAAAAAATTGTTTTCAAAAAATAAAATTATATGAATTTTTCATTCAAAGAATTAAGAATACCGAAATACAATAAATCATTTAACTTACCCTTAAAAAAAAATTTCGAGCTTTATCACTATATATATATATATATATATATATATATATATATATATATATATATATAAACATACACTCGCTCATCACATATATGCTCATTACATTTAACGGCATTATAAATTTCAATATGAACATAATCTCCTAAGTTGCAAGTATCAATATTCATGAATGTTTACAATGAAGGCTTCTAAAAGATACACCATTCTCAAAACAGTAGGAACTGCAAATATTTCTGTTTTTTTTTTGTTTTTTGGTAACACAAATATTTCTGATTGACTGATGGGAGTTTCTATTGATTAAACAATTCTATACAACAATAATGCATCGCCCACTACTAGTTATTGATTTATTTATTTATTTTTGATGGGACTACTAGTTATTTTCGGCATAATAATTATTTATGAACTTTTTCGTGCCAAGACTCGTATGGCCAACAACAAGAAGGACGGTGTCTCTACCAACTAACGTGGAGGAAGATATACATCAGATCTGCAACTTGACACTTGTCATGTAGTAGGCCTGACACTTGTATTTAGCTGCAGATCTACCATTTTTATGAATGGATGAACATTAGCCATAAATGGAAGAAATCCTTTCGTTTGGGCAAGAAATGAAAAGAAATTAGATCAACCACCTGCAAAATTTTGTGTACTCATAACTCATGTCATTCTAGTAGTAACAATGGCTAATTCGTTTAAGCAAGCAGCCAATATATATATATATATATATATATATATATATATATATATATATATATGTGTGTGTGTGTGTGTGTGTGTGTAGCTTTGCTACACGTGCACGTGTAATGAGGTTTTTTTTAAAACATGAATTAATAGAAAAGTTTTCTATCTTGTAAGCATTTTAAGTGGAGTTGAAGATATATTTTTATTAAATTTTTTTTTCTGTTAAACATAAGGTTTAAAAATATTTATGAATCACATAAAAGTTTAGTCCAAAGAGAGGAATCTTCTTATAAATAGTATAGATATAGAAAGAAAGAGACAAATAGTTAATAATGTATACTTAAACTGCGTGATTACTATCATGTTAATTATGTAATGTACATTTAGAGTGAAGTTAAATCAACAACTAAATAATCAAGAATATTGTAGTTTAGCATTATTACCTAACTTTTTAGAAAATATGCGTTTCCACTTTTCGGTAACAAAATACGCGTTTAAAACTTCGAATCTTCATTCTAATTCATAGTCAAATTTCAAAAATAAAAGTGAAAATATATACTAGCACAAGGAAAAAAAATTGATAAAACCAAAAGTTGCTCATCATCAGATTAGTATGTTATATATCTTTAAGTTCAAATTTTTTTTGGTAAACCCTTTGTGCCGAATGCAACTTTTTCGAATAGGATGCATTGCAATCTCCCGTGGAGGTTCATGCTTCATAAAATAATATTTGATTTTGAATGTACGTTTAGGATTTAGGAAGTGAAAGCACAAATTTGAGGAATGACACTCCTGGTTACTAGAAATTTATTTTTTTGATTAAACGATGGCCATAACCATAAATATCAGAAATTAGAAGATAAGTTCTAAATAAATTATAGAATATGACGTATAGTTGAAATGATGTTGGGATTTTGATTGAAAGAGAAAAGAGAAGAAAATAAAAAACATAAGCAGAATTAATTAATATGATTTTGACTTAATGACTTACATCTACCATCCAAAACTCTAAGAGTTATAGTCTTATTATTAAGCTTTGTGTTTAATTAAGGTCCCTAGGGTAACAAAGTAGCTAAACTTGGGCTAATTAATACTAACCTAACCCTAAAATTTAACTACTTTTATTACAACTAAGATTACAATTACTATACTTACTCTACAAGTGCATAGCTCGGCCTTCGGTGAGTTTGAATCTATTAGGCCATTAAATCTCGAACACCTACCCTCAAACTAAAGGTAGAAGTTTGAATTTGGAATGCAAAACCTTAATGATAGGTCTTCATATTGAACATAATATACAAAATAAACGTTAGTATAGGGGTTGGCAACTGAAAATGGCCTAAAATAATAGTTGTAGTAAGAGCCAGAATAATGCATTGACAAACAAAAGCATCGTTGATACATGAATGACGGTTGAACCACCTGTGAGAATGATAAGATCAACTATAGATAGCGTCATCAGTGGCTGGTTTACAGTTGGTTTGAGAGTTACACATACCCTTATGAGGCACATGAAAGAGTAGTTGTGTGAGGAGTGAGGACACATGAAGGCTTGTTTAGGCACATTAAAGATGATTTTGTGACTATTTTTTCAACCATCATGTAGTCGTCTTTCAAGGGATTCAGTTGTGTATTTGGAGAAGAAAATTAATATTTGGATTGGGTAGATATGTAGTGAGTGATAAAATTGTTAAAAAAGAAAAGGCACAACTGTGAGAAAGGAATGTCGGTAAGAGGCCTGTCAATCTTCGTACAGTGAGAGAAAACTCTGAATGACTATGTCTTTATTATTGTTGGGAGGTAAATATCGTAAAGAAACTCCTTTAATAGTTAATATAATATATAGAGATACAACCAAAGGGTCTAAGCCCAATGAGAATGTTCTCAACCGTGTTATATTAACCATCTATTTTTCTCATTATTATTCAATATAAGACTTTTCTCTCACATATGTAAACCCAACAATTATTAAAGTCTACAATAATTTTACACATTTCACTCCCATGTCATAATAGCTCTTACTAAATACGAATAAACAATAGTGATGTAAATAAAAATAAATATCATAAATTAGAAAATAAATTGGTCGATTGATATATCCAATTAAGTCGGCAGTTCTAGCTTCTCAAAAAAAAACAAAAAAGTCGGCAGTTCTAAAGTGTTTTTTTTTTTTTTTTCTTGGGGGAAGTTTACAGTTGTGGAAGAAAAGTATTGGAGTCTGCAAGTGGTGATGTTGATAGAATACCAAGTTTTGGAGGAAGGAAGATTAAGATATCCAATCTGTACGACTATGACAAGCTTTTAATCAAAGTATAATTCATAATATTATCATATCAAAGCATGAATTATAATATTATTAACCTAAAAAACCAAGCAAACATGATAACCTAGCTAGGTTGGGTGGTGATTTAATGGGCTAAGCCTAAATCATAATGGAACGTACTTTTGAGATTTTGTTTTTGGATGATACTCACTACTAACTAGAATTAGTAGCATACATGAGACAATATGAGCAAAAATATTATAGATATGGAGAATTTGAAGGTTTGTATGAAAGTGATTGGGTGTAAATCAACCACTTCTCAAGGTGATCATGATGTGACAAATTTTTGTTTGCTTCTGTTTAAGTCATTGTTGCACTATCAAGACAAAATTCATATATATAAATTTGTATTTAAAACTTGTGAAAGATGATTTTTATTAAATGAGTATGCTGGAAAGCATGGACGAAGAACTTTTTTTTTTATTATTTAAATTTTATAGAAGAAACACATTCATTATTAGTATAAGTCAAGGCCACTAGAAGAAAATGAATGAAATGGACCTGTCATTAGGTTTTTTTGTCATATTGTTGCTTTTAATTTTTTTTTAATGGAATATTGCTGCAAATTATAACAAGCTGTGGCATGATTAGCGCATATCTGGTGTGAATATTATGACTGTAATATGTCATGCATTGTGTGTCTTTTTCTTCAAAGTAAAAAATGCCATGCATTCCTTATCACTTGGTTTTCACATTCCTCATGTGTAAGTTTTATTCACTTTTTACTTTGAATGATTACTCTTGCATTATTACTAACTAGTTTGATGTAGGAATTATTTAGTTGAGATAATTGATTGCTCTTTTTCTTGCTTGTGAATTAATTGCCAAGCATGGGGTAAAACTCAAGAATAAGCTATCCAAGTGCAATCAAGAGCAGTGTGAGTGAGGCTGTGTCTGTAAACTTAATAATTGAAAGTTTTGACAAAGTTTTTAGCAATGGACTATAATGGCCATTGAGAGTGATTTTGTCGAATACTACTCTAACCTATCACCTTATTCCATTGCGTGAAGTTGTATTAGCTTTTAATAACCATGTGAGCTCTCAAGTCTCAACCTCATCATGCTCCACAATCCCCATGATTTTTTCCTATTAGGAAAGGGATAGAATTCCTCTCATCAGCAATGGGGGTCTTCAATTTCAAACCCTCCCCTTCAAAATGAAGCTAATGATGTAATTTCCAATAAATAAAAAAAATTAAAGATGAAAATTTATAATTCGTCCTAAAATTTGAGATAGGTTTTATTTTAGTTTTGGAAATTTATAGTGTTATAATTGTAAAGCTATCATGTTAGTCTTCCCATAATCTTATCCTTAAAGTAGAGCGCCATGAGTCTTTGTCAAATTTTGTTACAGAAGTAAGAATTATAATAGTAATATTAGAAAATGACCAACTTAGTATGTTTAGGGTTTTTTATAATGATTAAACATGAGCTGTTTAAATTTTAGAGACTAAAATAAAGCCTTATCCAAATTTTAGGACTCTACAAAAAATTTCTCCGAGAATAAAATTTAAAATTGCACGGCTATGCTAAACTAAATTAAAAATGTTAAATTATTAGTTTGGTTCTTCAACTATTGGATGAAGTGCCTTCTCAAAAAAAAAAAAAAAACTATTGGATGAAGTGAAATTTTATCTCTCAACTATTAATTGTTTCCACCCTCAAAAAAAAAAAAAACTATTAATTGTTTCAATTGGGTCCTTCAATTTTCAAAATCAAATCAATACCATCAATGAGTTGCCTAATCTGTTAAAATTTTAATGACATAATGGTTGAAATTGGTTTGAGTTTAAAATTTTTATAAAACTTTAAAAAAATTTCTTCATTTATTAAATTAAATAAATTCGTTAAAATTTAAAAAAAAAAAGTTGATTTAAGGATGAAAAATTGAAGAACTAAATTGACACAATCAATAGTTGAGGGACTAATTTTTTTTTTTTTGAAAGATTGAGGGACTAAATTGATACAATGAATGTTATCAGGTAAAATTAAACCTTACCTTAGAGTTGGAGAACCAAATATTAATTTAAAAAAATAAAAAATTCGTATAATTAATGGTATCGCAAAAATGCCATTAATTAAGGTTAGGTTTCAACTCATGGGCCATGACAAACGTAAGCTTCTTAAGGTTAGACCTAATGGGTGTGAACTGTGAAATCGTGGGAGACTTTTAAATAAAACTTCAATAGGAAGAGAATTGAAGCAATTATTAGTTGGTAACAATACATTAATTTTATGTTCATGTTGTGGACTATTCATATCTATGGCCCATTAGCCATGTGAGACTACTTGCTTCTTCAGTCAATTTTCTAGAATAATAATTTTCGTTTAAATATGGAATTCTTGTCCCAAGCAACGTGCTAGTATTGGCTTCAAATTGTGTAGACTTTTTAGAAAGCAAAACTTCATTGATTTGTTGGATTTTGAAGTATATATAGTATATACACCAATTCTGGATTCCACAAGGTGATAATTGAGGCCCAAACCTACCCAAGTCCTAGTCATATTGGGTCGTGTTGGGTTTTTCATCTTCAAGGCTCTAGAAACAAGAAAAGTATTATTATCCACAGAATCCATATACATCCATCTACAAGAATATTCCTTGGTTTTTATCCACACAGAATCCAAGTCTTCCATTCATCCTCCCTTTGCTTCTTGAAATATTTTATTCTCTTTTAGCTAATTCTTGGGAACATATGCTTTATTTTTAAGGGGCATATGCTTAAATGAGAGATCAGAGCTCCATATCTACCTTGCTAGCATGTGTAAAATCAGTCCATGTAACGTGTATGCAACATTTTTCTCATACATATAGGATCTAAGAGCATTCGCATCAGTTTGACTATAATTTTCGGTCTATTCTACACTAAAAATTTACTTTTTCTATTTTACATATCCACTTCTCAAAATTCTCCACATCAGTCTATTTATTTTACAATCTATTTTATTTAAATATTCAATTTTCTCAATTTTTATTATTATTTCTCTCAACTACCCCCTTTACATACGCGCTCTTTCTCTCTCTCTCTCTCTCTACCCATTTTTTCTAATTTGTTGCTCTCTCTCTCTCTATACCCATCTCTATACCCATTTCTGAACATAGATCAACTCTCCCTCTCGATCTAATCCACACCCTCTCGATTAGATCTCCCTAGCTCCGATCAAGCAAGACCTATCTCGGTCAGATCTCCCTAACTTTGATCAGGCAAGAGCCACGAGCTCCGATCAAACAAGGCCCACAAGCTCCAATCAAACTCGGTCAAGCACTGATCTAGCAAGACCCATAAGCACCGATCGTTCTAGTCAAGCACTAATCGTTCCATAAGCACCGATTGTTCCGATTAAGCACCGATTTGTCTCTTTGTTAGTTTGTTCGTGTGGGTTTGTTTGTGTGTGGGTGTGTTTGTGTATCTCTATGTTGATTTGTCTATGTGGATATGTTTGTGTGTGGGTGTGTTTGTGTGTGGGTGTGTTTGTGTGCATTTGGGGAGAGGAGAAATTATTGAGTTCATTGTGCATGGCGAAGGGAGAGAGAAAAAAAAGAGCGAACGTGAAATTAATAAAATAATAAGATACATATCTACAGTAACCGTGCATATGTGCATATATACACGGTTACTGTAGTAAATGTATAAATATATATAGATTTAGAAAGATTGACGTGGAAGATTTTTAGAGAAAAATGTGTAAAATTGGTTGGTTTTTGCATTTTACAAAGCTTTTACATCCACTAATGTGGATGCTCTAAAATGTTCATTTCACACACATACATATGTAGTAAATCTTTAAGGGTTTATTTAGATTCGGAGGGGAGGGAGGAAGAGCAGAATTTATCGAAAATAAGTTAATTTTTAGCTAACTCTACTCTATTCTGGCCTCTGCCTCTCCTCAATCCAAATGAATCATAAATGAGAGTTTGTGAATTGAAATATGAGGTTTGCTTGAGTTGAGTTTCGAAGGGAAAAAAAAACATGGACATGTTTGGGCGTCTTGGGGGCGGGACAGTTTGAAGTGTTTGGTTGAGGCCAATATCTACAAGCCCATTGACAGAGCATGGGCTGCCTTATTGCGTTGCTTATTTATGTATACACAGATCTGTTGACTATGCCTACAAAGGTCCGATGGGCCATAATTAACATGAAATAAAGGTAATCATGTGAGCCATTAAGTAGGGCAGTAAGAGCATTCCCATTCGTTCCTTTTTTTTTTTTTTTTTTTGATAATCCATTCGTCCCTGCTTCGATACTACTTGTGCAATGGTATTCAAGGATTTGAACAATTAGCAATAAATGACAAATAAACTAACAAGCAAGGAACACAAGATTTTACATAGTTTATCAAACAATCTACCTACATAGAGAGAGATCGATCAAATTCATTGTATTTATTATGGATTACAACAATCACTTTATGTAGCTTTCATAGGGTTTTTTTTTTCAGCCCAAAGAGAATTACGGAATTATTTTTCCTTCTTCAAGAGTTCTCCTCTATCAAGAAATTAAAAAGAAAAAAAAAAGAAAAAAGCCTAGGATCAAGGTCACCAAACTCTTTATTGTAGTGTCTATTTATTTGTCTATAAATGCTATTACTTGGTGGAAAAGAAAGATTAATTACTTCTTTAACAATGAATAAACTTTTCTTTCTCCTAAAGAAAACCTAAAAGAAGTAATTATGTCAACTTTCTTATCACACCAAAAAGAGCCAAATAGGTAACCTAGTCCAAATAGAAATTTGAGATACTTTTCAACACCTTGGTATAAAATGTCACAATTAGATTCTTAGCATAATCACTTGCATCCAACGAGCAATTCTAAGAATATTGAGGTTGCACTTTCTCTTAGCTTACACTTTTAAGAATGCTAACCTTTTTAAAGCCTCAACTTAAAAGCTCACAAACCTGAAAGTTCTAGTCTGACAATAGTTCAATTTGATGAAATGATTTATTTATTTATTTTTAATTGATTCACTACTTCATCAAATTCACCCATGATCCATTTGGGTCAGACCATTTTACTAAGAACAAAGTTCTTATTTAATGCTTTTGCTTGAGCCACTACGCTCTGAAGACTGAAAATTTTGTTCTGCAGTTCCATTGGATCTAGAACAACAACCTTGCTACAAACACAGTTCTTAAGATTTCCCAACTGCAGGTTTTGGGATTTATTCACTATTCCATTGATAGGAATAAATCACTATTCACTATTTCCAGGGTGGTTTTTCAAAAAATTTGAACATATCAATGATGGTTAGCTGAACAGTCTTTGAAAATACACAATTTGACCTTATGAAACAAATAGCATCATTTGACAGATTGCTATCAGAAAAATGAAAAAAAAAAAGAGCATAATTTGACAGATGAAAGCTGTATTCGCTCGTCAGCTTCACCCAAAGGACACAATCAGTGCTCTATATTCTAATTCTTCATCATGAAGACTCTTGTTGAACGTCAAATTTAAGAAACTTTTTTGAGAAACATATATCAGTTTTGTAAGAATTAGTAGTCAATTATGCCATTAGTAACGCTACTAAGTTCAATTTTCTAAGCCAAAGGCAAGGTATTTCTTTGATCTCAAAGTCAAGTTGTTGGGTAGTCTTAGTCAGTGGTATCTTTTGAATTTCAAGGCCAACTTGAATTTCTTGTTGAACCGTTTAATTTCCTGGTTCTAGATTCACTAGTTGTGCAAGAAAGAGTGCACACAATTGAATCAGCACACTTTTGCTTGTAGAAGGGGCAGAGCATAATAGGATGGAAGCTTTGCTTAAGGAAGGTAGTAACTGAAATTGCAGGATTGCGCCACGCCATTGACTGAACTTCACTCAAAGGCATAGGTTGCTCTCCTTCCTAAGGAAAACTATGGTTCGAATCCCCCCTCTCGTTGATAGTTATCCCCTCCCCCAATGTTATAACTACTGTATTATCAAAAAATAAGAGACTAAGAAGGTTGTTTAGTAGTGTATTTTAAACAATAGTTTTTAATATTTAAATAACATTACACGTATTTTTACATATTTTTTCGTCTACACGTATTTTCAAAAAATATAAACAACATTTTTCTTACCAAACGGGGCCCTAGAATTTCAGGATTGCTACCAAAAATATTAGAACCTCAGTCCCCTCGTGTAGTGTGGGCCAAGAGCAAACCCATTGCGGCATAGAATTAATGATCTAATTATGACACTGGCAATTGGCAATGATAAACACAAATGCTCACAGAACCTAACCCCTTTAAAAGACGAAGATTTTGAGCTGTAAAGAAGTTTAATTTCCCAATTAGTCCAACCAGAAAAACTCGTTGAGATCAAAAACAGCTCACAATATCATTTCCATTGATAAAGCAACCATGTGATTACAACAGAAAAAAGGAGTCCATTAGGTAAAACATTAATAGCTAAGATTATAGTATCACTATACACCAAAAAACAATGAGCAAATTCCACTTATCCCCTCTGGCATCTCTGCTATAGCTAGCTTCCTCACCATCCATTTCCACAAACGGAACATGTCAACATAATTTGCATTCTCATTCATTCTGATTCTTGACAGCAACTCACAACTGCCCCAATTTTCCTCCACACAAAATTGATTCTTCTGTACTGCCTGTGCTCTGATTATGATATTTATTACTCCCGTCCACGATTCACTTCAAGCCAAATACCTATTTAAGGCCTGTCCGAGCCTTAAGTTGCTGGAAAAACAAAACATTCAATTCAAATTCCGTTAATAGAGTTTTTTCTAATACAAATTTTGTGGATATGTAAAGGCAAATAATTGAATGTAAACCAAATTGAGAAGTCAAAAAATGAAAAAAAAAAAAAAAAGTATATACGAGTCAGAAAAATAACCATTTTGTTGGGTTCTAAATTAACGAGGGTTATGTTATTCATGTCTGAGTGGTGTGATTGGTTAAAAAGTGAAGTTCTATATTGAATACTAATAAAAATAATGAGTTATTAATATAATATAGCTAAGCTCATACCTAAAGGCTTAAATCTTTTGGGTACAGTGGTATTTTTATATGTTATATTAACTACTTGATTAGAGGCGGCGAGCTCTCTGTGGATTTTGATAAGTCATAAACAATAACTATGACAGGAAGGGCATCTACTGATGTAGTAACACAAGAGGTCATTTTTTGCTACAGAAGGAAGTAAGCATAAGCTACATGACTTCACCTAGAAGGAGGGCATAGTGGAACAATAAAGCACAGATGATACAAGAATCAAGTGGAGAAAAAGATTATCCTTATCCTCCCCACCTTCTTTTTGGTCCAATCAGATTCAAATTTTAATATCAAGACACCACCTCCTCTTTATTCGAGCGAATTCTCTACAATTCGATGCAACTAGAACACTCTTTTCACCAAAGTGATTCCTGCAGCATTAAGTAGATTCTTCTAGAAAGACTAATATTCCATTTCACAACTAGTTTGTTCTAGATAGCCATCTACCATCAACATATATGATACAAAAGTGAATTCCCTGCGGCTATAAAGTTCATATATTCTAGAAAATGCACAATTGATGCGATAAATGTATTTGAAGAGAATATTTTGGATTTCAATAAGTTGTTTAAGAACAGATTTTTCTTTTAATAGAATTTATGGATGAATCTGAATTTTATTGTGGATTTGAAATGAGCACGTGTAAGATGTCATTTCAAATCTGTTGTATGAGCAAAATTTTCAAGAATCATATCATGATATCGTGTTAAATATATATCAAGCAAGTTATTCCCATAATTATTGTTCAAATTCCTTGATTCTAATTAAATCCGTAAATCAAAAGGCAACCATTCTTTTCTTTGGAATCTTGTAAAGACTTTATACTTGTATAACAAAAACAACAATTTTACGTAATCCGTAAACTCTATTAACAGGTCAATACGTTTAAAATAACATTGTTCATTGGACAATTTAAAAAAAAAAAAAAAAAAAGGAACTACATAATCAATTTTCTCGACATTATTGCCAGAAAAAATCCCAGATTTTACACTTAGATAATAACATGAGTACACCTATTTGATCACAGAAACAGTACCTTGGTTCTGAATGACTTGATTGTTGCAATCAACAGCCTATCTCCTGCTAGATGTCTTAATCGTTGTATCAGTTCATTTCTTGAAAGCTTCCTCTCCTGCCGATCCAACTAAATGATGAGAAAAAGGCAGTGCCAAGGGACAATGCTAAAAGAAAAAGGCAGTGCCAAAGTACTTACTTTGTGAGCTTCATGATGTTTGCGGATCAAGGAAACAGATTGTGGAGGTAAGAACTTTGAGAGTTCTGAAATTAGAACTGGAAATGGCATCCAAGGTGAAGTTGGTTCACATGGCTGCTTTTTAGTTCTTACAAATCCTACACAAATTACACACACACAAACATAAATTAGTAAAAACACCAGCATCAATGACAGTAACAAAATCAGATTCAAAACAAACCCCACAACAACAAAAATTAAGTCAAATTGCTCACCTGCCAAGCTAGGTGGAGCTCTGAAACTCACAACGTACTCAGGCAAGGTATGAGTGTTCAAGTGGGTACTCCAAACAATATACTTTGTAGGGGTCTGAAGATTGTCCATTCCAGAATCAAATTCTTCAGAACTAGGCTGACACTGCTCAGAACCAATCGGCACAACCTCTGATTTCCCCATTATAACTCGAGTCAACAAAAGATGTCTTAGACCATCCTTATCAACTGGCGAATTGCATGCACTATATACAACAATTACAAATTCATCAACAAAACCACAACAATCAAATAACAAATATACTATATAATTCATCAACAAAAATTCTTAATAACATACTAAATTATAGACCTATTGAATGCGCCGGTAACTTACTAAATTATCAACCTTGTAACTTACTAAATTATCGACCTGCACGTGTAACTTAATGAAAAAAAAAAAACTTATATTAGAGAGTAAGTTACCTTTCTAAAGGAGAAGAATCCGGAGTAAGATAAACACCAGAGCCATACAATCCATTGTTTTGAGACATCTCATGAAGACCAAAACCATAGGAAACAATCTTTGTTATGTCATCCTTAGAAGAACCAAACCAACTGTATTTGATGTTGGCATTGCCACCACATTTGTTCTCAACCGCCTTAGCGTAAATCTGAAACGAATTCAACCTCGCTTGTTCCTTGACGCCCAAGTAAACGTGCCTGTGAATGCTCACCACGCTTGCTTGCACTCCAAGCCTCTCAAAACTCGACATGAATTTTCTCTTGATGATGTCGTAAACCTTTTCGCCTTCGACAAGCTTAACCAATCCCAAACCTTCGTCGAACAGTTGAAACTGCTCGTAACTGGCGCTGGACACGGCGCTCTCGCTGTCGGAAACCGACGGTTCTTCATCGGAGAGGCTCTCGGAGAGTGAATCCTCGCTACCCATGTCGCCGGATTTTAGTTTTTCAGACGAGGCTGAAGTGTACGAGGATGATGAAGTCTCCGCAAACCCATGTGGAGAATCACGTGTGTTTGAAACTTCACCGGTTGAATGTGACAAACTTTGATTAACAACGTTGCTATATTCCATATTAGAAAGACAAAGAAAGAAACTGTAACTTTGTTAAGGAAACAATAAAAAACAAAGGCTAAGAGTGATTTTTGCAAACTAGACCAAATCCTAAAGAGAAAAGAGGTTAAAGATTTGAGGTTGTTCTTTTTTCCATGCAGGAACGTGTATATTTGTACGGAGTGTACGGACTTAGAGTCGAAAAAGAAATAGTAGATGAATAAGAAATAGAGAATCCAAAGAACAGTATTGGCTAAAAAGAAAAATGCTTTGGAACAAAAAAAGAAAAAAGAAAAAAAAGATGAAGATATTGATGTACTTATATATTGGAAACAAAATCAAAAGAAGAACCCATATGACTAAGAATATGTACCAATTAAACACAACGCAAAGTAAGGTTTTGCTAATATTAAAGCAAATCCAAAATTGGAGAGAATTGGGTGTTATGCTATATTCAATGAAGTATGGAATTGGACAATGGGTTTTGTAGATTGAGGAAGAGCGTGTGGTTTGTGTGTGTGTAGGTAGGATTAATTGTAGGAATAGGAGACTTGGTGAAGAAGTATGTATGTATGTACGTGCTGTTGTGCTTTCAAATATGTGTGTTGTGTTGTGAGAGTTTGATATTTGAATGAGGAAGAGAAACGAAATGGGTTTTTTATTTTGTGTTTACTTGGAGAGAGAGAAAGAAATATCAAAAGCTATGGACGGTTATAGAGAGAGAGAGAGAGAGTGACACAAAAAAACGGAACCGCTATGGGTTAATTTATGGGCGGTGAAGAGCGGCGCTTATTGTTTTTGTTTTTTTTGTTTTCAAAAGTTGAAGAGAGAGAGAGAAAGAGCCAATTGATTTTGTAATTCAATTCTTGGAGAGGACTCTAGACTCTTTTTTACTATTTTTAGAGTCTTACAGCCGGACGTAGTTTATTTTTGTTTTTTGAACGAGTGAAATTACTGTCACACCCTTTAGATATTTTTTAAAAAAGATTATTTTTTAAATTCTGAGTATTAATTAATTGATTAATAAATAAATAAATACTAGAGGATAAGTCTTGTAAGGATAATAAGGGAATTAAAGCTTCTGGGGTGGCTATATTTAAATTTTGAGTATTATTTAATTAATTAAATAATACTAAAGGATAAGTCTTGTAAGGACAATATGGGAATTACAGCTTCTTTTAGATTTTTTTTTTTTTTGAAAATCTTCCGTTAGATTTTTTATTATTATTTTTATTTATTTTAAATTCTGAGTGTGGTAGTTAATTAATTAATTAATACTAGAGGATAAGTCTTGCAAGGACAATATGGGAATTACAACATTTGGGGACTCTGTACTGTAGATATTTTTTTTTTCTGGAGATATGTACGTGATGTGGTTTTGGATTGAGAGCTTTTAAAAGTTTTGATCATGTGACATGTTAGTGTGACTCACCAATTCAATGAATGGTACTCAGAAAATTTTCTTAGTTAGGTCCCCAATAAAAATCATCTAGTCAGTTTCTGCCTTTTAGTTTTTTGTATTGTCTCCATAAAAACTGAAAAAAAAATCTCTAAGTAAAATATATTTATTTTAAGCTACTGTTAAAAAATAGACATATTAGATATTTTTTGGACTTTCTATAGATCTACAAGATACAAAGATGATAAGCAAGTTTAATATAAACAAATATATATATATATATATATGTTCCAAAGGCCAAGGCAACTAATTTATGGTGAACAATGAGAGATATGATATATTTTTTTATGAAACAGAGACATGATATTTTGAGAGAGAGAGAGAGAGAGAGTTGTATGTAAGGAAGCTAAATATCTCTATGAGATCAGTCTCAAGAATGAGATTATGATAGCCCAATTTCCACATAAGAGATAGATAATCTCTAATCTCCCATAATTCACTAGCAAAACTAGTGGTATGGTATCAAAATTTAAGCTCATTTAATTTACCAAAAAAATGTTCTATATTACTACTTGTGGATTAAAAAAAAGGGTAGGTACCCTCTCCACTATTGATCGGACCCATGAAAATTACTCTTACTTTTAATCAATCATATTAAAATAACAATATTACTATGGAAACTTAAAATGAATCTACCATCCAGATCTAAATTTAGGGAATGTTTAGATTACCTCACTTAAAAAAAGGGTTTATTACATAACCAAATAAATAAATAAGCAAAAAAAAAAAAAAAAAAAGTTTGACTTTAAATAAGGCCCCACCACTAATAGAAAGATCACTTAACCAAATATTTAGCCAAGTTATGCATTGCATATGGCGAGATACATGTCATCTTCCTATTAGATGTTTAGAGCAAACATTTTCCAAAAATACATATACCGAAACAAACACCTGTCTCATTTTGGGATGTTACAAAATATTGTCATGTTTTTAAAATTAAAAACCATTAATTTATTAATGTTCCTATTATGCCCTTACTTTATTTTCAAAACAATTTTTGATAAATTCATTTAAAGGCATTTTTGAAAACTTATACTTTTTTATAAAGCCGACAAGACAATAAATCATTTTTCCTTAGAAAATTAGAATTTTGAAACCAGACAAACAAATTAAATTTGTATTTTCTTATTACACAAGTCAAACTATGATTCTTAATGTTATTATTTCGAAAATTATTGAATGAATTTACAATCCAAAATATAAGAGTAATGAAAAATAATTTTGTAAGTAAATAATTTGAGATTGCTTGTGTGACAAGTCAATGTAAGCACCAAATTTGCATGAGTACAACGAAGTTGCCATGATCCCACGATGGTTCCATTCTTGTGTAAGAGTTGCAACAAACAAGCAAATCTTTATATGGAGAAGCTGTTGCTAAATAAGGGGGCAATATGCCAATATAGAAGAGAGTAGGCACATTCGTAATTGAACCAAAAAACAATATTCATAAACAATGTTATGGGTACTGTGGGCTTGGTAGGCCTTTTCAGTTTTCACTGGCAAGTGGCAACATGTGCCTGGAAAGCTGTTACACACGTAATATTGTGTGCTTTGAAGCTTGACCAAAAGTAAAAATAAAAAGTAAAAAAATAATAATAATAATAAAATAGTGTGCTTAAAGGATAAGTATGAATATGATGGTATTCCAAGTCTTTCATTCTATCCATGCAGATCTTTTTCTTCTCTTTATATTATTTATTATTATATTTGATTCTTCTTCTTTTTTTAATAATATATATTTTTTTATTTTTACTTAATAATAGTCATAAGACAATTCCTGATAGTGATATTCTTACTCTACGTGGACTGATAGACACTAAAATTGGCTAAAATGATCGAGCAATATTGTTTAGCAAAATATTTATAGATCTACCCTGTTTACAAAATAATTAAGAATTTACTATTTTTTTTAAATTCAAGTTTGTAAAACTTGAGTTTGTTGTGGAACTCAAGTTCAATGGAAATTTTTTTTTGAAACTCAAGTTTCAGGAACCAAGTTCCATAAAAAATGACAAGGCAAATTTGAAGACTATTTTTTTTAAAGAATTTGAGTTTTTGGAACTTAAATTATGCGGTAAACTTGTATTTCAAAAATGTGATAGATTGCAAAAATGTAGTAGATTACACGGTAAACCTGTATATTTTTAAATATTTTGCATATATGGACCATTTTGGCCCACTAAATTATTGTAATTTTTTTTCATAAATAAAAAAAGATGGTAATTGAAATAAATACAGCTAAAAACAGGCAGCAAGAATTGTGGAGAAGACAAACTGGTAGGCCTATGGGCTTCTTGGTCCGTTTCAGATTCTGAATTTCATATTTAGATTCCATACACGGAGACCAGAATCCAAATCAAAGTATAATCGATAATAGGCTGGAATACACCAATTTTACTGTACGTCAGATGGTTCTCTTAAATAGGGAACCAAGCAATGTTATTAAATTATAAAATTCTTGACGTGCACGTGTTTTATTATTCTTATTTGTTTAAAGGTGACACAAAATATCACCTTTTGTATTTCTAAAAGAAATTACTTAAAACTTAAAATCACTTTACTTCCTTTTTTCTTGCATGTACGTGTTAGTTTCTCAAAAAAAAAAAAAAAAAAAATTATACGAATGCATAGGCAATTGCCCAAAAAATAAAAAATAAAACCCAAAATTTTAGACTTTTATTGTTTTGAGCTTATTTTAGTGGGCTTACACAAAAAATAATAATAATAATAATTTCTCATGATACTTTTCATTAAAAAAAAAATCAGTAAAGCGTATTCAAATTTATTAGTTTCAAAAGTCTCGTTTTTTATAAGTATCAACAAATTTGTGTGCTTTCAGTAAATCGACATATTATTCAGTTTGAAATGTAATAATTGGTATTAAGATATAGCTTCGAAATGAGAGTCATTATAATATCATATTTTTATGAATTTTTAGACGTGAACAATAACTAAGATTTCAAATTATGGCTCTCAAACTTTTTAAATAAATAACATGGTAAGACTTCATAATTGCATTTCACCCGAAAGGTGTGGTAGAGTAGTCATGGAGAATCTGTGGGTGATGCCTGAGTGGGGCAGCTACTGCTAAGCTAAGTCAGAAACTATGTGGACTCGACTATATATAGTTTGCCTTGGAGAGAAAGATAATAGCCATCTTTGTTTTATATAAAGTACAGGAACCATGGAAATTTTTAAAACTTTTATTGTAATCATTGTCATGATTTATTATATATAATTTGTACATAATAAAAATAGTGTTAATTGTAGCTATACATGTAACGACTTGTTCAAAATCACAACTTACCAAATCAACAAATTGTTGGGAAAAAAAGTATTCGGCATTGCTGTCTTATATATATTTAATAAAAAAATTTCGCGTATGAATGTATGATACATATTTATTTAATAAGTATTAATAAATAAAGAGTCAAATATAGATTGTGTAGAAAAGGATATACCTAATTTGGTTAAAATTTGTTTATAGAAAATCAAATCAAATTTAATTAATTTTTTAAAAAAATTCTATTTGCTTTAAAAATTATGGTGGTTTTAATTAATTTAAACTAATATATCAAACCTTGATTCTAATTTTATTTAATTTTAAATATCAGATTATTTCCTCAATAACTTTTAATTGCTTTAATAGAAGCACATATTGACACGATTGGTGCCACATAAACATCATAATTAATACACTTCTTTAATTGTTATTTTTGTTGTATTCTCTAAATGCCAAATTAAAAACATATCTTATAATGATGATTTGAGAAAATACAACCTTTTAAAAGCAAATGTGAGAAACATTAGAAGAAGTTAACAAAAGTTTAAAGGCTTTCATTTTATATATATTATAGAAAATGTGAGCTTTCAAAAACTTATGTGCCAATATTAGAAGAAGTTAACAAAAGTTAAAGGCTTTCGTTTTAAGTACATTTATAGAAAATGTGAGCTTTCAAAAACTTATGTACCAGCATTAGAAGAAGTTAACAAAAAGTTTAAAACTTTCATTTTTTTTAATACATCATAAGTTAAGGAGGAGATTTGAAATGAATACAACTATTAGAATCACTAAAAAGTTGAGCTTAGGTAAAAGAACTCAAGTGAAGCTTTTCTAGAAACAAGGGGCAAGAATATCGTCTGGTATATTACAGAAGAATACTCATTATAGTAAGGGAAGAAAAAAAGAAAGAAACGAATATATATCTGATTCATATCTTCGTTATTGAAATAATTATAAATTTCTTGGTCGCTACGATAAGGAATGAGAATTGATGTGTAGTCAATGAAGTAGCTGTTATTCTCATGTCAATATCAGCGGTAGGATCACGTACTTAATTATAAGCAGATATCATTCCACACTGCATTCTTTTATTATACGATACCGATTGATGATGGTCAATAATAAGGAAAATGGTAAAACAAAACAAAAGAAAATGAAGGAAGCAAATTGTCATTTGCGAAATCATGACAACATATGATGTATAATAACTGTATCCAGATTCCCACTTGCTAGAAGAGACTGCAAGAGCCTTGAAGTGAAAGAATGGAGTCCCTTAACAAAATAATGGATCAATTTGTAAATGACACATGTCTAAGGATAAATAAAATAATTATAAAAAAAAAGAAACAAAAGAGAAAATCAAAGATTTGTTTTAAAGTTATTTATGGCTCAATGAATTAAAGAGTAGTGTGAGCATACTTAATGGCTCATATTGTCCAATTTAGTTTGTTCTTTATAGCTAGGTATATAGGCATTTTGCATGGATGCAAAGGCATATGGCCATTATCATTTAGATATTGAAAAAAGTTCGTAGCCATTAATTATTAGTCATTAGGCAATTGTCCTTTGATCATAGATGCAAAGGCATGTCGCCATTAACCTTTAGAGATCTTAAAAAAAGCATGTAGCCATTATCAATGCTTGTATAATAGAAAAAAGTACTACATTTTTATTCAACTAGGTCCAAAATTTACTCATATCAAGTCATATAAAGTTGTGTAAAAATACATAGTTCTTATAGCAACCTTATAAATTTACACTGGTACTATTCATTTTACATTTATTCTTTTATTCTTTTCTTTTATGTATTCTGAGAATGAATTAAAAGAATGGATAGTAGTTGTTATTATGAAGAAATAAAAACAATTAATAAAAATCAAGAAAAATTGATGTTTTAATGAAATATAGTGTAAAATATACAATCTTATGGGAGATATTTTGAAAAATGAGTATATTAAAAATAAAATAAAAAAAGCTTTTTATGCTAAAATAGAGAAGAATTTTTGCATGAACGGATGCAAATGCTTTTAGTTATTAACCATTAGTCTTTTGGCAAGAGTCCTTGACCATGTACTCCATAGTCTCTCATGAAAGCAATGGTGAGAAAAATGCTAACTACAAGTAGGGACAACTACGACTACAATAATAAATGAGTTGTGTAGATGCCCGTTAACCACAATATTTTTTACTTTTTTTTAACATTTTTTTTTTGTGTGTAGTTTATGTCATTTCTTCAGTTTTGTAGATACTATTTAGTGCTTTTTTTTTTATAACCTTTTTTGACAATTTTTTTTGTCTTTTTTTGTACTCAACAAGCACCAAGTAGTGCTTGTTAACGATTTCCATAATAAATTTTGGCCACATACTTGCAAAAGACAACTCTACTAGAGAGGCAACAATACACAGGTCACAGGACATGTGTGCAGGAAGCACTATACGCGTGAGTACTATTTTTTTGTCAAGACTTTGTGCATGAGCACCAAATGTATGAACATGAAGTAATATATTTTTCTAATAGAAAAACAACTTCCTACCGTTACAAAAGGATGATGGACACAAGGAAAAACACTCTTTCTCCCTTTTGCTACAATGGTATCCACATCTAATAATGTCTTTATCCATTTTCTTACTCTCTAATTTTTCCCTCTTTTCACTTTACTCTTTTGTAAGTATATACACTACTATAACAATTTTCAAGAAAATAGTTGATCATTAGCCTATGATTTTCTCCCTCTCCAAACAAAGAGGATTTCCACATAAAAGAATCTATGTTTTATTTTCCTTTACATTTTTATTTTCTCATTATCAAGCACCAACATTTAGGTGCCGTGTAAATATCATGTATTAATTTAATGCCTAACTCATCTGAAATCATTCCACACTATCATGCACACCCAATAAGCTTAACAAAATTCCAGATTGTTGGAACTTGGAAGAGCTTAAATTGCTGCATTAACATCCCACATCCATACAGTGACCTCTAGAAAATTAAGAAATCTTATGGAACATGAAAGGAGATAATGCCCTATTTTCAATTTTTTGTTGGGTATTACATTTTTTACTCTAAGGTGGTCGTCTATTAAAGAGGAAAGATATTGATATTAAAGCACTGAATACAAGCCACACTCTCTATTAAATACTAAAAGAATACCATAGATATTATGATTCTATCTTTCTTGGGATTGTCTAATCACAAGGTGTAAAGTTTTAAAATAGAACATTTTTTTTTTTTTTCACAACAGGTGTTGTTTGCACTTGTCATATCATCAAATTCCATTAAAATTAATAGAAATGCCTCATTAAGCAAACCACTGAAAGTAGGGCCGGCTTAACAATTTTGGGACGTTAGGCAAAAATTTGAAATGAGACCTTTTTATATTTAAATATTAATCAAATAATATATATATATATATTTATATTGATTTAATAAAAAAATTAAGTGGGGCCTATCTATTGTGTTTTTTTTTAAAAAAAAAAATACTAGTAACACATTTATCTATAAATTCTTTTGAAATTCAATTTATTTTTCAATTTTTCTCTTTTTTTGAAGTTTTTCATATCTAGATAAATATTTTTTTGTAGATATTTATAATGAAAAAATATTTATAGACAAATAAAACACAATTTATAATTAAAAATGATAATTTAACTAAAAATAAAATTTAATATAGAACAGTAGGACTTGGTTATTGCAATTTTTAAAAAATCATGACCACTTTAAAGTCTAAACCTATACAATAAAAATTAATTTAATATTTAGTTTAATAAATTAATGTCACTATAATACAAATGAGTTGATATGATATACATCAAATTATTAATTGGTATAATAATTTATAATAATGTGGAAAATCGTGTTCGGATAAATATATAAAATAAAAAAGTGAGAAACCGTGGTCTTATAAGCTGTGACTATGGGCTGCACTGCACAGCTGCGCACTGTGCAACCTGTGCTGCTATGGCTAAGTTTTAAAGCAAAAAACGTGTCCTATCAAACATGTCCCATGATGGGACTCCCATCAAACCATTATGCAGTAAAATAAACTAAAAATATATATAATATAAACTAAATAAATAGAAGACCTAACTATTCATTTTCGGAAAGAGAGCCTCTCTGAAGTTTGAAGATAACCTTTGGTAGACTGGTTTCAATTTTGAATTTGCTGTGAATTGAATGGATGAGAATCAACAAAGAAAAATTTCACTGACTGATTAAGAATCAAGATGAAGAAAAAAGAGGTAAGAATATAAATAGAGAGGCAGAGAGATGAGAGATTTTTCTTTTTGTTTTTGAAATTTAGAATCTTTATTTTAACATATTTCAAGACAATTATGTTGTATTATTAATGAATTTATCTAGTATTAGTTTTAATTTTAACATATTTCAAAAAAGAGTTAATAAATTTATCTTTTAAAATTTAATTTTGTTAGCTTAAGTTTGACTATTTTTGTTTTTCCTTTTTAATTTTCTACATTTTAAGACAAAGGGGGCATTTTTAATGTATTTTATTGACCAATAAAAATGCCTATTTTTTTAAAATTAAATATATAATTTTTTTTAAAAATATATTATATATATAATTTTCTTTTACAAGTAGAAGATTCTTTTATTTGGAAGCTTTAGGCGATTGCATCAATTACATCACTTATTGAGCCGACTCGGACTGAGAGGGCTCCCAAAGAAACCACAAGATAACCCCATGTCACAGGTTGTATATGTAATTTGTCCTCTTTTGTTCTTTTTCTTGGGGCTCAGGCACACCAGGAAATAAATGCTAGCTTTTATTTTAGAAAAAAAACTGTCGAGGCTTGCATTAGAATGTCATTGTACTGGTGACTTAATTTTTGAATCATGCAAGTGTCAAGAAAATCAAGCATAATCCCAGATGATGAAAATTGAGACAGACGGCAGAGCAAAATTATATTGCACCACCGCGAGTTTGAAGTGTCTTTTTCCGTTCTAGTTAGGGCAGCAACGAGGCAGAATTAAATCATCCCAGTGAACCCCTAGTCCTGATCAAAATATTTACCACAAAAATAAGCTGATGATATTTTTAAACTATCCGCTGCTTCTGTACAGGTTATTTGTTTAGGTATCTCATTATATATACACCAATTTACAACCATTACAAGGAATCAGAGCACAAAAGAAAATCGCCTCAACAATATTCTGCAAAATGAAAAGCCGCCTGTACAAGATTGACTGCCGTTTGGCTGAAGAAGACAGATTTTATCACAACCAAGCTCCCCATCCAGGAAACATATGACACAAACGCTCAGGATCAATCGCATCTTGTATTAGTTGTTGAACCTACAAAGGAATATTCAGATTGATTTTACATCAGATATGCTACCACATATTAAAATACCAATCTCATCCTTAGCACAAATTATGGCCACCAACCCAAAAAAATATTGCAAAAGTTTCCTTGCCTGAATAGAACGGATTGATTTTGCTACTAAATAAACTTCCTAAAATCTCATATTCCGCTTTTGGCTACTAACCAAAATTATAGCACCAAGTACTAGATAAGGAAATTGCAAGGTTTCTGAAGTTATGTTTCGAAGTCCAATCAGCTGCTTCTAACTCAGGTTACTCAGCCTTGTTATATCCAGGTTGACTAAACCTTCAACAAGACATTTTTGTTTTGTTTTGTTTTTGTTTTTGTTTTTTTTTTTTCTTTTCAACATATTCTTTTCAGTGTAAACACCTGCAAATACTGCAAAACATAGAACCCCCTACTCTACCATAGACCCTAATTACCAGCAATATCTGTTTGAATTTAAGGTTTTCCCCTTTCTACCACTAGGCTAAGAAGGCTGAAGTTGTGTAAACATCAAATTACACCGAAAACTAAACAAAAGTTAGGCCATGATATCAACCTTTTATTAGGCTATAAAATAAAAACCTGAGATACTTGTTTGGCTACAAGGCTTGCAGTGTCTTGGTTCAGGAGGTTGACAAGAATTTGCATTTGCTGTCAAAAATCTATAGTGCATTGGATAAGTGTTTAACAATTTAACTCAAAATTTCTTCATTGTTTCTTTTATCAATCATGTTTAGAAGGAAAACTAGCTATTATTCATAACCATTGAACATGAACATTGCTCTGAGAAGCAAATTTTACCTACAAAGGAAACGATAAGTATAGAAAAACACTACTAAGCATGATGATAGGGTTGTGCTCACTAATATGCATATTAATTTACATGGCCAAACTTATACACAATTAGGTAAAAGACAGAAGCCATATATTTGCATATGGGAATATGCATTAATATTGGAAAATTACCTGCCCACGTACACTTCGCATTTCACCTTCTTCATATCCATCTAGTTTTTGTTTGACACGCATCAGTGCACGTGTAGCATCCTTGTTCCCTTCACATTCATCTTGTGAGTCTTCCAAGATTGTCTCTATATCGTCATCAGTTTCCTATCAAGGAGAAAAAAAGAAAATGTTGCATGACCAATTGTGTATAGCATGCTCAATATATAGACATGTTGGGGCAAATTATACGTTCAGAAATATATAATTGAGAAGAAGATAAAGAAAACAGAGAAAACATGAGAGTTTACATGGTTAGGCCTTATGGCTTACATCCGCGGGACAAGAGACCAAAGGGCTACATTTTCTCATATACTTTTCTTGATAGTACATGCAATGATATTCATATTTATAATGGAATTTACACATAAAAGTCAATGATAATTTAAATTTTGAATAGGATATTGATTGTCTCAATCCAACAATTTTCTCTACAAATCAATCCCTAGATTTGTTGACCAATCCCAAGATTTTCTCTGCAATCAATGTCTTGATTTGCTCCACTTTCATAGAAAATAAATTTTATTTTCTAACAGTAATGCAACCAATCCCAACCAAAGAGTCACAGCTAACTAAAAAGTAGTCATCAAGTAAATTGCACCAGGGACATATCTGGGTAGTAAAAAACACAATAAATGATCACCATGTGGCATTTTAGTGGGGGAAAAAAGCCCTTGTAATGATCACATCTTCATTGAATTGTATTATAATTTTTAAAGTCATTTTGTAAGCTTTTTTTTTTTTGGGTGCCAAAATACAATATGTGATGCAGATGGAAGGATTTTTTGTGCTAGATAGATTTTTATTACAGCTTATGTGATTTTTTGTTTTTTGTTTTTACCCCTAATGAATCATTAAGGGGCCAAATTGAAAAAACTTTTAAAGTTCATGATTTTATTTGAAACTTCTTAAAATCCAGTAACTTATTTTGAAACAACCCCCCAACTATAAGAAGAATAGTGTAATTTACCCTATTGTTTTATTTTAAGTCATTAATATTCCAATATCATAATTGTTATAACCAGTCTTTCACACGTTTCAACAAAATTTCAAACAAACCTTTGTCCCTTTCCCTCTTTATTTTCCAGAGGCAAATTAGTCCTGGACCCAATATATACGCTTATGATCAGAAAAATTTCTGAAATACCTTTTGACGCTGCAAAGCCTTCAGAGGAGATAATGCCCACTTATAAAGGGGATCATGAATAAAAACCTGAAAAGAATTCCCATCGGCTATCAAGGATTTAAGAAATTGCAACTTTGATTCACTATTGAAAGAAACTAGCAACAATAGTCATACTTCAACAATGGTCAGCAACGCTTCTTTATTTGCCCGCATAACAGAAACTGTTTCCTCACAACATCTCCTGAAAACCCCTTCCACTCCAGTGACACCCATGCCATCAATTATGTCTCTTGTGAGCCTGAATGGAACCTGCCAAAGTTGGCATATTATGAGTTAAGACTTAAGACATAAAAAATAAGGAGACCATATAAAATGGTGACCAAGTAAACAGAGGAAAAGGAAAAAATAAATCTTCATAAGGACTGGGAAGAACAAACCCGCTCTGGTGTCTTTAGCATCAACCCTTGTTCAAAGGCAACACCAAGATCTATGTGAACAACTTCAGCAGTCGCTTGATCAATTAAAATATTCATGGAGTGTCGATCCCCAAGACCAACAATATAACCAACCTGAATATGGAGCAAGTTTGTTGGCATTTAATACAGTTGCAAGATAAGACGATAATGTCACCGCATATGTACAATTTGGCTGACTTTAATAGAAAGAGATCTCTTTCAGAGGGAAAGAGTTAAAAGTAGGATTTGGATTTTGCCTCATAGGATGAAATTCCGCTGTTTGGTTAGTTAAGGAACTTGGGGTGCAAGAGTTACAGTTATCAGAGAGAACCATATCCACATTGGTTTGGTTGTATAATCAGAACTGTCCATGACAGAACTGTTTTGGCAGCCATATGTTGGTACAAATTAGCAGGCGATGCCATTGAATAAGAATAAGAAAAAGACATGCAAGATAAGCTTTTAGGAAAATTCTTCCATCTTTCACCTGCTTCTGTTACAAGTACATGTGTGTATTCATCTCACCACTAAAATAAAAGGAAAAAACAATCTAATAGACTTCCAAGTATTATATAACCATATTAAAAATATTAGAGGGGAAAAGATTGCGATGAAAATGCAAACTTGGATTCCATAACAGATAGAAACCATGATCATCTCAATAAATATAGGACCAACATCAATATCATAGCCAGGGTAGAACAAACTGACCATGGAACTAGCAGCCACACTTCGTGTGTAAGCAAGCCTCTTCTCAAACCAGTCAGCTGGTTGTAAAAATCTCTCCAAGAAAAAGTAATGCATGACAGGCCTGCATGGGGTGTCACCAAAAAAAAAGTGGCCCAGTTCATTTTTTTCTTTGTGGTTTTGTTTTTAATTTTAAACGATATTTTCTACTCAGACAAAGGATTAACCTGAAGTTCTCAGAGACTGCATGAAATGCTTTGCGCTTGTCTTTTTCCTATCAAAAAGACCAAAACACTTAGGTGAGCAAAAAAATATTTTTAAAGAGCAAATGATAGAGTAATTTGAATCTACTTTCCCAATTCACTGATGCCACTTTCAAATTATCATGGTAAGGTGTTGAATTGTTTACTCTGGCAACAGAATATTTCACAAGAAGTAAAGTTCAAATGAAGAGTGTTCTCGTACATGCTTTTGGTCTAAGGTTCTTCTTTAATTATTGCATCATTACCACAGTTTTAAAAGCATTCGTTAAACTGGTCTGTAAGAATAAGCACTGCACTAATATTAAGGAATGCTGAGTCATGCATGAATAAAAGTTTAAAGATTATGGTTAGACTTTTTGGTAGTGAGCCTTGTATTTGCCCATCCTTTAAAAGAAAGAACAAAGGCTCAAAATGATATTACAATCCTTTCCCAAAAAATCTCCCACTGGAGAATTGAATCTTGGCAAGGCTATTGACCCTTTTAGAAAATGTCATAATATGAATACATCAAAGCATTTATCCGAGAATAAATATGCATAAAATAATCACTATTATTATAATTATTCTAAAGTAGAACTATTAGTTTTTCTTTACTTAAAATTCCCATTGGCTGTTATTCTCCAAAAGTCATTTAATCATCAATAGTGAATGTTTGCACTTGAAACAACACTTTTATACCAATGTTAGCCACACTCAATTAACAAACACAACAATTTTTCACAAATTATACCAAACGCTCAACTGATTATTCAAAATCACTTTTTCATTTAGCAATTATTGAAATAGCCGATTTTTCAAAAAAGCCTGTTTTCAAATAGCCATACCAAATGAACACCAAGCCCGTTCTCCCGTGCTCTTTGTTTGAATCTTTTATAAAAATAGGGGGTATCTATTAATTCATTAGTAGTTATGGATCTTTTATATTTTGACTTGCAATTCTGGAAACTTGTATTTTAGAGTCCTCTTATTAATAAAATTCATTATCACTTTTTAAAAAAAAATCAGTTATTATTACATAAAAAGTACAGAAGTATATGGTACTTACATTTGTCATATGCTCTCGGCATCTAAGAAATGACCAGTCTCCTAATCCGTACCGACCATGAGCACCTCCATTTCTAGTACTGCAATTTGAAGAACGTGATAATAACATATAAAGACCAGATACACCAGAGGCAATACTAAAAGACCAGACCTGTTGGAATTTAACTGACCTCCCAATAAGATATTCCCCAAGCGGAAGAGTGCCATCAACCCATTCAAGAACACCGGCACTCGGAGTAAAAGGAACCACCTATTTAATGTAAGAGATGAAAATTTCCAAACTTCATGAGCACCATAATTATTAACAATGAACATTAAAGTTCTATGCACATATGTATGTAACAATTAAGAGAAAGCAATAACTGCAATCTTTTTATACACAAGATTCCATATGCCCCAAGATCAGTAAAGGGTCAAGATTACTAGAGTAATGTCCAACTATGGGTCAAGTTCTTCAAAGTTGGATATCCAGTACATGTACAGAAAAATTGTCCCATTGTAGAAAGAATACAAATTACTAGAACCAAGAAAAATGAAACAGCCCAAAGAAGTTTATGTCAAGAGTACATATGCGAGAGGGATAAAATTGCAACCAGTATAATTTCCCACATATAAATAAGATGTATGCGTGTGTTAAGGTAAAGTAATTAACCCAAACACAAGTTCCAAGACTTAATATGACATTGCCCTAAAAAAACATGTTGGCTGCCAACAATCAGGCAGTGATTCCCGTTGCTTCTAATCATGTGTTTCATGAGCAGACCTTGAGAAAGAGCGGAAAGAGGTGTGATTGCTACTCCATGTCTCTACAGGAACTCAAGTCCCTAATATATTTACCAAACCTTTGTGCAATACACATTTTGGATTTGTTATGTTAAGTAACAAGCTGGGATTATATAATATTTGTCCCAGTTTGAGGGGGGGTGTTATGAGAATGTATATGTGAAGGGTAAAATAGTAATATTTTAATGTCAATATAATTACTATTTTAATATCTATATAATTACACACATGTAAATAACATGCATATGTGTTACAGTAAATTAACTAACCCAAACACAATCCAAGGGTTAACAGTTGAAAAGGATTTTTAATTATTGACCAGATCAAAGAGTTAAATCAAAAGAAAGATGGAAGAATAATATTATCCACTTATCAACAATCAATTGTTTCCAAATGGAATGAGAAGATACCTTGTACGTACGCACTCCCAATCTTCTTTTCCATGTATCCCGATGGTTCTGTAAAAAGGTGTTAACTAAACCAAAAAATTGTTCCATAACCTGTAAATGATTTAGAGATATACCATTAGTGTGATGAGACATAAAACATGCATCCTGTATTCCTAAAAAATAAGCTATTCCAGCATTCTAAAAAAAAAAATATATATATATATATATATATATATCAAAAGCATTTCCACAGGGAGAGAGACAAGAAAATGTATTGTAAAACTAAGGTGAAACTATTACAGAGGAAGTGCTACATTTATCATAATCATACATATACATAGACCCAATCCCAACCAAAAGCAGCAAGTATGCTGATTTTAAAATGTGCCAATTTTTTTTTTTGATAAATAAGTGAAACTTTAATAAACCTGAATGAGAAAAAAACACCAAACAGTAAACAGGACATATACTGTAAGGGATAATCAAACAAAAGTTCAATAATCTAGAAAATCCAGCATACTAGAGAATGAATGACCACTTAGTACATAACAATCTCAGTTTCACACTTGCCAACGAATGTTCCAAGTCTTCGAATGTCCTGTTATCCCGATCCTTCCAGATAATCCGCGTGATGCATAGAGGGATGGCATTCCAAATAACTCCCATACGATTCCTAGAATCCTGCCAATTCCAACACACCAACAGATCCACCACCTTTTTAGGCATAACCCATTGCACCCCAAACAAGCAAAAAACAAATGACCATATCTCTCTAGCCACAAGACAATGAAACAGCAGACGATCCAGACTCCCCATCTTGCTTACACATACAACACCAGTCAACAAAAAGAATCCTCCGTCTTCTCAAATTATCATAGTAAGGATTTTCCCTAACGCAGCAGTCCAAACAAGAAAGCCACCTTAGAAGGAGCTTTAACCCTCCAAATGCTCTTTCATGGGAATAGGCTGGCATTCCTTGTGTAACACTTTATAGAAATATTTTACCTCAAGACAAGGAAGAAGATCTTGGCAGGTGGTTGATGCAGAACAATAAATTCATACTCATTTAGGTAATGCCAATATCAGCTATAGAAGTAGCAAGGACTGAATTTGGATCAATTATTGCCAAGCATGGTCACATGAAGTTTATGCTTCCCATTCAAATTGATTGAAAACTTATCACATATTTTCCCAATGTTTAAATGTTAGACACTAACAGAGTAAAAAAAATGATGAAGAGTGTGTAGTTAACATTCTTACAGCATCCTGTCGCAGATCATCATTTCCAGATTTTGCGAGCTGTCGATATCTGCGACCATCAGAACCTAGGCATTCTACCACTTTTGGAGCATTAATACCATTCATTACCCTGCATGTCTCATCATATACATTAGATTATTAGCATCACATCAAGTACTCCTATTATAGTGAGGAAAAAATGCAATTTACACCCGCTAACTTAGCCCAAAAATCATTTAGTCCTTAAAGATTGAAGTTGGTCATAGAAAATCATTTTAGTCCTTAAGGGACTAGAATGATTTTTGGGTAACGCTATTGGACAAAACGACCAACTTCAAACTTAAAAGACTAAAATGATTTTTGGAAAAAGATAGCAGGTCTAAATTACATTTTTGTCACCAAAAAAAAAGTAAACTGGTATGAAACTGATTTATCTGGCTAATACATACATTACAGAATCCACTAAACCTTTGAAGTAAGGAAAAGAGCCTTCATGATACTGACAGCTACGATCAACTGGAAAGGTGGCTGTCACTACTGGTACCTGAAGATCCAACACAAATGCAAAACTTCTAAGGTTTTTACTACTTTAACTGTGGGACTAAGGAAAGAAAAGTAATGCAAGATCAATGACACAATGTTGCATCAATAAGCCAAATAAGAAGCAAATATTGAACACATCATCAAGCATAAGTCTCGAGAGTCAAAAAAATCACTCACAAACTCTCTGATGAATTTGCATAAATGTATAGGCTATTTCAGGTTAACATTTTTATTCCAAGAATTACAAAAAAAAAAGTCTTCCTTTTCTTTTGAGAGGGTGGGGTAGGGGGAGGGGGGGGGGGGTGATAAAAATGAAATTGTTTGGGTTTTATCCAAAATAGGCACCTTTTACACATGAGGCATGTGATCCCTAACATTTCATTTTAGTCCATACCGTAGGGGGTGAAAATGTAATATTGAAAAGTTTGTGGAGCTAAATTCTTATAGGGCCAAATCACAAGGAGGAAAATTGAAATTCATCCTCTTGGGAAACTGAGGGACATTTTTAGCTTTGAAACAGAAGTGTTGCAACAAAATGAAAACTAGTATTTTTTATAAACTTTCGACTGAACTGCATTACATTGTAGACATCCGACAATCATGTAATGCTGCTGTGGCTGTGAAATATATGATTGATATAGGAAAGCCCTTGGCATGAGATACTTGAGAATGAATTGAAAGAGTAGATATTGATATAGTCCAATGTACAAAGTGAGAAGGAAAGCATGCATGCCCAACCAACCAAACATCTGAAATCTGTCTCATTTGATCATTTGGGGAAAACTGTAGGTGACCATCATTTGGCAAGCATCTGTCTAATGTATATACAAAGCAGGCCAAGGGCATGTATAGGAGAGTAATTGTCTGCCTGTAAATGTGGTTGTGGATATATGTGGAGGGGTTTGCTTTGCATCTTCTGGGTGCTTGTGTCAAAGGCTTGTATTTAATGAAACTAAAAAAAAGAGCAGCTAGAAACCAGATAGTAGAATTGTTAACATGGCACAGTTAGAGAGAAACAAATAAAAGGATCTAGCTGACCACAAACCTATCTTGTTTTTTGTCTAAAAGCTCGACTTCAACTTCACATTACCATTCTCTCTCATCACGGAAACTATCTTGGGCTAATAGTGCATCATCAAATCAATATAAAACACAAAAATCCCAAACTAGAGATAATAGTTTTGTACTTACAAGTTCTAGCTGTCGAAGACTACGTATTTCTCTTGGTAGCGCAATCCTCTTATTGGTATCCTGTTGACAAAATCATGATAGTTAGGTGCCAACAAAACAAATTCTCAGCTTTCACATTAGGAACACAATATTGAGTTTTTAACTTCCATAATTCAGAATGAAATAAATGGAAGAGAACAAATTCTGACATTAGAACCTATTTGACTAACCTCTCTCCTCGTTTCTAGTTCTGCAAGTTTGATATAGATCTCTACCATTTGTTTCATCTATACAGAGAGAGAGAGAGAGAGAGAGAGAGAGAGAGAGAGAGAGAGGGAATAATATAAGATTTTACACAAGACTGGAATCTTACAAAGGTATATATATAGAAGTCAAACATATGGAAGTTACTTGTACTATAATAGCTCCATGATATGATGATAACTCCTTTAATAGATTTTCTGCTGCAATTTTTTTATCCAAATCTACCACAAATGAGTTTCTGCTACGCTGTTTGTCCTTAATACGGTCACCATTTGCCAGAGCTAGAAGCTAGTAACACAGAGAGAAGTAAAACATCAAAATATAGAAAAGGGTGCAAAAGGGCACATTTACAATACCTCCAGTCAAACATGCAAGAGTGCATATTAATATATCATTGATAAGGTGAAGGTTCAAGTTTTGCGCTATACTTATCAGTTGCAATTCCATATAGAAGAAATCCAAAGGCAAATTACGCGGACAAAAACCATAAGCCATATATCAGACCAGCAAAAGGAGTGGATCTTATATACCTGAAAGATTGTGTGGTATGGATGGTCAATGGCCATTTTCTTCACCAGAGAAACCAAAGCAAACTGCATAGTCCAACAATCGTGGTTAAAAACAAACACCCAACTCTATAAAGTATAAAAATATCACCTCAGTTTCAAACCTGAAAGTTATGTGGCCCCGAAGTGTCCTTTGAGCTACCCATTCTTGATGCAATTTGGTAAGCAAGTGGTATGAATTTGTAAGACTGAACCTATATTTATATATAATTAAGAATAAGACATCAAACATTTTAAAGAAAGGGGAAAAAATTTTAAGAAGTAACTAAGTCTGCTAATTTCAATGTACCTCATTAATTGTGCTAAGCATGCTATTTACAACATTTTGCCTAGAAAAGAGAGTGAACCATAGGGAAACTAGTCGAAACACCTGAAACCACATATGTTAGGTCCTCCAAGGAAGCTATTTTCACTTTAATTTAAAATTCATGTAAAGTATTTCAGATTCAGTGTCATATATTCTCATGTATCATGATTCAAGCTTTTCAACTTTATCCATTTCACCCAAATAGTGCATAACATATTTCAATTTGTTGAACAGAGGACATGGATAAATAATTGCATACCACTCTCACATCGTATTTGTCACCTATAACCAAACAACGTTGATATCCCTCCAATGCTAGACTGAGAAAATTGTCTCTGTCATCCTGCAAGATTAAATGAAAGCAATCACAAAATTTAATTAATTCAAACAAAAGTTTATAGGCTTAAAATTCCTCTCCGTTACAATATGAACAAGCATCCATGTAAAAATTAAACATAAATATTCCAAGTATGCTTCACTGGCAACTCCATCAAGTGGGTTTGAATACAGAAACAAGTTTGTGCATTCATATGCTCAGCAGATTACTGACTGTTCAGTTCACCAAAGGTCCTGTTCAGCAGAACATGTGACATAGACACAATCTCAATACCTGCAATTTTTCAGCCTCTTCCCCATCCATTGCAAGTTGCTTTTGTAATTCTTGTATTTTTACAGAGTAGTCAGTCTTCTCCCCCTAAAATATTGTACATGAAAATCTTATTAGAAAGGTAAAGCAACTTAGTGGGCATACCACTATGGAATCAACAGTACAGAATTCACCAGTAAAATGAGTGGATTAGGCATTGGAGTTCACCTTTGATGAACTTCTCAATTGTCTAATAAGTGCTTCCAATTCTTTTTTCTACATAATTAACAAACCCATGAAATATTAAAAATACCAAAAAAAAAAAAAAAAAGTGGAACTTAGGATTCCAAGGATCTCATAAATTAGTAGGCAGCTGATACCTTGTGTTTCCTTAAGCGTATTGCTGCTTGCCACTCATTAGAGGTAAGTCTTTCCTCGTAACTCCTAAACAGAGCATCTGCATAATGAGCAAGATGAAAATGAGTTTGGCTTTGTCTTTCGATAGACTTCTTGTTTGTCCTATTCTGATCCGCAGCGAGTGAAACTGCAGGTTTCAAATACTTCTCTAAAATAGTTCTGGAGCTGCATTTTAAACCACAAGCACAGTGTGCAAAACAATTAGAAAAATTAAAAATACTAGCACATATAAAATTAAAGGGGCACAAAACAAATTTCTTGAATATATAAATTTAGAGTATAACTTGCTAGCTCGAGTTTCGGCCAGCCACTTCCCAACCAAGCGATATACATCTGAAGCCTCTTCATTTAACTCATAATTCTGTATGATATATTTTGCAAGGCTGATAGCAATCTCATCCTGACCTTGGGCGCGCAAAAGCTTTGCTTCTTCAAGCTGCCATCACACAAGTACTTACAATAATGCATGTGCCAACTATGTCTGAGCATCTCAGCAATACATATGAAATAGATGTCTACAATTGGGTAGAAATCAATGTATTGAAACGAATAAGCACAAAGTTTCTATAGAAACCAAGAATCTTGATAGTTAGTTTTCTCTCCGTTCAAACCAAGGATAATGATTAGAAAAATCATGTTCTTTCCACAGGAAAAAAGGGCCTGTCCAAAGATTTTCTGCACAAAAGCTAGCAAATGTTCTAAGGGAGCAAATTATGCAGTTCACTAGTTATAGTAGCGAATAAAATCCATAGACATGACAGAAAAGCAAACTAGATATTAATTTCAATTTTTTTGGGTCAGAAGCATATTGGAAGTCTGGAAATAGTACAAAACTAAACTGTCACCCACAATATAAAGGATATTGCATATATAGATAGGAAGATGAAGCATTAGGTTTGGCTGATTAGAGTAACTCAGAATAAGTTTAACAATGAGCAAGTGCCTAATATCTAGAGATCCAGAGGTTCATGTGTTCAGATAGAAGATAAAGAAAAATGATCCCAGTAGTAAATGAAGTGTCACACAATCACATGTAAACCCAGACTCACTGTGTATCTGTCTGATATCAAAAGATTTAAAACTATTTTACTGATGTATTAATTAAATGTAGACATACAGTCAACTCTGCGTTGCATTGCATTGCATTGCTTCTGAGATCAAATGAGTTTTAAACAATTCAAAACAGATTCATACACGCAATAGTTTCAAAACACAAAATTGTTCAAAACAATTCAAGAAACTAGTAAAGTCAGATTCAATATGACAGAGAGTTGATAAAAATAAATTAATACTAGCTCTAACAGTTTACAATCAAACAAAGTTTAAAGTTCCAGACATAAGGAAAAGTTTTGGAAACTCTCTACCCTTCCAAGCCAATACAAGGTTGAATATTGCTCTGTGGCTTCAAGACATAGGAACTTAAACTCATGCAAAGCTGCAGCAGCTTGAGAAAACCTGGAGCCCTATAACCAAAGAACAAGATGTCAGAAACAGGATTAAGTCAAGGTTTATGGAATAAAAAATAAATAAATAAAAATTACCATTGTTCATACCTTACGAAGTGTGGATGCAGATTGCAATAGATGTTGCATCTTACTGTTTTTACAACTAAGGATTTGAAGAAGTACTCGCCTGAATGCTATAAATGGTTCCAACAGATTCATATGTAGCTGTGATCTTTCCAAAATGGACTTCCAATCCGTATTCAACCATGACAACTAGTTGACATTCAAAAACTTCAATCAGAAGAACAGAGTATGTGTATACATATATACACACATACGTTTTGAGTGTGAAAATGGAAATATGCTTCAAAATTCAATCACAATAGACTTCTGCTATAAACGTACAATATTATGATAATTATGCAGCTTCTTCTCTACATGACAATTTGGTTTAAAGGAATAAAAATGGCAATTTTCCAGGATATATTGTAACAACAGTTTTTCTTAAGCATCTAGGAGCACCCTATCATTGCGGATAAGTATAGAACAGGCTCTAATCTTATTCTGCAAAGACCTCAGAGCCATCTGACATGTCACTATTACAATTTAAGAATGGATCGAGGAAGTATATTGCCACAAAATTAAACATTAGAATATGACTGGAATTGAACAATCTATTAAAGGCAATGCAGTTTCTATGGTTTAGGAATAAAGGTCTATCAGAGGAACCAACATCATCAACAGAATATAAAAAAAACAACAAAACAGAAGAGATTGTGCTTTTATAGAATAAAAGACAGATGCTTGCATTTCATTCCTCACGAAAGCAAGGTTGATAACAAAATACCTGGTTTGTGGTTGGAATTACAGGCTCAGAAAATACTTTCTGCTTCTCCAGAAAGAATTTTATTCTCTCACATGAAGATGTTGTCCAACGTAAATCCCAAGACATGCCTAGATGATAAAAAATCTGCAAAGGGGACATTGCCATAACAGAAATTTGAAACAAACACTATATAAAGAAAAAATATATATTTTATATTCATTATTAGCAACAACAACAAAAAAAAAAAAAAAAGAACCATGAGACCTGCACAGTGATTTGGTACCTGGTACCCACCAAAATCAACATTTATTGAAAGGAAATCTGTTAATATATCTACCTAGGTTTTCTAGAAGTTCAGCAACTACCAGGATTGACTAAAATCAATTCTAATTGTCCAAAGAGAATTATACCAATGTCAGAAAGAACCACAAGTGATAATTTGGACTTGATTTCCAAAAGGTTGCTACTACTAGTTTATGCTTCAAAATTTATGAAGCCATACTGGCTATTGCCCTTTATGTTAGGAGCATTGTATTACAAGTATTATAAGTACCTGGAGTTTGATTATTGTTGAGTAGATGTATTCAGTGCTCTCTTCACTTGCACGAGAAACAGACAACACAAGCTCCTAAAACAAATGAAACATAAGTTGATTACATAAAGTCCAATTGCTGGTTTAAGGATATTAAATGTTGATGAATATTACCTGCTTTGAATCTTTCAGTTTTCTATGAAATTCATCAAAATCTCCCTCCTGCAATGCCCTCAAGCAACTAATTTGTAGAAATAAAAAAGATTGCATTAGCAACAATTTGATGAAAATACGTACCTTTCTTGCTACCCTATTAAGTGCACTGAATATACATTCACATGTCCTACATAATATGAAATATCTATGGGTGAAAAACATTAAAAATCATACTCCTAGGTGTGATTTGAGGTTAGAATCATGAGCTACTTACTAGCCTTCTTTTATGCTTTGTAATTAGTAACCTATGGTAAAGTGTGACTTGATGCAGCATAGTTCAAATGATTTCTCAATTTTGGCTATGTATTAAAGGGGGAAATGGTTTCTTTACCATTATATATCAAGAGTATTCATTTCAAATCAAGAAATTTATTATTGAAATGTTTACAATACACCAATGTCATGAATACCATATTGGTGGTTCTTTCAAGTTGGCCACTAGAACGAAATGTTTTGGTAATGGTGTGTACCACTATACCATCTCAAGATTATTGCTAATATGCATGTGTGTATTTGTAAAAATACAAAACCAAACTAAATATACCTTAATCTTTTCTTCTTCTTTTTACCTTGTTGAATAAGATTATTTTATTTATCAAAACCTTAATTTAATTTATAATTATTATTTTGTTTGTACTTTTTGGGAATTGAGCTCTTAAAAAGGTGATTTGGAGAGTAAAAAAAAACCATAAGCCATGTTTGAGTTGGACTAGTAGTTCTACTTTGGCTCAAGACCTTGCTAAAGAACAATATAACAAGTCCATCGCATGACTCATTTTTCCAAGGTCCAAACTCCAAAGAAAGTAAAATTAAAATGAAAAAAAGTCATAGCAAAACGTCATGGTCCACTTCCCACAATTTTAGAGTCTAGATTTTTCAAGATTCCAAAGGTAAATTCAATATACAATGACGGCATAACTGATCCCAACCCTTCATTAACCCTCCACATTCACTTTCATATTACTTCACATGCCACACTCCACCACCATTGCCAGCATTCACTTCATCTACAGACTGCTCCTAAATATGGCAGCCTTGTCACAGACTAATAAAACATTGAGACAAACAGGTTGACAGTGGTGCAGAACAAGATGTTGCACAGTGGCTCAGACATGAAATTGCTGGTGACATTGCTGTGGCTTTGAAACTCATTTCATATCAAACAAATATTTTGGCTGAAACAGCTATAAGAAACCTAAGGGCCAGTATTTTAGGCAAGATAGAACAGGGGGTTACTTGTACTAGTTGGGTGGCCAGTACGAAAAATTCTACCAGTTCCAGCCAGTAAGGTATAAAATTTAGAACTTTACAATAGACTCCTACTAAAAAAAAGGCCAAAACAATTTACCTGTGCAAATTTTCATTAAAATGGTCACTTCTTATGTGCCGACTAGAAGATGGAGAATTTGCTCCCACATCAAGTAAAGAGAAATCCCAGTTTCCAGCACGCCATGCAGCCTCATACTACAAACAGTTTACAAACAAAAATGAGGAAAATGGAAATTTTAGCATCAATTTATCCCAATAACTTACTACAACTAGAAAGATGAGTGACATATATTGTTAATCATAACTTTATAACAAGACAAAATAAACAAAGAAGGCAAACCTGCAATTCAGAAAATTCCAGATCATGCTGAAACTGACCCTTCCGAGAAGTCAATCCTTGGCAATATAGGTCCAGCACATGCATACAACCAATTTGCTGCAAAGATCTAATCAGTCCTTTATAAGGTTTCCTGTGTGTCATCTCATCCTCCAATTTGGATACTGATAGATGATTTGTTGGTTGAGTTTCTTCCAATGACAAATATCTGGAACTACCATCCATTTGTAGTGAGGCATCTGATCGTACTTGCAAATCATAATATTCAAGGGCCTTGCTCCAGTTCCCCTCGTGCTCAAAGGTAATGATTTGAGAGATCAACTTTTGAAGCCATTACCAAAAGGCCACAAAAGTACAGAAGTGTGAGAATATAATTATGTTGCAAATGTAAATACAAGCTACAAACCAACACAGATATAGAGTCAAACTATTGCAGCAGAAAAAAAGTTACAAACTCAGACTTTCATTGACCAGTTTATATTTGGATCATGTTTTGGTCCCTGTCAGCTAAGCATCATCCAGAAGAACTGATGAAAGTTATATGAGTTTGCCATTACAATTGCTACTGAAGTTTGGTCATTTAGTAGTGTAAATTAAATCAAGTCATCAAATTGAGCATTAGATCCACAAAAGCTCAGTAAGATTGACTGACTTCAATTGCACAATGTTTGACCAAAATCTACCAATTAAGTGATATATATACACTTTGGCAGTTCAACTCACTAATTGACAAACCAACTAAATGGAGGATCCAATCAGTGGAGAGGTGTCAAACCCATAAGACAAAGACAATTTTAAATTATCATAAAGTTTTGGCTGGGTGAGAATTAAACACCACCACATGGAGAGTGGTAAGAGTCTGTTACCCAAAAGTAGTTTGAGAATCAAACGAATAGAAACAGCAGGTCAGAATTAACTACATAAATCATACTCAGAAACAAGAATGCAATCAATACATCAAAGGGGTGGCCCATAGCTCACTAAAAAGAAATATGGAGTCACATCCGTGTAGACTATTCACCGTACAGCACCCAGACAGAAGTTCAAACTCCAAACAGCATGGTAATATACACGTAGATTACCCTTGTTAATATACATATATGCATACACATACAAAAATAAATAAAAAAGAATCTAACTAGGCATAGTAAACAATACATCGAAGCAGGGGCCAAAAAACTTATTGATTTGCACCATTTGCCATTTATTTCCATATCAGGGACAGCAAAGGGTTGTCCTATTAGACCTTTTCCCCCATTTACCCCTTATCTCTTTTTTGTTCTGTTTGTCCTCCCCCCCCCCCCCCCCCTTTCTCTTTTTGGGTTGTTTAGGGAGGGTTTTGTTTTTTGGGGGTGGGGACAGAGAGGTACACAAAAAATCCCCCTAAGCACAGCACAAAAGGTAGCACTACACACATAATAAGCACTAGGGCACAAAAGATGCTGATAATGGGTCGTAGAGACATTTAGAAAGGTAAATAATATGGACTAACCTTGTGTGACTGGATGATCCCATACAAGCTGTCAGGTTCATTGATTTGAGTGACTGCTGAAACTAGTATTTCAACATGAAGTGGTAACTGGTGCTCAAGAACACCCAAAAAAACAAAAAAGGCTGGAAATATGAGAATCTTCAAGAATGCAGAGGAGCAAAATAGAAATAAGAACAGTTCAACAAAAGTACTTGAAGATTACATGGATCCTTGGTGGCTGTCTATTTTTCTACAACAAATTGGACCATAAACATGATCCTGAATAGCAGGGGAAAAAAAAAACCTCTATATCCAAAATGGTTATGACACACAGTATCTCCATGAGACTTACCATTTCATTATGGGAGAAATCTGGGCTCCCCAGTATGAGGCTGTTGAAATGCTCTTCACACCAATACTCAACATACATCACAGAAGTAAAATACGAACCACAAATCTATAAAGTAAACAATCCATGTCACAGAAACTGTCAAATAAATGCTAAAGAAGTAAATGGATTGGGTCAGCAAAATTGAAAACACAAAAATAAGAAGGAAATTTCAATACTCACAACTGCTGATTTAGCTACACGAAGATAATCAATGCAAAGCCAATAAACCTGGGAATAAATGTAACGTGTTAGAAAAAAGAACAATGGAGCAAAAAACTGTCACATTTCATGATCTCCATAAAAGACTTAATTGCAATTAAATCCAAATTTTCTTTTTTTATAAATAACTAAATCCACTTTTCTTGATGTTATAAGCCAAATATTACAACATAATATAAACAAAAATTTATAAGTTTTGTGTGCATGTAGATAATACCTTGTCCCATAAAGATGTTGCCATTTCTACTGCACTTGATGTAGTAACTAAATGTCTGGCCTTTACTGTTGTGGAACGGGATTTTGAGCTATAACTTGAAGGCTTCGCAGACTGCAGAACAAAGCAGTATATTATTTTTTGGGAGGGGGCAGTAGGGTCATCAAAAAGAACTCCAAATAAACCATGCACTGGCTAAACTAGTGTAATTAACACTCAATGGGAAGATTATCATGACTGACCCAAACGATACAAGCTGAATTCATGAGATTAAAAAAATTTGTTAAGGATTTGTGAACACATCAGTATTTTTTTTATTTGAAGTAAAGAGTTTTTGTAGGTAACAGCATCAATATATGTGTTAGAGTTACTTCTTTTTTCTTTTTTTATATTAACATGTCAAAACCAAATAAGCAAAGCCTCATCCCATCAAAAGCAATGTAAAGACCAAAATCAGGAAACTTTGTCCCAACTTTATCTATACTTATTTTCCTCAAAACTCTTTCTCAACAATCATAGCATCAACAAAATAAAAAAAAAACTCTTCTGAATTATCTTTCTCCTTCATATATTTCTGATAACCCAAAGCAAATTTAATAAATAAAGCTGTATATATTTAGCACAAACAAATGCATCACAAAGTCATGAACTAAGTTGGAATTGATGGATGTAGTCTTAGAGGACAATATTTTATTTATTTACTGAATTTAAAGTTTAAAAATCTGAGAAAATCTAAGAACTCAAGGAGCATCAAATACAAACAACTCAAGGATAGCTTAACAAATTCACCTTAGAACATTCCCTCTTTGATGGCAGAGAAGATCTTTCCATGACATGACATAATCGGAGTTCATTAAGGGCATTCAAGAAAACTTGAATTGATTTGATCAACTTATTAGACTCTGTGAATATATGTTCCTGCAACTGCAAGTGAATCCAAGTTAAAAAGCAACTTTGTGAGAGCAACAATGCAAAAGATATAGCAGAATGGCACATCAGACTATAATTACGTTAAGCTTTATTGTAATGATACTGATGCACATTTTTCAGTGAACAACTCAACCACAAAGCCAATACCCAGCTACTTGCAAACAGTTACAAGGGCCAGTACAACCTAGTGCAATGTACCTTTGTTTCTCATGCATAAAGTGTTTGCATATTGTCCTCAAATGGTTCCACATCCAATATACAAGGATTATGTTAAACTCTTAATCTTTTATCTCTCCGTGGATATCACTTGCCCTTGTCAAAATCCTCCTTTCAGAATGTCTGCTGCTTCACAAAGCAGTTGGAATTATAGAGCATGGTTGACCTTACACTCACCTCATGATATCTTCCCATTTTATTTGAGAACAAGAAAAGGCATAGCCCACAAACAAGTGACACAATTCTTTCCACAGACACTCCCTCTGAGTTATTGCCTACCAAAGAGTGATCACTTTTAAACAGAAAATGTCTAAATATTCTACTGATTTTAAAACTAAAATAAACTTCAAAAACTCATAACTAGAAACCAACCAAAACAGCTCAAGAATACAACCTGCAAGGAGATAGTTTTGTGAAGACCAGCTTCCAAATCTTTCCTACCAGCCAGATTGACAATAACACTTGGTAATAGAAGCTCAGCAACCTCAGCTTTCAACAACACAATTTCCTGACATAATCTGCATACAAAAATTGAACCTAATTAACCAAAATATGAGGCAACCATAATGAATACCAGTAAACAGAACTTGGTTTAGGAACTCTTGGGATATCTCTAGGAAGTATAAATACAATACCTTAGAATCACATCATCGCAATTTCCAATTAGCGCGTACACAAGTGGACAAATCCACATCTCGAAGGTTTTACCCGGTGTCACCCATACAGTAGATTCCTCCAACGAAATTGCTTCAGCTGATAATATAAATACAATCATATTAGTGAAAATTCAATGCACTTATCATCAAATAAAGAAAAGCCAAAAAAAAGAAGGGAGATCTATACTCCAGAGGAGAAACTGAAATGTACCAAGGAAATAAAATCAGAATGTGAATTATACCAAACTGAAGGCATAAATTAGCCTAGTTCCAGTTTTTTTTTATTCGGATGATAGTTGAGAAATACTGAGGCACTTATAGTTCCAATAAAAAAAGATGGCAGAATTATGATAATTAAAGAAGGGCCTGCAAAGCTGGGCTTCTTTGGGCTACACGATTAATAAATACAAGATAGTTATCATCCTTACTCAAACACTTGTTGGATGACATTATATCCATTCCAAATTGATAATCCTGAACATCACTTGTCAACTATTAAATTTAGATCTCTTCAAATCCTTTTTATTTCGTTGTCACCAGAGACATGGTTATGCAACAATTTGTCGTGTAATTTTAAAGGCGACTCCTACATATGGAGGACTCCACATATACATAGTACATATGAATATGTGTGTATTTTGATACGAAAATACAGGTAATGCAAGTTTAAAACCAACAATTCAAGGCCAAAATAAAGGATCAAAGAACAATCATATTCTGTGGTCTCAATAAAGAGACCATAAGAGGAATTAAAATAGAGTAGAAAGGAGATGGACAAAAAAGAGGAGTGAAGACAGAGAAGAAAACTTCTAATAAGTTTCTAAGGGGTGGAGGGTGTAATAGAGGTTCACTGGAAAATATAAAGCACATGGTTAACAGGCAATTGAAAAGAAACAACCAAAAAGCAACTGAAAAAAGAATCATTCATCCACCTATCCTAAGAGAAAGAAAAACACTGACTATAATGAGTGAGTAAGAGCTGACAACACCAAGTAATTACACATTAAAAAAATTACCAAAAACACTTCCATAAGGGAAAAGCATCACATGCAAAAAATCACACCAGAAATACAAATAAGCTTCAAAAAATAGCACCGTGTACCTTTGAACTTCCTTTCCAGATCCAAAAGGAACTTTTCCACTAGATCGATGTTTATTCCTTTTGAGTGAACCTGCAAGACGAACAAATATACATGAATTTTCAATTTTCACAAAATGTTGAAAGTAAAAGTTAATTTGCACACTAGGTTCCAACATGGTTGATTCATCATCTTTTGGTTTTCCTTTGTAATCAAAATAATATTTCACAAAAAATCTCATACAAATTTGATTCCAAACCCCACCACATTGCATCTAATTCCTAACCACTGAAAGTCCCTAAAAATAACTTTGACTCATCATTAATGTGGAAAATTCAATATGAATCAGTGATAAAAGTAGTGATGCTGAGGAAGCTGTTACTGAAACCCTAACAATAACATTTGAAGCCTTTAAGCCAAAACAAGAACCATTTTACCATATTGCCAAAAAGATTTTATAGCATTTTATGGCTTGAAAAAAATATTATTAAAAAATAGAAATTTAAAATAGAAGAATACTTGCCTCAATAAGAGACCTCTCATAAGAATCAAATGACATTAAAGCTCTTTGACCACTTTCAGTTGAAAGAATTCCCTGGATTAGGCAAAGAAACAATCATAAACACATAAATACACTAGAGTACTAGAAGACAATTCAAAAGGAACAAAGTCAAGCTTGCAAAATAAACACCCTTATATGAAGCACTGTTAGCAACAAAATAAGATTATGAACAAAAGGCATACATGCAAAGTTAATTCTCAAACAAAACGTTTTGAATACAGGTCCTAAAACTAGATGTCCCACATATACATTCAATTGTCATGAGCTTCAAAGTCTAGAAAAGGAAAAAAATAACATGACAGCTACCACAAACCTTAAGGAGTACGCAGCAGGAGATCACTTTGTCAAAATCTTAGATCATCATACAATAGCATGTAGGTAAGTATTTCAACTAAGGGAACCCAAATTTTTTTTCTAGATAATTATGTGGACAATTTAGGGAGAGTGGAATCAACGCACTTTTGAAAGGAGGAACACTCTGTTGGATGTGTAGCGTTTTTTCCTTTGTTCTTTGTATGGTTAGATTGTTATGATGAGCGGTCATTCTTTCTCTTCTCTTACAGAATTTTTAAATCTTTGTACTTTCTGTTGTTTCCTGTCCTTAGTATACTACTTGTGTACATGAAGGCTTGCTTGTTGTTTTTCAGTTCTTTTCAATGAAGTTTCATTACTTATCAAAAAAATTTACTATTCTCTAGTCTTTCTCATAACTATTCCAAATTTTTGAACAATAATGATATAACTGAAAATCATATCATGCCTCAATGCAGTCCTAAAGGCATATCCTTACCAGAAATTTCTTCATATTTTTTAGAATAACTTATGTCCTCTGCCTTATTCCCATCCTGATAAGCTCTCCGATACTTTCCATGAATCTCCAAGTCCTTGCATTTTATTTCCCCCAATCTACATCCCTAAATTATTACTCTCATCAACATTGTAACACTCTAATCTAAACTTTTCCAATGAGTTTTCTGTTGAGAATTTTCATCTATAATTAATCAATTGATCAACTACAAACAATCTGTTAGCTTTTACAATGTTCCTTATGTTAAGAAAGTGGATGATGAACTAAAACTCCATTGGTCTGTACATTTTACAATAATTTACAATTACAGTTCTCTTTGTAGTCGTTTTGTCTTGTAGCCCTTCAACAACTCTAGTCTTAATGGCTAACATTTTGACTATGCATTTAAGAGTAGTAACCATATTTTAAACCTTTCCATTTCCATCATCGCTTTTCTTAAACCAAATAATGTCTGCAAAAGATAAAGAACAGACACCAAGAGACATAAAAATATATTAATCATAAGGTGCAGGCTAACTTGCCAGACATCCCACCTTCACCTAGGATTGGTTGTCCCGTTAAGGATCAAGTTACACCCTGTAGAACATTTACTTATTTTTACATCCAAAAATGACTTCCTGTGCAAAACAAATACTGAGAAACCCTCCAGTCAAGCTTATACCCTTGCCATCCTCTCTTGCTCCATGTACCAAGACAACAGAGGAAAAAGGACTGTCTCATCTTAAAAATTTTGAAACTAAATTTCATTGAGATTTAAATAAACAACAAACATGATTTTGTTAATCAAATAGCTAATGAAGATATTATTTTATACCTCACCACAAGCCTTCAAAATAATAAGTTAAAACTCCCCCCCCCCCCCCCAAAAAACAAAAAATTTTGATTATCTCTTGTTTTAATGAATTTTGTATTATACAACCAAATCACAGACCAGGTATCAAGCACGTTGAGAGAGAGAGAGAGAGAGAGAGAAGGGGGGGGGGGGGGGAGGTGGGGAAGCAAACATAGTGCACAAAACTATGTAGTTACGTCTATCACTCACCCGAAGAGCTTGTGATGTCATATCAATTATTTTAACAGAATCATCCATCAGGTACTTTTTCAGAAGTTTCAAAATAGCCATTAAAAGTTCATCAGATATGCCAGTAACCATGTGAAAGTTGATTCCTGTAGCAGTGTCATGATTAATTGGTTGGCAAACATGAATGTGACTAGAATCTCCAGGCAAATGGAAAACAACACAATGTGGGTCCCCAATACCAACCTGCAGTCATAACCAACAGAGATTATGTCACAAGCCCAATTACATGAACCTGTAATAAAAAAATATGAAGTGAAACTATCTAATAATGATACCCTAGAAATGAAATCCGACGCCAATGCTCTAACACTATCAGCATCATCTATACCACACATACGGACAAGAGTCCAGACTGCATGCACTATCTCATGGTCACCATTCCAATATCTATCTGTCACAAAATCTTCTGAATTCTTTCCACTCTGACAAGTTTCACCCATGAGTAACTTCTTGTGCAGTGCTTGGAGACTGCAAGAATATACCAAGTTTATAAAGGATCTCACAAGTCATATATAATCACAAGTTTTCAATTAACAGAACTAGAACATTGCAAATTGAACAATTCAATAATAGGCAATCAAACCAACTTTCTAGTACATCAAAAGTTGATACTCTTCACCAAAAAAGAAAGTTAATACTATGCAATTCTATTCCTTATTTTGAACATTTAAAGCAATATCATTTTATAACTTCAGATTTGATGTACTTCATGAGTACAGACAATAATGGTAAATAGGAAAATCACCTCCACAAAAGTAACCTCGGTGGAAGATAGGAAGATCTCTTCACGAACTGAAAATGGGACCAGTAAAAGGGGAAAAAAAGTGAAAACAAGGTGTGAACAATATCTAATTACTTGAAAACCAATGTAAACCTTTTGAAAGCTGAACACATTCTACCTTCAATAAGTGGTCTCTTGGAGAGTAGGCACGGCATAATTCCTGATGAAACTTTCGTATTTTATCAAAGATATCTATTTCAGGGAATGGTTCTAATTCCTGTCATAAAGATATCTTTGTCAATTTTCAGACAATATTTCAACTAAATTGAGTTCAAGGCTTAATTACAAATGAAATAAATCTGCTTCTAAAAACCTTACTCTGATGTAATCATAAAAGGCTGGATCGGAATCTACAGTTAGCTGGAGTAACAAAGATAAAACTTGAGACAATCTAGTTCCAGAATCCTCCCCATTAGCTTCTGATGGAATGCAACATGCCACCAACTTTGACACCAAAAACTGCAACACACAATCAGAAGAGAGCGGTAACTTTTGACTGAGAAAAGGGCAAACTACTAAAGATCTTATGATCAATATATGACATATACCTGAAGTTGTTCACCCAGCACACTGATCATTTCCTCGGATGGGTTACTTTTAAAAGTCCTCAGCAATGCGGAAATGATACCACAGCATTGGTCTTGTAAAGCATGAGAACTAATGAATTGCCCAATTAAGTTGAAAAGATAACTGCATAAATTCAACATTAGAAAATCTAAACGAGAAGTCATATTGACTGCAATGTGACATAATTGAACAAAATTAGCACTGTATAACATGAAAATTAAGTAATAGCCCAATTTTCAAACAACAATACTGTAAAAATTCGCAGCATTAAGTGAAAATATAATATCCACCAATCATAAAGAAAAAAATAGTGAAGCACCCCCAGACCTAGAAAATCCGAAATATTTTTAAGCCAACCAGAAAGCAACCTTCACAAATTACATTAAGAACATCCAGCAAGTGATCATCCTCTTGAGTCTTGACCTTTTCTAATTAATCGTAGAAACTAAATCCAAAGAAGGAAGTTAATTCTTTCTCCGACAAGGTGAAGTCTAATACCCTCACTAAAATAAAATCTTTTGAAGCCTAAATCTAAACCTCTAGGCCCCACAACATCTGAGAAGACTTTTTGAAAGGGGGTTTTAAACATGTGAGGCCTTAAACAACAGCTCCGCTTCCTGTGCACCTCAACCACATCTTAACAGACCAAAATACTAATGGGCAAATTCTAAGTACTTCACATTAACAACTAAAACATAAAGCTTCTCAATGTAAACTCACTTGGAAGTACTTGAAACAGCAGCTCTGTGCCCGAGAATATTTATAAGAACCTCAATTCCAGCCAACCGATGACATTTATGCCTATGATGAACAGCTGCTGCTATTTTATAATGCATTTCTACTATAAACTGCACAATACAAGGAAACTCTAAGAAATAAGAAAGAGATCTGGAATTTGCATGAAAAATTGCAGAAAACCCAGAAACAGAAAAGCATATTAGATGAAAATGCAACATCACCATGAAAACTCTATCTGGGCGAAAAATGTTAATCTTATCGACAACACCAGCAGTTATAGGATTGTCCTCCCTGCATGAGTCCAGTAAGAACAAATATGAATATAAGGCTCCACAAAGGAACACAGAGAAATCAAAGAGTGTAGAAAGGCAATGCACATTTCCAAAAAACCATCAACAACTGTTTGAACCGAATGCACAATGGTATCCTTGGAAAATAAAGGGACCGGAGGATCTGATGCACAAGAGGCTAGAGAAAGAATGTGGCTGATAATAGATACCTACAAATATCAAAGAAGCCAGACAACAAATTATAACTAAAGAATCTTTAAAAAAATCACTGAGTCCTGACTAACAAGAAATATGAATTAATTTTTTATCAACTATAATATAGATCAGAACAAATCAGCATTTGCATAACGAACCTCTCATGGAGAGATGCACATGGAAATTAGTGATGATGTACCATTGGGCTGGATGGAGAAGAATTTTCCATTGTCAATGCCCTAAACTAGCTCATAAACCCTAATAAGTTTAAGAAGTCCTTTTAATACAATAAGAGTCTGTGGAAGTCAGCTGATATATAGTAGATTATTGTTTTGACCATTTATGTCTTTTCAGGATTTTTAATTAAGGTTTTAATGTAGGGCCAGGATTTAATCAATGGTGGGGCCAGAGTTTTTTTTCTTAGAGTTTTCTTTAGCATTACAAAAAAAAAAAAGTAATTTAAATAAATAACCTTCAACAACAATAACCAAGCCTTAGTCCAAACACTATGGGGTCAAACATGGATCCTCAATAGACTAATAAGGGTTGGCCACATGTATTCTTTTCCACCATTCCATTCAATCCAAAGTCTTACTCTCTTTTACTTCCCTAATTGACACGTCCTTTTTTTACTACTTCTATTAATGTTATTTTTGTACTTCCTTGACCTTATTTCATTCCATTAACTTGAATCAATTCACTTCTTCTAGCTAGTGCATTAATTGCTATACTCTGGATATAACCAAACCATCCCAAAAGTTTAAACTAGAAGTTACCTTGATCTTTAAAAGAATTTCCTCATTTTGATAGGAAATGGTAAAATTCAGCTTGTTCCAAAAGTTTAAACTAATGCGAAATAATAAATTTAATCATTTAACTTTTATTCTAATACTATCCCTCACATGTAGGCCCAAACTCCCTTAATATGTGGGGTCTAGCACGTAGAATTTTCAATTTTTTAAATTGGAGGTAAAGTGGAGACAAGTTTTCAACTCAAGATCACTTGCTCCAATACAATGATAAACTACCACTTGTCCCAAAAGATTAAGCTGATGGGAAGGGTGAATTTAATCATTTAACCATTATTCACTCACATTTAATAATATGGTAGATTATTGAGAACTGACAGATTAGAGCTACATTTGATTTCCTAGTATCTCACTATCATTTTGTTTCTTTCTCATTCATCTTCTACTTGCTCTTTAATTTACTCTTTTTATTTCTCTACTTTAACTGATTGATCTAAAAATTAGATCAAATCAGATCTGCAAAGTGCAAACACCCCTAGAAGCCTATTAAACCCTAAACCTTACTCCTGATACTTTTCACTATCAAACCCTAATTGGCCCTACCACTTTCTACATCAACCCTAACCCCTATTCCCCAAAATAGAGTTAGAAGGTGCAGGATTCAGGTGCTGCCTTGTTTCAATTAACATAACACCAAAATCGGCAAAATACTAATACATAGCACTCACCATACACTTGATAACCAATTATTTCTTTAAAAAATAAATTAAATAAGCATAAGCCTTCCTTTCTAGGATTTAACATAATTTCTCAATCCTTCTAGCATATCAACAAATCAGATAATAGTCGATTGGAGTTGCACATGCAAGAGGAGGGGCAAGAACCCGGATCATTTCCTATTCCACTGCTCTTTTTCAAGGGAGTTGTGCAAGTTTGTCCTTGGGATGTTCAGAGTTTGGTGGGTGATGGCCAAGACAATGCTTTAGTTGATTGAAGGTTGAAGAAGGAAGCCAAACTCCTTCTGACACAGAGCTTGGGATTTAGTACAAGCATGTTTGATGTGGACTTTGTGGAGGGAAAGTAATCAAAGGATTTTTAGGGCGCAGCAATTGTCAACTACAAGAATTAAGTTGATGTTGGTAAGCTCATTGTTTTCATGGATATTGTTTTCGTGGCTTTAGTTGATACGGGGTGACCAACTGGTTTAGTAGATTTCATATCCTCTTTACATTTTTCAGAGATCTTTTATTTTTAGGAGGAAGACACCCAGCATACTCATCAAACCAAAGATCTGATGTATCGGTGACATACATTTTTCAATAAAATTTACTCATTACTCATCCAAAAAAAGAAAAAGATTAGACGGTTCAAAGAGCATGATACTATGTGATGTCTTTTAAATTAGACTAATATTTTTATGCATGTCATAGATCTTAAACTTCCTGAATCATTTATATATGCATATATATATATATATATATAGAGAGAGAGAGAGAGAGAGAGAGAGATGAAAGCAGGAGCAAACCATATGTTTCTTTATGAGTTTGTCTCGTTCACTCTCAGAAATCTCAGCAAGACGCAAAATTGAACTCTGAAGCACAACTGCTCCCTTTTCCCACCCAGATTTCTTACTGCAATGCAATGCCATACATATAGCAAAGATTGGCACAAAGTGATTTCTGACTAGAACTGCCAACGGTTGACAAGCAACCTGGTATCAAACAACCATCAGATTCAATGACAAATTTACAAGGAAATATATTTTTAAGAAGAGAGATAAAAGAACCAGACACCAGCACAATCAACAAGCAATGTACAGAACACAACAGTTATAACTTATATATTTAACAATGACATTCTAGAAACTCAAGTATTCAACAAAGAAACTTGATATCAAGCTGCAATTAGAGGTTCCCATCCCCTTGTTATAAAAATGAGATAGATATTAGAATATGCTCATACCTTAGCGACCCAGCTTAGGTTGGAGCTATCCCCATGCAGGACCAGAGCTGGAAGAAGCCAATGGCAACAATACCGAACGAAATAACTGGGTTCGGCATCTGAAACAAAAAGTTGACGTATCTACATTGAACAGGTGCAATGTGGTCAGAGGGAACACTTATGGATGCCATATCACAAACCAAGAAAAAACCGTTAGAAAAATATAAACTTTGTTAGGATTACGGTTAAGTGATTAAATTCACCATTTTTTAATAGGTTAAGTTTTTGGGACAATCGGTAAGGGATTATAGGTTAACACCATTTAGACTTATAAAGTTCACAAATGCATTTTCTTATCGGTTTCATGAATCATTTTTAACTAAAACATATGAAAAATTATGGATTTTTGAAATAGTTCATATCAAAAAGCACCAAATCCAATTAAACCACCAAAATAAGTCAAACAGGTTACAACACACTATATCAAAAAGCTACCAAAGCATTCAAATTGTAAATTCTCTGAAATTCCCACAAATCCAAATATTTTCCAAGTTTTTATTTGGGGTGTGTGAGTGTGTGGAAATTAATTCTTTTTTTATTTATTACTGAGCAGTGGCAGGGTCAGAATGTGACATGTTAAAATGCAATACCATGCACAGGAGATGGACATGCCACATCAAAGGATAAAGCACAAGACATAGTGTTGCAATAAAACAAGCATAAAAATCAATGTAGTTTAGGATAAACTCAAATCAAGAAAATAATCATTGCTTAATCTATTTCTCAAACAAGAAGATCAAACACATTGGTTAGCTTAAAACTAGAAGCATCCAGTACGGCAGTATATGACTTAAAGAATTAACCTGTAAAGAATTTGATTCCTGGCAATATAGTATAAAAATGCATACTTAAAACCTTTTTTCCTTCTTTTTTTTTGTTAAAAATACATACTTAAAACATAATATGCAAATTTCCCGTCAAGCATATATATAAATATCTTTGAATTTTCAAAAGATCCATGCCTTATGGAACAGAAACAATTTCATTACGGGCTAGAAATTATGCGACCATGAATCATTTCCAGTTCAACAAAAGGACAGCTTTTTGAAACACTTGAAACTGAGGTCACCCTACTTTGTATTGGAGAATGTCATGTAAAAATAATGCAAGGAGGAATATCACAACTTTCTTTACAGTTTATAATGCGGGAAACAACTTAATGTTTCTTTCTAAGGGAGCAGATGCCATCCTTGTCTGATTCCTAAATCGATACATTAAACCGTAGACACATATCAGTTCCTAGTAATTTTGTGAGCATGGTGTTTATGTCAGCTCCTTTTCCAACATGTTAGGTTGTATGTAAGAAAAGTGTCAATCCCAGATGTTCTTCCCTTTGTCTGGTCTAAGAAGACAAAAGGGGAAAGTTGTAAAAGGACAAACTTACAAAAAAAATCAAAAAGCTAGTACAAACTTATAATTTAATTTTTTTCAATGTACTTCAAGACTTTAAATTTCATCTCCCTATCTCTACAAACTCTGTCCTCAAATTTACTAAGGTGCAACCTATGCCAAATATGATAGCAGTTTCCCTACCTATGTTGGAGAAAACTATATTATCAATGAGGGTTGTTCACACAGACTAAGACAAACATTACCTCCACAAGTGCAACTAAGCTTACACCACAAGCAACCCAGCAAAAGAGAATTGATCCCATTAGCTCCTCCAAATACTGCCAAAGAACACAGGAAATTCAAGAATATCAAAGAAGTACTTCAACTTTCAGGAAATTTAAGTCCATTAAGATGAATGTTCTCACAGATCCTTTAAAAAGTAAATAGTTCAATTAGTTTCATGAAATTTTAGACACTACCAAAAGAAGAAAACTATATTCATTACCTTCAGCATAGATGTGTACTTAAGCTGTCTGGATAGATTATGAAGTACTGCGTTGACCAATTCCCTGAAAAAAATAAAAAATAAAAAGGCTGCAAATAATAAGAAACTAACCATTACTAATTGATAATGCAAACCATAGAAACAGGATGGATTTTATACCTCTGACAAGGATCAATAGCAGCAACTGCACACATCATAAATACAGCCTGGATGAACCATCAAGAAACACGAATAAACATAATGAGTTGATATATATGCATGAATTTGTAATTCCAATAACAGGATTGAAGCAAGTTTTAAACATGCTAGGCATTTTTTATACTCCACATAATGGAATTGAAACAAATCGGTAAGAAAAAGACTACTTATACACAAAGTATGTATATATGAACATGCATTGAGAAATAATCCAATCTTCTACCAGCAAATTGAATACCCTCCAATAGCTGTGATCAAACTTATTATCTAACTCTTGTTAAGGGGAACAAATCAATCAACTCTTGATGTTGTCTTCTTTGCCTCAACATCAAGATGAGAGATGCCAATAAACAAAGATTTCGTGTATAAAGGCAAAAAGGCATTGAAGATTCAGGTTGTAAGATGCTTTTTGGAGATTGACCACTTTACCAATGGTGAATTGTTTAACAATAATGAATTGGCCTTGTTCAGAATTCAATTCATGCTCATCCATCATGATAAATTACTTGGTATCCATCCACTTTGATTGCACTAAATCTTAGGTGGAGATCTGGTAACCTTCATTATTGACGCTTTCAAGGAAGCTAGGCATTACAAGAAGGGACATCTTCACCACCATTTCATATTCTTTTTTTTATTATTATTGGAAAATTCAAATATGTAATGAATAAATATGCATATGCATATTAATTTTTCATTTTGCATAATTGGAAAAAAAAAATTTGGGAGGGAGGGGGGGAGAGAGAAGGGTTGGTTCATATTCTAATTACTGCATCTTTGATTTTTCTTTGTATTTACCTCATAGTCCTTTGCCTCACATAAAAAATGCTCTAAATAAATAAATAAATGAAAAGGCGCTACGTATACCTCCAACTCTACTTTCTCACTATAAAAAGCAATGTGCATTAGAGTAATAATAACAGTCTCCAGCGTGGGTTGAGGCTGAGGACCAGCAGCTAGGACCTCCCTTGCTGTAACAAGTTTTTCTTTTGAGGAAACCACCAATGTAACACCAAAGTTCGAACTACAAGAGAATATTAATAGATGTTAGTATTGAGAATCACTTTTTCGAAATCTAAATATCAATCTCTGTTAACCAAAATAACATTCACATTCATAGAAGAATCTAGTCACAGTAATATATACGGTTGCAACCACATGACAATAAATATTGACCACAACAAGAATAGGGCTTTAACATTACAAAATTCTACTTGATTCTGTTACTTCTCTTATGGTTCAACACTTCAAGTCTCTAGTGATGCAGGTGGCAAAAGGTTGGTCTTGTTATATTTTAGTGGTATTTTCTTTTAGTATTCAAGGGCCTTTTTGGAGCTTTAAGGTTTTCCAGAACAGCTTGTAGTTTCAGACCATTGGGTCATTTTACTTTGGGTTTAGTTATTTTATTGGGCTTTTTTTTTCTGTGTGGTTTTTAATGGTTAAAAAAAGATAAATTTACAGCTATAATGGTGTTGACGTTTGTTTGATGCAATCCTTCCCTAAGCAATGTCAACGACCAAAGGTGTAACGCCTGCAAAAACTAGGTGCAATGTCACTTATCAAAAAAAAAATATATGCAATGTCTAGATTTATCTTTTTTTTATTCCTTTCTCTTTAAATTCCAGTAACCTGAAGTCATGCAACTAGATCATAATTCCACACCCTGAGAACCCTAAAAGGAATAGGATAAAAACCCTTGTATAATCCACAAACCTATATCTGCATTACTGAGTTATTGCTAACAACCAACCAGATCTGCTTTTCTTCCTTTTTCACACCTTTATCGACTGTTGAGCTCCAAAATATACCCAGCTTGTTTTTTTTTTTTTGATAAGTAATCCGGAAGCTTTTATAAATATAGGAAAGAAAATCATACAAGGAGTTCATGATGATGAACAATAAGAAAAATCTACTAGGAAACAAAGTTAAGGGAGGGCAAAAACTCAGCGAGAAAAGAGCAATTAGAAAACCCCCAACAACGAGACCACTCTAAGAGACTACGCTGGCATAATAGATTCAACTCAACCAAGGTCTTCTCTTTGTCTTCAAAGGAACGACGATTTCGTTCCAACCACACAATCCACATTAAGCACCCTGGAACCAAATTCCATATGTCCGACTTATCCTTTCCATGCCACTGATGCCAACAAGGAATCAACTCCGCCACCGACCCTGGCATAACCCAAAGAATCCCAAAGGTCTGAAGCATACAAGACCAAAGAGAATGGGTAACAGGACAATGCAAAAGAAGATGGTTAACCGACTCCCCATCCTTGCAACATAAGCAACACCTATTAACCAAAGGCCGACCCTTAAGCATAAGGTTGTCCAAGGTGAGGATCCGACCATGAGCAGCAGACCACAGAAAGAAAGCCACGCGCTTGGGGATCTTCGGTTTCCAAACCCCCTTCCAAGGAAGCCAAGAATTTGGAGCACCTCGGATCGCGAGGTAGTAAGACCGAGTGTCAAATATGCCATCCCCTTTAAGCCGCCAGTAAAGGGTATCTCTCCTACTACCCTGTGGAATGCAGGATTGGATAAGCCGGAGAAGAGAATACGAAGCAGCCAACTCCCAATCTTCAAACGCTCTATAAAACGTTAAATTCCAAACTCTAACAGTACCCCCTTCTGGAATCCACAAAACCTCAGAGATACAGGCATCCTTGACCGCTGAACACACATAAAGCTCAGGATAGAGAACTTTTAGGGTATCGTCACCAATCCACCTATCATGCCAAAAACGGATACGAGTTCCCTGCCCCACTACAAAAGAAAGATGCTTAGAAAAGTCCTCCCAACCTTCGTTAATGCTTCTCCAAAGGCCGCACCCATGGGACCTCCTGCAGTCTCTAGACCTCCACCCTCTTTGATCCTCGCCATATTTTGAACAGATAACCCGACGCCACAGGTGGGTATCTTCATGGCCATATCTCCACAGCCACTTCCCTAATAAAGCTTGATTAAACGACACCACCTTTCTTAACCCCAATCCACCCATCTCAACGGGTAAACACACCTTATCCCAAGCCACCAAAGGATATTTAAAACCCCCCTCAGAAGACCCCCAAAGGAAATTCCTCTGAATACTTTCCAATCCAGTCGCCACTGCTTTAGGAATAGTAAAGAGAGAAAGAAAGTATGTCGGGAGACTTGAGAGAGTACTCTTTAATAACATGAGCCTACCACCCTTAGATAAATAGAGACGCTTCCACCCAGAGAGCCTCTTCTCCATCTTTTCCAAAATAGGATTCCAGATCAAGGGAGACTTAAAAGAAGATCCCAAAGGCATCCCCAAATATTTCATAGGCAAACTGCCTACTCTACACTGAAGCACATTAGCCAAAGCATCTAGATTATTCACCTCCCCAACGGGGACAATCTCGCTTTTCCCAACATTGACCTTCAAACCCGTAAACGCTTGAAAACAAGACAACACCATCCTAATTGACAGCAGCTGCTCCCTTGAGGCCTCACAAAATATGATGGTGTCATCCGCAAATAAAAGATGGGAAATACTCACCCCAGCAGAGTTCACAGCTCCCACCTGAAATCCCCGAATAAGATTACACTCCACCTAAACCCAGCTTGTTACTCCCTAATTGAATCTCAATCAACCTATTTTTCCAGCATTACCAACCACAAATCCCTAAACCCAACAACCCTAACTCCCTCAAATACATGCTGCAAAATTAAATCCTCCATCTTTAATTCCTATTTGCGGCCCCATGAAACCCTTCATAATTTAATATTTCCAAGTGCATTTTAAGTCATAGGCCAACTACGTCTTTCTTCTGCATATATTCTAAATTTTTTTAACTAGTAAATTACACACATACCCAATGGATCTTGAACCTATAGGCTTTCCACTTAATATTAAAACTGGTATTTCTGCAAAATGACCATCAACTTATTCAAAGAGAAATTCTAAGGAATATGGTGAAAGTAATAGTTGAATATGACAATCCAATATTATTATTTAACAATTAAAATCAATAGCTTTCAACAGTGACCTGGCTTACCGATGGCCTTTCTAATACTTAAAAATCCTGAAAATCTTTAATAACAGTAATGGTTTCAACCAAACGGGGAAGAATAAGTGAAGTTGGTAGTCATGGTTCAATCTAGCAAATAGAAATATAAAAAAGGTACAAAATTTAGGCAGCAACTCAATAAATGAGTACATGCATTAAGGCATTGCAACAAAGCAAATAAATGGGCACCAAAGAGAAATCAAAGCTAATGATGATCAGACTGATTAGAGAAGGTAACAATATCCGTAATGTACTTTTGGTGATAATCATGATGTACATTTATGCTCGAACTAAGAGACTAACAGAGAGTTGTTATCAGGAATGAGATCAGGTGAAAATCTGATTTGACTTGTGCTTATGGATTATGGTAATCTAAAGACATCAGCATCACAGATTCACAGACATTCTTGCAGAAGACAATTTCACTTCACCAAATGTCAGAATTATGCTGACATTCTCCTTGCAACATGTATTGCTTCTCCCTAAAAACAAAAATATCCACTTGCCAAAGAATTCATTAACAATATCTACCACTAGGATGGCCTCAAAAAAATCAGAAATCAAGCATCTTCTTTCTCTAGAGGAAATCTCATGGAGACAGAAATCGAGGATGTTGTGCATTAAGGAGAGATAATAATACTATGTTCTTCCACAAGATGGTCAATTCCCCTAGAAGGCATAATCATCTGAGTTTCTTAGAGGTGGATGGGGTGATTTATGAGGAAGGAGCAGAAGTGGCTGCTCAAATAGTTCAATTTTATAAAACTTTGTATCAAGAATTCGAAGAGTGGAGACCTTTTGTGGAAGGTCTAGAGTTTGATCAAATTAAGGAGTTGGAGAGGGGCTGGTTGGAGAGGAGGTTTGAGAAGGACGAGATAATATCAGTGTTTAGAGATATGGAAGGGGATAAAGCTCTAGGTCCAGATGGCTTTTCTATGACCTTTTTCCATCAGTGTTGGAGAGTTGTAGAAAGTGATGTCTTAGCAGTTTTTGAAGAGCTCTATCAGCATTGTAAGTTTGAGAAATCTCTAAATGCTACCTTTTTAGTTTTGATCCCGAAGAAGAATGAGTTAAAGCTTTTATGCCAGCGTAGCCTGTTGGAGTGGTCTCGGTGTTGGGGTTTTACTGATTGTTCATCTCTCTCTGTGTTTTTGTCCTCTCTTAGCTTAGTTTCCTGACTTCCCTCCGGTTGTTGTGCTGTTTGTTCCTTTTTCTTGTATTTTCTAGTTGTTCATCATCATGAACTCCTTGTATTCCTTTTTATTCTATCATTTATAATAGTTTTCTGATTACCTATCAAAAAAAAAAAAAAAATGGTGCCTCTAACATTCGAGATTTCAGACCTATTAGTTTGGTGGAGAGCATGTATATGATCTTGGCCAAGGTTTTGGCAAATCGATTGAAAGTGGTGTTAGATCAACTGATTTCTGAATCTCAAAACAGTTTTGTGGGAGGTAGACAAATCCTTCATTCAGTTCTCATTGCCAATGAGTGTGTGGACAGCCGGACAAAGAGTAAGATTCCTGGGGTGATCTGTAAGTTAGATATTGAGAAAGCATATGATAATGTGAATTGGGAGGCACTTCTGAAGTTGATGAAGAAAATGAGCTTTGGGGAAAAATGGTGCAGCTGGATTCGAACTTGTATCTCTACAGTGCAGTTCTCTGTGTTAGTCAATGGGTCTCCAGCTAATTTCTTTGGCAGCTCTAGAGGTTTGAGACAAGGAGATCCGCTGTCTCCTATGTTATTTGTAATTATGATGGAGGTGTTTAGTAGGATGGTGAAGAGAATGGAGAAAGCAGGTTTCCTTGGTGGTTTTAGGGCAGACAATAGGAGGGGCAGAGGGGAATGTGTTTCACATTTGATGTTCGCAAATGATACCATTTTGTTTTGTAAGGCAACGGTGGAGCAAATCCTACATATTCGATTGTTGCTACTTTGTTTTCAAACTGTGACCGGTTTGAAGGTTAACGTAGCTAAGAGCAAAAGGTTCCCATAGAAGAGGTGAATAATGTGCATACTTTGGCGGAGTTATTGGTTGTAGGGTTGGGGCCCTGCCAATGATTTATCTTGGTATCCGTTGGGAACGTCCCATAAATCCTCCTCTATTTGGAACCCTATTTTAGAAAAAATTGAAAGAAAGTTAGCAGGGTGGAAGAAGTTGTATTTGTCAAAAGGTGGCAGACTGACATTGCTTAAAAGCATGCTATCTAGCCTCCCTACTTATTTCTTATCTTTGTTCACCATTTCTACACATGTGGCAAACAAAATTGAGAAGCTGCAAAGGGACTTCTTATGGGGTGGCACTAAGACACATTTGTTGGATTGGGATAAGGTGTGTATGCCTATTGCTAATGGCGGTTTAGGTGTTAGGAAATTGACCACTTTCAATAAAGCCTTACTTGAAAAGTGGCTTTGGCGTTTTGGGATCGAGGAGAATAGGCTTTGGAGGAGGGTGGTAGCTTCGAAATTTGAGGAAGAATGGGGGGGATGGACCTCTAAGTTGGGAAGGGGTGTTCATGGGTGTGGTCTGTGGAGAAGTATTCGGATGGGATGGGAAGTGTTTTGCAAAAATGTCCACTTTAAGGTTGAGGTGGGGGATAGAGTGAAATTCTGAACAGACAGGTGGTGTGGAGATCTTCCTCTCCATTTGGCTTTTCCGATCTTGTACTCTTTTGTGGCAAACAAAGAAGCTTCCGTAGAATCATCTTTGTTGTGCCAAGGAGCGGGGAATAGGAGAACTTGGGATGTTCGTTTCATTCAGGGTCCTAATGATTGAGAGGCAGAAGTGGTGGATGACTTCTTCAGATTCTTGGCTTCCAACTTACCTCTTGTGACTGATGGTGATCGTATGAGATGGAAACTGACAAAGAACGGGAATTTTACTATTCGCTCATATTATCACAAGCTACATGGTTCTTATTCCATTGTCTTTCCATGGAAAGGCATTTGGAAGGTTAAGGCACTCCGGAGTGTCTCTCTCTTTGTTTGGACAACGGCTTGGGATAGGATCCTCACAGGAGATAACTTGAGGCTTAAGGGCTTTAACTTTGTTGATTGGTGTATTATGTGTCGTTGCTGTGGGGAGACAGTGGATCACTTGTTGTTACATTGTGAAAAGGCTTATCGGTTGTGGCCTTTTGCCTATAGAACCTTTGGGATTTCATGTGTCCCTCTGGTACGGTGTCAGATCTTCTTTTTGGCTAGTGGAATTGGTTGGAGAAGTATTCGTTGCACAATTGGAATTTAGTTCCATTGTGTTTGATGTGGTGTATTTGGAAGGAATGCAATCGGCGGACTTTTGAGGATTTAGATAGATCCGATGACCAAATGCTCGTTCTCTTTTCTGGTTCTCTTTTTGATTGGGCTAGGGCTTGGGGACTCACCTCTAGTAATTTTCTTCCTCCTTTTCTTAGCTCTCTTCTCCTTTGTTCTTAGTGTTTTTTTTTTCTTTTATGTTTGCGCTTTTCTTTCTTTTATGGTACAGTTGTTATGCTAGTGCTTCTTTGCATTTCGCAGTTTTTTGATACAAGTTTCTTATCTATCAAAAAAAAATTTAAAGCAAATCACCCCTCCCCCCCCCCCCCCAAAAAAAGAGGGAAAAAAAACAAAAAGGTCAACATCATATGGTAAATTTTGTGGTGGAACGCACCAAATATCCTGGAATAGCTCTTTATGACCATCCCACGTTTGGAAAAGCACACCAATTCGTCTAGCAAGGAAAAATCTAACTCGATAATCAGGATCTCGGAGCAACATAAGCAACCCTTCAATCATTGCCTGTAGACAGATACACCACAGCAAACATATAACAAAGAATTGAAAGAAATACCAAAAAACAATGTATGCAATCAGAGAGAGAGTCAAAATGGCCTTAGATATCCTGAACACCAAAATTACAACCTTAGGGCTAACAAACTAAATTCCCAATCATTTAAGTCCATATGAAATCCGATATCCCAGCTCCTGCTTCCCCCCCATGTCATCGTACCAACAAAGAATCCATTGACACCTCTCTAGCTAATGAACAGTAAATGCCTCCCTCAAAGGCTGATCTACACACCAATTGTTGTGCCAGAATCGGACCCAACTACCATTACCTTCTTCAAAGTAAAAGTATTGTAAGAACCTATCCCACCCTTTTCACGCTTGCAAATACCTCGGGCAATGTCCTTGAAAGTTGAAACTTAAGAAAGATTCATAAATATTAACCTACTCATGAGAGCAGACAAAAACACAAATGACAAACCAACTTGTGAGTCAGTCAACGACAGGCAGACAGGCAATAGGTTTCCCATCTAGAAATCTGACTCCAACCAACCCGTCTCGTCGTCCGTAGCAGTGCCACCATTCGTAGCTCTCTGCCACTCTTTGCCACTCGAGATTTGCCAAATCTCATCAGATCTGGCGAGATCTCTGCCACTCCACCATCAATGAGAAAGGCAGCTGGTTCAACTGATCTCAATCATAGAAATTTTAAGTCCATCGGTCAGCATCAATAGTGGGTTTTTGAGACCCAATCAAGTCGAATTCCCCACCAGGAGTGGCAAAGATTCTTCTTTTTTTAGGGTGGGGGGGAAGGGGGGCAATTTCATTTAGTATGACGAAGAGTTATAGCTCAAACAGTACCTCCTCTACCCCCCCCCCCTTCCCACTTAAAATAATAATAATAATAATTTTAAAAAATATCTTTATAGGGCTTCACGTTTTAGCCCAATATCTTGTTATCTTGAGCCTCATTTACTGAAATCATAGAAAACTCAACACAAATCAAATCTGCACATTGTTTACCATAAGCCTTCAATTTTCTTTTGGTCCTCCAACCTAAATTTATGGAAATCCTTCTGGGTGACATTATGAGTAAATTTAATGTCCCACTACCCCCACCACCCTCAGCACTCACACCAATAATTGTGTCAAAAGATAATCACCTGACCAATCTGCGGACAGAGTAAAACAAAATCGCATGTGCAATCAATCAGCTTGACACGACCAAACCAGTCAAGAAGATCTAAGTCAGCAACTTTATTCACCAGATCTCCAAGATGCGTCAATCTCTGCAAAGCAAATCAAGAAGTTTCTCAATTGAAGTTTAGATGAATACCATAATTACAATCACACAACAAAGGCAACCCAGCAACATTCATCATGATAAGTCAGAAATAGAACAAATTCAAATATCTCATTAAATAAAATTTTCTCCTCTCCCAACATATTTATTTAATACCTATTAATTGGTAAGTTACACACACCCAACGCATTTTGAACCCATGACCTCACCCTCCACCCACACTTATGAGAGGAGGGAGTGCATTCGAGCTAGGGCTCATTGGCAACAAGAAGATTTGAAATACCTGTTTAGAATCATTCTCCCCCAAAGATGGGCCAGCACATTTATCCTTTCTGACCGCAGATAATAAAGAAGCAAGCAACCCGTGCATAGCAGCAAGTATATTAACACAGTTGAGCTTAAGACTCACTTGCATTTCAATCATGTCATTAAATAAATTCACCTGCAAATTAAGCCAAAGGATCAAAAATAGTACAGCATATTATTATTTATATCTTTATTGATTGTTAGATGAAATGTATGCAAACAGCATCAAGTTATTCTCTTACCAAGTCTGTAATTTTTGCTGAAGAGGACCAGTAAGGATGTTGACAGAGATTGTATAATATCTTTTCACACACCTGAATTAAAAAATAGAACCTTTAACACATCAATTAAGAAAAATTTTACATAAATTTACATATGTGGAATATACCTTCTGATCAGATTCTTTTCCCATGAGTTCAAAAAGGATATCCCATGTAACAATGGGTAAAACTGAGAAAAAACTCGAAATGACAGATATAATGTTGAACTTCCACTTCTCAGAAGAAAAGGATATGCCAGTGGCAATTTTCACACCAACAGTTAAAATATCCACATCTCTGGAATCTTCATTCACATCCAACTCCATATCCATGATCCTACTTTTATTACCATCAGATGTGAAAGAATTTTGTACAGAGTTATCAGATACAGATAAGTCCTGCAAGATGTTCTCAGAACGGAAGTTCCTTACACATTCAGAATATTCTTCATATAGTTTCACCAGTGCATGTAAAAGCCTTTCCATGGATTGCATAACCGACCCATAGAGGAATACATCCAGATCATCTTGATCTCTCCATTTCATGAAAATCGGACAGCAAATGAAACTTCGTAAGGATGCAACCAGAGCATTTGTTCCACCAAAAATGGAGTCAGAGCCTAAGCAACTGAGAGATCGAAAATTAGTGTAGTTTCCTTGAATGACACCACGAGCATGATCTAGCAACTCTAACAAGCACTTGCCCATTTCAGAGAGAAATGGTGAAACTTCTTCACTTTTCCTGAAAAAATTAACAAAGCCTGTAAGCATACATAACAGTGAAGAAACACGAGGGGCCAACATCAGATGCCAATGGATGCAAAATATCAAAGTACAACACCATAATGTTGATATTACTGAATGCCTTAAAGATCCTACATCAAGAATCTAATTTAGTGCAGAATGCCTAAAGATCCTATATCAGAATTGGTATCAGAGCTCATTCAAGCTACTGTCCTGCGTCAGAAGATGACACAAACCTCGTAAAACATGAGCCATATATGAAGTTTGAAAATAGCGCGCATCTAAAGAATATATCTGAAATAGGACTCTTTTCAGTTTCCTTGTCCACAAGAGATCCAAGAATATAAGTCTCCATTTCCTGCAGCAGCTGATCTCTCAACTGACGGGGAAGCCGTACACCCTGATGGCTTTGAAGTGGGGAAACCTGAAAAAAATAAAAGAGAGGGATTTATCCAAAATTTATCATATAAAATCCAAAGAGATGGAGTGATTCTCAACACAATATTTCAGTACCTCAACGCCGCAGTCCTGATCAATTCTCGCAAGAACTTCAACAGAGCACTCAAACACTTCATGAAGACTATCGTGCTCAAACTCTTCTGTCTACAAGCACAATCAAATTTTGGGTTTCTCAGAGAAAACCAACATGCATGTGATCCAAAGTTGGATGGTAATCAGAACAGGTCAACACAAACCTTAACCTGTTCCAGTGTGGCCTCAGTATCATCTACAAAAGAGTACGACAGAGGAAACCCATTGTAGCATTGCTTAAAAGGAGCACAACCAGCACATAGAGCATACACTGCTGCAGGCAAGAATAATACCACCCGATCATTTAATATAGAAGGCTCCTACATAATAAAAAAAAAACAATTACTAATACATAATACCACAACATTCAAAAACAAATCAAATATAAGATACCTACCAAGTACAAACATAATTTATCAATGATTCAAGTGTGCAGTCTTCAAAAGTGAAAAATACACATCAAATGGAAGAAAGGAAATATAAAGCATCATATAAAACATCTTCAATTAATAGCAAAATGCAACACCTAAGGTCCATGTGCAAATTTAAATTTTAAGTCTATCACAATAGTTCCAAAAGAAGAACATGTCAATCTCTGGCTCTTTGAAGTATAGATTATATTTTTATTTTTTTTATAATATTTAAGGTTTCATAAAGCTAAGGGTTCAATTAAAATAATTTTGGCATAACCATACAATTTTCCTAGGGGTCTATACACATTTCTTACCCTAGTAAAAGAAAATTCCTGCCTCTTTTGTTTTCTAGGAGTTATAATGGACAAAGTACTTTTATCATGGCCACACTATGACGGTAGCTGTGGTGATCAAGGTGAGCACAGGCCAGCAATGCAAGTACATCTAGTAAACTTCTCAAATACTACTAATAGTTCAAGCCCTTTTAAGTTTCAGGGATGAGAAAACACAATCAATCAAATGATGCTTTCCTTCATCACCTAAAACCAGAACATGGAAAATTGAGCTTACCGAGATATTTTTAGTCATGGATATCCAGTACAGGGAGAATACAAAGCACAATGGATGAAAGTCATCATACCACCTAAAAGTCAAGTTTAACGAAAATAATGCAAATTTCTTAGACGCAAGATCTTTTAGACAAAACTTCAGAATTCTAACCCATTAGGATAATTTATGTGTGGTAAACTAAAATATTTGAAGCTCTAGTCTTTAAGATCACATTCACAAGTACCACACAGATTTCAGCATCAACATTAACATCAATACTTCAACAAATTAGAAATATTGTAAACCAAATGAGAACAACTAGAAAACTAAAGAGCATGTCATATTCATAATACCAAACATACCTTCCAGTTAGCATGTCCCAAAACTGCTCTCAAGAGACTTTTCCTAAGATTTAAAATGTCACGAATGTCACCCTGCACAAAAATGAAGAAAGTGAATATGTACAAGTACACATGCTGGTACACAACCCATAACTAAAACTCATTACATAGAACAACACCCCATGTAAGCATTAAAGTAATTTGCATTCTTGATTCCTTGAAGAAGGATCTGATGTGTGGCCAATCCAAGAATACATCCAGACTCATACAAAAGTCAATCAAACCCAAACTCACATGAAACTTATATGTTTTGCAACTCTACCCCAGCTTCATTAAGTTGACAAGTACCTTGTGTTTCTTTATTCTCAAGAAGTGAATAGGGTAAAAATTAAATTACCCTAAGACAAGACATTTCGTTTATATGATGTTTCTAAACATTATAAATAATTTTTTCCAAGCATATATATCACTCATAACACTTGTAATGGCTTTTCAAGCGTTGTGGCCAAAGAACTATCAATGCTAGTGAAGGAGGCGATGGAGGCAATCAAGGAAAACACAGAGGAGGACTAACCCTCATAGAGGAAGGAGATGAATAATATGAAGTAGACTCAAGAAAGATGACATCAACTCTAACAAAGTGACAATGAAGTGAAAGGAAATAACACTTGTATCCCTTCTGAGTACAAGAGTACTCAAGAAAAATACACTTAGGAGATCAAAAATCAAGTTAGTCACCCCCTAGACCTAAAATGCAAACATACAAACACACTCAAAAATCTTTGGAGTTTTACGGAACAAGTGTGTGTCAAGAGACAGCACAATTAAAGGAATCTGACAATCAAAAACAGTGGAAAGCATACTGTTGATATGATAACAAGCTGCCAATACTGCATCACACCAATACATTTTTGTAACATTCATATGGAAAAGAGCACTCGATGGTGCTTGCTTAACTGACATGCCGATGCGGGAGATGCAAAAAAATTATTATTTAATATTATTTATGTTTGCAAGTCAATTGTATTTTTATGTTTAAGGTCCTAGTAGTTTATTAGGCTATTAGTATTTTAATTTGGAAGCAAAGTTATTTTTGTAATAAGGCAATTAGGGTTTCCTAGCCAATTAGAACTAGGGTTTAGCAATCCTTTATAAGCAACCTATTGTACTCCTTGAGAAGATAGTTGATATTTTGATGAATGAAAAAAATGGCCGTTTGGTCTTTCTTTGGTCTGGTGCTGAATCTAGGTCCACCCTAGGTGCTGACTCCTAGTGGTTTTCCTGCTTGGTGCTGACTCCAAGCAAGGCCTAGGTGCTGACTCTTAGGTCATATCCTTTATTTTATTGTTGTTTTAGTTTTGTTCTGGTTGTCCTGCATCAATTTTGGTATCAAAGCAAACACCGATCTGTTTGAAGCATCATCACAGTCAATCCAGAACCGAAAAAAAAAAGCTTTCACCGTATATTTTCCACCACCAGAACTCCAGCCATCACACCACCTTCAAAATCCCTTCACAACATCTCTGCCAAACCAACAACAGAAAACCATCTCTCAATATCCACACATATCAAGCCACCAAAAGACAACCAAAGCCCTTTGACCCAAAAACCAACAAACCCCATCTGCCAATCTTGGCCACCGTTGAAGCACCACACCAGTTGCCAGAAAAGCCAGCCACCAGACCAGAGACAGAGGAGTTTGAAAACGAGAGCCGCCGACGTCCATACCAGATTCGCGCCGCGGAGAACCACCTACGCCGACTCACCGTCAACACCTCTCCACCATGCCGCTTCATGCTTTGCCGGTTCCATCACCGCAGTCTGACGAGCGAGCTCCGATCTGCACCATCGAGCACCGCTGATCGCGACGCCGATGAGCCCAAACCGCCTCTCCACCGTTGACTCCAACGCCGCTTCATGCTTGCTCCGCCGCCCTTTCTCTTTAGTTTCTGTTGTCTTTCTTTTTAAGTTTGTGGTTTGAATTTCTTTTAGAGTATGCCGTATGAATTTCTTTTTTAAGTCTGTAATGCCTTAAGTTTCTTTTAGTGAATTTTCTTATTATGCAAAAAAAAAAAAAAAAAAAAGAAAGAAGAAGAAGAAAGACCCAGCCCACGAAATCCAAACCTGTCAACCAGCCCAGTCCCAGCACCTATTTGAGAGAATAGTCTTAGAAGCCTTTTCCAACGATCTGTCCAGAAAACATCACAGCAACCCAGGTTCTTGTTCCAACCTCCAACTATTTGTTAAAGCACTATTTTTATGGTAATATCCGAAGCACCTTATTTTGATGGTTGTAAAACTGATCCGTGGGATTTTGTCAACTGGATGAATGGGATAGAGCAATTCTTTGAGCAAGCAAATTGGGCAGATAACAAAAAGGTTAGGTATGCAAAGTTGAAGTTAAGAGGTGGAGCACAAATGTTTTGGGAGAAGTTTGAATATTTCCGCTATCCAAACTATGAACCTGCAATTAGTGTGTGGGAAGATATGGAAGAAAAGCTTTGTGATGAGTATTTGTCACCATACTTTCGAGCTAAGTATCTACCCCAATCTCAATGTGGTACTTTTCAAGTTGAAGCAAATACGATGAATTGTCATTCCATTTCACGTCCTCAGCGCACTTTTGAACAATCTATCAAGGAATTATCTATAAAGCTCATGAAAGATGTTCAAGACAGGATTGCTCAGATTAAGCAAATGAAGACTCACACCGATTCAATTGGGAAACTAAGGATAATTGATCACGATGAACTTATTGTTGCCCCCATAGAAGACAACATTGATGATGATCTCTTGGGCGTGGAGCGTCCTCAAGCAACACCAAAGCCTAATGTTGCCACAGACGTACATGCCTCGACAAGTGTTGCTTTAACATGCGTGCAAGGAAATGAATCTATTGAAGAGCAGCAAGGTGAAGGGATGGTTTCTAAAGAGAGTATTATGTTAGAGGGTGAACATGATGTGATATTGGAAGCTAATGAATCTGCTTTTGATCAACCTTCCATGGTGCATGAAGACAAACAGTTTACTAAAGTGGAGAAAGTGGATAACGTAGTGCTTCCAATGGTTCAAGAAAGATTATGTTGATTTCACACATTGATTTTGTTATTCCAGAAGAATTTGACATGGTGGAATTCAAGGTTTTTCTTTTCTTTATGCTCCCTAAGGTGATTCGAGACTGGAAGCAAGTGTTACTTGTCAGCTTCCTAATTCTTCAATGCTTTAGAACTCGAGGTCGAGTTTTCTCCAACCACAGGAGAATGATGCGGGAGATGCAAGAAAATTATTATTTAATATTATTTATGTTTGCAAATCAATTGTATTTTTATGTTTTAGGTCCTAGAAGTTTATTAGGCTATTAGTATTTTAATTTGAAAACAAGGTTATTTTTGTAATTAGGCAATTAGGGTTTCCTAGCCAATTAGAACTAGGGTTTAGCAATCCTTTATAAGCAACCTATTGTACTCCTTGAGGAAATAGTTGATATTTTGATGAATGAAAAAAATGGTCATTTGGTCTTTCTTTGGTCTGGTGTTGACTCCAGGTCCACCCTAGGTGCTGACTCCTAGTGGTTTTCCCGCTTGGTGCTGACTCCTAGTGGTTTTCCCGCTTGGTGCTGACTCCAAGCAAGGCCTAGGTGCTGACTCCTAGGTCATATCCTTTATTTTATTGTTGTTTTAGTTTTGTTCTAGTTGTCCTGCATCACATGCTTCATACTGTAAGGACTAAAGACTCAACAACATAAAGGAACCAACAACTTTACAATCTGAAGAGAAGGCCGATCAAGGCGACATTGATGCTGAAGAGGAGAAGTAGATTATTCAAGTGTTGCTAGGGGTGTCCACGGGTCAGGCCAGGTCGGTTTTCGACCCAACCCGGACCCGACCCGCCGGCGGCGGGTGGAGGGCGGAGTAACCCGAAACCGACAGCCAGAAAAATCAGTCGGTTCGGTTTCGGGTGATGGTTAGCGTCAGCCGGGCTGGTCGGTTGCCGGAATTTTAAAAAAAAAAAAAAAATCGCTGGAATCTAGAATTGTCGCCGAAATCTGGAAAAAATCGCCGGAAACTAGAAAAAACGCACCGGAAACTGGATTTTTTTTTTCTGAAATCTGCATTTTTTTGGCTAGAAATTGCTGGAATTTGGCCGGATCTGGCTAAATCCCACCAGATCTAGCCGGATCTGATCAAGATCTCGCCAGATCTGGTCGAGATCTCGCCGGATCTAGCTTGTTTTTGTAGGATTTGGAGTTTTGGACGGATTTTTTTGTAGCTCCGGTCGGGTTCAGGTTGCTCAGGTTTTGGAGATGCAAACCCGCCTCTCGACCCGCCGGTGTCGGTTTTTGAGAACGGAAACCCGCCGCCGACCAACTGGACCTCCAGTTCGGGCCGGAATCGGGTCGGGGTCGGGCAGTTTTGCCAGGTTGTCGGGCTCCAGTCGGGTCTGGACAGCCCTAAGTGTTGCTAACTGGGAGTCACAAGCATCAAGATAGTAGAGTCCACCAAACTCATGTCCACCCCAAGTCTTCCTCCCAATCAAGAGATCCTGGAAGACAAAATACAAAAGATCCTGGAAGATAAAATACAAAGGATGTGGTCACTGGCAATGTGGAATGTCAGAGTTGGCAATGGTGGGTGGTGGGAGGTGTGTTGTGCTTCTAATACCATGTTATTACAGGGAAGTGTGTAGGGTAAAAATTAATAATTTTCTCCTAGCTTATATACTACTAGTAACATGCTTAATTCAGTTCGGGCCAGCAAGAGTTGTGACTAATACTTTTGCATGTTCATTTGTTTCACCTATAAATTATTTAAGAGTATTTAGAGGGATAGTTAATGCAAAGTAAAGGAGTCTATCACTCCTTTTTACATGTGTAGAAGATAAAGTAGAGGAAAGGATAGGGGCTTTCTTTGAAGCCTTGTTACACCCACCTTTCTTTCTTTTTGGTTTAGCTATATTTTTGGAAACACATAGTTTCATTAAAAGACATTTCAACCTGTCCCAATTCGCTCGATTATGGGATGAAAGGATAGGAAACCATAATGGGTGGGTTTCTCCTTCCAAATTCCTCCCTTTCCTTCCTCAAAAATCTACAAGAGGCAAACACTATACTCTATATTCCTCCCTGTTCCTCTTCTTTCTGCCCAAAACCCCCCCTCCCAAAGAAAATGCTAATGATATTCATCTAATGTATAAAGACAAAATCACCCATCTCAACAAACTTAAGTCAAATATAAGCCAGATAATGGACAAGAAAAATCCAAGAGACGCCAGCTTATGTCACTTACTTGACAACCTTTCCTTGAAAAGTAACATGAAATGAAGTACAAAACAGACCTAAAAAAAATTATAAACATAATTAGATAAATCCACATAATAAATAGAATAGATAGAAACAATATACACTAACATCTACAATCATGCATTTATGTTTTCTCATTAATATCTACATGGGAAATTTGCCAAATCAATGAAGAATAACACTTGCCAGTAACTAGTGTGTGAAGGAAAAAGTTTTGAACTATTAGATATTCTATGACAGTTCGGTTTTAACAAAGATGGACAAACAGATGCAATTTGGGAAACTTATCAATCCAAAAGTCAATCACCAAGTCACCAACTAGTTCTGTCATCTGCCCTCCCCAGGATGGCTCAGAAGTTTCACTCTATTCCCGACGCAAAATTTCCTCAAGAGATAAGAGTTTGAGAAATAACAAAAGGCTACAACTGACAAAATATGTCACAATGTTAACAAAGGTCCAATACAATAATTCTAGAATGAAACCACGAAAATTAAAAGGTTGATTAGTTAACTGTTGATATAAGCTGTAAACACATCCCAGGTGGAAATTTCAACCCTCCACCTTTAAAATGAGTGCATCATGCTAACAAATTCTATCTTGCACAAGAATAAAACATAATATGGTGACTGCCACTTAATGGAAAACCAACAATTTATGAGTGCTTACATGCACATTTGTACCTAGCAAAAATGTCTTTACTGCACATATCACATAAATCAAACAGCCAACTAAAATTGACAAAACATACAAACGTCCTGAGCAATGCAAATGTTTTCTCCTTAGTTCCTCTATTTAAAAGACTATAATGAAGCAAGCATGGAGAATCAGTTTCCACTGACATGTAATCAAAGTAAAATGCACTTACGCAGATGGCATTCTCTTAAATAACCTAAGATCCCATATGTCTTGAGGTATGATATATGTGTTTATTAAATCCTGGAAAGAAGAATAGGTGACATAAAAACAATTTCAGAACAAAAGTATGTACCTTGGTGTAAATGGACTATTATAGAAGGCATCGCCTAATTGTTTAGAAAAAAAAATAAAGCAAATAAAGTGTGAGAACATAGTCTAAGGGATACACATTCTGGCACTCACATATGAAATTATGTTTCCAAGAAGCACCAAAGCAGCATCAACCTGCATGGAAATTAAAATGAACATTAAAGTGGCACTCAAACAAACAATCAGAAAAAACTTGCAGGCTATGTTAGTAAATTTCCCAACAATTAGATCTCTTAGGCTATTTATTTCTTACTGTCAACAAACCAGAGAAGGTTGTCTATCATCATAACTATAATTCAGTAAGGCATAACTTATTTATAAAAATAAAAGGACACAGAAAAAAACAAACAAATAAAAAAAGAGTTAAGTTGAGTGAAAATTTAAGTTGCTCAAAAACAAAAAATAAGTTGAAATATACAAGAACTCGAACCCTCAATAGCTTATACTGTGACTACCAAAGAAGATTGACACTATCAAAGATAATTGACACTACCAAAGATGATTGTACAAACTGAACTTACAACAGCTATATTGACAATACGAAAGAAGATTCCGTAAACAAAACTTACAACTGCAGTTACTGAGCTGAACATTGGTAATCCATGCATGAGACAACTCCATATTACTTGCCAACTACAGTCAAACTGCAAAATTTTCTCCCAAAAAAAAATCAGTTTTTAGTTCAATATGATGATAACAATATTAATTAGAGCAATATAGAAGACATATATGTTCATTAATAGCAATTATAATTTTGTGATACCTAAAAACATTTCTTGCAAAAAGAGAGGAACTCAACTACACAAAAGTGCACAAGAGGATCCCTTCAAGAAATTTATAGAACTCTACAATGCCCAGAGAACGTAAAAAGATAGACCTAGCCCAAAGGAAAAATCAGGTAACTATTGAATCCATGACCTTACCCACCGTCCCATCTATGCGGGCTAGAAGTGTCATTCAGTCTAGAGGATAGGGAATTGGATTTCTTCTTCAACTATTCCTAATTGCTGCAATTATTCACCATTTAACTATTCAAAATTGTGACAAACCCCTCAAACAAATGAACCAACAATCCCACCCTAATTTCTTTCCCTGATTCTCCAACAATTTCCCAACACCTCTAAATTAACAGTACTTAAAAACCCTAACCATTTTAATTATTAAAAAAATAACTGAAAGTGATAAAGTCTGCACTTCAGGTGCTGTCTGTTAAAGATACATTCAAGAAAGAGGCTGGAGAAAAAAAATATTAATCAAATACCTCAGTCAAAGTAGAAGATGATACAGATGATATCTCCCCCTTTGAATCCGGAAGCAGCAGTACAGAAGAGAGTTCCTGCAAACTCCTTTTAATGCAAGTAAATATACATATGAGCTCTAAGGGAAGAAGGGGATAAGCCATATCTATGCATGCAAAGCCAAACCAACAATAAACACTGATGCAGACATATGAACGTTACAATGGGGGTGAACTAACACTTTTTAATATTGAAACCTAAAGCACGCAATCCTCACAGTATTACTAGCATGTGCTAAAGAAACATAATTTTAAATAAACAGTAATGTATGGTTACACTTAATCAGGGCATGTACCGTAGAGTCCACAGCAAACCATCATAATCATGCCCCATGTTTGCATCATTCAAAATTCTGCAATATATTCCCACGTGTCAGTCCAATAAAGAACAGAACTAAAACAGCTCAAATTCTTATTCATGATAACAAGTAGGGCTTCGGGTTTGGGAATGCATAAAATGTGGGTTTGTAACTGTTTTACACTAAATCCAGCATGTCAGAACAAAAAAAAAATCCTAACCAATTTATTGTCAAGCATAAATTATGTAAACAAGCCTGCACAGATGCAATTTCACACATAGATGCTCAACAGGTTTTATTAGAACTGTGCATGCATGGGCACGTGCCACTCAACTAATTGATTAATACAGAGATACACAACCTTTCTTACCAAAGGTGAGCACAATTAAATTGGTGTAGATTTTCATCCATTAAAGATCATGAAATTAAGGAGTTTGTGTATGAGTTTGAAAAACAATAATTAAGGACAAATACAAAGAAAACTAAAAGAAGAAAAAAAAAGGCATATAAACTAAAGATTTGATTATTAGTAACCAGAAAATTACACATTTCCAGAGTATTAAATGTGACAATAATTCGGAAGAAGATAAAATGGAAGTGGTAACTATTAGAAACAGAGAAGACCCTAGCAATTCTCTGTTCTTATTTCAACCCTATATGCAGTATTTTTTTCAAAAGCAATAACATTAAACCTGTTAAAAGAGAAACATAAAAGAGACAATAAATCTAATAAAAACTAGAGCAGATCACAATCAACGCTATCTATAATATGCATAGAATCACCTTTCAAAGTTTGAACATATGCCCTTGAACCAGTAGACCAAAAGATCCTTACTAATGCGGTTGTTGTAGTTGTGAGTAAGATAACAGAATGCAGCATTCCTGTAGTACATCCCTTTCACATTAATATCCAGAAGTGTATAAAAAGAGAGGAAAAAAAATGTTAATGAGCACATACATCTGCACATAAACCAATAAATGCATGCAGAACCAAATCAAAAAATGTCCTAAAGAACTTTGTCAATGATACAAGCATATGATCAAATAAGAATAGATCAAAGCAACATATATCATATTTGTCCAACCCAAGTACATCAATGAAACTTAGTTCATGCCAATCATCCACAACCACCCAAATATAAAAATCACAGGATGTCACATTAATTAATAGAAAGTAATTATGAACATCAAAAGATACTTGCAAAATTTACAACATAGGATTTCAATTTTACATGGTTATAGAGAATAAAAGTTCTTAACAACCTAGGTATTTTAATCTGTTAGATTAAATGAGTAAATTCCCCATTTCCTAACAACTTAAGCTTTTGGAACAATCAATAACTTAACATTGTATCAAAGCAAGAGGTCCTACATCCAAATCTTGTCTCCATCTTACCTCCCATTAAAAATAAAAAAATAAAATAAAATCACATGTAGGGCCCCACCTAACAAGGGCAATTTAGGCCCACACATGAAGGGGGAGTGTTAGACTATATGATTAAATGCACCATTTCCTAACAACTTAATTTTTTTGGACAATCAGTAACTTAACATAAACTTATAAGGAGGGATTTCTGTCATAGTTATAGTCATAGAGATTCATTTCATAATGCTTTTGATTAAGTAAAAGCTGAAGGCTGCTTTACATACCTATCAAACAAATGCCAATGCATACATCTTGCTTTATCCACAAAGAAACAAACAACAAAGCTTCTAACACAAAAATTTGTGTCAAATTGAAGGTAAAATTACTTGTTCTTTGGGCTTTCAAATAATTTCTTTACATTTTGTTATTGAAGAACTTGTGGTGGATGACAGAATCTGCTTTTGTTTCTTATTTGTGGTAATCTTTAGATCTTATACACATACATGTCTTCTTTGAAATTTATATATACTTAAGGGCTGGGATGGGGAAAGAAAAAATACTTTAAGAACGTGTTTTGAGATGCCATAGATTAGAATCCTGCTAATTAGGAACTATATAACCAGTTATAAATTTCACCCATTTTCATTTAAATTGGAGCAAACACATTTCCATAAAAAAAAGATAGTTTTAGAGTTAGTTCTTTCAAAACAAGTTTTTTTTTTTTTTTTTTTTGAGAAGTGACAACAAGTTTTTAAATTTAGGCTTTTTCACATACATATTCCAACCAAAAACTAGTTTTAAATTTGGTCTTTTCATATAGGGCATTAATTATTGCAAACTGATTAGTGTACATTGTCCGCATACATCACCTGTTTCATGTGTCAAGTATGGACATGCTTAAAAAATGTGGACAACATGTGTGAAATTATGCACATTGTTTGTGCAAAATGTACACTAAAAAGTGTGTAATAAAAATTTACCATTAACGCTGCGTTTGTTTGGACTGAAAACTCTTTCAGGAAATCATTTTACGCGTTTACGTGTGTTTCGCATCCACGGAAAATTTGGTCAACGGAAAATCATTTACGGTTTGACCGGAAAATACGCCCCTTCCGACGGAAAATCATTTACAATTTTATTTTACCTTCAAACAATTTCCGGAAACCACACCAAAGAGCTCGAGCACACTCCTCACACGATCCAAAACCCATCTCCAAACTATTTCCAGAAAAACCCATCTCCAAACCATTTCCCACGGTCCAAAACCCATCTCTAGAAAAACCCATCTCCAAACCATTTCCAGAAAAACCCATCTCCAAACCATTACCTTCAAACCATTTCCAGGAAAAAAAAAAAGAACCAAACCAAGATCGACTCAACACCGTGCAATCTCACTGTTCGGGTTGTGCCTCTCACCGCCGATCAAGCAAAGATCGATCCAACGCTGCGCGATCAAGCAAAGATCGATCCCTGCCGCGCGATCTCGCCTTTGCTGTCCATCGCGCGATCGAACCTCCGCCGCGTGTCTCACCTTCGCCGTCGATCGCGCGATCAAAGCCTTCGCCTTCGATTGCACGATCTCTCCTCTTTCTCTCTTCCTTCTTCTCTCCCGGATTTGATGATTTTTTTTTTTTGGTTTTGTTTGTTCTGTGTTTCTCTGAGAAAGGATTTTTATATATTGATTGGAAGCTGAGAAAATGTGAGCAATAAGGAGAAAATGTGTTTTTTATAATATTTTCAAGGACACAACCAAACACCTGAAAATATTTTTCAAAGTATTTTTTAAAATGCCACCAAACACCTAAAAATATTTTCTTTTCTCGAAAATATTTTCACCTGAAATTATTTTACACCCGAAAAATATTTTACACCCGGAAAATATTTTACACCCAAACAAACACAGCCTAAAATACTCAGCCATTTATTTAGGCAATTTTGTTTCATACATTTCCAAGTAGTACTAACATCTACATGTTGTAGTAAAGAATTAAAAACTATAGTAACTCTGCAAATCATGGAGGGAGCAATAAACAGAAGACCAGATGATCAAATGCATTGAAAGGGATGTCAGAGGAAGAATGGAGGCTAAGCTCCAGATTCAAGCCTCTAATAGTAGCATTCTTGCCTCCAATTGGGGCTTTTATTGTGTAATAGCTTATCATCATAACCAAAGGGAGTGTCTACCTCACTAGCAGACCTGATGTGTTTTTTGAATTTTAGTAGTGTAAACTCTGTTTTGATTGGGTGCTTCTTCTCCTGTGAGCTGGTGGGTAATTTTTTTTTTTTTGATAAGTAAGAATGATATATACACGAAAAGGTGATGCATAAAAAGCACAAAACACACCAAGAAATACAAAAAAGAACAAAAGAACAAAAAAGCTGAAAGAAACCAAACAGCAAATTAATTACAAAAAAGAAGAGAGCTAAGAAAAGAAGGGAGAGAATCACTAGACTTGAGCCCCCAAGCCCTAGACCAATCGAAAAGAGTTCCACTAAAAGAAGCAAGCATCTGATCTCTAGAATTATCCAAATCCTCGAAGGTTCGCCGATTCCGATCCTTCCAAAATCACCAAAATAAACACAATGGGACTAAATTCCAGATGTTAGATGAATGCTTCCCCAACCAATTCCACCAGCCAAAGAGCAAGTCTGGAATCACTCTAGGTATGATCCATGCAATGCCAAATCACTGGTGGATAATATAGATTGCGTGGTTTTGTGCTCTGTATGATTGTAGTTTGATCTGGATTAGGTTCTTTGAGTTCCCTAAGGGGTCTTTCTACCTTTGTATTTCTCTGTTCTTGTGGTGATAAAATTTTCACTGAATTATCCTCTAAAAAAAAAAGATAACAGCAGGTATATGAGACATGGGCCATGTATATATATATTTGGTTTTGTAACTCTGTTACACTGGATCTAGTATGTCAGAGAACATGAAAATCCAAGCCAATTATTGACAAGCATCAATTGTCTATAAAAAATAAAAAATAAGAAAAGCATGCATGAATGCTTAATTTCATAAACTGATATTCAAAAGGTTTAATCATAATTGTGCTTGGGACATGCCACTCAATTAACTGACATACATAGACATTTTTGTTATGCATAAATGGGGGACAATGATGATTTTATTTGCAAATCCTTCTTTGAACTCTAAAAGCACTTCTCCACTTTATTCAAAAGACTAAAAAACTTATGGAAACTATTTTCTCCAAACATTCCTCATGTGTAGATCTTCTTATAAGACAACAGACAATTCCTCTTCAAAGCCAACCCTTACAGAGCATTGTAATCTCATGATCACGATGTCAACCTTTCTTCTCCAAAACAAAAGGACCAAAACGAAAGTTAAGACACATTACTATTCACCTAAAATAAAAAGAAATTACTTGATGACGGAATTCATCATCTTCTTCAATTTTTTAAAGGTGACACATGCACTTAGTGGGTCTCACTCTTGAACCCATAACCTCACCCTCCATCCCATTATTATGGGAAAAGGAAGTGCCAGTTAAGCTATAGCTCATTGGCTTCATCCATCTTCTCTTATTTTAAGTCAACATGTTTCCAATACCAAATTTTACTAAATACAAATTTGTAGAGTGGGAAGAACATATAGATAGGAAGAAATTTTCCATTTGTATCCAAATATTATTTATTCCATATAGCACATCATGACATCCAATAAAGTACGCATGAATCAATACTATATTAATCACTAATTATCCACAGTAATATGAGTGACATTGGAAGATGAATAGAACTTTGATTAATATCTATCTGCAGACAATAGGTCCAAAGAAATATTAAACAGCACAGAACTTCATACCAATCAGTCTTAAAACTTACCATAGCCATTTTCCTTTCATGAGAGCCTCTTTTAGATGGGCAGAAGCATGCTCCCTCTTAAGGCGCTTTTGAGTTGATGGTGCTTTGGCTGTGCCAATACACGCCTGTGGAGTGAAATCATATTAGCCGGTAACCAGGGCTTCTCTCCCACCACAAAAAAAAATAAAGGAAAACAATAATAATGATAAGAACAACAGTAATAATAATAATAATAATAATAATAATAAGGATTTGGGGTAGCTTATTTTCTTGGCTTATAGATTAAAAAATAAGGTACGTAAAAGTACAGCTACACCCATAAACAGAAGGGGGCAGGGGAGGAAGAAAAAAAGTGAGACTTTAAAAAAATTTACCTTAGTAGATAAGCTGGGGAGTAACTAGACTGAAACAAGCATTACTCTTAACTTTTCTCAGGTTGTCTAATTCTCCAAAGTATCCAAACAAAAGATAATAAGGAGTTGAGATATACGTACATACATACATACATATATATATATATAATGACATGATTGGTAAATTGTTTGAAATATGAAATCAAACAAATAAAGTAAGCAAAAATTATACATGGCCAACGGGCACTTTTTTACAACACTGTACCACCTAAAACCACACTAAATTAGCCAACACAAAGGGGTTGGCAACAGTCCTTGAAGTTACTTTATGTAACCTTCAGATTGACAAGAAGATCTATGATAAAGACAAATCCGATTGGATCACACAGCATCATTTGCTAACTGAATACAAGTACGAGATACAGAAGGAGTCAAATAACTACCCGATAAAATACAACAGCTGCAAGTTCCGCCAAACCACATTGTGAACTATTTAAAGTCCCAAATTTATCATCTTTAGTGGCATCATTCCTGAACAACAAAGAATATATAAATAATCATTAATCAGATCAATACCAAAAAAATCCACCAATAAATACACACCAAAGAAAAGAAAAAAAGAGGGAACGGAAAGTTAAGAACACTCACCAAGGCACACCAGTGCTGGATATATTGCTTTGATCTAGATCCTTACAAATTACATCCAAAAGTTGATCTACCAAAGAACCCGCATCAGCACCACCTCTAGTTAAATTTAGTTGTAACCTGGCATATAGAATAAGTGCATCCTACAAAACGAAGTATGGACATTACACACACACACGCGCAATGTGTATATATATATATATATATATATATAAACAATTTGAAACAGTCGAATGCATAGACCATATTTTTGGTCCATGAAATAGAGAGTAGTTTCCAATTTGCTCCATAAATTTTAAAAAATTCCAATTTCATTCTTGAAATTTTTAACTTTGAGTGATGCAAGCCTTCCATCCATTCGATAAACAATAGCTTGTCAGTAATTTTTATAACGGCATCATCATCAATGTGAATGGAAGTTACATTGCCCAAATTTGTCAAGGTCAAAATTAGAACTTTTTTAAAATCTAGAGACTAAAATAGAATCCATCCTAAATTTCAATGACCAAAATTCTACTTTAGCCATAAAAATAGACAATCAATACAAAATATTTTTTTGATAAGTAAAATCATTACAAAATATAAGATAAAGAAACCTTAAGTGCTCGATCATGGGTTGTCAACCAACAACGGAACACAAATTGCTGCACAGAATTATGGATTTCCAGGGATTGACTGCCCAGATTTGGCCCATCCTTTAACAAGAATGTATTAACACACTCAATAAGCTTGCGTGAAATCTTTCCTTCATCCCTGAAACAGTAAAAACAATGAAAAAAGCATGTACACAACCACTATCAGCAAAAAAAATCACAAAAAAGCACATCATTTCAATTTGGATAGTGGGGGGCAGCAAGATGATTTTTATTTTTTTTCCCTTTCACCAGGAGCAGGGTGAATTCATGACTTACCTTATGTAAGAGAAAATCCCAACAAACCCCTTAATAATATCATCCCTAAAAGTATTAGGGAAATCTCCAGGAGGACTTTCCAAAAGTGATTGGAGAGTAAGGATGCATCGAAAGACCTCCTCTTTGGGATTATATTGACCATCAATCTTCTCACCCAAACTTGTTTCCACTTTCTCCATGTAAAGAAGCACCAAGTCTTGCCAAAACAGAATAAGAAAAAGAGAGAAGATTGTTAATGACTGTATTATTTAACAATTAGAAGGAGACATGTCTGCCTCATGATAATTTAAATGAAAAACTCACTGCAATATATGCGCTTTCTCATGTGGAAACGATAATCTCTAACAGCCAAAAGATGCCGGAGAATAACCCCATATTCAGACTGAAAGCTTGGAACATTGCTTAAGACATCCCATATGTGATTAGAAAGCGATTTAACCGCAGATAACAAAGGCAGCATTTTGCCTGAAATGAGGATAGAACCCAAACAAAATCTCCTAGTGTCAATTCCAAGAAAAATAATATCTATTAATGCATACAAATAACTTCATAAATAACAATCATGTCAGGATGGTACAATATAGAATTCTTTCTTTAAACAATCCCTCCATTTTTTGCTGAGAAAACTGGCAAAGGAATGGGAAGATATTATGACAATTAATAACTGGATTTTGATTTACATACAAGAAAACCAGCATAAACTAAGTTACATTCAAATAAGAAGTCCTACACTCTGCTCTCTAAGCAAGAAAACAGAGCTTCAGTTAACCAAAAACTGACAGCCATCTATTAGACTTCATCATCGGCTTAATTAAAATGCTACATACTAATAACAAGTTTTCAATTTAACCATGTTTCCACCAAAGTAGAAGATTTGCATTGTAGAAAATAACTCCAATGAGAAGATGAGTGGTTTCCAAATAAAAACTTATGGCATATAAATAAATAAGTTAATTTAATACCCACTAGAAACTAAGTTTCAGCATGCAACTGTAAAACATGAGGCAGACATATGTTTTCTAAAAATTATCAGACACATACATTCAATATCAATATCAATATCAACCCTATAAACAACTATGTCATTCAAAAACTACCAGAAAATTTAGCATCTTCAGCCCGTTGAACAACAATTCGAAGAGTTTTTGCATATATCAATTTCGGCACTTTTCTCTTGCTCGAGGATATTTCCAATGATGTACATTGAATCAGCAGAGTAACAAGAAAAGGCCATGTCTCAGCTGCAGAATCAAAACAAGACCATTTAATTTTGCTTTCAACAATTCTTTACACAATGCCCATAAAAATACATGTAATTCTGATTAAAATTCGATCTTACAATGAGGGATATCATCAGGTCTTAGATTTGCAGTGTTCTGACCAAGAAATTTACAAAAGGCAATCAATCTTTCTCCTTCTAACCATGTATTCAACAACTTTATCCCTTCCTACACACATACAACAAACTCAGAATATGAATTAAACAAAAAAGAAACATAGAGTTACATGCATTTGGTAATCTGAAGTAAATAATGAGACACCACAGATTATGATTATTGAGCCATGAAATCAATCATTCACAAAGCCAAGCAATCTGGTTCACTTGAATGGAGCATTATGCTCATTCTTCCAAATAAAACAATGGAGTAAATCAAATCCACATAAAGTTTTACCCTAAGCAGATTGTATCAAATAACCTACACGAAAAATCACTTTGATAACCAAGCAAGACATAGAAACTAAATCAAAATTTGTATCACATTGAGTTCATATTTTTTTGGCACATTTTTGGTTTCAAAAAGTGCTATCCACAATAATTTCATAGCAAATCCTAAGTGATAAGCTGTCACTAGTTCTAATTTGAACCCGCCATTAAAATCACTTTTTTGCACATGCAGTATCAACCAGTAACATTTCTCTTTTTCTCTTTTGGTTTCTGGATGAAATCAAGAAGAAACATGTGTATACTAAATCTCTGTTTGGTTAACAAGAAAATACAGGGAAAATCAAACAATAGGGTTTTCGTATAACTGAACTATTCACTCTAATCATTTCAGTATTATAACTAATAGCAAAATTAAATGTACAAATTCAACGAAATTCAAATTTCGGTATTACACACTAATCAAATAAACGCATATCGTTTAAACTTAGTCTCAAGTTCAGTCAACAATTTTCATTATCGTGTTATTTTTTTTTTTGTTTAAACGAAATACTCATTTTTCTTTCCTTTTCCGTCGGAATGGAGGGAAGAGAAAAAGAGAAATGGAGGAAGGAAAGGAAAAAGGAGAGTTACTTCGCGAGCTTTGGCTTTATCGGAGGAGAGCTTGGAGGCGATCTCCTGTACATCTCTCGAAGTAACCATCGCCCGATTTTTCTCCGAGAGCGATGGAAAATGGAGTGGCAGTTAAGAGTGAAGGGGGAGAGATGCCCTAGAGTGTGTTCATCTTCTTCTTCTTCTTCGTCGAGCTGTGTTTGGGGAGCGAGAAATGGCGGGAAAATGAAAGGGGAAAGGTTTTGGGGTTTTAGAGGAAGTGAGAGAGTGAGAGTGTGAATGAATGAATGTGAAAGGTTTTTTTTTTTTGGAGGGGACAGGAAGAGGACGATTTTTGCGGAGATTTTGTTAATGCGCCAAATCGTGTTTTGTGGGAAAGATGATCGGGAGAATTATGGCAATGCCCCTAAAGATTATGGTAATTCTAAGACCTCCCCTATTGCGATTGGTGGGTTTCTTTGGGATATTATGGGTCCGTTTGGATAGAACTTATTGCTGAAAACTGAAAACTGAAAACTGAAAACACTGTAGCAAAATAATTTTAAAATGTGTAAATAGTACCGCGGGACCCATTTTTAATGAAAAAGTGGTTGAAAAGTGAAATTTGTGGGTCCATGAACAGTGCACGGATGCACTGTTCACAGAAGACTGGTCAACATATGCGGCTTGGAAAAAAAAAAAAAACTTGAAACGCAAAACGCAAAACGCAGCCTTGAATCCAAACACATTCTATAGGGTCCGTTTGGATAGAACTTATTGCTGAAAACTGAAAACTGAAAACTGAAAATACTGTAGCAAAATAATTTTTAAATGTGTAAATAGTACTGTGGGACCCATTTTTAATGAAAAAGTTGCTGAAAAGTGAAATTTGTGGGTCCATGAACAGTGCACGGATGCACTGTTCATAAGGAGAATTGGTCAACAATAGCGGCTGAAAAAAAAAAAAAAAAAAAAAAAAAAAGCTGAAAACGCGCAATGAAGAGAAACGCAGACGTAAACGTGGATCCAAACCCTCTCTATTTGGAGAAATATTCTTTCTTTCTTTCCTTTTTTTTTTTTTTTTTTTTTAATAGTTTTAACCTATAGCGCCCTGATAATGGCTTTTTAAGGTCCGTTTGGTACGTGTGTTTAAACAATAATCTTAAAGTTTAAAATGTTTTTTTGGAAATATGTGTGGGTGAAAAAGTATGTGAAAATACGTGTAATGTTGTTTAAAAACTGAAAATTATTGTTTGAAAACATGTACCAAACACCTCCTTATTATCAGACCAAGATACCAATCGGTTTTTTGTGTGATTGAATCTCAGATCTCTTATTTAACTATCAGAGACTTTACCAGTTGAGTTAACTATAACCCACTGTTTGGAGAAATATTCATATGAGAACGTTCACATCAATCTCTTAAAAATTTTAGTATTTAACTTTTCAAAAACCTATTTTTATCTATTTTAACACTTTACTTTTAAATACACCAAATATCAAAGGTTCTATTTTTAAGGTTCTATTTTTTTTAGCACTTCATTTAAATTTACTTTCTTGATTATTTCTTTGTTCTTTTTTTTTATTTTTATTCTCTCATTTTTCTCTATCTTCTTCTCCATCTTTTTCTCTTCTCTCCACCCACACCTGCTACATTTCTCTTCTCTGCCGCCTACCCACTACCACCAACCACCACCACCAGCTAAAAAAAATATTTGTTGATGTCCAAAATATCACAAGGAGCCAGGCACATAGAAGAAAGAAAGGCATGGCCCATAGAAATGAAAAGAAAGAAGAAAATAAGACTTGGCCTCTTAAAGTAGAAAAAAGGGGGAGCTTGTCCCATACAAAGAAGAAAATAAGTCTTCGACCTTGGATAAAAAGAAGTGGAAAAGGAAGCTCAACCCAAGGGGATAGTAGAGCCATAATACTTAAGAAAGCCCAGAAGAATGAGTGGGATTTGGGCCAGATCGCACGAGATCCACCAGCCTTAGAAAGCAAGTCCCCGAGGAGAGCTAAAGGACACCAACCAGGATGTAGACAGCTCAAGATATGACATATTCACTTGAAAGGAGCACGGAGAACGAAGAAGGTCCTATCAACATTCAGTTTCCCACGACCTATAAGAGAGGGATAGAGATAAATGGTGATCTCAAGGCCCACACCTATTGAATAAACCTAGGACCTCAGGTAGGGGAGAAAGGGGAACCAAGAAGGAAGGTGGCTAGGAGCCTTTCCAACCACACCATTAGCAAGAAGGAATTTGCCTTATTTTGGAGAAGAAAAAAAAACAAGTTATAAGGAGTCAACATCAAAAAACCTCTGAGCCATAAGGTGTCCTTTTAAAGACCTTGGGGAAAGAATAAACCTTGACCTTAGAAAATGATTTGGACTTACTTAGAAAGGATCTCATATAAGAGGAAAGTCAGCAAGTGGGCTTTCAGGTATCAACTCCCAAGAAAATGAAGTAAGAAAATAAAAGGGAAAGGACTAGTCACCAATGTTTTAGACATAACACTGGTTTTCGTACCCAACCCACAAAAGGGATGGATTATTCTTCAAATAGCACTATAATAGGGGTAAGGCCCAAGCCAAGAGGAGGCATTCGTCAATAAGCATTGATAACATAAAGAAAGCATCGGAAGAGAAGCCAAAAGCTTTTACTTAAGATAGAGTGAAGAGTGATGTGTTGTAAGGGATCCTAGGACAAATATTTGAGGATACACTTGGATTAAAGGGGATTCAAATTTCACAAGTCTTGGAAGCCTTATGAGAGTTATCCAAGTCTGTGATTTTTGAACTTTATTGAACATTGTGATACATCCCAGTAAAGTAGGATTCAATGCACTTAATATAACAAAACATAATCTCACTCCAATTAAAGGATCTTTGTCATTCTACTCGTTTTTCTTTATTTATTTGTCGTTCCTTGGTTATTCACTCAATCAATGATATATAGTACTCAATTCGCGTTCCCTTTCTTCTGCTCCCCCCTGCCTCTCACCTAGGAAATGGTTGAATTTGCCAACGATGTGAAAGGAATAGCCTTAAATATTATATATATTTGTGTTGTGGGATTCATGTCTTGTGCACAAATTAGCTCGTAAAACGGCCTAAAAAGGTCACAGTGAGTCAACCTAGACCAACCAACAATCAAACTCCTATCTTTGGAGGCTTAGGATCCTTTATCATCATTAGGCCTAGGTACCATTCAAAACCAGGAACCTGCAACATCAAACAAGAACTCACAACTAGCTGCCAGTCACCACCACCACCACCGGAAAAGAAAAACCCACAAAAGCCACTACATAAAAAACATAATCCAATCAAAACCAAAGCCAACAAAACCCATCACCACCACACCCACACTTGGCCACAAAAAACCATCACAACAACACCTACAACCGGCCACAAAACCCATTACCACCACACCCACAACTGGCAACAGAGCTCATCACGACCACAAAATAGAGAAACAAAAATTGAAAGAAATAAAAAATTAAAATAAAGAGAAAGAGAGAGAGAGAGGGGTATTTTCGGCCATAGCTTAAGAAATTAATATATAAAAGAAAGGAAGAGGAGGTAAGTGAGAGATTTGAAGAAGAAGAGACGAGAAGGAGCTTGGAGAATAAAGAGATAAAAAAGAGAGAGAAACGGATGGTTAGAGAAGAAAGAGAGAGAAGATAAAAAAGAGAGAATTAAAAAAAAATAAAAAAAAGAAAAGAAAGAGAAGACGAAGGTATAAAATAATATTTTTTTATAAGACTGGAGTTACAATGAGCTGTCAAAAAGATAATTATTTATTTTTTAAAGAGAAGAGGAGAAAGAAAGGTATAAAATAATTTTTTTATACGATTGGAGCTATAGTGAGCTGTCATCTTACTGTAGCTCAGTTGCTATTTTTTTTTTAAGAATAACACCTTTGTTGTAGTTTGCCTTTTGATATTTTAGTTGTTAAAATAGTATTATAGCATTTATACAATTTTTGTTGCAAATGCTCTAAGCAAGGTATTTATGCAATCAACACGTGGTTGGTCTAGTGGTAAGAGTTTGGGCCAAATTGCCTCAGGACATGGGGTTGAAGTTCCCCTACTACATCATGTGAGCATGGGATCATAGTTAAATTTCATCCAAAGGAATATAGCTGTGTTGGCAAATCCTTCTAGCAAAATCTATCAAAATTGGGTTAATCAACGAAATTATCTTGGGGTTGAGTTTGGATTTAAAGTTGTTCATAGACAACAATATTTTGATTTGCTCAAAGTGAACGAGTGTATGATATTTTGCCCATTTTATTTGCATCATATTGATTTTTTTAGTGAAACTTGTTTTATTGAAATGTGGACATTCGGGTCTTTGTTGACATAAATTTGACCCAATTTGGACTTGAAATGATCAAGTGAGACATAGTCATTTGAAGTTGGTACTAGTATGTTGCCTCTAAGAATTTCACTTGAAATTGTTGGGATCTACAATTTAAATTCTACTAAAAGAAGGGGTTTTTGATATGTTTTGACCCTATTGTGCACAGCTATATAAAACCACTTGTTCACAACTTTTAGAAGCAACAAAGGCACCATACCAAAATTAAAACATTCAGATCTTGAAGCCTTCTCGCGCCTAAACATAGAAAAGCGTCACCGTGCCTATAGCAAAAACAAATAAAACCATTATGTGTTTCTATGCACCCATAGCACTAAATCGTTCTTAAATTTGCAGAGTTTGTTTCCAATGAGTTCATTGTTGCTACAAATATTCAAGTAGTTCTTTAGGCTACCAATGCCTTTGGTTAATGTGAGCGAGATTCGTTCATAGCTAGGCAAGATCACTATAGGATGATTCAAGTTGTTCATGGACTACAACGGTAGGAAAACAAGCATTGTATTTGCAGAGGTTGCATAAAGAGCCTAAGACAACGTTTTATGAATACTGACTATTTTTTTTTTTAATAGAAAAAGGCTGTCTAGGCGATTTTATTCATATGTTGGAAAATCGTATAGATAAGATAACAATTATAAAGGTCTAGAGGATTAGAATCCATCCAAACTATCAAAGAAGAATAAAATCTTGCTCTTTTGATCAATGCATCCACTAAAACATTATCTTGTCTATTAATACAAGAGAATGAAAAGCTCCAAAGAGAGCTAGTAGAAGACAAAATGTCTCTAATAATGTGACCAAAAAACAGAATGTAATAACCTCTCATCTTGGAGAGCTTGAATGAATGTCTCGGACTCCCCCTCAAATACAAAGTTTTGGAGACCAATTTTCTGTACAAATTGAACTGCTCGTTTTGCTACGAAATTTTCCAAGACCACTGTTGAGGATGGTAAGGGAATCCTTTCAAACTCTTGGGATTTTCTTTTTTTTTTGTGGGGGGAAGAGATTCTTCACTGGTTTCCTATTTTGCCACCAAAATCTTTGTTTTACATGTTTAACTGCCTTATTATTATTGCTTTTAGATTTGGTATTTGATATTGTGGTTGATATAAATTGTTTGTGATATTTACTTATGGAATTTGTTGTTAAATTATGCAATAGTTTCACTGTTTCATCTTGGATCCAAGAGGCAATCATGTGCCGAACTTGTTTGTAGCACTTCTCAGAGACACCTAAGGATGGGCTTCAAGGATCCAAGAGGAAATTGCGAGACAAACTTGACACCTAAGGATGGGCTTCAAAACGAATAGGTAGCGAGCAAACTCCTTTTGAATGGGCCTTGAGGACACACTTAAAATGTAGGTATTTAAGGAAAAAAAACTCACAAGTTAAGTTTCATTTCAATGGCCCAAATGAGCTTCAAATTTTTGATAACGAAGACTAAATACAAGGATCAACACCCCCATCAATCCATTAACGCTAATGTGGTGTAGAAATTTAATTAAGCACGTATTATGTCTCAATTAAGAAAAAGATTAATTGAGTCTTGGCTCAAGTAGGACACCTAGGATGCGGTCTTGCTTGCATGTCATTTTTTTAAAGAAAATCTTGTAACTTTATTAAAAACTAGCCTATGAGCACGCGCTCATGCGCGTGCTCAAAGGATCTTCTATTTTTTGGATAAAGATTAGTAATTTGCATTTATTATAATTTGGAATTTCTACAATCACAAAAAAAAAAAAAAAAATCTAAGGGTGTGATGAATACGTGGGGTGAGTTTTGTAGATTTGAGAAGTTTTAAAACTAACAAAAGAGTGATCCTATTTTGTAGGAAGTTAGTGAGTAGATGTAGAAATTTAAATCAACATAAAAATAGGAGTTTATTAAAAGTAGAAAAGCATTTCAACGTAGATATAGAAATTTATTATTTTTGTCAATTTACTATTTTAACCTCATTTTTAGTTTTAGGTAGGGGTATTTTTGACAATAAAAAAAACAATAACTAACTTTCTTTTGTCAATTTACTATTTTAATCCCATTTTTAAATTGTTGGTTAATTAATTTATGGGTATTTTTGACAAGAAAAAAAGTAATAACTAACTTTCTGAATTTTCTTAATATATACAAATAGGATAAATTCAATATATCATGAATAACAACTGAATCAAGCCTATCCATGTTACATAACTATTAATATTATGTATTTGTCTGGCATGTTTTGCATGTCATTTTCTTGAACCATGTTAAAACGAAAAACATCCGTTAATCCATGATTAATGATGGTGCCGAAAAAATCACCAGTAAGTTGCAAGCACTCCCAAATCGAAACAACACCTGCAAAAAGAAAAGAGAGGACCTAACAGAGAGCACTGGTGTGGTGCCGGCCAAAAACCCTCCGAAGGTCAAGTTAGAGTCTTTTTCACAACCCTAGAGTGCCAGAGTCGAGTTAATTATGCGTACATTGGTTTATGAGGGCTTTGGGGTTTTTATAGTAGTGTAGGGCCGAAATATGCACCTTGGCGAAGAAGTGCTTTCCTACTAGGAGAGTAATTTGTGGATTTTGCATATCTCTTAGAGTTCTTTTCCTTATAGGAATCTTCTCAATTAGGGCTAAACGTGTATCACAAGAATTCTCCTTATGGCATATGTGTGGAGGTCAAGCAAAGCCATATCAAACTTATCGCGAGACACAAGTTAATTCCGATTAGGAGTCCATGAAGCCTAATCAATACCGACGGAGACCAAATGCTACAACCGTCCACTACGCGTCCTTGCAACTTTTACTCGTCGACCCTCCTTATGTTAATACCGCTCCGTCATGATTGATGAAAAAAGATCTGTCTCATATTTGATCCTCTTCAGTTGGCCCCTCGCTCCTTGGGTCCGTCACTACAAACTAGACGGACTCATGGAGTGGCAGTCTTCCTTTCTCATGGCCACATCGAGACAGACGGGCCAAGGTTATTTATGACAATGGACACGCGGCCTGCATTGATTGGCTGTTCACCCTAAGCGAGGCGTCCCTTCAAATTCCGTGCCCTTTGCTCTATAAAAGCTTGCCTTTTCTTCCTTCATTCTCACCTTCTTACAAAAAATTTGCAATCAGAGCGCCACCGTCACTTATATTGCGCATTTGTATCGTTCTACTAATAGATCTGTCATATCGTATTGCTCAACCTCGATCCGGTATGTACTCTGAAATTTTTTTTTATGCACTTTGCTGTAGATCCGTCAGTGTCTTAGGTTTTACCGTCATATGTAGGTAATGTCTAGTGCGTCGAGTAATCAATCGTTTGTCAACGACGGGGCGGGCTACGATGAGGGATTCTCGTCAGGTCAAAGAGATCTTGACACTTCAAGTGAAGAAAGGAATCCGTCCGCTACCTCTCCTTCCCTAGACGACGAAGGTTTGGAGTCGGATAGTTCAGTGGAGTCTTCAAGCGATAACTTAGACGGTTTCAATCCCCCTGTTCAATCTGTGATCGGTCCGGACGGTCTTAGGGAGTTCGTCCTGCTACCCCTATGGACGGTCAACGATTTTAGGTCCACAGTCACAGAATCCCATTTCAAAACAATTAGGGCCAAGTACCAAATTCCTGACAACGTCCGTATCTGTCTTCCCCACAAGTCTGAGAAATGTTACTACAGAGGGATCGACGGTGTTGGGATCTATAAGCAAGCACTGAAGGCAGGGCTTAGATTCCCTTTAAGTTCTCTCCACCGTCACCTGCTTCAATATCTTGGTCTATCCGTCACACAAATCTCCCCAAACGCCTGGAGGGTTTTCATAGGCGTGGAGGTGTTGTACGGGGCCATGTCCAATGGTGCCCGAAGGTTGACGGTGGAAGAATTCTTTCACTGTTACCGTCCGACGGAGATCATAAAGTCAAAGGGTATGTACAGTTTTGTAGCTAGGAGCCCGTTGTTAAGGCTTATCTGTGATACACCCGACTCCAATAGGGACTGGAAAAGTAGGTATTTTTTCTTGGAAGGGGACGAGTGGATGTGTCGTCCAAGGGATACCACATATATGCCCTTCGACACAACATGGGGCATAATGCCTTCGTCGGGTATGCAATTGCTTTTAGTTCCCGTGTGTTCAAACATTTTGTTTTTGTAAGTTATTCTAACCGTCTTCTTTTGCAGCTCGAGACCGTCCGTAAGTTACTTTGGAGGAGTGGAGCTTCCTGGAGAGGATTTTCAACAAGACGAAGCTTGAAGAGAGGACGTGGGCACAATTAGTCACCCTCAACACACTCCATTGGTATTGTGAAGGCCCCGAACCAACTTCTGTCGCTCGTCGTTACGATAGTAGAGTTCGCAAACGTAAGCCCGTCATAAACACTTTCAGTCTCTTTTACTCATTCTTTTCTAACGCTGCACATCTACCTTTTGTTTGCAGAAATGGACGCTGCCAAGAGAAGAGCCTTCATCAAGCAACAAGCAGCAAGCAGCAAAAAAGAAACAAGAGGTCGGTCAACAAGCTAAAGGGACGGGTCCATCCGTTCCGTCAAAATGGAACCAACAGGAAAAGATGGACCGTCTACCGAAGAAGCAGAAGACCACCCCTGAGCCAGTCGTAGCGCTGGAGGCCGAGACCAAGAGGACGGTCACTCCCGTGAAGCATGGGAAGGGTAAAGGTTTAATGAAGGGTCCAGCTTATACTGGTGAGAAACCACCCGTCCTCCTTCAAGAAGACTCAGAATATGCCTCGGAAAAACTCTCGTCCATCATGACCGCCAATGATTATGAGGACCTTGACAACCACGCTACGGAGGCAATGGGAGAGACGAGCCTCTTCACTATTGCTCAGGTATTGTTAAACCTGTCCTCAAACTTGAAACCGTCCTTTCTTATCCGTCGTTTACATGATATTTATTTATACTTTGTTTTCAGGCCATGCTGATGATGAAGGGGCTGATGGGTTGTTGTCTGAATCACGAGACAATTTTGGACCGTCTTAGGAGGAAAAATAAGATGATGGAGGACGAGCTTCATGATCTAAAGACCTGGAAGATCAACACGGAGAGAAAACTCAACTACTCGGAGCAGGTTAGAGTAGAGCTGGAGAAGCAGACGGAGCAGCTGACGCAAATTGTAAACGACAAGGAAAAGGAGGTGACGGACGCTAAGACTCAGCTTCGTGATGCTAAAAAAGTGGTGATCCGGGAGTATCGCGACTCCGACCTTCTTTTATCAGAGCTTGGGAACTCCTTTGTTGACGGATTCGACGATGCCCTCCGTCAGTTCAAGGCCTCGTATCCCAATCTGGACGTGTCCCATGTCTCTATAGACGCTCAAGGGCAAACACTAGCTCAATCCGTCCATTCAAAGAGTACAGAAGATGTGTTTGCCGTCACTGCTCCTCTTGCGAATGAAGGCCAGACTCTTCCTCAAGATCAACCAAACGACAACCAGAAAATCGAAAGCACTTCTCCCAAGCATCAGCAACAGTAGTTTTTTTTTTTTTTGGAATATCAAGGACAAAACTTTAACCGTCGTAATTTGTTTTGTTGAACCGTCGTAATCTGTTTGTGGACATATTTCCTCTTATAAGATTTAACTAGCTTATTCACTTGCTTTTATCTGTCGTGTATTTTTAATTTATTGCTCATATGATAGTCTAATCATGTCACAGGGGTCCGTCCAATTGTGAATTGTATGTGATTAAGACATCTTTTATCTATGATGTCAGTCCGTCTCACAATTTGACTTGTATATTTCATCCTTTAAAGGTTGATCTGTCCATTTTCTGAACACATTTATCCTTTTGGATGACCTGTCCATTATGTGGGCAGTACACTTTTATCCGTATAGGATTACCCGTCCACCATGTGGAGTTATATTTTTATCCTTGTAGGATGATCCGTCCACTATGTGGACTTAGTAAAGATCTGTCCACTATGTGGACTCGATAGATTTTCGTCCATTGTGGATGATCCGTCCACTTTGTGGACTTAGTAGAGACCCGTCCACTATGTGGACTCGATAACTTTTCATCCATTTTGGATGATCCGTCCACTTTGTGGACTTAGTAGAGATCCGTCCACTATGTGGACTCGATAAATTTTCATCCATTTTGGATGATACGTCCACTTTGTGGGCTTAGTAGGGATCTGTCCACTATGTGGACCAAATAAATTTTCACCCATTTTGGATGATGCGTCCACTTTGTGGACTTAGTAGAGATTCGTCGACTATGTGGATCAGATAAATTTTCATCTATTTTGGATGATGCGTCCACTTTGTGGACTTAATAGATTTTGAGCAAAACACATTTCATACATTCTGAATAAAACTCCTTTATAATTTCACTGGTAGACTATATTGTTCATAGAAAATAAAAACTTTGATTGTAGTAAGTAGAAACTATGACTATCTAAAAAATTAACTGGAAATGAGGAGGGAAATGTTGCTTTTTTCTTTGCCATTTGTCTACTGGTAGTATTTTTTCAGGTGCTCTGTATTCCATAGATGACTCAGCTTTTTTCCGTCTAACGTCTCTAAGTAGTACGTTCCCTTCCTATGCCATGAAATGATTTTGTATGGTCCTTCCCAATTAGGGCCCAGTTTTCCTTGGGAGGCATCCTTCGTGGTGCCGAGTACTTTTCGTAAGACCAGATCTCCCACCTGGAAATTCATGTGTCTAACCTTGGAGTTGTAATGTTTTGCCAACATGTCTTGGTATTGCGCTAATCTCTGTGCCGCCGCTGCCCTGACTTCGTCTACAAGGTCGAGCTGTAAACGTAAAGCTTCGTCATTCTTGCTCTCATCGTAGCTTTCCACACGGTAGCTTGTTAATTCTACTTCTGCCGGTATGAGGGCCTCAGTACCATACGCCAATTGAAACGGTGTCTCTCCTGTCGGGGTTCTCGCTGTTATCCTGTAGGCCCATAAAACACTTGGTAATTCGTCCGGCCATATGCCCTTTGCCCCCTTGAGCCGAGTCTTGATAATCTTCAACAAGGACCGGTTCATGACTTCAACTTGTTCGTTGGCCTGCGGGCGGGCGGGCGATGAGTAGTGATTCTTGATCCCAAGCTGAGAACAGAAGTCTTTGAATGTGCCATTGTCGAATTGTTTTTCGTTGTCGGAAACCAGCACCCTCAGAATCCCATATCTGCAAATAATACTTCTCCATACAAAATTACGGATATTCTTTTCCGTGATAGTGGCCAGAGCCTCTGCTTCCACCCATTTGGTGAAGTAGTCAATACCAACCACTAAGAACTTTAGCTGCCTTACCGCTGTCGAGAAAGGACCCATGATGTCTAATCCCCATTGTGTAAAGGGCCATGGAGCCGTCATAGGGGTAAGTTCTTCCTTTGGTTGCCTTATAAAATTGCCAAATCATTGGCATTTGTCACAAGCTCTAACATATGTGTGGGCATCCTTCTGCACTGTTGGCCAGTAGTATCCTGCTCGGAGTAGCTTGTGCACCAAAGACCTTGAGCCATAATGGTTTCCACAAACTCCTTCATGGACCTCCCTCATCACGTAGTCTGCTTCTGCGTGGCCGAGGCATCTTAAATATGGTTGGGAGAATCCTCTTTTGTATAGGACGTCTTTAATCAAGAAGAACCGGGCAGCTTTAACCTGCAACTTCCTTGCGCCTTCTTTGTTATCGGGCAGCTTGCCTTCCTTGAGATACGCCATTATTGAAACCGTCCAACAACACTCATTGCTTACCTCCTGCATGCTAATGTCATCTAATAATGATAAAAGCTGGATGAAGGACAATACCTGTTCAGGGATGATCATGGGTTCGGCCGAAGCTGCCTTTGCGAGTCGGTCCGTTTCTTGGTTCTCCTCTCTTGGGATTTGAATCATTATGAATTGGAGGTTATTCGTTTGACCCTTCACTTCCCTAAGGTACCTTTTCATTCTCTCATTCTTGCAATCATAGCTCCCATTAATCTGACTGGCCATGATTTGAGAATCGAAGTAGACGACCGCCTTCTTTGCTCCTGCCGCTATCTCAAGCTCCAGTCTCGCAACCAAGGCCTCGTATTCCGCTTCGTTGTTAGTAGTGGTGAAGTCCAGACGGATCATGCATTCAATCTTGTCTCCTTCCGGGGTGTGCAGTACGACTCCAACACCTCCAGCGTGCTTAGTGGAAGATCCGTCTGTATGAATTCTCCATATGGGCGTCTCTTCTGCCCCCTGCTCCTTTGCGGTAGTGAATTCAGCAACGAAGTCCGCCAATATCTGTCCTTTCATTGCCGTTCGTGGCTGATATTGGATATCGAATTCACTTAGCTTGATTGCCTATAGCGCCATCCGTCCAGCAATTTCGGGACTGTTCATTGCTCTTCGTAAGGGTTTATCTATCAGGACATTTATGGTGTGTGCTTGAAAGTATGGTTTGAGCTTTCGAGCTGCGGTCACAAGAGCAAATGCGAGTTTTTCCATCTGAGGGTATCTCTCTTCTGCTCCTCTCAGTGCCCGGCTTATAAAGTACACGGGCTTTTGTACATTTCCTTCTTCTCTAATGAGAGCTGCACTGATCGCGACTGAGGAGATGGCAAGGTACAGGAACAATTCTTCCCCCGGCATAGATAAGCTAAGCAATGGCGGAGCGGAGAGATACATCTTTAATTCTTCAAATGCCTTTTGGCACTCGTCTGTCCATTCGAATGATCTTTTCAGTGTGCGAAAGAATGGGAGGCATTTGTCTATCGCTCTTGATACGAGCCTGTTCAAGGCTGCTATCTTCTCGGTCAAGCTTTGTACTTCCTTTATTGTCCTTGGAGGAGATAGTTCCATAATCGCCTTTACTTTCTTTGGGTTGACTTCGATGCCCCTCTGGGATACCATAAATCCCAAGAATTTTTCTGCGGTTACTCCGAACGCGCATTTGTTCAGATTCAGCTTCATTTTGTATGTCCGAAGAGTATTAAAAGTCTCCTGGAGGTCTCTCATGTGATCAGACACCTTTATGCTTTTTACCAACATATCATCCACGTAAACATGTACGTTTCTGCTTATTTGGTGCACGAACATCTTGTTCATCAATCTCTGATATGTAGCTCCCGCGTTTTTAAGCCCGAAAGGCATAACCTTGTAGCAAAAAAGCTCCTGACTCGTTACGAACGAGGTTTTCTCCTGATCAGTCTTATCCAATTTGATTTGGTTGTAGCCGGAGAAGGCATCCATGAAGCTCAAAAGTTCATGTCTTGCGGTGGAGTCTATCAGGGTGTCAATATGTGGGAGTGGGTAACTATCCTTAGGGCAGGCCCTATTCAGATCCGTGACGTCGACACACATTCTCTACTTCCCGTTGGCCTTCTTGACCATTACTATATTTGCCAACCAATCAGGGTAGTACACCTCGCGTATGAAGTCTGCTTCTTGTAGCTTCCGTACTTCTTTTGCTATGGCTCGATCTCGTTCGGGGGCAAACACTCGCTTCTTCTGTCGAACAGGAGAGAAAGAGGGTGACACGTTCAACCTGTGAACTATGACTGTCGGATCTATTCCCGGCATATCCTCGTGACTCCATGCAAAAACATCTTGGTTTTCTTTTAGAAATAATGCGAGCGCTTGTCGAACTGTTTGGTTGGCGAGGGTGCCAATTCTGGTTGTTCGGTCAGGCCTAGAATCATCCAGTTGTACTTCTTCCAACTCTTCCACCGGTTCTGCCACTGTTCTCAGTTCCTTGATGCTCATCGTTTGTAGGTGGTCATCCATTTCCATCATGGCGATGTAACATTCCCGTGTAGCCACCTGATTTCCCCGCAGCTTTCCAACTCCGTATTCGGTGGGGAATTCGACCATTAAATGGTAGGTAGTGGTGACAGCCTTCCATGCATTGAGAGTGAGCCGTCCGAGGATGGCGTTATACGCTGAAGAGTAGTCGACCACAAGAAAAGCTACATCTTTGGTTATTTGCTGTGGGTAATCTCTGACCGTCATAGACAACGTGACGGCGCCTAAAGGATAGACCCTTGTTCCTCCGAAGCCAACTAGGGGTGCATTCGTTGGGATCAGTTGTTCTTTAGCAATCTCCATTTGCTGGAATGCGGGGTAGTAGAGGATATCTGCTGTGCTTTCGTTGTCCACCGAAACTCGATGAATGTTGTAGTCCCCTGCCCGTATGTTGACCACGAGCGCGTCGTCATGTGGGTGGTGAAGGCGTCGCGCATCTTCTTCCGAAAACCCGATGTTGGGGCTATCTCGTCGTGTCACTTTTAGTGAGGAACCTGTCGACTGGACGCTTTGAACCGTCCACAAGTAGGTCTTTCTAGCGTTTTTGGACGACCCTGCAGAAGTAGTGCCCCCTATAATCATCCGTATATCTCCTACAGGTGGTCTGGGACGCTCGTTTTCCCGTCGGGGATTTTGTTTCTAGAGTTGATCCGTTCTTTCATTTCTCACGAACCTCTGCAACCTTCCTTGCCTAATGAGGGCTTTAATTTGTTGCTTTAAGTCATAACAGTTCGTCGTATCGTGGCCATGATCGCCATGAAAACGGCAGTATTTGTCTCTTGGCCTCTTGTTCAGATCTCCCTTCAGCTTGCCAAGAAACGTCAAGGTTCCTTCATCTTTGATCTGCATTAACATTTGGTCAATTGGGGCTGTGAGGGGGGTGAAGTTTGTGAATCTTCCCGTAGGCGGTTTGGGTCGTCGATCTTCCCGTCGTTCTCTGGTTTTAGCCATTTTTCGTCCCTTGTCCGATTGTGTATCTTCCTGTCTTTCCCTCTTTCTGGGTTTGTCCTCCCGAGCCAGCAAGGCATCCTCTGCGTTCATATACTTCGTTGCCCTGTAAAACACTTCGGACATAGTCTTTGGGTCATTCTTGTACAGAGAAAACAGGAACTTACCCTTTCGCAGCTCGTTTGTGAATGCTGCCACAAGTATCTTGTCATTTGCCTCGTCTATCGAGAGGGCTTCCTTGTTAAAGCGGGCTATGTATGATCTCAAGGTCTCGTCTTCTCACTGCCTAATGTTCAACAGACACGCAGTAGACTTCTTATGCCAGTGACTCCCGATAAAGTGTGATACGAACTGTGCACCTAATTCCTTAAAAATGCTGATGGAATTAAGTGTCAGCCTACTGTACCAGTCCCTTGCAGACCCTTTCAATGTGGTGAGGAAAGCCCTACACATGATTTCATCCGGTACGCCCTGAAGATGCATTAGGGTCTTGAAAGATTCCAAGTGATCCAATGGGTCCTTGGATCCGTCGTAATTCTCCACCTGAGGCATGCGAAACTTTGGAGGAAGGGGGCATGAATTCATGGGTGCTGTGAAAGGCGAATCTATTCTATGGACGAGGTCATCCAGGTCGCTGGAGATTCGTCCTTTGAGGGCATTCATCATCACATCCATACGTTCCCTTATCTCCTGCATCTCGGTTGCTATGTGAGTTGGTAAAGTGTTCGAGATGGATGGCCGGTTGGTCTCCTGCCGCTCTGGTCTAGTCGGAGCGTTGCTACCTTCAGGTCCTTCTGCGTTCCTCTCCTCCGGACTAGCACCTTCCTGGTCTTCCTCTGGTGCGCTTGGGTGTGCATTCCTTTGCCGCAGTTGTTCTTCCAAATCATGATTCTGCTTAGTTAGGCGCTTAACCGCCGCCGCGAGTGTTTGGACTTGCCTCTCTAGAGCTGTGGTGTGCGGTTCGTCACCTTGATGGTTGGTTGTTGCCATCAATCGAGTGAGTACCATGCAACTTTTTATCTCAGGAATAGAGCAAAGGCTAAATAAGTTCCCCACAGACGGCGCCAACTGATGATGTTGAAAAAATCACCAGTAAGTTGCAAGCACTCCCAAATCGAAACAACACCTGCAAAAAGAAAAGAGAGGACCTAACAGAGAGCACCGGTGTGTTGTCGGCCAAAAACCCTCCAAAGGTCAAGTTAGAGTCTTTTTCACAACCCTAGAGTGCCAGAGTCGAGTTAATTATGCGTACCTTGGTTTATGAGGGTTTTGGGGTTTTGGGGTTTTTATAGTAGTGTAGGGCCGAAATATGCACCTTGGCAAAGAAGTACTTTCCTACTAGGAGAGTAATTTGTGAATTTTGCGTATCTCTTAGAGTTCTTTTCGTTATAGAAATCTTCTCAATTAGGGCTAAACGTGTAGTTCAAGAATTCTCCTTATGACATATGTGTGGAGGTCAAGCAAAGCTATATCAAACTTATCGCGAGACACAAGTTAATTCCGATTAGGAGTCCATGAAGCCTAATCAATACCGACGGAGACCAAATGTTATAACCGTCCACTATGTGTCCTTGTAGCTTTTATCCGTCGACCCTCCTTATGTTAATATCGCTCCGTCATGATTGATGAAGAAAGATCCGTCTCATATTTGACCCTCTTCAATTAATTATATATCTTTCTTTTACTCGTGCATTACCATGAACCAAATATTTTACCAAGGTAGTAATTTTTTTAATTTGGTAGCCAAATTGGACTAAAATTTAAAAGCCCATTAAGGCCAAAAGTAGAACATAAACCAAGCCGCCAACCTTGTGCAAAACATGTTGCCACAAAGAGCCAAATCCATGGGTTCCATCACATAAAAATTCATCCAATTAGAGGGAAGAACATTGTTGAAACTTGTCAATTTTTTAGGTAAATAACAGGCTGGAATGTATGCATGGACGGATGGACCTATCATGGAGATATATACAAGTCGTCATCAAAATTCTATTTGGTCATTTGGTGTGAAAGAAAACTTCAGATATGCCTTTGGGAAACTTTAGGTCCAATTATTTTTCCTGTTTTGCTCGTGAATAATCATATTCTTCTGCATTGACTGTGTAAGTTGGATCCATTGCAGACTCTTGCAGTACTGTATCTTATATAAAGGTTAACAGTTTTAACTATATACAAATAGTTTTCTCCGAAATCCACTTTTTAATGATTACATTGATACGGTGCAGGTGAAATAATTTTAAAGATCCAATTTCACAGTTTGTTAACATATGCGACTATGAATGATAAACACTTTATGCATGTATATATGAAGCCGCCACTTTTTTGTTAATTTTAACAACCACACAAGTCAATAAGTTGTGAAATTTAATATGAAAATAGTTAAGTGTCTAATATTGTTGATGCAAGTGCAATGATATGAGTTTCATTTAACTCAAATTAATGCTAAAATTTATTGTCATTGAATAAGAGATATTTGAGGTTCAAATTCCATTTACATTATAAAACTAATTAATAACTTAACCTATTAATAATAAAAAATAATTATAAAACGGATGTTATATAGATAACTTAACCTAATAATTAAAAAATAATAATTATAAAGCGGATGCTATATAGATTGAAATTTTGTCGTATCTATTAAACAAAATGCAAGTGTAGCGTGTGGTTGCTTCGGGAAAATGAACATATGAAGTACAAACTACAAAGACGTTGAGCCAGTGTTGTGGTGTGGAGTTCGGCTTGGATAGGATTGTTTATTAGCTTTATAATATGAATTATTAAATTAGCGTGGTGACTGGTGAGTAGTTTTGCTTTTATCACAATTTTTATTATTGTCAATCACCTTTGTAAGGTCATATATACAATCGTTGATGATGAAATTAATAATTAATGGCAGTTATAATTTTTTCTATTTTTTTTTAGATAGTTACAATATACTGTTAATCTTGTAACTTAAACTCTTTCTCTCTTAAACTTACAAACTTTTTGTACATGGCAGGTATCAGTTAAGTTATAAAGTTTTTGGTGATTTTTTTATAAACTTAAGCAAGCATGGCTATAGGAGGATCTGTAAGCAGACCAACATTTTTCATTTTTAATTTAAAAAAAAAAAGCATTTATCATATGTGTGGACACTGGCCGCGCCAAGTGTTACTGAATTTTTTTTTAATATAACTTAAAAAATTTTGAGTTTTAAATTAATATGGATCTTTTGACCACTATAGGAAAAAAAAAAAAAAACTTGACCACCTTAAAAAAAACACTTGAACACCCTTAATAACAATTGAGCCCATTAAAAATAAAATTCAACCTCTCCAAAATTTTTGTCCATTGAATGTTGAAATTTTTTTGCAAAAAATGTTATGTTTACAATATTTTTGCAATATTTTTCGTAACAAATCCTAAATAACAAGTTGTTATTTATGAATAGAAAATAATTTCAGTAGTAAGTTTAAATTATAACCAGTAAAAACTTACAACTTAGATTTTGTTGGGAAATTGTTATAAAAATGCTATGAATATAACACTTTTCAAAAATTTCTCAAACAAAGATATTAGCCTAAAATATCAAATCAAATGTTTAATTGTGGTTTTTTAAATTGTGTTTCAACTGGCATATTTTAAAATTGCTATTTTTTTTAATATAAAAAAATGCACACTTTTCAAATAGCTAGTCTCTTAGTATTTGCTTTAGTCTTTAGCCGAATTTGTTGGATTTATGTGATATATTTTTTCAAAAAGATAACGTATTTTGTTTATGTTAGTACTTATTTAGGCAATATGTTAGTAATTAAATAGGAAATCAGTAGCTTAATAATTGCTTTGTTGTGTATATTGAAAAAGACAACAATTTTAAAATATGAAAACAGAAGCTGCATCCGAGGAGGAGCGTGCCTAGGGAGGTTGTTAAATGGTCTCCGCCAGCTGAGGGTTTGTATAAAGTTAATTTTGAAGGGGCCATCTTTGAAGACCAAGCTTTTACAGGGTTAGGGGTGGTGATCAGGGATTGTGCGGGGTTTGATTATTGGTGTGCTTAGTTAGAGGATTAGGCTCCCAAGCTCGGTGGTGTTGGTGGAGGCTCTAGCTGCTTGTAGGTCTGTTTTGTTTGCTAGGGAGATCTGTATTCTTCGGGCTTTGGTGGAAGGTGATTCTCTACAGGTTATCAAGGCCATCAACACTTCTAAATCCTTTAAGGCTCCCTATGGGCATATTATTGATGAGATTAAATTGTTGTCTTATTCTATATCTTGTTGTAATTTTATTCATGTTAAGCGCAGGGGTAATAAGTTAGCTCATGCCCTCACACGTTGAGCAGTTTTATCTGTAGATACTAATTTGTGGTTGAAAGACCTGCCACGTGATTTTGATGATCTTTTTCAGTTTGATTTACCTTAATAAAATTTCCTTACTACTTTCTCAAAAAAAAAAGAAAAAAGAATATGTTTTTATTTTTTTGATGTTAATATATTCAAGTTTTATTATTAATAAATTTTTTAAAATTAAGTTTTTTTAATGACCACCCTAACAAACTTTTTGGAGCCATCATTGTGTGCGGAGAGGGTAAAATTTCATTTTGCCACCACTCTCTAAACAAGTACACATTTACATCTCATGATAAGAGGGTTGTTTCACGCTGCCGTGGAGGTTGTTGTATCCTACATCTATATTCTAAGGAAAATGAGACGTAATCAAATTAAACACTCCTATAAGATTTGATATTCCTAATAGCTAGATATGCTGTTTATTTTTTTAGTCAGTGTTTATCCCTTTAATGTGACAAAATAGGAGGGTTAAGACATAAGAGAGATTTTTGGGATAAAGTATTTGAATCTGTTGAAATTAAAAGTATGGATTATGTCTTCAATAGTAATACAATGTGAGAGGGTTTTTAGAAGTCTTGAAAAGTAATACAATGTGCGAGTATTTTTAGTGTTGATTAGTTCCATCATCCATGACAAAATTTGTGTTGTAATTCTAGTAATATAATTTGTATTATGTATGAGTGTAGGTTGAAGATTGAAAGTTTCATTTAGAGTGCAAATATGAAGAACTTGGTCAAGTGAGAATCCATGATCGGTTGAGCAAAGTTGGAAGTTGGACATAAATTTTTGTTAGAGGGTCTATTGAGACATTGTCGAGCTAATTAACCTTATTATGGAAGGCACTAACTTAATTTTTCATGACAAATTTTGTAGCCTTCTTAAGCCCAAACACTACACCTTTATAAACACTAAACCATAGAGAGGAAGGCGATTGCACTTTCTCAAGAAAAATTAGATCTAAGAATTCTTTGTCTTCTGACCCCTCTTATTGTTCATCATTGAATGGATTATATTGTTCCAAACACTTGATCACCATATATGTGTTGGATGTTGATGTCGAAACCACAAAAATTATGTCAAACCTTCAAGAGGTCTTGGAGTAATTGAGAGATCAGTTCGCAAGCTGCATATCGCATTACACATTAGATAACATATACGGCAGAAAGTAGAGAAAAACAAAAAAGAGCAGGTTTGCTCCGATGCGGTATTCGACTATAGGAAGTCATGTGAGTACTGCTTATACAACAACAACAACCTTCTATAGTGGATTTGCTTTTTGGGGTTCACTTCCAAAGTGTTTATTTTGGATTTTCACTTGGTGAACATATGTTGTCTCTCTGTGTACAAGTTTATTACATATATTCTTAATGGTTATTTTATTTATTTATCCATTATTCGTATGACTCAAACATTGACTAATAAAATTACTCAATTAATATTTGAAACAATTGATTAAAATTGGTAGCTAAGCCATTTAAGGGTCTAAACAGTAACTTTCATAATGCATAGTAGAAGCCTATAATATATACAAGTAGAGTCTAGAACTAATAATACACAGTACAATCATAGAATAAAGTAAGTGCATTGGGCCAAAATGTGCTTAGGTCTTGGGATAACATAATCAAACAACCTCCCTCAAACTCAAGTTGGTTTGTTATAGCACACCTTGAGTTTGGACAAATGATCACAAAATTGTCTTGATAGATAAGATTTAGTAAAAAACATGTTGGCAAATTAGTCTCAAGATGACATGAAGTGAAGCTGCAAAGTACCATGAAGAAGATTAATAGTGATGACGAATAAAATGACACTTAATCTCAATACGTTTAGTTTGCTTATAAAAAAGATGTCATTGTATGCAATTTGAATTGTGCTACAACCATCACAATAGAAATAAGTGGCAGAGGAGAGAGTGACACCAATATCTTGCAACAACCATCACAACTAAAATATAGAAAACCTATGGTGTAGCAGCAATTAGAATGGTCTTATGCCCAATTAGCATCAGTGTAGGCTCGAAACTGAAGGGAGTGAGTTAAGCATTAGATTCTAGTGGAGTGCTAATAATTTCGTTGTCAATAAATCCAACAGGAGAAATAAAATCCGAGGCATATTTGGTCAATTTGAGCTAGTAACCATTTAAAGAAGAAGAAAAGATGCCAAGCCCAAGAAAATAACTAAGCATACTGAGGTACATATTAAGTCCATGCAATTGTGGAATGGATGTGAGAGACCATGAGGAAACTGCATGTAGAATTCTTCACTCAAATCATCATTAAGGAAAGTATAATTGATATCCATTTGAAAAAATGGCCAATACCAAGAAACAATTGCAATAAGTGTGCTAAGATTAATATTAATCTTAACAATATCGTTTAAGATTCTTTCTACGTTTAATTACGTAGTTTGGTCATATTAATCTATACTTATCCAATCAAATGTTATAGCTCTTCAAGCCAATCATGTTGATTATTCACAGATCAACATGCATCTTGATTCTCCATTGTGATTATAAAACATTTAACATGGAAGTCAACTTTGATTAACCAATTCACAATAGCTAATGTCTACTTGACGTTTCCTGGGTCTTATATTATAAGATTGAAGCATGAAGTCTAGTCCATCCATTGAATAAAACCAAGTGCGAACAGTTTCTCCAATGTTCATTTGGAGACAAATACAGTAACCCAAAACCCAATCAATACGTTCCAACCAAAAATTCTTGCTCTTGCCACTTGACTCATTGGATATCCATCTTAGTCAAGCCAGGACCAAATTAAAGGACAATGACCCAAAATTTGGAAGAGAAGATGATGCCAAAGGGACACAATAAGCTAATAGATGGTCGGGTTTTCCATGCTAAAGTGGGTCCCAAATGACCTGGATACATTGCAAAATACTATGAGAAACACCAATCATTCTTAGGGCAACTAAGCTAGAGAACAAAGAGAGAACAAAAGCAACAAACAACAACAATATTATAGGCTTAAAATATGTATGGCTGAAGATCCTGTCCACCGACCCCAATAGATTCGTGTATGTTAGAATTCTGAGACGTAGAATATTTTTGTGACGTAAATGCTAAGCCCTGCGCCGCAGTCACCGTTAGAAGTGTCGCGCATGCGCATGAGAGTTGGGTCCTGTTGCTTGCTGGGACTATGTGAAGGTCGTATCTTAGTTATATATCACTTTAGACTTATACTTAGCATGGTTTCTGTACACACCGAAAAAAAGTACACCATATAAACAAGCTCTAAACGTATATATCAATGGGATTCACTGTCACACACACACACACACACTATATATATATTCTTTCACATGTATACATGACAGAGACAACTTTGGATATAATCTACGTGTCCATCCTCAAATTCACACCAAACCCATATACACTTTAGCATAATGTTTGTAAGAAACTAAAGGAACCGTTGGATCCAGAGGTATATAGTTTACAATTTTTTCCATATCATTCCAAAACCTTTTTGAGCAATGATATTGGTCCCAAAAGGGTACAATAAAAACCAATTTGTGGGTTCATTGAGTGCATCATTGCCATACATGTGGATAGTGGCCTATAAAGCATTGGGATCAAAGAGACCCTCATATAAGGTGGGACCAATTCGTTGGCCTAGAACTTAATCAGATTGACTGCACCAATTACGAGACCCTGGTGGTTTGACCATCATCATGACAAAGAGCACACCAGAATCTGATGATCAGAGAGGATGCTGATCAATTTTGAAACCGTTGATTCTGTGTCTAAAAGCCACGGGCCTAACTATTTTAAATTCAAACTGACACACATTCGCTGCAAATGTTATTATTCAATGGTGTTTTTGGATCACCTTTTCTTTGTTACCACAATGGTTTCGATCTATTTGCAATGGTCCTCACCTCATTTTTGAGTTCACCTTTCAGCCACATGACGAGGTATAAATGCACTACAAAAAACGCGGGCTGTAGCCGCGTTTTTTAGCCGCGTTTAAAAAAAAACGCAGCTATACTTGACCTATAGCTGCGTTTTTAGGAAACGCGGCAATAGACCTAACCTCTAGCCGCGTTTTTTATAAAACGCAGCTTTAGACATAACCTAGAGCTCCGTTTTAAAAAACGCAGCTCTAGGTAAGGTTTATAGCCGTGTTTGTATGTGTGTAGCTGCGTTTTTTTAAGGGCCTATAGCCGCGTTTCTGAAAACGCGGCCATAGGTCCAGCCAAATTTTACTTTTCACCTTCATAGCATGTACAGCCCAATAAATTTTTTTTTAAAGTTGGGGCTATAGCCGCGTTTTTAGAAACGCGGCTATAGGTAACAGGCCAAATACACATTCGGCATGAGCTTTGAGCGGACTAAATTATTTTTTTAATGGAGGACCTATAGCCGCGTTTTTTAAAACGCGGCTATAGGTAACACAAAAAACAAAAATGGAGTACGCTGAGATATGTAGAATAATAAAATATTATATTTCTAACAAAGTAGGACCTATAGCCGCGTTTTTAAAAACGCGGCTATAGGTCTACTTTTTAAAAAATAAAAAAGTAATGACCTGACCACTCACCTACCCCATTTAATCCCTACCACTCCATTCAAAATATCTATCTTTTCTCTCTAATGCCCGTGTTCTTCTTTTCTTGTCTTTTCTTTTTCTCTCAACACATCCATTATTTTCTTTTTCTCTCAACACAACACAATGGTTCTTTTCATTTTTCCGGCAAAGATGACCGGAAATATTCATGGGAGAAGCTAAGGTTCATCTATCTCTACTATTTAAGGTAAAAAATTTCTAATCTTCTTATGGGTATTATACTTTTGCTAGAGCTTATTTTTATTTAAACTTTATGAGCATTGGGAGTAATATTTATGTGTTTATATGTATGGGTTTTACATTGGTGGAATTATTTGATTTTGAATTTTTTGGATATGTGCTTGAATTTGTGCTATAGTGCTTATGTTTAAATGGGTTTGTGATCTTGAGGTTGTTCTTTTGTGTTTGATTTTGAATTTTTTAAATGGGTTTGTGTTTGATTTTGAATTTTTTAAATGAGTTTGTGTTTGATTTTGAATTTTTTGGGTTTGTGTTTGGTTTTGGATTTTCTGGGTTTGTGATTAATTTTGAATTTTTTTTGTTTGAATTTTGAATTTTCGGAGGAAAAAAATAAACCCAGAAATTTTTTTTTTTGTTTTTAATAAAACCTATAGCCGCGGTTACAAACGCAGCTTAAAGTGGGTCTGTAGCCGCGTTTTTAAAAAACGCGGCTATAGACCCAATGCCTATTGCCGTGGTTAAAAAACGCGGCTTTAGGCTTGACCTTTAGCTGCGGTTATAAAAACGCGGCTATAGACCCACAGGGGCTGTTGCTGCGCCGCTTAGGCCTCGGTTGTAAACGCGGCTCTAGAAAACGCGGCTATAGCCTATAGCCGCGTTTTTGGGGTCTATAGCCGCGTTTTTGAAACGCGGCCATAGACCCCGTTTTTTGTAGTGATGCAGTTGTATAGTATATGTGTAATGAGTAATGACCTATCCTATACTTGAAAAAAAAAACAAAGCATAAAGGATTTAGAGTTGAAAGAGGGGAAAAAAAAAAAAGGCTTTTGAATTGATGTGTTAATCGGCCTTTACAAAAAATTCATTTGAGTTAGGAAAAACATTAAAGGAGAAAAGAAAAAACAAAGTAAAAGCAAAATGTACATAAAGATATATCATAGATTATAGGTTGATTGAGGTAGCTTGAAACTCAAGATTTCCCTGATTTGTTATTAACTTAATCGATCAAAGAGAAGATACTTCCAAAGTGATCTTATTGTTTCACGAGGAATCTACATTTGTTGAATAATATATAAAACAAACCAGTATTGCATGGCATGCATGTGCTATGCTTTGGAAGTAGTGTCAAAATATATGGTGAACTTGTAATGCGCCCCTCTTCACTCCCCTTTTTGACATGATGTTGAAATTGATTAGAAATCGGCTAAAACATCTCCTACATATTATTGCATGAAGATTTTCACTTACTTTTTTCATTATTTTTTACGAACAATACTAAGATCACAACTTATTATACAATTTTTGTCATAATTTTTCACATAGTAAGTTGTGAGTGCTGAAAGTATCAATTCTCATAAATTTACTAACTTTTTTTCTACCACTTATAACTCATTGCGATAAAAATTGTACAATAAATTATGATCTTAACCTTTTCCTTTTTTTTTTCATCTCATGGTTTCCATGAGAGACTTTTTAAGTAATTAAGAGTGATATTAGAATATTACAAATTTTACAATATATTATTTACAAATTGATATATCAACTTCTAAACACAATACTAAAAATAATTTATTATGTTATTGATGTTGTATTACGATAGTTTTTGTTGAATATTTTATAATGAATTTGGTAATGATTTTACTATTTTCTTTCAAACAAAACCATCAAGATCTTGTGCAAGCCCCTATAACTGCAAATGTAATGATGCATTGGCAATCTCTCTTGTGAGATGGATTAAGAAACTAATTAAGATCCAATGAAACCCATTAATAGATCTAGAAAACATGGTAAACATTTGTGTTTTGATATAGCCCAACATTGTATAGGTGGTCCTTCATGCATTTCATGCCAAACATCTTAGGATGACAAAGGTTTGAGATCATAATAATAACATCCTCATGATTGACATGATTGTTAATACTTCGTTATAACTATTATGAGAGTAAAGAAAAAAAGAAGAAGAAGAAAAATCTAATGCATGATTCACTACTCACAAAAAGGAACCAGTGAGGACTTAAGGTGTGTGTACGGTGGAACGTGGACACTGGGTTCACTTTATTCACCTGACAATGTGTACTTTGGGCCCTGTTGAATGGAGTGTGTTCTTCACGCTATATCTTCTTCATGTTCTTCTGAGCGCCTAAAGTGTCATCGTGAAGCATCATGTTTATTCCTTATGAGAGACCTTCGAATCTTCGTTTTAATATCATATATTGTACCAACCCCGCCTTACAGGAAGAGAACTTTCATTTGAAAACTTTGTATATCCTATAAGTTTTTGATTAAAATCTCAAAAAGATTTTTTTTTTTGAAAAAAAAATAAAAAATAAAAGTGTACCTACAGGCTAGAAATTGAAATTCTTATTCTCAAAGTTGATTGATTTGGTTAAATATTTTCTCTTTTGTGTTACTTTCAGCATCTATATTGGGGAAGTCTGATTTGAATGCAAAGTTTGAATCTTCCGTAAAATAGTGTTTACTTAAATCCAAGTTCTAAGTATTTGAAATAGACTAATTGTTATATCTTCGGTTAAAATGGTTGGAAATACAGCACATTGTCATTTGTAAGACATGAACATATATGTCACATTCCAAGTCATTTTACCCTAATTCATGTAAGAAGCACATTTCCATATAAAATTAAATGTTGAAGACAAATTTAATGCATGTGTATGTGATACCAATATGAACATATTATGTGTTTGGATGAGATTATTTTTATTTGTTTGTTTTGCTTTAAAAAATAGGTTGGATAAAGCTAAACCATACATAGAAGAACGAGCATAAAAAATTGTACTCAAATGGTGAGTCTTTTTTAGTAAGCTAAACCAAACAGATTAGTAAGAAATGGGGATGAGGTATAAAACTTTTCAAAAATGTCACTAGACTTGTTGTTAATGACATGACCAAGATTACATAGGAAAACAATTATACTTAAATCATTTATGTAATTAACAAGTTAACAAAACTTATCATTTTGTTTTATACTACTATTTCTTTTTTATAATTAAATCAACCAACCTCTCAAATGATATTTACTTGTTAGTTTGTTAAATTAATGACTTCGTATCATTCTTATAAGAGATACTCAATTGACTTATATACTAGCTATGAAAGAATGTTGAGAAATGGAGCAGCCTATGTACTCAACAATGGCTGGACTAGCTTTAAGTAGCAAGTGAGAAGTGAGGACTGTAAGAGGTTTAAAGGAAACTAGTGAGTAGTCTACCTACCACTTATACTATTTGCATATACTTATCATAAGTTAATAATTATGATCTATTCGGATTGAGAGGAAATGAAGGAAAATAGAATAAAGTAAAATTAATTTAAAATTAGCTATTTTTTGTCAATTTTATTCTATTTTCCTCTATTTTACTCTTTTTTTCTCTATCTTTAATCCAAACAGAACTTTAAACATGTTGTGAATTTGAGCGTGTATTAAATTGTGTTGCTGGAGTATTTTCAAACCCATTTGAACCGGCAACAAGCAAGAGGCACGTGAGAAACCGTGTGTCATGTGTGGATAGTAAAACCAGAATCTATCCTTTGCTTGCGAGAAGAGAGAGCTTAGTGGGGTCCACTCAAATTTGGGCCCCCAAGTGGAGTGCTCTTTCGGTATGCTCTTGCTGCTGCTCACACTCTCTCTGCTAGCTAGCCCTAAGCTCTCTTTATCGAGGTCCCAAATATTCTCTCTCTCTCTCTCACTCAGTGTCACATCAAACAAAGACTTATAATGTGACGACCACGCCGATATCTCTGACGTATACTCCTATCCCCATCAACGGCTCTCCTTTTCCACAACCCCACCAGCATCATGTATTTGCATCGCATCATAGCCGTCCATTTAGTGAGTTTAGTCAAGCTGAGGTAATGCTGTGGGGCCAGTGTCTTTAGCGACAGTGGACAGACACTGTGGGACCATGTTGTGTTCCCACCGACGCTGTATACATTGTAGCTGTAGAGTAGAGTTGCTCTCTACATTACCTTTTTCTTCCTTCTTATTCACAGCCCAACCCCAAGTCTCAAACACACAACACTCACAGTTTCCTCACTCACTCTTAGCTCATCTCTCTTTCTCTCTGTCTCTCTTAGTTTACAGTATCCCTCTCCTTCTCCAACACACAAATTAACACAGAGATAGATAAGAAAATAGAAGTGAAAGAGTGCTATATATGGAGTGTTTCTAAAGCTAACTAGGGGTTGTAGCTAGCTAGAGCTGTGTTTTTTGTTTTTTTGGCACTTTTTCTTATCTTTGGCAATTGGGTTTTGTTAATGGGTCTTACCTCTTTGCAAGTTTGCATGGATTCTTCTGACTGGTTACAGGTATATATACCATGCTTTTGAAACTGCAGTTTATATATATACTTATATCCATTATGCATGGTAGATCAAAAATCATCTTCTGGGCCATGATTAAATTAGTATATATTGTTATTTATCAATTGGGTTAAAACTGCCTATCAATTATCTCTTCCAGACTTTACAAAAAGTGAAGATTTTGTACACTGAGCACACTTTTGTATAGAGTATTTAGTAATCAATGCCACTCAGAACAAGAAATTCAATTCAATTTTAAGCCTGAAGGAGCATTTAATTTAGTTTCATCTTAATCATATTGCAATGATGCCAGTTAGGTTGTCAGATTGTATTACTCCTATGTATGAAGCAGAAAATTTGGAGAGGAAATGGAGTTCTTTTGATTGTAGGTTGATTAGAACAGCAATGCATGCTTATACCTTATAAGTTGTAATTCTAGGAATTAAAGTTCAAGTTTTTAACTTCATTTAACAATGCTTTCTACCATGCACTGCATTAGAGATACAAACAAATAATTTGATGAATTCATGTTAAAAGCTGTGGATGAAAATTTTGCCATATAGTGCTCACTCACTCCTCGGGTTAGGTGTAGCACTTAACAATATAAAATTGCTATATAGGTTAAGCATTCAGACATTCTGATTGATCTCTGAAAGGACAAAGAATGTCTAGTACTTTACATTATTGTCATGACGCCTATCTGTTTCTGACACAATTCCATTATTTACTTCAATCACTTATCTCCTTTTGATATGTATGTCAGGGCACAATTAACGATGAATCTGGAATGGATTCTTCCTCACCATCTGGGGACATGCTAACATGTTCTAGGCCCTTGATAGAGAGGCGGCTGAGGCCACCGCATGACCAAGCTCTCAAGTGTCCAAGGTGTGACTCAACGCACACTAAGTTTTGCTACTACAACAACTACAGCCTCTCTCAGCCAAGGTACTTTTGCAAGACTTGTAGAAGGTATTGGACCAAAGGTGGGACCCTTAGGAACATTCCTGTGGGTGGTGGGTGTAGAAAGAACAAGAAGGTTTCATCTAAAAAACCCAATGACCAACCCAACCAAAACCACCTCGGATCATCCTCATCATCTCACAACCCTACTGATCTTCAGCTTTCATTTCCAGAGGTGCAATATTCACAGTATAGTAATATACTTGGCACAAACGGGACACTTGGTAACCCTACTTTCATGGAGGCTAAGTATAATAATAATGGAATGCTTGAGAATTCCATTAGGCCTATTGATTTTATGGAGAATAAGTTGGAAGCTATAGTTGGGAATTCTAGGAACTATGATTTCATGGGGAATGGTGATCACTTAGGTATGGTTGGTGGGCTTGGTGATCATCTTAGTGGTCATAGTTTGGCACCACATTTTGGTCTTTGCTCTCCATTTGGGATGTCCAATATTGATGGGAATAGTGGGACTTTCATGGACACATGCCAGAGGTTAATGCTACCATATGATCATGCAAATGATCAGGACCATAATGCAATGGATGTAAAGCCAAACACTAAGCTCTTGTCCCTTGATTGGCAAGACCAAGGTTGTTCTGATGCTGGAAAGGACTCGTTTGCTTATATCAACGGTCTAGGATCTTGGTCTGGCATGATGAATGGTTATGGACCATCCACGACTAATCCATTAGTTTAAGCTAGTTTATCTTGAGTACCTATCCACAAAGTCAAAGGTTTATCATCATGGGTTGGTGTGATTAATGACTTAATCATTCGCATAAATTAATCTTAGATTGTCCAACTGTCTCTGTATCTATATGCCTTTGATGGAAAGGTTGTTTTTTGTGTTTCTCTTTCTATGAAGGTGGTCTTATCACAATCTCAGCGTGAATGAGAAGCATTATGGTCCAAAAACGACTGCCCTCAGCGCCTTACTATTGGTTTTTTGTAATTTAATATTTAATCTCTTCGTTCTAATTTGTTGTCTTGTGTGTAAGACATTCAAAGCTCTAGGATTTTGTTGTAATCTCGAGGAAGATATAGTAGTGCTATTCCGGTTTAAAAAAATGCCTCATAGTAGTGTTTAGTCTATCAGATCTTTATATATATATGCTTTTGTCTCTGTGTTTTAGTGAGTGATTAAGAGCTATATTATTATTTATTTGCAAAAGCAATTCAACTACATTGCCTACGTGGTTAGGATTGTTTGAGACATGGAAGGAAATCAAAACAAAGTTTTCAGTAAAAAGCAAACATTCTCTTTGTGTTGCGTGTCGTTTGCATAATTGCATGTGGCTCCAAATATTACACTTTGATGGCCTATAATTATCTATTGGTTAATTAAAGATATTGATAACATCGAAGCTTGGATATAAATTTGTCTTGTTATATACTATATAGGAATATAAAATAAAGATTAGGTAATGTAATCGACAACACAATAATGACACGAGGAAAGTATGATATGAAAATAAAATGCCATTATGCATCATCATGATTTTAAAGGTGTAGATGGTTCTGAATAGCAATTAGATAGTGTTTCTTTGGGACGGTCGCCTCTTTATTTTGACATCTTCCTTTTCTTTTCTTTTCTTTTCTTTTTTAATCAATTATTCACTCAATCAAATGGAGACTACAACAATTATAAACAATTTTGTACAATTACCCTATAGTAGTAAAAAGTTAAAAACTAGCAACTGGGCTGAACTCAAACAGCTAAAAATCCTATTGACTAGGACATTAAACAATAAAAAAAGAAAGAAAACAACAAACATTTCAAACATATATAGCAATAGAAATAAAAAAGAGAGGAAAGAATTTGATAAGGGCAATAATTTGCTACAAACTAAGTTGTAGTAACTTTTGTAAAAATACACACATATCAATGCCTCAAATAGACACATGTCCAAACTATATTTAAATGAAAATTTTCTTGTCAAGATTGATTTTTTCACCAAATAGTCACTTGACATGTGTGCATTTTGCAAAATCCTTGTCCATCTGATAATGGGTTTGGGACCAATGACATTTGCTAGGACTTGCACAGCTGTGATTGAGGCAAGTTGGGTTGTGATGAGTTTGGTACAAGCTATGCCACGATGGTGTTGGCGAACTAGGTTGCTAATTGCTATAGGGAACCGAGAGAGAGAGAGAGAGAGAGAGAGAGAGAGAGAGAGAGAGAGAGAGAGAGAGAGAGAGAGAGAGAGAGAGAGAGAGAGAGAGAGAGAGAGAGAGAGAGAGAGAGATCATTTTTAAAACCTTACATATGTGAGCGCATATTTTAAAATAATTATTTCAGAAAAAAAATATTTTTCTTCATTTATATTTAGATTTGAAAAAAAAAAAGAAAAAAAAGAAAGAAAGCAGAATGGCATTATCTTGGTGGTTTTAATGGAGATTGGATCGAGATGGATGAAAAAATTATATTGAAAACAAATGGGAGTTAAAAGGAAAACCAAAAAGAAACAAAGTATTGGATATTGTGGAATAATGGATTTTGAAGCTCAGTAAGTGGACACGTTGATTGTTGCTTTGCGCTATTCTTTTATTTACGGTAAAGGTTTGGCTTTCAAACATGTTTGAAGCTTTGGGGTCTAATCATCATTTGGAAGATTAAATATGTCCTGTTTTGTGTAATGTGCATGACTCACTTAGTTAGTTAGACAACTTAGGTTAAGTGAGTCATACACATTACATATGATCATGACTAATGTCATCTTCCTGTTGGTGGTTGGAGCCAAACTTTATCATTTATTTAAACTAGTCGCAAACTCATGCGATATATAGGAAAATGTAATATAATTATTCTATAAGAATATGTAAATGGAACATATAATATATTTTGTATTCAACAATAATACATAGTGTATATTGAAAGCTCAAATAGTGTAAAACACTAAAGTTTGTTTAGACTTCCAATTTTAAAAACACTGTTTAATTGCTTTTACTCTAACTTATCTAAGTGTTAAATAAGAGTAAATGAAGCACAATAAATCGGAACTACTCTAGTGCATGAACATAAGCAATAAACAATAAATGTAAAAAAAAAAGAGTTAGGAAGAGAGATGCAAATACAAGATAACATGGCGATGTGTTATCGAATGAGAAACTGAAGAATTCGGTGAAAAAACTCTTCGCGATTCTCCAAGTTGAAATCGATCCACTAGTTAATAAGTTGGAATACACGAATATCAAAAAGACCCTCCAAGCCTAATCTATCCAATGTACTTGAGCCCCCAAAACTTCAATTACCAACGGACTTCTCTGAGTCTAATCTTCACTAGTTATCCGGATCTTGCAATACTGCTCGATTGCATCCGCCAAGCCTCACCGGCTATTTTTTTTTGCAAATCTCCAATGTTTTCCAAGCTCCAAATCACTCATTATACTTTGAATAAGTGTGAGTTGTATTTAAGTACAAATCTCCTTTCAAGGTATAACAATGTGAGAGGGGAAGGAGAAGAGACTACAAAGAAATTCTCACTTAAGGATGAGTAGCTCTTTCTAAGATGATGGGTGTGTTGTAAAAACCTCTATAGGTTTTTTTTTTTCTCTGAATATTCCTCTTTTCACTTTTGTGGGTAATGAAGGTATATATATATATAGTATAGATGAAAGGTTTAACAGTCACACTTAAAATCATCTAGGCAGAGAGTTTCATGGGTCATTTGTGACTTGCCCTGAGTCACGAAGTGACTTGTGAAATATAGCTTGACACTTGACTCTTTAACTTTTAGCATGTGCTTCTCATGTGACTTTCGCGAGTTGCACCACTCGCGAGTTGAGTCACAAGATCAACTTCTTAAGCAATTTTTACCAACTTAATACTAAACCCATTACAAGAAATCATACAAATTACAAGAAAATAGATTAATGCGCACTTTTTTCATGGAATAAAGCCAACACAAATGTTATGTAAAAAACTATAACTTAACACATATATACATGTGTGTGTGTCTGGAAAAATGTAATTTAATAAAAAGACATAAATTACATAATTATAATATTATTTTTTTATAAATGGAGAAGATTTTATTTAAATTAATTTTTCAAATATATCATAATCTTTTGACTAATTTGAACAAAACCAAGAATTTTTATTTTATTTTAAATGTACACCCCCATTCCATGGAACAAATGTAACATGTTACATTAAGTTTAAATTATTATTTTTAGAGAAAGGATAGAAGTTTAAATTATTATATAAGTTTAAAATTTTAGCATTTTTTTCTTTCCAAATATAAGTATAATGTCTATATTATTGAAACTTGAATTTTAAAGTAAAATTTTGAATATTTATTAATTTTTTTAGGGCTTATATATGTAATTTCTAATGCCTTTTTTTGTTTTTTTTTAGCCCAAAATAAAGAATTTGGCCCAATAGAATAAAATTTCATACTTTTCAACACCAAAATTAAGACCCAAAAAAAAAAAAAAAAATTGAACCTAACATTGAAAAGAAAACCTACAAAAAGAATCAATTTAAGGTCTAATTAGTCTAAAATTGATTAAAATGAACCAATGTAGACTAAATTAGACTAAATAGACCGAAATGAACTGAATAGACAAAAATAGACCGAAATCCGAATGGACTGAAATAAAACCTGTCCCAAATTCTAAAGCCTAAAATATAATTTTGTCTAAAACAAAAAAGGTCGGGACACATAAAGTACAACAGCATCATGGTCCAAAACTTTCATAGCCCACTAACAATCCACTTTCAGCCGAATTCAGCCCATGGAGGCCCAAAATCCATTTACTCTGTTTTCTCTTCTACACACTAGATGCAGGGGAACCAGCTCAAGGGGTTCAAAACCCCCCTGACCTGGCCGAAAAACAAAAATTATACATAAAACTTTTTTGTTTTTTTTTTTACTCCTAAAATAAAATTTAGATCACTCTAACCCTAAATTTTGTTCAATCCCAACTGAAATAAGCTTGAATATGATCGTCTTAGTGTTACTTTCACAATATTATTTTTACGATTAGTTTCACAATATCCCAACTAAAAAAGTGGCAAATTTTAATTGGTTTTTATCTAAACCCACAATTGACATTGATGATGCGAAGAAAATCAGTAGGCTGGATGCTTCGGATTCGAAAGGACTACTGGTTGTCTTGATGACCCGAAAAAGAAAGAACAACGATCAAAGCTGACCAGGGTTGCCGGCCAAAAACCCTCTGATGACAAAGTTAGTTTTCTTTCTTTTATTTTGGAGTTCCAACTTTTCAGGAAAATGTCAAACGTACCTTTGTCTGGTCTGAATGGGTGTTTATATAGTGTTCTAGGAACAGTTACTAGGCTTGTAACCTCCCCTGGATTTGAGGAGGTGTGAGGGTTTAAGGATAACTTCCACAACCGTTTAGGAATAATATTTTTCTCATATAAAGGCCACTGGAAGTTATGCGCATGTTAAGGAGTAGTGGTGTGCACTCAGGAATTTCCCTAAGTGTCAAGGGCTCGTCCAGGGATCCTCTTGTTGCATATACCTCACTTCTAAGGGGGGTTGTTCCTCATATAAGACGAGCTCCTTCAGGACGAGGTTGGTAGCTTCCCTAGGACGAGTAGATGCGGTTGCCAAATTTGATTATGCGAATGTGCTTTCGTCTATGGACGACCATGGACATTAGCCTTATCCTCTTTCTTTCTTATGGACGACCGTGGATGTTAGCCTCGTCCTTGTGCTTTCTTGTGGACGACTGCTGGTGTGGATGACCATGGATGGTCTGGAGTACATTATTTTCCTTCACTCCTCATCAGACATTACTTTTATGCATATCTTTAACAACTTGTCACACCTAGATTTTGTTGTGAAAGTGTTGTGTCAGTATCTCTATTCTTAAAACTACTCCTTCGTTTAAAAAATAAATAAATAAACCTTCTCTCTAGATTCTAGCTTACTTTGCCATTAGTCGCGGAATGAAATTATTTTTTCTTAACACTTTTCTTCTTCATTAGCAAAAAAATTACACCACTTTTAGCACACAAAAGTTACAACACAATTGACCCTACTAGGAAATTTTTTTTTCCAGAGCCGCCACTTACCAGCTATCTAGCACAGCAAAAAGAAAGCCAAGCACTGAGCAAAAGATAGAGAATGAGAGTGAGAGTGGAGAGGATTGAGTGGCGGTGTCGTTGACAAAAAAAGCAAAGATGAACGTACACTTATATGCTTCATTTTACTGTCAAAATGATTTCTGTCCATGCATTGCACGAGATTACATGCTTTAGAGTTTAGGCAAAACTACAGAGGAAGTGATCTCATAGCTACTGTTAGTGTATGTACGCCTAGCCCATTGACCCATAGGGCTCAGGCCCAGCCTACTTGTACAGTATATTATTTGCTGTGCACACCTACAAATAGAGCTCTAAGAGCAATTGCAGCAGTGGAGCTAAATAGCTATATAGTTACTTTAACTCCACTCAAACCACAAAAATCCTCCAACAGAAGTGGAGGCAAAGCTAAAAAATTTTAGCTTTGCGCTACAGTGCTCATGTATCAATACATGAGCACTGTAGCTGAAAGTTATAAAAAAAAAAATATTTTATTCGGGCCCCGATTAAAATAATTCAAAGCCTCTCTCTCTCTCTCTCTCTCTCTTTCTCTCTCTCTCTCTCTCAGTCACTCTCATCTTTGTGTGCACTGAAGCTTTCAACTCTCTCAACTCTCATCTCTTCTCTTTCAACTCTCTCAACTCACTCAAGCTCACCGCCGCCGGCCCGTCACCGACCCACGCCGTCCGAAGCTCTCAACTCTCTCAAGTTCACCGTCGCCGAGACCCACGCCGTTCGAAGCTCTCAGCTCTCTCAAGCTCACCGTCGCCGAGACCCACGCCGTCCGAAGCTCTCAACTCTCTCAAGCTCACCGTCGCCGAGACCCACCAGCTGAGACCCACCGCCGATCAACCCTCTTAACCTTAGACCCACTCCGTCCCAAGCTCTCAAACCCACACCGTCACCGACCCTCCAAGCCACCGATTAGCTCAGACCCACGCTGCCGATCCTTATGAGTTTGATCTGGGTTTTTGGTTGAGTTTGACCGCCGATCCTTCTGAGCTCACCGCCGATCCTTCTGGGTTTTGCTCCATTTTTTTTCCTTTCTTTTATCACCGTGCCTCTCTCTGTCTCTCATTCACTTTCAGAAAGAAAAGTTCAGAGGGTTGAAGAAATGAAGCAAACAAAGAGGAAAAAAAAAAATACGTGTATTTGGATGAAACCAATAAATAAGATAAATAAGAATAATAAGAAATTAAATTTAAGTAATGTTTTATAATATTTTTGTAATAAATTTTAAGCGGTAGATTATTACTATTTAATATTGGTGAGAAAAAAATAATTTTTTTGATGGTGGCGGTTGCAGTGGTGGTGGCAGTTGCAATGGCGGTGGTGGTAGTGACAGTGGTGATGACAGTGGCTGTAATTGTTGTTTATTGTAGAGAATATATTATTCTATTACGTGGCGGCGATGACGGTGGGCGGCGGTGGAAGAGTCGGTGGCGGTGGTGGTAGTGGTAGTGATAGCGGTTGCGGTTGGTTGTGATTGTCATTTATTGTAATGAATATATTATTTTATTGTGAGGTTTATATTATTTTATTGTGTTGAAAGTTAAAATAGATCCACTGCTGCAGCATGTTTTGTAAAATGTATAGGTAAAATAGATAAAGTAACTTTTTGTGAAGCTAAAAAGCTAAATTTTTAGCTCCACTGCTGTGGATGCTCTAAGAGCAATTGCAGCAATGGAGCTAAATAGCTATATAGCTATTTTAGCTCCACTTACACACAAAAAATCCTCCTACAGAAGTGGAGGTAAAGCAAAAAAATTTAGCTAAAGTGCTATAGTGCTCATGTATCAATACATGAGCATTGTAGCTGAGAGCTATATAAAAAAAAAAAAAAAAATTTATTCACCTTTCCGATTAAATTGTGGTTGAATATTTTTTTTTGATAGTAGGATATATTATTTTATTGTAGCAGATATATTATTTTATTGTGATATTTATATTATTTTATTATATTGAAAGCTAAAATAGATCCACTGCTGCAGCATATTTTGTAAAATGAGTAGGTAAAATAGATAAAGTAACTTTTTGTGGAGCTAAATTGCTAAAATTTTAGTTCCACTGCGGTGGATGCTCTAATTAAGCTCCATATTTAGGATCACAATCTTGTTAACATGTGCCCATCTGGCAACTTTTGCTATCTTTTGTCATCAATCTGACTTGGTACTTGGTAGTAATCAGCTGAACCAGGAAGACACTAGTTAATTTGAGGCAGTCCATCTTCCTCTTATACATGACCTAGGGAATGGGCTAGGTTGGATGGGTTCAGGTTTGATTCTGCCATGCATGAGCCAGATTGGATTACAGTAAAAGTCGGATGGATTTGGACCGAGTTGTGGACCCTATAATCTTTACTTGACTTTTGACGGGTCAAGAGGTTTATTAATTACATACAAAAATTTGATAAATAAAAAAGTGACTTTGAGTATATTCTCTTGCTTTTCCTTTCAAAACAAATAAGAAAACAAATAAATGAAAACATGAAAAATATGAATGTTATATTATACATAAATTCTTAAATTTACAATACAAAACTCATTAGCCTAATAATTTCACAAAAGAATAAAAGAAAAACATGATTTCACAGACTAAATATCAACCTCAAATGCATTTGTTGTAGTATATAAATGTGAAATAAAGTTAATTAACAATATGATAACTAGCATTTTAAATTTACTCAAAGACATAATCCTAGTAGACACATGGACTTTGTTAGACAATGTGTTCATTACTTCATTAGCCTAATTAATTAAAATTAGTTTAAAAAGAGTCTTCAAAATACAATAAATAACTAACAGTAAAAGTATATAATAAAAAAATGTCACATATTTAATACGGATTTTACTAATGTATGCCCTTAGAGCATATATTGGTAAACTATTTTAGGAAACTTTTTATAAAAAGTGACTAACTTTTTATGAATTTAAAAATAAATTTTTTTTGTGTGTAATAGATGAATAAATATAAGGTTAACTAATATTACACTTTGATGATGGCCTCCTCTAATATTTCTTTGTGTTATGTGTCGTTTGCATAATTGCATGTGACTAGGGGTGGCAATACGTGTTCGTGTGTCGGGTTCATGTCTTGTCAACTCATAAGTATTCGACTATATGGGTCAACACTAGCCCGACATATTTATTAAACGGGTCAAGATTTCTCAACCCTAACACGACCCATTTATTAAACGGGTTAATCGTGTCGACCTGTTTATTAGATTTTATCAAAATGGAAAAAAAAAATATTATTAACCAAATTGAGTTATGAAAAACCAAAAAAATAAATATTTTTAGTATCAAATTCAAAGCTAACGAGTAACTATATCACAAATAATCATTCAAAACAAAAACATATCTAAATATCACAAGTAATCAATCATAATATGTTAAAAAAAAATTACAACAACTAATAAGTTTATATACCTAGTGTGGGGAGTAAAAGGGCCCAAGTAGGCATTTTGGGCCTTTGGGCTCTAACAAGGAGGGCCAATATGTTCTTGATTAAAAGCCTGTTAATACTGCAAATCGGCCCATATGCCGAGGGTCCGAAGATACATCCGATGATGAGTTTCTCCTCGGATAGACCAGGAGGACTCGGAGACTCGCTAGAATGATCAAGACAGAGTTCCAGAAAGACTGTTGTTTAAAGGGGGGATCCCTGTACCCTCTATAGAGGCACCGGTGTTAGAGAAATATCTTAGGAAAAGGCTGCTACCTCCACATTAAAAGACCCTGCACCCACCTCCCAGGCTGCATTAATGGGGAAGTGACCCCTGAACAGTAGAATTGAACCTTCTGGTTACTATTTAAAACACTTGAAGAGGGTGGTCTCAGAGGGGGAAGGGAAGATGTGGGCAATGCGTGGATAAAGTACCAAGAAAAGAAGTATTTAAAAGGGGTAGAGACCAAAGAGGAGGGGGATCGACCAATTACTAAGAAAAAAACTAAGAATTGTAACCTTCAAGAAAGAAAGAGAAATAATACAGAAATTGTCCTCGGCTTACGTCCGAGGAAGCTCTTTTGCAATAATCATTTACCATTTGCAATCATTATTATACCTTAGCCTGTTCAATAAGTTCCCCGCATCCTTAAACTAGATTTCGGATCCACACTCTATAAATTTCATTGTTTAAGGTTCATTGGGCCTGAGCCCACGGTTGTCTTTGGGTCCAAGTGCAATTGTGCACTTACAATTGGCACCGTCTGTGGGAATCTAGTCTTGAAGGAGCTGGAATATTATGGCAGGCTTAAGTTCACAGCACGCAAAGTCTTAAGGATCACAGCCTGAGGATCTCTTCGAGCGTCTTGAGCGTCGGAGAGATCGAGAGGGAAGCGTTCACACGGAATACCCTAGAGCAAGCCATACTCATGGCGGAGGCAGCACCACCCACGAGGATGGCGCTAAGGCCATGCAGAAAGAGATTAATCATCTTAAAAGGAAACTGCGCTAACCCTTCTTCGGGGGAGGCTCGGGGAAGTGGCTACAGCTCGAGGTCATGGTCGCTCTCCAGCGCAACGTCCTTTGGTGAGGAGGATGACCCACCAGCTCGTAGGCGTAAGAAGCTCACTCCCAGGGGCTTGGGGAATGATGCTATGAGCCGGGTGTTGCACCAACTCTCTAAATCGCCATTTTCATGAAGGATTGAGAATGGGAGGCTCCCTAGGAGGTTTACCCAGCCTACTTTCACCATCTACAATGGCCGGACTGATCCAGTGGAGCACGTGAGTCACTTTAACCAGAGGATGGCGGTGCATTCTCATAATGAGACCCTGATGTGTAAAGTTTTCCCCTCTAGCTTGGGACCTGTTACTATGAGGTGGTTCAACGGCCTTAAATCGGGGTCCGTAGGTTCGTTTGGGGAGCTCACTAGAGCATTTGCATCACAGTTTATCACGTGTAGCAGAGTGCCTCGACCATTGGACTCACTGTTATCTATGGCCATGAGGGAAGGAGAGACGTTGAAAGTATACTCCGACTGGTATTGGGAGATGTTTAACGAGATAGATGGTGATTTCGATGAGGTGGCACTCAATACCTTTAAGGTAGGCCTTCCTACTGATCATGACTTGAGGAAGTCCTTGACCAAAAAGTCTGTCCGTAGTGTGCGTCGTCTCATGGATCGTATTGATGAATACAAAAGGGTAGAGGAAGACCAACAGTAAGGAAAGGGTAAGGCGAAGGTTATCCTGCAGGAGAGAAGGGATTTCAAGTCGGACAGATATCACAACAACAAGCCGAGAAGAGATTATACAGGGCAGTCTGGCTCGACACCCCCTCAGACCGTAACTACTGTGTTCCGAGAACCTGTACACCAGTTACTAGAGAAAGTCCGTAAGGAGCCCTACTTCAGGTGGCCTATTAAGATGGCGGGGGACCCTGCAAAGAGGAATCATAATCTCTTTTGTTAGTACCATCAAGACGTGGGCCATACTATTGAGAACTGCCGGACCCTTTGGAATCACTTGGAGCAGCTTGTTAGTGAAGGAAAACTGAAGCAGCACCTATATCAACCTAACGGGCAGGGCAGTCAGTCCGGCTCAAATAATCAGAAGAATAATCAGTCTCAGCTGGCATTGGGAACAATTAACGTTATCTTTGTTGCGCCTGGCCAGACCGGTTCATGCCCCACTAGGATGATGGCAGTTTTGCATCCTCAAGTCGAAGAGGCAAGTTGCAGGCTGAAGAGGTTGAAGGTGAATTTACCCGTCTTGGGATTTTCAGATGGGACCATCCAACCCCATGACGATGCTCTTGTGGTCACTCTTAGGATAGGGAATTATGACGTAAGAAGGGTGATGATTGATCAGGGCAGCGGTGTAGATATCATGTACCCTGATTTATTTAAGGGGCTAAGGTTGAAACTGGAAGATCTTACTCCTTATGACTCGCCACTAATAAGCTTTGAAGGAAAAGCCGTTGTACCTAAGGGACAGATTCGTTTGACCGTTCAATCTGGCTCAGAAACGGTTGAGGTGGATTTCATTGTGGTTGACGCGTATTCCCCATATACAACCATCTTTGCCAGGCCATGGTTGCACGCTTTGGGTGTTGTCTCCTCTACCTTGCATGTTAAGGTTAAATTCCCCTCGGGGGAATATGTTGAAGAGATCCTCGGCAGCCAATCGATGGCCAGGAAATACATATCGGCCGCAGTGCTACATCAGACAGAAGTCGAGTCCTCAGCTTTGGTCATCAAAGACTTATAGCAATTAACAGCTCTGGATGCACCCGGTGCGGTGACAGGAGAGGAGGCCCTCTGTGAGGGTTTGGAGAAGTTTTTGATAGCGGATGACCCTGAAAGATTCTTTCAAGTTGGCATACGCTTGCCACACCAGGAGAAGATGGATTTGTTGAAATTTCTGAAAGACAACATTGATGTTTTTGCGTGAGACCCTTATGAGGCTCTGGGTGTAGACCTAAGCTTCATTTGTCATCATTTAAATGTCAACCCTGCCATTATTCCGAGAAGGCAGCCACCTCAGCGTTCTTCCAAGGAACATTCCGAGGCTGTCAAAGAGGAGGTGCTCAAGCTCAAGAGGGCTGGGGCTATTAAAGAAGTTTTCTATCCCGAATGGTTGGCGCATACAGTTGTGGTTAAAAAGAAGAATGGGACGTGGAAAGTGTGTGTGGACTTCACAGATTTAAACAAGGCTTACTCGAAGGATTCATTCCCAATGCTACGTATTGACCAGCTTGTGGACGCGACTGTCAGCCATCTTCGTGTGAGTTTTTTGGATGCCTTCCAAGGTTACCATTAAATTCTATTGGCATTGGAGGATCAAGAGAAGACTGCTTTCATTACTCCAACAAGGAACTACCACTATAAGGTCATGCTGTTTGGATTAAACAATGCTGGGGCTACCTATCAAAGAATGATGACCAGAATGTTCGAACAGCAACTTGGGAAGACCATTGAGGTATACGTGGATGATATGGTGGTAAAGAGTAAAACAATACCCTCACACGTTAAAGATTTGGCCGACACCTTTCAAGTGCTTAGGAAGCACAAGCTGCGCCTTAATGCCGCAAAGTGTTCCTTTGGTGTGGGTTCTGGAAAGTTCTTGGGTTATATGGTTACTCATAGAGGTATAGAGATAAACCCGGCACAGGTCAAAGCTATTAAGGACTTACAGCCGCCTCGGAACCCAAAAGAGGTCTAGAAGTTGACCGGAATGATCGCCGCGCTTAGCAGATTTATCTCTTGGTCAGCCGACCGGTGCCGTCCTTTCTTCCAATTGTTGAATAAATGGAAGGGGTTTCAATGGGCCGAGGATTGCGTGTTAGCCTTCCAACAGCTTAAGCAATATCTTTCTTGGCCACCCATTTTGTCTCGCCCTGAAGCAGACGAGGTCCTGTTTGCGTATTTGGCAGTGGCCGTTCACGCGGTCAGCCTGGTCCTCATAAGGGATGAAAGTGGGGTGCAGAGACTGGTCTACTACGTCAGTAAGTTCTTGAATGAGGCCGATGTGTGCTATCTACTCTTGGAGAAAGCACTTCTGGCCATAGTTCATGCCACGCGGAAGCTTCCTCACTATTTCTAGTCCCACACCGTGGTGGTTTTGACCCAACTGCCCCTCAAGTCAGTACTACGCAGTGCCGATTACTCTGGCAGGGTGGCTAAATGAGGCACCATTTTGGGAGCCTTTGACATTAAATATATGCGACGCACCTCGATGAAAGGCCAGGTCCTTGCTGATTTGGTGGCAGAATTTGCCGAACCATTGCCAGAAGAAACTCTGAAGGAATCGCACATGGATGAAAAATCAGTTGGTGTGATCACAGGCGCAGCACCTTCGACTTGGAAAGTGTATGTGGATGGGACAGCTAATCAGAGAGGGTCTGGTGTTGGACTTGTCTTAATATCCCTTGAGGGAATTGTCTTCGAAAAATCTCTGAGACTAGCGTTCTCGGCTACTAATAATGAGGCCGAGTACGAAGCAGTCTTGGTGGGCATGAGCATGGTACATAGGATGGGTGGAAAGGAAGTTCATGTGTTCTCGGATTCTCAGTTAGTGGTCGGCCAGGTCACGGGGACCATGGAGGCTAGGGATCCAAGAATGCAAGTGTACTTGGCCCAGGTCAAACGTCAGCAAGCTAAACTTGATTCTTTCGTCTTATCTCACGTTTCTAGAAGTGGAAACACCCATGCAGATTCTTTGGCTACGTTAGCAACGTCTTCGGCTCAGGGTTTGCCCAGGATTATCCTGGTAGAGGATTTGCTAGAGCCAACTCTTATCTCTATCAACGTAGCTTGTATCCATCTGATAAGGCCTGGACCTAGTTGGATTGACCCGGTGATATCTTTTCTGAAAAACGACATCCTTCCTAAGGGCAAGTTTGAAGCAGATAAGATTCGTCGAAAGGCGCCACGTTTCTGGTTATCCGAGGATCAGAAACTGTACAAATGATCCTTCTCAAGACCATACTTATTATGTGTGCACCTTGAATCAACAGAGACGCTTTTAGAAGAACTGCATGAAGGGATTTGTGGGAACCACACTGGGGGGAGGTCCTTAGCCCATAGAGCCCTGACTCAGGGATATTGGTGGCCCAATATGCAGAGAGAGGCTCAGGACTATGCCAGAAAATGCGATCAATGCCAGAGGTTCGCCCCCAATATTCATCAGCCTAGAGGGGTTCTCAATCCTCTCTCCAGTCCTTGGCCTTTCGCGCAATGGGGATTGGACATAGTGGGGCCATTTTCGAGGGCTGCAGGAAACAAAAAATGGCTGCTCGTGGGGACCGACTACTTCACTAAATGGGTCGAGGCAGAGCCCTTAGCAAATATCAGAGACGTTGATTCCAAGAAGTTTGTTTGGAAAAACATCGTTACTAGATTCAGTGTACCACACACACTTATTTCGGATAATGACGTTTAATTCGACAGCAAGACTTTTAGGAAATATTGTGGTGATATGGGCATCATAAATAGATACTCCACCCCAGCTTATCCTCAGGGAAATGGGCAAGCCGAGGCCGTTAACAAGGTCATAGTCAGTGGGCTCAAGAAAAGGTTGGACAATGCGAAAGGCAGATGGATAGAAGAACTACCACATGTTTTATGGACGTATCGAACTACGCCGCGAAGGTCCACTGGAGAAACTCCATTCTCTATGACTTATGGGGTCGAGGCAGTGATACCTCTAGAATCTGGTTTCCCCACCCTAAAGACGAGTTCTTTTAGCCCAGAGAATAACAATGGCCTCCTGGAGAAAAACCTAGATTTAGTTGAGGAACGGCGCGAGGCAGCTATGGTCCAAATGGCTTATTATCAACAGAAACTTAAGCGGGGGTATGACGCCTACGTGAGGCTAAGGTCACTCGCGCCTGGGGACCTTGTACTAAGAAAGGTTGTGGGCACTGCTAAGAACCTAGCTTGGGGTAAGCTAGGACCAAACTGGGAAGGGCCCTATCGCATTGTTTCAGTAGCAGGCATAGGGTCGTATCAACTAGCTGACCTAGATGAAAGAATTGTACAACGTCCATGGATTGTAAATAACCTTCGAAGGTATTATTATTAATAAAAGGTGCTTTTGTTGATTAGCAGTTCAAAGTTATGAATACATCAGGGGCTTACGGTTACTATTCCTAAGTATCAAACAGAAACTTGGTTAAGTATGGTCCTCGGACTACTAACCTTGTGGAAATTGATACCTTATCATTTGTTAAACAGAACCTTAGTTATGCCGGGTCCTCGGACCTTCTACTTTGGGGAAATTAACATTTGAGGTTACTACTCCTAAGTATCAAACAGAAACTTGGTTAAGTATGGTCCTCGGACCACTAACCTTGTGGAAATTGATACCTTATCATTTGTTAAACAGAACCTTAGTTATGCCGGGTCCTCGGACCTTCTACTTTAGAGAAATTAACATTTGAGGTTACTACTCCTAAGTATCAAACAGAAACTTGGTTAAGTATGGTCCTCGGACCACTAACCTTGTGGAAATTGATACCTTATCATTTGTTAAACAGAACCTTAGTTATGTTGGGTCCTCGGACCTTCTACTTTGGGGAAATTAACATTTGAGGTTACTACTCCTAAGTATCAAACAGAAACTTGGTTAAGTATGGTCCTCGAACCACTAACCTTGTAGAAATTGATACCTTATCATTTGTTAAACAAAACCTTAGTTATGCCGGGTCCTCGGATCTTCTACTTTGGGGAAATTAACATTTGAGGTTACTACTCCTAAGTATTAAACAGAAACTTGGTTAAGTATGGTCCTCGAACCACTAACCTTGTAGAAATTGATACCTTATCATTTGTTAAACAGAACCTTAGTTATACCGGGTCCTCGGACCTTCTACTTTGGGGAAATTAACATTTGAGGTTACTACTCCTAAGTATCAAACAAAAACTTGGTTAAGTATGGTCCTCGAACCACTAACCTTGTGGAAATTGATACCTTATCATTTGTTAAACAGAACCTTAGTTATGCCGGGTCCTCGGACCTTCTACTTTGGGGAAATTAACATTTGAGGTTACTACTCCTAAGTATCAAACAGAAACTTGGTTAAGTATGGTCCTCGGACCACTAACCTTGTGAAAATTGATACCTTATCATTTGTTAAACAGAACCCTAGTTATGCCGGGTCCTTGGACCTTCTACTTTGGGGAAATTAACATTTGAGGTTACTACTCCTAAGTATCAAACAGAAACTTGGTTTTGCATGGTCCGAGGACCACAAACTTTGTGGAAATTGATGTCTTATCATTTGTTAAAAAGAGCCCTATTCAGGGAAATTAACATTTTTAGTCACTGTTTTTATTCTTATCACACACTTTGTGGAAATCAATATCTTACCATCCGTTAAATTGGATCTTAAGTTGTACATCTTTAAGTATTAAACAAAAATTTTGTAAGGTATGGTCCTCGGACCTTACACTCTACTAAAATTGGTATCTTAGGTTACAAAGTTTAACTATCATGTGGGTTTTCTAAGTAAGGCACTGTATAATATCCAAACTAAGTTAGTTTTTGTCAGGTTCTTGAATGTTTTACTTTGCAAAGCAAGTATGCGCATGGTTGTTTAAAGGTTATAATTGTTCAACTGCTGGAGTTAGACTTATTTATTCCGTTCTTTCTTTAGCTATGTGTTAGTGAAAACTTTCATGACAAGCATAAAAAGGACAAAGTAAAATAAATACAACTCGGATGAAAATTGAATAAAACTATTCTTCATTGATTATAAATAGAATACATCATTATATGAAAAATTGGAAGTACAGAAAAAGTCCTAAGCTAGGCCCTAAGCTTTTGGAGGGGGGTCTTGAAGGGAAGTGTTGCCAGCCTCGGTGCTTTTCAACTCCAACTCAAAGGCAGACAAGACTTGTTTCCCTTTGTCTGTTAAAGGAATGATGGGCTCCACGTTTTGGCTTTGCTCCTTCTCGGCACCTCCACACCCGTCCTTCTCTTTATGGGAACCTTCAAGTTCTGTAGGATCAGGAACGAGTTCTGGCACCACGGGAGGAAGGGCGGGAGAGGCCACAACAGGAGTGTCTTCTATCTCCTATATGTCAAGGGGGAGCCAAACGCTCTCGGGCTTCCTCAGCTCGGAAGCTTGAGGAACCCCTGCTGCGTTTAAAGCCTCCCCCCAGACCTGCTGATAGTATTCTCGGCACAAGGCCGCGAAAGCTTCTGTCAGCTGGTTCTGTGTTGCAGCCACCGTCCTAATAACTGGTCTACTTCGCAGCCTCCAGTGAATGCCTAAAGTTGCGCGCTTCCTCCTTCATCCGCGCAAGCTCCTTTTCCAAGTCAGAGCATTCCCTTTGGGCTTGGGAAAGCTCGTCATCCTTTTGGCGAAGGAGCTTACGTTGCCCTCCACTTGGTTCTTTATCGTTTTCAGGCTGGCTTCGGCACCGTCCTTCTCTCTTTTTAGATCGGCCAGCTGAGAAGTGAGCTTCCCATTTTCCTCCAGGGCCTGGCATAGGGACTTTTTTGTCTCTTGCCTTATCTCCTGCTCCATTCCAGCTCACTTTCGAGAATCCTCCACGAACTTCTCGGCAGCGAAAACTTCTTGGATGGCTTGTGATAAATGTCAGGGGGTTAAATGCAGTAAAATATTTACAAATAACCCTAGAGTATAAGTACGAAGTGAAACTTACCAGAGCTAAGTCCCTTTTCAAAGAAAGGAACAGCTTAGGCTAGCTCATCTTTTCCAAGGCTTCCATGTCCTTAGGCAGCAGAAGAGGACGCTCCAACGCATCGGCCAGGTGGAGGGCATGGCCTTGTTGGAACGCCCTGATGTTAGACTAGAGGGGAATTGGCGCTCCATCCAATCTCAGTTTAGGAGACCACATGGCCGGTGCATAGCGCACCTCGGCCATGTCTCGGATCTCCCCACTTTCAACTGAACGGGCACGCCTTTTGCCCTTATCCAGCTTCTGCTGCTGAGCCGGTGGTGGTTGCTGTTTCTGTTTTTTCTGTTTGTCGCCACCAGCCTTCTCGGTCTCCACCTTCCTCTTCTTTTTTGGCTCTTCAGTAGGAGGCTTGGGGTCGGCTGGAGGAGGGGGTGGTGGCAAGGATGGGAGAGCTTAAGATCCCCTCACTCCCTTCTTGGCGACTCTCTCGCCTCTCACGGTCAAGAGACCCTTAAGCACTTATATATCTTCTTCAATGGAGCTGTCGTCTGGACGTGCTATCACTAGGCCAGCGATTCCAGAGGTCTCAGCGGGCTCTTCTTCCTCGTTGAAAAGGACGACAAACAGGTTTCCACGAGGTCTTTGGGCGTCCTCGAGTTGAAACTGGTCTATCTCCTCGTCCAACGTGTTCGATGAGCACACTTGCTCCTCTGGGATAACGGTTGCCTGAGAGTGCGCTGCAAGGGGGATCGCCGCGAGGGGTTGCGTGTATAGGATTGTGTGAGGGTCGTCGGGAATGTCGTGGTTGGCTAGGAAGTGCGGCCTGGCTACGTTAATTCTCCTACGCCTCCAGTCACCCGTAACAATCGCGTTCTCTATCTCCTGGAAGTCTGTGGATATAGGGTCGTACCCTAGTATCAAGTGAGCCACTCGAAGCTGCAGGTCTTCACTCACAAAAATCTCTGAGCGAAGCACTCGGTTTAAGTCAGCGACGTTGCAATGGCTCAAGCGCAGGCGCATGTGTTGTTTATCTACAAGGAAAGACACCCAAACAGACAAACATGGTCAGATTTGTAAAACATGTGATAAATCAAAGTTAAACGGTTTGTAAATGTAAATGAACATTTCAAGATGTTTAGATGGAGTTACCGGGGGGGGGGAGTTAGATCCTAAGGAGTCACACCTAGATCTCCCCATTAGACTGGGCAGTGGGGGCCGTTGTGCTAGTTGCCTGAGGCAATGAGGTAGTCTTCCTTCATGCCTTTATTGGACTTGGGCAAACAGGAAATTAACCTAACTACACTAGATCGAGATTTGATATAATATCCTACTCTAGTAAGCTTATGGCATTCGTACATAAAAACGACGTCATGCCAAGTAAGGTTTAAGCCCATCTGCTCATTTAGAGCGTCGACGCTTCCTAAAACTATAAAGACGTTGGAAGCGCACTGGTCAGGACACAACCGGTGGTTGCGGAGATATTCCCTGGTTACACTTTTCATTGGGAGGGATATCGCACCTTCTATGAAGGCAATCATAGGGATGATAACCTCTCCCGTTTTCCTAGACCCAGCCACGGCTTCCGCCGGGCAATATCTCAAACCTACGTCGCTGAGAATGTGGTACTTGGCCCTAAAACCCTCTATCCCAGCGGCGGTGTCAACTAAACACTTGAATCTACCCATCAGTAAGAAACGAAAGGGTGAGTTTTAAGAAAGAAAGTGGTTAGGAAGGGAGCCGAGGATAGAATCCGAGGAGAAAGGAGTAAAGAAAAAATTAGGAACTTACGAGTTTAAAGTTGTGCGAGTTTCCACAGGTTTCTGTAGAGAAAAGGCGAACGGCTGATGTTTTGAGGTGATTAGGCTTTGAAGAAATAAATGAAGGCGCATGTTTCCAAAGCGTTATGACGTGCGGGAAGTGGCCTCGAAATTGCATCCGTCCTGCCCAAATTTTCAGGGGGCAACAAGGGCCGTTGGATGCTCATCTCACCGTTGAACGTGGGGAACAAGGTGTAACTTACGGTCATAAATGCGCGCGTTTTTGAAATTGAAACCGCCAAATGGCATCCTCTGGAACACGAAACGATCTCCACACGCGTGGTTATTTACAAAACGTGTGGGGTAAGTTCTCGTTGGATCAAAACCCTATTTTCCTCCTCGGATGCTGAAAAATAGAGTTTTGAGGGGCTATTGTGGGGAGTAAAAGGGCCCAAGTAGGCATTTTGGGCCTTTGGGCTCTAACAAGGAGGGCCAATTTGTTCTTGATTAAAAGCCTGTTAATGTTGCAAATCGGCCCATACGCTGAGGGTCCGAGGATACATCCGATGATGAGTTTCTCCTCGGATAGACCCAAGAGGACTCGGAGACTCGCTAGAATGATCAAGACAGAGTTCCAGAAAGACTGTTGGTTAAAGGGGGGATCCCTGTACCCTCTAGAGACACCGGTGTTAGAGAAATATCTTAGGAAAAGGCTGCTACCTCCACATTAAAAGACCCTGCACCCACCTCCCAGGTTGCATTAATGGGGAAGTGACCCCTGAACAGTAGAATTGAACCTTCTGGTTACTATTTAAAACACTTGAAGAAAGTGGTGTTAGAGGGGGAAGGGAAGATATGGGCAACATGTGGATAAAGCACCAAGAGAAGAAGTATTTAAAAGGGGTAGAGGCCAAAGAGGAGGGGGATCGACCAATTACGAAGAAAAAAACAAAGAATTGTAACATTCAAGAAAGAAAGAGAAATAATACAGAAATTGTCCTCGGCTTACGTCCTCGGAAGCTCTTTTGCAATAATCATTTACCATTTGCAATCATTATTATACCTTAGCCTGTTCAATAAGTTCCCCGCATCCTTAAACTAGATTTCGGATCCACACTCTATAAATTTCATTGTTAAGGCTCATTGGGCCTGAGCCCATGGTTGTCTTTGGGTCCAGGTGCAATTGTCCACTTACACCTAGGATTTGTAGGGTATATTGGAAAATTTTTATTTAATTAAATAGGTCAAACGGGTTCTATGTATTACACACTAACCCAATTTATTTGTTAAACGAGTCAGTGATGTTAACCGGAATATGACACTAACCCATTAAACTTCAACTCATAACCTGCTAATTTCGTGTCGTATCAGTTTTATAGGTTGTGTCTAATTTTGCTACCCCTACATGTGACTCCAAATATTACACTTTGATGATGGCCTCCTCCAGGGATGGACCCATGTTAGGGTAGTGGGGGGCCATGCCCCCCCCCCCCCTCCCCCTCCAATTTAGGAAAAAAAGTAGCACTATATACAAAAATTTCTCCTAAAAAATATATTTTTGGCCCCCTTCCTTCAAAATCTTTACATTTTAACTCATGAAAACTAAAAAGAAAATTGCAACATCCTTTTGCCCATTGCATATTGATCCAAAAATATGAAACCCATGGGAGCTATGATCAAATGTGTGCAGTGGATACTAATGCTTGTTTGTAGGTTTATTTTTATGAATTATTAACTATTTTTAGAAAATATTTTATTAACATTAATGTTGTTGTAGCTTGTGGGGTATGTTTGTTTGGTTTATTTTTTGAACTAAATTTTGAAACAATAGAGCTATATAATATGGAAATAACGAAACTTTTACTTGAATTGTTGATGATGAGAAAATTATCTATAATATTTGATTTTTTTAAAGAGAAAAAATTACAAATAATTTGAAGCTGATAATGCAACATTGTCTTTAGTATTGGTGTCCCAATTCATGAAAATTTTCAAACAAAATTCCAAAAAATTACCACCGATTAAATTAGTATTCGATCCAAATTGTGAAAATATAAGATCATAATGTTAATGAATGTAATGAAATTCAACAAAGCTTGAGTAAATGTTAGTTTTGATTTTTATAAACTTTTTTGGGTTTATACTTTGACCCCCCAACTTCAAATTTTGGTTTCGGCCCCTCTAATTGTCTATTGGTTAATTAAAGATATTGATAACATCGAAGCTTGGATATAAATTTGTCCTGTTATATACTGTATAGGAATATAAAACAAAGATTAGGTAATGTAATCGACAACACAATAATGACGCGAGGAAAGTATGAAATGAAAATAAAATGCCATTAATGCATTATCATGATTTTAAAGGTGTAGATGGTTCTGAGATAGCAATTAGCTAGCGTTTCTTTGTGGCGGTCGCCTCTTTATTTTGATATCTTCTTTTTCTTTTCTTTTCTTTTTTAATCAATTATTCATTCAATCAAATGGAGAAATACAATAATTGTCAACATATATAATAGTACAAATACTCTATAGTAGTAAAAACTAGCAACTGGGCTAAACTCAAACAGCTAAAATTGCTATTGACTAGGACATTAAACAATAAAGAAAGAAAGAAAATGACAACTATTTCAAAACATAGCAATTGAAAGAGGAATATATCTGATAATGGCTTTGGGACCGATGGCATTTGTTAGGATTGGCATGGGTTGTGATGGGTTTGGTAAAAGCTATGCTACCACAATGGTATTGGCAAGCTGGGTTGCTATATGGCAAGCTGGGTTGCTATAGGGAACTACTATACCATGACAGAGATAGAGAGAGATTTAAAATAATTATTAAAACCTTTTATATGTCAGTGTATATATTAAAACAATTATTTCAGGAAAAAAAATTTACTTTTCTCTATTTATTTTTAATTTTGAAATTTTAAAAAATAGCAGAATGACATCAACTTGTAGGATTTAGAGCCCTTTGGATCAAAGGGAGAAGGAGGGGGATTGGAGGAAAGTAGAGTAGAGTTGGCTAAAAATAAACTAATTTTGAGTCAAATTTACTCTACTCTACTCTACTCTTCTTTCCTCCCCTCAATCTAAACGAACCATTAACAATGGAGACAAAATTACGATGAAAAGAAAGGGGAGTTAAAGCCTTAAAGGAAAACTTAAAAGAAACAAAGTATTGGATATTGTGGAATAATGGATGTTAAAGTTCAAGCTAGCAATAAGTGGACATGTTGATTATTTGCTTTGCACTATCCTTCTATTTAAGGAAAATGTTTGGCTTCAAATAAAATTAAAGCTTTGGGATCCAATCATCACTAAGGAAGATGACATGGGTCCTATTATGTGTTATGCGCATGACTCACTTGGTTGATTAGGTAATTTAGATTAAATGAATCATGTGCATTGCACATGATTATGACTAATGTCATCTTCTTATTGGTGGATGGAGCTTAAGGCTCCAAAAATGTTTGGAACTGAACTTAATCTTTTATATATATATATATATATATATATATATATATATATATATATATTTATTTATTTATTTAAACAAGTCACAAACCCACATGATATATAGAAAAACCTAAACTTTGTAGGTTAAATAGTGTATGTGTTATTTAAAAGTATTTTCTATTTTTACAAGTTTACTTTTATGTAATATAATTTTTGTAAGGTTTCAATTTCTACCTAAGCCCAAACAAAAGGAAGGGTATAGGTCCAAAGAGCCCAATACAATAAATTTATAGAGAGTGGGTCAGAAATTTTGTTTCTAATGAGTTTAAACAATAATAACAATGGCCCAAGATTACAAAATGACAAAGATGGATGAATTTATATGATGAAACTTATCCTTGAACTCAAGTCGAGGACCAGATTCTTATCTCTCTCCCCGCTTGATCCCCCTTTCTCTGGGCTCTTCTTCCCTTTTATACTTCCCCATTCTTCTCATTTTGCTCTCCACGTGTAGGTCTAAATTGCCAATGTTGATACTTGTCCCATCTGCCCCTTCCGGAAGTCTTTAGGTAATAACTATAAGGTTGAAAATTACTGTTCAAATATCACTTCCTCATTAATGTGGCCAGAGACTTAGGTACAGAGCATTCAATGAGGCGGTAGCAGCTTTCTCTAAGATATTTCCCAACTACTCCTGCTTTCTGTGACCTCGTGAAACACATCTTCATCCACGGACCACCTAAAAGATCATTCTAGTTAACATAACGTACCATCTGACCCTTTCTTCACTTATTTAAGGAGATAACCCTCCTTGGATCACTTCCATTAACTTCTTCCGCCATAGTTTTCTCATGGGCCTTTAAGTTTGACATTCTTATTACCATCAATCTCTCCTTGGACAGATAAATAACCTCAGACAAAGCCCATGGCCCAAAAACGTATCTTGGGCCTTTTATCCCCATAATAGCCCCTCAAAACTCCATTTTTCTCTCCTATCCGAGGAGAGAATTGGGGTTTTGATCCAACGTAACGACTTTTACACGCTTCCCCAATCTCTACACATGAGAATGTTGTTTCCCCCTCTTGTAACTGTTTCTGACGTTTCGAAACTCGTGATACCTCATTAAATGCTCCAGGTGGTGCCCTATTCTCCACCATCAACGGTGCGATGCAAATCCTATGGTCAGAATTTCTTCTTGAATTTTGAGGGGGTTAACTCCCACTCAATCTCGCTTCTTATATAAAATGTCTTGGAGATCACAATTTTCCCTTTACTTCATAAACCTGGAATCACTTACTTTCCTAACTCTCAAGAAGTTCCTGAAGAGTCATCTGTTCTTTCTCTTGTAAGTTTTCACACTCCTAGGTTCTTTTTCTCCTCGACCAATCTCCTCGGCCTTTTAATCTTTTCCCCTTTTTCAAAATCTTCATTTTTATTTTGTTTCAATGGGTAGATTCAAAGATTTAGTTGACACTTTTGCTAGTATGGAGGGCTTTCGAGCCAAATACCACATCCTCCTAGGAGTTAGTTTGAGGTATTGTGCCCCAGACCAGATACTCACCCATAGGAAAGAAAGGGAGGTCGTCATTCCCATTTGCATTCATAGAAGGAGGAATGACGCTTCCCATGGGGAGCGTAACTTAAGACTACTTGTATAACCATAGGTTGTGCCTGCACCAATGTGCACCTAACATTTTTAGAGTTTTAGGTAGCGTCGACACACTCAATGAGCAGATGGTTTGAGACTCACATGGCACGACGTTGTCCATATGTATGAGTGTCACTCGCTGACTCGGGGTATTACCTCAAGTTTAGGTCTAGTGTTGTTAGGCTGATATCGTGTCTTCCCAAATCCAACATGGGCATGAAAGATGGCTACCTAACCGCTTTCGGGGAGTAGTATGACGGTCCTCACTGCCCAGTCAAGGAGGGAACACCAGGTGTGACTCCATAGGGTTAGGCCCCTTGACACGGGATTTAGCTTTTTTAGCTTTATCATTTGTTTTTTTTTCGTTGTATATTTGTTCCTTCTGATAGCAGATTTTATTGGTCTAACCATGATTTTCTCCTCGTATGTTTTGTAGACAAGCAACACGTAGCATCCCTCCTAAGCCTAATTAATGTCCAAGACCTCAACAGAGTTTTAAGGTCCGAGGTGTTTGTGAGTGAGGACAGGCAGCTGAGGGCAGTCCACCTCATCTTAGGTTTTGAACCACTATCAACCATCTTCCAAGACTTCGGTAACGCTATCACAGCGGGTGACCATAGGCAGCGAAGAATTAACGTCTCAAAAGCAGGATTTCTTGCCTCACAAGACCTGCCTGACGAGCCTCCTCCCCTCCTTCTCGCACGCCCAATAGCAGCAATCTCTTTTGTACATCCTGAAGTAGCAGCTTCCAGGGAGGAATCTACCTCCTCACGCTTGTCTCTCGAGGAAGAAATTAACCAATTCCAACTCAAGAAAGAAGAAAAGGAGCGAATCAACCCAATCGACCTCTTAGACTCTAAGAGTGAACCTGGCAAATTAACAGCCAATTTTCCTCCTTTGATAATTGTCGAGGTAGATAGCAAGGCCGAGGAAGAATTGATGGCTTTGAATCCGAGAAAGTGTTTAAAGGATTTAATGGCTGCTAGGTAGAAAGGGTCGTCATCCAAAGAGACCCCAAAAACCCAACTTCCGCCCACTCTACCACCTAACGTTCCCCCTCCCACAACTCCAATTGATCTGCTCCCCATACCAGGCTTAAAGAAGAAAAGGAAAGAGCAGGAAGTAGAGGAGGGCGAGATGATCCTTCAAAAGAGGGCCAAGCAACAAAAAGTGGCCAAGGACAAACGAGTTGCTCCTACAGATAATTGGGAGGAGACAACTGCTCCCGAGGTGTGCCAACAACGCATTTGGGCTCCTCGGCTGGAGGTAGAGGGGATTGTCATCCCATTGAATGCCTCTATTAGAGAATTTCAGAGAGGGCACTCGGCCTACATTGCTGATGCTCTAGAGTAGCCTTTCCTCGACGCTCTGAAGCGTATGAGGTAGCCTGACCTCTTCATGTTGCTGAAGAGGGACCTTGCCATGGTAAGCTCCACTATCATATTAGTTAGATAAACGCAAAGACACTTTTCATTATCATTTTATTTTTTTACCTTCTTCTCTTTTATGGAAGTTTTACTATTCTTGTGCAGGCTATCTAGGAAGTCTATATTACTGAGGAATGGATCAAGGACGCTAAGAAGGAGACAAACGTCGAGATCCAAGCCCACACTGAGACCATCAAGGCCCTAGGGACCTTGTAGGAAGAGAAAAAGGAGTTGGCTGACAAATTGATTGCCGAGGAGAAAGCGCCGAAGAGCACTGAATCTGGTATAGAGAGTGCTTAGAGGCAGGCTGAAGATCAACGCAAAAAACTCCATCTTAAAGAGATAGATCTAGCCACTCAACATAAGATGGTTTTGGACCTTAAGGCCGAGCTGGAGAAAGCCAAAGCCGTCGCTCGATAGTCGAGGAAGCTGCGGGGACCTCACAGCAAGCTTCATACAACTAAGGAGTTGAAGAAACCGAGGTTCGAGTAGCTGAGGAGCTGGCCGAGGTATGCAGGGATTACTGTAAGGAGACTTGGAAAAAAGCCCTTGACCTTGCAGGGGTCCCTGCTTCCATGGAATGGAGGCAACCTAGGAGCGTATATTACCCTCCCGATATCCATGAAGTCCTAGCTGCCTCTACGTTTCCCTCTGCCACTGTCCTAGAATCTTCTGAGCAGCTCACAGTTGCGCAAAACCTTCCTTCTCCTCCCCCTGAGGCCTCCAAAGGATCTAGCCAAGTTGACGACCAGAGCCAAAAGGATGGGGTGGAGAAGGATAAGGGCAAGGGCAAGGAGGTCAAGCCTCCCTCAGAGACTAAGGAAGCTGCCAAGACCAAAGATGCAGCGGTTAAGGTGAAGGAGGTAGAGGCCAAATCCAAGGAGGTAGAGGCCAAATCCAAGGAGGTCGAGTCCAAGAGCAAAGATCTTGTTACCTCTTAGCCAGTTACAAAAGAAGATCCTCCTTCTCCAGCCAAAGCCTAACTCCTAGAGTTTTTTTTGTCTTAAGCATTTCTTTTCCCTTTCTTTTTGGTACAATCATACTCTTGTAAATGAATTGCCTTGTCATGAGGCTCAGATTAATGAGAATGACAAGTTTTTCCTTCCTTATTTATGATGTTTATATCTTTCCTTTATATAGTTTTTGTTTTCCTTAATGCTTGATTAGCAAAACAATGAGACATGCTTGACTTTGTTGTCTGCATGGATGAAAATATTTTTTTAATCAATCAGCATGACTTAAAATTATTAAGTCCACAACATTGCTAAGTCAAAAACATTAGTAAATCATATTTGTAACTTCAAAATCCATACATCTCAATAGACATTTATTCACATTATTCTTAATAAGGTGACTGACCTTAAGGAAATAAGCTGACATGTCTGATATACTTGCAAACACTTTAAATGTCGCTCGTGAACATCTATTTGTTTAAGCCCTTGTTGTGGAAAACTCCGTGGCATGTGATCTGAGAATCAAAACATGACCTAGATTATGTGTAATGCTTAGGAAGATAAGCTCGAAGTGTTAATTTACCCCAAGTAAATGGTTCGAGGAACCAGACGTTATTAAGGTTTTGTTTAATACTTAGAAAAATATCGAAGATATCAATTTTTCCAAGGTATGTGGTCTGAGGAGTCAGGCATAGCCAAGGTTCTGCTTGATTTTTAGAGAAATAATGGAAGATATCAATTTTCCTAAGATATGTGGTCTGGGGAGTCAAGCATAGCCAATGTTCTGTTTGATTCTTAGAGAAATAACGGAAGATATCAATTTTTCCAAGGTATGTGGTCTAAGGAGCTAGGCATAGCCAATGTTCTGTTTGATTCTTACAGAAATAATGGAAGATATCAATTTTCCCAAGGTATGTGGTCCGAGGATCTAGGCATAATCAAGGTTCTGTTTGATTCTTAAAGAAATAATAAATGTAACGCATAAAGTAATAAACTATATAGAACTGAAAAATATTTCATTAATAATAATACCTTCGCAGGTTATTTACATTCCATGGATGTGGTACAACCTTTTCATCTAGATGTTTGAGATAATAAACCCCTATTCCAACTACTGAGGCGATGCAATATGACCCTTCCTAGTTTGGCCATAGTTTTCCCCAAGCTAGATTTTTTGTTGTACCCAAAACTTTCCTTAACATCAAATCCCCTAGTGTCAGTGGTCTTAACTTCACGTTCGAGTCATAACCCTGTTTAAGCTTGTGTTGATAATATGCTAGTTGAACCATAACATTTTCCCTTTGTTCTTCAACTAAGTTTAGACTCTTTTCTAACAATCCATTATTGTTGCTTGGACTAAAAGAGTTCGACCTCAATGTTGGGAAACCTGTCTCGAGAGGGATTACTGCCTCGACCCTATAAGTCATTGAAAAAGGAGTCTATCTTGTGGACCTACGGGGTGTAGTCCCCGTAGGTCCAAAGGACATGTGGCAGCTCTTCCACCCATCTCTCCTTAACATCATTTAACCTCTTCTTAAGCCTATTAACTATTACCTTATTAACAACCTCAGCCTATCCATTCCCTTGCCGATAAGCCAGAGTGGAATATCTGTTTGTAATACCCAGATCGCATCAATATCTTCTAAAGGCCTTACTATTAAACTAAACGCCATTATCCGAGATAAGGGTATGAGGAATTTCGAACCGGGTAACAATATTTACCCAGAAAAATCTTCTTGCATCCAAATCCTTGATATTTGATAGTGGCTCGGCTTCAACCTATTCAGTAAAGTAATCTGTGCCGACTAGCAGAAATCTTCTATTCCCTGCTGCCTTGGGGAAAGGTCCTATAATATTCAAGCCTCATTGAGCAAAAGGCCAAGGACTGGATAGAGAATTGAGGACTCCCCTTGGTTGATGAATGTTGGGAGCAAACCTCTGATATTGGTTACACTTCTTTGCATACTCTAGTGCTTCCTTCTGTATATTAGGCCACCAATATCCTTGGGTAAGGGCTCTATGAGACAAGGATATTTCCCTTGTATGACTTTCACATATCCCCTCATGTAATTCTTCTAGAATTAGCTCTGTTGCTTCAGGTTGTATACACAGCAGATATGGTCCTAAAAAAGAGTGCTTATATAACTTTTGATCATCGGACAGCTAAAACTGAGGAGCCTTCCTATGTACCTTGTCAGCTTTAGATTTTTTAATAGGTAAGATATTCTCTTTAAGATACAGCACAATGAGGTCCATCAACTAGGTTTCACCTTGATCTGATGAATACGGACTATATCTACATTCATCTTAGTAGGCACACACAAATCCTCCACTAAAATAACCCGAGGCAAATTCTGCGCTGAGGACGTTGCAAGGGTGGCTAGAGAGTTAGCATGAGTATTCCTGTTCCTGGATATTTGCACTAAGGTAAAAGATTCAAAATTTGATCGCAAACGTCTAACCTGATTTAAATACTCCTGCATCTTCAGATCTTTGGCTTCTAACTCCCCTTCCACCTGACCTACAACCAATCTTGAATCTGAGAACATCTCCATAGCTTTCCCTCCCATCTTCTGAACCATAATAATTCCTACCAAGAGAGCTTCATACTTGGCTTCATTATTTGTGGCCGAGAAACATATTCTCAAAGATTTTTCAATGATGATTTTTTTTGAGATATTATAACCAGTCCCACTCCAGATCCTCTTTGATTTGTTGCACCATCCACGTACACCTTCCACGATAGAGGTTCCTTCAGGGAGATCATGCTAACTGTTTTTTCATCCATGTTTGATCTCTTCGTATGTTCTTCTAATGAGGGCTCAGCGAACTCGGCCACAAAATCAGCGAGAACCTAGCCTTTCACAGAGGTGCATGGCATATACTTGAAATCAAAAGACCTTAGAATTGTTCCCCACTTAGCAACCCTTCCCATATAATCAGCACTCTGAAGTAAATACCTAAACGGGAGTTGGGTTAAAATCACAACTGTGTGAGATTGAAGTAATGGGAAAGCTTGTGCGTGGCATGCAACACCGCCAGAATGTCTTTTTCTAGTGGTAAGTAACGAATCTCAGCTTCAAACAATGATCTACTTACGTAATAGACTGGCTTCTGAACTCCATTGTTATCCCTTACCAACACTAAACTAACAGCATGACAAGCCACAACAATATAAGCAAACAAAACTTCATCCACCTCGGGCCTAGACATAATGGGTGGCTGAGAAAGATATTCTTTAAGCTGTTGAAAAGCCAAAGCACAATTCTCAGTCCATTCAAATCCCTTCCATTTATTCAGCAACTGGAAGAAAGGCCTACATCTATCCGTGGACCTGAGAAATAAACCAGTTTAAGGTAGCTGTCATTCCTGTCTATCTCTGAACTTCCTTAGGATTACAAGGTGGTTGCAAGCTATTAATCTCCTTAACTTGATTAGGATTAACTTCGATTCCATGATGTGTAATCATAAAACCCAAAAATTTATCGATCCCATGCCAAAAGAACATTTGGAAGCATTTAGGTGAAATTTATGTTTCCTTAGTGTCTCGAAGACGTTTCCAAGATTCTCAACATGCTCAAACACCACCTTTCTCTTTACTACCATGTCATCCACGTTAACTTCAATACTCTTCCCCAATTGCGATTCGAATATTCTACTCATCATTCTTTGGTAGGTAACCTCTGCATTCTTCAAATCGAAAGGCATTACCTTATAATGATAGTTCCCTATAGGAGTGATGAAGGTTGTTTTCTCATGATCGTCTACAGCCAAAGGTATTTGGTGATAACCTTGAAAGGCATCCAGAAAACTTATTCGAAGGTGCCTAACTGTGGCTACCACCAATTGATCAATGTGAGGCATGGGGAAAGGATCTTTGGAACATGCTTTATTCAAATCAATAAAATCCACACATACTCGCCACTTGCCATTTTTCTGCTTAACCACCACCGTATTGGCCAACCAATGAGGATAAAATACCTCTTTGATGGCTCCTGCCTGCTTGAGCTTAATTACTTCTTCTTTGACAGCTTGAGAATGTTCCTTAGATGATCATCGAGGTTGTTGCTTTCTCGGTACAACAGTGGGGTTGACATTCAAATGATAACAAATGAAGCTCGGATCCACCCTAGGAGCCTCGTAAGCATTCCAAGCAAAAACATCAAGGTTTCCCTTAAGGAACCTCACTAATTCCTCTTTCTCCTGAGGAGGCAACTGAGCGCTTACCTGAAAATACTTCTCCTTATCATCAGCTATAGAAACTCGCTCTAAGGCTTCACATTCTGCCTCTACTGCTAGACCCCCTGACAACACCAGCTCCTTTAGTTGCTACAAACCATGCTCTTTTGGGGCCGAAGACCCACCCTCAACCTGATGTCTAACTGCAGCCACCATACACTGCCTTGCCGTAGACTGGCTTCCAATCAACTCTTTAACCCGGTCCTCAGATGGATATTTCACCTTCAAATGCGAAGTAGAAGGGACAGCCCTCATGGCATGAAGCCAAGGTCTCGCCACAATGGCTGTGTATGGAGAATATGCATCCACCACTATGAAGTTGACCTCTACAACTTCTGACCCCATTTGTACTGGCAACCTAACTTTCCCCATTAGTATAACCATCTTCCCATCGAACCCTACTAAAGGTGAATCATAACTAGTCAAATCCTTTGGTTTTAACCCTAACCCTTTATACAAGTTGGGATACATAATTTTCACCCCACTACCTTGATCCACCATCACACGCCTCACGTCATACCCCCTATCTTGAGCGTGACCACCAGAGCATCATCGTGTGGTTGTATAGTTCCAAACTTATCATTCTCCGAGAAACTCAATGCCAGTTGTAGTGCAACTTTAACCCTTTTCGGCTCATGATTAGAGTTCTTGGGTAATGGCCGAGCCATAGTCATTACTCGGGAAGGACATGAACCTATCCTCCCAAGAACCGCAAAAATGACATTAATGGTGCCCAATGGAGGCCTTGAAGAGATGTTCTCTTGAACACTAAAGCCTGTATGATCAGTTTGCCCATTGGGCCTATATAAGAACTATTTCAACCTTCCAACTCTAACCAATTACTCTAAATGATACCACAAGTTTCTGCAATTCTTAGTGGTGTGTCCTCGCTCCTGGTGATATTGACAATGAAGATTTTAGTTACGTTTGGTGGGGTCTTCACTCATTTTGTTAGGCCATTTGAAGTATGGTTCATTCTTAATTTTTTCCAGAATCTGATGAACTGGCTCTCAGAACACCATGTTGAAGGCTTGTGGCACAATACTGGCCCCAGTCAAACCTGGTGAAATCTCACCGAGGACAATTATCGTTATATTTGTCTGACTTGAAGTCCCTTCTATCCTGAGAGACCACCTTCACCTTTCTTTTACTTAACGGCTGGTCCTCCTCAACTCGTTTATACTTATCAATCCATTCCATAAGTTGGCGCACACTACTAACTGGTTTCCCAGTTAAGGACTTCCTCAAACCATGCTCAGCTAGTAAGCTGACCTTGAAAGTTCTAATGGCCACATCATCAAAATCCCCATCAATCTCATTGAACATATCCGAATATCTATCTGTGTATGTTTTTAAGGTTTCACCCTCTCCTATGGCCATAGACAACAAAGAATCCAAAGGCCGAGGGACTCTACTGCATGTAATGAAACGAGATCCAAATGCCCAAGTGAGTTCCTTAAAGGAGCTAATAGATCCTGATCCTAGTCCATCATACCACCTCATCGTGACAGGCTCTAAGCTGGATGGGAAAACCTTGCACATCAACGCCTCATTCTTGGAGTGCATAACCATCCTCTGGTTGAAATGGCTTACGTGTTCCACAGGGTCAGTTCGACCATTATATATGGTGAATGTTGGCTGAATGGAACGCCGATGAAGTTTTCCCCCTTCAATCTTACATGTGAAGGGTGACTTAGAAATTTGATTCAGTGCCCTACTCATACCATCAGTTCCCAGGCCCCTGTTAGACGAAATCCTATTCTTGCAGTTATGGGGGCTACTCTCTTCATACGAGTAAGACTCACTAGGGGGAGTTCTTGACCTTGGCCTATAGCTGCCCTCCTCATTCTCATTCTCACCAGAAGAAGAGTCAGAGATGGACTGAGTCCGCCTTCGTCGTTTGTGACGTAACTTTCTCTTCAAACAGTTAATCTCCAACTACATAGCCCTGGCATTCTCCTCATAGGAGACTCTGCTTCCACCTCGTGATTGACTCCTGCTAGTATGGGTGGTGTGTACACTTCCCTCCCGGTCTCCACCTCATCCAAGATTGAAGAAGTCATTTTAACGCTAGGACCCCCTAGACTTTACTTGGTGTGGACCTGAATTTGCCATAACTAGACCTCAGACTCACTAAAAACCAAAGATTCCCACAAACGGCGCCAATTGTAAGGTCGCAATTTGTACTTAAACCCAAGCAAAAGAAAGGGTATATGCCCAAAGAGCCCAATATAATAAATTTATAGAGAGTGGGTCAAAAATCTTGTTTCTAATGAGCTTAAAAAATAACAACAATGGCCCAAGATTACAAAATGACAAAAATGGATGAGTTTATATGATGAAACTTATCCTCGGACTCAAGCCGAGGACATATTTTTATCTCTCTCCCCTCTTAAGGATTAATAACAAATATCCTGTCTACAATGTTTTCTCTTCTTCCCCCTCGATCCCCCTTTCTTTGGGCCCTTCTTCCCTCTTATACTTTCTCCTTCTTCTCATTTTGCTCTCCACGTGTAGGTCTAAATTGCCAACATTAATACTTGTCTCATCCGCCCCTTTCGGAAGTCTTTAGGTAATAGCTGTAAGGCTGAAAATTACTGTTCAGATATCACTTCCTTATTAATGCGGCCAAAGACTTAGGTACTGAGCATTCAATGCGGTGGTAGCAACTTTCTTTAAGATATTTCCCAACTACGGCTCTCTGTGGCCCCGTGAAACACATCTTCATCCACAAGACCACCTAAATGATCATTCTTGTCAACATGACATACCATCTGACCCTTTCTTCACTTATCTGAGGAAATAACCCTCCTCGAATCACTTCCATTAACTTCTTCTAAAGCAGTTTGCTTATGGGCCTTTAAGTTTGACATTCTTATTACCATCAATCTGTCATCGAACAAATAAACAACCTCAGACAAAGCTCATGGCCCAAAAACGTATCTTGGGCCTTTTATCCCCACAATTTTAATTTAACAATAGTGTGTGTGTGTGTGTGTGTGTATGAAAAATGTAATTTAATAAAAAGATTTAAATTGAATAATTATAATTTTGTTTTATATATATAAACAGAAAAGATTTTATTGAAATTACATTTTTAAATATATCATAATCAGTTGACTAATTTGAACATAACCAAGAAAAAAAAAACCAATCTCATATTTTATTTTATTATTTTATTTCGACTTGTAAGAAATTGACACGTCAATAATTGTGAAAATTAAACCAAAGCACTATTGTAGCTACAGTGCTACAGTGTATTGTGATAACAATAAGTGTTGTAACATTTTTTTAAAACATTTATTTTCAGTTGTGGTTGGCTACAGTCTCATATTTTATTATTGTATTTTGACTTGAAAGAAATTGACACGTCAATAATTATGAAATTTTTTGTGTCAGTATAACAATATAAATGTCAGTTTATATCAATATTTAAAAGCAAAAAAAGCACATATTGATTACTGGAAAAAAAAAACCAATCTCATATTTTATTTCGATTTGTAAGAAATTGACAAGTTAATAATTGTGAAAATATTGTGAAATTTTTTATGTCAATATAACAATATAAATGTCAGCTTACATCAATATTAAAAAAAGAAGAAGCACAAACCGATTACTGAAAAAAAAAAAAAAAAAAAAAAATTTAGGCACTGTAGCTATAGTGCCATTTGAATAAACAAAATGGTTGAATAAACGGAAAAAAAAAAAACAAAAAAACAAAAAAGAGACTCACTAAACCAAAACACTATTGCAACTACAATGCTGCATAGTGTTTTGCACTAGATGCATAGTGCCAAAGCACTGTGTGCGTATTCGCGCTTTTATTGTATAAATATATGGAAAAAATATATTGATAGGTAATTGAAAAGCATTTATTGTCCATATGAGTCGTCTAAAAGAACAAGGTTCATTTGAGATAATGGCCTGAAAGGAAGAGAGAAAAATGGTAACACCAAGGAGAATGGTCATCTAAGAAAGATAGATCATCTACATAACGAGAGAATGTAGACGACCAACGAACACTTAGTAAATTCTAAGGAATTCTCTGCAAACCAAGAACGGTTACACCATGATCCACTATTCTGAGATGTGGGGTGAATTCTCCTAAATTTTTTCTACTCTCCCCACTAAGTCCACACATCTCCCATGATGTTAGTGGTACTTAACAAGTAGACTCACTCCAAACTGACTTTGTCTCATCAAACCAAGGTATGTACTACTATTCATCTACTCACTTTACTTGAGTCCTTGAGAGAAACTAACTTAACCATCGGAGGGTCCTTGACTGATCCACCCTAATTACCTTTGATAGTCTTTCTTCTTTTTCAGGTTGTTGATCCATTGTTGAAGTTCGGAGCATATGGCCTACTGATTTCGCCAATCATCAGATATACATTACATAATTATAGTATTGTTTTATATAAATGGAAAAGATGTTATTAAAATGATTTTAAAAAAAATATATCATAATTGTTTGACTAATATGAACATAACCAAGATTTTTTTTTTTGGGGTTTTAAATGTGCATCCACATTCCATGGAACGCATGTAACATTTTAAATTAAGTTGAAATTATTATATAATTTTAAAATTTTAGCATTTTGTTCTTTCCAAATATAAGTGTAATGCCTATATTATTAAAACTTGAATTTCAAGGTAATCTTTTGAATATTTATCATATTTTTTATTTTTTAGGGCTTATATCTTTAATTTCTAATACTTATTTTGTTTGTATTTTTTAGCCAAAAACTAAAGAGTTTTGCCCAAATAGAATAAAATTTCATACTTCCCAATCCAAAAATTAAGAAGAAGAAAAAAATATAGAATTTTTTATCCTAACACTGAAAAGGCAACCTACAAAAAGAATCAATTTAAGACTCAATTAGTCTGAAATTGACCAAAGTGGATCAAAGTAGACCGAAATTGAGGTGGACCAAATGGACCAATGTGTATTGAAGTAGATCAAATGGATCGAATTAGACGAAATGGACAGAAATGAACTGAAATAAAACCTGACCAAAGTTTCAAAGCCTAAAATATAATTTGGTCTAAAACGAGAAAGGTCAGGCTATAGAAATTACAACAGCATCGTTGTCCAAAACTTTCATAGCCCACTAACAATCCATTTACAGCCGAACTCAACCCATGAGACCCAAAATCCATCTATAGCCGGACTAGCCGACTAGCACAGCAAAAGGAAAGCCGAGCACCAAGCAGAAGTGTGTGTGTGTGTGTGTGTAGAGAGAGAGAGACTAGAGAGGATTGAGTGGCAATCCCGGTGACAAAAAGCAAAGATATGAACTTTTACATACACATATATGCCTCCTTTTACGTCAAAATGATTCCTATCCATGCATTGCGATTTTAACAAAATTGAACTAGGTGTAAAATTTATATTCTTAAAATCGAGTTATATGTACATTTTTTAGTAAAAGTGTGGAAGTCAACATTAAGAATGTTGAGCTTCACTTAAAATTTTTTTAAAAATTTAAGTGGCAAAATATGCATAGAACTTAACATTGCTAATGTTGAGTTTCTCTTGTAATTCAATTTTGTTAAAATCGAGTTTAAAAAATAGAAACATTTTTACAAAACAGGGACATTTTGCTACATAGTTTGTAAATTACGGAAAAATGCCTATTTTCCCCAAACCCTTTGATTCCATACTTTTTGAAAAAGTAGCAGTTTCAAAAAGTGTAGCATGAAACTAGGTTTTATTTAAAAAGCAGTGCATTTGGTAAAAACTGTTAAGAAGTGTTTTTTAAATAAAAAAAACTAAGTGTTCAACTAGCACTTATAAAATGACAATGTATTTGTAAGGGAGTTTATTTCATACTTAGTATCAACATCTTAATAATAATAATAATGATGATGATGATGATACCACCGCAAACCTTGGTGCGATGGTCACTCTACAAGTATAAGTGCTTGTGGAGTGTGGGGGGTAAGGGCCGGGGTTCAAGTCTCCAAGAGGGAGTTTCACACACATATACACTTAGATTAGGCTAGAATAGAAATTCTATCTTGTATAAAAAAAAATAATGACGGTGATGATAATAATTACTTCATGTTAATAATAAATAATTTTCTTAATAAAAGATTTTATAAAAAAAAGTGTAGGGTCATTGGGCCCAGGAATATGTGTGGAGTGGCCAAGAGTATTCTTTGGGCTAAAGGCCAAATCCGAGGACACTGAATGATCCGAGGATGTATGAATGTCAACTCACAAAGCAATACTAAATAGTAAAGAGGTAATGCCTGAACAAGTATGTCCAAGAAGATGGTCCAAGGAGGATTATGTCCTCGGCTTTTTTTAAACCCGAGGTTGGTAAAAGGCTGGTTAACATCCACAGGCAATGTTCTAGAAAATCCTATAGCTAAGGGTAAACATAGTACACGTGGAAGATAAGAAGAAGGGCGGTAAAATATCTATTATAAAGCTGTTACTACCGTCCCGTATTAAATGCTCTACAACTGCTATTCTGGCCGCATTAGTGTGGAAGTGAGACCTGAGCATCAAAGTTTAGCCTGGCTCTTGTCTCCAAAGACTTAAGGGAAGGTGGATGGGACAAGTATCTAAACCAGCAATCTAACCCTGACGTGGATGATGAAGAGGAGAAGAAGAAAGGGATATAAAAGGATGAAGGGACCTTCAGCAGGGGGATCGAAAGAAAGAGAAAAACAGCATTGTATACCTCATAATCCATAGTTGAAATCTATCTAAGGAAGAGACAATATAAATGATCATCGGCTCATGTCCGAGAAAAAAATTCTTTCATATAAATAGTTCCTTGTGTGTATCATTGTGAGAAAACTTATCATTTTTGTTATCTAACATCATTAAAACATAAATTCCAAGCACACTCTTTATAAATTTTATTGTAAAAGGCATTTTAGGCCCATCCTCTTCTACTTGTGGGTTCGGGCTCGAATTGTGTCATTACAAAAAATATTTGGTTTTAGCATTTCTCTTTTGAAGAAGTGTTGCGTTCATAGTATTTTTGCAATACTTTCACAACAAATTTTATATGGTAAGCTGTTATTAGTTTTAATTTCAACCTATCACTTAAATTACTTTTTTTGCTTTTTAATATCAACTAATAACAACTTGTCACTTAAAATTTGAGGTGAAAATATTGTGAAAATAACATTTATCTTTTCCATAATGAATACAAAAATATTATTTTAAAAGTTGAAACTCAATAATTTTGGTACAATTAATCTTTGCAATATATATATATATATATATATATATATATATATATATATATATATATATATATTAATACTTCTCTTTTAAATGAGTTATTTTAAAATTACAAACTTTTTTTTATCACTTTTTCTATGTGGCAAACTATAATAATTGCTTCTCACTGCCCACAATTTTTATTTCACTGCATATTGTATATAACCTCATAATTACAAAGAAGTTGTGAAATAATTTTTATTCAGTATATTTTTTCTCTTTTTCTCAACCACTCGTTCACTTCTTCCTCATCTACTTATTTGTCCTTTTCATTGACTTCCCTGCGCATATTTCATTTCATCCAAATTTCATCTTCTCTCACCGGCTTTCCTCTTCTTTCAAGTTTGTTCTTCTTTCTTTTCTCTATATTTCTTCACAGAAACACTCTTAATTCTGTTGTAACTTTACTGTGTTAATAAATTACTAATAATAATAATATTGTTGTGGCTTGTGTTTTTTTTTTTATTATAATTTTTAAACTAAAGAAATAAAATCGGAATGAAAAATAAAAAATATTAATTTTTATATAGGATAAACATTCTTGACCTTGCAAGTCAAGAAATAATTTGATTCATTATGTAGGATAAATTTCTAAAAATTAATATGCATCCACATATATGATGTTATGATGAGTATGCATTTTTGGTCAGCTAAAATCATCACCAGCGAAACTTCTTTTTGGTTAGGCTTGTCCCCAGGTTCAAATCTTCGCCCAAAAATGGTTGCTGTGTACAACAAGGCCCTCTTGAGCTGGTACCTAATCACCCTCAAGCTCAGAGAAGCTGTAGAATCTGTACTAACAACTTCAACTACCACACCAGCTATAGAATTTCCAGAACAAACTCAGCATCTGCTGCAGAAACAGCAGCAGGAGGAACCATCAGAATCACTTCAAAATGACATAAAAAATGAGGGTGAAAATTCTGTTGAGGTAGACAATCCATCAGATTCTGAATGGATGATGTCCATAAAAAAAAAACTTTGGCAAGCTAGTCAAGAGACTCAAGACGATGCAGCAGATTCACGGGCAAAGATTTGCATTTACAGAGTCCCCTACTACCTACGAGAAGGTGATTACAAAACCTACGCTCCTCGGATTGTCTCCGTAGGACCTTATCATCATGGAAAGAAAGGCCTACTCGGAATGGATCGCCACAAATGGCGTGCCCTTCATCATGTTCTCAAGCGTACTAATCATGACATAAATCTTTATCTTGATGCTGTGAAGGACCTCGAAAAAAAAGCTCGTGCCTGTTACCAAGGGCTATCAATTACTAGTCTTGGCAGCAATGAATTTGTTGAAATGATGGTGCTAGATGGTTGCTTTGTGATTGAGCTCTTTCGAGGTGCTGCTGAAGGATTGATGAATTTGGGTTATCCTCGAAATGACCCCATCTTTGCAATGCGTGGATTAATGCATTCCATTCAGCGAGACATGATACTCCTGGAGAATCAGCTTCCACTCTTTATACTTGATCGCCTTCTGGGACTTCAGTTAGGTAGGCCAGACCAGAGAGGACTAGTAGCCAGGCTAGCACTCCAATTCTTTGACCCATTAATGCCAACATATGAGCCATTAAGAAAGAGTTATAGGAGCAATTTGGATTTATCTGTTGGACATGTGATCACCTTTCACCCTTTGTCAGATAGAGTTGACCTTCATTGCCTTGATATTGTCCGAAGAAGTCTCTTGCAAAGAGGGTCTCAACGGGAGATGAAGAGATGGCTTCTGCCCTTTCCACGCATCGACGCTTGGACACCCTGGTCAGAGAAAAAGGAAATTCCAACACATAATCGTGATGCAGATGAACGAAGGCAGCAGTTAATACATTGTGTTACTGAACTCAGAGAGGTTGGAATCAAGTTCAAGAAAAAGAAAACAGATCGCTTCTGGGACATAGAATTCAAGAATGGAATTCTCTACATTCCACGGCTCTTGATCCATGATGGTACCAAGTCACTTTTGCTAAACCTTATTGCCTTTGAGCAGTGTCATCTTGATTGTGCCCACGACATTACTGCATATGCGGTGTTCATGGACAACTTGATTAACTCTCATCAGGATGTGGGTCACCTCCATTACTGTGGAATAATTAAGCACTGGCTTGGCAGTGATTCTGAAGTTGCTGACCTCTTCAACCACCTAAATCGAGGTAAGGTTTTCGAAATCAACGACAGTTACCTTTCCCACTTGTCCGGGGATGTGAACCGGTATTACGAAAATAAGTGGAATGCTTGGTGTGCGAGTTTGAGGCATACCTATTTCAGCAATCCCTGGGCTATTATCTCATTAGCTGCTGCTGTTTTCTTGTTGCTGCTTACTTTTGCACAAACCTTTTATGGAATATATGGCTATTACAAGCCAAGATGAATTCAGTAAGTCCAGGCTGACAAGCACTCTCTCTCTGGTTGAGTTTTCACTTTCAAACTGCAGTTGCCGGACTTTTGGGGCTAAAGTGACAACTAAAATAAATGGGGCCTTTTTTTTTTTGTAAGGTAAAGGTTTGGATTTCAAACATGTTTAAAGTTTTGGGTCTAATCATAACAAGGAAGATGGCATGTGTTTTGTCTTGTGTAACGTAGATGACTCACCTAATTGGTTAAAATAACTTAGGCTAAGCGAGTTATGTATATTGCACGTGATAATGACTAATATTGGTGATCAAAGCTCAAAACTCCAAAAAAATTTGGAGCCAAACTTTGTCATTTATTTAAATTAGTCATAAATCCACGCAATGCGTAGGAAAATGTAATATAATTATTCTATAAGAATGTAATATAAAATTTGTAGGTTAAATAGTGCATGTGATATTTAAAAATATTTTCTATTTTTATAAGTTTTACTTTTATGTAATGGAAATATAATGTATTTTGAACTCAACAATAATATATAGTGATATAGTGATACACACACATATAACATAATTTAATAAAAAAAAATTAATTACATAATTACAATATTATTTTATATAAATGGAGAAAGATGATAATAAAATGATTTTTTTAAATATACATAATCGATTGACTAGTTTTAATATAACCAAGAAAATTTTAAAAAATTTACATCCCCCATTCCATGGGACACAAAACATATTATATTAAGTTTAAATTATTATATAAATTTAGAATTTTAGTATTTTTTTTTCTTTCCAAATATAAGTATAACTTATAAATTATTGAAACTTGAAATTTAAAGTAATCTTTTGAATATTTATCATTTTTTTTACTTTTTAAAGACTAATATCTCTAATTTCTAATGCCTATTTTGTTTGTATTTTTTAGCTCAAAACTAAAGAGTTTTATCCAAATAGAATAAAATTTCATACTTTTTAACAAAAAAAATTAATAAATAATAAAATAATTTTCGAACCTAACATTGAAAAGGCAACCTACCAAAAGGAATTAATTTAAGGCCTAATTAATCTGAAATGGACTGAAATGAACCATAGTGGACCAAATGGACAGTTATGGACTGAAATAGACCAAATAAACTAAAGTGGACCGAATAGGCCGTATTGGACTGAATTAGACCAGTTAGACTGAATGGACTGTATTGGACCGAATGGATCGAAATAAAACCTGACCCAAATTCTAAAGGCTAAAATATAATTTTGTCTAAAACAAAAAGGGTCGGGCCATGGAAATTAAAAACAGCATCATGTCCAAAACTTTCATAGCCCACTAACAATCCATTTTTACTGCCGAACTCAGCCCATTAGGCCCAAAAATAAATTCTTCTCTTCTACACACTAGCTGTCCAGCACAGTAAAAAGAAAGCCGAGCACTGAGCAAAAGATAGAAAAAGAGAGTGCGAGTGGAGAGTGGAGAGTGGAGAGTGGCGGTGTTGTTGACAAAAAGCAAAGATATGAACTGTTAAATACACTTACATATATGCTTCATTTTACTGTCGAAATTATTAATGTCCATGCATTGCATGAGCCATGAGATTATTATATGCTCTAGAGCAAAACTACTGAGGAAGTGATCTCATAGCTACTGTCAGTGTACTGTTTATATGTGCCCAGCCCATTGGGCTCAGGCTCAGTCTACTTTACTTGTACACTATATTACTTGCTGTACACACCTATAAATAGAGCTCTAATCTCCATATTTAGGATCACAATCTTGTTACACTTTTTTTTTCAAAAAGAGTTATCATTAGACCAAAACACTAATCGGTTTTTAGTATAGGTAGAGATTAAACCCTAAATTTTTTATTGAACCATCAGAGATTTTACTAGTTAAGCTAATCAAAACCCACCAATCTTGTTACACCTATTGCATCAATTTGACTTACTTATCATTTTGGGAATAAATATAAGCTCAGGACTTTGGAATCAAGCTGAACACTAGTTAATTTGAGGCAGTCCATCTACCTCACCTTATACATAAAGTTGAGACCTAGCAGGCGGGCTAGGTTGGATAGGTTCAAGTTTGATTGGGCCATGTGTGAGTCAGATTAGATTGTGGTGAAAGTCGGATGGACTTGAACCGAGTTGTGGAGCCTATAATCTTTATCCGACCTTTGACGTGTTGATTTTTCTTTCTATTACATACAAACAAATTAAATAAATAAAAAAGAGACTTGAGTATACTCTCTTTTTCTTCCTTTCAAAAAAAATATGAAAACACAAAAAATATGAATGTTATATTTGATGAAGTAGAATATCGTCAGTCGAGAAGGGTTCGTCCAGATGAATACCAGTCGGTGGTAGTCCGTCCAGGTGATGACTGTATCACTCCTGCGAATAAAACAGAAGTTTCTTTACTCGGTCACCGGTGTGGTGCCTGCCGCAACACCTCCGATGCCAAAGTTAGCACAAAAAGAAAATAAAATTTTTATAAAGGAATTGCCTTGTTTTTCATACAATTGTATATATCTTTTATGTGGGTGGTGCCTCTCCTTTATATACCTTTTTTTTGGTGTCTAGCCGTTGTGGTATTAATTCTTGGCTTAATGGTGCTCCTGGCCGAGTAATGGTTCTTTAATATGTTTCCAATGGTCTACCTAGCTGGCGTCATAACCGCTCGAGGTATTACTGCCGGCATTGAATCATTTTGGTGCCTTCGTCAGTGACGTGGCAATATTTTTCTCGTCATGGGGGTATAGGTCGTCTGTAGAATTATATCCGTCTGTGAGCCATTCTCGTCATTCCCATCAGATGCCCCCGGATTATGTGGTCGACGTGTAACGTCGTCCACAGAATGCGAATCGTTTGAGCTGCAGATGACTTTTGGGGTTTCGTGCTGTAATAAAGGCGTAGTGGCAGCGCCATTCTGGTTGTTGCCATGTGGCGCTTACTGGTGGGTGCAGTTACTGTTTCTTTTGTGCGACCCTTGGGTTTCTCGCTGATTTGCGGTTTTTTTCTGGGCTTCGTTTAAAAACTCCCTCTTTTCCTTTTCTTTTTTGTTTCTTATCTTCTAAAATTCCCTGTTTGTGCTCTCTCTTATCTCTTCGATTTTCTCTGCGAACTAGTGCGCATTCTCCATTTTTCCAAGGCTGGTGCAAGGCAGAGTTCTCTAGCTTCTCTATCCGAGGTATGTCCTTCCCCTCTTCGATCTTTCCTTTCTTTTTCCTTTTCTTCCTTTCCTTTTTTTTTTTTTTTTTTTTTGAGATTCTGATGCCCCCTTTTTTCCCTCTTTCCTCTTTTTTTTTTTTTTTTTTTTTTTTTTTTTTTTTATTTTTATAGCTTCTTTGGTCTTTCTATGATAGATAGTTCTGAGGTTTGGGCTATTTGTCCTTCTGTTTCTTTCCTTTTCGCGCGCTTAGGAGGGTTTGTAGGAGTTTCCCCAAGCCTTGAGGGTTTTGTCTCAGAGGGTAACGGTTTGGGAGTAGTGGTGGCCAATTTGTTGCCATTGCTTCGTCTATTCGTCAATTGGTTGGGGAATTTGTTAAGGGAGTGGGTAGAGATGTCTGAGGTGAGGACTAGTGAGCTCGAGACCGGGTTGTCATCTAGTGACGACCCAGTGGGGGGAGATACCGCCGTCTCTTCCTTTCGGGAGGTTAGGGCTTTCCACGCCCTTAGAGAGGTATGTGGGCTGGATTGACTCTAGGTCGATTTAGGGAAAGATTTCAATTCTCGGAGCGGGTTAGGGTTCGTTTGCCCACCAAGGAGGATCGGGCTTGCCATTCTTTCCCTGGGGAGGTCTGTTTTTATGAGTCTTCCTTTATCTGCGGGTTGAGGCTCCCGGTCCATCCTTTTTTTTATGGAGTTGTTAGATCGTTACGGCATTGCTCCGGGGCAACTTATGCCTAACTCCTGGAGAATACTGGTCAACTGTATGGGAATATGGCTGGCCGCTACGGACGGTGGAGAGCTTAGGGTGGACGAGCTCACTTATTTGTACCGTCTAAAGGAGTCTAAAGAGTTCGGGTACTATGAGTTAGTCCCGTGGGAAAAGAGGACTAGGATTGTTTGAAATCTACCCTCGTCTTTCAGGTACTGGAAGTCCCGGTTCTTCTTTGTGTCGGGGGACGATTTTGAAACCCCATCTGGAGGGGTTTGGGGTGAACTCCCGAGGCTATCTCGTCAATGGAGGACCCCAAACTTAGGTGCGTCATTACTTATTCCCGTCACCCGAGCTTTGTTGAACTTGATTTTCTTCTTTTTTTTTTTTTTTTTTAACTTCTCTGTTCATTGTTTTGCGCAGTAAAAAGGCGTCCTAAGCTCAAGAGCAGGTATAAGGAACGTGTGGAGAAGGCGATCGAGTACGCGCGGACAATTGAGGATTGGGACGACCTTGTAGATCCGCGCACCCTCGCGTTTTATTGCCTCGGCCCCGAACCGTCTGCTTTCGTCTTGCGTAACCTCAGGATTGAGGGCAAAAAAAGTAATTTTCGCCTCGTGTATTTCTTTCTCATGTATGTTTCTTTCACATGTGTGTTTTTTTTTATGTATGTTTCTTTCTTGCAGAGATGACGACCAAATTTAACAAAGGCATGTATGACAAGATGAGAGCAAAAAAGGATGAACCTTTGTCCCACCTCGGGAAGAAGGTGGTACGCATTACCGGGAAGGGCCCTCCGGTTACTTTTGCGGCTTCTGTCACGCATCTTGCCTCCGGGACTGACACGATGAGGTCAGCCTCTCCTGCTACCTCTATCGAGGAGATCCCCACTCCTGCTTCTAAGAAGCAGCGAACTTCAGACAAGGGGAAGGAGAAAGTTGATTCCCGTTCGTCATCAATCTAGGACGACGAGAAACTTGCTGTGGACAGAGCTCGTGAGGTGGTGACGGCAGAGGACTTGAGGGTCTTCTCGGGCTCATCAACAAAGGACCTTGTGGATCGTCATTTGCACAAGCTAGTCTAGGTAATGCCCTTGTGTTATTTTTGCTTCATATGCCCGTCCACTTCCCCCTTCTCCTTTTTTTTTTTTTTTTGAATGTGACCTTCCTGTGTGTTCTACAGGTGTTGGGGGAGAGTATTCATCTTTCCTCCGAGTATTTAGCTCAGGAGGCCAAGGTCGAGTCTGCTTTATCGCAGATATCGGTCTTGGAGATGGATAATTCAAAGCTGAAGAAGGAGCTTATAACTGCCATGGGTGAGGCCAATACTGCAAAGGAAGAGGCCAGGAAGCTTCAGGATGACCTCAGAACTGAGCGGCAGTTGGTTCTAGAGAAGGACGAACAACTTGCTTCTGCTCGGGAGAGGCTGAAGGGAGTTGCTGCGAGGGCCATAGAGGCTTCCGGAAGAACCGAAGAGTACAACTCGTTCTCTTCACCGGTACTCTCAAGGGATTCGAGCTGCTGCGGAGATACCTGATCAAGCACCCCTCTGGAGTAAACTTGGAGACGCTAGATATGGAGGAGGTAGATAAGGAGATGTCTGCTGACGAGGCTGTGCAGCAATCGGTTCTCGATGCTAGTACCCCAGCTGAAGTTCCTCCTGCTGATGAAAGAGATGACGAATGAAAACTTTATAATTTCTGTTTTTTTTTTTTTTTTTTGGATGTGCCCTTTGTATTTTGGGCTTTAATTTGAGAACAATTTTACTCATATTTTGAGAATACTATTTTTATTTCAAAGTAATCGCTCACTGCTCTTGGTTTCGTAGCTACTTGTTTTGTTATCTCAAATTTTATTCGTACTTTGAGGATACTACATGTTTTGCTGCCTTCACTTTAGAATATACATCCGTTATTGCAGAATTCTTTCACTTAGAAATTTAGAGACAATCTTTCTGTCTCATCAGTAATGCATATCCGTCATTACTTAGATATTTTTTGGAGACATTCTTTTTGTCTCGTCAGTAATGTACATCCGTCGGTGCAGGATCCCATTACTTAGAGATTTTTGGAGACATTCTTTGTGCCTCGTCAGTAATATACATCCGTCGATACGGAATTTTATTACTTAGACTTTTGGGAGACATTCTTTGTGCCTCGTCAGTAATATACATCCGTCGGTGCGGAATTTTATTACTTAGACTTTTGGGAGACATTCTTTGTGCCTCGTCAGTAATATACATCCGTCGGTGCGGAATTTTATTACTTAGACTTTTGGGAGACATTCTTTGTGCCTCGTCAGTAATATACATCCGTCGATGCGGAATTTTATTACTTAGATTTTTGGGAGACATTCTTTGTGCCTCGTCAGTAATATACATCCGTCGGTGCGGAATTTTATTACTTAGACTTTTGGGAGACATTCTTTGTGCCTCGTCAGTAATGTGGACTAGTCTGTTAGCACGACTGTAATGCTTTTATTAATTTCAGAAAAGTGAATACATTAGCTTGTTACACCTTTTGATGGTACTTCTTTAAATGCTCAATGTTCCATAGTCGAGGAAGCGCTTTCCCGTCCAGGGTTTCCAGGTGATAGCTGCCTTGCCTGGAGTAATGAGTGACTCGGTACGGTCCTTCCCATGTGGGGCCGAGCTTTCCTTGGGTGGAGTTTCTAGTTGCTGTCGTCACCTTCCGCAGGACGAGGTCGCCAATGTGGAGTCGCCTGAGTCTCACTCTTCTATTGTAGTACTCGGTCATTTTCTTCTGGTATTCCGCCATCCTGTCCGAGGTTCTGTCTCTTACCTCGTCCAGTGGGGCCTGTGTTTACTCAGAATCGTTGGTTATTGCTTTCGTCGTGGAATGCTTCTCGTCCGATGCCGGTTACTCCCACTTCGACCGGATTATCGCTTCTGCCATATGTAAGCCCTCGAATGGGGTTTCGCCCGTCGGAGTTCTTGCCGTGGTTCTATAGGCCCACAACACGTTGGGTAATTCTTCGGCCAGCACCCTTCGCGTCGTCCAAACTTGGTTTTGATCATCCTGAGCAATGTCCACCCGTTACTTCCGTCCTGCCCGTTCGCCCGTGGATGCCTGTGGGATGAGAACCGATTTTTGATGCCGAGGCCGGAGCAGAAATCTTTGAAGCCTTGGTTATCAAACTGCCGCCCATTGTCCATGACAATCGTCCGTGGGATCCCGAACCTGCAGATGATACTTTTCCACACGAAGCTTTGGATTCGTGCTTCGGTGATGGATGTCGTTGCCTCGGCTTCGACCCACTTTGTAAAGTAATCAATTGCGACGAGTAGGAATCTTACCTGTCCTTTTCCCGGGGGTAGCGGTCCGACGATGTCAATTCCCCATTGTGCAAATGGCCACGGGGATGATATGGTCGTCAACTTCTTCGCCGGGAGTCGTTGGATGTTCCCAAATCTCTGACACTTGTCACAATTTTTGACGAGTTGTGCTGCGTCCGTTTGGACGGTTGGCCAGAAATAACCTGTTCGGATGACTTTGCTCGCCAGGGACCTGGGGCCAGCGTGGTTCCCGCACACGCCTTCGTGTATTTCTTCTAAGATGTACCTGGCTTCGTCCTCGTCGACACATTTCAAGTATGGTAGGGAATAACCTCTTTTGTATAGTTGGTCATTCAAAATGGTGAATCTGGTTGCTCTTTACTTGATTTTCCTGGCGTCTTTGGGGTCCTGGGGGAGGTGCCCGTCTTGGAGGAAGGATATGATTGGCACCATCTAGCTGCTTATTCTCTGGACTGCGAATATCGAGATTTCTTCGATGCTAGGGCGTTCTTGTATTTCCATGGTCAGCTCCGTGCATGCTGGTTCATCTTCTGACGAGGCTATCTTTGCAATCTCGTCTGCTTCCATATTCTGGCCTCTTGGGATCTGCATGAACTCCAGTTTGTCAAATTCCCGGGCCAAATGCTTTGCTATCCTGACGTATTTCTGCATTCTTTTCTCCTTTGCTTCGTACTCCTCCTTGATCTGTGCTACTACTAGCTTCGAGTCACTTTGGACGACCAGGTTTTTTGCTCCGATTGCCTTCCCTAGTCTCAGCCCTGTCAATATTCCTTCGTACTCGGCTTCGTTATTGGTGGCTGGGAACTTAAGTCGAACCCCATACCTGAGTTTTTCTCCGTCGGGAGTTATTATAACGATCCCTACTCCTCCCCTTTGGGTCACATGATCCGTCGCCTCCGGATCGTCCATCGTTCGCGCATCTTCGCAACATTGTCACCGTCGTTAAAGGTGAACTCGGCAATGAAATCCACTAACGCTTGGGCTTTGATGGCAGTTCCGAAGGTACTCGATATCAAATCTAAGTTCCACCGCCCATTAAACCATTCTCCCGATCGCCTTCAGCTTGTTCATGGACTTCCCGATCGGTTGGTCCGTCATTACCAATATCATGTGCTTCGAAGTATGGTCGCAGCTTTCGTGAAGCTACTATCAAAGCGAATGCAATTTTTTCAATCCCGGGGTACTTGGCTTCGCCCCTGCAGGGCTTGGGCCGATGTAATAAATCGGCAACTGTTTCTTGTCTTCTTCCGATCGTGGTCGCGCCGAGACGGCCGGGCTGGCCGACGCCAGATATAGGTAGAGGCTTTCCCCTTCCTTTGACGGACTTAGTAGGGGTGGATTGCTCAGGTAGCGTTTGAGCTCTTGAAACGTGGCTTCACATTCGTCAATCCAGGCGAAAGCTTGCTTCAACGTCTTAAAAAAGGGGAGGCATTTGTCCGTTGCTTTGGAGACGAACCTATTCAATGCAGCGATCCGTCCTGTGAGCTTCTGGACATCTTTGACGGATTTCGGTGACGTCATGTCTAGTATTGCTTGCACCTTCTCCGGATTGGCCTCTATCCCTCTTTGGGACACCATGAATCCCAAGAATTTCCCTGATGCTACCCCGAAAACACACTTGCTGGGATTCAACTTCATCTGATATCTCCTGAGGGTGTTGAATGTTTCTTCCAAGTCGTCTAGGTGTGCTAGTTCTTTTTTGCTCTTAACGAGCATGTCGTCCACATATACCTCCATGTTTCTGCCGATTTGCTTGCCGAACATTTTGTTTACTAACCTTTGGTACGTTGCCCCCGCGTTCTTCAGTCCAAAAGGCATTACCTTATAGCAGTAGAGCCCCTGGCTCGTGATGAAGGCGGTTTTTTCTTGATCTTCCTCAGCCATCTTTATTTGGTTGTATCCTAAAAAGGCGTCCATGAACGTCAGGATTTTATGCCCAGCCATGGAATCCACCAGCTGGTCTATCCTAGGCAAGGGGAAACTATCCTTTGGGCATGCTTTGTTTAGGTCCGTGAAATCTACACACATTCTCCATTTTCCGTTTGCTTTCTTTACTAGCACGACGTTGGCAACCCACTCGGGATAATACACTTCCCTGATGAAGTCTGCCTGCAACAACTTGTTAACTTCGTCGTTGATCGCCTGGCTTCGTTCGGGGGCAAAGACTCGGTGCCTCTATTGGATGGGTTTCTTCTCGGGATCTACGTTTAATTTGTGCTGAATCACTTGTCGCGATATGCCGGGCATATCCTCATGACTCCATGCGAAGACGTCCTGGTTTTTCCTGAGGAATTGAATGAGCTTCGTTCTCATTTCGGGGCTTAGTGTTGTTCCTATCCTCGTCATCTTCGCGGTTTCCCCCTCCACGAGCTCGACTGCTTCCAAAGCCTCTGCTTTGTCTTCTTTCTCCTTTTCTATCGTCCATGTGTGACTCTCCTTTGTGGCCACTACATCCTGGTAGCATTCCCTAGCCAGGACTTGATCTCCTTTAACTTCGCCAACATCGTCCTCAGTTGGGAATTTCACCTTTAAGCAATATGTGGACGTGACCGCCTTTCATCTGTTGAGCGTAGGTCTACCAATGATTACATTGTACGCCAACGGGCAGTCTACTACCAGAAAGTCCAGCCGACGTGTTTCGTGCTTTGGGTATGTTCCTATCGTGACTTTTAATGTTACTATGCCCCCGAGGTATACTTTGTCCCCACCGAAGCTAACGAGAGGAGAGTCGAAGGGGCGCAGCCTCTTGGGATCAAGTTTCACTCGCTAGAAGGTCGGCGGTGTACACAATGTCCAGGAACTGCCATTATCTATAAGTATCCTCTTGGTGTTAAATCCCTCGATCGTGAGTGTTATAACTAGGGGGTCATTGTTTGGCTGCCTTACTCCTCGTGCATCTTCTTCGTTGAAAGATATGTCATGGTCTGTTCGTCTCTGCTTGAATGAGGGCTGCATATGGACGCTATTCACTTGCCTCTGGCATGCTTTCTTGAGGGACTTGCACGACCCTCCCGTTGGTGGCCCTTCTGCAATCATGTGTATTTCTCCAATCACGTCTTGTGGTAGTTGAGAAGTGCTGGCCCCATTCTTTACCGAAGGCTCGCGCTGGCCCTTGCCTTCGTCTTTGAACCTGCTGGGTTCTCGCTTCTTGACATACTTCTGCAATTTTCCTTTCTGTATCAACTCTTCTATTTGTCCTTTCAGGTCTCGGCAATCCTCCGTGTAATGGTCGTGATCCTTGTGGAATCGGCAGTATTTGTTCTTGTCCCACACGTTAGGGGATGAATGTAAAGGCTTTGGCCACTGAAGGTAGTGTTGATCCTGGATCTGTGTCAAAATTTTGTCAATTGGCATAATCAGAGGGGTAAATTTTACCGTTCGTGGCGTCTTCTCTTCCTTTCGTTTGTCTACTTCACTTCCCCGACGGTTTGGACGCTCCCTCTTTTGCCCCCTACGTTCGTCTTCGTGCCTTCCCTCCTTTTTTGATCTGCCCTCGTCAATAATGGCTGCCAGTGCGTCCTCAGCATTCATGTATTTTTGCGCTTTCAGGAGCATCTCTGCCATCGTCCGGGGCGAATTTTTTGCCAGCGAGACAACGAATTCCCGAAACCTAAGCCCGGCCTTAAATGTCGTCAGCTGTACTTTGTCGTCTGCATCGTCCACTTCTAAGGTTTCTCGAGTGAAGCGCTTCACGTACGAGCGCAAGGTCTCCTTCTCACCTTGCTTAATCGTGAGCAGGTGATCCGCGGGTCTCTTGGGACGTTGCCCTCCGACAAAATGGCGCAGAAAGGCGCTACTCAACTGTTCGAAGCTGTCAATAGATGAGGTGGGCAGCCTCGTGAGCCATTCCCTACCAGCCCCCTTTAGCGTGGTAGGGAAGGAACGACACATTATCTCGTCAGGGGGCTGTTGAAGACCCAATGTTGTCTTGAAGGTATTAAGGTGGTCTTGGGGGTCCTTGAGTCCGTCAAAGGGTTCGAGTTGAGGTAGCCGAAACTTTGGTGGTACTGGCCGTTCTAAAACTGCCATGGTAAAGGGTGAATTTGTTGCCCTGACCATCTTATCTAAGCTCCGGTCTGTCTTCTCCTTGATGGCATTTTTCAGCTCGTTCATCTCCTTTCTCATCTCCTGGAGGAGATCAGAATGCTGTTCCTCCGGAGTGATGGTCCTTCGTCGGTCAGTTCTCCCGTGGCTATCTCCTTCGTCTTCTTGGACCGCTCTCGATCGGCTCTCTTCCTGCTGAAGCTTTTGCCTCATTTCTTCATTCTATCTGGTGAGCTCTTCCACAGTGGCCACAAGAGCTTGAACTTGCTGAGCCAAAGCTGCTGGATCTTGGTTGGACTCCATCTGGATATTGAAGTTGGTAGGAACTGCGCTTTCAGATCGTAGTACGAGAACGTCATTTCCCACAGACGGCGCCAAACTGATGAAGCAGACTATCGTCAGTCGAGGAGGGTTCGTCCAGATGAATACCAGTCGGTGGTAGTCCGTCCAGGTGATGACTGTATCACTCCTGCGAATAAGACAGAAGTTTCTTTACTCGGTCACCAGTGTGGTGCCTACCGCAACACCTCCGATGCCAAAGTTAGCACAAAAAGAAAATAGAATTTTTATAAAGGAATTGCCTTGTTTTTCATACAATTGTATATATCTTTTATGTGGGTGGTGCCTCTCCTTTATATACCTTTTTTTTGGTGTCTAGCCGTTGTGGTATTAATTCCTGGCTTAATGGTGCTCCTGGCCGAGTAATGGTTCTTTAATATGTTTCCAACAGTCTACCCAGCTGGCGTCGTAACCGCTCGAGGTATTACTGCCGGCATTGAATCATTTTGGTGCCTTCATCAGTGACGTGGCAATATTTTTCTCGTCATGGGGGTATAGGTCGTCTGTAGAATTATATCCGTCTGTGAGCCATTCTCGTCATTCCCATCAATATTATTTACAAAAATTCTTAAATTTACAATTCGAAGCTCATTAGCCTAATGATATCACAAAAGAATGAAAGAAAGATATGACTTCAAAGACTAAATATCAATCTCAAATGCATTATTTGTAGTATATAAAATGTGAAAGAAAGTTAATTAACAATATGATCTATGCTGGATCTCACCTGAATCGCCCCATCTATCCTCTTGACTTTGTAACATAGATGATTAAATATAAGGTTGAGTAGAAACAGGCTCACAAATTAGCGTTTTGAATGATAAGAATAACATCAAGGTTGACAATTGAATGCAACAATAAATGGATGGGTGCAAAACCAAAGAGACAAAGATGAGTCACAACCGCAGTTAAGGGAGATTGTCAGATAGATCATAATCAAGATTAAAGAAAGAGAAAATTGAGAAAAGTGAAGAGTAACATATATGAGAGTTTGAGAATGTGAAACAAATCAAATCATGACCATTTGAGAAAATGAGATTCTATTTTTTCTTCCTAAATAAAAAAGGAGTCCACCTTTTTAATCCGTCAAACAATCCAAGCCAACCCATTGTTTTTAACAGACCAATTTTGGGTTGATCTTATTTTCATTTGGCTTTAAAGCCAAATAAATCCTTACCCATACTTGTTTTTATCTGTGGGGTTTGGCAAGTTAACAAGTCTAGGTTCAATTATGCTTCCTATCCATGTTCGGATGCTGCAAAGGATTGATAGAGCAAGAGTAACATAAATGACATCAATAAGTAGGATCATCCATTCACATCACATTGGGAATTGACTCATCAAATTAACCACCTTTAGCAGGAAATGAAGATCCCTACCCCTCAAACACTATTTCTAGGAAGATAGAATATATGAATTAATAATGTACATGTCCAATGCTGAGAATTAGTAAGTTTTTTTTAGAACAGAAAAAAAATTCATTCAGATACATCATCAATTAAGTGGGACTGAAGGAAAGAAGGGACTTTCTCCATCCAGTAATGACATTCAGTAAAATTAATAATGTATATGTCCAATGCTGAAGTTGATTCTTCATTGATAGGACACAACTTTTTTAGCAAGATAGAACATATGTATGGATAATGTATATGTCCAATGCTGAAGTTGATTCTTCACTGATAGGACACCACCTTTTTAGCAAGATAGAATATATGTATTGATAATGTATATGTCCAATCCTGAAGTTGATTCTTCATTGATAGGTAATCTAAGGTGACATATATCTTCCCCATCCCACTCATCGGTTATTTTGCATCATTTCATGAGTAGCCTTTTATAGTTTTATTGACATAAAGAATCTAAGATTGCATTTAAACCCCAAAAGTATGCACAATGAAATCTCAAGAAGTACCTAGCATTTACTGAAAAATGCAAGACAAATGTAAATCGGTTAGAACAGAAACATTTTTCATATCCCAAATTGGAAAAACCAAAGTGGATTCAAATCAACCAATTTCTCCTCTAAAGCAGTCTAAAGTTCAGATATTTGGGCACAAGGCCTCCCCTCTGTTTAACTCAAACTAATTCAGCCAGTAAAACAATTTCTCATAGTGGTAGAAAATGGCTTGGCAAAGTTTGTAACCAGCTGGTTCAACAAGGTTTGCTGGCTCTAGGTTTGTTCTTTCAGCCAGGAACTTGGAATTAGCAATGAGTTATCAAGCATGTGAGCCCAATATTATATGACTAACACATGGCTTAATTTCAAGAAACATATACACATGGATCCCCAACAACAGAAAGCTAAAATTATACGAGAAAGAAACGAGAAAATGAGTAAAAATGCATGTAGCTCCCCAGATATGAGCCATTACTTGTACCCCTTCAATTGCAATAAATCAATAGGTTCACAATTCTAACATCCACATCCAGAGACATGGAGAGAGTACGGTAGCAAATGTCAATTTACGAATCAAAAGGATCCCAACCAGTCTACCAATAGCTTTGCTACACTAATAGGCAAATCTAAGATGAAGTACTTCAAATCCTACATTTCCTATTAAGTTGAGGAAGAACCAGCCATGGAGGTCACCTTCTGTAGAAGGCCTTTAATTTCGCTCTCCAATTTAGCTCTCATCTCTGGAGAAAGATTATCTCCTGACTTCTCAAGCATTGATGTCATCATCTGAAGATTTTGCCTTATAAAGTCAAGTGGAGGCGCCTCACCAGGGTTAGCCACTGACCCAGACGCCTTTCCAGGAGTCATAAGTCCTTCCTTTGTTGGAGAGCCAAGAGTTGTGAGTAAAGGCCCTTCTGGTTCAAAAACTCTGGAGCTAGCTGACAGATTATGGAGCCGATAATTGACAAGGGCTGCACCAAAAGGGTTATTCATCTCTAAACTCCGAGAAGCTTCCTCAGCATCAGCACTTTTCAGAAAAACCACCTGGGCACTACCAGAATCTTTCAACAACTGTGTTCCTGATTCCTTTAAGGGCCCAAACCTGCAAAATGTAGCGAGAAAGTCTTCTTTTGAAGGCACAGGAACTCCTGGGGCAAATGTCAACAGAAGAGCAGTCCCCGGAGCTTCTTTGTTAGTATTAGGTCTCCGGACAGTCAATTTACTTCTTGGATGCTCTGAACTAGCCTTTTCTTTTCTCTGTCTCTTCTTCCGCTCTGGTTTGATTTGAGATAAATGCCCGTTAGTCTCTGGAATTTCCTTTCCAAACGAGATATATTCACCACTTATTCCATTTAAATCTGGTATGCCCACAGTGAGTTTATTCTCAGCTGGTGCTTTATCCTTCCTCTTTCTCCCTCTCTTCCTTGGTTTACCTTCAGCTGAGAGGAGACCGATCTCTTGTGGATCTTTAACCAAGAAGCCAGGGCTAGCATTACTTCCCCCAAAATTCAGTACGCCAGAAGAGCTCATAAATAATGAAGTCGCTTCTTCCTTCCCTTCCCTGTCATTTTTCTGAGTAATACCTTCAAAAGAATGTGGGCTCACTACCCCCAGATCAATGACCAATGAACCAGTCGCAGTAATGTCTCCATTCAGATGTTGTACACCAGAATTAGTTTGAATCCCTGAGTGCCCTGAAGCAGCTTCTTTCCTCTTTCTCTTTTTCTTCTCAGGTTTACTTGCAGAACCAACATGGCCCATAGCCGGTTGATCTTCAACAAATGGTAAGTGTGTGGCAATGTTCCCATTCAAATCAGGTATGCCAGTCACTTGTTCTGTTGGCAGACCCATCGGACTTGCTCCATTATTTAGCTGTGTTTGCTTAGGTTTCCCATTTGACATGAGATGGTAATCCTTCATAAATGAGCTACTTGTAGCAATATTTATATTCACATCTGATAGGCCTGAAAGCGGTTTAGTCTTCAATCGCCCAGAGGTTGCCTTTCCTTTTTTCTTTCCAATCTTCCCCTCAGGTTTAGGGTTGGATGAAGGCAGACTTATCTCTATAGAATCTTTCCCTGTATGTGATTCAGGGCTTTTGTTAACATCCAGTACACCAGAGACATTGTTATCAATTACATTTGGTATGCTAGAGGTAAGTTCAGCCACTGAACGCTGTAAGGTTTCCCTCTTCTTCCTTTTCTTTGAACCAGATTTAGTCCCAGGGGAAGGGTGCTGATTCTCCTGTAGATTATTTTTGAACAAGTTGGGCTCGGCAGCTATAGTCTCATTTTGACCAGCCATATTTTTGCAGGACAACTCATAAATAGATTCATCATGATACACCGAAATTCTATATCTAGAAAAGAACCACTCAATTAAATCAAAATTTTCTTTCTCAATTGGATATAGGCAATTCACAGCTGTAAAACGGAGTTCAGAGAGCAATTGAGCTGAAGATTCATTTATTAACTCAGAATTACCATTCTTATTACTCCCACTAATGACTTTCTTGTACCACTTACTCCAGAACCTCTTGCTGCTACATTTAACAATTGCAGGGGACTCAGTGATGTGATCAGAACTGATATTTGCATCCTCTTCTTCAGGAGCTATTGGAGCCTTAGAGTCTTCTGTTTCAGCTGGCAAGCCTTTTTGTTCCCAGTTTATGTATGGGTAAGATAAGTACCTGCTCTTCTTCCGTTCTCTTGACTCAAAGCCCGGTTCAGTTTTTCCCTTGCTCCCACCTTCAACTTCAGAATCCTTTGTCCTCTTTCTCTTCTTCATTTTTGATGCCTTGCCACTTGAGACAGTAACTTTATCAGCAGCATTACTTTTGCAGTTCTCTTCATTCTTCTCTTCCGACAAAACTTGATGCCTTGATACCTTGGATTGTTTTTGCGACCTAGTTAATGGCGTGCTTTGCAAGTTCTCTTCAGCTGGCTGTGTACTTTGGTCTTCAATCTGAATATCAGATTTTCTTTTAACCATTAACATTTCATCATCATTGTCTTCAACAACATTTGTTTCTCGGAGTTGATGCATTGGCAATTGTAAATGCCCCCTGGAACTGTAGAATGCTGATACACGATTTTGTGCAACAGCAAACTCAATCATTCCAGGCTTGCAAACTGCCAAGGCAAATTTTTTGAGTTGTGCTAGAAAGTTTGCAGGTTGGAACTGAGAGACTGAAAATTCATCAACTTCACCAGAAACAGGATCTGGTCCTGTAGCTCCTTCCTTGGCTTGAGGAGACTGAGCTGACAGCTGAATTTGTTTCAAAGCACAAGAACAAGTCATCTCCAACTTCACACGCCTACCAAACTCTTGTGCAGCCTTCTCCACAGCTCCAAGGAAGCTTCTAGACTTGTTCTCTCGCAACATAATTTCAAAGTGCTTGTGGAAAGGCTTCAATTGAGATGGACTGCACCAAGCAACATGGCTGCTCCTGATATATCCAATAAGTAAACAGTCCCTCTGGTCACCCTTTGCAGCATGCTCTGGGGCATCCAAAGGATTATAAATCTTTCCAGGCCACCATGTCTTACTTTTTGTTTTAACCCACACAACATCGCCCACAGAAAAATTATATTCCTGATTTTCAATTCCATTCTCCTCCTCATCTTCAGCTTCTTTTGACTTCTCTCCACTACCTGTCAATTCAAAACATTCTTCTTCATCAAGTCCATCAGGAGGACCACAGATATCCACAAAAAGCGATATACCGTCTCCCGAAACTTCAATCTTCTTAGCTGGATGAATTTCATCTAATCCTGACCCACTGTCTTCTTTCATCCCCTCCTCTTGCACAATCTTGTCAACTCCCACATCCTCACACCCATTACTCACCAAACCCTCCAAGTCCCCATCCAATTTTGATTCCACTCCCACAACCACATTATCCCTATCAACCTCACCATCTACCATATAACCCTTCTCAATACTAACACCATCCATGCCACCCTCCCCAATACTGGTCATTGATTCCACACCCACAACCACATTTTCACCTTCAACACCACCATCTCTTTCCTCAAATTCAACCTCTCCATTCACCAATTTCACTATGTCAATTTCAATACCACCAATACCACCCTCTTCAACACTGACCATTGATTCCACACCCACAAACACATTTTCACCTTCAACACCACCATCTCTTTCCTCAACTTCGACCACTCCTTTCACCACTCCCACATTGTCAACCCCAACACCATCCATGCCACCCTCTTCAATACTGACCATTGATTCCACACCCACAAACACATTTTCACCTTCAACACCACCATCTCTTTCCTCAACTTCAATTACTCCACTCACCACTTCCACATTGTCAACCCCAACACTATCCATGCCACCCTCTTCAATACTGACCATTGGTTCCACCCCCACAAACATATTTCCACCTTCAACACCACCATTTCTTTCCTCAACACCAACCACTCCATTCACCACTTCCACATTGTCAACCCCAACACCATTATCATTCACATCAACCCATTTGTCATTTCCTCCAGCAGAAATCTCCAGAATGGGCTCAAACCCATTATAGTTCCCACTTGAATCAAACAACCCAGCAAACCCAGAAGATTCTTCCAGGCTTTTATCACGTGGGTCATGGGCTTCTAGGGTTTCTGGGGTTTTGGGGCTCTCCATATACAGAGAATGTCCAAATTTCCAACTCTCCTTTTCCTTTTTTCCCAATATATTAACCTCACTACCACATCACACTGATCAAAAACAGAAAACAAACACAAAAATGAAATCTTTGTCACTACATAAGTACATAACTTTTACACTGTTCATAAAAAGATTCTAAATTCACAATCAAACACAACACACACAGGAAAAAAAGCAATTTTTTTTGGTAGCCAAAAAGAACATTTCATTAACAGGTGCAAATTACCCAAAAGAAAAAGAAGAAAAAATAAAGTACCTGAGGAACATAGAACTTGGCATTACATTAGTGGATGATCCAAGTAGCCCCAAGTTGAAGAACCAGTTTGATCCTAAAGAGAGAGAGAGAGAGAGAGAGAGAGAGACAGGTCTATGATGGATGAGTTTAAAGGAGAAGAAAAAAAAAAATCTTGTTTGCTTTGAGAAAACAGTGTTTTTAGACAAATTACTCTAGAGAGAGTGAGATAGGAAAAAAGATCCTCTTTTCATGTGGTACGAGGGCTGTCCGTATTTAAAGGAGTTATACTTAGGACTATCCTGGCCTTGTTGCCCAAACATGCAAGAGAGAGAAAGAGTAGATTTCAATAAAAAAAAATAGATTGTTGTGTTCTTTTCTCGCACGAGTGGTGAAACCGGTTCGTGATAAACTAGATTGAGAAATGATATGTCCACAACATTTTTACAATATTTTTACAACAAATCTTAAGTGGCAGGTTGTTATTGTTGGGGCAAAAAAGTAATCTTAGTGTTAAGTTCAAATTTGAACCAATAATAACTAACCACCTATGATTTGTTGTGAAAATGTTGTAAAAATGTTGTGGACGTAGCACCTCTCAGAAAAACTAGATTAGTTCTTTCTAGTTCTACTGAAAAAGTTTGAACATCACTTTCACATTACCCCATCATATCATACTTATTTATAATACAAAGTTTAGTTAAAAAGTTTGAATATCACTTCTACATGACCCCACCGTGTCATAGTTATTTATAGTACCAAACTTATGTACTTGCATCTCAAAAAGATAAGTGCAAATGTAATGTTATCTTATCTTCTTTTTCTTTTTCTTTTTTATTTATTTTTTATTTATTTTTTATTTTTTTTCTAACTTATTCCTTAGCAAAGTTGAGGAATCCTAGGATGCTATACTTGCCTGGAGCTAATTAAATGTGTTTCAATTGGTTCCTTTTTATCCTTATTCTACTTATTTATTTATGTACATTTTTTAATATTTAATTTTTTATATCGATGGAACTTTTATTCATTTCAGAAAAAATAAAAGACTATTTTTTAAAATAAAATAAACCATGGGATAGACACATCGGTGTCTATTATTTTGGTACGCTAAGCATAAACGAAACCTTACAAAAGTTATAGTAGTTAATATACCAAATTTGATGAAACAAACTCGGAGAACTTCTCTTTTCTTCATTTAAAAAAAAAAAAAAAAGATATTGTACCACAAGAGCACTGTACTAATTGTAGACTATTTTTTTATATTGTTTTCTCTTTGGTTCTTACATTTCCTTATGTGTAATTTTTTTGTTTAGATATTAAGTTTCACTGAAAAAAAATTCCTATTATATTAATATTTTTAAGGTGTAAAAGCTATATGAGAAAAATAAGGATAAAAAAATAATAAAGAAATAAAGTTTTAATTCAAGAGAAAAAAAGTGCAAAAAAATATTGTTTTGTTTCACAAGTTTTATGAGTTTAAACACTTTATGTAGTAACCTATTATTTTTCATAACAACGTGTATAAGTAATAATATTTGAAAATAATCATATAATAAATTTCATAAATTGATATTGTTTTCGAATTAAACACCTAACGTTTAGATGTATAAATGATTACTCATTACTATATGGTTTAAAACTATTATAGTTTAATTGTTTTATGAGTTTGTATTAAACCAATATAAGCTGTACTTGAGGTTTATCTAATTACTATAAATCATCATATGAGAATTATAAATGAATTTTTAATCATAAAAGAATTACAAAAGAAAATATAAAATTAAACATAAACAAAAAAAAATGAAATAGATATTGTCATCTTTTATGGGTTTTATGGCCTTAAAATACTGTTTACTATTCACAGGACTGGCATTTTAATTATTGTACAAATTGGTCTAAGTATTTATACATAAAATTCGTGTGCATTCTGCTCATCCATAATGGATTGAATTTGCTCTCCTAAAATAAAATCTTGATTCCGCCGTTAACAGTAGAGGATTAAATAAATAAAAATTAACAGTGGGCACTTATAGATTTTTTTAACAAAATTAAGAATTCAAATTTTAATGGAATTTGATTTTTGGATTTATTTCGTTACAAGGAGAATATTAACATCAATCACATTTATGACTTGTAAAAATAAAATAAAAATGTGTAACATGGAGAGCATAATGTGAGAGACTAACTAGATGACCATCACTAATGAGTCAACACTTCTATTTGAAGTCATTTTGCATAATGAGAGAGAGAGAGAGAGAGAGAGAAAGTCATTTTTGCATTTTATATATATATAAAAGTTTATTGAAGTCATTTGAGTAACATGATTACATGGGAAAGGACAAAATTTTCTCAATAGTCACTTTCAAAGTCATTTTTTTAGTAATATATGTACTTTTTGTTGGGATTATTATTTAGTAACATCAAGAAGGGACAATTTTATTTTATCTTTATTTTATTTTTTGAAAAAACAGAATAATTAGCAACGGATTTATTGTTTTGGTAAAGATTCCATTTTGTTTTTTTATTTTCCGATAAAGATTTCTTAATCCATTGATTTACTCCAATAAATATCCCTTATACAATTGAAGTCTAAAATGCCTAAAGTCAAATTGTTATGAATGTCTTGCCACTACAGCGCAGAAGAAAATTGATTATCATTGAAAGTCCCCCTATCAATTATCATGAGCATGTGTGGAAAACCACGTGAAAAATGACTGAAGTGGCATGGCCCTCACAGTGTACTGGTTTTGAATGCTTATCCATATAATCTACACACCATTTTTTCAGAATTTGATTTTCACATAAATCTCATAACTGACACTATTTTATTGTTTGTAATTAACAATTTGCTACCTCAATAATTATAGAAAAAAATACTGTAAAAAGAGTTAAGTAATGCCCATTAAATTGTATAATCAATGGTTTATCAGAGTTTTACCTTGAAAGACAACAGCTGAATGAGATACCAACCTTTCAATTCTAAATAAATTGTATGTTTCAAAAAAAAAAAATCTAAATAAATTGTAGGGATCTTGTTTGTGATTTTTGTAAGTGCACAATGGCACCTAAATCTAAAGATAGACGTGGGCTCAGGCTCAATGAGCCTTAAACAATAAGATTTGTAAAGTGTGGATTTGAAACCTAGCTTGGGGGTACTGGACACTTGATAAGCAGGCTAGAATGTCACAATATTTGCAGATGATAAACAAATATGACAAGGGAACCTCTTCTGACGTAAGCCGAGGATGATTTGTATATTGCTTATCTTTTATGCCAAAAATTACAGTTCTTAGTTTCTTTCTGGCTCACTAACTGATCTCCCCCCTTTCTCTTTCCTCTCTTTTTTTCTTAAATACTTCTTCTTCTTCCCTCTTTTGTCCACGTGTCGCACAAATCTTATCCTTAGATACTCTCCTCATTTTCCACCACCTTCTTGAAGTCCTTAAATAATAGTAGGAAAGTTGAATTCCACTGTTCAGGGGTCATTTCCCCATTAATGTGGTCAGGGAGGTAGGTGCAGGGTCTTTAATGTGGAGGTGGCAGGCTTTTCCTGAGATATTTTTCTCATATCCTTGCTTCTAGAGGATACTTGGATCCCCCTCTTAACCAATAGTTTGTCCAGAACTTTGCCTTTAATCTCCTTGGCAAATTCCAGGATCATCGCGGGTTTGTCCGAGGGTACATTCGTCCTCGAACGGATCCTCGGACCTTCGCTTAGTGGGCCGACTTGTAATTCTAAAGGCCCTTAATCAAAAAACAAATTGGCGCTCGTCAATAAAGTTCAAGACCCAAATACTTGCTCAGGTTCTTTTACTCCCCACAATTTTCATAATATTTTCGGTTCCTCTCTGTTGCAAAATAATTTTAGTTGTAGGAGAAGAGTGGAAAAGGCAAATGTTTTGCATTTCAGCCTCATCTTTTTTCTTTTTTTTTTTTAACAAATCTTATATATAAATACAAAATGTGTACATATTACATTTCCCAAAGATGTGGGATAGGTCCCTTATTTTTTTTTTTCTTGGATAATGCTTCATCTTTTTTAAAGTCAGAAATACCTTATCCTTTAAATTTCCTCTTCTTTACTTTTCCAAAGAAATAAATTCTCTCACACAATTCTTTCTTCTACTCGTATATAAGAGTTGAAAAAAATGGACTGCCAAGTGAAAAAGATTAATAGGGGTATTGGATGAGCAGTTCAAACCCTTTCTTAAGTGTAAGGGCCTCTATGGTGGCAGATCATAATAATAGCTAGGTTACACCGACACTTTATTTAGGGTGTTGCATCTATGTCATACTCGTGTCATACCGGTGTCATATATGCCAGTTCATGTTATAATTTTTCAAAAATTGCTTGTATCACTGTATTGTACTCATACTTGTGTCCGTGCATCCTAGAATAGTAGCCCTTACCCGAGAGAGAGAGAGAGAGAGAGAGAGAGAGAGAGAGATACAGAACTAGTGCATTCTTAAATTGTATAACTATCATCTCAAAAAAAAAAAATTGTATACATATAGAAGGGTTCAAAATTGATAAATATTTGCAAAGACAAAGCTGATCATCCCTCTTTATTTCCTGAGCAAAGACTACTATAAGAAGTCCCAAACTCTTTTTTCTGTTTTAAATAATTCAGCAGTTTGATACTCACTAAAGAAAATGGCATATGCAATGCCATCATTGCTATTTCCATGGTTAATTTCACATTGTTGGTGTGACATGATCATGGTAAACTTACATATTTGGGACAACAAATAAAAGTCCAAAGAAAAATGAACAGGATTCTAACATAACTATGGATGTGATATCACCATGCAATATGATATGGCACCACATCATGCTTCTTAAGTACTGTGTCTGTCCCTATTTGAGTGTCTGAAGAGAAGCTTTCAACTGGCTGGTTCATATCTACAAACACAATCGTATATGTTTCCTTTAATCAATTTCTCTGCCAACCTCTGATTCTTCACCATTGCAAGCTGCAAGAAAAGTTTTTCATGTTATATTAAAGTGTCAAAGGAAAACTTTAAAACCCATTGATCTCCCAACATGGCTTACAAGATTTCTTACATGCATGCAGTTTAAAAGCAAGGACTTCATTTCAATGAAAAATTATAACAGTCATGATCATCAAACTCAGGAAAATATGACCTCAGAAAATTTTATTGAGCTATTACTCAAACAATAAAGTTGCCAAATAATCAAGAAGGCTATAGAAACAATTGCAACCCTCTTTTTCACATCCCAAACGAGACACAAGAACATAGTCTTACCTTCAAGGCATCACATTTAAATCGAGCATTGTAGTTGGTGTGTAGAGATCTACCCATGCCTTCTAAAATAATCTGCAGAGCACAAACCATGATTACAGTGTTTTCTCTTTATTTATTTCTTCTTGATTCTATATTTGCAACAATTTGTTGTAAACTGTAAAGGACATTAAAAAAAAAACAATAAAAGCGAAAAAAAGCTTGCAAATGTCCTTCTAGCTTGATGGCACCCTAGGAAGCACCGACGCAGCTGAGAGGGTGCCACTCCGGAGTCCGACGTGGGGTGTGGCCACCGATGCCGCTGCCGGTGCGTTGGTGCCGCGTCTGAGTTTTTATTTATTTATTTATTTTAATTCACACTGACTCGGCTCCGATTCGGGCCGATTTGCGCCGAACTGGGCCAATTCGGCTAGAATCAGGTTGTATCGGCTGAATTGGATCATTTTGGCCAGCAGCCGAAATCGGCTTTGAATGAGGCCTAAACATCCTAAATCTGTCCTGCCTCAATTTATTCTGCATATTTGCTGCTTCTTTTGTGTTTTCTTTTTTGTTTTGTGTTTCTTGCCTTCTTCTTTCTTTGTTTTGTGAACCAAGGCCATAGTAATGTGTTTTTTAAGAATATTTTAATAGTAAAAATATATAGAAAATATAAATAAAAATATTTTTAATAATTTTTTAATTGCCGCACCCCCGCCGCACCTGCAACGTATTTTTTCAAAAATTGCCGAGTCCCAGACCCGCACCCGAGTCCTGCAACGCATCCGTGCTTCTTAGATGGCACCCCACCCCTATTTGTGGGGCTTGAACTAGGGATCGAGTAATGTAATGCTTGACATGGATTTCAAAAAAAGGAATGAGCATCATACCAAATCAGCATCTTTTGCAGCAGCAGCTAGCTCAGAGCTGACCTGCCTTAAGTCAATGCATGGACTCCCACACCCATTCTCAACGACCATCAACGGAACCGATGATGAATTTTCTTTAGAACCATCTAAGGTGTTGATCATTGCATCCACAAGTAAGCCTCCTGCTTCAGCAGCTCTGCGAAGAATGTCACAATGCTGTGGACAAGAAGAATCTATTACCTTCTTTTGATTAATTATGTGACATCAAGAATAATGTGTTCAGTGTATCATGGAACCATAAATACCAAATAAATAAAACCAAAAAAAAAAAAATGCAACCCAGATAACTTTTTCAATTTCAAAAAAATTTTGACTAATGATAATCCTTGAAAGATATATAAACAAGGTGGATTAATGATACTAGCTGAATTTCCGCACGATGTGTGGTGAAACTCATTTTAGTTTTCTCCAATATTTTAATAAGATTTAGTTTAACTGGTTGACATCTCAATTTCTAATAGAGACATTATAATTTAGATACCTTATCCTCATCAATGTATATAAAAAAAAAATTCAATAACTTTCCTTGTAAAAAAAAATGTAATCTTTAGTTATTTTATAGACAAAGTAGAAAGACACTAAGAATAATGTAGTAATTTGATCATAGTATATATATGTGTTTTTAAATTGAAAATTGCATGATCTATTGGGTCATATAAATAGGCATGTTTCATGCCTACAAAAAATGCAAATCTCCTTTAATTATTTTTTTTACATTCTGGATTTTGTGTTAGTAAAGTTATTTATTTATTTTCCCTTTTTGTTGGACATTGTTTCAATAGTTGCAAAGACAACTAAAATTTTAGTAAGAATACCATATTTCAAATCAATTGTTCCTCACATAAAAAAAAATCAATTGTTTCTCATATAAATCTTAGAAAAATGATATTAAAATTTCATTATGCTTAAAATAATTAATATAACAAAATATACATATTCATTCTATTAGTTATCTTTCTAATTACATAAAATATATAACACAATGTTTGTTCCACATACATACATACATATATATATCTATATATCACATGTCACTAAAAGGAATCAGGAAATTTAAAGGGTTAAGATTAATTTTTAGTGAATTCACAAATGTTTAATATTTTTTTTTTAAAGTTTTTGTGTCAATTTTTGTCAAAGCAACTAAACGTGAGGAATGATGTTATATTGTAAATCTAATATTATTATTATTCTAACTAAAAATTATTTCTTAAATAAAGTTTATAATAATAATCTTATAAATTCATTTAATATAAATAATTAATGCACAACCATAGATAATTAGTATATAAATTTACTCTATTAGTTGATTCAATGAACTAATAATTTGATATGAATGCAAACTCTTTGAAGTAGAAGCCTAAATAAAAAGAATATCAAGGAATGCGCCACTTGGCACAACCCCATGTTCTCCAACATGAGGTTTCTACTTTTATATATATATTGATTATAGCCAATGATATGAATCTTTAAATGGGACACCTCAAAAAAAAAAAAAGACTTAGATCAATTGCATAGAAGTATTCATGCAAATGGACAGACCTTGGCTGCCTCAGCTACAATGTCAGGAAGCTCCATTGCAGTTACATCATTTAGAGCAGGGAGTGAGTTTGCAACCAACACAACCTGCAAAACAGAATCCCATTGCTCAATTATTACGAGTTGGCAGAAGAAACTGATCCTATATCAAAACAGTCAAACACCCATCACTTTGACTGTTCTCAAGCATTTATGCGCAGGAACAAAAAAAAAAAAAACTAAACTAGTAATATTTGGGTATGGTAGGACAGGAACAAGAAGTATTACTTCAACATTTACATTCGTGGGGAAGGAATATATGTTTTATTTCATAATCATTAATCAATGGGCAAGGAATAAATGTTGTGACAGAATTATTTCAACTCACTGTAGTTAGGACTAAAAAGAACTAAAACAGCTCTTCCCTGCAGAGATTCTAATGATTGGTAACACCATTTTCATTGTTAACCAACAAGACAAACTGGGTATGAAACCCTACTATCATGGCTGATAGACAGATATAAGAGCTTATTAGCATTAGAAACTACTAAACTTACTTCAGTTCCTCGTCGGAGAAGTTCCCTTGCAAGGGGAAGCATCCCTAGAACAATGTCAGCACCTGAGTTGTCCACAAAGAGTAAAGCTCTCCTATGTGGGGGAGGCTTCCTGTCTCCAGACCCAAACATTCTCTCTTTGAAGACATCGAAATCATCCACCTAAATCACATAGCAAGAAATTTCTTTTAAACAAATTCTACCAGCACTCAACTTAGATCAATAAAAATAGCAAAACAAGTTCGTTGAATGTGGAATATTTTTGGCTCCACTTACTCGCCAAGGTCTTTGCATCTTATTGCGACTCATTCTATAAATTTCAATAATTGTTCCTTTATGATAGAGCTCCACACAGGCACGGGATCCCCAGTCAAAAATGTTTGCAGCTAGAACACCTTCAATTAGAGTTAACAGTCTGGTTTCCTGCAAATCAAAAGGTGGTTTCAAATGATCAGAACAATGGTTTTAAAAGAGTGCCAGGTACAGTCACCTCAGTATGCTGGAAGTAAATGGATGCCCACGTGATTGCCACATGAACCTAGCCAGGAATCTGCCCCACTCTGGTTTTATTTAGTTTTTTTAGAGTTACTTCTTGTTATTTTTTATATTAGCATGTTAGATTTCATTAGCATAAAGGTATTCTTGTAATTGTGCCATAAACCGTAATAAAAATGTGCTAAGGTGAGGGACTTATAAACATAGCGCTGAACCTTTCCTCAAATCACTCTCTCTGTTCTTCCTTTCTCTCCTTTGAACCCTAATACCTCATAATTTACTACTTAGTTTTAACAGCATATAATGACAAGTGAAATATCCTGCATAACCTTTAAGAAAGATCAGAATTACAAAATGCAATAACATCCCTATCGAACAGTTTAACTTCTTCTGTTGAGCAACAAGAGGCACAGAACAGCAGATTATAAATACACCTACCTCACTCATGCTATCTAGCTCCATTAACAGGTCAGGTAAAACAGCAAGTGACGCCTCATTCTCCCTGTTACATTCAAAAATAGTAGGAACAAACAAAATAAGTAAAAGAGGTGTCAGTAGACTGTGTGTGTATGTGTATGTGAGAGAGAGAGAGAGAGAGCACTGTGCTTGTATAATGTCCCCTCAGCCTTTTCTGTTTCATTTTTTTTTAGTAGGTCAGTTTTTTATTTTTTTTTTCACATCTAAAGATAAAATGATTGATAGATGATTAATTAAGGGAGAGTATAAAACCTAAAATAACATGTCCACATTGACCTTCCATGGTTAATTTATTTTTAAAAACTTACAAACTAAACCATAGCTAAAGATTGTTGTTAAAAAAAACAAAAACACCAAGAAACAAGGATAATGAATGTATGCTATACTACCAAACACATACATTTAAGAAATTCATTCTGTGTGGATCACACGCATGTAATTCCTCAAAGCAAGTACACATGCAAATTGTTTTATGCTCATATAATTAAAACCATATGTTGCTCAAAGCAGACTGCTTAAATTGTACACATGACTTTCTGCATGTAGTGCACACATGCAACATATTTTTAATATGTGGAAGTAATCATCCATTACACATTTACAACTTGAAATATTTCAAACAGAAAAATCAGAAAAACCTTTACTGCTTGATAAAGAAAAATGCAGTTACCTCTGTTTTATACTTCTGTAGGCATCAACAAAATGGAACTCCCTCAAGCACTCTTCCCTTAGTTCCAATAGATTGGCCAAGCCTAATTTTCCATATGCTGCGGGCTCCTCCATCAACCTATTTGGGCAGTTGGAATTGGTAAATGATATAAGTACAAACTTTGAAAATTCAGAGCAGACAAAGTAACAGCAATAAAGATACATGAGTCTTTCAAAAGTAATTGATGATTAATAACAACTTCATGCTATTTTTATGTTACATTGTCCAAACCAAATTGTCTATGATGTTCTCACTTTCATTCAATGGCTCAGTTCATACAAACCTAGTGATGCGGAAAGAATAAAGACCATTTTATTTTAATTTTTTATTATTTAATTTTAGAAGTCAAATTACATTTTTTGCTGCTGCAACATTGGTTTTTATTTTAATTCTTATTAGCTAATTAGATTATTGTGAGGTTGACCAAGAGTGAATCTATTTCAGTAAGGAAAAAGGACTTTGCCCATGGGAGAGATTGATTTGGAATCGGGCAGAGGAAAAAGTGATGGACCTCATGTGCTCACATGCATTCACCCAGGGTTGAATGCTCATATTAGAGTCTTTCTTGGGTTTTCATTCTGAAGCCGTGTGAACCTGTCCCTAGACAGCCCAGGCCCAAACCTGGCAAACTGGAAACACATGGTTCAGGCCCATGCCCTATGACAGCTGATCAACAGCCCTAGGCAGCAAGCCTGGTTCTTGTTTCAATTCTTTATTAAAACATTATTCTAGTACCATGATGGTGATATTGAAACCACCTACTTTTGGTGGTCATCAAGACCCACACATCTTCACTAATTGATTACATTTGATGGATCAACTCTTCAAACAAATAAGCTTACTAGATGACAGAGAAAGTTTCGTTTGCCAAGATGAAACTGATAGGCAGAGCCAAAGAATTTAGGTACAGTAATGAAAAACTACATCTTAAAAGGAACAAAATTACCATAACCAATTAGGTAGAAATGAGAGGAAAAGAGAAATATTTACCTCAATCCTATCTAGAGAAATATCTATTCCAATCCTAACGGTGTTCATGAAGATTCTAATTCTAAGTCTCAATCTACTATGGAACGTACTTTAGAAAATCTGGTAAAAGCCATCCAAACCCTTTCAGTGAAATTTAAGAACTTGGACGCTAGGGTAGATGGCCTTGGTTCCTAACTAGGATCCATTGAGTCTTCCATCCAAAAAGTGCCCAACAAGTTCAAGATGACGCTTCTGATAGGAGAGACAATACCACCAAAACTTATGCTTTTTGAACTACAAATACCAACAAATGTCGCTACAATGCTAGGGCAACAAGAAGAACATATCACAGAGCCTAAACAAGGAATTGAAATACCAGAAACATGTGTAGTAGACTTAATACAACCTATTAGAGAGTCAGATATATTGCTTATCTCTGAGAATGAAGATTCCTCACTACTTGGTGAAGAAAAAATTTAACAATAGAGCAAAGAATTACAATAGTTAGTCTCACATTAAAAATCTTCTTATAGTAAGTTACCTAAGCTGATGATCATAACTACAATAGTTATTGTCCTTTACCTGGAAAATTTTCACATTAATTTAAATTATTTGAAAAGAACAATAATTATGCATCAATTTTAGTTCTTTTCTTTTCCCAAAAAAAAAAAAAATATATATATATATATAGTAGGAAGCTATCTAAATAGGAATGTACTTTGTTAATCCCCAAACAATTAACCTTTTTATTTTTTTCTGAAGTAGTAAAACAATGAAGTAAATGTATGAGATAAAATTTATGAAACCATAAAACTACCTTGCCAAGTGTGCAGAAAATGCACGAGCAAAAGCGTGACCCCTTCTTTTAGCATCTTCAGTTCCGCCTTCACTTGCTACCGCCTACCATATTGCTCATTAAAATCTCACAATCATAATGAGACAATAAGACCAACCCTTAATATATTTTTATACATATATTGGCTCTTAACCTTCCCACTTCTTATACCAAACAATCAATGAAAAATTAATAAAGCGCACAAGCTACTCCCAACAATACACGTGGTAACACAACATTACTATAACCAAACAAAACAAGGGTGCACATAGCACAATAGATTAAGAATCACTTTCTCTAATTTATTTCTTTCAGAAAATTTGGTGGCCCGGATGTTGGCATAACACATCGTACGGCCCCTAGCACATAATAAACAGCAGATTAAGGAAATAAACTTGGTGTTCATTAATTGCAGTGTTACCAGAACTTCACAGATATTTCACTTTTTTGTTACTTGTTGCAGGGCCAGATTGTGTGTTTGAGAGAGATTTTGGGGGTTTCATGATGATATCTAATTTTACCTTATCAACAAGGTCGGGCAAATGCTCTGACAGCACAGTAAACCAATACCTACATCAAGATTAACATTTAAAATAAGCTAAAGAGGCATTAGATTCATATTTTTGTAAGTAACGATTGGGTATTAACCATTCTTATCGCATATTCTGTAAAAAGAAAATCAGAGATTCCAGATTCACTGTATGTACTCACTCTAACTCACTGGGGTCCGCAAGATCAATAGTGTTAGGCTCATACCTGCAGGAGAACTAATACAATATTAGAAATCAAACATTTTAGAAGTAAGCTCATCTAATTAGAGTAGTATGCAACATACGTTTTTGGGTCTGCCAATAGAGGGAACACCTCTAAAGTGGGCACTAAATGAAGAACGCCAATATTTAGAGCACTTGCATCAGAACGCAGAGTTTCTCCTTTGGATGAAGGAACTTCAAAGCCTCCAAGTCCAGTAGTGCCAGTTGGAGCCATTGGTACAGGTGCAGTAATCTCATTTCCCTTCCGCACAAACTTTTCCATCCATGAAATCTGCATTTGAACCCAAACTGTTCATGAGAATTTGTACAAACACACAAGAAATTCAACCAAAATATTTCTGAAAAGGCATGGGCTTCTGCAGCTAAGAGGATAGAGCACAGAAGTAAAAGCTCAAAATTAGTCAAAATAGAACATGAGGACTTCACCCAGCCACTGGCCTCTCTCTTCAAGTACTAGACTATAGATCACATTGGGAGAAAATCAAGGAAAATGGCTTGGACAAGGTATGTGAGTGTACATACTTCCCCGGATATCTAATGTTTGTTATAAGAAGAATAATCTTTCTTTGAGCTCAACATGAATCCAACAGAAAAAGACATGTTACATCGCAATGCCATGCTCCCAATTTGAAGCTCAAACACAAAACTCAGATATAAGATGAATTAATCCTTAAAAGTACCTGAGAATGAGGGGGGGGGGGGGGGGGGGAATCAACATATACACACCATGATGACCCTAATTATGTACTAATGGTTTGAATGGATCAATCTACAAGACTACCATTGATTGAAGTACAAGTTCATTTTGCATGATGAAGTAGTAAACCAGATTAGTTATTCACAAAGATGACTTAAAGGTCAACCTTTAGTTTCTCCTTTTGCCAATTTTGCAATTGTTTTCTTCAACTTTAAAGGTTCTCTTGGCCATTAATCAATTGATTCCAAAGTTTCTGGCTTTAAAAGCTATCCAACTGGAGGGGGAATAAGTTCAACCTTGACAGAATATGATTCCAGAAAACAACAGAAGAGAAATGTGATTCTAGAGAATCATAGAAAAAAGTTCTTTTGGCAACTTTTATTATTGTCTTTCCAGGAGAATCCTGTGCTGCAATTAGTAGGACCATCTTAATGATAAATAGGTTAACAGCCAAACTCAGACCTAACTCATTTGTCATCAAGTTGGGTTTGCAGCATGCAGAATACCCAACCCAGTTACATTAGTTTCAAGTGGGCTAGCAGTCCAAGTCAGATTTGCCAACTCTTACTACACTTGCCTTCTCGTTCAAATCTCCAAGTGGTGGGCCATGGATCTTTCCTCCTGTGTATGGTGCACCCATTGGGAATCTTTCAACTAACTGATGGACCATCAAGTCATCAAGACCATGCTTTTCATAACTCATGAATGCACCTAAAGCTCCCAGAAATCCTTCATGCCGCAAGAACATTGCTTGAGCTTCTCCTTTCGACCTAAACAAAAATTATATTTTAAAGCCTCAAGTCAAATTAGAAAAAATTAATAAACAAAAAAAAAACATTAGAGATGAAACTGACCAACACAAAAGTGAACAAAACAATTCAAACAAGGAGGCATTTTATGTGCAAAATAAGGAAAAACTGGTTTAAGCCTTGGTTATATTTTTTAAAATTTTTAACAATGAACATAAAATCCTAGTGTGTACCTCAATAAAGTAACACTCACCAAAATTGAACTGCAAACGAGATAGTGTCCATGGTGTAAGCATGACCCCTTATAAAAAATCCTCCGAAAAATATTCGCTTTAGCCCAAATCGTAGCGCATTCAAGTAAGATATCTACACAGGAAAAGTGTCAAACCAGATCTATAAACAGCCAGCATACAGATACCAACTATTTGATTCATTAACTAATATGAAAATACCAAAATTATCTGAAGGTACACAGATTGAGAGGGCCTTATCATAGAAACCCACTTAAATATAAGATACTAAAGCAAAGTACTTATAAACCATTATCTCCAATAAATATCAATAAGTCTCTCTGAAGTCATGAATCACAGATCAAGTGCAGTAAGTTCACCAACTATGTTTTTTATTTTCCCTAATTGAGAATTGAGAGTGTAACAGACACATTTTTTAGGAGAGCATGAGATCTATCGAGCAATTGAAGTCCTTGCTGCTTCACACTTTGTTCGATTGGTCTCCAACATGGGGTTTTACCAATTGTACTTCCATTTGTTATTTTCAAATCTCTCTTAGATCTTCTAATTGATTTGCTCGTATTTCTTCAAGGTGCACTATTTTCATCAATGTGAACATACAGTAATTCCTTTCATTTGCAATAAAATTTTGATTACTTATCAGAAAGAAATATATATATATATATATATATATATATATATATATATATATATATATAGATTCAAGTATACATTAAAATAATATAAATTTAATAAACTCAAAAGAGTAAAAAAAATATTTGCTTAATAACTCAAATTGATGGTGGAATTGCCCAAAGTTTCTAAGTTCATATTTACATAAGTTATTTCAATCTCTTAAAAAAAATTGTATAATAAATTTAAAATCAACTATAAATGAGTAATGTGATAACAATCTAGACATATAAAGTTTAAAAACAACATTTGGTATAATTCTCTTGTCATAAGTAGTGCACAAGGTGATCTGGGAGATGTGGTTGGTTGACAACCTTAGCCCCAATTTCGGAGAGGTTGATTCCCAAACTCAAACCCACATTGCTTGGGTAGTGGGCACTTGCCATCACACTAATGTCTTTGACATAATTCTCTTATGGGACAAAAATGTGATAGCTATGATCAAAACGAAGTATATTGTTTAATCATAACAAATCCAAAAGATAAATGACCAAAAAGCACAAGGATAAACAATTATCCTTATTTGTGAAGTACAACGCCTTAAGAATAGTATTTGTACAATAAAACAATGGTCCATGTCATTTCCTTCAAGATCAAGTGGTTAATTTTAAGGATTAATTCATTTTTAGCAAATAAATAAATAAAAAAGTATGTCTAGGCGTGCTTTGTGCTTCTTCAAAAAGTGCACTGAAGGGGAACTTCATTAAACGAGCTTCAGCTCAAACAAGTGAAGAGCTTAGTCCTTTGGACATTGAGCTTTGAGCATGCTTGAGCACACTTTTAATAACACTGCTAACATGATAGGATGAGATGGTATAACATCTTATTTTTTCTAACCCATATAATTTGGATGAGGTATAATGGCAATTGCTTAATTGAATTTTTCTAGGAAACTTGCATAATAAAATCCTGTAATTACACAACTCACCTGGCCAATATTATAAGAAATCATTCGTAAGAGAGAAAGGGATATATCTTCTGGTCTGTAGTCCTCGAGCTCCTTGTTTTCTGAAATAGCCTTGCCAAAACTAGAAGCAATAGTTGATGCAGAGAGACCAATCTATAAATATTTAAGGTTGGAAAATACTTAGAAATGGATTATTCAACAAAAAACTCTGGCTAATATAATCTATAAATAAATATCTGGACCAATTCAAAGAACCTAAGGATTTTCTATGGCACGTACAGATTATATATCCCAGTATAGAAGGAATGGAAATTAAGATTAACATATACCTTAGAGTAATCCATACCACCGTAAATATCTCCAACAAGCATGTCTATGGTCCTATTATCTCCCCTTTGACTCAGCTCTAGCAACTCATCAAAACTGAAAATGGAATTAAGTAATGCATGAACATCATCAAAAATTTTAGACAGAGATGGAGACATAAAAACACTACAAAATTGAACAGAAATCACAATGACCTCTTGCACTTTGTTAACAGCCTTCCCAAGCCCCAATAAGTACCACCACCAACATTTGTCCCACTAACCCGCTGAAATTTCCCATCCCCATCAACCTACCACAACTCAAATCAAAAGAATAGATTAATATAGAAGTTATTACCATTGTTTAGCTTAGCAGTTATCAGTTAATAAACTGCAGAGGAAAAAACAAAAATAAAAAAGACAAAGGTACCTTGATCACACTAACACCAGATCCAATATTGACAAGAAGATAAGGAAACAAATCATTGTGGTCAATCTGCACAAATTCTTTCTGACCCTCCTTGTGTGTGAAAGCTTCATGGCGAATCGCCTACTAAAAAACATGGTAAAATATCTAGTTAACTATTTTAAGAAGCACATGAGTAATGGAGGAAAAGAACAACAAATAATGAACCTTTCGGTAAGTATGTATTCTCTTAACATGCATCATCATTGTTATTATTTATTCGGCTACAATGGGATTAAGATATAACTACTAACAGCAAATCTTGAGCACAAAAGTAACTTTTCTGCAAAGCATAAAAAAATATTTATTTATGTTCATTTTCATGCCAATGTTTTGGAAGCAACAATGTAAACCACGTAATAACATTTTGATCTCTCAGAAGCAAGATCTTCAACCAAAATATGAAAATTTTATTCCATCTTTCAATTTAATTGGCATGACATAATTTACTGAGTCAACCTGTTTGATTATTTTATTTGCATGTGCTTGCACACATAAGTTATTATAATATAAGTGAGCATCCTTGGCTATTTGCCATAGCTGTTGTGCTACATTGATGTAGGCAATCCATAAAAAATAAAGGGATAGAATCATGGTTCCAACCCTTAACTAAGAAGAACCCCCCCCCCCCCTCCAAAAACAAAATCCCAGACGTGTAATGGTGTAATTATTATGACATTGAACCATCTGCCTAGAACTACTAAATTTAATTTCTCAAACATTTTATGTCCACTAGAAAATTCCAATAAGGAGCTCAGATATGAATATAACATTAAGTATACTTAGGTTTTTCATGCTGTAGAATGTGAAACAAGATAGAATCCAACCACAAACCGAAAACTAATGCCAATTCAAAGCTTTCAATCATGATACCAGAAGTATTTTGTTAGAAAGGAGAAAAGGTATGTAACTTACTTGTGCACTACTAATTATCAAATTAATTCTTTTTCCTAGTACAAAATACTCAAATCCACTAGGTGCTTGTGTTACTTACCAATCAAATAATAAAAAATCACATAACAACAAGCACATTCTAAGTGATACATAAGAAAGAAATAGAAATTTTCCACCTTAAGCAAAAAATTTGCTCCTGCCACAAGACAATCCATCTCATCTTCTTTGTCCAGACTAACGCCAAGCCTTTCCTTGAAGAGATCAGCAAACTTGTATGCCCCACCACCTGTGGCCTTCACACGATAATCAACTTGTTGATAAAGCATGTGTGAAAAGAATGACAAAAAATCCACCAAACTCAAAAAACTCAGATAAACCATGCCTTAATTGAACAGTTTTCCAACTTTGAAACTGATGACTGCTGTACAATCACAATCATGATTGAAGAATCAAGAACTTGCAAATGCCAATAAGGAAAAAATATGACAATCTTTGGAGGATTTCTAAAATAAAGAATTCATAGAACAGTTACCTTGACGATGAATGAAAAGAAGAGAAGGAGTGTAAGGAACAAGACTGATTCATGTTTATGCCAAATGAATGGGTTGTCAATGGGAGGAGGACCTTAGAGCCAGGAAGCACATTACAAGCAAAGTGGGCTTTATAAAGTGTGAATGCATAACCAATTAATGGAATGATATTGCAATCTTATGGGGTGCAATTTTTTGAATATATTTGTTTCTAACTACAAGGAAAAGTAGCTAAATCTTGATCAAATAAATCTAGGTCTAGAGGAAAATTAGTCTCAAATGTTACTTTTCGTATTAGTAACTCTAAAATCTAATTAATGCATAATTTATCTCATTCTGTATAATTGTGTGTAAAAATTTTAAAGCCCTGCCTTGAGGCGTTTTATTCCATGAGGCAGTACAAAAGGCAACCAGCTTTTGAGATGCCGAAAGTGCTCAACAGAATTTTACCTTGATAACAGCATTGTTATTGGCCGGGAGCTCAGAATCCCAACGTGAATCCATTCCTATCGACAAGAGAATATCACATTACCCCCAAAAAGGAGGGAAAATAATGAAAATGAATGTAAGCAAGTTAAATGTAGTCACATAAACTAGTAGAAATCAAAAAATATAATTCGACAAGCTGGTACGTTCTACTCTGTTTAACAGTGAATAATGATGACAAAAGCAGGATGATAAGGAAGAATGCAGAGAAATACCACCACGGTGAAGCTGCTTGGAAGAAATAAAGTCTAAGCACTCGTTAATTTTGTTTGTCTCAAACTTCACAAAATGAAGCCTCCCACCAAGAATAGGGTAGCTTCTCCTACTACCATTGGAAATCCCTAATCTATCCTTCAAAGTCTTCTTCCTCTTATCATTACTTGATCGGTCCTCATGTCTTGAAAAGTAGACCAACTTGATGAGTGATCCTACCAATAATTCACAGAAGAATCTTAAATTCCAGTCAATCTTCAAGAGACTTCTAACAAACTTGTACATATATCAAGAAAAAAGGTGTAAGTTGTAAGTTGTAAACATAGCAGGGGATCCGTTATTTACAATTGAAACAGTCATAATTGACACTTCTAAAGTTTATTCAAGAAGATAAAAGGTAATTGACAAGTATTTATTGACAAAAAACTTTGCAAGAGAGAAGCGGTGTGGGGGGTACAAGGCTACATGTAGTTTCTTGCAGCCAAGCATATAAGGTAAAAAGACTGTTATTTCCTGCAAATAAAGTAGTATTGATCACATTGGAGTTATGTTCATTAGCATTAACCCTGCATCATGTTGTCCATTGAAGTTCAAAAGCACAAACATTCATTAATTTGTTGACACTAATCGCACAACAAATGGTGGCACTCAAGAAACATTTCTCCTTCCCCGCAAAGGCAATGAAAAGTGAGGATAAATATATTCTCACTACAAAGAAAACACAGTAATGGGAAACCAAGAAATAGAATAGCAGTGTAGTGTCCCAAAAAACCATTCATAGGGAAAAAGTAAAAAAAAAAACAAACATGAATGGAAGAATGTTATATACACAACTACAAACACGTGAAAAGCAACATTCACAACAACCCAATAGAGAAAGAAACAACACAAAATCAACAAATACAACCACAATCAAGCCTTAGTCCCAAACATTTTGGAGACGGCTCAGAGTCAACCACATGTATTCTTTTTCATCATTCTATCACAAGAACAAACTGCCTGAGAGAAAAAACACAAAGGTGAAATATTTATACCTCCAAGGTCTACAGCCAGATGGGAAATGTCATCAGACTGATTAGGCAACAGAATTATGGGATCCTTCTCCTCAAAATTGCCTTCAATTGCAGCCTTGCTAAGGTCAAGCTGAGGCCTTGAACCTGACCTGTGAATAGAATTGCCTCCTGGAGGGGACATATCTCTCTCACCTTGACCCTCTTCTCTTACCACCACCTTGTTGTCTATAGCCAAATTTGTATCCTCCTCCTTCACCTTTATACGGTTAATTTCAAGAACTGGGTCCTCTGTTAGATTAGCCATTAGTCCCAAAATTCCTCCCCACGCAGCTACTGCCTTGTGCCTAATCCTCCACGCAACCCAATTGTTTGTGTTTGGTCAGAGTCAAACTCCTACTCGCTTACTTTGTCCCTATGCTCCAACAAAAAACAAATAGCCCAGGTACTAAAAAGTCTAAAATTCAACGTAAGGAGTCAAATAAAACCCGAAAAAAATAAAAATAGGCAAAACCCATTTCATTTTTCAGAACTAAAATTGTAAGTTTTTATTAGAAATGCAGTAAAAATATAAACTTTCTTCCGGAAATGATAAATATAATTAATACCCAGATGAAAAAATCTTCTTAAAAACAAAGATGAAAATTTATTTATTTATTATTGATAGATATAGTTATTGAAATTTAATGCATTTAGTACAGCACTGGACTCTGGACCAGCCGAAAAAGACGGTTAACATTAAATAATAAGGATAGATATTCATTAAGGTGGCGTTTGGTATGGGGTAATGTTTTAGGATTCCCAGGAATGTTTAAAGATTCATGTTTGGTTGCAAATTACGCTAGGGAATCAGATGCCAGGGGAATCCTTAAACCCCTCTCAGTAGGAATGTGGATTCCCTTTAAAACAGGTGGGAATCCAGATTCCCAAACTTAAAAGAAATTGTATTTTTTATAAATTGACAATTTTAACCATTTTTCCTTATCATTTAAGCAATTAAGATAAACTATAAAACAAATTATCAATATCTTCTCTCTTGTCTTTATCTTTTCCCGCCAAAACAACATAAACAGGATAAATAACTCTGCTAATAGTTATTTTTGTATTATTCTTGTCATTTTGAAATGCTAGATCACAGTTTTAATGAATGTGTTGCTAATTGATAGTTTATATAATGTTTTTTATCTATCTATTTAGAGTAAGATATTTTTTTTAAAGGACTAATTAATAGTTTATATATATATTTTTTCATTATTTATTTAAAGGAAGATTTTTTTTTAATGGGCTTGGTACTTCACATTCAAATCTAAGGACAAAATGGGAAAAAGAAATAATTCATTTAAGATTCCTGGGAATACACCAAACATTATCATCTCACATTCCTAGGAATCTCCCAATGAAACCAAACATAGGAATAGCTACATTCCTAGGAATGTGATTCCTAAGAATCACATTCCTGAGAATCTAGATACCAGGAGTAATGTGGATTCCCCGTACCAAACGCCACATAAGAGAAATGATATCCTACTAGGCTACGAAAAATCCCCATGAATTTTTTAAAAAAATTTATAAAAGAGAAAGATAAATAAAATAAAATAATTTAAATATTAAAAAAAATATATAGGGTTTAGGTGAGGAAGTGAAAAGGACTGATTGAACTGAATTTGAAGCTAATAACAAACAACAACAACAACAACAACAACAACAACAATAAAAGAAACGGTGTTAAAAGTTTTGGATCTTGATGAACAGTGGTTCTTAATTTTAAATGGGTGAAGAAATTTGTTGGTGAAAACACAAAGACAAGTAAGAAAGTAAAGAGTAGGAGAATTGGAATTTAAGAGAACACAACACTGACACGGCCAAAAGGGTTGTCCTTTCTTCTTCGTGTTCCTGTTAGCTCTTTGAACGTTAACTTCGGACCTGATGAGTGTGTGTGTGTGTGTTTGGTGAAGTTTTGGTCAGCTTGGTGTCTTTTCGTACTCGCATGGAAGCGCGTGAATGTTACGCCATACGAGGACAACGCATTGTCTATAATAGTGTACTTCCTTCGCTCATTGCTGACTCCCTGTGAAATGTATGTACGTTCCAATATACCTCCTAATATTTAAATAAAATTATTTTTATTTAGTCTAAATTTAATAAAGTTCAAAACTCTATCTTTCTAGTAAATTTAAGTAAAACTTAAATTTATCATTATTATTTTTTAAATATTTAAATAAAATTAATTTTTTAGTCCAAATTTAACAATGAGTGAAACTCTATCTTTGTAACAAGTTCAACTAAAATTCAAACTCATCATTATCATTTTTTAAAACAAAAACTGAAACTTCCACAATTTTTCATGTAACCACAATATTTAAATAAAATTATTATTTTTTAGTCCAAACTTAATAAGGACTAAAACTCTATCTCTCTAACAAATTCAACTAAAACTAAAACTCAAACTCATCATTATCATTTTTTAAAAATATTTAAAGAAAATTATCGTTTTATTTAAATAAATTATTTTTGTTTAGTTCAAACTTAACAATGAGTGAAACTTTATTTTTGTAACAAATCCAACTAAAACTCAAGCTCATCATTATATTTTTTTTAAACAAAATTATTATTTTTTAAGTGAAACTCTATCTCTTTAACAAGTCAAACTTTAACTCAAACTCAAAAATTGATAATTTCTTTCCAAATTTGTGAGGTTAATCATGAACACTATAAAAGTAAAGCAAATCCCAATATTTTTTTTTTAAACCGAGTAGAAGTATAAGCTCTTCTTATGTTATTTTCTTCTCCTCTATTCTGTTAAAAAAAATTTATTTTATGGTTTTTCATGTATTTTTTAAAAAGTAATTTTCGTACATGAACCACTAAACTCTCTCTAGCTAGTTTTTACAAGATAAAAAAGGTTGCAATAATTGAAATTATTCTTTTGAGTATAACTCATATTTCTCTTATATTTATCTATTGTTTAGTCATATATATATATATTTTGTTTTGTTTCAATAATTTATAAGCAGTGAATCATCTGATTCTTTAATATATTTTGGTCTTTCAGAAGTTTTGATATCTGAATTTTTGAGTTATTTTTTTACTATATCTGAAACTATCTGACAAATTTTGTGTAAGCCATTGTAAGTTCAAGTAATGACTTATTCATCAAATTGTAACATAAATTGAAGCCATACAAGCGCAAATCATACAATGGTGTAGTTTCTTAAATTTTTTATAAAATTATTTTAATCTACCTCACAAATAGATGGCTTCTCGTGCATAGCACGGGTTAGCAACTAGTAAGTTTAAATTAAAAAACTAGTAACAACTTTCTATGCATAATTTCTTACGTTTCTTCAAAAATATATATTTTTTCTCAAAAAATATATATAATTTCTTGTGAAAATATTGTAAATATAACATTTCTCAATCTGATATTCTGGATGAATATAAGCCAAATTAGTCAAAATAAAAATTGGACTAAGGTTGAAAGAGAGTAAATGACATAAGATTATACTTGGGTGAGAGCATTTATATTGGAGTATACAAGATTTTATTATATAGCATTTGTTTTAAAATTTTAAAAAAAATTATGGAAAAGAAAAAAAAAGTGATTTTTTTGACAATTTTTTATATTTTCCATAAAAGTGGTATTAAAAGTTTCTTAAAGTAAACAATTGCTTTTAAGACACCCGTTAACTAGACTCATTAAAAAAAAAAAAAACTCCTTTTTCTCCTATTTTATTTTGCTGGCCAATTTTTCTTGTATGTATATCAAATTCTCTATTTTTTAGTTTTTTTTTTAAATCATATTTTTTTCACCTAAAATAAATAAATATTTTTTAAATTCTTTCTTTAAACAATTGCTTTTAGGACACCCGTAAACTAGACTCATTTAAAATTAAAAAAAAAACTCCTTTTTCTCCTATTTTATTTTGCTGACCAATTTTTCTTGTATGTATCTCAAATTCTCTATTTTTTAGTTTTTTTTTTTAAATCATATTTTTTTCACCTAAAATAAATAAATAATTTTTAAATTCTTTCTTTATTACTTTTCTCTCTAATTTTTCTCTGGCATCTGACATGTTGATCAACAGCTTCTCATTGAAGGCAACTGTAAGTGCACAATTGCACCTAGATCCAAAGAAAGTTATGGGCTCAGGCCCAATGAGCCTTAAACAATGAAATTTGTAGAGTGTGTGCTTGAAATCTAGACTAAAGGTACTGAGAACTTGATAACAGGTTTTGGCGTGCAAACACTTGTAAATAACAAATGATAATTGCAAAAAGTCCTCATCGGACGTAAGCCGAGGACTAACTCCTTATTATTTTTCTTTCTTTCTTAAAGATTACAATTCTTAATTTCTTTCTTTTCTCCCAGCCTCCTCTTCTTTGGTTTTCACCCCCCTTAAATATTTCCTTTCCTCATGCTTTATCCACGTGTTGCTCAAACCCCCTCTAGATATTTCTTTTCTTAGTGCCTTTGAATAGTGACCAGAAGTTTCAGTTCTACTGTTCAGGGGTCACTTCCCCATTAATGCGGCCAGGGAGGTAGGTGCAGAGTCTTTAATGTGGAGGTGGCAACCTTCGCTCTTGGTATTTTTCTAACACCGGTGTATTTAGAAGGTTTAGGGTTTCCCCTTTTAACCAACAGTCTTTCCAGAATTCTGTCTTGACCTTCGTAGTGAATCTCCGAATTCTCTTGGATCTGTCCGAGGAGAAACTCACCCTCGGCTGTATCCTCGGACCCTCGGCGTATGGGCCGATTCGCAGTACTAATAAATCCTTAGCTCAAGAGCAGTTCGGCTCTTCTTGCTAGAGCCCAAAGACCCAAATGCCTGCTTGGGTCCTTTACTCCCCACAACAACCATACAAAACCCATGTCCACCGCCAATTAGAGTTCTCAGCCAAATACAACTATAAATGAGTCGTGATTAACCATATATAAAAAGTTCAAACTTAGTCATTTAATTTTATTTAGAATAGGAGTCGAGCTTGAGTTTATCAATAACCTATCATGCATATTTAGGCTTGGTTTAGTTTTTTGTCAAATAAGATTGACTTTGTTCATTTGCTATTTTATTGACTTATTCTTTTCACACATATAATAAATACCACAACAAAAATATTTTATCCCTAACAAATAAACAAATGATGTAAGAAATCAGTAAGCCATATGCTCCAAACTTCAACGGTGGATCAACAACCTGAAAAAGAAAGAAAGACTATCTAAGGTAACCAGGGTGAACCAGCCAAGGATCCTTTGATGATTAAGTCGGTTTCTCTCTAGGACTCAAGTATGATAAGTGGATGAATAATAGTGTGTACCTTGGTTTGGTGTGGCTTGGTCCTTTTTATAGAGAGTTTGGAGTAGGTCTACTTGTTTAATTGCCACTAACATCATGGGAAATGTGTGGACTTAGTAGGGAGTGTAGAGCAAATTTCTGAAAATTAACTCCACGTCTTGAAACATTGGATCGTGATGCAACCATTATTGGTTTGTAGAGAACACCCTAGAATATACTAAGTGTTCATTGGTCATTTATATATACTCTCTTGTCATGTAGCCGATCTATCTTCCTTAGACGACCTTTTTCCTTGATGTTGCCATTTTTTCCTCTTCCTTCCAGACTATTATCTTGGACGATCCTTGTTCTTGTGGATAACTCATATGGACGATAACACTTTTTAATTACCCAGCAACTAATAATCTAAAAATAATGTCATCTAAGTTTCTTAGATAGAATGAATTTTTGTTTATGAACTTATAAAAATTAGATTTACCAACTTATTATTGAAAAATAGATTTAATTTTTTATATGAAATGAACTATTTATATTATCAATAAATTACAAATACTAATTTGATATCTCAAAAACTTATTTAAAACTTACATAACTCAAATTATCCAATATCAAATTTATATAACTATATTTTATATAGACAAAACTTAAATACAGTACTTTAAGTACAATACACGACATTCCCTCTTTAAGTTTAGATAAATTAATTTGCATGTAAATATAATTTATACAAATTAGAGTATAATTTGAATGATGTTTGGCATCAACTTATAGTGCATTGAAAATCTAAAGACACTTGAAAAAATAGGTCAATCAAAAGTACGCTTGTCACAAAATTGGAATACAATTAGAACATAATTTGAATTATTGTGCTTCCACTTTAATATGTTATATATGATCGGAAAATGTGACATTATTTGTATTTTATTGATCAAAACAACAATGTGCTTGAATTTAGTGGAAGAGTTTAAAGCCAACTCGGGGACACTTTCTGATTCATACAAATTCAAAGTCTAAGAACCTTGGTTGGTTTTTTTTTTTTTTTAAATTAAAAAAAAAAACTATCAAGGAATGCTTCCTTTATCAGAAAGTTGCTCTGTAAACAGGCCTTAAGTACATTTGTGAACACTAAATGATCACTTTTAGACGTTTTTTTTTTGAGAAGCAATCCGATGGTTGCTTCTCAAGGGCACTTCACCTTTCAATAACACAGTTGTTGAGAGCAGGACAACACCACATTTGTTCAAAATTTTGGTTGCACATACGGTACAATGTTAACCTATGATGTCAGATCCATAATAATTGTTCCTTACACTATTTGTTTCAGTAATAATATTTTTAATAAAATGAATCATCTTCCAAAAATTGTTTTTTATAAAACTATTTCGTTTTCCTACGTTTGGTAATAACTTTAAATGAGTCGAAAAACAATCTCCTAACTTCTCTTATTTAGCTTGCTGTAAGATAGAGTTGTTTTCCAAAAAATATTAGTGAAGAACAATCTTTAAAAATAAGCTAGACTTTTTATGTTGACGAAAAATAATAATTTTTCTTTTGACTTTTTTTTTATTTATATTACTAAATACTGGAAAAGAACAACTATCTTTACATTATGTTTTCTATTGAAACAAACATAATGTTATCATCAGAGCAAAATACCAACTGTTTTTTATTATAGACTAGATTCAAATTTTAGATTTTTTACTTGAAGACATTAAACTTTACCGATTAAGCTAACTATATCAATATAACCATGCCATCCCACATTTTAAAATTTAAAGCTTTGGGAGGAAAAAAAAAACCTGATAATTCTATAAATATAAATTTCAACACACAAGAATTTTAGGGTATTAATCTCATACTATAAAATAGATCAAAAACATTAGATATGTGTTAGCAGACATCCATATGTGGTCACACAATATAACAAAATCAAACCTCCTTCACATCCCCGAGGAAATGGAGGGGGGGGGGGGGTGGATGGGAAGGAACACACTTTTTAATATTCAATTTACTCAAAGGGTACAACTTAAAATCCAAGATGTGTGTTCTGGAGCTATTCTTACATTCCATTATTACATTACTACTAGGTAATCAGTATGTAGAAATCCACTCTTGGAAATTTTCGTCATTAATGTACATAAACATAATCAAGCACCAGAGGCCTTATCCACAAACATCTTCAAGCCTCAGCGGCCTTCGCTGCAGGTGCTGCTGTTGCACTACCATTTGATTTGGCACGTTTAGCTTCATAATCTTTAACAGCAGCCTTGATAGCATCCTCAGCAAGCATGCTGCAGTGCAGCTTTACTGGTGGGAGAGAAAGATATTTTGCAATTTCCCTGAGGACATCCAAAAATGCGTAATTTGGTTAAGCATAAAGCTCTTTATAAACTCTCCGTTATACTTGGTTTGAAATAGTATACATGCTCATAAACCATGTTTGGAACAGATGGCAAGATACACTACTTCCTTTAAAAAAAAAAAAAAACACGAATGGGAATCATTTTATGTCTTACCTGTACCTTCCACCATCTGATTTCAATTTCTTTCTACAGAAGTAGAAAATTTAAGATTTAATTATTCCAAATTACTGGCCTAAAGACTATCACACAGAATCCAAACTCCTGCTGACCTTCAATCCCATGTCCCAACTAAATATATCTACTACAATCTAATGTTTCTGTTAATGCCAGTTTCATTAACTGCAAATTCTACTAAAAACAGTAATACAGCCATAACATAATGTTTTCTCAATTCTCATATAATCCATATCAAATGCCTGAGAAAACACCAATGTCCATGTGATGTCCATATATCCAACACACTTACACGGATAAAGATCCTATCCTTTTCAAATTGATCAATTTCATGGTTTTGATTAGATATTATAAATCTAAAGGTGTATTTAGTGCCACATCATACAAGAAATCAAATCTTAATTGTGAAATGGACTCTCAATGAAGAGGATCCTATTCCCACTGAAAGGGATAGCACTTGCTGTAAAGTGGGAAAAAATTCCACAATGATCAACTGCAAAAGTAATTACGGAAACACACAAAAGATGAAAACACCACACAAAACTGATCATACAACTAAAATTATAATTACAGTGGCATAATAAGCACAAAATGGAACAGTGAATTCATGGACTAAATTTAAATTCAGAGAAATATGGCAGAACTCACGTGTTTTTAATGGTCACAACTTCTTCCAATTGCTTCCCCTTGACCCACTCAGAAGCTGAAAATTGTGACACAGAGCAATTAGAACAATCCCTTGCAATAACAATGGCCACAATGCCATGACAAAAGGACAATAAGCTAAAGCAGAACACAAACTGCAACTTCCAAAAACTTGAGAAATCAGTTAAAGAGACAAATATTTAATAGCAATTTCTAACTCTAGACCAAGTTTCAGATATTTTCTATGACCACTTATCCTAAATAAAATGGAAGTGTGGAAGCATTTAAGGGGCAGTCTCATTAGTGAGCCCTTGGTGATGCAGTTATATAGAATGGTAAAGATTTTGGCATTCAACTACGAGGGCAACTGTGGTTGTTGCACAAAGAAGCCAAACATGTTGCCCTTAAAAGCTAAAAATAAAGCCTTCCTGTCAACACCACAACCTAGGAACACACAGAAGAACTGTGTCTCCATCAAATTTTTACAATTGTATTTGTGGAAAAATATAATTCACATACCCTAGCATAATTTTTCTCACCAAACATTAGCATGTCAACGAATTTCAAGACACACAGCAAAGACATACATTACTTCATAGATAAACGACGACGACAACAATAACAACAACAACAACAACCGAGCCTTAGTCCCATAATGTTAGGGTTCGCTATGAATCCTCAACAAGCTAGTCAAGGTCGGCCAAATGTATTCTTTTCTACCATTATATTCTATCCAAAGTCATACTCTCCGTTACTTCCTTAGTTAACATGTCATTTTTCACCACGTCTTTTAAATTTTAATGTCATTTTTAATCTCTCTTCCTCTACTTATTTCGTTTTTTTTGTTTTGATGGGTAATAAGATGTTAAACGGCTAACCAAGGTTACCACTATACACTGGTTTTTCAAAATTACTCCACTATACATTGGACTGTTACAGTGAGCATATCTAGGTTGTGAAATTAGGTTTAGCTTTAGGTCAGAAATGAAACAAGTAATGATTTCTAACAAACTGCTGCCCAGCACCCAAATAAGGAGAAAGACTGTAGTTGCCAGCATAACCAAAATGCCCATGGCCTCCATGAGCACCTGTACCATAATGGTGAGGTGAAATGGCATGAGCAGGAACCGGCATTGCATGGGGTCTGACAGTGGAGACAGCAGTTCGAGCACGTTTGTTTCTATTCTGCGGCTGCGCTTGCTGCTTGCAGGCTGAACCACTATTATCACATTTCTTCACATCTGGCTGTTTTGGTCCAAATTCGACAGCAGAGGTTGATGCAGCATTTCTCCTTTCTGCCTTTAGCTTTTCAAGCTCAAGAACACGTCTTTCAATGTCCTTGTGTGGGAACTGGGATTCAAGGTTGTAATCTGTAATGCATCCCAATACGTCTCTTAGAGCTGCTATTTCTCTATTTGCGGCCTTATCCTTTTCTTCGAGTGATTTCTTTCTCTTGCATGAGTTCTTTGTAGAGCTCCTTGAATTCTCCAAGTATTTTTTTAAGAGTGGTACTGGTGGAAACTTGTCAACCAACTTGAAGGCACATATAAATCTAACAGCCTTAATATAGATTTTCCTCTCAATAAGATTCTTAATAAAATCAGGAATTTGATCTGTGAAGCCAAGGTTCTGACATACTTCTAGAGCCTGTTTATACTCTGCAACAGCTTCAAAAAGCTTTAAAATCTCACCTCTATTGAATGAAGATGTCAATTCGTAAGTAGCTAGAAGCAGCAAAAAAGCCAAAACCTCCAAAGAATTGATAGCACTGGCAGTGAATTTCGTTTTCCACTCAACCGCCAGTTTCATTGCTTCTTCTTTAACTTATGGGGGTATCTGTGGTGAGAGACTCTTAAGCTGCTGTAGCATTAAGATGTAGCTCTTCATGACACCTGCTTCAAAACCTGTGTCTCCCTTCTCCCAAATATAAGGAAAAGAGCCTTGCATCACATCCAAAACAAGATTTGCTGGGTCCGATAACAGTTGAAGAGAAGCTAATATTTCGTTGCACGTCAAATCAGTCCCATTCAGTTTCTCATTCAGGAACTGCAAACTCCCATATGTGGTGGCATTTAATTGAAGATTTACAGAAGAAGAACGAGCAACATTTTTGGCTGGTAGATATTCAAGCTGCTCCATTTTAACCTAAGAATGAAGAGCACTGGCCACAGGTGCTTTATATATGATCCCAAGGGTTCGACATAATTCAGGTGCCAGTCTATGCTGATCAATAGTGAGAAAAAGTCTCTGTAGCTCATCTTCATTAAAGCCAGAGCCCAATCCATATGTTGCCAAGAGCTGCAGAAAACCCAAAACCTCCAAACCATTATCATTGTCCACTTTCATCTTTGCCTTCCATTCAACTGCCAATTTCATTGCTGCTTCTCTCACCTGAGGCTTAACAACTTTTGAGGTTTTCATTAACTGCTGTAACAAAAGAATACAACTCCTTCTGATAATATTCACATCAAACACCATATCTCCCTCCCTTGAATGTGGAGTGTAAAACCCATGCATTGCATCTAGCACCAACTTCGAAGGGTCAGATGCTGTTTGAAGAATTGTAGAGACTTCACCACGCACCGTCTCATGCCTTTTAAATTCTTATTCAAGAGCAACTGCAAACTTCGTCCATCCATGGTGGTGTGGGATCTCAAAGATGCAAGGTAAGGATCAACAATAGCATTGTTGGCAGGTGTGTGTTCATGTTGCTCAGTCTTCACTTGAATAGGAAGGTCATTAGTGCTCCCCTTCAATTCCTTCTCTTTTATAGTCTCTTTCAATGATATTTGTTTTGAATCAAATTTTTTCTCTCTCAATTCAAGCTCCTTGACTCGTTCTTTGACTTTCCTTTCTCTCATTTCAAGATTATTTTTTATTGAATCAAATTGTTTCTCTTTCAAATCAAGTTCCTTGACTCGTTCTTTGACTTGCCTTTCTCTCATTTCAAGATTATGTGAACGTTCGTCCATTGACTTCTTGAGTGAGGCAAGATGCTTCTCTTTCAATTCAAGTTTTTTGAGCCCTTCATTCACTGTTTCTTGGACAAATTTCAGTTGCTTCTCTTTTGATTCAAGAGAATCAGCGCACTCTTTGACGGACTTTTCTACCAGATAAAGTTCCTTCTCCTTTGATTTTTGTTCCTTCAAGCATTCCACAATTGCTTTCTGAATTGATCTAAGCTCTTCCTGCTTTGATTTAAGCTCCTTGTCACACTCTTTACTCAAATTCTGTCTAGAATTCAGTTGATTTCCTTTAAATTCAAGTTCCTCGTTGAGCTCTTCAATAGATCTTCGGATTACATTATACTCCCTCTGTTTTAGCTCAAAATCTTCACAAAATTTTCTATACAATTCTTCGACTGATCAAGTTGCTTCTCCTTGGACTGAACTTCTTTAGATTGGTCTATCAATTTCTTCTCTATCAAATCTAATATCTTCTTTTTTTGACTTAATTTTTTCTGAACTCTCTTTAATGCAACCATCAATAGACTCAAATTCATTCTCTTTCACTTTCAGCTCCATTGTCCGCTCTTTGATTAACCTCCCTATTTGATCAAATTGCTTTTCCTTCGGTTCAAGCTCTTCACTATTTTCTTCAATCAATATTTTGATAGACTCCAAATCTTTCTCCTTTGACTTAAGCTCCATTGCTTTCTCCTCAATCAACTTTTGAACCCTGCACAGTTCCCTCTCTTTCAACACAAACTTTTCAGCACAATCTTTTAGTCTTTTTTTCGCTAACTCCACTTCCTTTCCTTTCATCATGACTTCATCACTATACTTATCTAACGAGTCCTTCACGGTCTCCAACTGCTTCTCTTTCGATCCCAATTTTTCACAACACTCCTCAAACGACTTCTCCAACCAATCCAGTTCCTCTTTTTTCAACTCGAGGTCCCTAGAGTACTGTCCCATTGATTTTTGCATTAAAACCAGTTGCTCCTTATTCAACTGAAGCTTCTCCAGCACCAAACCCAATTCAATTTCCTTTGCACCAAGCTCACTCTGCACTAAACCCAATTGTTTCACCTTCAAACCCATCTCCTTTTCGCCCTCCTTGAGTTCTTTGAACTGGGTTTCAATGGACTTCCTTGTGGAATCCAAGTGTTCCTCCAAGTCTTTCCATCGCAGTGTGAGTAAAAGGATTGAAGCCGCTTGAGCATTCAAGGCCTCGAATGCTTTACTCAAACCACTCTGCTTCAAATCTAATAGCTTTAAATCTGAAGCCACTTTCTCCATTGCTCCATAAAAAATTGTACAGAGACGAAGTCCAAGGTCAGAGAAAGACGACAGTTGCATGCAATTTTGTGAATGTGATGCTCTGCTTTTTTTTTTTTCTTTTTTTTCTTTTTTCTCTGTTCCTTCACTTTTGGTTTTACTTGGTGATTCTACCTATTTCGTTCCCTCAACTTAAATCAACACTCTTTTTTCACTAATAAAGCACTAATCTCTCTCCTATGAACATAACCAAACCATCTCAAACGACTCCCTCCCATCTTTTTGGACAACCTATCCTTAACCGAATCTCCTCATTTCCCAATCCCATCTTTCCTTGTATTTTCACTAATCCACCAACATTCAACACCATAAACCATAGCTAATCTTATAAAAAATTTCCCTTTTTATCTTAATAGATATTCTACAATCATCGCACAATAAAATTTAGTCACTTTACCATGATTATAAATAAATTCACATTAATTCATAGATTATAAAGCACAAATACCAAAAAAAAACCCTAAAAATTCAATCAAATTTTCCGAGCAACCAAACAAATCAAATCAAAATCAAAATCAAAACAGCACACGAACCTACAGACGAGGAAGCGATAGCGGAGCCACAACCGAAGGTCTTGAAGCGAGCATCCACGATCTTCCCAGTGACCTCGTCGACCTTGATTTGGAGCTTCATGACATCGCCACAGGCGGGTGCACCGACGAGTCCCGTGCCCACCGTCGGATCGTTCTTGTCCAACGATCCAACGTTGCGGGGCTTGTCGTAGTGGTCGATCACCCTCTCGTGGTACATACGCGGCAGCACCTGCACCGGCCGTGACGCCGACAACGCCGACCCCTCCTGTGAGGCTAGCCCTATAACCTTCTTCGATACGAGCCTCAGCATTTTTTTTTTGTGAAAAGTTTCAGTGTTTTTGAGGGGTTTTTGTAAATTTTAGGGATTCAGGATTCTTCTTTTTATTGAAAGGCGGTGCGTTTTTTTATGAGGACACGTGGAGGCTTATAAGTGTTGGAAAAAAAAAAAAAAATCTTGAAATTCCAAGATTACTGGATTAGCTTTGTTCAACCTCTCTCAGGTTTGAGAAAGTCCAACCACAGCCAAAGACAATAATAGAAGGGGCATTGCTGTTAATGTATACAAAATATGTCTGGACGTAGATTACTGTGTTTTGTTATTTTTTTTTTTTTTTTTTAAACAAAAGGGGAGGCGGGACGATCATATGTGGCTTATCTTCAGAGCGTGACCTAATAAGAGCACCCCTTGTATACCGGGGTAGTCTTTATTTTGTAGATTGGATGATGGAGAGGTGGGTCTTTTTTTTTTGGGGTGTGTATTCAGTGGGTTTTTTTTTTTGGAGTGCAGGGGCTTTTTGTATTTGTGTTTTATCTTGTTTGGCACCTCGTTCATGTATATTTTGTGTGGTCTGTTGTGAACTACTATTATCAATACAGTTTCTATCGTTTGGTTTCAAAAAAAAAAAAAAACTTCTCTCAGGTTTTATATCATCCACTTGCTACATTTCCCCCTAACTTCAAAAAAATATAAAAATACTCATAATTTAATTAGATAATTTTATTTTTAAAATATAAAAAATAGAGTGAAAATTATAATTCAATAAATTTAAGAACAAAAAAAATAACTATCATGTAAACTTTTTTTTTCTTCTAAAAATTAGCACACTCTTTATTTAAATATATCTTAATTTCAAATATTCAATTTTAGTTTTTTAAAAATCAATTTATGTGTAATCTCACTAATAATAGATAAATTTAAATTGAAAAATTATATTAAACTAAAAAAAAAAAGTCTCGTCACACATACAAAATGCGTGTGATGAGGCTAGTTTCATTTATTCTAATATAAAAAGGGGAAAATTGCACACCTTTAAATTTTGGAGGTATTTGAATTTTACACTTAAGTTTTATAATTTAAATTTTGCCTCCTGAAGTTTGGGAGTGTTTGGATTTTATACCCTGATATTTCAAAATTTGGATTTTACCTCCTAAAGTTTGGGAGATTTTACGCCCTGATTTTTTTGAAATTTTAGGATGTAAAATTCAAACACTTTTAAAATTTAGAGAGTAAAATTCAAATTCTGAAATGTTAAAATGTAAAATTCAATCACTTACAAATTTTAGGGGTGTAATTTACAATTCAACCCAAAATAATTTATCATTTCATTAACTTGAGAATTTCACAACAAATTTAACATTGACATGGCAAATTGTTATTGGTAAATAAAAAAGTGATATTAATGATAGGTCCAAGTGAAAGTTAGTAAAAGCAACTTAGTTGGTGTGAAAAATGTTGTCAATTTATTTTGTGTATATAGCATTACTCGTTAAATTATTCTACATAAGTAGGGATTATAATGAAAAATTATGAAATGAATAACTTGACAGGTTTATGAGGCAATCTCCAGAACATCTCAATTATAGTATGTAGGGAAATTATTGAATACTCTTGGAGTACCATAAATGTGTACTCCTTACTTTCACATGAATTGTGGGTCCTACTATAAATTTAATTAGTGGGACCCACAGTTATGTAAGAGAAGGAAGTATGTATTTATGATATTCTGGGATTATCCAATAATTACCCTAAGTATGTATTCGTCATAAGCTATTTTTGTCTAATCTAGACAAATGTAATTATTAGCAATAGGTGATAAACATCATTTCTTTTTTTTGTTGGTAGAATAAACATCATTTCAAGTATAAATGCTTGTGGGGTGTGGGGGGTAAGGACCGGGGTTCAAGTCTTCAGGAGGGAGCTTCACACATATATACACTTAGATTAGATTAGAGTAGAAATTCTATCTTGTATATATAAAAAAATAATAATAATAATTTCATGCTCTAAGATTTAGTGGTTATGAAAAAAGTTGTGAATTATGTTACTAACATTACTTTAATGCAATGATGCATTATCTAATACAAAATATTCTACCAGGGCAATCATGCATTATCTCATACAAAAGTATTACATTATTAGTAAATTTAGAGGATTCAAGGCACCTACAAATTACACTTGGTGTAACTCCACAAGAATTACATATTTTTTATGCCATAGATTTGTGAAAGATCAAAGCGGTTAAAAAGAAAACACTATTATCCATTATTACATCATTAATATTTACCAAATTAATAGCATCCTTATTAAATGCTTTTTTTAGTGACAGTTGAATTTATATATTTTATTTTATTGACATTAATAAATCATACGCATCTAAAAAATCTAAAAAAGGCCCAATGGCTGGAACTTGGTGTCAATGGACACGGCCCAGGGCCCGTCTTTGTTGTTCCAGGCTCCCATGTCAAGCAGTTTATGTGTAGAGAAGAAGCCTTTCGGTGAGTTAATTGTGTAGAAACCAGGCCCAAAGAAAAAGTATATCTAGAATGGAATGTGATGACAAAGCCACTTGCTTCTCATCAAGGCTTTGATTAGATGGTCCCTGAGTTGGAAATATGCCCAAAGCACATCTTAAGCCTGGGTTGAAAGAAACTGGACTCAAATTTCTCCCTAGACTCCTAGATCCAAAAACTTAATTAGTCTTATAATTATAATGATGCAATGGCCAATAGATGGGAAAAAAAATCTTATGCAATTTAACCTCTTGATGAATAGAAATTTTTTGTTCCACTTTCGTGATATGTCATGTATTTGATTTGATTTGATTTTTTAATTTTTGTTATTTTTAAGGAAAATAACAAAAATATGTGACAAACTTTAATTGATAGAGTATAAGGTAAAAGGGCAAAGATTTGTTACAAACTAAGTTGCAGCAACTTTTGCAAAAATGGACACGTGTCAATACCTCAGATAGACACCTGTCCAAACTTATATTTAAATTAAAATTTCCTTGTCAAGATTAATTTTTTTACCAAATAGCCACTTGACACGTGTGCATTTTGCAGGAGTTGCTGCAACTTAGTTTGCAGCAAATCCTTTCTCAAGGTAGAATAACTATCTTTAGAAAATGCTGATATTTTTAAAGCTTTTAAGAGAGGATAAAGAAGACGGCGTCGGTATTTCTTTCTAAAATGAATTACACCTTTATTCCTTAAAGTTTGGGATTTTATTTTTCAACATTGGCATATGATATGCCCCTGGCCTTAAAGCTATTCAAGAACCCCAGTCTACAACTATAAAGGTTAGACCTTTTTGTAGTTATACTTTGGTTATGTAATGTACTATAAACCTGGTTTAAAACACTATTATTATTTTTGTGTGTGTTCTAATAAGTATTACTGTTTATTCAAAAAAAATAAAAATAGGGATGTTTATCTCATATTGGTTGTGTGTGTCTAGCATCCGTTGTTTATAACCCTAGTCTACAGGCTACAACTACAAAGGTTAAACCCTTTTGTAGTTGTACTTTAGTTATGTAATGTATTATAAATCCGGTTTAAAACACTATTATTATTTTTGTGTGTGTTCTTATAAGTATACCTGTTTACTCAAAAAAAAAAAAAAAATTAGCACATGCATTTATCAACTTCAACAACCTTATTTTGTAATTATTTGGTTTGTGTGATGGGGCTGCACACTTGGAGAATAGCAAAGTGTTTGAAGAGTTTTGGGCACTATCAACCTTACTAATTTGATAATTTCTTCAAATATTGCACAAAATGTTCCCAAAAAAAAGCATAAAACTATGCATCCACGAAACCCCTAACACTTTTGGCTAGTCAACATGACAAATGCCTTCTATTGCATCTCATTTTCAAAGAGAAAGAAACAAGGAACAATGATGACATTCTTTCTTGCTGTGTAATTGTAAACTGTTCATGGATATCTCCCTCTTCCCCTTATTGTAAAAAAACTATTGCTTAGAGCATCCACAATGGTTTTTTCAATCCTATCCTATTTTACCATTCCAAAAAGTCACTTTATCAATTATACAATACAATTTTACAATACTTCCAGTATCCCAACTTTCACTTTTTTATTCTACTCATTAAAATAATATTTTTACACAATAAAATAATATATCCCACAATCACCATCATTTTCAATACAACACATTATTTATTCTTTCTCTCTCTTTCTTTCTGTTTAAGAACCACAATTTTCACCACCGCTGCACTACACACACCTGACACCACCACCAGCACTAGCAACCCATAATCTACCGTCAACACAAAAAAAAAAAAAAAAAAAACCCAAACCATCAACACCACCCTCTCCGATCATCAACACCACCAAAAAAAAAAAAAACACAGCAACTCACGGTCACAACCCACCTATTGAAATCAACCCACCGCCACCCACCGACCCAAAAACCCACTCCCACACAGATCACAACCCACCTGACCCACACAACCCATGCGACCCAACACTAACCCACTGCGATCTCCATCGCTAACCAAACCTAGCCCAGCCCACCGAGACGCCGATCCAAACCCAACTCGTCGATCCAACCTCCAAAATTCAAAACCCACCACCACACACCACCGACCCAGACCCACGCCGCCGCCACCACCGCCACATCAATTGAACTTTTATGCCACGCCTACCTCTGCCGCTACCACCACCACAAGGGGTTTTGGGTTTGAGAAAACGGTGTTTTTGGTTTGAGGAGTAGAGAGGGCTGAACAAGAACAAGGGAGAGAGAAGAGATGGAAGACAGAGAGAGAAAGAGAGAGAAGAATAAATTTATATGAAGGAATAAAATATATAAAATTTTATACAATCTGAGCTACAGTGCGCCGCACTGTAGCACAATTGTATTTTTTTTTACAATAGTTGTAGTTTGCAACTTCTAATGGAGCAAGCAGCTTGGGCTAAATGGCAAAACAGGCTTACAATTTGGGATTTCCATTGTGCACTGCTGATGCTCTTAAATCTCTTTTGTAGTGGAAGGTAAGATATGGATAAGAAAGTGAAAGAAAAAGTAGTATCTCTTCTGACTCATCTGATGCATTTTAGACAGGTTGATGAAATCTGTTGGCCATGAGAAAGGAAAACTAGCACTCCAAAAGTTCCTAAAGTATTCCTCTTCTTGTTGTCGCCATACATGTTGGACTTTCATGAAGGTCTACTGCCCCTTCCTTTCATTGATCAGTGACAATTTAATAATGCTGTCAACATGTAACAACAGCCAAACCTTTCATGTCTTTCTTTCACCTATCTTCTCCTCAATGATGGATTGTCGTTTTTCTCTTTACAATTTGTTTGGATTCTCAGTATGTTCTGGAAGAATATATATATATATATATATATGGGTGCTTTTGTAGCACTACAATTTGATTGCCTCAAAAATTAGCCAAAGGACAAACGTTATGTGGACTAGCAAATAGCAATAATAGCATCCTTTAGTATTATTGAGGCTTTTATGCAACCATATTCTAGCTATAGCTTGCCTTGCCTATGAGCTTCATCATTCACATGGAGGGCATAAAGAAGTGAATTCATTTCCTTCCTAGATTCACTGTCCCTTGTTTTGAAAGGTATCTGTAGCTTTAAGTTGACCCCCAAATAGGAACAAGTAACAAAGTCCCTAGCCTATTAAAGAAATTCACATGGGAGAGAAAAAGAAGAAGAAGAAGAGAGAATCCAAAAGCTCAAAAGAAAATTATATATAATAAAAATAACTATGGTATGTGATAATGCTTGAAACTGATGGTGATCCATAACAAGTAATCTTCGTCCCTAGTCCTCGTCCAAAACCAGTGACACCACCACAAGTTTATAACCACTAGTACACAACAACAAAATACTACCAATAAATACAGCTGATATATGTCACTTCTTGAAGTCTATGACTGATCAATGAGCAATTGACTTACTATCGCCTACAAATAATGGTCTTTTGCCTTCATAGAGGTTTTTGCATTTTATAGGCTTTGACGGAAGTTGGCATTGTGTTTCAATGCTAATACAGTGACATTTTCTTTGGTGAATTTGTTATTCATTTCCTATATATTATTATTATTATTATTATTATTATTATTTTGTGAGTTAGTAGCCTAAATCATGTTGCTGATCACCACTCATTGAAAAGAAGAAATAATGCTACTCTTTTTTTTAATAACCTTTTGAAATATTTGAAGTACTTATGAGCATATTCATATGTATATGGTCCGAGAGATTTATAATGACAATTGAAGAAGTAAACCCTTTAATCATTCCCTCGATCCAGCATATTCAATCATCATCATATAATATGTCCTAAATGAGATTCACATAAAACTTTGTTTATATAGTAGAGATATCTTAAATGGTGAAAACCCGTGACTCAAAGTCACGATTTCAGTTCAAATTGTGTAAAAAACACCACTGTTCCTAGATAATAATTGATTTATCTTTCATTATTTTGTCATGATTAAAGAGTACGTATTATTATTATTTTTTTATAATATCCCTGAGCAAGTATATAGCTTTCTAATAGACCAGATGGGTTCCACAAAGCTTATACCAAACCTAACCATGACCTAACTCCTTCAAATATGATGCAACCTTTTTAAAAGGAATCCCCCTCCATAATTTTATATTTTATGCTTTTCCTGTTTCCATTTCCAAACTTGTTAGTTGTGTGTGTTTCAATATATTGCAACTTGCACAACTTCGCATATCAAGGTTTAGGTAACGAGGGGACCTTGCCACCACTAAAAAAGATTTTGTTCTTCCAATTCTACTTCTCTTTCATAATTTATTTTTAAAAGAAGAAGGTAACGATGAACTTATTCTTATAATCAATTAGTGGGTAACTTAATTATTCTTATAATTAATCACATTAGGCAGATTTGTGGCCGAAGGCCACTGGCTTCTCACCTTCTGGGCCCAACAATGGACTTGCTGATCAAATCAGTGTGTCTAACAACTTTGAATCAAGAAGAAGAAAAATAAAAACTAAAAACTAGGCCTAAGATCATCCTCGACCAATTGAAGATGATATTTGGGACTTTCTGCACCATCTAATCAATGTCAACTAGTATATATTATTGTTAAAGATGCATTATTAATTAATCATTTTCAAAGACTAAAGGGCTCCATTATTCTTTTTTAACCTCCCATTACTAATTACATGAACTAAGTTGCGTGTGTCACTCTTTCTAAGTTTATTTTTGGGGGCCACAAATAATAGGAAACTACCTAATGTATCGAAAACAAAAATGTCATAATCACTCACACCCATTTCATGATATAACCTTGAATGCTCTTTTATCATGTAGCTTTCAAAATATGGTTGCAAAAGACCATATTGTCTTACTCTTAAATAAAGTGTACTATTTATCTAAAAATTTACTGGCTGAAATACAAAAAAGGTCTTCAATTACCTAACTTTTGAACCCTTGGTAATTTTTTTAAAAAAAAAATTAGATTGTTTAGAGTTCCATGAGGGACAATAGAGGTAATGGGGAATTCAGGCCATGCTGATGTCGGAGGGATCTAAGTGCACTTGCATGAGTGCTTGCATGATAGAAAAAATATTATTTCTTAGCCAAACAAGTTCAAAATTTATATCTTTCTAAAAAAGAAAAAAAAGTTCAAAACTTATCCACATAGTTGCTATAATAACTGTGTAACTTTTGCATTTAGTTTTTTTATTTATTATTATTTACATATACTAAGGATTTTTTTTTGAAAAACACACACACATATATAGGGGAAGGGTGCATGATGGTTGTTACATGTGTAAAAAGAGAAACAATAATAATAAAAAAAATTGAAATTTTAATAAAATATAGTGTAAAATAGATATTTTGATATGTAGTATTCTGAAATAAGCTGATGTGAATACTCATAGATGTCCTAATCTTAGTACTCAACTTGGGGTTTTTAAAGATTATCGTGGAAGTAGATGCAAAAGCTTCTTCTAAATATAATAAAAAGGGGAAAAAAAAGATGCAAAAGTTGACATTCCTACTCCAGTGCTTTGAGAAGATATGGAGAAGGAAATTTTTGTGCTGATTTGTTAGTTAAACATGGATTAATAATAGGGAGTCTCTTGTTATGTATTCAGAATAATCCTCTTTATTTATTTATTTTATTAAAACCCAAATATTACCCCAAATTGTCTTGTTCTAAAGTTATGCTTTACTATAATATATTATAATTCCTTATTCCTTTCCAAAAAGAAAAGATAAGAGAAGTAGTTAGTAAAATGGGTATCTTTGCTTTGTTATCTCCTTCGAATTTCATGAAATTTTCTTCACTAAATATATATAAAAAAGAATTAAATATATATTTAAAAAAGCTTAAGAAATTATAAAATAAATATGCAAATTGAAAATAATGGGCAGGTCTGAATTACTAGCAACAATTAAGTCTGAAAAAACTAACACCCGAATAATTTTATCTTGTCATCAACTCATCATAAGTCAATTGTCGACCTTTTGGTCTCCACTATGCCTTGTTGTACGGATTTGCTTATTAAACTAAGAGAAATGATATGTCCATAACATTTTTACAACAAATCTTAAGTGGCAAGTTGTTACTGGTTGTTATTGTTGGGACAAAAAAGTAATCTTAGTGTTAGATTCAAATTTGAACCTATAACAACTAACCACCTATGATTTGTTGTAAAATTGTTGTAAAAATGTTGTGGACGTAGCACCTCTTAAACTAATAAACATAGACAATCAATCCAAAACTTTGATCAAGCATATTAATTAGGTATGTGCATCCATCATCTCATAATTTAATCAAATACGGTAATAATAAAATTTATCTACATTAGGTGTGAGTATCCATTTTTTTAAATAGTTTTAAGGTAAAAATGCAAATTGCATTTTCTAGATTTGATTAAAATTTAATTTAGTTCTCCATCAAATTTCATTAAATGTTGTGGATAAGCGTCCAATTTTTTTTATCTTCAAAATTTTTTAATTAAAAGAATCCAATTAATATGTATACTCAATGGTGGCTTTATATCCCTGATTCTCAAAAACAAAAACAAAACAAAAAAATTGTACCTGACTTGCAAAAAAAAAAAGTATAAACAATTAAACACAATTATTTTTAACTTAACATATTTTTTTCTACGTTAGAAAAATATTGAATACCATGGCTTGAGAATCCTAAGAATTTGGGTTTAACAAAAATAATTTTAACTTCCCAAACATAATTCTTAACCCCTTAAACAAGAAAAAAAAAACCCAAATAACAATAATAAAAAGCAAAAATAGACTGTTAGGTTATTTAAATTTTAGTGGTTTGGCAGCATTGTTTAGTATATTTTAACTGGTATGATAGACTCTTTTTATTTTTATTATTTTTTAAGAATAATATAATAGACATTAGACTATTAAATTTTGTATAATTTAAGTTTCTTAATGGCTATCCTAGAAAAAATTCTTAGAACCGCTACAATGAATATTCAATTAAGAGTATTATAACTCAACACATCATAGTGTCTTAACCAAAATGTCAAGGGTTCAAACCCCCAACTACACACACACACACACACACACACACACACACACACACACACACACACACACACACACACACACACACACACACACACACACACACACTGCTATTTAAGACGCTTTCCCTGTTTGGGATCTTCATTTTGCTTTTCAAAAATGCTCCTATACCTCTATGTTTAAGTAGAGACAAAATTAAAAGACAATTTGGTAAAAATGTAACTTCTAACTCTCACTAAAATATTGCCTAAAAAATAGGGTCACCTTCTGTTGATTTTCAAATTACTTTATCCACTTATAAATTAGATTCTCAAAATAAAAATTATATATATAAAATAAAAACAATGTTTTTTTTTTTTTGCTACAAAATAGGATCATTAAGTCCAACGTTTTCACTTTTTTCCCTCTTTATCAAAACTTAAATCTCTCTCTCTCTCTCTCTCTCTCTCTCTCTCTCTCTCTCTCTCTCTCTCTCTCTCTCTCTCTCTCTCTCTCCTTTCTTCGTATTTGTTCATTTTTTGAAACTAGTTTCGTGACACTCTTGATTGTATTAGTAGTTCTAAATAGATAATATTAATGAGAAAACGTGTAAACCTCATATTTGAATGAATGCAAGCGCGAAGCACATGTGATGAGATTAATATATATATTCAAACTAATCTCTACCTCCAATTCCAAACTGTCATCTTCAACTGATATAGGTATAGCTCAGCTAAATCTGTGGTACACACTAATGAAAATGTTTTGGTCCAATCTTGGTGAAGATAGTTGCTTCTTTTCATAACCAAAATGGCGTCTTCAACCGGAATAGCTCTGCTGAATATGTGGGACACACTGATGAAAATATTTTTGTACAAGACTCCAAGGCCCAAGCTGGATGCATCAGATTGAATACCAACTAAAGCATCACTTTCTTGTCTGCGTGATTTTTTTATTAAGTCAACAGATATTATGTAAAAGACATAACTAAAAATGTTAATAAATGCTGTTTCTAATCCGTAATTTTTTTTAAAATAAAAAGGGGAGTATTATTTATATAATTGAGAGTTTATACAACAACATGCATATATATTAGCCTTCCAAGGAACACAGTCCACTAGCCCAAGTTGCCTCATATCCCATACAGAAGTTGGATAAACAAAAGGAGGACAGTCGTTAATTTGCTATTTCCTGTTATCATTTATTTAAGATACAATCAATGTTTCCAAGTGGAGAATTATTCACCACGACGGAAAGAGTTATCTCTCTTTTCATGGGAGTGTCGACACCATGATACTTCTATAAATTATAAGGGAAAATTAGAGTAATACTTACGTACTTTCGGAGTACGGATAATGGTATCCCTTCCTCTCAAATTCATGATGAAATCTACTCATTAAATTCAATGGAATCTACTATAAATGTGAGAGGAGAGAACACTATTCTAGGTGTGGTGGGAGTACCTAGGAATTTTCCGGAAAAAGTATGTATTGATCTTTTATAAATATGCTCAAAAGCAAATCCCATTAAATTCTCATGGACGATTGCATCAGTCTGACTCTATGATGCAATATTGATCTTTAACTTAGAATAAATGTGTGATGGCAGATACAAAGCAAAGGTTTTCAATGGCGGTGGCAGGATCAACTCGCAAAGTCAAAAAAGTAGATAGATTATAAATTTATAATAAATTGATTAGCTAGGAATACTTTCTACTTTAGTATTATCAAGATTATATATGGTTATTAATTCGCAATAATAGAAAGAGATGTTCCCTATAATCTTCAAGTACTTGTCGAAGCTCAAAAAAGAAAAGGTACTTGTCGAGGATGCCCATCTAGTAAGAGTTTCTAATTCCTTTTTTATTTTTTATTTTTTATTTTTTAAATACTATTATATGGTATATTCTCTAGTACCTTCATACGTGTTATGAACTGGTTTGTATTTATTAAAAAATTTATTGTTTCTATTCATTATAAAGTAGAAATAGACCAAATCCTATCTTAGATGTCAATAATGTTGTAGTTTTCACTACATCTATTCATGAGGAGAATTATAATTCAAATCTTTCATTCTCTGTTATTGTTACTATCAAATTATAAAAAGAAAAAAAAAATTTATTCTTATATCCACCCTACCACAAATAAAATGAATCCACCAATTGAGGTAACTATAATTAATAGTTCCACTTTGGTATGTTGTATTGGTTAAGACTAAATTGCAATTTAAATCCTTAAAATTTGGGGTAATCTTCTATTTTGCCCATTAAGTTTTCAAGATTTGGATCTATACCCTAACGTTACCTATTGTTTATATTTAATAAGTCTTTTTGTCCATTTATTGTGACCCTAGCTAGAGCTTCGAAGCGCGAAGCATACACATAGCAAACGTAGTGAGTGAAGTGAGTCATAAATCCAGTGAGAAAATGAGTGGAGTGAGCGAGGTGATTTAATGAGTGAACAAGCTAGCTTCCCACTCCCAAGCAAGACCCTCCATAGCCTTATAAGGCAGAGGGGGGCTGCATTTGGAGTGGGTGGCACATCAAAAGAGCGCCTTTACAACAATGTCATTTTGAGTTTAGTTGGCACTTGATAGACATCTCATCACGATGAGTTAACGGAATGACTTAAATCTAAACAATATGTACCATTAGAGGTTCAAATCCAATTTTTGAAACTTTATCATATGTTCTTTGGTTTTAGATTGTAGGACACTATTTCCTAATATTTTGAAGTAAAAATCCTTTGGAACTTTGTAGTTTTCTGTATTTTTGATATTTTGTGGGATGGTTTTCATTTGAGCACCCTTCATTTTGTGTACTTGTACATATTTTGTCTATGTTTAATTTTATACACACACACCCAATTGATAAAAAAGAATCAATTACATTTTTTTTGGGAGAGAAGAATCAAATTTACATAAATTATACACAAAGTAGTTTTTTTTTTTTTGATACAAGATAAAAATTCTACTATAACTTTATTTAAGTGTATATATGTGTAAAGTTCTCTCTTAGAAATTTGGAACCCCTGTCCTTGCTTCCTACCCTAGAAGAACTTTGTACTTGTGAAGTGACTACCATTACGTCAAAGGTGCATGGTAGTTATGTTAAGTAGTTCCTAAACCTCTATGATTTATGTGTGAATTATACGTGTGCATTGAGTGTAATAGTATTTTTTTTTTACTTCTTGAAAAATGAAGGTGATAATATATATATACTATGATTAGAAATTCTAATATCCTAAACCCCACCTCAAACCTACCCACGACTCGAACATAAACACACACGAGTTCATAAATACCTTTAAACTCTTGTAGCAAGGGGAGGTACCACTTGGCCCGGTAGGGGCGGTGTTGGAGTGAGTCTTGGAGTTTGACAAGACTGACAGCTAACCACCAATTTGAAGGTGCATGCTCAAATCAGGAAGAGGACACCATGCATTGCTATAGACCACGTTTTAGTGTAGTAGCTAGGGCCACTTTGAATTGAAAGGGTCTCTTAGCCTATCTGTTAGTGGAAAATGACAGAATGCTACATATTGACAACGTTACCCATTGATTTAATTGTAGTTGTTGTCAAGTTGATCATGCCGTTACCTTTAAATTAGTAAATTAGTATCAAATTTTTTATCCCAATATATTATTCATGTGGATGTCTCCTCTGGCCGTTACGGTTTTAGTCCAAAAGTCCGGGTTTTTTTAAATTTTAGTTACCTAATTTTCAAAGAAGTTTTATAAGATATTCATTTTCTCCCCCTTTCTTTATTTTGCTTAATGTGTTAAATTTGACTTATTGGAGACAATAAAGTTTATTCCAACAAAGTGGAGTTAGTACTTACCAGTTTACAGTCGGTAGAGAATAAATATGAATTTCGAATAATTTACAGTTTAGTGGTAAAATATCTTGTCTACCTCACCTTTATGTTTTACCACTTAGGTTCGAGCCGTACGGGATGTATTAGTATGGGGGTGGTAGTGGGGTCATGCACAAGTGGTGTTTATCTTGACACTCCTAATGACAAAGCACGGTTCATCCTAACTATATATAGCATATTCTGTTTTGTATACCAAATTATAGAAATGTGTTATTATAATGTGACTTATTTTATTATTATTATTTTTCCATATATTTTTTTTTAAGAGCAAATTGTTAGAACAATTTCCATATATCCTTAATTCCTTATCAACACATCATATGGATATATGGATTGAAGAGGGATTTGCAATCATTATCAACGCATCATATGGATGCACAAATTTGTTACCACATTTGAGTAGATTTGAATCTATTAATGCATCTAATTGGACCTCAATCTTAACACATTTAATTTGTATGCCACTTTACAATGGAAAATATGTATCGTGTTAAATAAGGCACTAAAAAGTTCCGTGTGTAGTTCAATTTTGTCGACAATTCAATATCATTAACAGGATGCGTTGTGGAACAAGTTGGTGTAGATAACACTCAAGGGTAACTGGCAACTGGGTAAGTATGCAATGACTAAACTAATAAGATGATAAAAGATAAAGCTAGTTGTGACGACTGGGTACTTTGATAAGATAGTGATAACAAAGAAGTACTTATCATTCATTATGGCGGCATAGATGATAAGATAATGATAATAAAGCTACACGAAACCTGAAAGAGAGGTTAAATAATCTATGGTGATGCATAGTACTAAGTACTAACTAAAGAGAGGAACATGCATAATCCAGAATCCAGATGTGCAACTTTACACATAACAATCTAAAAAATTATAATCCTAAGAGCATCTAAAGCAGATGTTACAAAAAAAAAATGTCATTTTACAACACCAAAACTCTACTTTATTATTTTACCACATCATTTTACAACACCTCATTTATCAGATGTTCTATCCTTTCATTCTATACATTAAAATAATATTTACACAACATTAAAATAATATATTAAATTATTCTCCTATCATCCTCATCAACAACACCAACAAGGCATCAACAGCAACTACAACAACACCAACAACAACCAAAAATTGTTGCAGCCACAATCATCAGAAAAAAAAAAAACACACACACACACACACACTCAACTACCAAAATCACAACCGATTCGCCATAACCCACAGCCACAATAACAATCGATTCGCCCTCACACAGCCACAAAAAAAAACACACAGCCACAATCACAATGGATTTGCCACCACCGATTCGCCATAACCCACAACCCATGAAACTCAACCCACCCACCGCCATAACCCACAACCTGAACCCACCCACCACCGATCTGCCCATCCGAACCCACCCACCGCCATAACCCACAATCCAAACCCACCCACCACCGATTTGCCCATCCGAACCCACCCATTGTCTAACCAACCCATCAAACCACAGCCAAAAAACGTGAACGGAAAAAAAAAAGGAAAAAAAAAAGAACCCGAAGCGGAATAGATGGTCGGCGGCTTCGAGTGGTGGTCTTTGGTGAGATCGGCGGTGTCGAGTGATGGGCTTTGGTGATCGACTTGCTGTGGAAGATGAAGAGAGAAGACAGAGATGAGAAGATAGATATTTGTGATGAGAGAGAGAAAACGGAATAAAATAAGAGCAAATATTTTTGCCATGGCTCGTCCGTACCGTGGCAAATTGCCACGGTACTGTTCAATGTTGCAAAAATTTGCAACATATAGCACATCTGATAAAAGGGATTTTTTTATGTTTGATGTGCTAAATGTGCCAAATATTTAGCATTTGGCACATTTAGCACATTTGTAAATATTTGGCACATTTAACACATTTGCTACAAATGCTCTAAAAAGATTTCATTAACTTTTTGATGAACGGTATCATCTTGATCTTTTGATAATTTAAAAAAGATTGGTTATTGTCCCAGATCATGACCTGTTCAAGATGCATCTCACCTTTAATATATATATAAAAAAGGGAATAAATTATACTTTTTCATTATAAATTATCACCATGATTAACTTCCTAAACTATCAAAATGCATAATCCACCTCTCCTATTTTAAAAATACATTATATTGAACCTCATGCTATCTATTTTGGAGTTAAGTTTGACGTAATTTAGCATTAAAGGACCAATTTACTCCTCTACTATCTATTTTAGAGAGTGGTAAATTGGTATTTCAATGCTAAATTCTGTCATACTTACCGTCCATTTGGAAATTGCTTAATTCTAGCAACTTGTTTGCATAAATGAGACAAAAAACTCAAAGTTAGCTTATTTTTAAAAGTTGAAAGTTAAATAATTTGAAATAAAGTTGAGACAAAAAATAGTGTGAGACCTGCAAACAGAACATAAAATAAGCAAAAAAAAAAACTAGCTTATAATTATTTTTCAAAACACAGACTTAACACCAAAAAACGGTAGGGTGGACATTGAAACAAAGTTAAAACTTTAGGGTTAATTGTGCATTTTAATAATTAAAGGGATTAAGTGTAATTGGGATAAAATATTTTAAAATGCGAAAATGTAATTCACCCTTTAAAAAAAAAAGGGAAAAAAAAGGTTGCCTGCTGCTACTAATATGGCACAAGGTTAGTGTGAATGGTGCACACCTATTATTCATACAGCTGTAGTGTTCCAAGTTTGACCTTAAGAGATAGAAATATTAACAAGAAACCTTTTTTTTTTTATTTAAAAAAAAAAACTATTACAGCTGTGACTCACTTAGCCAAAAAAAAAAAATAATAACATAGGAAAAAAAATAGCCTCTAAAAATTTGAGAAATGCCTTATGAATTTTGATTCTTTGAATGACTTGGATAAGTTCATTTAAAAAGTTAGTACTATTTACCCTAAAAAAAGAAGAAGCCCTGAGTTGGATAATAAATCATAATTTCATACCATAAATTTAATTAATGAAATTTTTTATTATTTAAGAATAGAAAAAAAATATATATTACTTTAGAAATATTGTTGAAATAATAATAATTCATTTATTATAACGGGTTTTGTTGAAACATCTTTTAATGTTAGTAAATCCCTTTATTACCTTCACGCCTAATAAAGGACATTTCAACTTATGAAACAATATTATTCCTTGATCTGAGTCTTTTCAGTCGCTTTTATAGTTGGAGAGTAGAAAGCTTTTCAGTTGCGTCACTGCTTTTGTCTTTCCTGCACCTTTCAATCAATAATAATAAAGTCTTGCAAATGCGATTCTTTGATGAACACTTGCAAATGCGATTCAACCGTTCATTCTTTCCTACTTTTAATACTTCACTTCCCTCAACTGATGGCGAATTAAGAAAGTATATATTACTGCCTCAAAATTAATTTCAAGTAACTTCAAATAAATAAAAAATTTCAAGTAAAATAAAATCTTATTTTTTAAGTGCTTCACCGATCACCATCAAAATATATACTTGTAACATAGAATAGAATGATTTTATTTTGATTTTTTATAAACATGATAGGATTTGAAATTCATAATATCTATTTTATGATGATTGTTTTTTTACTGTCAAGTCAAAAAACCAATCCAACAAGGACATATTATTGCTTGTGCTTTTGGCTATATGAGCTCCAGAAGCTCATGACTTTTTTTTTTTTTTTTTTGTTTCTTCGTTGAGAGCGTGTTTTAAGAAATAAGGGCTCTACTCAGTCCAAATTACATAACGTTCAATATCTAGAGCATATTTTGCTAAAAAAATGAGCTAGTTGATTACCACTCCTATGAGCATGAGAGGCCTCAAAATGACGAAACTCATGTGACAAATAAATAATGCCAGAGGTAATAGCAGCTAACGATAATGGAGGAAGAAATTTTTTGGCTAGAGAATTCACAACCACAAGAGAATCACCTTAAAGCACAAAGTCTCAAATATCAATATCCCTCGCAGATAAGTTACATTCTTCAAATGTATGGATGGAGGAAGTTCCTTCAAATTTAGCAAATGTACTGCTAAAAGACGTTTTCAATTAATAAAATCTCTTTTATTTTTTTTCTCAAATTTTTTTTTATAATAAAGCTATCATTTCATTGATTTCAATGAATTTTTTTTTTTGTTTTAGGTGAAATTCAAACTCATATCCCTTGTTAGACACAAGGCTCAATGAATTGTTAGTAACCTTTGGTGTAAAAATCTCACTTTTATTACTTTAAAATAATCTATTATTTATAAATAACTATATTAGCTTCAATACTCTACCACTAATAGACTCAAAAGAGAGAAGTGAGAAAATTAATAAAAATAATTATTTTTATGTATTGAGTGAACTGTACTCAATAAGTGTATTGAGCCCATTGTTCATTATTTTTTTTTGGGACCATTTATTAAATCTGATGCATGAGAATTTTAGGTGAGTTTAGACAAAATTTTAACTAAAAAATGTGTTTTTTAAGGGTCTGCTGTTAATGCTCTTAGACAATAAAATCAGTGGAGCCAATTGAAAGCCATTAATATGCTGTGGCTTTGAGGAGGAAGGCCTATGATTGAATAATTTACCTACATAGTTCTATTATTTTAGTACATTCTTCCCATATGGGGTTCAAGAAAGTAAAATTAAAACCCTCCTACAAATTTCAAGAAATGCAGCAATAAATGCATAAATGTACCAAGATTTATTGAGATCTAGCTTGTAACTCCATGCATATATATGAATACACTTAAAGATATATAATAAGATGTATAATATAATTCGTATATATATAATTTAAATACTATTGATAGTCGTTTTTATATTTTGTTAATTCTTTAAAAAAATTTGTAAGGATATTATTAGATATAAAATGTAAAGTATGAAGTACTTTTTTATTTTATTTTATTTTTTACTATTCATTTATTCTAGACTCTTTGATTTTTGTACTTAAGAACTCACTTATATGAATATTTATGATGTGGTTCCACATTTGATTTTAAAATTAACAAATAAAACTCTTTAAGAATGAATAATTTAGGACACATGACGCAAAATTAGAACTCTAATTTGAAATTTTAATTTAAATTTCTTTCAGCTTCATATATATATATATATATATATATATATATATATATATATATTTGAATCCATTGCAATTATCCACTCCTCATATAAATTTTTACCATTTTTATTTTTTTTTTAACTTTAACTTTTTAACTTCTTTCAACTATTTTTCAACGTTTATTATTCCGTGGTTGAGATTGAAAATTAAAAAAAGGCAACTTTCAGTCTCAATCATCCATTGTTATTGCATCAGGTGCACTTGATCTCAATTCATTTATAAAAAATATTAGCAAACTTCAAGAATTTTATTTTTATAGAGTTTTAATCTATAACTTCCGCTTATAATGACTATCTTTTTTATGATCAGAACAAAACATCAGTCGATTTTTGGTGTAAACTAAAATTGAACCTCTACCTCAATTGAATTAACCCTCGTACAATGGTTTTCTTATGATGTCCCTTGACTCTTGTTTGTTCATTATTTTCTGTCAAAAAAAAGAAGAAAAAAAAAGCTGATATCTTTTCTGGGTAAGTAAGCACTGGTTTATTTCAGGAGGAAAAAAAAGTACTACTAGTTTATTTTTCTCACAGCTCTCTTTCTCTCTCTAATCAAATTGTTTATTTGTTTTTACTGAATAATCAATACTGCCAAGACTTGAGAGAGTTTTTATTTTACTTATTTATGCTTTGTCACACAGCAACTATCTTTTTTTTTTTTTTTTTGGTAACCAGGCACAGCTCACTATCTCATTCACGCGAAAATCACTTCAACATTTTGCTGAGTTTGTTTGCGAAAAATCTCTCTCTCTCTCTTTGCTCATCTATAGCGTCAGAGTTCAGAAGCTGTTTTGAGAGCATACATTTTGAACCTTCTCTTTCATTCCTGTCTTCTTTTTTTATTATATTTCTGTGCTCTCTCAGCTGATGTAACTGCAAGCCATACCTACTCTTCTCTCTCTCTCTCTCTCTATATATATATGTGAGTTCTTTGTTGTTGTAGTTATTGCTCAAAAGGGTCTTCTTCTTTTTGAATAATGTAACTTTGATTTAGCTGTTCAAGTTGGTTCTTTTCCCAGTTTGGTTAATGCCCATTTGCTCAGAACTGTTCTGAATCAATCCTGCTATGGTTTTAGTCATGAATTCTCGCTAAATTTCCAATCTTTCTGTTGATGCCCACTTGCTTCAAACTGTTCTGAACCCATCCAAAGATGCAGTTTCTGGTTATGGGTTCTCGTTAATTTCTTGGTTCTTGCTCTTGTAACCTCTAAAGTCAAGAGCTTGACACAAATTTCACCAATTTTGGCATGTAGAATTTGTACCATGTAGTTTAATCCTAAGCATTCTGCTCCAATTTGTTACTATTAGTGGGAACAGTTGATGAATAGGAGGCCACTTGGATAGATAGGAGAAAAGTGAAGGTGATGGATCTGAGCTTTGCCAAAGTCAACCGCTAGTTCTGATCTGAGCATATATGGGGAGTGTCTGTGTTCGTTAATTTGGAAATTCTCAATTCATTATGGATTCCATCCGCTAATAGTAACATACTTGATTCTTTATAAAGATATGGAATCCAAGTAGTTAGGTTCATTACAAAGTACCTTTTGTTCTTCTTCAAAGTAATATACCCCAATTATTCTTTACACAGCTAAAATGTAAAATTCTTCAACTTTATTCATATGTATATCTTCAAGGGTCTGTTAACACTCAATGACTCAACATTCTTTTGTCCTGCCTTTCCTTCACCTCCAATGTTGAAGAAGAAATCTCTGCCTCTCTTCCCTTAAATTATGTATTTACAATTTTACATACATATATTATATATATCTTCTGTTATGCACGTTTAGTAACCATGTTGGCCTCTCGAGTCCCTTAAATTTGAACTTGACTTAAGCTTCTTCGATATCATATATTGCCCCAGTTACTTGTTACTCAAACTAAAGCTAAATAAAGTTCTAGTCCTTTTTTTGTTCACAAAATATTTCACTTATCATGGAAGAAACATTTGTTCCCTTCCGTGGAATCAAGAATGACCTCAAAGGAAGGCTTTTGTGCTACAAACAAGATTGGACTGGTGGTATCCGCGCAGGTATCAGGTATGCAACTCTTGCAATGCTCATCCCTTTATAACAAATAGAATATTATGTTGTTGTTTAAAGATATTGATTTTACGACTGCAACTCCAAAATTTTGGGACTAAGGCTTGGTTGTTGTAATATGAGGAGCTATCACAACTTCAAGACAACCTTGTTTCTGGTCCATGGACAATGTTCAATTTTTGCCTACACTGCTACTTCTAAATATATGTCATTTGAAGCTATAATAATTTTTTTCTGTCGTTTAGGATCCTGGCTCCAACAACATACATATTTTTTGCTTCAGCAATTCCTGTTATATCTTTTGGGGAGCAGTTGGAGAGAAATACAGGTCTGATGGATTTTCCTTTTTTGGTGTTGCTAACATCCTATTGTACTTTGTACTTTGGTATAGTTTGCTAAGACATGCTTTGTTTGATTATATGTTACAGGAGGAACTTTGACTGCTGTGCAAACTCTTGCATCAACAGCACTTTGTGGTATTATCCACTCAGTTATTGGGGGACAGCCTCTACTCATTCTAGGGGTGGCTGAGCCTACAGTGTTGATGTATACATTCATGTTCGACTTTGTTAAAGACCGGAAGGATTTGGGGCAGAAACTCTTCTTAGCCTGGGCTGGATGGTAAGGTTATATGAATAATGCAAAGGGATTGATTTTTGGTGATATTTTAACATTCTCTACACTTCATTGGGATTTCAGGGTATGCGTGTGGACAGCCCTTTTGCTCTTCTTGCTGGCTGTTCTGGGTGCATGCTCTATAATCAATAGGTTTACGCGCGTTGCTGGCGAATTGTTTGGTCTGCTAATTGCTATGCTATTTATGCAGCAGGCCATACGGGTGAGTATGCTTTATGATTTTACTTTGTGTAGTGAAAGTTTCATTTTCACCAATGAGGACTCAGAAGTTTTCGAAATAACTGTATATTTGTAAGTTAGTTGGAAAACATCCAGCGTGTTGATTAATTCTCATTAGTTGAACTTTTCCTCAAATAACTCAACATACTAATATTGTTTATAAATATTTTTTATGTGGTACCTTCAACTTTGGAATTTCATACTACAGGGAGCTGTGGAAGAGTTTGGTATACCCCAAAGAGAGAATACAAAACAGACTGCACTCCAACCATCCTGGCGATTTGGCAATGGAATGTTTGCCTTGGTTCTGTCCTTTGGCCTTCTTCTTACTGCATTAAGAAGCCGAAAAGCCAGATCCTGGCGCTATGGGACAGGTATGAGGAGTTTGCTTTGGAACTCTTGAATATAGGGTTAAAAGATCATTCACATGTGTCCCATTTTATTAGTTAGCCTCAATTGGATAATCTCTCTCTTGTTGTCCTCATTAGTAAATGTGAGGTCATCTTTTCTATTTCTTTTTATGGATTCAGTGATTTTTCTCTCTTTGAAGTATTTTTGTTACCTTCTCTCAGGAGAAAGCAATATTTTTCAGTATCTATGCTGTTCACTTAATATCTGATTAGTTTCTTAATGGTAAACGTGATTTGAATTTATAGGTTGGTTCCGGGGATTCATTGCGGATTATGGAGTGCCACTTATGGTGCTTGTATGGACAGCTGTGTCTTATATACCTGTTAATGATGTCCCAAGAGGAATCCCAAGGAGGCTTTTCAGCCCGAATCCATGGTCTCCTGGGGCATACTCAAATTGGACAGTCATTAAGGTGTGGTTTGCCAGATAGCTACTAATATACATTTCTAGCATCTGCTTTCAGAGAGAGCCAATTTTTTTTCCCTTGCATCTGAAGATTGTCTACAAACTCAAACTTGTTTAGTTGTGCAGGACATGTTGAATGTTCCTCCATTATATATAGTTGGAGCATTTATACCAGCAACTATGATTGCTGTGCTTTACTACTTTGATCACAGTGTTGCATCTCAACTTGCCCAACAGAAGGAATTCAATCTGAAGAAACCAGCCTCTTATCATTATGACCTTCTTCTTTTGGGTTTCTTGGTAAGTTGTTTCCCCTGAATATCAAATTTCACACATGTGATTATGTCAAGAGTCTCCATCTCAGATTGAATAAAAGCATTTACTTTATGTTGTATCTAGGGAAAATTTTCATTTTAGTTTTGGATTCTTCCCTTGCCAGGTCATATTATGTGGGCTTATTGGTATTCCTCCTTCTAATGGTGTAATTCCACAATCTCCTATGCATACAAAAAGCTTAGCTACCCTAAAACATCAGGTAAGCTCCTTTATTGGGTTCTGTAATTTGATGAATCTCATTTTATAACAAGAAAATCCCCCTATTTTTGTTTGCAAGTTTATCATAGAATTCAGATCATAAGACTAAAATCTTAGCCTCTCTATGCTGGCAAACAAGCAGGACCAGAATCTAACCATTCTAAAGATTCATTCCAATGCTAATCATCTAATAATTTGAGGGCTCACTGTATTTTACAAATTAGGCAGTTGGAATTATCTGTCTATGGACACTTGTGTTCAGAAACTCTAATAAAAATCCTTCTTGTCTTCCAATTTTAATTTATTCTATAAATACTCTGGGCCCTTTTGGTGTCCATGGAACAGCTTTTGCGGAATAAGCTCGTATCAACAGCCCGGAAAAGTATTAGTAAGAATTCAAATTTGGGTCAATTATACCGGAACATGCAAGAAGCATATAATGGAATGCAGACTCCACTAGCCTACGAAACTCCACCTGCTCTGGTAAATTTATTCATTTACAATTTTTGATTAATACAAATCTATTATCTTTTCCTTTTTCTTGTCTTAGATCTGAGTTTCAAACAGGGACTGAAAGAGCTGAAAGAATCCACAATTCAATTGGCCTCTAGTGGTGGCTACATAGACGCCCCTATTGATGAGACAGTTTTTGATGTGGATAAGGATATTGATGATCTTTTGCCTGTTGAAGTAAAAGAACAACGCCTCAGCAATCTGCTTCAAGCATCGATGGTTGGCTGTTGTGTTGCTGCTATGCCACTTCTCAAGAAGATCCCTTCTTCAGTTCTTTGGGGCTACTTTGCTTTCATGGCAATTGAAAGCTTGCCTGGAAATCAATTCTGGGAGAGAATATTGTTGCTTTTCACTGCTCCAAGTCGAAGATACAAGTAAGTTTATGCTCATACTCACTGTTGCTTTTGGCATTTGGTACAAATTCTTAAATTTCTTCTATACTTTGAGACTTAAACCTCCAAAGACATTTTTTTTCCTCTTTCCAGAATTCGGCTTTATAATACTAAATACCATGTACCATGGTGTGTTATATCGTGTGTGTGTGTGTGTGTGTACATACTTGGTCATTTTATTGGAAATGCATTATATCCTTCATGTAATCCAGAATGGTTCACTTTTGGTTTTTCATTTCTTAAATCATACCGGTGGATAGCTTTTCATATATGTAATATATTAGTGTTGGACTTACTATGGAACATAATTCATCATTATTTTTTTAATAGATGCTGATAATGATTATACAATTTGTTAGGGTGCTGGAGGATTATCATGCAACCTTTGTTGAGACTGTGCCCTTCAAAACGATTGCTACCTTCACCTTGTTCCAGACAACTTACTTGCTTCTATGTTTTGGCCTAACATGGATACCAATAGCTGGGGTCCTTTTCCCACTGTTGATCATGCTTCTTGTACCAGTGCGACAGTATGTGCTCCCTAAGTTTTTCAAAGGAGCCCATCTTCAAGACTTGGATGCTGCAGAATATGAGGAAGCCCCTGCCATTGCCTTCAATGTGTCATTTCAAGTATGTTGTCTTAACCATTCTGGTCATTTTAGCCAGACCTACCAAAAGATCAGCTTTGGATTGAATATTTTTTTACATTCTGTTTCGCAAGAGTAATTCCAAATTGTTCCTGCTTCTTGCCAGTATTGTGCCCTTGATGGATTCCAATTACAAAAAATGTTAAGAAGTCATAGTTAGATTTCATCTAGGCATTTGTTTATCCATGTTGTTTGAGTTTTTACATTGGTTCATTTGAGCAAAAAACACGTGGATGAATTGTGGTACATGGGTTCACAACATAATTTGAGAAAAGAACATCAAAATGCATTAAAACATATCTAGTTACATGAGTTCCGTCCTTGAAAACAGTCCTTTATTAGCTTATCTTCTGAAGCTTCTCTACCCAGTCTTGATTTTTTATATATATACTTGCAGAACCAGGATCCTCAGGCAAGAGTTACCAACCTTGATGATGGGGAAATTCTTGATGAAATTATCACAAGAAGCCGTGGTGAGATCCGTCTTACTCAGAGTCCAAAAGTAACAAGTTCAACCCCTACTTCGCTAGAGGATATAAGACCTGCTCATAGCCCGCGGATATCGCAGAGAGTATACAGCCCCCATGTAAATGAACTAAGGGGGGAACAGAGTCCCAGATTGAAGGGAAAAGGATTTGAAGCAAAGCAAACTCCCAGTCCTGGGCCATCTATTCTTGGACAAAGTCCCCGTGATTAATTTTCAAGCTAAACCCTATACTTGTGATTATGGTGAGGTTACTTGTCAAAGGTGCTCGAGAGGTCCTGTTCTAAATTCCATATAACCAAGTGTTATATTGTAGATGTTTGTCTTTTCTTTCTTCTAACATTTTAAAAGGGTAGGTTGGTTGCCAAGTTGTCATACTACTCTTCCCCCTATCTCCTATATGGGCTGGGCAGAAAACATAAGTCTGATAATGGAAAATACATCTATTTATTTTCATTGCTTCCGTTGGTTGGTAATATTATATCTTTACACAAGTAAGATTAAATATAACTAGCTTTTGATAGGGCTCTATATCTTTAACAGTACAATAATCTAATAATCCAAAAGAAAAGTTACAATTGTGTGTTTCATGAACCTTTATCTTCTATTATCAGGAGAGTAAAAAATGTTCATCAATCTAGTGCCCCATCCTTCCCTTGGGTTGGACAATATTCAGCACTCATCTGATATGTGCATGTCAAGTACTTCAATAATTACAGTATCTTATCTGAAAGTCAGATTCTTAGATTAACAAAGATTGATTAAACTGCTAAACATGTTGTATTCAGCAATTCCTCTATGGACTATTATTGTTTACTTTTGACTTGAGCTAAAATTATTGGAACACAAAATGAACTTTTGAAAAGGAGGACATGATCTTGATGTAGGCATGCTTATTCATTAAACTATTTGTAGAACATGAAAAGATAAGCAAGACATGAGAAGTTTTTCTAGTTCATTTTCTTCTTCTGTTTAATTGAGGAAGCTGCTTTCCATTACAGAAATTTGTTGGACTTTCTAGAATGTATTCTTCGCTATATATTGATCTACAATCAAATGGAGCTGCATTGACTTCTGGACTCCTTGACAGAAGAGAGATTAGATATATAAAAAATGTTTCACTGACTTAAGAAATTGAAGAAAAGAAAAAGAAGAGTAAGATTGCGTTGTGTTACTTCAATATGGTTTTGCACATTTTTTTACTTGTTACTTTTTTTTTAATGTAAAAAAGGTGATAAGAATGATCAAGGTTTCCACTGAAATGTTTATGCATTGTGCCTTTTTTGGGAAACTTGACATAAATTTACTTGGTTAAAACTTACTTTCAACTTCAAGTGAGTTTAGAAACATGGATTGGTTCAGGTGTCACCATTAGTGCATGTTGTAAGTGAGACGTTTATGTTATAGCTGTTTAGATGATTTGAACATTTGACAGTGAAACCATTGACATGCGCAACAATGATTGAATTCTGACCGTAGTTTTGACATGTTTTGGATTCTTCTATTTCTTTTCGACCGTGTGGTGGGGGGGTTGCTTGCTTTCTTTTTCCATGTTATCAAGAATGTTGAAATTATGGGACTAGATCATATAACGCGGCATGAATTTGGAAGTGGATCAATAATTGGGCCATAGATATGTCATCTTCAAGAAACAGAACAAAACAAGAGTTGTGCACTATCTATCAGTGTCTTCTCACGGTTTTCTCTTTAATCAGCACTATGTTATTTGAGTGAGCCTTTTACTTGAAGAAAAGTCATTTCAATGCTGTATCATTTGCACTGCGACAAAGATGAAGTTCACGATGATCAGGCTTCCACTAGTGGCTTTAGGATTGATGAGGGTGAATCTTTCTCATATAGCAAAGAGAGCACTTCGCTTTAGGTTTCTATGCCATTGCTCAAATAGTTAGTATTAATGCCAATGGAGTAAGCCTATTACTAGTCGGCAGCTGCTTTTCTTTTCTTTTTCTTTTTGCAACATTTGCAAATCCTGGATTTAATCATTCTGATCATTTTCAATTCTAATGCATCATTTACTTTTTCTTAATTCTCTCTTTCCTTTATGGATGCGTACTTTTTATTTCTTTCTTGAGATTATTGCTTGATGATGGTGTTTGAAGAAGTGGTGATAATGTCATTTGAAATTATGGCTAGTTGAAAATTTTAAAGTTCATGTATGATTAAATTGGGAGATCCTTATGAAATGACAAAACACAAGCCCACAGAACCTAATAAATTTTTGCTAGATCTGAATGCAACTATAACTTCATCTCTATGGTCTATCTCCATTGTAAAAAGTTTGTCTCGTAGAAGCACTTTAAGCCTCTGTTTGGATACCGCTTATTACTGAAAACTAAAAACTGAAAATACCGTAACAAAATAATTTTAAAATGTGTGAATAGTATCTTGGGACCCAATTTTAAAGAAAAAATTATTGAAATCCGTACTTGTAAAACGTTAGAACTGGAAACGCACAAAAAGCACTTTCCAAGCTCACACTAAAAGAACTTTTTCCTTTTTCATATGGATATGAGGATTTGGTTAGAACACATTTGGAGACTGACTAGATAGGTAGCTCGGGAACACGAGTTAGTGGAATGCATACAATTCTTTCCATTGTCCCTACTATCTGCGACTTGAAGTAGCATACTAGATCCTCGTGTCACTCAAGTATTAGGTGCCGAGGGAGATTGATGACCACTTAGGTACCTCATACATGAGTCATGCATGAAAGTATATGTGTTATGCCATTTGATTCCATGTATATTATTATGGGTCTGGTTAATGTGTGTCCTTAGAGTACACGTTAAGTCATCTATTTTTAGAAACATAAGGGCACACATTAAGTCATTTATTTTTAGAAACATTTTCTCGAGAATTGAAAAAATTATCAATACTTTTTCAATTTTTGAGAAAATATTTTTAAAAATGATTAATTATTGTGTGCTTTTACAGTACACATTAACAAAATCCTATTATTATTAAGGGCACAGGTTAGCAAAATTCTATTATTATTACCTTTTAATCAAGGAAAAACTTACTGCTGGACACTTTTTCTTAATCAGTATTGATTCCATTCAATGTCCTTATCAGCACAGATTTTGTCATGAACAAAATAGTCTGTGCAGCCAATTCATTTTCTTTTGAAATAGACCTCACCTAATGTACGTATGAATATATCATGTTGACAATAGCAAAGAAAAAAGATATAAAATTTTATTGTTGTGTGTTAGGTGGTCTCAAAAGTGAGTTTTTCAACCAGAAATTGAGAGTGATATGACAAGAGGTTGGTAATCTGCTTTTTCTCATATTGATTTAAAACTTGGATTAAAAATGACCATAATATTGGTCACAACTCACCCATGTGGCGAGTTGTGGTTGGTGAGGGGTGATGGTGAGCCCCCTCCACCAATCACAACTCGCCACGTGGGCGAGTTGTGACCAATGTTGTGACCATTTATATGGTCCTAGCACAATTCTTAAAACTTAATACCCATTTTCGCAGTACTTTCACAATCCAAATTTACACGCTAATCCACACAATTTGGAATATTACAAATAACAATGTTTATGGCTCTCTGCTTCATTAATTTGGTACTTCTCTTTAGAGAGAGAGGTTTCTTTGTAGAATAAAATAAATAAACAACAACAACCAAACCTTTTAAATTGAGAAGAAGAAAAAAAACCATTTAAAAGATTTCATGTGCAGTGTACTGGCTCCTTTTGCCATGAAATTTTTTCATCTTACGCTCTGTTGAAATTTGTTTCAATGTAAAATATTTTCAGGAAATGCATTAGAACCTTTGTTGCCTCAAATATTCGGTTTGGAAGTTTAAAACTCATCACTATGTCATTTTGGGGTTTATGATTCAATTTTTATGGGTTCTTTAAAAGTTGACAAAACTCAGCTCAATTAGCAAAACTAATTTTACGAGGTTCAACTGACTAGTGACTAATTAGTTGAGCAAAGATGGAACCGGATCTAAATTTGGGGGCCAAAGGCCTCAATAAGAAAAAAATTATTTAAAATACAAATTAGCATATATTTAATGTTAAGAAAATATCAACAAAAGAGAGAATAAACAAAATAGCCGTTTCTTAATTCATTTTAACTTAATCATTTAAAAATAGAATTTAACATTCTTTTAAATAACAAAAATCATCTATAGTTGACTTTGTACTAAACTTTGTAACAATCTTCCTTTCAATCCTAATCAATATATATAAAAAAACAGAGATCTCATACGAGAAAGCATGAGGTTCTGTCAAGTGGCGCTTTCTATAGCTCTTTTATTTAATCCATCCATCTTTTTTTTTTTTTTTTTTTTTTTTGGTTTTATTTTTTTTTTCAAGTTTTTACACCTCAGCTGTTATTACTCCTCACTCCTCTAACGTTTAAACTTTCAAGTATACCATTAATTCAGCCCTGCGTCTAACCCTTCATTTGCCTACCCCTTGCAATTATCCAAGTTACATTTTAGGCTTTACCATACTTTCAGCCCTGAGTCTTAACAAAAATCTCAACAATTTCTATAATTTTTTCATCTCTCTTGCCTCTCCTCTTCACTCTGGAACATCACCACCATATCTTCATCACCATCGCCAAACAAATCTACAACTTCACCATCATCCCTTGAGCCAAATTGAAAAAATTTCACAGCAGAAACTGAAAACCCAAAACCCACCATTTAGCCAAATTGAAATCCTAAACCACCTACCACCGCCACCAGACAACCCAAATCTCCACCATTGTCGCCGGTCTGCAAAGGATCCAATCATATCCAATGGCTCTCTCTCCACAGTTTGCACATTTGCCAAAATCACAAATATATCATCAGAATTGGAATATTCCTTTGAGGCCAGTTTTATTTTACCCCGTTGTTTCCTTTGGGATGTTATATTTAATGTTTTTAACTAGAAGGAACTTTTCTTTTTTAATTAATAATAATTTATAATTTTAAGGCATGCAAAATTAATGAAGTTTTCTATGTATGATGAAGGATTGAAGATTTGAAAGCTTTAAGGGATCATCCAAATTTATATGTTGTAATTACTTTTTAACCATTGTGGTTTGTGACTTTCAAATTACTGCATATTGCAAATGGTCATGTTGATATTAGCTTGGGATACTTACAAAAAATAACAGAGTGTTTTCAAATCTAAACTTGGCAAATTTGGCACTAATTGCACTCACTAGAATTTTAGTTTTAATTTTGAACTTTAATAGGATTTGATTAAACATTGACGTTGAAATAGGAGTGTTTTTTTTTTATATTTTAAATTTATTTTTTATTTCTCATTATTTCAATTCAATAATTATAACAGATATATGTATGCAATTTATAATTGTTGCTTTTTATGATAAACTCATTATTAATAAAGTTCTATAACAATTATGCTATAATATATGTACAACATTCTTCAAAATCATCTTACATAAAACATTATAACATTATCCGTGCATCGCACGGGTAATTTACTAGTTTTTTTTTAATTAATGATACATGAATTTATAAAATTTATGTAGTAAAATTTGTAATACTAATGGCTATACACTACACATTAGCACCAATTTATTAACACAACTATTCAATTCCATAACACTTCACATAAAATTAAACTAATTTACTAATAAACAACCAACAACAACTAGTAAGTAGTAAGTTAAAAAAAATTAAATATTTTAAGTTAAAAATTAATAGCCAAACACACCTGCCATCCACCCCACACACTGACTAATGGCCACCCATGCACCCCACTCTCACTCACTACAAGTACATTAACTTGGTTTGTAACTTGTATTCATCTATCCTTCTTCTTTTTTGCTTTGCGCATTTTACTTTTCTTTTAAGCAAAAATAGTCATATCTTATTCACAAAAATTCAAATAGTCAATCTTAATACTCAAAAAAAAAAAAAAAGTTTGGATCTAAGAAGAAAGAGAAAGAAACAGGCAACACAGTAACATAGATGTTGTTGTATAGTTGTTTGCCAGTTAGGTTTATCATTTTCATGGGCCAATTTGTAACTTATTGGGAGGAAGGGACCAAAAATAATTATTTTGGGCTCAATTGTTAAACTATTCATTAAATATGTATACTATTACTATTTTTTAAAATTTTTGGTGGGGGTGGCCCTTGGCCCCTTACTAGTTCCGTCTCTGTAGTTGAGTTCCCGCATGATATGCACTGCAATTTATTATTAGTTTTCTTTAATATTTCGATAAATTTTACAAAAAATATTGTAACTTAATTGATTGGCACCTCAACTTCTAATAGAAAAATTCAGGATTCAGATCCCCACCCCCAACTATTGATGTATAAAAAAGATATTTTAATAAATTTCATTGTAAAAAGTTGTAATCTTTAGTTATTTTATATATAGACAAAATAGAAATACACTAAGAATAGTATAGTGATTTGATCATACTATATATATGTATTTACAAATTGAATATTGCATGATATAGTAGCTAATATAGATATGCATGTTTCATGCCTACTAAAAAATGCATATATCCTTCAATTATTTTTTTTTACATTCTTGATTGTGTGTTATTGAAAAAATTTTCGCCTTTTTGTTGGACATGGTTTCAATTGTTGCCAAAATAACTAAATTTGAGTAAAAATGCCATATTTCAAAGCAATTGTTTCTCATATAAAAAACCCAATTGTTTCTCATATAAATCTTTAAAAACGATATTAAAATTTCATTATGCTTAAAATAATTAATATAACAAAATAAACATATTTATTATATTAGTAATCTTTCTAATTACATAGAATACATACTACAATGTTAATTCCACACACACACACACACACACACACACACACACACAAAAGAGTTAGGAAATTTAAAGGATTAAGATTAATTTTAGTGAATTCACAAATATTTTTTTTATGGCTTTTGTGACAATTGTTGTCAAAGCAACTAAACATAAGCAAGAATTTCATATTCTAAATTTATTATTATTATTCCAACTAAAAATTATTTTCTATATAGAGTTTATAAAAATAATCATATAAATTCAATTAATATAAATAATTAATGCACAATAATAGATAATTAATATATACATTTTTGAGTAAATAGTAATACTTATTAGAACATATACAAAAATAGTAATATTAGTGTTTTAAACCAGATTCATAACACATTATATAACCAGAGTACAACTATAAAAGGGCCTAATCTTTGTAGTTGGAGACTGGGGTTATAAACAACGGACACTAGACACACACAACCAATGTGAGATAAACATCATTTTTTTTAGTAAACAGTTATACTTATTAGAACAGACATAAAAACTAAATAAAGAGAATTTCAAGAAATGTGTCATGTGGCACAACATATATATTATTATATTTACACCGGGAAGACTGCTGATATGGTCCTCTCTGACCAATGAAATAATGTCATCTATGCAAATGTATGTGTGAGCTTCCTAATCAACATAAGTAATAAAAATAACCAGATGATGTCACATTTGGATAAATAACAGCATTTTATTGGTTGGGAGGTCAAGAGGACCACGTTAATAGTCCTACTGGTGGACAAGGCCGGCCCTAGGCCTAGGCCATTTAGGCCATGGCCTAAGGCTCCCTGACATAAAAAGGCCCCCAAATATTGGGTAGTAAGTTTTTATTTTTATTTTTTTATAATTAAAGAAAAAGTGTGAGTCAGGTGTATATTTTATTACAATCTTAAGAAGGCCTAAAATATTAGAGTTATGCTAGTATATTGCAGGTTTTATTACGTAGGTCCTACGAATTGATATGTCACAAATGAAGTAATTCAATACTCATTTATTATTTTGTTGAAGTGCCACCTCATTGTCACATCAATTTATAAGCTTTTTGTAGTAAAATTTGTAATAAGTTTAGCATTTTCTCCACAAAAAAAAAAAAAAAAAAAATTGTGCATGAAAAATGCTAAAGCTAATACAAATTTTAGGAAAAAAAATTTACAAATTGATGTGATAGAAATATGATCGGTGTTACTTAAATAATATAATAAAATGAATGTTTGAATAACTTTTCTTTTATTGATGATATGCCAATTTGTAAAACTTATATAGTAATTATTATTAGCTCACTTTGGGTGAATTAGTCATATTAATAAGTAAGAATTAATAATGGATTTGAAATTAAATAAAAATAAATAAATATTATTTAAGTGATATTTAGATGTAAAAAGACCCCTATAAAATTCTCGCCTTAGGCCTCAAACAATCTTGAGCAGGTCCTGTTGGTAGACCTAATAATTTCTTGTGTATGAGAAACACAAAATTTTAATTCCCTTTTGTGAGGTTGGAAGAATAGAGAAGTGAACCACCTCAAAGATTTTGATGAACACAAAAGTAGGACCCTAGTTTAAAAGCGGAAAGTCTGCAAAATGAGAAGACCTACTCACCAGGCCGAAGACAAACCAGTGGGATTGGTTGGAAGAACTCAGACAGTCAAGCTAGTGAAAAATATCACTGAATGAGCTCAAGAAAATTGGCAAGTGGTCACGTACCCTTGAAGATCACTTTTGAATTATTGACCCCATTCACGAAACATCAATGCTATTTTAGAGTTCATTTTTTTTCCTAGACTTCATCACACTTTTACCTATTTTGGCGATTGGCAAACAACAAATGTATAAATATCGAATTGGGATAAATTAGAACTTCTAACATTAAATCAAAGAAATAAAGGCCTATGATGAGGCTAATGATTATAATTATTATTTATATACAATTAATAGAAATATCTTTCATCCAAGTCGTCCTTATAGATTTTCAAATTCGGGGCACTAATGTTTTTTGATAATTTTATAGTTATTAGGAAGATGGAAGATTTGAATCCAAAATGTCACTGTGAAAAATATTAGGAAGTGTCAGTAGAGTTACATAACTCTTGGCCATGACGCTAGTGTTAACCAAGCTTGTTTTTCTAATTGATTATTATTTTTCATTACATTTTATTTGGTTGTCGTTTTAAGATAATTATTTGAATACCCCATGTATATATGTAACATTTCATCATTCACATAATGTCTAATAAAATTGCCAAATATGGTTTATCTGCTCAATTGATATTGTATTAATAGTGAGTTCTAATTAACTCAACTGATAAAATTTCTAATGTTGAATAAAAGATTTGAGGTTTAATCTCTGCCTACACCAAAAACTCGTTTGTTTCAATAGAAAATCTTATGTGGAGATAGCTTTCTGCATTACCCTATATTCGGTATTATCAAGGGGGGAAAAAGGTCAAAGAAAAACTATCTCTTAACTTCTTTTTATTTAGCTTAGCATTAGATAAAGTTATTTTTTGCTAAAATTTTCTTAAAAAACAATTTTATCTCACACGATACTAAATAAGGAAAACAACTTTATCTTACGTGAAACTAAATAAGAGAAGTCAAGGGATAATTTTTAACTCATTTTAAAGTCTTTGCCAAACATAAAAAAATGATATAGTTTTTTAGAAAATATTTTTTTTAAAATAATTTATTTTCTAGAAAATGTTAATATCAAATTGTTTATGAAGAGTTTGAGCTCAGTTCGGGAAAAACTTGTTTATGTTCTTTTGTATAGCAAATAAGACAAATTCAAATCTAAGTTTAAGCTCAATTATTAAACAAGTCAAATACAAACACAATAATGTTCGTGTAATCAAGCTTGAAAACATGTTCTCTCAAAAGAAAAAGAAAAAAAACTCAAAAACATGATACTCAATTTTACTATAAATATTATTCTCCTTTTATATGTATTTTTATCTAAAAACATACTTATATAAACTTGTGATTGGATTGTACAAATTGTAAATGAGTTCATACCATATTAACCTATTATTATAATTTATTGATAATAAAAACAATATATTTATAGTAAAAATTCATAAATAGCGTGAAATGATAAAAAAAATTTAGTGTAATTTTATTATATATAGAAAAAAATAAATTAAAAGCTCAAGTTTATTTGACAAGAAAATAACTAAAGCTTAAACGCGCAATCTTAGGGGGAATGTGCAGATTAGCGGTGTGGATGGCATGAATATAGTAAGTTAGGCACTGTTTGAAACTATAAAGGAAAATAACAACTCGAGTTTTTGAAACTCGAGATTTACATAAAAAATCGAGTCTCACAAACTCGCTTTATGCTCGCTTTGCGCTTGCTGAGGTGGACAAAATGCCACCTAGATCTCGAGTCTCTAAAACTCGTTTTACTCCAGATGAAACTCGAGTCTATAAAACTCGAGTTTTACTGTATCTTATTTTTAAATTATGTTTTCATAAGCATGAAACTCGAGTCTTAGAGACTCGAGTTTTTCCAGAGTAACTCGAGTCTTATAGACTCGATTTCCTCTGGACAGTTTATTTAAAACCCAGCCCGTGGCATTAACACTCACAGAGACTCACATTAACACACTCACAGAGAAAGCCTAAAAACAGAGCTCCTCTCAGCCTCACTAACTTTCACTAACTCTCACTCACTCACCCTCACTAACTCTCACTCACCCATAACTCTCTCACACCACTCACTCTCACAAAACCACATTGTCCACTCTCACTACTCTTCCCTCTCAGCAAATTCATATCTCAGGTAAGGGTTTGCATAATTTGATTGTCATTGTAGTTGGGTATGTTGTCTATGGGTGTGGGTTAAAGAGTTTTACCATTTATTTCGTAGATAGTTAACATAACTTAGTTAATTTATCAATATTGTGAATTATAGAACTTTGTTTTGTTAGTGTTAATTTTTTGAGTATTTATTTGTATAGTTTTTGTTATCAAAATTTTATTCATCATTTCTAGGTTTTTATTTTTATCATGATCTTACAAATTTCTTTGACTTTATTTATCATTGGTTTGGGTATGAAATGGGTAGTGAATGAATGTAATGAATGGGAATGGGTATGTAATTATCAAAATTTTATTCATCATTTCTAGGTTTTTATTTTTATCATGATCTTACAAATTTCTTTGACTTTATTTATCATTGGTTTGGGTATGAAATGGGTAGTGAATGAATGTAATGAATGGGAATGGGTATGTAATTATCAAAATTTTATTCATCATTTCTAGGTTTTTATTTTTATCATGATCTTACAAATTTCTTTGACTTTATTTATCATTGGTTTGGGTATGAAATGGGTAGTGAATGAATGTAATGAATGGGAATGGGTATGTAATTATCAAAATTTTATTCATCATTTCTAGGTTTTTATTTTTATCATGATCTTACAAATTTCTTTGACTTTATTTATCATTGGTTTGGGTATGAAATGGGTAGTGAATGAATGTAATGAATGGGAATGGGTATGTAATTATCAAAATTTTATTCATCATTTCTAGGCTTTTATTTTTATCATGATCTTTCAAGTTTTTTTGACTTTATTTATCATTGGTTTGGGTATGAAATGGGTAGTGAATGAATGTAGTGAATGGGTATGTAATCATGCTCCTCTACCCACCTAGTTCTTTCAGAACCCTTTTAGGCATTATAGGTCACCACACAATGGAGTAATAGATAATTCCGTCTCTTCATCCACTAGGATTAGAAGGTTTACGTCTTGGCCTTTAGATATTAATGGGCACTCTATAACCTGGCTTGAATATGTTCATTGGTAAGATTGCATTACTTTTTTCCCTCACTTTACGACTATGTGATTTAACTAACATAGGACTTGACTTGAACAGGTTCACAATGCCTGATATTGTTATAATCATATACCACGGTGGTCCGCTTATCAATCCCAATGCGAACAAGGGATTGCCATTTGAGGGGCCGGGTATGAAGACCTATTATGTCCAAGTTGATCGTAGGTTGAAAACCCTTGATGAATTGAAGATGTTTGTCATGGAAGAGTTGTGTAAGAATCCTGATGTGCACAACATACAAATTACTTATCGTATGCCAAATGAAATCTTCAAGCACCGTATTAATTACAAGTATATGGTGATAGAAACAGACAAACATGTAAAGATCATGTTTGACAAGTTGGAGAGTATAGTGAAGTAAGTAACATTGAGTTGTACATACGGTTGGAGAGCTGCGTGCAGGATGGCAAGAGGATATCCAACAAACAACCACAAGCTTACAAGTTACGATTCCGGATGCTCAATATGAGTATTCTACACATGTAGAGGATAATAATGTTCATGCCGATGGTGATGATGATGATGATGATGATGATGACGACGACGACGACTACGTTGATGAGACTACTGCCGTTAACAATGATGATGACAATGATGATGACGATGATGATGACGACTATGTTGATGAGAATCTTGCCATTAACGGTGAAGATTTTGCCGATAAAGATGAGTATGAAGACATGATTGACAGAGGGGACTTTCGGGACTTTGAGGACTTTGAGAGGGACATTGATGACGATGAGACATTGGACGGTACTGAACCTGATGCAGACAATGTTATTAGTGTCCAAAACATTACGAACACAATCCCTGCCTACGCACCTCCTGCGTTGTCATTCTCTGCAAATACTTGGGAAAATATGGTTGATCCTTCGCATATTGAGGTGCCATTTGTGTCTACTTGGAGAGAGGGGATGAATTTGTGCAAAGGGTTGACTTTTGCCAGTAAAGTGGAGGTGAAGCGCGTATTAACAATTTGTGCCCTCAAGGAAAACAAACACTTTAAGATCACTAGGTCGACGAGGAAAAATTTTTGTGCGAAATGCGTGCATGAGTCATGCAAGTGGTATGTCTACGCAGTTATGAAGCCCGAGCTCCAAAATCTATGGATGGTCACCGTGTATGTGGGTCCTCACACGTGTATACCGACCGGGGTGCGAAATGATGGTAGAATGATGAGTTGTAATTTTATTGCGGCGAAATCCATAACAAGTTACGTGAGGATCACACCACTCAAATTAAGCATCTCGGATCTCTCGATAGAGGCGAAATATAATGGCCATAAGCCTTCTTACTACAAGGTATGGGATGCGAAACAAAAGGCGATTGCGCTTATGTTTGGAGATTGGGAAGAATCTTACCAAAGGCTGCAAAAGTTGCTAATGGCGTATATTGATCGGGACCCGACTACCCGGTTTGCTATCGTGTCACACCCACCGATGAAGATCACACCGTATTGTTGCATTATGTGTTTTGGTCTTTCGGTCCATGCATATCGGGATTCAAATATCGCAAGCCGGTTATCGGTATTGATGGGACCCATCTGTATGGTAAATATCGGGGAAAGTTGTTGGTCGTAATGGCAACCGATGCTAACAACAAGGTATTCCCTCTCGCCTTTGCTTGTTGTGGATTGTGAGTCGGGGTCTAGTTGGAGGTGGTTTTTACGATGCCTCGGAGAAACGATTGGCCACGATACTGACGACGGCATTTGCATAATTTCTGACCGACATCTCGGTATCAAAAACGCCATTGCAAACTGGCCTAGAAGGGATGATGGAAAAGCAGGGGTATTTCATAGATATTGTCTTCGACATGTTGCTAGCAACTTCAACACCCATTTTCAGAACTCGACTCTAAAGTCAGCGGCGTTGAAAGCGGGATATGCTAGTCAGGTAGTTAAATTTGCTACCATAATGGACTCCATTAAGCAGGTGGAAATTGAGGCCATTAGGAAGAAGAAGAAGGTGACGGGGAGCGATGGTAAGGAAAAGAATCAAGATTATCTTCCATACACATACCTAATGAGTGAGGACGTGGACATGTGGACCCAGTCATACGATGGTGGGAGACGTTTTGGAGCAATGACAACCAATATATCAGAGTGTTTCAATGGTGTGCTGAAAGGTGCACGGGGCCTTCCTATTGCCGCGTTGGTTGAGTTCACTTGGAACAAACTTGTTCAATATTTCCACGACCGGCACAAAGAATACCATTATGAGTTGTTAGAGGGTAAGAAATGGAGTGAATATGCCTTATCCACGTGGGATGGAAATAAGCGTAAATCTGAGAAACACTATCTCAAGCCATTTAGCAATGAAGAGCTGATATTTCAAGTAGTTACCCAACTTAACATGTGTAGTGCAGGAGGGGGAAACCACAGTTACGAAGTTCGGTTACGGGAAAAAACATGCAGTTGTGGGAAATGGCAAAATATAGGGATCCCGTGTTCACATGCAATTAGAGTATGTGACTATTTACATATTGATTCGACCACATATATTCACCCATGTTATGGTTTGAACCATGCCATTAACACTTATGAGCATGCATTTGTAGTTCCTAAGTCACAGTCATTATGGAGGGATCCCATGGGGCCAAAGTGGTTGCCTAATCCGGCATTGTTGCGGGCCAAAGGTCGACCGGTGAAGTCACGAATAAGGAATAAGATGGATGGAGTGAGGAATAAGGATCAAGAACCGGAATGGCAGAGGGAGGACGCAGATTTGATAGAGAGTCAACCCAAGCAGACATGTGGACTGTGTCATGCTTCCGGGCATAACCGCAGAAAATGTCCGCAGTCCCGTGGTGCTTCCACAAGCGGCCATGTTCCACACTAGGTAGGTTGGCAAAAAGTTATGCATCGGTTAAACAATTGTTGTTCATTCGATGTTTACCTAATGTTTACTATCTTGTCTCCTAACGTAAATACTCTACGTTTTTCAGGCATCCTTCCATGGACGACATTTTTGTCATGCGGACCGCTGATCTTAGGAAAAGTGACTACGTTGTATTGGCTCTATGTGAAATTTTTGATTGTTGTTGAATGTACTTGTAATTCTCTATCCAATGTACCTCTATGAAGATTGTGATTTGAGTAGTATGGTTAGAATTGCAAATTAAGCGTGGTTGGACATGTTTAGAATGGTGATATATTGAGAATGACTTTTGTTGTGATTTGAGTGCATTTACATTGTAAAACTATGCCTGAAACAGAGCATTTTCTGCTGGGAGAAAAAAAATTTGCCCAGTGAAAATCGAGTTTTAGAGACTCGAGTTCCACTGGGATATATTCACTGAAACAGAGCATGCTTCTGCTGGGAAAAAAAATTTGCCCAGTGAAAATCGAGTTTTAGAGACTCGAGTTCCACTGGGCTATATTCACTGAAACAGAGCATTACTCTCTGCCTGAAACAGAGCATGCTTCTTCTGCGAAAAAAAAAATTTGCACAGTGAAAATCGAGTTTTAGAGACTCGAGTTCCTTGGCAATCTCGATTCTTTAATACTCGAGTTGTAGTGGAAAATAAAATCGGTCCATTTGGTCTAATTTGGTCTAATTTGGTCCATTCAGTCCACTTTGTTCCATTTTGGTCAGTTTCGATCCATCTTTGTGTACTTACATATATAATTGGAGACAACAGGTTTAGGTTGAGAGCCCTTATTCTAAATCTAAATTTATTAAAACAAATTCTCGAGTTTGGGGGTCAGCTGTCCACCATTGCTACACTGATGTTCGCAGTGCTACATGTGCTGCTCAATAGCTCGACACTGTTGAACCTTATCTAGTCATATCATTCACACTAACGTCAATACACAGATCTGCATCCTTTTGCAATGCACTGTTTTCAAGGATGCAGAAGACCCTTGAAAAGTTTATGATGCATTTAACACAACTCGGTATTGTCTTATCAAGTTCATGTCAGATGAAACACAAGCATGCTAAATACTCTTCACATGAATACTGTTCAGCTGAATAGTCATGGCAGTACACTGCAACTACTGCCCAGAATAAGAGAATCTCACTGTGACATTGGGAACATTTGAACAAAAAATTCGTATCGTGGTTTTCCAGCCTGTATTGACATGACAAGCCTGAATATGTTAAATTTTATTATTGAATACACAGTGGAATGAGGTTATAAATGTACCACAATTCTTTTCTTATTCCTACACCACTAACTTTGTAGGTTGAGTAAGCTATGAGTCGCAACGCCTCAACATCATCTCGTACACGTAGAAACAAATTTCAATCTACTTCAACAAATGAATTATCACAAGTTCCAGCAGATCAACAACTACAAACATACACAGACCACTATGGAGGGAAATGGGTTGGAAAGAAGAGAGATTTCGTTAATATGCCAATATACACGTACAAGAGTCTTGGAAGCGTTGGCCACATCATGGTCGGCAAACCTACAAAACTAAGTACAGATACCACCGCAATGGAGTTCACCGTAGCAGAACCACCATGGTCAACCCTATACGAGAAGAGGTGTGAGTTAGAGGTGTATTGTCGATGGCACGGGTTACGAGTTCCTAAGGCACGCTCAGCCGAGTTACCTAGAGATGAACCTGCTAACATACTTGCTCGCCTTGAACAAGAGAACAATCAAATGCAAAGGCGGCTAGACCGTTTTCATGCAGTCCAAAAAGCTAGGAAGCATCTAAAGGGGAAGGCGCAAAAGCGAGCCATGAAGTCTATTAATGAAATTACTGCATTAGATGATGAAAGTGATATTTCAGACTTCTCAGATTCAAGCAATGATGATTTCCAAAAATTTCTACCTACGAACATTCGACGTTGTTGTTAAAGTTTATACGTTGTGTGCAATTTTTAAATGTTGTTGTTAATGTCTGACAAATCATGTCACCATATATTCACTTGTTGCAAATCCAATTAAACAATTGCACACAACTTGTGGCTAAGTTTGTATGAAATCAGTTGCTCATTTTTTCCTTGTTGTTCTTTGTTCGTATAGAATGAAAATTATGGCCTAAATCACATAATATACACATCTAATTCAAACAGTTTAATCCCACGTCCGTTGGGAAGGGAATAGTCAAAATCACGTACTCCAATAGCAAAACAATGCCCATGTGCAACTGTGTGCAATGAGAAATTACCTATAGACACTCCCATCATGCTCATTCAGATTGCTCACATGGTTTGCTTTGTGTACATGAGTTGGACATCAGTTTTAAAACTTCATTTTTGTTTCCCCTTTTAAAACTGTTTACAACTTTTTCAAACTTCACATTAAATGTGTACTTGGCTTGCTTTGCTTTTTTCTCATTTTTTTGACTTCGTAGCTAGCTACATTGAGTTTGAACACCTTCCCAACACTTCATTTAGGGAGGTGAGCATGTGGTTTATGAAGGGCCTTTATTGCTTAGATTATGTGACTAAAGTCATACAACTTCGTTCATTTGGCATTGGTGGGAAGAAAACACTATCAAAAATAAAGTGAACCAAAAAAAAAAAAAACTCATTTCTTAATGTGCCATTTAGTAAAATAGAATTCTATTGTTATCTAGTATAAACTACAATTCAAGATTAGGAAGTGCACAGAAGTGGTTTTCTGGTTCTACAAAAACCTAGTCGATGGAGTACAAAAGAGGCAGCTACATTACATATCTTCAAGCCTAACATCCCACCTAGTCTTGCGCTTTCTTCACCCATCCATTCGAAGAAGAAACCTTGCTATGTCTTTTGGAAGTTGATTACCAGGATGATTAGTTAATGATGCAACATCCGGAGTTTCAATAGTTTGCAATGCAGAGTCTAAAGCCTCCTTAGTTTGCATTGTAGCATTTGCAACCTCCGGCTTTGAATGGGATGGATGAATAGATTCACTTGATGGAGAGGACCCAGCAGGTAGTGCCTTGAAGTTGGTTTTACAAAGGGATTTTTACAAGGGTCACAGAGACCAAAATATGGCTCAAGGCCTCTAATATCAAAGCAACAATTGTATTGTCATAAAATTGGCATTGTACAAGCAAGACTTTTCCAAACCAAAGTCGCTCTCTACAACTTTTGTCGTTAGTATATATTCTAAGCAATTCTTCCTTTAGATAAGATGATACTCGCAAATTGCAGTCACTCTGCTAAAAGAAAAAGAAAAATCAAGCAGAAAACAACAACACAAAAGCACACAGCTTGTTTGCAACCAAGATTGTTAGATCATAGTCATAGATGCAACAGTCAATGGTAACTCAATATCTCTGTAAGAATAGCAATATTAAAGATGCTAGAACCGCCTCCTTCTGTAGCTGACTCTTATCACATCATTGCATGATGAAGATCAGCTGATTGCTGAGCCAGCTCAACCATCATGGCCTCATCAAAGAACTTGTTAATGCTCACATCCTCACTCATTCCCTGCCAAATTCAAGACAAACTTAAACATTATTACAGCTTAAATGCAATTTTCTAGTTCTACATTATTGTTGAAATTGCATGATTGATAAAATATCCACAGATAAATTTGCATGCCTTTGCAGCATCCACCTTGAGATCTTTCTCAGATTGTGTTGTAAATGGAGAAAAATCATGGGCAGAAAGATAAATGATAAATGACAGCACACACTCCATGTTGAGGGGGCAAAAAACCACATTTTCAAACTCCCCAACTTCATGAGGCTCAGCCCCTCTAACTGCCCACTGTCAAATACATCACAAATTGAACAAGGAAAAAGACCCGATCCCTAGGATCGTGAGTGATGGAAGACTGCAAATCAAGCAAAAAACCAAAAACTTTATGAAGTTTAGTGTCAAAAAAGAACTTTCCTCACCACCCAACAAAAATCATGTTCACATACACGAGAGAAATTGATACATAAATGTTCATATAATCCATTTGTCTGCCACATACTAGCATTTTTTTAATTTAATAAGTGACATACTAAACAGGGCATTGTCCTGCATTTAACTAATTTAATGGTCCTTCACTTTGATGTCTTATTCAAGTTTATCAAAATCTAATGGGACCTTAGTCAAATCATAGCCTAACAAAATCTTTCTACCACCTTTGTCCCAATTTCCTTTTAAGTAACTGAGATCTCTAAAATAAAAACAAATAAATCCAACAAGAAGCTCAGGTACCTAATATGATCTTCATCCAAGTCTGAAATGAAAAAAATAGTACAGAAATTGTGTACGTACCTGTTTGCTAATTACTGGACCTAGATCTGCATTAGGTTCTGTTCCAGCATTTACTTTAAGAGCTTTGGCGCGTTCCACTAGTTTATTCTCACTGAAAAGGTTAAAATGAATTATTTAAGGATAAGTTAAAGATCAAGGATGGTTTAAAGATAAAAGTAGAGAAATGGTTGGATAAGTTAAGAAGATGAGAGTAGATGAAGCGTTTCAATTTCTTACAGGTACATGCACTTACTGAAGGTCAAAACTCGATTTAGGAAACTTCTATATTCACTACCTTCAGTATAACAAACATGACTTGGAACCTCTGATTTCCAGGATAGGAGTATAAAAGATAGACTAATATTAAAGGCATAAATATGAAGAAATAGAATGCACCAGGAAACAAAGCATTTTACCATGACTTTAAGCCTCCAACAAAAACAGCTGTGCTGAGTGCCATGCATCTTTGTCCAGCAGCACCAAAACCAGAAGCAACTAGAGCATTGAAAGTAGCATCCTCATTTGCATCAGGCATGACAATTGCATTATTTTTTGCCCCCATATTGGACTGAAGATAATAGTTAAAAAAAATAGCGAGTTCAATTCAACTTTAGCTGTTGCATGCATATAAAAGAAACCACTTTACTCATAAGAGGAATGGAATGCCCTCTGCCAAAGTAGAAATGATGCTTACCTGAACACGCTTCCCTTTAGCTGATGCTCTTGCATATATGTGCATACCAGCCTGTTTTATCAATCATACATCACAATTGATCTCACTAAGATAAGCAGCAGACTAATCAAACGGGAAAGACAACAAATAAATGAAAATAAGGAAGAAGAAAGTAGAAATTACCTTGGACAAGTTTTGATGAGAATGCAACACTTCCATCTATTTTGCTTCAAAAACAACAAGAATAAATAGCCTGTGATTTCCCAAAACCCACTGTATAGGTTACAAACTACCAAATCAGCTAACTACAGGGTAAATAAGAACCGCTCTTGTATGAAAAATGAGCAACTGAGATGGGAGCACGCTTCAATTTTGATTTTGTTGTGGATGAGCTGGAAGTAAACTAAAAACATATCTACTCCCAAGAACAAGAACCATTTAAAATATTTGAGAGCTACCTCGTGTCTAGACCATAATTCTTTGACCTACTCTAAGAGCCAAATTTTCACGAGCTAACAGCTAGGCCAACAATCACGGTGATATCATCAAGCTTTCCACCTGCCCAACAGAAGACTCCGATAAGCCATGGCCTCAAGGGAAAAATGATTTGTTTTTCTTTTTAATATTAATTTTAATGGTTGTAGAAAGTAGAAACTACAGTAATGTCGTGCCTGTAAGCTTCATGCCAAGAATTTTCCTCCAAATAGGAACGTCAAAACCCTGCACAAGAGTTATTATCATCATAAACATATACTTGACTTTCTCTTTGCAGAGATGTATTTGTATAAGGTGGTTATATCTGAAAAATGACATTACCTTGGACCTGGCCTCTAATGAATAGGGGGAATCGAAGTTGGAATCCATGGAGTGATTGCTCGCCAGGTTAGCTAATGCCTTTGCTAGCATCAAAAACGATTTCAGTTGTAGAGAGAATTATGCTGCTAAGATTGAGTTGCTAATAAATCTTCCTAATCCTAGATGTGAATTGTTTCAAGAGAAATATACCAGCATTTGCGGTAGGAAAAGTCTTCTTTACGACCATCAGTTGAGACAACGTAGAAGCACCGGCTTTCCTGGAAACTGCTGTGCCTGCTAACCTACATGTCGAGCTGAACGACCACTTTTCTCATTTCGAGGGAGGTATTAGATATCTGAAATATAAATATAAGTAAATAAATCAGAATACAAAAACTTGTAACAGCTCAAGGTTTGACAACTAATTGAAACTCCATACAACAATGAAGAGTTATATATACCTCTAAAATATTCTTCAATTTAGTATCCACCACTTTAAGATCACTGGATGTGTCATGATGCATTGCTGACAAGTCAGGTGTCCTGCATATTTCATATCTCATTAATCCCATGTAATTGTTCATCCTAATCTCCCAAAAAAAAACAAAAAGCAAATTGATTGAAGATTACAAAAACAAAACTGAAGTTAACAAAAGACAAATTTCAAAGAGGAGCATAAAAATGTGACTTCAAGAATGCAACACCATGGACCTAAGGCTAAGGTCCAAAAGCTAGAAAGAGAGAGCTAACATCAAAGCCTGAGGACTGCCACTAAATCATGTCCTGGCTCCTCCTCACTTTTGAGATGCTCATCCTCCTGAATTGTTTGCAAATGAATGTTATGCTCTCCTGGATAAGTGACCAAAAGATCTTTTTCTCCCATACATTGGTTAACAGTATCAGGCAATCCATCAAATCTTTGCTTGTCCAACTGTCTAGTTTCTGTGTCAACTCTGGCGCGCTTTGTTGACCTCGCTACTGGAGATATTTCCCCTCTCCAAGAAGATGAATTGCGTTTCCTTCTTACCAGTTGGGACTCATCCCCTTTACTCTGAAATCTATTAAGTCGTTGTTGGCGCTTATCATAATACACACGAAGCACCTGCAAGTGGTATCCAAAGAAACAAATAGGCATCATGTTTAAATGAATGCCAACCAAAAACACAACAAATATTGGTCTTAAAACGTCATTGAGTAAAGGAACAAAGTGCAAAAATAAATATAAGCACATATCGTTGGCAGCTATCATAATACACGCGAAACACCTGCAAGTGATATTCAAAGAGAACCAGGCATCATATTTAAAGAGGGCGAACAAGAAACATCATTGAGTAAATTGACAAAAGAAGTGCAAAAATAAATATAAACAAATGAATAGAAGAGTAGAACTATTTACAAAATAAGTAATAAACATATGATTCTGTGGTTTGTACAAGCAAAAGACCAAAGAAAAAGTAGAGTGATGACCATAATACTAACCAGTAAATAGGACCAGAAAGTTTTTTTTTTTTAAATTAAGAAAAATGTTATTTCCAAACTCAAATGTAGACTTTCATAAGTTAGTATGTGAATTAGGCAAGAACAGGAAAGAAATTGATGATTCAAGCAAATGTACTATCCTAAAACTTTAGGGATAGATAGATAAAATCTTATCAAAAAAAAAAAAAAAACAGATAGATAGATAAAGATGTATCACCTCAAAAGAATCAAAAGCCACTGGATATGTTCAAAACATATAAACTACCTAATAAGTGCTCAAAGAAATTAATTTTTATTTCTTTATTTTAAATCCAAGTTCCAAGCAGATGTGATCCCATTAAAGTCTCCTCTTGAAGATGCTTGCTCTTAGATAATATAATTATAAAATCATAATTTGGTAACTAGCAAACAGGCATTTAAGTTTCACATTGCTGGACAAAACAGGAATAACTAAATTGACGGGAGTGTGGCCCATAACACCGCTAAAGCATGCATATTAAATTTGTGTGAGTGTCTAGGTGTTGTATAATTGTATTCATTGGATCCCCAAGCCTAGGTCACAAAGTCCTACAATATCAGTAACCACTACAGAAGAAACTGTTTCCATGTACCAAATATGGCATAAGCACTTTATTTTAGGTATCCTCTCTAAAACCTTTTAGCAAACAAGTACCATGTACTTGTTGGAACACTTGTGAAATACTATATCAAGGTCCTAATATTATATTCTCTTCTTATAAGACCTAAGATGTCATAGGGTGGGATTAAAAAAAATTTAAACTTGAGGTACTTATTGATTAAACCAAAGCATGAGGCGAATGTAATTGGGGCAGAGTGGCAGACATGCAGAGGAGTGTTAAATAACTTCTTTTTTTTAGTCTTTTTGATATGTAAGTTCTGGTCCCAAGAGGAGGGGGAAGAGGAAATTCAAACTATTGACCTCTGCTTCATGAAGCTTGGTCCCCAGAGTCATGTTAACAACAGTTTTCCAATCCATGATAAACTGACTCCTGTCCCAAAAGCTCAAGCCGATAGGATTTTTTTAATCATTTTTTCAACAGTTCCAAGCCCATGTACCATCCAGATCAAGCAGCCTATGCTTCTCATCTTTGTCCCTGGACCAAATGCTTCCATCAATATCCTTAGTGGCATCTATGAGTCTCAATCTGTGCTAGGTGAGGATGTGGGGAATTTGTGTGCCCTATTCTTCCCCCCGCCCCTGATAGGCCAACTCATGCATCTATACTAGATTGAACCTATGACTTCACCATCAATCTATTTGCTCACAAAAGGAAAAATAATAATTAAGACAGAGTTATGTATTAAAAAAAATGGATAAAGGATGAAGGAACAAAGATTAAGACAGATAGACTCAACTGGAAGGTCCCATGAAATTACTAAGGAGCATGTGGCAGGGAAAAAAAACGGATAAAGGAACAAAGATAGATACAGATCTGATACATCAAAAGAAACTATAAATTAATAGATAAATAACTAAGAAGCTAGTAATAGGACAAAGACAATCTTTCAGATAATGAGAAGTTTCACTACATTTTATATATGGTATGAGACACAAACTGACAATGAGACTGAGTAGCACAAACAAGAACTTCAGTAACTGTACAAGTAAATGATAACTTCAAAACAACAACATTGAAGGAAGGGCCACCAGAACTCACCTATCTTGCATTGCTTTGGAAGCCTTTAGTTGGTCTCTACGTACAAGTAAATGAACATGACGAGCATATTTAGTTAGGTATATTGCTTCCTCAGTAGCTGTGTCTCCTCCACCAACAACAGCAAGAACTTGGCCCTTAAACAATGGTGATGTTCCATCGCAAATCGCACAAGCACTAATTCCCCTACTCCAAAATTCATCTTCACGGGGTAACCCGAGCCTTTTAGCAGTAGCTCCTGTGGCAAAAATGACACTGTGGCACTTAACCTGAGATATAAACATGAGCAAAAAAATGAACCTTTACAAAAAATGAACCAACCAGATTTCTTTAAATAACGAAGGAATGAGGATTGACAGCCTATACACGACATAACATATAGACTAATTAATAAGGACATAAATGGAAGGGGATGTGTAGCCATTTTTAACAATGGCTATGACAGATTGTCAAATTATATATATATATATATATATATATATATATATATATATATATATATATATATATAATATAAAATGCATGCAATATAGGGAACAAGAAATTTTGCTCTTCTTGCTTCTCTCTCTCTCCCCTACATGTGATAATATCTATTTTGTATCCCAACAGTCATGCCTGATTTTTTAAATAAAAAGTAGGCTTCATTACTTATTATACCTCTAACTTTGATTCTCTAGCAATTTGGTTCCTAAAGTCCCCCCCCCCCCCCCCCAAAACTTCCAATTCATGATTAATGTTATCCTTCCATCAAATGGGATATTATTATGACACCCAAAGGAGAAGGAGAAGGAAGTGCCCATAGATTTTTTTTTCTTTTTTCTTTTTGGCTTAGTAATTTTACTCATGCAGCCACGGGGACCCAAACCCCCAACCTCGACCAGCACCTCACCATGGCTATAAGTGGTGGAGGTGCTAAATAACCCAAAGGCCATTGGCAAAAGAACCCATAAATGTTCAAGGAGACTATATATTCATAAAGAAATATATTGTATATAATTGTCTTAGAAGTGAATATTACTCCGTCATGTTCCAAATGTATATCCTTTTCTAGAATATACCACATTGACAAATCATGTTCTACTCATGCCCCACCGATTTAATGACAATTATGACCAAGACAATATAAGTGCTCAGTTGATGCACGAATCACTCAGCATGGTTTACAAAGAACTTACTAGAATCACATTCATAAAAGGTCATCTCTGATGAGCAGATTCAAAGAAACAGTTCAAATCAAGTTGTTCTTTATTAAACAATTTGGAAGTTCAGTAATGAAGTATGCAATTAATTCAACAGATATATAAAACAACCTGCTGAAAAGATAATATATCACCTTACGTTCACTACTTTGCACAGTAAAAGGACGGCTTTTTACATCAATAGATTCCACATCTTCTTGGAACAACTCTGCTCCCCAACGCTCTGCTTGCCGTCTCATCCTAAACAATACCAAATGTCAAGATTCTATTTGAAATTGCATCTTCCTATGCCAAAAATTAATAACAAAACATGACAACAGTCCAAAGAGAAATTGATATCATATATGTTTACTATACCTGTCCATCAAATCTGGACCAGTTATTCCATCTGGAAACCCAGGAAAATTCTCGACTTCAGTGGTAGTCATCAACTGTCCCCCAGGAACACCACCCACTTGATATCCCTCAAACACTAGAGGCTTCAAATTAGCCCGAGCTGAATATATTGCTGCTGTGTATCCTGCAGGACCTGAACCTATAATAACCACATTCTCGATATTTTTGGCTGCAAGAATAGCAAAACAATCATTCCCTAGATTTTGATAGTCATCATAAATAACAAAAAAACTCCTTTATAGAAGCATAACCCTGAATTGAGAAGCCAGATTTTCATTTCAAACCAAGGGATTTACAGCATCCAAAGAAGCAAGAGGAACCTAATCCAATCCTAGCTTAAGCTAAGATGCCTTTGGTAAATCAATCAGGGCATAAAGAAAATAAAACATAATAGTATATTGTAGTAAACCAAATATCACAATTATGTGCTTACATCTATAATGTTTAATCAAAGCCACAAATGTCAGGATGTAACCAAGGTCTGTAGGCATATTTAAACAACAATTTAAACATAGGGCTCACCAGAGAAACTGAATGGTTTAATGTCATGCTAGCTCAACTCAACTGAATGGTTTAATGACATATGAATAAGGTTCATTATGAACCTCCTATCAACTAATTCGGTAATTCCACCTAGTTTAGTAACAAGTTCTCAATATAACACAAGTACATGCATAATGTTATTGCAAAATATTGCCCACCTTAAAATTCCAATAATTTCTAATAAAATTATTTACCACATTTCAGGTATTGCTTCTTTTTCAAGATTCACCAATTTTGCGTTTTTTAACCCTTATGTAATGTTTGGGCGCGGGGGGAGGAGGCTGTGGGGCATCATCCTTAGGCTCATCATCGTGCTGCAAAGACATTAGATGCATACAATCAATATTCGGTGTAATGATAAGAATAAAGTGAACCACAAGATATATCATTACATTGTTGGTAATGTTATCATACCATAGAGCTGCCTTTGTGTCCTATTTTGTGTCCACCAGTCCCACAAGTGGGTGCTCTTCTAGTACGTTGTGGTCTACCTCGTGGGGGTGAGGGCTGCTGAGGGGGATGCTCCTCCGGTACATCAATGTCAATCCCAACCGGAGGTCCTAAAGGGTCGGATGAGGATGAGGATGAGGTAGGTGGGTAATGATGCTCTGCATAGCTAGGAGTGGGGATCATTGGCATGGGCAAAGTGGGTGCATTGGAGCTGGTGCGTGGGTATGAGGGTGTCTCAGGGTGCGTAGGAGGGGTCATATGAAAATCAAAACCAAGATCAAAACTGGGCTGCGAAGGTGGGGTGGGTGAAGGGACCTCGGGCTGAGGAGATGCATCTGGGATGGGTGGAGGAACCTCAGGTGGAGGAGATACGTGTGGGATGGGTGCAGTTACCTCGGGACTAGTTACAACTCGAGGGGTTGTTGCACGCCGACCACGGCCCCTAGCTGCACTTGTGCTTGGGCTTGTTGTAGCAGGCCGACCACGGCCCCTAGCTGCACGTGTGCTTGGGCTTGCAGTAGCACCTTGACCACGGGTCGATGTACTTCGGGGTGCTGCGTTTGTGCTTGGGATTGCAGTAGCTGTTGATTCAGTCTCATGCCCATTGTTTGCCTGCCCATTTGCTGCAAGACCACCACCAAGCCCAGCCACATTATTTAGGACACGTCAGACATGGTTGTGTGCTCGGCTGCCTACAGGAAGCATCTCCAACAATGCTAAATGGCTTTCAATCTAAAACGGAGAAAGAACCAGTACAATCAGATTTGATCTACTCAAATACTCAACTAAGAACAAAAAGTGTTATTAGAATACTATATGTAATAGAAAGTCTTTTTAATTGGAGCTCAGTCAGATCAAACCAGATTTGCTGAAAAAAGAAATCAATTGATTCTATGTTCTTACATGTACTAAAGAAAAAACAAAGTAGGCAATAAAATCTAATTAGAACACATTACCATTATATCTAATTTAGTGCTGTTGCGGTCGACATACTTTCGAGTGACCGAACGGTACCAGCGGTAATAATCATGATTGCGAGGCATCTCACCACTCTGAGGAGGTGCATGGCAAAGTCGTTGTTGTCTCGTATCCCATGTAAGGATATACGGTCCATGCTCCTCCCTCCAATTCTTTTCCACCTTCCCACGCAAGTCTATTCTATGTAGTCTATCATCGTACACAACATGGTCGGGCCGCTCTTGCGCCAACCCAAACTGTCGAAGGACACGATCTAGGTGGTGTGTCTCTACTATGCAAAAACACACAAGTGGCACCCTTGCCGTCCACGTATCCCTCCCTGCAACGCAGAAGTCAGGAAGGTGGCCGAAGTCTGCCTCATATGGCTGCCATATAATCTACAATAGAAACAAAAAACAATTATCATAACATCTTAAAATGTGAAACAAAGGAGAATACATAGATAAAGGGAAAAACAAAAATTAAAATAGAAGATATGTTAAAGCAATGATTTCAACATATTCTTAAGGAAAATTAACATAACTTTCACAGAAATTTTGTATATTATTACCTAGTCCGGCTGCATTCTAACTAATTGCTCACGATAATGGATCAACGCCGTGCCAGATGGCCTACTCTTCGGGCTTGGCACCTGCACCCACCTACAGTTACGATCCAATAACATAAGATATTACCACTTAGTTACTAAGAATAGTACATTGCATAACACACTAAATATCAGGAAAATACTTACTTAAATGCAAGTGGAGCTTTTGGCCATGGGCCATAATCGCATCCAGGTGGAGGCTCTATCCTCGGGCACAAGAATGGCAACCTTGCCCATGCCCAATACTGGACCAATTGCAACGCCCCACCAATCTGCGATGCCTCTTTATCACTTGCCCGGCATAACTCCCTATACAACCATGCCAGACAACCACTACCCCAACTATACTTTGGCGGATCATGAAGGTTCCGCAAGAACTCCAAGAACATCAGATGCACCCTATCTCCCGACTTGTCCATGAAAATCTTATCCCCTAGTAGCGCTAAAATATAGCACCGGGCATACTGATGTACTTGCTCCTCTGTTGCATCATGAGGCAGTGGCGCTGCAATGCGCTCAACAAGGCGACTAATGAGAATTCTTTGTCCCACCAAAGTTTTGTTGTCATTCTCCGGAACGCCAAAACCAAGCAACTCCACGCACAGTTGCCTCCAATTCCCATCCACCACAGTAGTCGGCCCAACCAAGACCTCACCGTCTATAGGAAGTCCAAAAATGACCTCCACATATTCTAGGGTGATTGACATCTCACCATGTGGAAGATGGAACGTATGAGTCTCCGGCTGCCATCGCTCAACTAGGGCCGATATTAGGCAATGATCTATCTCTCTGGAAGGGACCCTAAACAATCCTTCTAACCCCACCAACTTGATAATATCAATCACCCGATTATCTTGCATCGTTATCTTTGCCATCTCCTTAGCGCGACCACGGCATGTAAGTGAGCCCGAGTCCTGTAAAATGGATAAAAATTATAGCGGTCGTTAGAATTAGATATACAACTTTCAAAGAACTTGCTAAAAGTCAAAGACAACGTAAAAATTAAAGCAGTTGTTAAAACTAGATATTTCACCTCGCCATTCCAAATGTCCTCTGATCGATGATTTCGTTGTCGCATCAACAATGAAGGATCTTCTGGACCAGGGTGCACAATCTCTGGCTCCTCATCGATCCCAGGCTCCATACTGCAAAGAGTGCAACAATATTCCACAGAATTAAGTCTTCATAAATAACTCTAAAGCCCACAAACAATTATATTAAGCCTAGTTACATAACCTCAACAAACAAGATATGAAGAACATATATCTCAAGTCAAAATTTTGGAAAATAACACGGTTCAACACACCTCATTAAAAAGACATCCTGCCTAAACTCTCTCTACATATTTGAATTTACACACTCAGACTCGAGGACTTTAATAGCTACTTCCAATCCAAAAAATTATATTAAAACAATACCAAATAACTCAGCTGCTTGGTAAAATATTAATAAGTTGTGCAGCTGAGTTAAATAGATGGAAGCATATCAGAAGAATGAAAAATCCAGCAAACTACCAAGACTCTATAAACAGTACTAATTACAAAGACTCAGTTGGAAGTTTAGAAAAAGATCCCCTAGTAGAGAAGCCTAAGAGTTAAGACATTCTAATAATTTAAGAGTAAAAGAGCTGATATCAAGCTGAATCAAAATTCAGCAAAACAATAATTAGACGCATTCAGAGAGACATCAAGTTATAAGCTAAAACAAATTCATCAAATGGTCCCAAACGATTAGAAAACCATTATGCAAAAACGAAAGCATTCATACTAGTTATATAACAACAAGAAATAGACCAAAACTATCGCCCTCATCGTGCCACCACTAACATAGCTAGATATTACCAAGTTAGATTATAATGAGCTAATGCACCAATCAATTTGCTTTAAAAGATCACAACCATATTCAACAAATTTTCCTAAGAACTCAACTTTGTTAACAACTAACTCATATGTATTGGCATGAAGAATCAGAAATTGTCGCATCTATTAATGAAATCTAAAAGAACCCATTTCTAAAACCAAAAAAAAAAAAAAAAAATGGTCTTGCTATATCAATAACATCATATAAACAAAACAAAACAAAATTAAATTCCTAAATTCATGCCTCTGTGAATTAATCTAGAAGAACCCATTTCAGAAAAAGCCATGTTCAAACAAATGACACCAAACCCATTTTTGTGAAAGGCTATATCATAAACAACAAACCCAACTCTTCATAGCCCTCCTCTCTCTTATTTACAATCAAAACAGAGTAACAGGACCAAAAGGTATAAGCACCCGTGGAATTAGAGAAGAGAGAGAGGCTTACCGGCGGTGTTATGGCGGACCGGCAGTCGGTGTAGCAGCAGCTGAGAAGCGAGAGAGAGAGGGTTCTGAAAGAGGAGAGCGTTAGAGGGTGAGGGTGACTGGTTTCGGTGTTTGAAAGTGTTTGACAGATTGAGAGAGCGTTTGAGAGACTGAGAGTTGAGAGAGCGTGAGTGTTTCAGTTAGGCGTTTGAAAGGTAAAGTGGGGGAATATTGTGCAGATTTCGAGTCTTATAAACTCGATTTCTATGTGGCTAAATTCCTCCACTGGAAAATTTGTCCACGTAATGGAAGTGACAAACCCAATAACTCGAGTTTTAAAAGCTCGATTTTTAATGCAGATTTCGAGTCTTATAAACTCGATTTCTACGTGGCTAAATTCCTCCAGGTGGAAACTTTGTCCACATAATGGAAGAACAAACACAACAACTCGAGTTTTAAAAACTCGAGTTTTAATTAAATCTCGAGTTTCTAAAACTCGAGATGTTAGTTTCCCACATTCTTTCAAAACCGGCCAACTAACGAAATCATTAGCACAGTAACGTTATTTGGAAAGGGTGTTCCGCAATCTTATATGGTCGACAAATATAGTAAATAAAATTAAATAAACAAATCTAAACTTTTAATATTTAATTCATTTTAAATCTATTCACTATTTTTTATCCAAGGCTCACAACTTGCCGCCTTCCGGTACAAAAGTGTGTACCTAGTAGACTCTGGGTCCACCAAACTATACTCTGTGTTTGGCTTTAAATACATACATAGATAGAGAGAGAGAGAGAGAGAGAGAGAGAGAGAGATGAGGCCTCGGATCGTGCTATTCGGAGATTCGTTAACAGAACAGTCGTTTAGATCAGGTGGATGGGGTGCTGCTCTTGCTGACACATACACTCGCAAAGTAGATCCTACATTGATTGTTCTGTTTTTTGTGGCAAAAGATTGAGTTTTTAACTATAATCTTATTCTTGTCTGTTTGTAATGTGTTATAGGCTGATGTAGTAAATCGTGGTTATGGTGGATACAATACCAGATGGGCTTTGTTCTTGCTGCATCATCTTTTCCCTCTAGTAAGTTTTTTTCTTTTTGTTCCTCTCGTTTTTTGGGTCATTGTTGATTCTCTAGCTTCAGATTGTGCTTTGTGCATTAAGGTTGTAATTACTGCATTGAAGCTTCAAATGGGTTTTTAGATATATTGGCATATGTTAATTTTTTTCATTCATACTTGTTGATCTGGAGATGGGTTTTTGTTTATTTATATTCTCCCGTTGATTATAGTACATAAAGATCAAAATTTTGTTAAGTTTAAGTAGCAATGGACCAATGGTGGTTATAGGCTTACAGCTAAGAGAGAGAGAGAGAGATGTTGATTGTAGTACGTGTAGATCAAATTGAGTGAGTTTAAGAATCAATGGTGGTAATGGCTGAGAGAGAGAGAGAGAGAGCGGTTGGCTTAAAGGGCGCTTTGTGCATCTCCTCCTAAAGTGGCTTTTTGGCATGGACTTCCAACTTATTAGGAAATTCTGACCATTGATAACTTGGTTTAGAGAAAAGTCTTCCCAGTGAATTGGTGTATTATATGCAAATGATATGAAGAGAGAAGAAACTGAAGAATCCCTAGACCTAGATCATCTATTTTTTGGTGCATTGTTTTTCCTTCTCGAGTGGCTTGGATTGCTACTGAAGTGTGGGAGGTTCACTAATAACAATAGTCAAATGACTTGGATACATTGGTGCTTATGAATGTAATATAATAGCTGAACATTTGAATGGATGGAGTGATCTATTAGCAAGATTCTGACCACTTTGAATGGATGGGTTATTGGTTCTTCTTAGTCTATCTTTTTTTGTTTGTTTTAGTCACAAGAGGTTCATTGTTGTAACCTTCTTGTGTACTTGGGGGCACTTGGTGTCTTTTGTTGAATCTCTGCTTGCTTAATAAAAAGTGATTATGATGCTGTTCAGCTCAAGTAAGTTATTAATATTGATCCTCTGCAGGACTCTACAAAACCTGCTGCTGCTGCAACAGTTTTCTTTGGGGCTAATGATGCAGCTATTCTGGGGAGAACCAGTGAACGACAATATGTTCCTCTTGAAGAGTACAAGGAGAATCTCAGAAAAATTGTTTTTCATTTGAAGGTTCAATTGTTGTTCCTCTAACAACCTGTTTAGTATCTTGGTTTCCACTTTATAAACATTTTGGGTTCCTTTCCTACTTTCAGCTACTTTAAACCCACCAAGTTTCAATCTTTGCAAACATTAGTCCTAAACCCTAGATTCCCTTCCAATCTGTTTAGAACTTCAAAAGCCACAAGTTCTCTCCAAACTTTGCCATCAATATGCTGTCCTATGTCAGTTTGTTGTCTGAGCTCTTTGTGTGACTTTAGGAAGTAGGCCTTCTGCATCCACCTAATTTATTGTCTATTACATAAGTCCGTGGATGCAGTAAGTGGTGTTTATTAGACACCAAATCCTTTCAAAGATGTTAAATTTTAGTAACTTCGTTATCTTTTTTGGAGTAAAATTTTCTTGACTGTTCTGTCTCTGCTTAACATTGACCTTATCTTAAAGCATAGATTTGGCCTAAAACTATTGGCAAAATCAAAGCACTACATTGCATATAGGTCACTTTTTATTTCACCTTGGTGTTCATTAGCGGATCTCATGCTCCATTCATTTCCTAGTAAGAGGCAACTACAGAATAAGTGGCTAATTATTAAATCTGGTTCTCATTTTGTTTTGGGATTTGGTTGCAGGAATGCTGCCCTACCATGCTAGTTGTGCTTATTACTCCACCACCAGTTGATGAGGCTGGCCGAAAAGAATATGCACAGTATGCTCCTTCTCATATCAAATTAAATAGACTTTTTTTCCCTGGTTTATTGGAATTGGTTCTATGGGCTACACAAGGGGAGACAGATTTAATCCCTGTGTAGGTGGGATTGATCTTAGGTCCTGGGTACAACTCTTCTAAGGGACTTTTCAGCTAATCTGGCTGGCATCTTCAACACATACTGGCACACATATTGTCAAGTTGTTGCTACCTTTCTACGTCTAGCAATGCCATTGTAATTTCTTGCTCTTCACATCTCTATCAGCTCTACTCACACGCAGTGCCACTTACTGCTGGTATCAGAGCTGCCATTACTGACTCCACCATTGGAATTGTCACAACCATCACAATCACAACCTCCATAATCATCACATCATTAGTTCAATGTTCTCTCTTTAGCCTATCTCCACCTACCCTTTCCTGCATCTGTAGTTCCACCCTTGCACTACCCCTTTGAACACCCTAACAATTTTACCATGACAAAACAACCACCTGATGCCACAATTAGTGCCTTCATTATTGCATTCCCCTGCACGAACATGATGTAGCCACCACCATTGACATCAATATTAACAATTTAACCTTCATCACCACTGCCCTCATCATTTCCAAATTCCAATGTCAACACCTCTGTCAATGTAACCCCCCCCCCCCCGCCCCAACCACCACACACACACACACACACACACAAACCAAAACCTCTCTTTTCTTCCTTCTTACTGTGGTAGTAGTACTACTCAATATTTGACATCTTCACCTCTTCTAAATCAATGCAATTCGAAATCCTAGAAAAAGAAAATCTCCTGAGTAAATCAAAATGTCTGGAGGTAGTCTGGTCTTAACACATGGAAATGCTTGAAACTTGAATACTCTAGCTGCCTCAGAGAATGTTTGAATGCATAATATAATTTTTTCTTTTGAAATTATTGTTTGTTCATCACTTCACTGTGGAGGTAAAAGCTTGTAAATGGATTATGCAGATCTGTATATGGAGAGAAAGCAGTGAAACTACCAGAAAGGACAAATGAAGTGACAAGACTTTATGCAGAGCAGTGCATTGAACTGGCTAAGGAATTGGGTCTTCGCTCTGTTGATCTTTGGTCAAAAATGCAGGAAACAGAGGGGTGGCAGAGGAAACTCTTAAGGTTTGTTATAATTGAATCCTTCAACAAGTTCCTGATCTGTTTGGCATAAATGATATTCATTTGACTTTCTACTTCTAGAATTTCACCTCCAATGGAAAAACTGGGTCCTACCAGATTTTCCTTGGGAAGAAGTATTCCTATTGATTTATGACTCTTTTAGAGACGGGGACAATAATCTGATTGGGTTCATAAGAAGAAAGAAAAATAAAAAAGGGGGTGGGGGTTTGGTAAACCTCTGATTCATGTACCTTTTGTGTGGATGTGTTATATTTAGGGACATCCAAATTAGACAGGGGTGATGTACTATAATTTAAAAATAGAAACCCTTTTGAGAAAACTGTTGAAGAGTTTGTAAGTAACAATGGAGAATATTTTTGAATTCTTTTCCCCCCTTTACAGTGATGGGTTGCATCTGACATCAGAGGGCAATGCAGTGGTACACCAAGAAGTTGTAAGAGTGTTTAACGAAGCATGGCTTTCGGCAGCAGAAATGCCATATGATTTCCCTCACCACTCAGAAATTGATGGGAAGAACCCCGAGAAAGCTTTCCAGCATCAATGCTTATGATTGTATAATTTATGACAACTTCATGTGTATTATTTCGTTTTAATCTTCAGTCATAATATTGGTTTTTTTGCTTTATTGAAAAAGAAAAGAAAGAGAAGAGGAGGGGGGGGGGGGGTGTGGAATGTGTTTCTTGATTTGACTCCCCAGAAAACAAATACTACTAAATAAGAAATTCCATAACCTTCTACTAAATAGCCATCATGTATGAATGGCTGACTCTGTATTTGACCTTGTTCATTTGGCTCAGTGACCAAGTTTCTTTGGAAATTGAAACTTATGGCTCTCTTATGTAAATTTGGCTGAACATTTCTTTTTGGATTGAAGCTTGATTGAAGCTTTTGTTCGTGTAGTGAATTTAGCTTGCTAGGAAATCTTCACTTTAATACTTGTGCTCTTTTGAAACACTTGGTTTGAGTTTCAAGCATGTCTGCAAGCCTCACAATTTCACTTACTCCCTTTATATCTTCATTTTTAGGTGAGATTATTTAAACTAAAGAGTATTTGTGATTAAGAACTGTTGATGCACAATTAAAGGTTCTTTAATTGCATAGCTTTTTACTAACATCTCTTAGTAAATGATTTTTTCTTTTGGTTAAAAAAAATAATTGGAGAAAGAGGAGTTAGAAAATTCGCATCAATTTATGCAAATATTTTTTGTTTATTTTAGTATAAAAACTTATTTTTTCTATTTTACATACTCACATTTAACATCTCATGTCAAATTATCTATTTTACATTGTATCTAATTAAAATATCATTTTTTATTTATTTTTAAAATTGTTTCTCTTTCTTCACATACAACAACTAACCTCCACTCTCTTCTTTTATCCTTGAGATACATAAAGAAAGAATAAACAACTAAAGCCATAATAAATATTGTCAGTGTAAATTTATACGGTTATTGTAGCAAACTCGTAAATATACACAATTATAAACGGATTGATATGGGTCATTTTTAATCTAAATTGTGTAAATTATATTTTTTCTATTATACATTGACTAATTTGAATGCTCTTATTAAATAATGTTGGTTAATTAAAATGAGATGAATCATGTTTCCATTATGTTTCATTCTCCGCCACTAAATTTACCATGCAATTTTATCCTTAATGGCTAGTTAAATTTGTCATTAAGAGAATACGTAAATATTGGATATTTTTAAGGTGAGTTGGATACATTAATATAATTTTTTATTTTTTATTTGTGAGAGAGCAAAAAATAAATTGAATAATGGATGCAATACCACAGCAAAACTCACAACTTGTTTCCTATAAAAAAAAAAAAAAAAAACCTCACAACTTGCTTACGTAGCGATATTGTGAGTGGTGAAGTTATGGACCTACCACTTTTATTTCACAACTTATAACTTGCCAAGTGGGCAAATTGTTAAAAAGTTAAGAATTTCTTCATGGTATTAGCATTATTCTAGATGGATACTACTAATTGATTATCTCTCTCTAAGCTAGTCCAAATTATTAGGATGCCTTTATTATTGAACATATTTGTCAAAAATAAAAAAAGTTCATTTAGCGGACTCGATTGCTAACACATGTTAGTCTTTGTCTATGCCAGGAATCAAAGTCCGTCAAGAGGGTCTTAATCCATTGGTGAAAGGAGTGATTGATTAATAAATGAAAAGCAAGAACGATAAAGAGGTGATTGTGGACTCTACAGTATCTTTCAAAAGGAATACATACTGTTCTTTGATTTTGAGCTTGCTCTGTTAAATAGTCAAGTATGATCATTTCTACCTACATATAAGAGAAGCTGGATTATTCGGTATCTTCTGGAATATTTAACTGTTTTCTCATCATGCCATGTTGTTATGAAACTTATGCACTTGATAGTTCTAGACTTCCAGTATTGTTGCATATGATATGACAATGTCTTTTTGGTGTTGGAAACTTGGAATTTGGTTGATCAGTTGTCTTAGGCTATGAGTAGGTCTAATTATGCCTAGATGCTTTGTGTATATACTATGACATTTTCATTGTTGTGTATATACTATGACATTTTAATTGTTGTGGTAGTTGTTAAGCATCCTTTGGGGCTCATGATTGCTTGCATACTAGAGTTTTCAAATTTCAATGTTGAAATTTTCTTTGATTAAGGGTGTAAGCTATCCCCACATATGTCATGGGATGTTTTTTGCTACCGAAAGGTTTGCTTAAAGATCTTGAAGGGATGATGAGCAGATTTTGGTGGGGTCAAAAGATACAAGAAAGGAAAGTACACTAATTGAGTTGGTTTAAACTTTGTATGCCCAAGTCGATGGGAGGAATTGGGTTTTAGGATCTCCATTCCTTCAACTTAGCCACGTTAGCCAAACAAGGATGGAGGCTTTTGAAAAACACACACTCATTGTTCTATCAAGTTTACAAATCAAAGTACTTTCCCAATATATCTTTCTTAGATGCTCCATCACCAAATTCAGGGAGTTTTGCATGGAAAAGTATAGTGGCAGCCAGATCTGTCTTGGACAGTGGATTGAGATGGCGGGTAGGAATCGGAAATAAAATTCAAATTTGGTAAGACCGATGGCTTCCAACCCCACTATCATTCAAGGTGGTAACCCCGTGCTCCACAATGTCAACAATGACCACAGTGGATAATCTCATTGACCCAACTACAAGATCATGGTGAGTATCCATGATTGATCATGTATTCCTCCCACATGAAGCTGAAGTTATTAAATCCATCCCATTGAGCAATAGAGCGGTGCAAGACATCCAAATTTGGGCATACACAAACATCAGTGAATATTTGGTAAAAAGTGCATATAAGATGATCCAAACTCAACAACTGAGATCTTCTCATGGCCAATCATCCAATCACTCACAGAGCAATAAAATTTGGAAAGCGATTTGGGCGGTCAAGGTATGTAATAAAATTAAAACTTTCATTTGGAGAGCTTGTAGAGATATACTGCCTACTAAAGCAAATCTAACTAGAAGAAAAATTTTGTTTGATGTTGGATGTGAATGTTATGATGATGGGGTGGAGTCAATAGACCATATCTTGCTAAGCTGTACTTATTCTGACAAGGTTTGGAAGTCCAAATGCTTGAGGGAGATCATGTCTCATTGCACAAATCTTTCGTTTGTGGATGTGGCTGATCAAATAATGCAAAGCAAAAATGACCCAGAGATTGCAATATTTTTCACAACTAGCTGGATGATTTGGAATAAGCGGAATAAGGCTTACTACGGTACTCCACGTCCTGATCCTCCTTTTCTAGTCATGTTTGCTGCAGCCCATGCTTCAGAACATTTGGAAGCTAATTATGGAAACTTGTCTTGAGTAATTGTAAGATAGTCTTGTTTTTTCTTTGGCATTCATTGATGTAAGTTTGCATATAGTTGCTGTTTTTTGATAGGTGAAGAGAAAGCACTGTAGCTAGTACAGTTTTAGCATGGTTGATCTATGATACTGCCTTGCTTTTGCATAAACTTATTACTTTTTTATAAACTTATTACTTTTTTTGAATAAAATTCTGCCGTTTATTCTCTCAAATAAAAAAATTATAGTCAGGAAACAACTGTTAGGCCATCATCATTTTGGAAATGAGTTTGTAGCTAATGATTTGAGATTTATGATTGGTTTGCTTTTTTTTTTTTTTTTTTGATGAGTTATAAGTATAATTGGTTTGCTTTCTTAAAATCCCACTGTATTAAAAAGAGAAAGAAAAAGAAAAATATTAAAAAGAAAAAGAAAAAAAGAAAAAAAGAAAAAGAAAGAGAAAGAGAGATACATCTCAACTCGTGTACACAGGAGGTGTATGAGGGCTGCTTTAAATATTGGCAATAGAATTTTTCAAGACCTGTGAATGATTGGGAGTTGGACTCTTGATGGGAGTGGTGGCCTGGTGGGTGATGTCATTGGTTTGAGTCCCATATGCGCATTAATTGCTTGCCAAATCAAAACAATCAAAGGACGTGTCTTAAGAAATTCTTCCTACATTGGTGTTTGTTATTTGGCATGTCAATATAGGGTTTGTTTAGAATCTGTTTATATTGCTAAAATTGAAATTTTTTTTATTGAAAATACTATAAATAAAATTTAAATTTAACTGAAATAGTTCAGTGAGACCCATAAATAGTAACCAAAAGTGTAGGGGCCCATGAATAGAAACAAAAATGAGCTGAATAGTAAAATAAATTAGCTTGGAGCCAAACGCACACATAAGGTCTTTGTGATTTGCTTATTTTGCTGAAATTGAAATTTTTTTACTGAAAGTACGGTAAATAAAGGTAAAAGTTAACTGAGATACAAGGCTAACTCAATGGTATAAGCTATTGAAGCAGCCGCCTAAGGCCCCAAGTGAAAAACAAGACCCCTAAATTTTAACCAATAGTATTAATTAAGCCAAAATATTAACCAATAAAATGAAATAATATTTTCTTATAAAATGAAAAACAAATAAAAAAGAGAAAGAAATGTTATGTCTGCAACATTTTGACAAAAACTCTTAATAGCAGATTGTTAAAGGTTGTTATTGACAGCAAAAAAATAATTTTAGTGGTAGGTTCAACTAGAAAACAAGAAACAATTTAACACCTAAGATTTGTCATAAAAAATATTCTGAATATAACACTTCTAAAAGAAAAAAAGAAAAGAAAAAAAACAATTCACAAAAAAATTCACAACATTTTTCACAATAGTCATGTTAGCAAACTTTTACTAGTTTTCAACTAGATTCACCATTGACATTACTCTTTTATTCACTACTATCAATCTGCCACATCAACAAATATAAAAAGTTTTGTCAAATTTTTTTGTGTTCATAAACTTTTTTTTTTTTAAAATTCTACGTGGTTCATGTTGATTAATAGTAATTTTATATATAAAACAAGATAATCAATTTTCGCCTTAGGCCCCCAAATGCATCAAGCCGCCACTGCTGAGATAGTACAGTGGGATCCATGAATAGTACTAAAAGTGCAATGGAATTTATGAATAGTGCAAAAATAAGCTGAATAATAAAATAAGTTGGCTTTTTAATTTGGAGCCAAACATACACACATTATACCATTACGCAAAAGTAGCAACTTATTTTTTTGTGGTAACAAGTGATATATTTATAATACTTGCCATGAAGTTAAGATGATCACTTCATTCAAGTAAGTAAGACTATTTTATCATCACTATTGTTGTATGTATTTATAGGTAAGTATGAATTACAATATAATATTTTTGATTGACTAAGATCTTTTACACATTTAGTGTGTTTAACAAAAATTATTTTTGCCAATTTATTTTACTATTCAGCTTATTTTTGCTACTATTCATGTGCCCATTGCACTTTTTGGTACTATTCATGGGTATCACTGTACTATTTCAACTAACTTTTACCTTTATCTACAATAGTTTCAGCAAAAAGTTTTCAGTTTCAGCAAAATAAACGAATCCTAAACAAACTCTTAGTGTGTGTTTGACAAAAATTATTTTTGCTAACTGATTTTACTATTCAGCTTATTTTTGTTACTATTCATGGGCCGCACTGCACTTTTTAGTACTATTTATGGGTCTTACTGTACTATTTCAGCTAACTTTTATATTTATCCACAGTACTTTCAGTAAAAAGTTATCTATTTTAGCAAAATAAATGAATTCCAAACAGACCTTTAGTTTTCTTAATTTTCCACATGGTTTACATTGTGTGGAAGGAAAAAATATAAGTGTATGTCTTGGGGAGAGACAATTTTATTATAGTTAATTCTCGTATATAAGTTTAGTGATTATAAAAGTATAAATTGCAAAGAAGTCAATATTGTACTGTATTGGCTGGTATTTATCCTACGGTCGGTGAACTGGTACAGAAACACTTTTCATTCCGCTTCAAATTTTGGCCTATACCGGACTGTACTGGCCTTACTGGAGAAAATTGGGTGTTTTGGGCGGTAAAACTGATTTGGGCCGGTAAAGAAAAAACCAAAAAAACTTACCACTAAAAAAGGAAAAAGTCAAGAAGATGTTATCGCCACCACTTTCAGTCTTGCACCCTTCTTTGTTTCTTCTTCTTGCACTGTTTTAGTTTTATAGCCTTTTTCTCGCCCTCACTTCTTCTTTTTCCCCTTTGTTTTACATCGTTTCTCTTACCATTATGAAATTATTGTGTTCATTTTTTGTATTAGGTTTCACCAAACTCCTGACAAATTTGGTGCTATAACTGCTTCTTATAGTGATATTTTAGATTAGCTTAATTTTCAGGTGGCTTATTAGAAATAGGCCCCCCAGAGATCAAGGACAAATGTCCCATTACAACAAACCCTTAATGAATAGCCTCCTTAATGTACTGACTTGACTTTGAAGATTTAGTCCCCAAATGTTTAGACAATGATGGCATACCAATTCAATTGGATATATTTGCACTATTTTCTAAATGATTTCCACTATAATAAATTGTTATTATTTGTTTCGCCCTATTACTATGTAAGTTATGATGTCTGTTAGTTGATGACAAGTACACCAAGTTTAGATTTTTATGTCAATCTTCTTGCACTACAAAAGCTTGATAGGATGCTCAAAGTAAGTCAAGCTTTATGCTATGTTTGGAAGTTTTGAGAGAGAGGAGAGTAGAGGGGAGTAGAGGGAAGGAGAGTAGAGGGGAATGGTTATCTTCCACCTAGTTTGAATGTTTTTAAAATTAAGTAAGGGGGAGGGGAATAATTAGTCTTTTCAGATAATTGCTTTGAAGATATTGGATGGTTTTGAAGATATTGCATTTTGCATGCAAAATAGAGAAGTATTCTAGATAATTCCCTTCATTCGAACACATTTGAACGCAATGAAAGTAATAAACGTGTTGGTTGCTCATTTCATATGTTCCTCCAAGTGGTCACTCAGAGAATGGAAGTACATATATGAAGGGATTTGAAGAGACTAATGTTTAAAAATTTTAGGGGATATTGGATACTATATGCTTAAATAGGTTTGAATGAATGTAGTGGTAGTATGAGAACTAAGTTTATGTTGGATGCAAAGATCATTAATATGTAAAATGATTCTGTGCATTACGTGGGTTAAACACTAGTAATAACTAATAGTCGAAATATTTGACTTTTTATTGACCACTCCTCATTGTACCACGTGACTACATAAATTTATGCCATGTATACGTTTTAAAAAAAGAACAATTGTGCCTTTTCATTTTGCCTGTTAAGTTTCAGTATCTACACATCATTTCATATAAGATGTATATATTAAAACAAAAAACTGTCATTGTAAAGAAAACATGAATGGTGCAATCAGATGGCAGATCCTAAAAAAGATCACTGCATAAAGACATGAGTTTCAACAAAGAGCAAAATTATTTGTAGCAATTAAACTTTATCGGTCAAGAGAACTCAAACTTTGAATATGATACGTATTAGCCCACGAAAACCATGAAGCAAATATGGTATTGATTTCTTGAAAAATACTAATACTCACAGTCGGGTTAGGGTGGGATTTTGGGGGTAGGTTTGCTTCTTTGATTCTGCTGGGAGGGTGTTTAGACCTAATAAGGGATTTTTTTAAAAAAAAATTTCTGGACACCTTTTTTTAATTAACTTTTTTAGAAAAGCAATATCCGCCAAGAATTGGTCAAAGAGTTTAGAAACACAGTACAGGAAGAAGGTATTTGACAAACAAATTGCATTGAACCATGTGTGGGTTTTATGCAGTCCGAGTGTCCTTAATTGTTTCTGTTGTTATGGTTTCTGATCGACACATTATCGAAAGTTAACCACAAGAATTTTGTCAACGTTCTTGGATATTGGGAGGACGAGGAGCCTTTCACCAGAATCATGGTTTTTGAATATGCTCCAAATGGGACACTCTTTGAGCATTTACACAGTAAGTACCTGCCCAATACCTTGTCATTATTGGTATTTACAAATAGCAATTTTTTAGAAGATCCACAAGTTTCTTGTGTTCTAAAAAAGATGAAGGAGAAGAAGTTACTAAATGAAGAAATCGCTTAATATTATAGTTTCTATCATGGGTGTGACTTGATTCTTTGACCTTTCCACTATTTAACCCCCAAAAAACCGACTTACAGATAGCAATTTTGGAAAATACTCATAGGTTTCTTGCTTTTTTAAGAAAGATGAAAGAGACGAAGTTAAAGATGAAAGATGAAAGCGAAGAAGTTGAGAAGAAGTTACCAAATGAATATAAACTACTATTTATATCCAAAAAATTATGATCCTTCAACATGCACCTTTTCATTCAATATGCAAATTTTCAGTCAATATGCACATTTGCATTCAATAGGCACATTTACGGTTAATAGACACATTTTCGTTCAACATGCACATTTTCATTCAACATGCACATTTTCATTCAATAAGCACATTTTTGTTTAATAGGCATTTTTTGTATATCTAATTTGAATGGTTATGACATTTCAAAAGGCATATTTTGGTATATATATTACAACCTAGTATATAACACAAACTAAACTAGAAACGCAGCATTATGTTTCATATTCCTTCTCACAAAAAATTAATAAATAAAACAATAATGTTTTTTTTCTTCTTGAAACTCATCCAGTAACTATTCCCGTGAATTGCATGGGTTAACGACTAGTAATAACTAACAGTCAAAATATTTGACTTTTTGTTGATCGCGTCTCATTGCGCCATGTGACTACACAAATTAATGCCACATTTACATTTTAAAACACCGAAATATTGTGCCTTTTTGTTTAGTGGTTTATGTGGAAAGTATTACTCTTAAACAGTAGTTACATAAATTAAAAAAAGAAAAACATTTCTTTAAAATCATGACAAATCAACAAATAAGCCTTTTTTATTACGTTTGATTTTTTGTTAACTAGCACCATGTGGCTACACAAATACATGCCACATTTACATTTTAAAGTACCGAAATATTGTGCCTTTTCGTTTAGTGGTTTATGTGAAAAGTTTTACTCTTAAACAGTAGTTACAGAAATTAAAAAAAGAGAAAAAACACTTCTTTAAAATCGTGACAAATCAACAAATAAGCCTTTTTTATTTTTTGAAAAACAACCAACAAATAGCCCAAATCAAATATTTTATATTTTTAGCCTCGCCATCACACACCTTCACCAAAATTTTAATCCCTATTAAAAAAAAAAACACACCATTTCAGTGGGTAAGTTCTCTTTAACTGTCTCTTTATATATTCTCAACTTCACTTCAATTTTGCCTCTGCCCATTTTTCCTCTGCGAGAAGAAACTCTGTGAAGTGAGATAGGACATAGGATTGTCTCCACTAGCCTACCGCCGTCACGCAGCGGAACCGTTGCCGATGAAATTGTCTTCATTTGTTTTTCCCTTTTAATCCACCGTCAAGCATAGAACCTCTACCCTCTACCCTTCTCTCAAATGCAGACCCAAGTTATTTTGCAGAAAGCTTGCAAGGGCATGACCATGGGTACCAATGTTTTCAATCTCCGACCCAGCCTCCATATCAGACCATTCTCTCTCGGTTTTTCTTAGGTTTTCCTTTAGTGGTGTTTTTTATTGGCTTTACTTTTGTATGCAATTTTGTTAATCAAATGGTTTGATAAAAGCGTATGTCTTCATAGTGGGTTTGTGTAATTGTGTTTGAAATTGTAATTTTCAGATGGATTTGCTTGATTTTGATTGCTTGAATTTATTTGTTAAAAAGAATTTTCCACAATTATACTTTTTGGGCTAGTTTTATTACTTTTATTAAACTAAGGCTCCGTTTGGGAGTTCATAAGGGAAGAGAATGGAATGGAATAGAATAATCATAAGGGAATGGAAAGGAATAGAATGGAATGGAATGTATATAAGTAAGGGAAAAGAATGGAATGAAATGAAATTAAGTAACCTTGATTGGATGTTTCAAAATAAAGAAATGGAAAGGTATCAAAAAGAATGGAATGGAATGAAATTAAGTAACCTTGATTGGATGTTTCAAAATAAAGAAATGGAAAGGAATCAAAATGAATGGAATGTAAATAATTTTGTTTGGGAGCAACATAGAGGGAATGGAATGGAACCATTTTATGACAATATTACTATTAGATCCCTATTTTAAAATAAATGGTTGAATATATAGGGGTAATTTGGGAGTTTTAGTAAAAAAATCATTAAATCTAATTTCATTCCTTCTCATTCCTCTCAATTTCGGGGGGAATGAAAATTTGAGATTTTAAGATAATAGAGAGGAATGAGTGTTCCCTTCTACCCATTTCATTCTCTCCCACTTAAATTTCCAAACAAAGGAATGAGCTTTCCATTCCCTTCATTAAAACTCCCAAACAAGGGATGAGAAGAATATTATAAAATTATTCTTTTCCATTCCATTCCATTCCCTCCTCCCAAACGATGCCTAAGGGTGTGTTTAAATGCCGCTTATTTTGCTGAAACTGAAAAATTATTGCTGAAATTATCGTAAATAAAGGTAAAAATTAGTTGAAATAGTGCTGTAGAATCATAAATAGTGCTCTAAATTGCCGTGGAGCTATGAATAGTGAAATAATTTTAATTTTTATTACTTTTTGGGGTTAGTTTTATCACTTTTATTTAAACGAAAGTGATATTTGAATTCTGGTAGAATTTCATAGTGGGGTTATGTTTGAAATTGTAATTTTCAATTTGGCTTGCTTGATTTTGATTGCTCAAACTTCTTTCTTCTCTACATTCCCCCTCCCTCCCTCGCTCTCTGTACTTTATTTCCTGCAACAACAATTTTTCCATACAAGTTTTACCCTATTTGCAAGCAAAGCCCAAAAGCAAGAAAAACATTTGTAAGGCACATCGAAAAGAAAGAGAGATAAGTTTGAGGGCTGCCAACATTGTTAGGCCAGCAATCACCTTAAGGCGGCATCCCACCACCGTAATACCATGTACAACAATAGTAAAGGTATTTTCTTATAAACAAATATATTGGCATTAAATATGATTTAGGTTTGGTTGTTATGGACTGCTTAGTTTTGATTTAGGTATCTAGCCTAGATTTCATTTTGATAAAGGTTTATGTGTTGTGGCCTATTAGAGAAGAACCAATTATGAGGAGACGTAAGGAACATAGAGATTGTGACTCATGTTGATCCTAGAAAGACATCTTTGGTTGATTCTATTTTAAACAAGCGAAGGTAATAATTCCTTAATGATTTTCCTCTGCATAATTTGCCACATTGATTGGTTATGCTGAAATTTTTCTAAGAAAATTGATTTCCGTCTAGACTAGGAGGTGGCAATCAATCATAGGGTTTCAAAGTATAACACAAGTTTCCAACTACAAGTTGTCGTCTCTGTTACTCTTTGTCCACTATTGTGAACCCTGTGTATTTTTGCTGCTATTCCTTTTTTAATAATATTTTCTTTCTTACCTATCAAAAAAAAAGTGGTCTCTGTTACCTCCAGACTGAAAACCTAATAAAGACCCACAATACATAGGAAAATCTTACGATTCAATTGCTTCCTTCTCTACCAGATTGCTTGCTATTAGGTTCGTTTCTTCTCCTCCTCCTCTTTTCTCTGAATTTATTTAGTTTTGTTTTACCACTGATTTCAAGATCAGGTAGTAAGTTTAAGGATCTTTTGCTTCTATTTTTTTCCTTTTTGATTGATTTCATAGTCCCAAAAAACTTCCCACAAAATCCCCTAAGCAGAAGCCAAGGGCTGTCTTTTTCAAGTGGGTATGTATTTCTTATTCGAATATCAATTGTGCGAATTATTGTTGGTTGAAGATTGGTAATAAGCATTGGTTTCTAGGGTCATTTATGAGAAACCCAAATAGATTTTTTGTTGTGTTTTGTTTGATTCTTTGTTTTGTTTGATTTGTGTTAAGGAATTGTTTTAGTTTCTCTATTAATCCTTTGGGATATCATATAAACTTCAATTTATTATTATTATATTTTTGGCTTATGAATATTGATACAGGAAAAAACTGTCAATTAATGAGGAAAAACAAGGCAAAGGTGATGTAGTAAGAAAATGTGGGTGTGGTTGTAAGAAAATGTTTGCTCTACTCTCTGCCCTCTTCTACTACACTCCAATATCTAACCCAAGTATAGTTTTGTTGTTATCTTTTTTACTACCTGATTTGTTTTTTAAAAAAATTTCCAGTGGCAGTTTAGGTGGTTTGATGTTGGTTCCTTAAATTTTTACTTTATGTATCAATATGTTTTTGATTTGTGAATTCCATTATTCTAAATATGTCTTAGATACTGGAAATTATGGTTCCCTTTATTTTCAACACCAGTAGATTAACCAAGTTCTATTTCTTGGTTATATCTGCAAGGTGTTTGACAAAATGCCTCTAAGAGCAGCTGGTATTACTTGGCATTTTTGCATCTACATAACTTTAAAGCCTATACATGTGTTGGGATAATGGTATAGATGAACAGTCATAAACTATCTGATGATTTCCCTCTAAGTTTTGTATTTATGTTTAATATCTTAGATGTTGTTACATTCTGTTTTATGCAGATTAGGGGGGATGTGCTGACTTGGGTTTGAATACTGGGAAGTTAATTGTTTGGACTATTTTGATGTGCTCATTCCCACCCCTTTAAATTTATGTTAGGATTGTTCATTTTTGGTTTTACGCTATATTCTAATGTTGAAATTTTCTATATAAATCGGTATAAATCATGTCAAATGTCAAAACTCGTGTAAATTAGTCCTCAAACCTCAGTTGGTTGCAGCTTAACTGTAATGAGGAGGTGGCAAGTTAGTTGGTTTACATGGTTTTTCTGCAATTGATAGATCATGACCCAATTTGCATATAAGCATGTGACAATGGAGTTAGGATTTCACCCGAGGCAGTTCAGTTTTATTAATATAGCACTTCATTGCAACATATTTGGATTTAGAAAAATGCAAGGGTGTTTAGTGGCAGAGTATGATAAAAGGAGGTTATGCTGTATTTGTTCAATTGTAACGTGTTTAGTTTGTCATGGGCGTAATTTTTGGGTGGATTCGTGTTGTAGTCATTTTACTACTAATTTATCAAAAAGTTTTCTCTTTCCAAGTTTTTGTTTTCTTTTCATATTAAGTCACATTTTCTCTTTATAATGTTAGGTAAAAGGCAAGTTAAATTCTACTACAAGTCTCTAATATGCCAATAGACCTTCGCATCGCTATGCTTTTTGTTGTTGCTCTTTGGAATCATCATTTAACTTTGCCTTGACGTAAAAATTACATTACGTCATACAAAAATACAATTTATCTGTAAATCAGTTTTTGTAATGTAAATTTTAGCTTATTTACACTGATCTGGGCATAGAATAGAGCCTTGAGGTTGAGTTTTAATTATATGTCTTCAATTAGGTTTTCTATCAATTTATGGATTTCAATTCTTAGCCCTTTTTCTTTATTTTTTTTATTTTTGTTGTTGTTGTTGTTGTTGTTGAAGTCAAGGAAACACTTATAGAAAATCCAATTCTATAGGTTTTGTAAGAAAATATTGTGAATATGGAAGGGTTTTGTAGTGGAGATAGTATTGATTTAATGGTTTATTTTTGTTTGTGTGTTTTTGAAAGGCCTAAGAGTCAGCTTGGTGATTAATTTATTTGGCTGAAAAATTAATTTACATTGATGTAGATTGTGGTTTCAGAATTTTCAGTGATATATATGGGCTGTTTGTTGCAGATAGTTTTGTTTATGGGGTTCAATAAAAATTTTAGGCACAGTTGATTTGATGCTAAATAGTTATTGGGTTTTGTTTTAGAAAATCTTGAGATTTTTGTTGTTACTGTGATTGACTTTTTTTTTTCTTCTTTTGGTTGATGTTGATTACTATCTTGATTTAATTGATGAAGTCTTGAAACACACATATTTTACTACAGTGAGGTGTTATACTGATAGCATATATTATTGATAAAGCACTGTAGCTTGCAGCACGATCTAGAGATAGTAATGGTCAATGGGTTAACGCTGTGGGGTAATTGCCAATACTCCTACTTGGACCTTTAAGGGAGCCTTTGAGTTGACTGCACTGAAATAGGCAGATGTTGCTGTCAACGATAATGGAGATTTGGTATGCAATATGACTGACCTTTTTCTGTTTCCCTTTTTAAGTAATTTTGCTTCAATGGACATAGCTCATTTTGATCAGCATGTATTTAGCTACTTGAATTTTGTCAGATGCAAACTTACTTTTAAGCATAATTGCTATGCTGTTGAAATAATTAAGGTTAAAGTTTAATCTTGGGTTTGAGACACTGTCATATCTATGCAAATAATCTTTTACTCTAATTTTTTCCGCCTAATAATAAAGCAACATTTTTGCAGTTTTGCATGTGTAAATTTTAGGTTATTTATGATGGATAAGATTTAAAATTGTAGTGGTCATTTATCTGAGCATTTGTTTGATATGAGTAGGAGGTTTAAAGTTTTAGAACTTTTACCCTGCTCTTTTCATAATTTTGCTTGGAGTCAAAGTGGTATGCGGTTACTTTTGAGAATATTATTTCCTTAGGAATTTCTAGATATTGATGTGAAAACAATTTTAGTAGTTGTGTCTCTATTTAATGCTACTTTTATTTGCTTATATCCCACTTTGAACACCATTTTTTTTTAAATTATTAGTTTATTGCATACCTTGTGTTGGTTATAAAACTAATGCTTGACGGTTAGTTTTATGTCAATAGTGTGTTGCCTAAGCTTTTGATGATAGATGTGTCCATTTCTACTAACAGTTTCTAATGGATAGCTGAGTATACTTGGATTAGCAACCGATATACTTCTCTTTATATTGTTGTGATTGGTGACATTAAGTAACAACCATATCTTAACATTAATTATTACTATTTTGTTCTACCAAATAAAATTACTAATTTGAGTTGTCTTTCTTTGTCATAGGGTTTAGTTAATCTATTGATTGGCTTTCATTATGTCACTATTGAAACCAAACTAAAGGTCATATATTTTTTCTGGTATTTGTTTTGTTTTTTTTGTTTTTTTAAATTTTTTAAATTTAAAATTTTGTGCATCAAATATTGTTAAAATAGTATAAATTTTCTTTAACAAATATGATCTAGGTTTGGGAATTTTCTTGGGATAGATTATGATTTGGGCATTTGGATTAGATAAAGGTATAAAGGTTAGATTTGGTTATGTTTTAGATATTTATTTGTGTTAGATTTTGTTTGGTTCACTAAACCATGTGACTAGCTTCAAAATTGTACATACTGTGTGTAATGCAACTGAGAAGGATACATATTAAGTCAACTTTACACACATACCGAACAAATAGTAGGTATGGAAATAAACATTGCCTTTATGAACTGTAAGTGCAATAGAGATATTTACCATTGCAATAAACATTACCATTATTTGTGTTGCCTTTGATTCCATCTGGAATTCACTGATTTTTTGTAGATAAGCTTTGGCTTTGCTGGAAAAATTTTCATCTAATAAAATGGTCCAACTTGATATGATCTTTTGTACTAATTTCTTAAATAAGTGATTGTGTCTAATGTTTAACCAAATTATTTGACCCATGGAAGATTGGGGCTATATCTAATCTCTATGTTGGTGTTTCAGCTCTACATGAAGCTGCAAGCAAATTCATTTTATAGATATCATATCATATGCCAAGGCTTTGCATCTTCAAGGGATTGTTTTTTCCTGTTGGATCTAAATGGAAAAATTTGTATTATTGCTTAGTTATATTTCTTTTCCACTTGCTGTAGAGTGCATATATTGCACATTTTTATTTAAAATTGTTGCTGCTTTCTATGCAAAGATTTTTGTATTGTTTTGATTCAAGAAGTGGTACAAATTCAAAATATTGTTATCTTCCTTCAACAGTTTGCATATAGTTATATTTTTACTTACTTTTATTCATTTTCAAATAAATGTACTTTCAAATAAAATAATTATATTTAAATTTTATTTACTAATCAATTGCATAGCAAATAAAATTATTTTTGTTTAATTTGAAGCTTATGAAACTTTCATAATTTTCCACGTCAGCACAATATTTAAATAAAATTATCATTTTATTTAAATAAAATTATTTTTGTTTAGTCCAAACTTAACAAAAAGTGAAACTCTATCTCTCTAACAAGTTCAACTTAAACTCAAACTCATTATTATCACTTTTTTTAAACAATTTTTTTTTTTTTAATTCAAACTTAACAAGGAGTGAAGTTTTATCTTTCTAACAAGTTCAACTTATACTCAAACTCAAATGTTGATAATTTATTTCCAAATTTGCGAGTTTAATCATAAACACTATAAATGCAATGCAAACCCCAATTTTTTTTTTTAAAAACCGAGTAGAGGTATGGGATCTTCTTATGTTTTTTTCTTCTCCTATACTTTGTTTTAAAAAAAATTTATTTTATGATTTTTCATGTATTTCTTAAAAAGTAATTTTCGTATATGAACTACAAAACTCTCTTTAGCATTTTTTTACAAGATAAAAAAGTTTACAATAATTGAAATTATTCTTTTAAATGTAACTCATCTTTCTCGTATATTTCTTTATAGTTTAGTGATATATTTTTTCTTTTATTTCAATAATTTCTAAGCAGTGAATTATCTGATTTTTTAATATTTTTTGGTCTTTCAGAACTTTTAATATTTGAATTTTCGAGTTATTTTTTTGCAGTATTTGAAACTATTTGACAAATTTTTTGTAAATCATTGCATGTTTAAGTAATGACTTCTTCATCAAATTGTAACACAAATTGAAGTCATACAAGAGCAAATCATGGTTTCTTAATCAATTTAAGATTTTATAAAATTATTTTAGTCTACTTCACAAATAAGTAGGTTCTCGTGCATAGCACGGGTAGCGACTAGTCTATATATAACCGAAGTCTTTGACTTTTTTGTTAAGCTCCACAATTTTCTACATCAGCATTATTAAAAAAAAAAAAAAAAAAAAAATCTCTTTGTTCGTCTCCATGAAGAGAGAAAAACCCTTTTAAAAAAAAAAAAAATTCACTCAAACTGTGTAGATTGAAGATGGTCCCAAGTTCTTAAATTTTACTCAAACTCTGCATAGCCATACAATAAAATTGCTGTTTTAAGTTTAAACTTCTTAAAAAAAGGTTTTTATGCCCATATCCAAATCAAAGTCTTGCCAAAATTTCCTTCTTTTTAAACTAATCTTTGATATGTGCAAATTGCAATCATAGTAGAAGTTTGTTCATACCATGAATCTCTTTTTGATGATTACAAGGAGTCGTCTTTGAGGTTACAAATATCTTAAATTCCTTAGCAGATCAAACACTTTCAGGGCACAACTCTTTATAAAGAACTTAAAATCCTTACTACTTGACACTCTCTTCTTCTCTTCCGCTTGAAAAATGTTCCAAAAGAGAACCTCCGATCCTTCAACAGAACTGTGTCCCGCATGACATTGTACTCAACATCTTGACTAGGCTACCAGTCAAATCACTCTTAAGATTTAGGTACATTTGCAAATCTTTCTACTCATCAATCACCGCGCTCAATTTCATCTCTTCTCACCTTAATAATATCAATAACAACAAAGATCATGGTACGCTTGCTCTGTCTGAGGCTAATCTGTCTGGTCACTTTCGACAGAATGTTTGATAGGATTTTTGATACAGGAATTCCCTTTGATTTTCCTTTTGGGCGTGCCAAAATCTTTGAAAACCCTAAAGCAGCCTCCTCTGTCCGTCTTCACTAAGAGAGAAAACCCTAAGCTTCAATTTCTTTGGTACGCTTGCTCTTGCTTTTTCTCTTTTTTGTAAATAAGTTTTTTTCGCTTTTGTTTATCCTTTAAACATTCTTAGTTGAGTCTGGTGGAGATGATCTTGCGACTGTCTATTCTTCCAGGCCCCATGAGATTTTACATGACTTTTATTGGCGATGGAGTAGTGCTTTACATTATATAGTATAACTACAAGTATTGCAGTAAGTTTGCTAACTCTTTGTGTGGTTCAAAGATGCTATATTCTATGTTATTTTAGATTATATGTCCTTAAGCTTTACATTACGGAGACGTATGTTAGGCTGTCTCACATCAGAAGTAGCTTATTGCATTTGTTGTACAAGTTTTCAATTCCTTTTGTGTGGATATTTTTTCACAACTGTGGAGTAAGGTCTATGCACTATATGTTATCTTATGTTTTCTCTTATGGTGTCATGTTTCTTTGTTTATTAATTAAAGATTATATTGGAAGCCTATATTATTTGCACCTTCAAAGTGTTCGAAAATGTTTGAACCAAATTTTTCATCAATTAGGAAGAATTGGATAAAAAAACTTAGAAAAAGCTTTCCTTCCTTACTAAAATTGTCTCGCAATGATGACTATATTTTTGTTCTGTTTTGTTTTTATAATTTGTAGGTTCTGAATCTTTTGATTTTTAATATTATTGCCTTTTGGAAGTTTGACCATCTGAATTTTTGGGTTCAATTTTTTGCAATAACTGAGAATGTTTGGCAAATTTTAATAGTTATAACTATGGATTATTCTCTTGAGGTTATCTTTCTCTCTCTTATATTTCTCTATTTGGTAGTCATATATATTTTGTTTTGTTTCAATAATTTCTAGACAGTGCGAGTGAATTTTCTAATTTTTTTTCCTTTCGGAAATTTTAACATCTGAATTTTTTAGCAATATCTAAATCTGTTAGCTAGATTTTTTGCAATTATCAATTTGTAACTCAAAAGGATAGGAGCAATTCATGCAATAGTATAGTTTCATAATCAATTTAAGATTTTATAAAATTATTTTAATCTATTATAAACAGGTTGGTTCTCGTGCGTTGCACAGGTTTCCGACTAGTTGTATTATATACTGCAGGTTAATTTGAATTTGAATTTGATAGTTTGATTATAATCATGATAGAATAACCGTCTTTTTTGGATTGTGCAATTGCAAACTGCAAAGCCTATTGATATGCTCCCTTATGGCTACTAGGTAACTTTTTTTTTTATTCATTTATTCTGAAACCGGCAAATGTTTAACTTTAAAAAAAACACCTAAACAACATTAGCAAATAAATTCGAACAACAATATAGTAAATTTGAACATCTTTTTTGGAAAACCAATGAAGCTATCCACACAAAACATACGCATATAATTGTTGGTGTATTAATTTTCAAAAAGTACTTGATAGCAAATTAAGTAGCTGAAAAAGTCCTATAAAAAATGTAGCTAAAGAAGTCCTATAAAAGAAAGTAGCTAAAAAAGATGGTAGTGATTTCATCACAAGTTCTAGACTATACCATTTTGTGTAGTAATATAAATTATCTTCTTTCTCTTTTTCTATTTTCTTTTTGTTGGTAATAATTTTACATTATCTTTATATATTAAAAAAATATAGAAAGTTAGTGATTACTTTTTTAACTTTCAATTAAGAGGATTCAGAAAGTTAGTTCTTGCTTTTAAATTTTTTTTTTTCAAAAATATCCTTAATTAACTTATCATTATTCCTTAAATATAAGAAATGAGGTTAATACTGTAAATCGACAAAAATTAAAAACAACATTTAGATCCCACAAACTCCAAATCCATAATATTCATTCAGTTTCTTCTTCATTCTTTCATCCTATTTCTAATCGACCCAATTTTTTTTTCATACTCACTATTTCATATACTGAATTCTTCACAATGGTTAGATATTTTCCTGTCAAAATTGGTAAGCCTTTGAACATAATTTATATAGGTTTGTCTCAATTTAATTTTATTTTGTATCGTACTTTCTCAACTACATATATTGTGAATTGAAAACTCTATAACCTTTTGTGATGTGTGAACTATATTAAAGGTGTTATAGAAAATTTGGTTATGAATGGAAAATTATGACATTAAACAAAAAAAGGAGCCTCATCGCATGTGATGAGGCTAGAACATATTATATTCATACAAGAAAAAATAATAGTGTAGAGAAATCTTAAAGAAGTCAACCTACATCAATGGAAAAAACACTAGCACATTGCTCCATATAGTCTGGGGGTTTTAGCGACCATCAATTTCAGAAATTGATACTTCATTTATAGAAGTTAACATGTCTCTATTATTGTTAGTACTTGTCGAAATAAATGCTGGTTGTTTTGGAGAAGGAAGAGGTGTGTCATTACCCAACATGAAAACAATTGTTAACATGGTTGGTCGATCTCTTGCATGTTCTTGAACACCTAAAAGCCCAATTTGAATGCATCTCAAAACTTCATTAGCAGGGTATGTCCCACCTAGTGATGCATCCACAATTTCCGTGGCTTTTCCTTCTCTCCATAGGTCCCAAACCTGTAAACAACATATTCATCATATTAGGCTAAATAATATAAGTCTAATTTTGTAGTCATTGTTTACACATGTACTTACATGTTCAATCAAATATGGGGAGAGACCATCATGGTAACAAGTACCATTCTTTTTACCAGCAATTATCTCTAGTAGTAACACTCCGAAGCTATATACATCAGACTTTATTGAAAATACTCCTTGCATTGCATACTCTGGTGACATATAACCACTGTCATAGAACAATGAAAAGGAAACCCTTTAAACCTTGCACATTATTTAAAGAAAAAAAAAATCAAAGATGGCCCTTTGGGCACTAACAAAGCATATAATATTAGAAGTAACTCAAGATGAAAAATGACGTAAAGATATCTCATGATGATATTTTGCAATCGCCATTTGGGAAATTTGGAAGTTAACAAGGATCAAGGAGATGGTGTTAGTGTCTGTTTGCGAACAACTTATTTAATTGAAATTGAATTTTTTTTTTACTGAAAGTACTGTAGATAAAGTTAATAGGTAACTGAAATAGTACATTGAGATTCATGAATAGTATCAAAAACTATAATGGGACTCATGAATAGTAGTAAAAATAAGTTGAATAGTAAAAAAAACTAACTTTTTAAGCATTGCCAAACACACACTTAATTTCCAGTCGAAGTTAAAGAGAAAAATTAGCAAGCCAATATATCTAAAAGATAATGTCCCTTCTCTCTCAAAAAAAAAAGAAAAAAAGAAAAAGAAAAAGATAATGTTCCTTGTTTAAGGCTAATTTGTCAATCAAGTATGTATTTAGTGGAGGAGTTATTGGTCTTAATTTGTTGTGAAATGTTGTGAACATAGTATTTTTCTTCAATTTTAGGGCGAAAATGGGCAAATGCCCATTTCGCACAAAAAAAAGGGCAAATGCCCCATTTCCCAAACTAATTAGGGAAATTCCCATCTTTTGAAACTTGATTTTCTAAAAATCGAGTTTCAACTTAAAACTCGATTTTTGGACAATCGAGTTTTAACAAACTGAAAATTAAAAAAAAAAAATTGTTGGAACTCGAGCTCCATGAACTTGAGTTCCATGCAATTTTTTAAAGCCTTATAATGGCGTTTTAAAGTCCTATAGTGGTGTTTTAAAACATGCAAGTTTTTTTTTAAGCCTAATCGCCCCATAGGGAGCCCTATAGTGGCGTTTTAAAATATGCAAGTTTTTTCTTAGTCTGATCGTTGCATAGGGAGCCCTATAGTGGCGTTTTAAACATTTATAGTGGCGTTTTCTGTGGAACTCAAGCTCCCTGAACTTGAGTTCCATGCAATTTTTTTTGTTTTTTGTTTTAAGTTTACCTATAGCTGCGTTTCATGGAGGCTTATATTGGCGTTTTTTATGGAACTTGAGTTCCATGAACTTGAGTTCCATGCAAATTTTTATTTATTTATTTTTTAAGTTTGATCACCCTATAACTCGATTGTCCACAAATCAAGTTTTACATTGAAACTCGATTTTTAGAAAATTGAGTTATAAAAGATGGACATTTTCCTAATTAGTTTGGGAAATAGGGCATTTGCCCTTTTTTTTTGGCGCGAAATGGGCATTTGCCCATTTTCGCCTCAATTTTAGTACATTCTATGGTGACTCTCCGAGAAATCTGCGGCAAATTGGGGTCCAGCGAAAATTAAAAAGACAATGTCTATCTTTAGTGGCAGCTAAAATGTTAAAAATTTGGAAAGCAACAGTTCACTTGATTTCCTTATACTTATTTCTCTTATTAGCATTTTAGTTGACTTAGGAATCTTATTTGAATTTGAATTCTTAACTAAGATTAGATTGATTGTGTGTTTCTCAAAAAAAAAAATAAAAGATTAGATTGATTTCCTTTCCATGTTTATTTTTATCATTATTATCATTCTTATGCTCCAAGATTGCAGTAGGTGGACTTTTATTATAAAATGGTGTACACTTAGCTCAAAAAAAATAAAATGGTGTACACTCATTCGCATTAATTTATCCAAAGTTCCTTACCTTATGCACGAATTATTGAATAAGCCATCTTCCTATCAAGGTTAAGGAGTCAACTGAGCATCTCAGCAGCGGGACCTTAGAAAATAAAGAATCTTTTATATTATACCTTTGAAAATCTCTAGAATTTCATCAAGAGTTGCTATAGCACTCTTTTATCTCCTTCTCTTGGTCTTGATCATGGCTTGACAACCCATAGATCAGAGTAGAGTCGTATATTGACTCTAGTTTCACAATTCATTCCGTTGCATCATTATGCCATAACTGTAGGCTTAACTAGCCCCGTGTCAAAAAAGAATAATAAAGATATTCTTGAAATATTTTTAGAAAGACCTGCAATTTATACTCTTCTTTAGATATGAAATGGTAGTCAAGTAATTGGATAGAAAATATAAATATATCTTTGTTTTCTAGCTCACTTACTATGTTCCAACAACGCGATTTGTATTCACTTCAATTTGGTCACCTCCAACAATTCTAGCCATACCAAAATCTGAAATTTTTGGATTCAAAGTATTGTCGAGTAGAATATTGCTGGCCTTTAAATCTCTATGGATAATTCTTAAACTTGAGTCTTGATGAAGATATAATATCCCTCGAGCAATTCCACAAATAATCTCAAATCGCTTTCCCCAATCTAAACATAACTTTTTTGTTTCATCTGAATAAAGGGATTTGGATTAGATTGAATTCATGCTTAATTACATGCTTTTTATATATATATATATATATATATATATATATCAACTATTAGGAATTGATATGTTTGTAACTGGAGGACCACTTTCTAGTGATGATGAGCAAATTTTATGCAAAAGGAGGACATACCAAAAATGAAAGAGTCTAAGCTTTTATTAGGCAAGTACATATCTCAACTATTAGGAATTGATATGTTTGTAATTGGAAGACCACTTTCTAGTGATGATGAGTGAATTTTATGCGAAAAGAGAACATACCAAAAATAAAAGAGTCTAAGCTTTTATTAGGCAAGTACTCATAGACTAACATCTTCTCTTCTCCTTGAATGCAACAACCTAAGATTCTCACGAGGTTCCTATGTTGGAGTTTAGCAATAAGTGCAACTTCATTTTTGAACTCTTCCACTCCTTGTCCTGAGTATTTTGATAGTCTTTTTACTGCTATTTCCATTCTGTTTTGCAACAAACCCTAAAAATAAAGCCCAAATTTCATGTTGTCATAGTGCATAATTGTTGTGAGAAATTCAACTTAGTGAATTATTTGGGCAAGCCCAATTTCACCTAACAAATTCATGATCAATGAATGCCTTTAAACATTTAGGATGGAATTTATGATGCATTAACACACTTGAAATAAGATTAAGCCATTTTTGGGACTTTTTTTAGGAGACTACCTTATAAACCGAGCCAAAACCACCTTTGCCAAGCTCGTTAGCAGTAGAGAAGTTATCTGTGGCTGCAATGATGGTCCTCAGGTCAAATACTGGAAAACTTGAATTTCTTTTAGATCCATCGAATTCTCTTCTACTTGGAAAGTCTTCGAAGTTACTAGAGTCAAAGCTTTGCCTCTTCCCTGTCATAAAACAAGTAACAAATGAAGTTAACATATTTGTCCACTAATGAATTCCCCTGCAAAAGCCCCTTTTAACTAAACTGAGAAAATACACTAAGGTATTGTTCGTTTGGCAAGAATTTTGATTCTTGAGTTTAAACATTTGGCATGCTTGGATTTTTTATAAAGGAAATATTTAGGACCTACACCCCTTACCTTTTGGTAGTTCTTCTCCCTTCTTTACTCTCACTTCCTCTCTTTCTCTCTGTTTCCTCTCTTTTTCCCAGTTTTTTCCAACCAAACTCTACATGTCTGCCTTCCCTCTCCTTATATAGCCTCTCCTTAGTGGGGTTCTAATCATTATTTTTTCACTAATTTTCATGCATTTTTACTTTCGCCAAAATCCCAAAAAAGCCACCATGCCTTCTGAGGATTCTCTTGAAACTTGTTCTAGACACCAAATACCGTTCGACAGCGAGCTCCCTAAAGGCACTAACAACTCTCGGCAATTGACTTTAGTTTAATCATTTCTTCATCGATTTCCCACCACCTCATCAATTGGTAGTGGGCCGAACACTATGGGATTCCACCAAACGATAATTTCTAAGTCCTAATACACGTATCGTCAGGCTGGGCTCACTCCAACCGGGTTTGAGGCCTACTTCCATCTTATGGGTTGACTTTGGCTCCTCAAGCCGATCTTGAGCCTTAATTAAGTGGGCCAGTACTGATTCTCTAGGCACCCCCCACAATAGCCCCCCATGATTTTCATGAAGTGGGAATAGGATCGGGGATTCCTGCCTCGGCACTTGGCTAAGCTTTTCAAAAAAGACGGTTGTACCTTGGGCAGAAAAAACGTCACTCTATTAATACAACAGACATGACAGCTTGCTCTTTATGAACGCATGGCAACATTTGGTACATCTAACGGTCGAGATGATCTGACGCTTCGATTACTAAGACACGCGTGAGTAGAAAGAACGGTAAGTATTGATTAGTTGTTTGTAGTTACATTAAATGACCTTTTTCCCGGCAAATACTGTCATCCTTCTCATTTATAACTTTCTTTAGTTTCTTTCAAATTCAGAATCCTTATTATTCTTTATTCCTGAGCCCTTAAATATCTCTTGAGGCCACCCCTATCATCAAGAAGTTACTTAGTAAATCTTCTTTCTCATGTTTCTTTCATTCTCGTTCTTTCATAGTTATCTTAATAGGACAAGATGGGTTTTTTGTACCTTTTAAACACAATGCAGACATAGAATCCTTTAAGACTAGGTTTAATATCCCTCGTGATGTGAATATATCATATTGTCACGAGGGAGATATAAAAGACCAAAGATTTCCTCGTGTGGTCCTTTTTCCTTTAATGTCAATACTAGAGGGTGGGGTTAGATTTCCAGTGGATCCCTTTTTTACTTAGAACTCTCAGTTTTTATGGGCTTAGCCTCGACCAATGTCTACCCAACTTTTATAGGGTAGTAAATTGCGTGGGGCGTCTTAATCGATTGTACGGCCTAAACCTTACATATTATGACATTAACTTCCTTTATGCTATTCGGGGAAGCCTAAGGAAAGGGTATTATCTTCAAATTCAAAATACCATGGTTAGGTTGATATCTTGTCTCCTTGACTCCAATAGGAACTTCGCGGGGGAGTTTGTGAGAGTGAGCGGTAACTGGCTCAATGGAGAACTCACTTGTTCGACCTCTCCCCGCTAGATAGGTCGGTACCCTCTTTTCTGATTCTTTAGTATGACCCTGCACTGTGTAATGGTAATTACCCTTGGGCATAATGAAAGAGGTTTTCTCTTGATCCTCAGGTGCTAAAGCAATCTGATGATAACCTTGAAAGGTATCTAAAAACCTTATTCTCTGGTGTTTAACTATAGCATCTACCAACTGATCTATCTTCGGTATAGGGCATGGGTCCTTCTAGCATGTTTGATTGAGATCAGTAAAATCAACACAAACTCTCCATTTCCCAATTTTCTTCTTCAGCACCACTATATTAGATAACCACTAAGGGAAAAACACGTCCTTGATGACCCTCGCCTGCTTTAATTTCTTCACTTCCTCCTTCACTGCTTCCATGTGTGGTTTTGTCGATCTCCTTGGTTTCTGTTTTTTTGGCGTGACTAGAGGATCTACATTCAACCGATGTGTAATGAAAGTCGGGTCCATCCTGGGCACTTCGTATAGATTCCATGCATACACATCTAGATTCTGTATTAATGACAGAAGAACTTCTACCTAATCTTCTACTTGTAGACTCTTCCTTATCCGAAAGTACTTGTCAGTGTAAGGCAATATTCGCACTTGAACTAATTCCTCCGCACTGGCTACCCTTAATAGGCTCTTGGCACCCTGTAATTACTGTAACTGCTCTGCTTCAACTTGCTCCTTCTGCTTAATCTCATGATTTATTGTGGCCACCAAGCACTGTCTTGCTATCTTTTGGTAGGTTTAGACCACATCAACCCCATCTTCATAAAGGAATTTGATCTTCTGGTGTAACGCAGAAGGCACTGCCTCTATAGCATGAATCCAAGGCCGTCCCAAAATCGCAATGTATGGTGAAAAGGCATTAACCACTATGAAATTTACCTCAATTTCCTTTCCTTCGGTTACTATCGAGAGTTTTATCTGCCACTTAGGCATTACTACTTTCCCATCAAATCCCACTAGCGGTGTGTCATACTCAAATCCTTTGGTTTCAACCTTAGCCCCTTATATAGATTGGAGTGCATGATCTCAGCCCCACTCCCTTGATCTATCATGACTTTCTTCACTAAAAATCCACTAATCCGCGAAGTCACCACCAAGGCGTCATCATGTGGCTGGGACGTTCCTTTCGAATTTGTTTCACCAAAAATGATTGGGAACGAAGTCTTCCTAAGCTTCTTCTCAGGTCGATCCATGGCCTCTGCCTCAGGTGGGGTCACTACACTCAATATGCTCCTCCGACGGCTCACACTTACTCTAATGGAAGTTGCATGAATGACCTTAATAATTCCCAGGGGTGGGGAAAGTATGTTGTTAGTTCGGCTTCCCAAGCCCTAGCCTGCACTTATCCCTCCTTGGCTAACCAGAAATTCCTTTGAATGCCTCGTCTTTACAAGCTGCTCCAAGTGGTCCTTCAACACGCGGCATTGCTCGGTAGTATGACCTTTCTCTCTATGGTAAGTACAATACAAGCTCTGATTCCTTCTAGTTAGGTCCCCACCCATCTTCCTCGGCCATCGAAAGTAAGGTTCATTCTTGATGCACTTGGGGATCTAATAGACTGAATCCTTAAATGTCACATTAACTCCCTCAGTTTGCTACGTCAAGTCCATACTTGGAACCCTTGGCTCCCTCCTAGTTCTCTGCTGAAACCTCTTGGGATGATAATCTTTGTTGTATTGTGAAGAGGCTTGGCCTTTGCCTTTGCCTTGTAGCCTGTCGTCTTCCAATCTCTTATACTCCTCTCCTTCTCATAAGCTGGTGCATTTTCTCAAAGGGACGCATAGTTATTGAGGAACATTGTTGCATGTTATGAATCGCGCTCCGAATGCCTGCATCAACTCCTAGAAATTTGCGAATGGGGCCTTTTCTTAAACCATTAAACTACCTCATTGTCGTTGGCTCAAGGCTGGACGGGAACACCTTGCACATCAAACCATCTTTGGGAATAAAGTGACATCATTTGAATGTAGTGACTTACATACTCCTTTGGATCGGTTTGTTCGTCATAAATGGTAAACGGATGGAGGATGAAATGCCTCAACATTTTCGTAAGCTCTATCTCGTCGAAAAAGGGTGAACAGGCAGCTCTCCTCAACACCCGGCTCATGGTGTCCAACGCGCATTATGATGCCCATGCCTATCATGATGGGGGGATTCATGACGACGCCCCATGGTTTCGTGAGATTTGTCCCTCGATCGATGTGAATCGCCACCACAAGATGACTCTACCCCTGTGTAATTGGGGTCATTAGACGAGTCCTCATGGTCCCTCCTACAACATCGGCCTCTCAACTCAATCTCCAAGTCCTTAACTTGCTTTCGTTCCCGATCACTACGACGAGATTGCTCGAGGATATAAGACACGTTTCATTCCCCTTACGAAAACCCCTCATTAGAATCATGTTTGGTATGATGCCCTTCTTGCATGTGTTGTTGTTCCCTTCTATGCTCCCTTTCTAACCTCCTACAACTCTTTGATGAAGCCCTTGAATGATTTCCTCCAACTAAGCCTTCATCAGCATGCGGACCCTCCATATTTGGACAATATCAAGCTAGCTCGAAGCCTCTAGTTGAGTAGTATCCCCACAGATGGCGCCCATTGTGGTTTCTAAACCTATGAGAACTGATGTCTTGGGCAAAGGATTTGGGCCCTTAATTTATTTATTAGTGGGTTTCCTAACAATCCTACGGGAATGACTTCAAACACAAACTAGATAGTCCAATTTGTAGTTCTTCTCCCTTCTTTACTCACGCTCCCTCTCTCTGTTTCCTTTCTTTTTCCCAGTTTTTTCCAACCAACCTCTACTTGTCTGCCTTCCCTCTCCTTATATAGTCTCTCTTTAGTGGGGTTCTAATTATTATTGTTTCATCAATTTTCATGCATTTCCACTTTCGCCAGAATCCCAAGAAACCATTATGCCTTCTAAGAATTCTCTTGAAACTTGTTCTAGAAGCCAAATAGCGTTTAGTAGCGAGCTCCCCAAAGGCACTAACAACTCTCGGCAACCGACTTTAGTTTAATCATTTCTTCATCGATTTCCCACCACTTCATTAGTCGGTAGTGGGCCAAACACTATAGGATTCCCTCGAACGATAATTTCTAAGTCCCAATACACGTATTGTCGGGCTAGGTTCACCCTAACTGGGTTTGAGGTCCACTTCCATTTTATGGGCTGGCTTTGGCTACTAAGGCTGATCTTGGGTCTTAGTTAACTGGGCAAGTATTGATTCTTTGGGCCCAAACCCCCCATATCTATAAATTAATTTTAATTATAAATTTCATTTTAATAGAGTTGTACATTTATTTTTGATTTTTTTTTCACAAAAAATATTTTTTTTAACAATTGAAATATTATTTGCCAAGAAAATCAAAAAAGATAAATATATATAGTATATAGAATTATGGACGTGGATGGTGGACAACCTATATATAAAGAAACAAAGAAATTAAAAGAAAATTTATATATATATTTTTTTAAAAGTAATAGATAAGTATGTAGTACTTTTTTTTTTTTTTAATACACAAGTATGTAGTACTTGGGCCCGTGATCACTTCTTCTTTTTCATTTTTTATAACACCTACGCTACCTCAAGTCCCCAACCTACAGGCCCACCCCAATTTGTAAATCAATCAATGACAGAATAGCTATACAATAAAGCAAGTTCCATGTAAAGATAAAAGCCTTAAAAGACGTTATTTTTGGGTATTTTTGGAGTTTAGAGAATAATGTTTGATTCTCTCACATTTATAGTAGGATTTATTAATTAAATTCATAGTGGAGTTCACCATTAATGTAAGATGAGATAATACTACTTCTATGTACTCTAGAAATACCTAAAATTTTTCCCTAAAACACAATGAGAAAGTAAAGCAAGAAACAAGGGTTTTAGAGGAGTTCCAAACCGGAAGAAGCGGACTCAATTCCCTGAAGAAGAAAATCTGAAGCCCATCGAAGAAACTTTACGAAAATCACTTTCCAGTAACGTACAAATTTTTTTTTTTTTTGAGGTTTGAGATTAAATGTTTTGTGTTTTGATTTTGATTTTATTTTATTAAGAGATAGATTTTTCAGCTTATATGTGTGGGAGATTAATGAGTTCTATATTCTGCGGATTTTGTTTCCTAGTTTTTCTTTGATAATGGAAATTACTATACTTTTTAGTGATGGCTAATTTTTCGGGTTCTATTGGTTAAAATTTAAGAGCCTTAAGTGGTTGTCTCACTTTCCTATTGCATTTAGACACCTAGACTATATACCCATCCAAATTTTGTTTTCTTACCTTTTTTTAAAAATAAAAAAAATTCCAACCAAATATAGATTTATTCCTTGTAGATTATTAATTCATTATTTGTGAAATATTATGATTCCGGCGAGCAGGTTTAGCAAATTGGCTTCAACAAGCAAACTGATACAGTGTAATATATATATATATATAGCTTTTTTTAGTTTTTTTTTTTTATAAAAGAAATTATATAAGAATGAAGAAATCTCATGTGAGAGACCACGAGGTTCGTTCATATGGTACTTTACGAGGGTAATTTCTTATTTAGCCTTTTACCTAGCTTCTTTGGCACTCTTCTGCCTCCAAAAAAACAGGGAAAAAAAAAAAAAAGAGGTTAAGGTCGTGTGAGTCTTATTTAAATTAGTTTTGGTGAAAGATTGGCCTACATAAAGTCGAAGCCCATTAAGCTTTCAAAAGTTAAAACAAACTGATTTTTTTATGGAGACACACTAGCCTAAAGCACAGGCGCAGTAGAACATACTTGTCTTTAAAAACGCTGGATGTGTTCAGCATACTTCACAGTATGATCCCAAGTTGAGAAATAAAATATATTTTAATAGAAATATTTTAATATTTCAAAATATATGCATATTTCAGGGAAAAATACGTAAATATCATATTAAAATTGATATTTCATTTAATGGACTATTATCATACTCTAATAACATAAACATGACATCATAAAAATTCTATGATATTTCTATCAGCCAACCAAATATTAAAATGATATCATAAATATCTGATGCTAACTCCAAAGCACTAAATAAACAAAAACTATAATTAAGCAAACAAACAACTTATTATACTACATAATAAACATCAATGATATGGAATGGATTAAAATTCTTTTATATATCATGTGTGCGATTGCCTCCAGATTAAAAAGTCAGTTTATTTTTACTATTATTTATAGGTCCAATTACATTTTTTGGTATTATTCATGGGTCTCACTGTACTATTTCAGTTAACTTTTGCCTTTATCTACAGTATTTTTAGCAAAAATTTTTTCGATTTTAATAAAATAAGCGAATTCCAAATAAACCCCCTACTCTTTACTTTAAGTGAAAAAATGTAATGAACATTTATGTGCAATTTTAAAATTTCTCTTTTCATGATGAATTGGTTAATTCAACTAATTTCTATGACAATTATGCTATAGCCTAAATTCTTCATACCTTTGAGATTAAAAATAAAAAAATTATCCCATTAATTTCTTATTACTTTAATTGAACAGAAACCTCTTCCTGTTATCACGACATTGCTTCTTGCTATTACTTCAACATATTTTGAATATTTTATATAATTTTTTCACATGGCAGTTTATAATCGTATCACACGGGCCTTTTTCTAGTCTATAATAAGTGTAGTATCACTCTTATAATTCACATGCACTTCTTGATTTATTAACCAATTGCACATACCTTTTCTTTTCCTCTTTATTAAACAATGCGCACAGAGGAAAATTAGTAATGAAGTAACAACCAGAGCCAGTATCATAATTGCCTGCCTCCTCTTGTTGGCAAAGAATCCCTTGAAATGATCTGGAAACAGCAAGAAAATTTCTCCATTTAAGCAACAAGATTGGTGCACAATTTTTGAAAACTATTTTTACAATTAAGATGATAAATTGTAATTATAATAACATCACCTGCAAATAGGCATACTCCCAATATTATTTTTATCATGCATCAATTTTGAAATCACATATTAAAAATATAAGAGTGATATTGTTGTGTGCATGTATGGTATAAAAAAAAATTGCCTCAAATAATTTGTCTCGGTAAATTGTCAAGTACCTAGCTCAAATGCATCAACACGTACATACAAATTTTGGCCCCCATCCAATACTCTTGTATCCATCAATTCACCATACCATCTCATGCAACCAACTTCCTCTTTCACATCTACTCCCCCATACGCCGTGCAAGAACAATTCTCCAAGCATTTTTGCTCACACTCCTTCAAACTCAGCTTCTCATCGACTCGTGCAAATGAACTATCCGGAAGCTTCACATTTTCCACCTTCACAAACTCTTCACCACTCTTGCAAATGGATGCCCTCCCATGCTTCTTCACACACCCACTCGTCGCATTTCTCGCAGACCATTCACTTGGTGATCTTGGTTCAAACCCAGGTAGACATGTGCATTCAAATTCAGTACCATTTTGAACTTGACACTTACCAAATGCACCACACCTCCCATAATTGTCACACCGGTCCAATGGAACTGTCCCAAGAATGTCCCATTCTTGATCTGAAATTTCACTCACAAAGCGTTGAATTGATCCAGATCCATTCACCACTAATCTTGACAATAATGAAACGTCTGGGTAACGTAAACCCCAAATTGTAGAAGTCTCATGCTGGTTGTCAAATAAATTAAAATTCATGACCGAATCATTACTTGACGATGTCGGTATTCCACTCCATCCAATACCATTCCAATGACCAGAACGCCACCACAAAATATTACCTTTATACAAAAACAACTCTGGGTAGGAGCTATTGGTATTGAGAATGAAGGAGCAATTGCCAATTCCTGGATCATCTTTGGCCTTCCAAGATGTTAGAATTCGATTTAGACCCTTCATTCGATCTAACCCAAGTTTCATGCCTGGAAGTAATGTATCAGTTGGATTGTTAAAGCTTTCCCATAGCACCTCACTTGTTTCATTAATCAACAACATTAGATTTCCTGAATGAATGAGCCGAGCAAAAGTAGTATTGTTGTTTGATTTTGTGACAATATTTGTGGACCAAATGGGTTGTTTTTGGTCCTCGCCATAGAGCACTAGGTTTCCATGAAGATTAATTGAGAAAACCCCGGAATTATCATTGATAGGATTGTCTCTGTTTGCAACCCATACCACGGGTTGTTCAGGAGCTTTATAAAACCAAATGCCAACATAGCGGTTGGTGGACTCTCCGGGACTAAAGAAACCAAGTGCAAAGGTTTCTCCGTTAGAGACTAGAGGGTCACCACCATCTCTGATGGGATTGCTGATGGTTAAGATGTCTTGTAAAGTGTCAAACTGGGGAATTAGGAATACAAGCAATGTGTGTAGAAGGAGAAACCCCTTCGTAAAGTACATGATCATGACGAGTAAGATTGTGCGTATGTCTTTTTGCTTACTAGAAAAAGAGGCTGCGTAGATAAGGTTGAAGTCCTGGTATTTGATGCGTGAAAGTTGGGTAATGGGTACTGGGTGAAGGGAGGTTGGGAGGTCCGAGTTGATGTGGAACACTTCAAAACCTACGGAACTGAAGAGTAGATGTGGCCAGGTGTGGGATTTGCGAACAGACTGACGAGTCAATGATACATGCACTTTGGAGTTGTTCTTTGTCTAGGAATGTTTGGGTCCTGGTGAAAGGAAAATTTCAGAAATGGCTATTGGAGGACAGGAATTTTTTTGTCCTGTTTCAGAGGGTGTCAATTGAATGCTAGTAATTAACACGAGCTCGATTTAAGGGCAATCATAAGCTGGGCAATTTGGCATGCTAGGAATAAATAGATAGGTAGCGGGTTTTAAATTTTAAGCGGGAAAAAGAGAAGTAAAAGAAAGGAAAGGAAGCGAAGGCAAATGAAGTTGCAGCAAGGCAATCTCTCCGACTCTCCCTGCTATTTATAGCGAACAAAGTTTCAAACTTCTTATTTAACTCTTTTTTTGGGTATAAATTTGAAAATCTAACAATTGAATTTCATGTTCTTTAGGTTCTTAATATGCATATCAAATTTCGTTCAAATCAGATATTAATTACTATTCAATTAATAAACTTATTTTTTATACCCAATTTTAGATCATAAAAATATAAAATTTTAACATTTGTTTGATAATATAGCAATTGATTTTTGATATTGTTGATATTTTGCAAGCATGAAGTATAAATAAGAAAATGCAATCTATCAGTTAGATTTTCAAAATTCATATTCAATAGAAAAATATAGAGAAATTTGAAGAAACTTTGTCCATTTCTAGTCATTTATATTATATCAAATTGGGAATTCCAGCCGTAAGAGCCCCACCCCACCTGCCTTGCCAAACAAATCTCTTTGCTATGAGTATAATTTGGAAAAATGGTGAGGACATGTGAATTCACACCTCTACCTACTCAAAACTCACTATACAGCCTTTTTCACGTTGAAAATCCCTACCTACCCTTGTTAGTCAAGAGTCAAGACATTAATTTAGCTTACTTAAGAAACTTTCGTTTTTCTATTCCCATTTTTCTTGAGTCTCACAGCAGTCAATTATTACAAGGGTGGTTTGTTACGAATAGTGTGAGTAATAGATTTTACCCATTATAAAAATCTATCCTCAACAAATTTCTCTACCTTGCTCTTTAGATGTAATGAATGTGGCTTCGCCTAGACAAGGGTCACTTATGTGTCCGTTTGAAAACAATTTATATTTATTTTTATTATTTTTATTTTTGATTAAAGTGCTGTAGATAAAAGTTAAATAAAATAAACTAATTTTGTTAATGAAAATATTCTAGCAAAACAAAAAAAAAAGAGTGGAGTGAACCCACAATAAACAAATAATAATACTACAGCCACAAACTATTTTATAACATTTTTATAAATTGTTGATGTGACCAATTTCTTACTAGTTTTTATCTAAACTTATCGTTAACATTATTTTTCATTTACCAATAACTACTTACCACATTATTAGTTTATAAAATTTTATGTAAAAAAATTTGTATTTCTAACATTATTGATAAACAGAAAAACATAGAGTAAGCCCAGCAAACAGTATCTCGGCATTACTTTTTTACCAAAAACAATACATGATCAGGTAAAGAAATAAGCTATCAGAAAATAAGCTTCTTAGTTATGGGACCCACATGAAACCTGCAAACAGAATAAAATTAAGCAAAAATCCAGTTTCAATTGGAACCCAAATGCACACCAAGGCGGAAGAAGATCTTATGAAGCTAAAGTGACGGGTTGAGTTATTGAATCACACCAAATCTTTGATACACACTTCAATTTCGTATGATATTTTCATGGAGATAGAAGAGAAATGTTTTTCTATACATCCCCATTTTCTTTGTGTTTACTGCGGTGTTTAGTGGCTAAAAAAGCGGAATATAAGAAAATAAGGGCATGTTTGGTAACTATTTTTTTTTATTTTTTTATTTTCGTTTTTTGGTTTTCAAGGGAAAAAGAAAAAAACAAATTTTTTCTATTTTCAAAATAAAAAACACGTTTGGTTAGTTGTTTTGAAAAACACATTTTTCAAAAACAAAATTCAGGAAATTTGTTTGGTAGTTGTTTTTGAAAAAGTTGAATTTTGTTTTCTTTGGTTAAATTTTTTTAAAAATTATATTTATTCTAATTCAAAAACATGTTTGCTCCAAAGTATTTGGTGACCGTCTGGATCCGGATGATAATTGTTGCGTTTTGCGTTTTCACCTCTTTTTTTTTTTTTTTTTTCTCAATGTACATGAACAGTAACCGGTACTGTTTATGCACGTTATTTCACTATTTATGCACTGTTTATGGGACCCACAAACACTTTATTAAAAAAAAAATTAAAAATGGGTCCCACAACACTATTCACAGATTTAAAAATTATTCTGTTACAGTGTTTTTAATTTTCAATTTTCATCAATAAGTTCTATCCAAACGGACCCTTAAAATCCTCATAAATCATAATACTAATTAGTTTATCGTGTTGAATGATTTTGGGAAATTTAAATAATGGGTTTTTAAAAAAAAAATTATTTATTAAAAAAAGAAGAAGAAGAAGAAGAAATGGGTTTAGACTTCAGATATTCACATTGTGTGGAAAAAAAAAAGTCATGAGCTAGTAATCTGTCATTCTTTAATGACGGATAGCTTTCATGGGTCAAAATCAAAGTTTTTTTTTTTTTTTGGTGTTTCTCTTCTCTCTCTCTCTTTCTTTGACTGTGTTTTTTTTTTTAATTCAAAATTGAATTTGGTCTGGCATTCACATGTTAGATACTGGTGAAGTAATAAAGGATTGGGATGGGTATGGGTTTGGGTTTTGCTTTGAAGTTTGAGAGCTGATGAGAGGACTGAGCATGTATGTGTATATACATGAATGAGTCCACAGTATTGCTTTCTCTGCTACTATTATTGCTTTGCTGCTGCTGCTATGCTATGCTGGCTCGTAGAGCCAATCTGCATGCGCGAAGCTTTTTGTCAGTTATGTGAGTTGAACCAATGCGCTGGTTCATTAATTGGTTGTGTTTCAGCGTGTGTTTTAGGGTGTTTTCAGAGGAGAGGGAAAATTGAAAAATAAAAACAGCTTAAGACCAGTTTTTTCCTTCACAATATGAAAATTAAAAAATAGTTTTTTATTTTTGCCTAAAATAAGTTACCCAAACAAGTTTTTTGCCTTAGGAAACAGAAAATTGTTTTTTAAAACAGAAAACTGAGGAAAAAATAGTTACCAAACATACCCTAAGATTTTTTCTTTTTAATTAGTTTTGTTATTCAAATTTTTTTATTCAAATGATGAGCCGCATTTTTTAATATATTTTTTAAAATTTATTATTTTATTAACTACGTAAGTATAATGTGTCGACAATACACATTGTTTGACACATGAGTTGACTGTAGGGACTAACTTGACAACAAGTTAAAAATAACATGGACCAATTTTTTTTTTTTTTTTTTTGAGAAAGACATGGACCAAGTTCAATGCTAAGAAAAAGTATGAACTAAATTGAAAGTAATCCCAAAATGTAAGAATCAAAATAGTATTAATTACATGCAAGAACACAGAGATTCACATGGAAAACTATTTCTCCTTGAAAAGAAAAACCATTAGACCAATTCTAAATCATTCCTCAATTACAATAGCCCTTCTTAATTTTTGCCTAACTTGAGACCACCCCAAATATAATAATATATCTTTTAAGAAATTTATGTGAACTTATATGAGATATTCACTTATTTTGAATACAACAACTTTCAGTGGTTGTAGCACTCCAAAAGGCATCTCCCTAGAGAAAATCTTATTTTTCATTCCCTTGTATGTCTTGAAACTAAAAAAGTCTTAATGTTTTCTTTTCTCTCACCAACACTTTTTTTGTTCCTATTATGCTCACACTGTGTCAATACCCTTTTCTTTTTCTTGACTTTGCAACAACAATTTAAAACCTTACAAATTCTCTTTGGTTGGTGTGTTTTGCAAAAAAAAAAAAACAAAAAAAAAAATTTGTAAAGAAAATCCAAACATTGTAGTCTCTTTCTTTACGCTACCTCTTAAGTGAAAAATTATTTTTTACTCTCTTCCTTTCACTCTCAATTTTACAAGTTTTTTCATCTTCCCATAAGGGAGAACCCCTAGGCCAAAGCCATCACATTCTTTATAATACTATTAATTTATAAGACTTCAATTCATATTTATTAGTTAACAAAGAGCATGTTACTTTTTTTTACAATGATTACTCTAAGAAATAGTAGTTTTTTCTTTCACACCAAATAAATCTAAAATATTGCCAAACTAATTTTTCTTAAAAAAAATAGAAACTCATTTAGCTTTCTAAGTCAAGATAGAAATTTAAGGCAATTTTTCCAAAATTTATATCTTGACTCAAATTTCATCAAAAAGTCTTCTTTTTTTTTTTTCTTTCTTTTTTATATAGTTCCACGTTAACGTCTGTTTCTTCGAGAACAAGGTCTTTTTGACTTTAATGGCCAAGGTCTTGACTTTCAAGGGTGATAAAGTGACAGGCGGTAAAAAAATCAAAGTCTACACTTTTTTCCTTGCTCCACCATCCTAATGTTTATTATCTTAACTAGTAGCTAACCCATGTTATGTTTGAGAACTTATCTATTTGTGAGGTATCTTAAATTGATTAAGAAGTTACATCATTGCATGATTTGCTCTTATATGACTTTAATTTGTGTTACAATTTGCTCTTGTATGCTTGAACGTGTAATGACTTACAAAAAATTTGTCAGACATTTTTAGATCTGTAAAAAAATAACTCAAAAATTTAGATATTAAAACTTTTGAAAGACTAAAAAATATTAAAAATAAGATAATTCATTGCTTAGAAATTATTAAAACAAAACAAAATATATATGACTAAACAATAAATAAATATAAGAGAAAGATGAGTTACATTGAAAAGAATAATCCATGATTATAACTATTGGAAGGAATTAAATGATTTAGAGCCCACAAATTATAAATAATACATGTGTGTGTGTGTGCGCGCGTGCGCGCGAGTGTGTGTGACTACACAAATTTAGATGTTAAAATTTCCAAAATGCCAAAAAAGATATATAATCAAAGAATAAGTTATTGAAATAATTCAAAAAATATATGACTATTCAAATGAAAAATATAAGAAAAAGGAAAAAGTACACAAACCCATAAAGTAATAAGTTTTAAATTTTAACAAGTCTAAACTTTAAAAGAACCTTATCAGCATATGGCTCACGCTAAAAAATGTTGAGTAAGAGACACGTTGAAATAATGAAAGCCATATCTCCTCTTAATATATTGTATATATATCCTCTTAATATATCATATATAAGCTTTCATATGTTGAGGTGAAGAAAAAACATATGCAATAGCAGCAACCTTAAACAAAATTTATACACATTCACTTTTATTGGTACAATCATTTGAAAACAATTCTAAAATACCCAAATGTAAGAGACACATTGAGTTCTACTTGGTGATGGAAGAGTTAGAAGAGGAATAGAGATATTGAAGAAAAGGGTACAATGTGTGTGATATATATATATATATATATATATATATATATATATATATATATATATAGAGGGAATTAAGATTGCGGAGGAGAATTGAATTTGAGAAAGGAAAGGAATAGGATTGTTTGTGGTATTTGGAAAGAGCTACTGATTAGGTTTTCTATGTGGTTACATGTGGCACGGCTGCAATTGCATGAGAACTCACGTTGGTTTATAATGGCACCATCCTTCCTTTTTTAACTACTTCATCTCCCACGGCTGGTTCTGCTTCATCATCCTCTTCTAACTTCTCAGGTAATCCCTTTTGGATTGCCCCCAATTTATCTCATTCTATCTTTTTAGCTCAAGTCATTGATAGACACTACTTTAAATTTGATTTTTGGATTCTTGATATTGGTGCCACTGATCACATGGTACACTCAATATCCCAATTAACTACAATTACCTCCATTGTTCATTCTTGTGTTTACCTGCCAAATGGAGAAAAGGTTGTAGTAACACACATTGGCATTGTGCAAATTTCTGCTACACTCATACTCACAGCTGTTTTATGTGTTCCATCCTTTAGTTTTAATCTCATTTCAGTTAGCAAACTCACTAAACATAACTTTTGCTGTCTTGTATTTCTTGGTAATTAGTGTTTCATCCAGGACCTTGCTCAATGGAGCATGATTGGTCTGGGTAAGCAATGCAATGGCTTGTATTTGCTTCAAGCTTCTACTTCTTCATCAAGATCAGCTGCTCTTGCCACCAATGTCAGTCACATTTCTTCTTCAGACTTGTGGCATTCTAGATTAGGACACATTTCTTTGTCAAAACTTCAATTGTTGAAGTCTTTTGTAGATATTGATGTTCCAAATAAGGCTGCTTGTTGTGATGTATGCCATTTTTCAAAACAAAAAAGGCTTTCATTTCCTTCTAGTTCTCATGTAACCACTAAACCTTTTGAATTGATCCATTGTGACCTATGGTGTCCTTTTTCTGTTAGCACTATAGATGGTTACAACTATTTTTTGACTATTGTGGATGATTTTACTAGGTACACATGGGTTTATTTACTTAAGCATAAATCTAAAACTAAGGTTTTGTTTCCTAAATTTGCATCCATGGTTTTAACTCAGTTTAATTGTAAAATCCAAACCATTAGAAGTGATAATGGGACTGAGTTTTTCTTGAAAGAGTTTTTCCATTCTAATGGCATTTTGCATCAACTTTCATGTGTTGACACTCCTCAGCAAAATGGTATTGCTGAAAGGAAGCATTAGCACATCCTTAATGTTGCAAGGGCTTTAAAGTTTTAATCTCACATTCCTTTATGTTTTTGGGGTGACTGCATCTTGACTGCTGTGCATCTCATTAACAGAATACCTTCCAAAACCTTAGATAATAAAGTCCCTATGAAATGCTTTTGCATTCCTCTCCAAATTATAATCATTTAAGGACTTTTGGCTGCCTATGTTTCATTTCCACTTTAGCTCACAATAGGCACAAGTTTGCACCTAGGGCCAGAAATTGTGTGTTTCTTGGTTACCCCCCTGGCATTAAAGGTTAGAGAGATAGAGCTTCACTTCTTGTTAAGTTTGGACTAAACAAAAATAATTTTATTTAGAAAAAATGATAATGATTTATTTTTTATTTTTTAAATATTGCGTTGACGTGGAAAAGTTTGAGAGCCTCAGAGGCTTCGGTTTTAGAGATTCACTCCTTGTTAAGTTTGGATTAAACAAAAATAATTTTGTTTAAAAAAATGAGAATGATGAGTTGAGTTTAAGTTTAAGTTGAACTTATTAAAGAGATAGAGTTTCACTCCTTGTTAAGTGTGGGGAGTAAAAGGACAGGTTCATTGAGATACTTTCTGGGTTTAGAGGTAGCTAGGACTGAAGAAGGAATCAGCCTCAATCAAAGGAAGTATGCCCTAGAAATACTCAGAGACACTAGTTTCATTGGTAGTAAACCAGTCAAGTTCCCCATGGAACAAAACTTAAAATTGTCCAAATATGAAGGCAAGTTATTAGAAGAACCAGGCCAGTATAGAAGGCTAATTGGAAGACTTTTATACCTTACTTTAACTAGACCAGACTTGACTTATGCAGTGCATAGGTTAAGTTAATTTGTATCACAACCAAGTGAACCGCATCTGTAGGCAGCTCACAGGGTGCTTCAATTTCTAAAAGGATCACCTGGAAAAGGTATTTTCTTTCCAAGCAACATAGAATTGCACATTAAATCATTTTGTGATGCAGACTGGGCTGGCTGCCTAGACACAAGAAGATCTCTCACAGGTTATGCAGTGTACTTGAGGGATTCTTTGATTTCTTGGAGATCAAAGAAGCAGGGAGTTGTTTCCAGGTCTTTTGCTGAGGCAGAGTATCGAGCCATGGCTAGCGTAGCCTGTGAAATTACTTGGGTGTTGTAGGTATTGAAGGATTTAAGGAGTGAACATACAAGGCCAGCCATGCTATTTTGTGACAATCAGGCTGCATTAAATATTGCAGCAAATCGGTCTTTTATTAAGCCCCGAACCTACTAGATACACCGATGTTAGAAAAGTATCATGAGCCAAGGCTGCCACCTCCACATTAAAGACTCTGCACCTACCTCCCTGGCCGCATTAATGGGGAAGTGACCCCTGAACAATAGGGCTGAAACTTTTGGTCACTATTCAAAGGCACTAAGGGAAGAAATATCTAGGGGGAGGGGGTTTGAGCAATACGTGGATAAAGCATCAGAAAATGAAGTATTTAAGGGGGGTGAAGGTTAAAGAAAAAGGGAGAGGAGTCTGGAACTAAAAACGATAGGAATGAAGAAAGACTAAAAGGCAAAACGACAAAGGCAAGAAATAGAGGAAAGAAGGATTAATGAAACGGGGAGTTTTGGCACACGAGTCACACGTGCAACGAGTCCGTTATGTTACAGTCACGTGGGCAGTTTGTTAGTTATCATTCGTTATTTATAAGTGTTTGCACACCAAGGCCTATTATCAAGTTCTCAGTACCTTTAATCTAGATTTCAAGCCCATGCTCTACAAATTTTATTGTTTAAGGCTCATTGGGCCTGAGCCCATAAATTTCTTTGGGTCCAGGTGCAATTGTGCACTTACATTAAGTTTGAACTAAACAAAAATAATTTTGTTTAAAAAAATGAGAATGATGAATTTGAGTTTAAATTGGACTTGTTAGAGAGATAGAGTTTCATTCTTTGTTAAGTTTTGACTAAACAAAAATAATTTTATTTAAAAAAATGATAATGATTTATTTTTTATTTTTTAAATATTGAGCTGACGTGAAAAAGTGTGAAAGCTTCAGAGGCTTCGGTTTTAGAGTTTCACTCCTTGTTAAGTTTGGACTAAACAAAAATAATTTTATTTGAAAAAAAATGATAATGATTTATTTTTTATTTTTTAAATATTGTGTTGACGTGGAAAATTGTGAGAGTTTCAGAGGTTTCGATTTTATACACACACACACACACACACACACACACACACACACACATATAGATAGATAGATAGATTAATTCAAGAGAAATGTTGTATATTATCTTAATTAATTCAAGAAATATGTTATGTCTATAACACTTTCACAATAAATATTAAGTGGCAAATTGTTATTGGCCATTACTGATGGACAAAAATAATTTTAGCAGTGCATTATAAATTAAAATTAGCAATAGCTTACCATCTAATATTTGTTGTAAAAATGTTGTAGATGTAACACTTCTCTTCTTTTTAAGAATTGGACTAACATTTAAAGAGCATTTAGCACAAGCTTTTTCAAATTTATACTCAAAAGAATCTATCATGTTTATATGGATAAGGGAAACATTCATAACAAGTAATTTTTTTCCAATGAGACCAAAATACCTTTATCTCGTTTGTCTTCAAAAAGCTCAATTTGTGTGAAAATATAAGAGCTTGTTTAGACCCCCAAATAAAAATTACGGCTAAATTGTTTTTACTCTTACTTAATTAAAGTGTGGAACAAGAGTAAATGAAGCGCAATAAACCGATAACTACTCTAGTGCATAAACATGAACAACAAACAATAAAAGTAAAGCACAAGAGTAAGGGAAGAGAGATGCAAACACAAGATAACATCAAGACGTGTTATCGAAGAGGAAACCGAAGAACTCAGCGAAAAATCTCTCCGTGACCCTCCAAGTCAAAATCGATCCACTAGAGAATAATTTAGAGTACACGAATAACAAAAGACCCTCCAAGCCTAATCTACGCAATGTACTTGAGCCCTCCAAGCTACTGCTGCCAACGGATTTCTCGGAGTCATGTCTTCTCTAACTTTTCGAATCTCACAATTCGCCCGATTGCATCCGCCAAGCCTCATTGGCTTCTTTTGGCAAATCCCCAAAGCTTCCCAAACTCTAAAACACTCTCTATACTCTGAATAGATATAGGTTGTGTTTGGATACAAATCTCCTCTTAAGGTATGACAATGGGAGAGGGAATGAGAAGAGGCTACAATGATTTCTCACTAAGGATGTGTAGCTCTCTTTCTAAAAGATGGGTGTGTGTGTTGTAGAAAACCTATCCAGGGTTTTTTTCTCTGAATGGCCTCTCATACATTTGTGGGTAATGAGAGTATATATAGTATGAGTGAAGGGTAAGAAAGTCACACTTAAAATCCTCCAAGCAGAGAGTTTTACGGGTATCTCGCGAGAATGCCTTACCTGCAAGACACTCGCGAAATCCTTCACGCTGGCATGACTCTTCAGCTTCCAGTATGTGCTTTTCACGTGGCTCTTTTGTGGGTTAGATTCTCGCAAGCTTCTCACGAGCTTCTCGCGAAATCCACTTGTTCTTCAATTCATGCTCGATTCTTCACCAACTTAATACTAAACCCAATACAATAAAATCCCACAAAATACAAGGAACAAAATTAAAGAAATTACAACACTTTTTGTCATGGAATAAAGTTAACATAAAACATAGTTGTAAATCACAACTTTACATCTTCACCTCAAAACAAAATCTTAGTCCATGTTTGGTAACTACTTTTATTTTTTGTTTTCAAAATTGAGAATTAAAATAAAAAAATCAGATATTTTTATTTTTCCAAAATCAAAAACGAGTTTGGTTTGTTCAAAACAAGATTGAGCATTTCTCATTTTCTCCTATCAATTTTTAGTTAATAATAATAATAATAATAATAATAATAATAATTATTATTATTATTATTATTATTATTATTATTATTATTATTATTATTATTATTATTATTATTATTATTATGTATGTTATGGCATTTTAATATTAAATAATTAAAATGAATAAAACTGGAAACTTAAATGTAAATATGTGGAAATTTATATAGAAGATAAAGAATTAGTAAAATGTGTAATCTCACATTAAAAATGAGAGAGACTATTTTATTATTTTTAAATGTGGTGATTATTGGGCTAAAATGTATTGGAATAGATATTGGGCTAGATACGTACGTAAGGGAAGGTGAAGGGAGGAGGTGTCAAATTTTGGAAGTAAATTGGCACCTTGGATTCAACTACCTGCTAGCCTAGCCATACGACATTTGTTGACCTGTTGTATCTTGGGGTACACAAACCTGATAGGCCAAGAATGTATTGACCCCTTATGATGAATTAATTGATTAATTAGCCAAGTTTATTAATTAATCAAATTAACATGCAAATGCGTGGTAGCACAAACAAATCACCAATTAACTAAAGTATGCAGCGAAAAATAAATTGACACAGGGATTTATTTACGAATGGGGAAAACCTCTGAAGCAAAAACCCCACCGGGTAATTTTAAGGTCACCACTCCTGATAATTCATTATTATTACAACAAGCGATTACAAGTAAAGGAATCCCAATACCTTATACCAACTTACAGTTGAACCCTTACCCCAATACCCAAATGGACTTGCTCTGTAGTGACAATCTCTCAATGTAATGCACAGCTCCTAGTATGTGACTAACCAATTGCGCGGATCCTCGTACGCAACTTCAATCACCAATTAGAGAAGATTGTTGGCTACAAAGTTCTTCAGTTCATCACACGATGAAGATTGAGAAGATCCTTGGTCACAAAGCCTTACGGTGCACAAACACAGCAGCTTCTTCACAAGAAAGATGAACTAGTGCAAAACTAGGTCTCTGGTCACAATTTGCTTGAACAAACTTTACTTGAACAAATTTTGCTCAACACTTGTGCAACTTGTGTCTTAGCTGTGCCACCTTTTAGGGCCCTTAAAATAATCCTTTTATATGTCTAGGGTTGTGAGAAAAGAAAGCCCAAATATACAATCACAGATTGAATGAAAAATAGACCAGAATTTTTTAGTTTCATAAACCTAGACAGATACCCTATCTGTCGAGCTACTGTCAAGCCATGGGCTAGAACAGCTCTTTAAGGCTTGATAGATGCTAGCTATTAAGCTTTAATGAACAGTATTTTTTACACTTAAATCTTAGACAGACTTACATGGTTTCAATACTTGGACTTGAAACAAGGTTTCTTGAAATATTAAACACATCCTAGATCAATCCAAATACAAATAAAGTGCATTTTGTTAAAAGATTAGCCAATTATATAAAATAGTGACATATGTTCCTAATATTGAATCACATATATCCTAACAATCTCTCTCTTTGGCAATCCATGACAAAACTGCAACAAACAAATGAACATATGAGAGAAGTCATAAATCACTCAACTTATACTCACTTGTTAAGTACAATAAAATCTATCATAACACAAACTCTTGAAAAACTTTGTAAGAAGAGAGTTCATGGCAATGAAGACTTTGACAACCTGTATTTCTGAAACACTTAAACAAAACTCATCAAGACATCTTTGTGTGAAGTGGAAATAAAAGATTGCATACAATATATAAGAAGCATGTGCATAAAGAAAGAAAAGAAACAACACATGTAAGAGTAGGTGAAAGAACTATAATAACAACCTAAAATGTAAATATATCATCAACAAGTAAAAGATTTGCTATCACAAAGTGATCACAAGATCTAAGGTACATGAACAATGTATCTAAAAGAGAAAGAAAAGAAAAAGATACATAAGTCCTCACTACATCTCTCAAAAATATAAACACTCCCCATAACAAAAATCTCCTATATTAACCCTCCTCCTAACTATGACTACTCTCATAGCCAAAACTACTCCCCCTTTTTGTCACGAGTGACAAAGGGTAAAAGTATCAAGTAGACATCTCGTCAACATTAGAAGAGCTAGCATCATCCTTATCAGCATCAGAGGCATTAGTATCACCATCATCGTCCATATCCTTAAAAGCCACTAGAGTAGATGAAGGAGAAGCAACGAAGCCACCGCCTACTGTCGTGCAATACAACCAACACGGGTGTTCACTTGACATAACTCATCACTGAGAGTGTTAAGGCGAGCATCCATGCGCTAAAGTTGCACCATGATGTCCTCGAGAGTCACACTACTCGTAGAAGAAGAAAAAGCGGATGTGGATGGAGCCGAAGGAGTGGGAAGAGCTGCTGACCTAGACCATCACAACCGAAACTGTGCCTTGCTCCGTTTAACTGTAGCGGCATCTATAGCACCCATAACAGAAAAGTGGTTGGACATGGGAAAGGGAACAGAAAAATGGTGTAAGATCCTTGTGATAGCAAAAAGAAAGATGAGCTTATCATGGGTCGTCGTATCCCTATACACATCTATGATAGAAAAAATGAAATGAGAGGAAAAATCTATACTAAGATGCTCAAGAAGGGAAAGCAAAAACCGAGCATAGGGATTTGTAATAGAGTTATAGTGAGATAGGGATGAAGAACAAAAGTCATAACCATGTTCAAATACTGAGGGCCTTTAGCAAAGCTAGAATAGTAAGTGAACCGATGCTTACCTCAATAAGAAGATCGCTCACAAAAAAAGGATATAAGCTCATCTTTAGACACAATCTTAAGACGATCACAATCGGGATAGTTAGGATGTGCTACCCTAGGGACATGGAGCACGTTGGATACAATATCCAAGGTGACCACGATGCGCGTACCTCAAACACGAGTGGAAAATTGAGGTATTGAATAATCGAATCCATGCATGTTAGAGTAAAACTCCTGGATTAGCACGGATGGACATGTAACCGGGACATCATACAGTGACTCTCATTCCCTACTGTGGATGACAGTGGGAAGGTTAGTGTTGGAGAAATCTGATAGAATGACTTGGCTTTTCAAATTAATGCCTCGTCGGGAAAAGTTCTCAAGAAGTCCGATTTGGCCTTCTCATCACGAAACCGAATGTGTGAGGGAGTAGGATCTGCAGAAGTGGATGCCCTGGAACATAGAGGGTTCCGGGACGGAAGAGATTTACGTTTAGGTGCCATAGGAGTAGACTAATGCAAACAGAAGAGAGAGTGAGGGAGAGAGAGACAATCAGAAAAGTCCCAAGCAGTTCAAATATATTGAAAAGAAGGAACGTATGCATAGGAATGCATGAACATGTGACATGCAAAATAGAAAGCATCATGGGCTCAACCTAATCCAATCCTACCAACATACAATCAGATAACATATATAGCACACCTTTAAATGCATGAAAATATAGTTATAATGCACATGAGATGCAATGCATTAAGTTTTTAAGATCAAATCTTCAAAACTCATCCCAAAAATTTTGCAAAAACCTCTTTGATTTTGAAAAACCCCAAAATTTTCGATAATCCCAAAAACTTAGGGTAAAAACCATGAAATGCATGTATATGAGGGATTTAGACACTTACCAAGTGAAGAAACCTTGATTAAGGTTGAAGAAACCTTGAGGAAAAGGTTTAGAGAGAGAAAAATGTGTTTGGGAGGTGAAACGGTTGAGAGTAATCGAGAGAGATTGAATAGAATGAGTCTGAGATTGCGAGTGCTCCTTATATAGCACCTCAGTAATTCTCAACAGGTCGAGCTGTGTCGAGGATCTATCAAGCTTTAAAGAGGTTGATAGAAGTAGCTATCGAATAGTGGTGAGATGGTTATTTATGTCTTTCTCTTAAGATTTTCTAGTCTTTCTCGTCAAAAAGAGTGATACAAGTGTTAAGTATAAGAGATTACTTAACCTTACTCATTACGAACACGAGTCATAAAGTTCACTTGCTTAGTTGTGCATAAAGATGCTAATCTAAGCTACAAAAGATACAAAGTTTAGGAAACTTTGTTTCAATGGCCATTGAAGGTACACAAGTACCAATGTACATAAACACACTGTTTTTGTATTTTTCTGATTTTTCAATTTTTATTATTATTTATGAATGAAAAAAAAAACTGAAAAACAAACAAAAATATGTAAAACAAAGTAATGCAAAGCATAAAACTAGATGCAAATGCATGAAGAAGGAGGAGAAAAAAGATCAATCCATGGAGATGACACCAATGTTTTGGCGAAGGAATTCAAACTGTTTGCTATCAAGAGGTTTGGTAAACAAATCAGTGTTTTGATCATCGGTGTGAATAAACTCAAGAGTAAGAGTACCATCTTCGACAAGCTCCCCAATGAAGTAATGTCGAATCTCTATGTGTTTAGTTTGAGAATGTTGAACCGGATTCTTAGAGATGTTGATGGCACTGGTATTGTCACAGTAGATGGAGAGATGTTCTTGACAAATACCGTAATCATGAAGGAGTTTTTGCATCCATAAAAGTTGGGTGCAACAACTACCAACAGCGATATACTCAGCTTCTACAGTGGATAAAGAAATGGAATTATGCTTTTTGCTCATCTAGGAGACAAGATTATAACCCACATAGAAACAACCCCCTGATGTACTCTTTTCATCAGCATTCCCAGCCCAATCAGCATCAAAATACCCAGCTAAGACATCATTTGTGTCCTTACTGTACCACACACCAAAGTCGGCAATGGTTTTGACATACTTTATGATTCTTTTTAAAGCAATTATATGAGACTCTTTGGGATTAACCTGATATCTAGCACACACTCCCACACTGTGACTAATGTCAGGTATACTAGCAATAAGGTAAAGAAGACTACCTATCATGCTTCTATAGAAAGAAGAGTCAACACTTTTACCTAACAAGTTAACAGTGAGTTTAACATTTGGGCTTATAGGGGTTCTAACAGAATTAGCAGATTCCAAACCAAATTTCTTCACAAGATTTTTAGCATATTTAGATTGAGATAGGAATATACCTGAGTCTTGGTGGTGAATCTGCAATCCAAGGAAGTGAGTTAGCTCTCCAATCATGCTCATCTCGAACTCAGCTTGCATGAGTTTTGAGAAGCTATGAGCAAGTTCATCCTTAGTCGACCCAAAGATAATATCATCAACATAGACTTGAGCAACTGCCAACTAGTCATCTTCCCTTTTGATAAAGAGAGTCTGATCAGCTTTTCCTCTTAGAACCCATGTGACACCAAGTATTGTGTAAGTCGATCATATCAAGCTTTAGGCGCTTGCTTTAAATCCTAAAGTGTCTTCTTGAGGTACAACACATGATCTGGAAAGTGTGGATCAATGAATCCTTTTGGTTGAGCCACATAGACATCTTCTTTAAGGAGCTCATTCAAGAAAGCAGTTTTTACGTCCATTTGATAAAGCTTGAACTTTAAGTGACATGCTAGGGCTAGGAGAATTCTAATGGACTCCATACGGACAACTGGGGCAAATGTCTCATCATAGTCAACTCCTTCCATTTGTGAGTATCATTGAGCTACAAGACGAGCCTTGTTGCGGATCACATTACCCTCCTCATCAGTCTTATTATGGAATATCCACTTTGTGCCGATGATGTGCTCACCCTCCGATCTAGGTACTAGAGTCCAGACATTATTCCTCTGAAACTGAAGCAGTTCATCATGCATTGCTTCAACCCAGCTTTCATCCTGAAGAGCTTCCTCCACTTTCGTGGGTTCGACCTGTGACAAATAACAAGAATAAGACACAAAGTTAGCAACACATTTATCAACTGTACGCTTTCTTAAATGTGAGTTGATTCATGTTTCCCACAATAACTTCAGGGGGATGATTTAATTTAATCCTGGAAAAAGGTCCTTTCTCTTCATGGGATTCAAAATCTGGTGAAATGGATATATCTGCAAAATCTTCCACAACACTTGAAGTATCAGGAGTACTTAGAGATTTGGGCTCTTGTTCAACAATTTCTTGAACTTCCTTTGGCTCAGGAGGAAAAATTTCTTTGGGGAATTCCTCACTACCTTTCTCAGAACTAGAATCTGAAGATTCATCAATAACAACATTCACAGTTTCCATTACCTTCATGGTTCTTTTGTTGTATACCCGATAAGCCTTGCTTGTAGAGGAGTATCCCAAAAATATTTCTTCATTGCTTCGGGAGTCAAATTGTCCCATATTCTCCCTATCCTTAAGAATGAAACAAGTACTTCCAAAGATTCTAAAATACTTCACATTTGGCTTTCTTCCTTTCCATAACTCATATGGAGTCTTCTTGGAACTGGGTCTAAAGTATACCCTATTGACCGTATGACATGCAGTGTTAACGGCTTTTCCCCACAAATTTCTAGCCACATCCTTATTGTGCAACATGGCTCTAGCCATCTCTTGAATAACCCTGTTCTTTCTTTCTATTACATCATTTTGCTGAGGAGTAATAGGAGCATAGAATTCTTGAAATATACGTGATCTTGTGCAAAAGGACTCCATATATGAGTTCTTGAATTCTTTACCATGGTCACTTCGAATTCGATCAATCTTCAGGTTCTTTTCATTCTGCAATCTTGTACACAAGACTTCAATGTGCTCGGGAGCATCAGACTTAGATCATAGGAGGATAACCCAAGTGTACCTAGTGAAGTCGTCTACCACAACCATGATGTATCTCTTACCACCAAGAGACTCGGTTCTAGTTGGACCCATAAGATCCAGATGTAGAAGCTCTAATGGTCTAGATGTAGCAGATGTCTGGGTACCCGGATGTTTAGCTTTTGTCTGTTTTCCAAGCTGACATGGTCCACACACCATATTACTCATTCTACTAAGTTTTGGTATCCCCAAGACTGAGTCATGCTTAGATACAATTGAAAGACGTTTGTAACTAGCATGTCCCATCCTTTGGGGCCATAGATCTTCATTTGGTAAACGAATGCTATTGCACACAATATCAGCATCAAGAACCAATCCATAACAATTGTCTAGAGTGCGAACACCACTTATGAGTTTCTTTCCAGACTCATCCATGACAAGGCACTTTCCTTTCAAGAATAGTACCATGAAATCTTGATCACATATCCAACTTATGCTCAATACGTTCACTTTTAGACCCTTAACATATAGAACATTTGCAATGTCCGACAGTCCAGGTAGAGAGATGATTCCCTTTCCTTAAATCTGTGATTTGCTCCCATCACCAAAAGTGGCATTTCCACCTTTCTTAGACTCGAAAACCTTGAAGAGAGATCGGTCTCCAGTCATGTGTCTTGAGCAGCCAATGTTAAGGTACCATAAACATGTGTCCATAACTTTAAATGCGGACTTCATCATGAAGCACACTTCATGCTTAGACAACAAATCAGTAGGAATGGTGTTTTCTCTCATCTGCCTTTTATGAACTAAACCTTTAACCTTCACTCTTTTCAGACGAACTCCTTTGCACATTTTTATTTTGAGACAATCTAGTTTCTTCTTTATCAACCTGAGATCTTTTCCAATAGTCATCATAATAGTATTCAAATAACTTTTAGACTTGCATTTTCTGATACACTCAAACAAGTAGAGATTAGAAAAACAAGATGTATTTGAAAACAAAGATCTCTTCAAGCCGGTTGCAGCCATAACAATAGGAATTAATGGATCACACAGCAAAGATTAACCATAATCAGAGTGTGTCCACTCTAATACCACTTGATAGGCCAAGAATGTATTGACCCATTGTGATGAATTAATTGATTAATTAGCCAAGTTTATTAATTAATCAAATTAACATGCAAGCGCGTGGTAGCACAAACAAATCACCAATTAACTAAAGTATGCAGCGGAATATAAATTGACACGGTGATTTGTTTACAAATGGGGAAAACCTTCGAGGCAAAAACCTCACTAGATGATTTTAAGGTCACCATTTTCGAGAATTCATTATTATCACAATAAGCGGTTACAAGTAAAAGAATCCCAGTACCTTATATCAACGTACAGTTGAACCCTTACCCCAATACCCAATTGGACTTATTCTGTAGTGACAATCTCTCCTTGTAATGCACGGCTCCTAGTACGTGACTAACTAATTGCGTGGATCCTAGTACATGACTTCAATCACCAACTAGAGAATATTGTTGGCTGTAAAGTTCTTCAATTCATCACACGATAAAGATCGAGAAGCTCCTTGGTCACAAAACCCTACGGTGCACAAACACAGCAGCTTCTTCGCTAGAAAGATGAACTAGGGCAAAACTAGGTCTCTGGTCATAATTTGCTTGAACAAACTTTGCTCAACACTTGTGCAACTTGTGTCTTGGCTGTGTCACCTTTTACATCCCTTAAAATAATATTTTTATATGTTTAGGGCTGTGAAAAAAGAAAACCCAAACATACAATCACATATTGAATGAAAAACAGACCAGAAATTCTGAGTTTCATAAACCTCGATAGATACCCTATCTATCGAGCTGCTGTCAAGCCACGGGCTAGAATAGCTCTTCAAGGCTCAATAGATGCTAGCTGTCGAGTTAGCTATCAAGCTTTAATAAACAACACATTTCACACTTGAATCTTAGGCAAACTTGTATGACTTCAATACTTGGACTTGAAACAAGGTTTCTTGAAGTATTAAATACATCCTAAATCTACCCAAATACAAGTAAAGTGCGTTTTGTCAAAGGATTAACCAATTACATAAAATAGTGACATACGTTCCTAACATTGAATCACATATGTCCTAACAAAACCAAAGAAGATTTGCACTGGTTACCAGTTTAGTTAACTAAGAGCTTGAATCTCTTTAAAGAGAGCGAGTGTCACATCTCAGTCCAAATAGTGAAAGTTGCTTATTTCCTCACTGAGAAGAATCCTTCTAAGGCTTCCATCGATGAGATGAATGAGGCAGAACTCCGTCTCCATCAAGAAAAATAGATAAGTATACAAAAGATTAATACAATTGTCACTCTCCCTTAAAAATTACATGACTTTTGAATGGAGTTTATAGTGTGCCTTTGTGTTAGAACCCCTTTCCCGGCCCTTGTGTCTGTGTTTGTGTGTTTGTTTCTCCCAAAAAAAAAATTGTTAGTCCTACTTTTGAATTGTCTGGCTGATCATTTCTAAAATTAATATGATAAAACTTATAATTCTGCCAAGAAAATATGATATTGAAGAGGCTAGTGCAAAGAAGTATGCTGTTGGTAGATTTTTTTTTCGTTACCGAATGATGGAGGTAAATCAGTTGTGGATCAAGCAGAAGACTTCCTAATGATACATTTGTGTTCTTAATGTCTTGGATGATGACATGATTTGTTGGCTTTGCTTCTTCCTTGATTTTAATATGCTTCTACCTAGGATGTGATGACATGATACTAGATGTATGCTAGGGTTTATGTTACTCCATGTTAGATGAATGCTAGGTTGGTTTGACATGTGTGCTAGATGTATGCTAGGTTTTATGATGTGAGATAGGAGCATGATTAGGGTTTGTGGTGTGATGCGATGCCACGATGATATGATATGTATGCTAGATGTATGTTAGGATATGTCATGATAGATGAATGTTAGGTTTTGGTTGATTGCCATGATAGATGTATGGTTAGGGATGATTGATACCATGTTGTGTGCTTAGATGTATGCTAGTGTATGCGTGAGTTAGATAACAAGATTAAGTGTGCCTTTAATAGGGTTAAGACATAAGACACAATGAGAGGAAGCCAACCTTAGGGTTGGGTGGTTTTGGGTGCCTAACACCTTCCCAATACCATACCTTAACTCTGAACCCATATCTCTAGTAGTAAGATCAAAAAGGTTCTTCCTCGAAAGGATGCTATATATATGGTTCTTAGACCATTGCAAAAACTAGGTGGCGACTCCCATCCGTTGTGTCCACACCCATGGGTCGAGCAGTTTTGGGTGCCTAACACCTTCCAAAAATTGTACCTAAACTCCAAACCCATACTCTGGTAGTAAGAGCAGTCCTTCCACATAAGGAAACTATATTCATGGTTCCTAGACCATAAAACTAGGTGGTGACTCTTTGTTTCTCTGCCCTAGTCCACTAGGCCAAGGTGTACTCCCTAAAGCGGCACACCAACAACCACACGTTGCACCCATAAACATACCTACATGAATGTACTCTACAAGAGGGGATTATTTTAGAAATCAAAGGGAATGAATCTCTTTGAGATTTAAAATTGGGTCACTTAAAGGAAAAGAAATTCTTAAAGCAAAGCTTCCAAATTTTCTTTAGTGTAAAGGGAGCAAGGGGTCTGGGATCAGAGGTATCGGCCATTTTTTTTTAGAATGTTAGGAGACCTCCTCTATTTATAAAGGTGGTAGTTGCTTAGAAAATAAGCTAAGGTGGCTTAAAAATTAAGCCAGATCAACTTGAAAAATAAGCAAAAAATGTATGGGGAAAATCCTAAAAAAAATGAGATTTAGATAAGAGTAAGTTAATTTTTCAGATTTGAACATGTTTTAGTTTTTTGATCATATCTCTCTACTCAAAATTTGGATTAAGCTAACATTCTAAAAGTAGAAGGGAAATTCGATTCTCTACAACTTTTCCAGAAATAACCTAGTCTAAATTTTGATGTTTACTATGTCAAAAGTGCCCTGGAACGTGAATCTAAAATTTGCTACTTGATTAGCACTTTTCTGAAGTGTTTTCCAAGTCTAAAACTATATTTGGACGAATTTCAGAGTTATTTTCATGATAAACTTCATCCCAAAGTGATAATTAGGATTTTTCAAATAATTATTTTGAATATAATTATCTCAAAAGCCTAATTATCTATAGTCTTTAAATATTATCAACTTAATTATTTTAATCCCATGCAATAAATCTCACTTTAAGAGAAATACTTAAATGAACACAAAAATTCATTTAATTAATTTTAATTATTAACCAACCAAAATTAATTTCAATTAATCATGTGTGATCAGTTCCACCCAAGTGAATGCATGCAAACCGTAATAAATTGATCTTGTGATGTCTTTCAATCTGACGGTCCGATTTGAGAACCAGGCATATTGTCGCAATCGTTAGAATCTTAAGATTATTTTTATGATATGTGATGAATGATTTAATGCATGAAAAGCAATAATGATTTTTGGGTACTTAGAATGATTATTTTGGTCATCTTCCAATGTTAAATTATGGGTGCAAAATTGAGTGTCTACACTCCCTTATTTTTATGATATATGATGAATGATTTAATGCATGAAATGCAATTATGATTTTTGGGTTCTTAGAATGATTATTTTGGTCACCTTCCAAGGTTAAATTATTGGTGCAAAATTGAGTATCTACACCCCCTTAGAGTATTCGCATCAACTCATGCAAAAAAATTTGTCTATTTTAGTATAAGAACTTATTTTTCTATTTTACATACTCACTTTTCAAAATGCCCTATATCATATTATCTATTTTAACTACATTTCATTAAAATATAAATTTGTCTTCTTCTTTTTTAATTGTTTCTTTTGTTCACACAAAATAACAATCATTCACTCTTTTCCTTCATTTTTGAGATACGTAAAAAAAGAATAAAAAATAAATGCAAAATAAATAGTGTCAATGTAAATTTACATGATTATTGTAGGAACAATATATATTTACACAATTTGTGCATGTCTGATGTAGGTAGTTTTGTGATAAAAATGTGTAAATATGACAACTTTTTATATTATACACCCTCTAATGTGACAACTTCCTTCATTTTTGGCAATAGCGGCTTGATGTTTTTGATAGATTGGAGTGAAGCGGAGGTTTGTCGAAGCTCCAGTAGTGGCAATGGCTATGTTCATTACAATGGAGTGGCTAAGATGTGGGTTTTAGAGAGAGAGAGAGAGAGGAATAAATTATAACATACATATAAACAATAACAGTGTAAATAACTGCAACTATGGTTCTATTTTGCACAAGTTTATATGAACCTAATTTTCTTCTCATGTTATTATACTGTGACTAACGTAAATGTTTTAAGTGAGTCTAAATCTTCTGTTCCATTTTTCCTACTTCACTCTATACTCCACCAATAAAAACTTGCCACATGTTCACTTAATTAATTAAATATTATTATTAATTAATAACGTGGAATTCATTTTTAATATTTTTTTATAAACAGTGCACAAACTATAATAAACAGTGCACAAACAGTGTACTGTCTCCTCCTAAAAGCTGTTGAGCGTGAATCCAAAAAAAAATGAAAAGAAGGAAAGCTGAACCGTGAAACGCAGCTCAAATATGGATCCAATGCGTTTGCAAAATACTAAAAGTTACCTAGTGGGTCCCGCAAGAAGAAGGGATTTTAGTACACAAGTAGATTGTTGAACTGGCCAAAAAATGAAAATGGGGCCTACATGAGTGTTTGGGCATGAGCCCACAAAAAGGATTTTTTATTATTATATTTTGTTGGTAAAGGTTGCTGTCTGTTGAATGAATCGGCCAACAACTTATGTGGTCCATTCTTACGTTTTTGCTTAAAATGCCCAATCGTCTTTTCCATTTTACTTTTTTGCTTTGGTATTTTCAGAAAAAACCAATTATTTTATTTTATTTAACTTTTATATTTTATTTACAGTAATTATGCGAGAAAAAAAAACTTTCAATAAAAAAACTAGATAAACTGTTATAATATTTGTAAATACTAAACAAAAAAACTAATTCAAAATTTTATTATGATATTGACATGGTTCTAATCACATTCTTTATTTCATCAATTTGTAAATTTTAATATAAGTGACTTTAGTTTTTTTTTATTTTTTTGTTCAGTGGGGCCTAAATATCTTTTTCTCCAAAACCACTAAAATGTAATCTCTCCAATTGAAAGAAATAACTGGATTGATTTTTTGAATTGTTGCTTCAACTCGTGCCTCTTACGTTTCCACCCCTCTTTTGAAAGTGCAACTACGCCCCCACCAGCCACATACCTACTTTCTTATCTTTTTTTCTCTCTTTTTACTACATTTCTAAAGTTTCCAATTTGGCTGAATCTTCATTGGCCAAAGTCATCAATTTCTTTGCAACACTGTCAATTTATAAGACTTCAAATTTTATTCATTAGTGGACAAAACACATTACTTTTTTGACAAGGATTAGCAGATTAGGCGTTCTTTCCACTCTAAAGAATAGCTTTTTCTTTCACACCAAATAAACCTAGAAATGGCAAAATTAATTTTTCATTCTTCAAAAAAAAAAAAAAAAAAAACCAAATTAGCTTTCCAAATCATAATACAAATTTTAGGCAATTTTCCACAACTTTTCATCTTGACTCAAATTTCATCCAATAATTTTATTTCCTTTTGATATTGCTCCACCTTAATCAAAAAAGCTTTCCTTGAACACAATAATCACCCTAGCGATTAATACTAATGTACTATTTTGAAATTATCATTAATTATATATATTAGTGCATATGTCTCACATGTATATAGAATCCAATAATACTAAGGCTTATAGCCTGGTATACGTGGCCTGTGCTGATGAAGACAAAGACAAAGCTTTGAAGAATCCAAAACATTTGTTCAAAATTTTCAACTGTGTAGAATCCAAAACATTTGTTCAAAATTTTCAACTGTGTAGGGTCTGTCACGACTTCACAAGGGAGCATGGATGGACAAAACAATGGAGAGAAACTCGTTAAAAACTATACTCCAACGACTTGGATTTGGAACGGGTGCAATATCCCATCCCACTCACATATAATTACTATTTTAATTTTTTAACTTATAATTTTTTCTTATCTTTAACTTTTTATTATTATTATTAAACTTTCAACTAAAAACTACTAACACCTTAGCTCAATCCCATATGCCCGCTGTGTAATGATGAAGTAAAATATATTAATCATGATATACTAAAATGCAACATAGCTAGTAATGTTTAGAGGATGTGGGATGATTGTCCTATTAGTCTATTGGCAAACAACATGGATATTCCAGATTTGGCTATTGAGATCCTGCACCAAGGAACCCAAAGGGATCTGGAGAAATTTTTTGGTGTGGCTTGGAGGATTTGGTACAATAGAAACCATGTGCTTTATGAGGCAAATGGAACCTTGGAATCTCACATTTGGGGGGCTGCTATCCGTATGATTGAAGACTTCAAAGAAGTAAATGGGCTGGATTTTAAACACAAGATGGACAAGAAGGATCATTGGGAACCTCCTCCTGTGGGCTTCTATATCATTAATGTGGATGGTGTTATCCCTTTGGCCAATGGACACTCAGGAATTGGAATTATAGTTCAAGATAGTGATTACAAATTTTTTGCAGCCATGTCTATGCCCCTCCAAATGAACACATTTTGTCGAGGAAACTGAGGCAATTGCAATGGAGCAAGGATGTGTGTTGGCAAAAAAGCTTGGCATAGAGAGAGTTATCATAGAGAGCGACTCTCTCCTTACTGTCCAAGCTGTTGAAGCAAATGATGTTAGAGGAGCTGTTGGCCACATTATGAAGAGCATTGTGCAAAGTTTATGCAATATTTAGGAGTCAAAAATTAGACACATTAATAGGACTAGCAACAAAATAGCCCATGAACTAGCTCAGCATGCTAGAAGAATTAGAGAAACTTTCATGGAGAATGGAGATTCTAGAATTTTTGTTTGAGCTAGCTAGATCAGAGGGAGCTATTCAGGCAAAGTACTGTTTATGTCTAAGCTATTGCTAGTATCCTTGTACTTGTGTTTGTTGTATTTGTTGTTTCTTTTCCAGGGGCTTTTGTATTTGTTTTCATGTTTGTTGAATGATATCTCAGTTCCTTCTAAAAAAAAATAGGAAAATTACAATTTACCGCTTGTGGTTTGGTCAAAATTTAAGTTGTCTACTTGTAATTTAAAAGTTGACACTTTGCCCACTTAAAGTTAGCTCTGTTAGGATGCCGTAACCCACCTCCACCCACCTCTGTAATTTCACCATTAAAAACACAACAACAACAAAAAAAAGACATTAAAAATCAAGATCTAAAAGCATATTTGTTAAAACGGTGAAACTTTTGCTCAAGAACACTCTGGTTGAGAAGAGCAAAATGTTAGCAATAGAAATAGAATGGTTCTTGAGATGGTATGAAACTATATGGTGTTGGAAGCTATATATATTTGAGCTAGAGTTTCATTTAATGGTTCAAGAACATTCAAGGAAAACCCAGCAACCTACAAAAACAAAGAAACCCAAAACAACCACCATCTCACTGAAATCAAAGCCCACCATCAATGGAACTCCAAAAACAAAAAACAAAAAACCAAGCCTCAAGTACAAGGTCAACAAAGAACCAAGAGCTGTTGCAAAGGCGGTAGTGACCAAGGCTGGCTCAATAGGTGATGCAATTGATGCAATCGCTTAAGGCCCCAAATAATAGAAGGCCCACTTGTAAAAAAAAATTATATATATAATGTATTTATATATTTATTAATTTTTTAAGCACTTTAATTGATCAATAAAATGCATTAAAAAGGCCCCATTGTATCCTAAAATGCGGCAGATTAAAAAGGAAAAAAACAAAAATCGTTAAACTTCAGCTAACAAAATTAAATTTTAGAAGACAAATTTATTAACTCATTCTTGAAATATGCTAAAACCAAAATTAATATAAGACAAATTCATTAATAATACAACGTAATTGTCTTAAAATATGCTAAAATAAAGATTATAAATTTCAAAAACAAAAGAAAAATCTCTCATCTCTCTATCTCTCTACCTCTCCATCTATCTTCTTACCTTTCTTTTCTTCATCTTCATCTTGATTCTTGAAATTTTTCTTTGTGGTTTCCCTTCAATTCACAACTACCAGAGGTAATCTTCTTCCCTCTTTGCCTTTCCAAAAATGAAGATGACGACTCTTCTATTTATTAAACTTAGGTTATATATTTTTCTAGTTTATTTTACTGCACAATTGTTTGATGGGAGTCCCATCATGTGACACTTTTTTTCTATGATAGGACCCTTTTCTACCCCTCTCTTAATTGGATCATTTTTTGCTATAATAGTGCACTTTTTTTTTTTACTGGTGTTCTCTGGCCTCAGGCTTGTAGCAGCAGGTGAGTGTCTTGCATTTATTGCGAGAGTTAGTCTGGCCTTCCTCAGGTAAGGTCATTGGTAGTGCTAGGTGGTGTCTAGTCAAAGTTAGTGTAGAACCTAAAGAGTGGATAATGGTGGAGGAACTAGAAGAGTTGTGGAAGAAGTTATCGTTTACAGAGGAAGAGGTCAATGTCGAGCTTGGGAGTCGTAGCACGACAACGGCAATAGAACGAGGGAAGTATTGTGTCGTACTGAAGGTGCTCACAAACAGAAGCATTAGTTTAGATGCTTTGAGGAAGAATCTGAGAATGATGTGGAAGCCAAAGAAGGAAATGCAACTGTCTGAAATAGAAGAGGACTTGTTTCTGGCGGAGTTTGGAGACGAGAAAGATAAGAGGAAAGTTCTAGATATGAGCCCTTGGAGTTATGAGAAACAGCTAGTAATCATACAAGAATTTGAAGCCGAGTTAACCCCAAAGGAGATAGAACTGAAATGGGTTCCCTTTTGGGTACAGATGTTTAATCTGCCTTTGAAGAGTAGAACAAGAGAGATAGAGATTGCAATAGGTTCAAAAATAGGGGAAGTGTTGGATGTGGATGTACCCGAATCAGGTGTACACTGGGGGAAGTGTTTGAGGGTGAGAATTCGTATAGATGCGACTAAACGCTTGATGAGGGGGAAACGAGTCTCCATAGAAGGCGGGGAGAGTCGGTGGGTCAATTTTAAATACAAGTGATTGCCAAATTTCAGCTATAGCTGTGGTATGCTCAGCCATTGCCTTAAGGAATGCCAAAACAGCTCCGGAAAAGAGTCTCAAAATAGTGGAGAACTACAATATAGCACTTGGTTGAGAAGGGAGCCCATGAAAAGAGGATATAAGGATTTAATCAGGCCGGGTATGGAAGGAGTTTCAAAAAGCGGAAGGGTCGTCGTAGTTGGCACGGGGGGTGGCACCCACGCGCCTAGGCCTGCTGAGAAGGGTGACGCCAGCCCTACCTGGGGTGAAATAATCTTGGTTCCCCCAATGCCTCTAACAGCAAACTTTCACGAAGAAGGTATGTCCAATCTGAAAGAAGAAAAATCAAAAGATGTGGTAGCTCAAGTCAATGAAAAGGCTTCTGATGTGAAAGTTACCCAACCCGAGGTGTCTGAGGAGATGCAGTGGGAGGGTACCACACGGCAAGTGAAGGAGCCTACTTTTAACTTTATGTTGAAATCCACTCAGAGTCCAAAGAGGCATGAGGAAAGCACAGGAATAGAAGATGGGCCTCTTGGCCTAATTGCGATGTCATATGAAGCAAAAATGGGCTGGACTTCGGAAAAATTAGGCCCAAATAGAAAACATTGGAAACGGTTGGCAAGGGACCCAAAGGGTAAGAATATATGTGATGGGCTCGGTCCAGAAAGCAGAAAATGAACTGGTCCAACTCCTTTACAAGAGCTGGACCTAAGCGTAGTTGAATAGAAAAAAAAAAGGGGTGAATCAGAAGAAACTCACCCAAAAGGATGAAGAAGAGAAGGTTGGCGGAGAGGCAGAGGCTGCAACGCAGCCCCGCTGAGCCTAATGAATGTGATGGCATGGAACTGCGGAGGTATGGGGTCTACCTTGGCGGTTCAAACCCTCACCGATGAGGTGAAATCCTGCGAACCCCTGCTGGTCTTTCTTGTGGAAACAAAGGCCGATGCAAGTAGAATAAAAGGAATTCAAGTGAAGTTAAACTATACGCAGGGTATCATCGTCCCTAGCGACAGTAGGAGTGGTGGCCTTGCTTTGTTATGGAAGGAAGGGGCAAGTGTGAGCTTCAAGAGCTGTTCAAACGCACACATAGATGTGGTGGTCCGTGAAAGTCCCTCTTCTTCTCCTTGGAGAGCCACGGGCTTCTACGATCATCCAGATACCGAGAAGAGGTATATATCGTGGCAACTATTAGAAGTTTTACGAAATCAGTGCAAAATGCCATGGATCGTCTTTGGTGATTTTAACGAGATTACTTACTCTCATGAGAAAATGGGGGGTCCTGAGAGAGAGGGTAGACAGATGGCAAATTTTAGGGATTGCTTAGATAGGTGTGGGTTGTTCGATATGGGTTTTGTTGGCCAGCGCTTCACCTGGTGTAATGGGAGGTATGGCGATCAAAGAACCAAGCTCAGGTTGGATAGAATGGTGGCGAACGAACAGTGGCTGAGACTGCATCCAGAGGCGAGAGTTCATCACTTTTCAATTTCTAATTCAGATCACTGCATGTTGGTTCTCACCCTGAAATGTAGCCAGCCAAAAAGGCCAATGAAAAAGAGGTTTATGTTTGAAGCTATGTGGGCGAGGGAGGATGGTTGCAAGGAAATTATAGCATCAGCGTGGGACCCTTTGAGTTGTGACGCAGGATCAACAATCATGGATAAACTGAAGCGATGCTAGGACCACTTGCAGAGCTGGAATTGGAGGGTGTTTGGGCATGTGAATAAGGTTCTGAAGCATAAACAAGAAAAACTTCAACTGCTTGAAGCCACGAAACTAAGGAATGAAAAGGCGGAGGAGATTAGGAAGTTAAGGGAAGAAATAAATAAGTCTTTACTGAGGGAGGAGATCATGTGAAACCAAAGGTCTAGGGCTCTCTGGATCAGGTGGGGTGATCGGAACACAAAATTCTTTCACACCACTGCTAGTCAAAGAAGAAGGCGGAACAGGATAGTGGGGCTGCAAGACTCGAAAGGGGTTTGGCAGGAGGATTAAGGGAGAATTGAGGACATTACTTTGGAGTATTTTGCTGCCATCTTCAAGTCAGACCATCCAATTTCCTTTGAAGCCAGTTTGAGTGCAATCAATTCCCGAGTCACCCTCGAAATGAACAATGAGCTCTTAGCAATGTTCAAGGCTGACGAGGTGGTGCAAGCGATCAACCAGATGCACCCAACAAAATCTCCTGGACCTGACGGTATGTCCCCAATTTTCTACCAAAAATATTGGGATTTGGTTGGTGTTGATGTGATAAATTGTGTCTTGCATGCACCGAATGTTGGTGTACTTCCTAACGGTCTTAATGAAACTTATATCTGCCTTATTCCAAAAGTTAAGAACCCCCAAAAAATCATTGAATTTAGACTGATAAGTCTGTGTAATGTACTCTACAAAATTATAGCTAAGGTCCTAGCTAACCGATTGAAAAAAGTTCTTCTGCTGTGATTGACGAATCTCAAAGTGCTTTTGTCCTGGGGAGACTCATTACAGATAACGTTCTAGTGGTGTTTGAAACAATGCACTGTATAAACCAAAGAAGAAAAGGAAAGGAGGCCCTTATGGCCATTAAGCTTGACACGAGCAAGGCCTATGATAGGGTTGAGTGGGGCTATTTGGAAGCAATGATGAGAAAGCTAGGATTTCATGATAGGTGGGTGTCTCTCATGATGATGTGTGTGACCTCCATGACATACTCGGTTTTGCTTAATGGCGAACCAAAAGGCAAAATCATTCCCTCAAGGGGGCTCCGACAAGGTGACCCATTATCCCCATATCTCTTCCTTCTTTGTGTGGAGGGCTTGACGACCATGTTAAAAAAGGAAGAGCTAAGTGGGGGTATAAGAGGGGTTACGGTGTGTAGGGGGGCCCCAAAAATCTCCCATCTTTTATTTGCAGATGATAGCATAGTCTTTTGTAGAGCCTCCCTTAAAGAAGCAAGTCGGGTAATGAGGGTGCTTGAGGATTATGAGGTGATTCAGGGCAAAAGCTGAATAAGGAAAAAACCTCTCTATTTTTTAGCAAGAATACATGTAGAGAAGTCCAAGATCAAGTGAAAAGTTTGTTCAGAGCACAAATTATTAGACACCATGAGAGGTAGCTTGGGTTGTCGCCACTAGTGGGAAAGGGGAAGCGGATAGCATTTAATCGCATTAAAGAGATGGTGGGAAAGAAAATAGCGGGATGGAAAGGAAAGCTCCTTTCCAATGCAGGGAGAGAGATCCTTATTAAAGCCGTAGCCCAAGCCACCCCCACTTATACTATGAGTTGTTTCAAACTTCCGGTGACTTTATGTGATGAGTTAAATTCCATGGCCAGCAACTTTTGGTGGGGGCAGAAGGAGAAGGAACGAAAAATGGCATGGGTTTCTTGGGATAAACTTTGTACTCCAAAGATGGAAGGGGGTATGGGTTTTAAGGACTTAAAAACCTTCAACCTAGCACTCCTAGCGAAGCAAGGGTGGAGGATTCAACAAAACCCAAACTCCCTTGTCCATAAAGTGTTTAAGGAGAAGTACTTTGCGGGTGGGTCGTTTTGGGAGGCACAAGTGGGCCATAGACCGTCCTATGTGTGGAGAAGTATCATGGCTGCCAAGGATGTAATTATGAGGGGGTCTAGATGGGTCATTGGGAATGGAGAAAGTGTCCACATTTGGGAGGATAGATGGATACCAAATCCGGATTCGTTCAAAGTGGTCAGTCCAAGAGGTCCCTCTATTGATGTTGTAATGGTTTCGAATCTCATCAATAGGGAGACGAGGGAATGGGATGTTGATTTGGTAAAGAACACTTTCCTCCCCCATGAAGCTGAAATAGTGTTGGGAATCCTAATCAGCCCTAGGCTTCCTAACGACTCCTTGGTCTGAGCCTGGACTCCCAATGGTAGTTTCTTAGTCAGAAGTGCCTACAGAGTAGCCTAGAAACTGATGCCGAAGCTCAAACAGCAAGGTGAAAGAGGGGAAAGCTCAGATGGATCAAAATCTAGAGCCATTTGGAAGCTTATTTGGAACCTGGACTGCCCTAATAAGATAAAACACTTTATATGGAGGGCGTGTAAAAATGTTCTGCCAATGAAGTGCCGTCTAAAGTCTAGGGAAATGGTGGTGGAGACAAGTTGCTACATTTGTGGTGGGGAGGAAATAGCAGGACACATTCTGTGGGGATGCAAAACAGCTACCGAGGTGTGGGGTGCAACAAAAATAAAGCTCCCTCTTCTACCTGAAGCTCAGATGGATTTCATGGATTTAGTTTGGGAAATGAGAGAGAGATGTTTAGGGATAGATTGGGAATTGTTCTCAGTTACAGCGTGGAGCTTGTGGACTAATCAGAACACTATTAGGCATGGGGGTGGTGGCAAAACTACTATGGTTATGGTGCAGAAGGCAGCTAAATATGTGAAGGAAGTTAGGCAACCTCAACTAAACCAACCCGCTTCCTCCTGCTCTGGGTTGCGATCTTGGGTTCCCCCAAACCAGGGCTAATAAAAAATAAATACTGATGGGGGAGTTTTTGGAAACATTGGGTGCAACGGAGTGGGAGTCGTGATAAAAAATGAGAAGGGCCAGCTAATGGGATTGTTGAGCAAAAAAATGTTGCTGCCTTTGGGAGCATTGGAGTCTGAAGCTAAAGTGGTGGAAGAAGGGATTCATTTGGCTTGGGACCTTGGGCTTAAGGATATTATTGTGGATAGTGACTCATTAGTTGTGGTGAGTGCGCTAAGGGGGCAGGGGTTTATTCCAAGCTCCATCAGGAAGGTTATGGAAGGCATTGCAATGTCCTTGAGGCAGTTTAATTCTTGGAAGGTCTCTCATACATGCAGGGGCAACAACTGGGTAGCTCACTTACTGGCACAGCAGGCCAGAGGAATTGGCAAATGTATTGTATGGGTGGAAGATACTCCCCCAGCTATAAGGAACCAGATTCAGCTTGATGTATCAAATTTGAACTTTGTTTAGTTGATGTTAGTTCCTCATATGCTTCTTATCAAAAAATAGTACACGTTTTTTTTTGCTTTAAAACTTAGTCACAGGATGATAGAGTACAGATTGGACGGTGGACATCTCACATCTACTAACTACTAATCTGCATTGCTGCACAGGCTACACAGTGCAGCCCGTATTGTGCAACCCATAGTTATACAACACGGTTGCTCACTTTTTTTTAATTTATTTTATTTGATCACGGTTTCTCACTTTATCAATTCTTATATTAATTAATAATTTGATGTGTATCTTATCAACTCATTTGTATTATAGTGATACTAATTTATTGAACCATATATTAAATTAATTTTTATTTGTGTAGGTTTATACTTTAAAGGGGTCATAGCTTTAGAAAAATTGCAATAACTAGGTTCTATTATTCTCTACTTCAAATTTTATTTTTAGTTAAATTATCATTTTTAATTATAAATTGTGTTTTATTTATCTATAAATTTTTTCTCATTATATATATTATTTTTTCGTTATATATATTGTTTATCATTAAATAAAAAAATTCAATATATATATATTATTTGATTAATATTTAAATATAAAAAGACCCCACTTAAAATTTTTGCCTAAGGCCCCCAAAATTGTTGAGCCGGCCTTGGTAGTGACGAAAAAAGCAACGCCAGTCACAGATTCATGCTTTATATACTTACTTAATTTTCCACTATCACAACACTTCCTATAGAAAGAGATTGAGGGGCTGAAGAAAGGAAATAGAGAATTAAGGAAGTACAAAAGAATTTTGGAGCCAAACACTAAAATAAAAATAAATAAATAAATTATCTTGGTTTTGTGTTCTTGTTGAAGCTCTTGAAGCTTCCAAATACTTTTTACAAAAACCACTTTTTGATCTTGTTTCCTTTTTTTAAAATGTATTTTGTGTTTTTAACATAGGTGGCTTATGGCAATTCAAGGGAATTAAGCTCGGGTGGGTAAAAGTGTCAATTTTAAAACCACATGTAGCTCTAAAACAAATTCTTTCTTTCACTTTACCGAGTTACTCTCTCATCTCATCTCATCTCAAAGAGTCATTTAGATTTAGTGTGTTAGGATTAGTGCCTTAAAATCCTATTGTATAATGTCATGTATGACATTTTGTATGGCATTATGTTATAAGTAATAAAGTTGTTTTATTATCTAAACTAATAGTAACATGAATATTTGGACATTATCATATATTTAGACATATTAAGATGCATAGTATGTGATTTATGTGATTTAGTCAAAGAAGATGTAAATCATAAGTTCTTTGTAAGCTCAGAATCTTAGTTCTAATCAGTGATAAAATTGGGCATTTCATCTGTGAAGACTACAACATATCAACTAAGACGATTTGTCTTGATCATGAAAATGCAGACTCCTAGTTGATATCTTAATATGTTTTAAGTATATAAGACATATTGAACTGGACCATTATGAGATTTATTATTCTATTAACGATTGTCAGATGAATAATAAATTTCATGACTTTTATTTACATAAACTCTCAATCCTGAGAGAATAGTGAACCAATCATGAAATGTAAGTTGCTTTGATATATCAGGAGTGAGATCTAATTTAACGATCAAAACCTTAGTATTTTGGGCAGCTACACGTAATGTTGAAGGAATACATATTTTCAAGATAGAATTCATAATCTTTTTATAGAGATGTAAAATATTCCCTTGAGATAAGTTTAATGGGTTTGATTACTAAAGTTTATATTTTATGAAATTGGATTATATATATATATATATATATATATATATATATATATATATATGAATAACTTAAAGGATTAAACCGGATACTTAAGGATCAAGAGGTAGTAATTTTCAAAGTAATAGTTATACATTATGACTTTGTATTATTACGAATATTTTCATGAAGGGGTTAAATGTTTAGATAATAAAGTTTTGAGATATAATTTATTAATAAGGCCTAGAGTGCAATTATATTTATATAATTGTATTAAATATAATTAATTGTAACTTTAGACTTGTCAAGAGTTGACAGATAAGCCCGAAGCCCATTAGAGTTAGAGTTTTATTTGTCCTTTGGGTCTCACTCCAAGCCATACACTAAAACCCAATTGGGCTGACCCAAAAGGCTAACCTAATTAGATAATTAGTTATTCATTTAATAAGAGTTATTAAATAAAGTAACTACAAGTGCAGTAAAATATATGCGTATAATTAAAAGAGAAACATACAGATTTCTCAAGACACTCTCTTATTCTCTTGAACAAGTACTTATAGAACTGATTAAGAGACCACACGTTTTGGGCATATGTGGAATGGGGATGAAGATTGAAATTCTTCCCAAGTTCATTCTTCATTTGTTTTTTAATTTCACTGCATCAAGGTACGCCTTCCTATTCTTTATTTCCAAAATATAGATGTTCCATGTTATCTCATATGAATAAAGTAGATCCGTTTATTTCCGCTGCGTATTTTTGTATGAGACGCAAAATAATATTTTCCAACAATTGGGTCTTCAATCTCATGTTTGTATAACATGTTGAGTGAGTTTTAGAATCAAAGAAAATTATTTTCATGGTATTTGAAAATTTTGCGGTAATTTTTCTACATACTTTGATTTCAGAACTACTGTTTGATGAAACTGAAATTGATGTTCTGATGTTGTTTTAGTTTAATGTTGAGTATGCCAAATTGATCTTTAAGACTATAGCGTCAATGAAATTAAGTTTCAATCTCAATCCCATTCTATTATAATCAAGGGATTGTGTTTTGTACATGTGAAACATCAAAAACAGTTATCATAAAAATTCTGAAAAATTCAGTTTCACAAGTCTCGATTAGTCGAGAATTCCTTTCGATCGATCAAATGTTCTTTTTGACCAATCGAACAGGAATCGAGAATCAATCAAATCAAGCAGTGACTTTGTGGTGAATTTCTTCAATTTTTCGATCAATCAAGTAGTGACTTTTCGACCGATCGAACGTACGTACTGAATTTTGAATTTTCAATAAGTGTTAAAACATTAATATAAGTGTAAGGCTATGTGTGATGAGACTACACATGTTTTCTAAATAAAAAACCTTTCTTTTAAAATTACTAGTGGGAGAGAGATTGAAGGGTTGAATCTCACAGCCTCCATTATTGGTTCATAATAGTGTGGAGTAGGCACTTTGTCTTGGCCTCGAGCCTAGCATTTCATGTGGAGGGTGTTTAATTTCATAGTACTACAAGTTTGAACTTCCCGGTTTATAGTGGTGTGAGCAAACACCTCGTCTTGGCCTTGAGCCTTACATTCCATGCTAAGGGTTTCTTGTATCATGGTACTACGAGATTAACCTTTTATTGGTAGATGAAATATGGCTACACATGACTCTAGGAAATGGTATACACTAGACTAAATATTATAATATCCTCTATGATAAGTTCTTGCTATTATTATTTAGTGGCTAAATGAATAACGATTTATTATTAGTGTTTGGTAAGAGTTATCGAGGCAGCACTAGTAATGAAAAATGTTTTCAATCAATCATAGTATTTAATGTTCACTCTATGCTGAGGGATATTGAATATGAGATTGAGTTGTCGTTGCATATTTTATATTAAGGTTTTATTAAGGTTCCATACTATATGTTTATAAGCTAAATTCATAATGTCCAATTTACTTATTGTATTCATGTTTATTATTTTCAGATTTAATCATGGCATCTTTTAGCCCACTTGTTACTGTGAGAGACTGCGCCCCCGGCCCCTTTTTTTGGTGTTGGGCCAAACCCACGTAAATGGGTGGAGTTGTGTTATTGCCTCTCAAAATGAAGATTCGACTGATTATATTTTACCCTTTAGATTAAGGGTTTTACAATGGAGTCACCACTTATTTAATTATTGAGATAAATAAGAAAACCATAATTAAAAAACTCATCATTTTATTGATTTGAAATTGAATTTAAATTGATCATAGGAAATTACATGGTTTTGGTCCTAGATACAATCTAAGATAAAGTACATGACTTTGTTTCCTAGTTACAATCTAGAAATTGAAAATTACAAGGATAAGCATTGATCTATCAACCCTTGATCTAAGCTCAGAGGCTATGTTACAAGGTGGGAAGGTGTTAGACACCCATCTTGCCCAGTGAAACCGGTTTTCTAGACTATGGTGGCCAACATTCATAGCATATTATCTAATATGTTATTAATCAATTTGCATATTAAATTTAATGCGTGTGTATGTAACAAACCCTAATTCAACTTATTAAGCATTGCATTTGGATTGAAAAATAAATTAAGTAAATGTGTGTGGATGGTGATATCCTAGATTCAAGGATTTGAGAGAATTATGAAACATAAATGTTTTTCAAATTTTTTATGTGGATTTAAGATCAAAGCTTGTGTTATGTATGAATGAGTGATGAACAGGCAAGAACATGTGAAGAACGCATATGAACATTTTAAAGAAAATTCAAACATATTCAAGGAATTTAAATAAACACTAGCATGCTTTAATCCTAATCTCATCATAATAATATAAAAAACAAGTTAGGAAAATGAATTATACCTGCATGCAAGATTCACACAGTGAAGGAGGAGACTCTTGAAGGAGGTCCTAAGGGTGGAGTGGAGAAGAACTAGGAGAGGGAGTGAGAGTCTCACTCAATACTCTAAGTCTTAAGAAGACCAAGATATGACAAGACTGTTCAACTTCACTTGAACTCAAGGGAAAAGTAGAAAGGGTGTTTCCATGTGTTTTGGAATGGAGGAGAGGGGGATTTATATAGTAGTAGTGAAAAAAATATGAATGGAATGTCATTTAATTAGGGTTGACAAATAATCAAAAAGAATCATGAACCTAGACTCTATTTCAAACTTTGGGGAAAGCTGATGCATTAAATGTAGAGATTGGTTAGAGTGTTGAGCAAACATAATTTGATTTTCCCGCAACTATTGTTACAACCTGTAGAGAAAAATTCAAAAAATCATATCTTACTCAATTCTTATAGAAATTATCTTGTCCTTGTGCTCAAATTGAACTTTGGATGTCTAGTTTCTAGAAAAATTAACCTCACTCACAGATTCAAATATTCTTAGAGATATCAACGAAATGGAGAGCAGAGGTCAGTTGTTGGAAAATAATTTCAACACAATTAGCATTTATAGGCCCCAAATTAGTTTCCAATTAACGTTAATAGGCTCCAATCACTTCCATTTTTGACTTAATCAGTTCCAAATTTACCTTAATTAAAAAGATAATTACACAAATTACTCGTTGAATAATTAATGTTTGATTATCTAATTAATCAAGTGTGTGCAACCTTACCATAAGATGTAGTCCTAGCCAATTAAATGATAAAACATCATTAATTTCAAATTGATTATAATTATAACCAATTGGAATCAATTGTTCATAATCACATATAGTTGAACTCAATTTGTGATAGTGTATCTTGGTCATTAAAACTTAATTTGATGATAACTTTCAATCTGATGGTCTGATTAAGGCTTATGACCAATCATTTTAATCGTTACAATATCAAGATCATTTTAATGAAATATAATGAAGGATATAGCGGCCACAATTAAGATGCCTATTTCCAAGGTGAAATTACATTTTTACCCTCCATGTGAGGTTATATGTAGGTTGTAAAATGGGATGACAATAGTTACTATTCTTAATCGAAACTGAAAGCTCGGATTTGTGTTAAAACACGAGCTTGTTTAGACCCCAAATTAAAAAATTACGGCTAGATTGCTTTTACTCTAACTTATCTGAGTGCGGAAACAAGAGTAAATGAAGTGCAATCAACCAATACTACTCTAGTGCATAAACATGAACAACAAACAATATAAATAAAGCACAAGATAAGGGGCAAACTCAAGATAACACGGCGATGTGTTATCGAAGAGGAAACTAAAGAATTTGGCAAAAAACCTCTCCGCCGCCCTCCAAGCTATAAATCGATCCACTAGACAATAAGTTGGGATACACGAATAGCAAGAGACCCTACAAGCCTAATCTACCCAATGTACTTAAGCCCTCCAAGCTCCTACTCCAACAAGGCTTCTCGGAACCATGTCTTGTCTAGTTTTACTGATCCCGCAATACGCCCGATTGCATCCGCCAAGTCTCACCGGCTTCTTTTGGCAAATCCCCAAAACTTCCCAAGTTCCAAAACACTCTCTACACTTTGAAAAGGTGTAGGTTGTGTTTGGGTACAAATCTCCTCTCAAGGAATGACAATAGGAAAGAGAAGGAGAAGAGACTAGGATGATTTCTCACTAAGGATTCGTAGCTCTCTCTCTAAAAGATGTGTGTGTGTTGTTGAAAACCTATCTAGGGTTTTTCTCTCTAATGACCTCTCATACTTTTGTGGGTAATGAGGGTATATATAGTATGGGTGAAGGGTAAAAAAGTCACACTTAAAAATCCTTGAGGTAGAGAGTTTCGCAAGTATCTCGCGAGAAGGCCTTACTCATGAGACACTCGCAAAATTGACAATCTGGCACGACTCTTCAGCTTCCAGTCATATGCTTCTCACAAGCCCTTTTCGCGGGAACCCTTCTCATGGGCTAGTCGCAAAATGCACTGATCTTCAATTAAGCTTGAGTCTTCACCAACTTAATACTAAACCCAATACAATAAAATCCCACAAAAATACAAAGAAACAAATTTATGCAAATACAACACTTTTTGTCATGGAATAAAACAAACATAAAACATAATTGTAAATCATAACTTTACAAAAACAAACTGACTGGATCCAACTATATTGACTGGAAAAGAAATTTAGATACAGTTCTTACTGCTGAAGAGCACAAATATGTGCTTAATGAACTATGTCCAAACTTTCCTGCATTAGATGCACCGTCTGAGGAGAAGCAGCAATATGATTGTTGGTAGAAATCTAATGAGATGGCTAAGTGCTATATCTTAGCATCTATTTCAAATGGTTTACAACATCACATGCAAGATGTGGAACTAGCTTTAGACATAATGTTTATTTTGAAGGTGATGTTTGGTGAGCAAGTCCGTTCTGCTAAGCAAGATACTATAAGGCTTCTTCTGAATACCAAAATGGCTTAAGGGACTCTAGTAAGAGAGCATTGTCTCAAGATGATCTCTTATCTAAATACAATAGAGGTTTTAGGTGCCGACATTGATATAGAATCCCAAATGGATATGATACTTCAATCCCTACCAGAATCATTCAAAAAATTCAGACTTAATTAATATGAACAAAAATATTTATTCTTTGTCTAAAATGATGAATGAATTGGTGGCAGCAAAAGGCATCCTTGTAATAGCCAATATTGATACTAATATGGCTGAAGTTTTTTCTTCTAAGCCTAAGTCGAAATGCAAAGGTGGTAGAAAGACAAAGGACTTCACCAAACAAGAAGGTAAACAAGTTGCCTGAGGAGTTGCCAATAAGGGAAAGAAGAAAGAAAGGGACTACACCAAAGGAAAATTTTTCCATTGTGGTGAGAAAGGTCATTGGAAGCGGAATTGTCCAAAACTCATAGTTGACAAGAATAAAGGTATGATGAGATCATTCCTTCTTGAAACTTGTTTAGTACATAATGATGGTTGTCTATGCCACTGATTTTTTTGTTTTAAGGATGATATTGTAATGTTAATATGATTAGTTGCATTTTGTTTTCTTAATAAAAAAGATGAAAACTCAATTAAATTTTTTTATAAAAAAAATTATCATATAGTATAACAAGATATATTATTAGTCATAAACTTAATATATACTAGCATCTGAGCACACGATCATACACATGCTTAGAACCTTTTTCTATTTTTTGGGTAAATGCTAATAATTTATATCTATTATAATTAAGAAATATTTTTTTATTTTTCAAACAAATAAAAATGATAAATTTTAGAAATAAGCAGTAACTGTAATTTTTTTTGAACGTGAAGGGAAAAATTCTAAATTTTAAATTTTTTCTTTTTTGAATTTAAAATGAAAATTTTCATTTGATATTTATAACCCTTTTTCTAAATGAAGTTACCCTTCATTAATGATGGTATTTTTGAACCACATAAAAATCCAAGTAAAAGAGGAGAATTCTCTTATATTATAACAAGATATATAATTAGTTAATGAGGGCTCAAGTTTACAAGATTCGTCTATAGTGGTTGTCTAGACAATCAAACCACGTCCATAGCTTGATTGTATCCAAAAACCTTAAGAGGAGAAAAGCCCAACAATGCCATCATGTATATGACCGATACTCATCCATTAATAACAAGGCCATTCAATCTCATGATGGCCATCTAGGACTGACATAAGGGCATGGACAACCAGAAGATACTTAGTGAATTCTACAAGAAAACTTCTCATAAGGCTCCATGAAATTAGACTATGATGCACTACTCCTAAAACGTCGAGAGAATTCCCCATAATCCATTCCACGTTTCCCATTTCCTCCATTAACCACCCACATTACCCATGATTATGATGGATCTAAACAAGTAGACCCACTACTAACTCTATATAAAAGGAACAAGTCCTATTCACTCAAGGTAAGTTTGACTATTCACATTTTTCCCATCCCTGCGTTCTAGAGAGAAAACTGACTTAACCGTGAGAGTCCTTAGCCAGGTTACAGTAGTCACCTTTGACAATTCTTTCTTTCTTTTTAAAATTTACAGCCATTATTATAGCTCGAAGTATTTCAGCTCACTGATTTTCGTGCATCATTAGTTGGTGCCGCCTGTGGGAAAGTAGTGAGGAACAAGTTTCTAAGTGTTAACTTCTTTGCTTTCCAAGACAAAAAGGCTACATGGTTCAAACTAGGTCAATGGCCACTAGTCCAGGACACCAGGAGAGTGGAAACACCTCTAGTCACCCAAATCGTGCACCAGCACCCCGATGATCTTCCAACAACAGTTGTAGTCCACGACAACTACGATGGCATAATTGACATAACAGAACTAGGAGTTAACTAGAGAAGTTAGTAGATAGCGTCAGCATCGACGTGGTGAAGAACAGGGAGAAATTTAGAAAAAGAAGGGGCTAAGAACAATGCTGAAGGAGACTGGTCCAAAGATACCGTTACCCATAGGCTACCATATTTGGAGAAAGAGATGGATCAAATGAAAAGAGTCATGGAAAAGATGAAGGATTCCATGAGGAGAGCAAATCACGTGGATGACCTCGTCCACAGGACAGATTCACCATTCATTGCGTCCATCACAAGTCACCCTCTGCCTTCCAAGTTCAAAATGCCTACCTTGGACTCATATGATGGGACTCATGATCCTCGTGATCACATTGCCACTTTCAAGACAATCATGCATCTTCAAGGTGTACCAAATGAAATCATGTGTAGAGCATTTTCTACCACATTGAAAGGCCCTGCCAGGGTATGGTTTTGTAAGCTACCACCAAATACCATAACCTTGTTTCAGGAGTTAAGTAAGTTGTTCATCAATAACTTTGTTGGAGGTTAGAGGCAAAAGTGTTCCTCATCTAGTTTGTTAAGCATAGAGCAAGGAGAGAATGAGAGTCTACGTTCTTTTATAAGCCGCTTTAATAGAAAAGCCTTGTTAGTGGACAAGATGGATGACAAGATCCTCTTGGCAACCTTCTACAATGGAGTCAGTTCAGATTTGTTCATCCATAAGCTGTATGATCAGGAGCCACAGACAATGGCTGAGTTGATACATTCAGCCCAAAGTTTCATAATGCAGAGGACGCGATTATTGCTAAGAAAAAGAAGAAAGATGAACGACTGGAGAATGGTTATATACATCATCCAAAGTAGGGTTCCTGTCCAAAGAAAGCCAAAGTAGGGGAGAAAAGGGATCATGATAAAAAGAAGGCAGGGTCATCCTTAGAACGATATTCCAACTACACTCCCTTGAATACTTTACTTGACCAAGTACTGATGCAAATTAAAGATGATTCGTCATTTAAATGGCCTGAAAGGATGAAAGTAGATCCTAACAAGCGGAACAAAAGCAATTACTGTCATTTTCACCGAGACTATGGGCATGATATGGACGAGTGTTATGACTTAAAGCAGCAGAATGAAGTTCTTATTAAACAAGAGAAGTAGAAAAATTTCCTTGGACGAGATCACAAGGACGAAAAGCGGCCAATGAAAGGCAAAGCTGAAGAATCACTACGACAACCACTAGGAGAAATAAGGATCATTGTAGGAGGTCCATTAACTAGAAGCTCGTCCAAGGCTAAGAAAACCTATCTGCGGGTAGTCTAGAATGTTCAATCATCTAGACGACCACCAAGGATGGTTAGGGAAGACGAGCCTACCATTATTTTCACGAATAAAGATGCAAGACAATTGCACCATCCTCATAGCGATGCAATTGTCATCACTTTGGCGATTGCAAATTATACCACCAAAAGGGTGTTAATAGACAATGGAAATTCAACAGATATCCTTTACTACCTAGCTTTCCCGCAAATGAGAATTAACAATTAGCTACTTCGTCTAGTGAACATGTCGTTCATTAGATTTGGAGGAATGAAGGTTCTGCTAGTAGGTACTATCTCCTTACTAGTCGTGGTTGGCTCTTATCCACGATAGATCAATAAGGAAGTGGATTTTGTTGTTGTGTATTGCTCATCCTCGTATAATGCTATCATTGGACGACCAACTTTGAACAGTTGGAGGGCTGCAACAACCACCAACCACTTGTCTATCAAGTTTCTAATAGAGTATGGCATTAAGAAAGTACAAGGAGATTAATTAGCTACTAGAGAATGTTACTTGACAATGTTGGCCATGGACAAACAAATGTAGAAAATGAACATTTAAGAAAGAAGAACGTTGGCCGAACTGACTAAAGTATTGAAAAATGTACCATTGGAGAAGTCCAACCTCGATAAGTTTACTAGGATTGGGACAAGCATGGAAAAGAAGACAAAGCATGATCTCCTCAGATTTCTCAAAAAGAGCACGAATGTTTTTGCTTAGAGCCATGAAGACATTACTGGGATTGACCCAAGTGTGATTACTCATTGACTAAACGTGTCTCCATCTTACAAGCCCGTCCGTCAGAAGAAGAGAGTATTTGCCCCAGAACGAGATAATGCCATTAAAAAAGAAGTTCAAAAGTTGGTAACTGCAGAATTCATTCGTGAAGTCTACTAGCCTGATTGGCTAGCCAATGTGGCAATGGTCGAAAAAGCCAGAGGCAAATGGAGGATGTGTGTGGATTTCATAGATTTAAACAAGACATGCCCTAAGGATAGCTATCCCCTTCCACGCATTGATGAGCTAGTGGACTCAATAGCTAGACATCAACTGCTATGTTTCATGGATGCATTCTCAGGATACAACCAAATTAAGATGGACGAGGCAGATCAAAAGAAAACATCCTTCATTACAACCCAAGGTTTGTTTTGTTACAAAGTAATGTCATTTGGTTTGAAAAAATGTAGAAGCTACCTATTAGGGACTAGTTAATCACATGTTTCATCCACAACTAGGGTAGAATGTGGAAGTGCTCATGGACAATATGTGGGTCAAGAGTACAAGGGAGACTCAACATATGGACGACCCTCAAGAAACTTTTGACACACTTAGACGATATAAGTTCAATCCATCGGGGTCTCTTTGCTGTGGACAGCTCTCGATTGTACCTCAACAGCTTCATCTGTAGAGAATTAGTGTTTGACACCTCTTGACACCTTTCGATCCATCGAGAATCGTAATTTCTATATATAGCCTTAACGTAATTTTTCTCTCATTTTCTTTAATCTCTCTTGATAGAAACACACTTCTCTCTCTCCCAAACACCTCACACTCAACCTTTTCACATTCCCCACTTGATCTTCAACCTAAATCAAGTTTTCTTCATCTGGTATGATCTTGTTTTCTCTCTTGTATCATGAATTTCATTCATTTTGACCTAAGTTTTAGATTTTTGAAAAGTTTTTGGGGTTTTTCAAAATTGATGAGATTTTTGCAAAATTTTTGGGTTGGGTTTTGCTTAAATGATTATGTATGCTCATGCATGGCATCACATTTGCATTTTCACAATGTTTCATACATTTTAAATGTATGTTCTATATATTGAAATGATGTGTGCTGATAGGTTTGGATTGGGCTGAGCCCATGATGTATTTATTGGTGCATGTCATATGTTCATGTATTTTTCATATATACGTACCATTCCTTTCCTTCTTTTGATATTAATTGTGTTTGGTAATTTTATGCGTCTCTCTCTCTCTCTCTCTCTCTCTCGGTTAGTCTTCTCATGGCACCTAAAAAGAGCAAGTCTACTCCGTCCCGGAACCCTCTTCGTTCCATGGCATCATCTTCTTCCTTTATTGATCTTACCCCCTCTCATATCAGGTTCTGTGATGATAAAGCTTGTAAGGACTTTTCAGAGAACTGAAGTTGAATCTTAGCAAATGTGCCTTTGGAGTTGCATCAAGGAAATTCCTTGGTCTTATGGTTTCACAAAGTGGGATTGAAGCAAACCTAGATAAAATCCAAGTGAGTGCCCCCGAAGAATATCAAGGACATCCAGAGCCTCACAAGACGAGTAGCTGCCCTAAATAGGTTTGTTTCAAAAGCTATTGACAAGTGCTTACCATTTTTCAGAGTATTAATGAAGGCATTTGAATGGACGGATGAATGCTAACAAGTATTTGAAAACTTGAAGGCTTATCTCGCTTCAACTCTGCTGCTAAACCCATATAAACTAGGAGAAGAGTTGTATCTCTACCTAGCGGTGTCCCCTCATGCAATAGTTCAACCTTGATCAGAGAAGAAGGGAAGGTATAAAAGCTTGTCTATAACAATAGCAAACTTTAAGGGGAGTTGAAGGATGACATCCGCTAATGGAAAAGTTAGCATTTTCATTGGTGATAGCAGCAAGAAAGCTCAGGCCTTATTTTCAAGCTCATGTAATCAACGTCCTAACATATCATCCACTAAAGAAGGCCATGATCAAGCTAGAGGCTGTTGGACTATTGATTTTGTAGGTAATGGAACTTAGTGAATTTGACGTGCAGTACAGGCCAAGAGAAGCAATAAAAGCTCAAGTCCTGGAGGACTTCATTTCCGAATTCACTCCTGCCAGTAGTTAGCAAAATGAAGACCAGAGGGCAAAATAGTAGGTCGTCCGTATGGATGGTTCGTCCACACAGCATGTAGGAGGAATTAGGATAGTTTTACAATCATTAGAAGGGGATCATCTAGAGTATGCCGTCTATCTACAGTTCCAAGCACCAATAATGAAGCAGAATGTGAAGCCCTACTTCAGGGCTTGGAGTTAGCTAAATCACTTAGAGTAGATTCAATCCTTGTCCAAGGAGACTCACAATTGGCGATAGGCCAAGTGAATGAAACGTGTGAAGCTAAGGAGGAATAGATGAAGAAGTACTTGAAAAAAGTTAGACAATGTATTAAAGGCTTCACAATGCCTAATTTCAATAGATAGCAAGGGAGCAAAATGCAGAAGCCAACACTTTAGCTAAGACGACATCTGTAGACAAGATAGCAGGAGATCAAATTAAAGTCCAGTACATTCCAAGGATTGACATTACAGTAGTGAATCAGATGGATGGAATATCCAACTGGACTACCCCAATCGTGTCTTATCTTAAAGATGAGCTCCCCCCAGAGGATAAAGAAGAAGCAAGGAAGCTAAGGGGGAGGGCAGCAAAGTTTGTCCTTATGGACAAGGTGTTGTATAAAAGGGGTTTCTCTTAGCCTTATTTGACGTGTTTGACTCTAGATGAGTCCCATTACATCTTGAGGGGCGTCCACAAAGGAGCCTGTGAAAATCATTCAGGGCCTAGATCCCTCATCCACAAGATAGTCCGTACAGGATACTACTGGCCATCCATGCAAGCAGATGTCAAGGCTTATGTCAAAGTGTGTGACAAGTGTAAACGCTACAATAACATACCCAGACGACCATTAAAGTACCTCACCCCAATGGTGGCCCCTTGGCCCTTTGCTCTGTAGAGGTTGGGCATCCTTGGTACTTTTCCTATGGGGACTAGACAAATGAAGTTCTTGGTGGTAGGGATTGATTATTTTACCAAATTGGTAGAAGCAGAGCCATTGGAAAAAATAATCGAGTGGAACGTATTATTCTTTGTCTAGAAAAACATTATTTGCCGCTTCAGAATCCCTAGGGTGTTCATCTCAAACAACGGACGCCAGTTTGACAATACACCCTTTAGGGAGTTTTGCGAGCAGTTAGGGATCAGGAATCATTACTCCTCACCCTCCCACCCATAGAATAACGAATAAGCTGAAGTTGCAAACCAATTTTTGCTGAAGATTATCAAGACTCAACTTGAGGGGGCACAAGGGATATGACCAGATGAATTACCCAGTGTCCTTTGGGCATATAAGACTACAGTAAGGCTCCAACTGGAGAAACTCCTTTTAAGTTAGCATATAGAAGTGATGCAATGATACCCATGAGGGTTAGTCTTACTAGTTACAGGGTGGCCCACTATAACAACGAGGAGAATAAGAAAAATTTTGTCTAAACCTTGACCTTATTAACGAGGTAAGGATGGATGCAGAGTAAAGGGTGGCGCGTTACAAGAACCTGGTGATTAAGCACCATGACGCATTGGTGAAACCAAGGCAGTTTAACGTTGGAGATCTTGTCCTAAAAATGGTGTCCCTGGCTACTAAGGACCCTGCTCATGGAAAGTTGGGACCTAACTGAGAAGAACCATATAAAGTTATCCATTCCAAAAGGCAAGGTTCATACTACTTGGAAGCCTTGGATGGACGAAAGTTGGAGCACCCGTGGAATGTGAAGCACTTAAGAAAGTATTACCAATGAAAAAGACTCGTCAGGAAGGTTAGCATGGACGAGATTAGAGATTACTAGTAACCACTAATAGTTTATTTATGTTATCTTTCAACACTCATGTTTTTCTATAGTATTTTATATTTTCTACCATTTGAATTCCCTAAAAAGCACTTGCTACTAGCATGTGCTATGGACAATGTTATGAAATAAGTCCTTTTGTATATAAAGTAATTTAAATTCCTTAAAAAGGACTAAGTACTAGCATGAATGAGTCTTTGGATGAGGCTATGTACTAAGTTCTCTTGTGTTTATGAACGATGTTATGTATAGTTTCATTGTATATAAAGAAGTTTGAATTCTCTAATTTAATTGTTGATGATTTTGTGAAATTAATGTCCATATGAAATTAAAGACGACTAAAGCTTTGGATGCAAAGATGCATCGTCGTAAGCCATCCTTAAACAAGGAAAGGGCTAATCATAAAACCTTAAGGCAATAATACGAGTACAAAGGGAAGGAGCATACACCTCCCAGTACACTCGTCCAAAAACAATGGACAAAGAAAAGCACGCATGTAAAACACTACTGAGTAATCCAAACTATTGACGAAAGGAAAAACAACTAAAAATTCCAAAAAAGTCTAAGACAAGGACGAGGAAAATACTTAACCATTCGAAGATAGTTCAAACCATGGACAAGAAAATACTTGGACATAAAAATTGGCGATAAAATCAAACATTCAAACATGGACAAAAATATGTTCATAAATAAGAGGATAGACGACCATTGTCCAAAAACCCTTAAATGTGTCAGACCTAAAAAAGGCAATTGTATAAATGCTCGTCCTTAAACTTCGACGAGTTAATGTACTTGCATAAATCTAAATGGTCCAAAACAACGGACCCCTTAAAAAAAAGAGAAGAAAAACAAGGAAAGTAAATAAAGATGATTACCAATTCTTCTTTTATAAACCACTGGGGGCAGTATCCCCGGACTTTGGGTCATCCTTGGTAGGCTAGGTGGAGGCATCGTCTTCAACATTTATATCTTTAGAACTCATCTAAAGAAGAGAACTCTCAGCAGTGACACAAAGTTTGATAGGGCTAAAATCCACTCCAGAGAAGTGTATCGTGTCCATACAGAAGTCCTCAAACCCAGCAGCATAGTTTCTTTCCAAAAGGTTAGTGAACTCACTAGACACCTTGAACTCCCTAATAACTGCTTCTCTAGTTTCTACTAGAAGAGTGCAGAGCTCGTCACTTCTCTTTTGGAAATGGTCAAAACAAGTGTCCTTCTCGATGGCATCTGCTTTTAACTCTTTGACGAGGTTCTTTAGCTCCTTTACCTCGTCCTCCAACTTAGCCCTAACTTCAGCTCGACGACTGGATTCTTTCTCCATCTCGCGAACCTTCGTCTCAAGCCTAACCCTTTGCTTGTCCAATTCATAAGTTTGTTTGGACGCCGACATAAACTTAGTCATAGCCTGTATAAAAAGATATGGATGTGAGATAAGTGGATGAATATTTTAATTATGAATGATTAAAGACGAGAAAAAGTACCTTGAATAGGTCATGAACTGTAGAACGCTCAAACTCCTTCACAGACATATCATGGCAGATGGCAATGTCCTCCTCAGACATAGCTTGCTAAAACCTCTTCCAGGCAAGGTCCTCACTCTGAGAAAGGTCATGGGTTTGCCACTTAAAGGTTTCGACGGGGTGGCTTCAGGAGGATTGGATGAATCGAAGTCAAGGATCTATACTATGGATGGCTATTTGGCAGGAGCAGGAGGGACGACAGAGCCAGTCTTGACGACCCCAAATTTGGATGACCCATGCCTTGCCTTCTTATAGCCTTAGCAACTAGGAAGACTCCCTATGTCTGTCATCTTAGAAAGAGTCTTCCTTTTCTCTATGCCAATGGACGAGGTTGGGAGTGGACTTCTTCTTCCTAAGTAGCTTCTTCGTCTGCCAAACCCTTCCCTTTGTTCTCCTTCACGGTTGCCATTCCTACAAGAAGAAAGATGTGTTAGAATTTAGACGAAGTAAACAATTAGGATGCAATGTAAGCAACTCACGTCTACACGTGGTGAGCTCGTGAGCAAGTCCTCCTCAGTTGGTTCAGGTCCAAGCCTCCAAGTAGTAAGACGACATAGAGTTACTAAATAATGATAAGCCCTATCTGTGAACGAGTGTGCCTGTTGGACGCGATCAAGATAGAACTTACTCAAGGAAGGTTGTCTTACAGTTGTAAGAAAGAAAGCAAATAGAGTTAGATAGATATAATAAAAGAAATAAAATGAGTAGTGAAAAGTAACATACCTTCTAGCCGAAGATTCCCCTTCTCACCAATGTAGGGAGAAATGGGTCCCTGCTTACCTCAACAGGGTTTCCAGCCCAGAACCTCGAGAAAAAAAAACTCAGTCTTCCATCTCCTATCAGACATGGGGAGGGACTTGACCAACCTATAGTTTGAACTCCTAGCAGAAAACTGGTAAAAGCCTAGGGATTGACTAATTTTTTAGGGTTTGAAACAATATAGGAACTCGTCCACAGTGAGGGGACGGTTCCCATCAAAAACTTCCCTCCACAATGCCTATGCCTAACCTATGGAGTATTTCCTTAGCAAAGGCATTAAAAGGCAACCTAAGCCCTTTTAGAAGATAAGCCTCATATATACCTACTCCAAAATAAGGATTACAGCACCATTCACCACAGATGGCTAAACGAGAGTTAAGGTCGTCAGGGATCTAGTACCAAATTCTAAGGGAATTAAATTTTTTTTCATCCGTCCTAGAAGAGATGCCTACAACACAACAATATAAAGTCTCATTTTTACTTGAAGAGGCAAATAAGGGGGCACTGGTGGATGTACCAACAAATGACCCAAAGCCCATTCTCGTCCTCATCTCCCCTTAGAGGACTTCTAGGGGAACTCTAAGAACCCCAAACAAGTATTGCTCATCCGTGGTGTTCCTCCCACTACTACTGCTATTATCACTACTACTACTACCACTAAAGCTACTCTCGTCGTGATACTCGTCTATCTTCCTCTCGTCACTATCACCAGACAAAGACACTATAATCTCAGACATTTTGAAAAAACTCTAAAGAAAAACCTAAAGACTAGAAAAAGAGGAGACCTGGCTCTAAACGAGGATGACTAAGGACGGAAGAAAACTCCTAGACAAGGCACTGGACGACAGAGGTCAGAGGAGAAAATATGAGAAATGTGAGAGGGTAGGAGAGGAATTCCACTATTTATAGGCGACAAACCTAGGTACTGAAATGACATAAACCAATCAGAATGTGCCACGTGGCACTTTTCTTGAAGAACGAAGCGACGTGACAAACAAGCCCTGAGATCACACCACGTGTCAACATCAAAAGCATTCAATTTCAAATTACCTCCAACCAATGAAAAACCACCATGGGTCAAGCCAATAGTAGCATGGACGAGACAAGGACAAGGGGGCAACTGATGGGGGCTGGAGTTTACAAGATCCGTCAATAGTGGTCATCCAGACAATCAAACCACGTCCATAGCCTAATTGCATCCAAAAAACCTTAAGAGGAGAGAAGCCCAACAATGCCATCATGTATAAGACCAATACTCATCCATCAATAACAAGGACATTCAATCTCATGATGATTGTCCAGGACGGACACAAGGGCATGGACGACCAAAAGATACTTGGTGAATTCTACAAGAAAACTTCTCATAAGGCTCCATGTAATCAGATCATGATGCACTACTCATAAAACGTCGAGAAAATTCCCCATAATCTGCTTCACATTTCCCATTTCCTCCATTAACCACCCACATCACCCATGATTATGGTGGATCCGAACAAGTAGACCCACTTCTAATTCTCTATAAAAGGAAAAGTCTTATTCACCCAAGGTAAGTTCGACTATTCATAGTTTTCCCATCTTTATGTTCTAGAGAGAAAACTGATTTAACTATTGAAGGGTCCTTTGCCGAGTTACACTGGTCACCCTTGACAGTTTTTTTTTATTTTTTTTATTTTTAAGGACTTACAGCCATTACTATAGCCCAAACTATTTTAGGTCACTGATTTTCATGCATCATCATTAGTCTTAAACTTAATATATATTAGCCTCTGAGCACACGCTTATGCATGTGCTCGTGAGCGCATGCTCAGAACCTCTTTTTATTTTTTGGGTAAATGTTAATAATGTGTATGTATTATAATTAAGAAATATTTTTTTATTTTTCAAACAAATAAAAAATGATGAATTTTAGAGATAAGCCGTATCAATTTTTTTTTGAAAGTGAAGGGAAAAAATCCTAAATTTTAGGAATTCTCTTTTTGAATTTAAAATGAAATTTGTTATTTGACATTTATGACACTATTTCTAAATGAAGTTATTCTTCACTAATGATGACATTTTTTAACCATATAAAAGTCTAGTTGAAAGATAAAAATTCTCTTATATATAGTATAGATTCATATAATTTTAAAATTATTAATTAATTATTTATGACGTTACCACTTCAACCATCGGTCGAACCAAAAAACTAGTTACCACTAATGTTAAGTTATTTGACCATACCAATTTTTAAAGTCATGACTAGATGGGTCGTGGGTATAACATAAAACGAAAAAAATCAAAAGAAAAAATAAAAAGAGAAGACGTCAAAGAAGAAAAACTGATGTAGAATTTCATGGTTTTTTACATCATTTTGTTCACTGGCCTTTTCCCCTCTAATTTTTTCCAAGGAAAAAAGATTTTTGGAAAACCCAAGGAAAAAATACTTACAAATTTTCTTTCCACCAATCCACCTAACCAACCAAACATACCTAATAAATTTTTTATCTCTTTTTTTCCATCCCATAAATTGCATCCAGACTATAACGGAGATTGTTTGCATAATAATATTTTCCTCTTTTCTTATAGCTGATAAGTCCCACCAACTGTGAGAGAAGAAAAACATATACCCTGATTCCACCGGCTGTGAGGTGAGAGAGGATGAACATTTAAAAGATGAAAAGAATAACTTGAGTTTTAATAAAAGAATAGATGATGATGTCACAGCATGTTAACATCATCTACTGTGAGGTGAAAGAGGACGAAGGTTTAAAAGATGAAAAGAATAACTTGAGTTTTAATAAAAGAATAGATGATGATGTCACAGCATGTTATCATCATCTAGGCTTCTCCCTTTCTTTTGATAACATGCTGTCAATTCATCATCTAGTCTTTCTTCTTCTTCTTTTTTTGGCAACATCTAGATGATGATATGACAGCATGTTATCAAAGGAAAATGAGAATACTCTTTATTGGATTTTTATGAACAGTTGGGATTGATAGTTATAAAAGCAATTTTCAATATTAATTATTAATTGAAAAAATATATATATATATATATATATAAATTATAAAAATTAAAAAGGTAAAAAAAAATTAAAATAAAAAAAAAATGTTGCGAGAGATAATTGATAAATGGATTTTGCTAATGTGTGTCCTAAGGGCACACAATAATTAATCATTTTTTAAAATATTTTCTAGGGAATTAAAAAAGTATTGAAAGTTTTTTCAATTTTTAAGAAAATATTTTCAAAATTAGGGCACACATTAACCGGACCCTTGATAAATTGCACCCGGTGTAATACACCGGCTCCTAATCCCTCTTTATTGAATCAAATCCTGAAAACAAGTCAAAAACCAGATCTCAAAGTTTCATTCTTATCTTTCATAGGGGTGTCCACAGGTCGGGTCGGTCTGGGTTTGGGCTCACCCTGGAACCGACTCGATCTTGTCGGGTGGTTGGACGGCGGACCCGCCGCCGACCGTGAAAAATCACAGGTCGAGTCGGATTGGGCTAGAGTGGACAGCAGTCAGATCCGACTCCGACCGAAAGACAAAAATCAAAGAACAAACTTGAAACAAATTCCACAAATCTGAAAGAACAAATCTACACTGAACAGAGATAAGAGAACTGAGTAGCCCATAAATCCGAAGAACAAATCTGAAGAACACAAACACCAAATTGCCGATCTGAAATAAGTCACTGAAGAACAAATCTACAAACCCAAACACCAGTAGCCCACAAATTTGAAGAACACAAACAGGGATAAGAGAACTGTTAGCAGATCTGAACATGCAAGAGACTGAATCAAAGAAATAAAGAGACAAAACGACTGAAAATCAAAACCTGAGAGAGATTATTTCAAATCGGGGATGGTGCGATGGAGGAGAATCACAGATCGAGGAGAATCGTAGATCAGTAGAGGTTTGAAGATCTAAAGTTCTAAAGATCGGTGGAGCAAGTTAGCCGTTGAGAGATCGAGAGAGTGGAAGAGTGAGAGAGACTGAGTGAACTTAGAGAACTAACGGTGAACTAAGTGCTGGATTATATATCACGGTTGGGTCGGGTGGATCAGATTTTGGAAGGGAAGACCCGCCACTCAACCTACCGGAATTGGTTTAAGATGGCAGGGACCTGCCGCCGACCGCCAGGTCTTCGGGTCGGACGGCAGTCGGTTCGGATCCGGTTGATTTGGCCAGGTGGGTCGGGTCTGCAATTTTGTTGGACACCCCAAATCTTTCATGTTCCAATACTAAGAGCATTCACGCCAGTTCTTTTATTTTACACATCTATTTTTATACTAAAAACCTATTTATTCTATTTTACACATCCATTTTTACAAAACACCCACATCAGTTCATCTATTCTACCCCCTCTTTTAATTAAATAATTAGTTTTCTCAAATTTTTTATTATTTCTCACAACTGCCATTTATATACATGTGCTCCCTCTCTCTTTACCCATTTCTGATTTGGCTCTCTCTCTCTACCCATCTCTACCCATCTCTCTCTCTTTCCATCTCTCTCCCATCTCGGTTAGATTTGATCAGGCAAGACCTATCTCTGTCATAGCTCTGATTAGGCAAGACCCATCTCGGTCACAGCTCCGATTAGGCAAGAACTGACAGCTCTGATAAGATCCACAAGCACCTATCCACAGTTCCGACCAGGCAAGAACCGACAACTCCGATCAGATCCACAAGCACCGATCCACAGCTCCAATCAGGCAAGACCTGACAGCTCCGATCAAATCCACAAGCACCGATCCATAGCTCCAATCAGCAAGACTTGACAGCTCAGATCAAATCCACAAGCACCGATTCACAACTCCGATCAGGCAAGACCCACGAGCTCCGATCCAGTCAAGCACCGATCAAGTACCATCGTTCCGATCAAGCACCGATCTGTGTTTGTGAATCTCTGTGTTTTTTTTTTCTTTGAGCAAGTGTATTTCTGTGTTGATCTATTGATTTGTCTGTGTGGATGTGTTTGTGTGTGGGTGTGTTTGTGTGCATCTGAGGAAAAAGAAGAAGATGAGGAGAGAAATGAGTTTGTTGAGCACGGACAAGAGAGAAAAAAAAAGGAGCGAATGGAAAAACAATAAAATATTGAATGAACAAGCTACAGTAGCCGTATATATTTACACGGTTACTGTAGCTTGTGGATAAATTTGCAAAATTTATACAGTTTTAGACTCACTAATGTGAAATTTTTTTTGACCAAAATGTATAAAATAGAAAAAAAAAATTGTATTAGAAAAGACTATAAAAATATTAGTGTGAATGCTCTAAAAGTAAAGGCTATTACACATGGGCGGGTCCCCTGTGTGGGGACTGCTCCAAAACTTTTCAAAAGGTTTGTCCCTAAACAAAAGGACAAAACCTCTAATGTCAGAATGTCACACTTATAAGAAAAAAATCAAAAGAAACCTCTAATGTCACCATCAAAGGTTCTGGGCACGGAATCCGTTAAAATAGGTTCTACAAAATTGCGGATTTGTTTAGTAAGCTGCATTAATTAGTATTAATTTTGTTTAAATGTTGTGAAAATAGATAAAAAAATATTATAAAAAGAGTAAAACTTAAAGTATAATACCTTAGCTACGATACCTCAGGTACCCTTTAAAATTAAAACACCTATACACTCACTTAACCATGATACTGCCATTACCTTCTCCATTTATTTCTCTGAAAACCCCAAAACCCCAAGCTCCTGCCGTTCTCTCTCTCCCTCTATGTTCTTCTCTTTCTCTCTTTCTTTCCTTCTCTCTCAGTCAGATTAGATGAAATAGACGAATCCAGCTCTGAATTCTCTATCTCACTCAGTTTTCGCATATTGGTTGGCTGGCACTATGGTATGTATTGGCTAAATCTCATTATAGGTTTTCAATTCTAGTTGCTGGGTTTGTGTTATTTTGAGGTTTGGTAGAGTTTTTCTTTGTTGATTATGATCTGGGTATCAATTTTTCTTATTGGGTCTGTATTATTGCTTTGGTTTGTTTTGATTTGGGTTTTCAATTATAGTTTATGAGTTTGAGTTATTTTGAGGTTTGGAAGAGTTTTCCTTTGGCTATTTCTGATGAAGGTTTCAATTTTGGTTAATGGGTTTCTCTTAGTATTGCTTTGGTTAATTTTAATTTGGGGTTTCAATTATAGTTTCTGGGTAAGAGCAACCTTAAACAATTTTGTGAGGAACAAATTGAAATTGACCCTATAAAGTTGAGTAGTGAAAGGTACATTACGCCTTGATTTTATAGGTTATTCTTAGAATTTAAAAAGACACCATGCTTTGAGAGAGAATCTAATATGGGTTTAAATTAAATTTAGTTGAGGTAAAATTTAGTAGTTAGGACCATGAGAAATGAAGGTTGTGTGTTCCCACAGTCATATGAATTGTTCACATGTCATTGTATAATCAGACTGTGTCAACCTCCAACGCTATCCAACACAAAACTGTCAGTCTGCTGAGGAGATCAATGTTTATATGCTCATTTACACCATGCTTTTCATCTTCAACCATCATCACCAATATGTGTTCTTTTGATTTTTGAATGAAATGTCTCTAGACCACTGTGTTTTCCTTCCATTGACTTGAATTTGGTTGGTAGGGTGGTGCTTCTATCTGTATTTTTCAAACAAAATCACAGTAAACTATTCTCGATTAGTCTCTGTCATATTATTCTGAATCACATTACTATCAACATAACAAAAACTAACAAAAAAAAATCCATTTAAATGTTTGCATAGGACCCCAGTCAACTTGGGCTTTCAAATGGGGCGTCTTACATTTCTTGCCTGCATTTAATAAATAGATTAAAACAACAATACAACAATGGGTGTATGTATCAATAGAACAGTGATCATGTTATTGAAAGAGATTTGGATACCGTTAGAGGTTTTTCATAAATATAGCTTTAGACATGTAAAAAGAGAGAGTAATCAACTTGCTCATTCCATTGATAGAAGAGTAGTTTTATTTGCAAATCTTGATGTATAGGTAGAAGATCTACCCTCTGAGCTGGATGCTGTATTCTAAGCTGAAGAAAGTATTCTTTATAGCTGGAAGCATAGCTTTTGGTCTTTTCTTTATTGCTATTAGTAATATTATTTTCTATAAATGGAGAAATGAATTGCCATTCCAACAAATTGGTACTAAGTAGGGATCTGAATAGATCCTTATAATAATTAAAATTGACTTGTTGGTTTTGTGTCTTCCAAAAGGGTCCCAAAAAGTGTAAACGTAAGGAAATTTTGGGAGCTTTTGTTTAATAAACGTGAGAAAGTGCCCAGAAAATGTAGTCCAGGCTGCTGCCTGGTCTTATTGACCATGTAGAATTTCAATTCTTCTATTTTTCCAAGAAAATGTGTGAAAGAAAGAAAGTACCAAGAAAATATGTGTATTCTATGGGTATTAATCCATAATTTAATCATCATTGATTTCCATAAGGTTATTGTATGATTGTATTTCCTAATCAAATCCACATGGTGTATCATAGTTGGCACATAAGTTTATTTTTAGTTGCCTTGATGGAAGGAGTAGATATGACATATCAAGTGTGTCTTCTTTTGTTTTTATCCATGCATATGTAGCATAATCATCATTCAGCTACACATTGTGCTACCAGAATGGTTATTCACTTTGTTTGATTATTTAGAAATGAAATTTTACCATCTTTTGACTATTTTTTTTAATATTTCTCATTTTACCTTGGTTCTGACTTGTGCATAGGTGGGCAGATTGGAAAAATTTGCCACTTTAGGATTTATGAGGGATGCATCTCAAGGAGTGACCATTCATTCCTGGTCTATTAAAGCCTGCCCAGAATATCTATTCTCATTCACCAGAATTAGTTGATCGAGTTCATTAATCAGACTGATCCTGTTATATCTCCTCACTGATTGGAAAGAACATCTTAGTATCAAGATGCATCAATGTTAAGCTCAGTAGGAGAACCAAAAGAAACAATTATAATATCCAAAAATCTATGCATTGTTTGGACACAAGATTTATACAACATGGAGACAAAGTGATTTGCAGCTCAACCATTTCAAACGGCAGAGAGACGTGTTAGATTGAATAGGTAGTAGGACTTAAGATGTTGAATACATTCAAATTATTTTGTACAATTGCAAGTTATTTAAAAATTGCACAATAAGCATTGTATTTATTTAGTGAATTCTAATTTTACTGTAGTGTACTCTCTTTTGCAATATGTCATGTGATATTTGAAATGTGAGTTCACAATAATAAAACACTGTTTACTTCATTTTATTATCAAAACTTTTTTTTTTTGAGTTATAAGTGGGGCATTTATGCCATTTCATTTGAATTTATTGTGAGTTTTGGCTCTATGTTCACCACAGGTTGCCTCATCCTTTATAAAAAGAGTCCACCAAGTCTTGCATGATATTGTCAGTTTAGTATTGACTGGACATGTTGTTAAGCTGAGAAAGTAGGTACCATTTTTCCAAGCAGGTCTTGCATGAAGTGGAGATATGATCTTGAAGGCAAAGCATATAACTAGTAAAGCAATTGGCTACATTCAATTATGATCCATTAAGTACAGCCCTCATCCAAAACCAAGAAGACCCTAAGATTTTCAAGTACACTAAATAATAAATCCACACAAAAATAAATTGTACACGTACAACAATTGGCAATTTTTAGCTCAAAAGAAATGAATTATGCAAAATGTAATATTATGTACACATGTATTTATTACCACTTTCACCATTAGATACACAAGCAAGCCTATTCAATGATGCAATTGCATTAAGAAAACAGCAGCCCACAAGCTGCAGGCAGCAGCTATCTAGTGCAGAAATCCAGCAGTACCTAGTGCAGAGAAACCAGTGCAGAGTGCAGAAATCCAGCAGTTCAAAAATCCAGTGCAGAGTGCAGAAATCCAATGCAGAGTGCAGAAACCAGTGCAGAGTGCAGAAATATGGTAGTGCTTGAAGCATGCGCAAAAACAATTCAAGTTTGAGATGATTGTAATAAATAAAGTAAGGCAAAAACAGTTCAAATAATCAAAAGGCCAGTAGTGAATTTGGACCAAAAAAAGTATCCAATATTAAAGAAGTTACACCTGATAAGTTATAACAATAAAAGTACCCAAAACACGCATCAGTAAATAAACTGATACATGACAACGAAGCAAAGTAATGTCGCTTGTAGCAATTAGTAAACAAATTATTAATCACATGTTACAGAACACAATGGTCTGCCACACTAAACTCCTTGCCCATGCCAAAAATTGATTGATTCATCCAAAGCCACACTAAACTTCCTGCACGCTAAACTCCTTGCCCATGCTACAGAACACAATGGTCTGCCAAAAAAAAAAAAAACAACTCATTGTTTATTAATCACATCATTAGATAATCTATAGCCTAATTCTTGAAATTTTCATATGTACTAAAAAATATAGATATGCATAAAATACCTTGTTAATGGTAAGTTGTAGATACTACCACCACACTAAGTACACATCCACAGAATTTAATGACTACCAGTATCGCCATCCCTTGCAGAATAATCAAACCCAATGCTTGATGCCTACCATTTCCAAGTAAAATTGAAATAGAATAAGAACTAACCAGAAACAAAATAAGAGTAACTTCCAAAAATTATAAGCACCACTTAGATTCTTTCCTCCAATAAAACAAAATATAATAACATCCAAGAATGAAAATAACATTTAAAGGTCTAAAACAATATATATATATATATATATATATATATATATATATATATATATGCATGAAAATTACCTGTATTACTTGTGTATAGTCAACAGATAAAGAAGCTGGGATGTTGACAGTAGTACTTGTCACAGGAGTTTCTCCACAAGGATGCCACCTTTACCTTGATCCTTTTTCAATAAAACTTTTAGGCCAACCTTTAACACGAGATGTGCCTATTTTTTTCTTAATCCTAGTTGTTTTATAAGCTGTTATGACAGATGCAACATCTACATGTTCATTATGAGAAGGATCCATCCCAATTTTATTGGAAGGTAAATCTGGTTTTTTTTTTTTTTTTTTCAAAATCCTTTCCACATCAAGATTTAATTCAACCATTTTCTTAGCTAAAAACATAGATGCTTCTTCAGTTTCAGCAGCCTTACTTGCAATGTTAACTGCATTTCGACACAAATCTTTGTATTGATTTGTTATATCCAACTTAGGATCTTCTTTCACAATGCAACCATAGCTATCTAGTACACATCCAACTCTCACTTGCTTAGTCCACCGCTTCAAAATGTATCGAGAAGGAAGTAGTTTTATATTTTGAATATCTAGCTCCTTTAATGCATGACTACATAAAAACCCAGCAAACTCAAATTTGTTACAACTGCAAACAACTGTTTGATCCGTAGAATTGAAGATAACCTTATGTTCTCGAGTATGCCCATACATGCAAACCTTGTACTCAAACAATGGTGAAATATCATAGCATGTATTAACAACCATGTCCAAAGACTTCTTATACTCTTCTTGAAAGAAATTAAAGATGTTGGGTGTGTAAACATCCCTTGAGTTCTTCAATAAAAGCACTTCCACTTTCAAAACTGGCAAATGTTGGCCCATGTCATAATTGGAATCCAACTCATTGTGGCGTAGGTCTTCAAGTAACTTGTCAAAATGACTAAAAAATTCTAGCACATTGTTGGTTGACTTTAGATAATGTCTCAAGCGACTATTGAAGCTTTCACTCAATTGTGTGGTCGTTCTACCATATACCATCGCCCATTTTTCTCTAACTTCAAAAATGAATTTCAACCAACTATTTTCTTGAAGACCATGTTTATCTAACATTGATTCCCATGCTTGAAAAAAATCATCCTCATACTCATGATCACACATACAACTTTTAAATTCTGTAGCAAATGAATTTGAACTTTGAAAATACTTGTTGAGTTTTTTGAGAGCATTTTGATATATATGCCATTGGCATAAATGATGATGAGATTCTGGTAACACTTCTGCAATTGCTTTAGTCATTGCTGGATCTTGATCAGTAAAAATTGTAACCGGCTTCTTTCCACACGTTGCTTTTAAGAGGGTTCGAAATAACCACAAAAAAGTTTCAGTTGTTTCATCATACAACAATGCAGCACCAAAGACCACAGTTTGTCTATGATGATTCACTCCAATTATAGGTGCCAATGGGTGATGGTTTTTATTGGTTCGATACGTAGTATCAAAACAAACTACATCACCAAATAAATCATAATCCACAACCATTTTAGGATCAACCCAAAATATATTAGTTATTTGATCATCAACATCCAACTATATCATAGAAAAATGAAGCATTTTCAGACTTTCTCATCTCAAAATAATGAATAAGGGTAAATGCTTCTCTCTCTTTCATTTCCCTCATCCGTTTAGATTGTAAATGATTATTGATATCTTTAAGAGTAAAACCAAGATTTTCCCTACCTCCAACTTGTTTACTCATGAACTCAAAAACTAATTTTTGCCTAATCCTAGAGCGATTTGCTAATTCAGCTTCAGCTGTTTGGGCAGCTAATACCTTCCTTTGTGATGGCAATTTGTGTTTACTCCGTGGAGTTATAACTTCATGATTGTGCTTCGCTTCAAAAAGGGTAATACAATATTTACCACTTTTTTGATGACTGATAACCATTTGGGCTTCACAGCCACATCTTAATTCCATTCTAGATTTCTTTCCATCATATGCAACTTCCTTCTTGTAACCAGCTTTAAAATAACAAAACTTGCGGGATATGATAGTTGTTTTATCTACCTTACTTCTGTTCAGCCAATCTCTACGAATACTGAATCCAACATAGCCAGCATACATATTATAATATAGATATGCCTCATCCTCTAAATCAAACTCCATTCCAATTTTTGGAGTTATATCTTCTTTAGTGTCTTCATTTTCTCCAATTTTTGGAGTTGTATCTTCCTCTGAATTAATAGACACAACTTCTTTAAGGTTGCTCTTCCCATCTTTCTCCATAACTTGTAAATTAACAAACACAACTTATTAGGTTCCATGTATTCTAAAATTAACCACTCTGTAAAATGAGTAGTAAACACAACAACCACTGGTGTGGGACAATACTAATAAAGAGTTACACAACTTTTCACCAGATTTTGGTTAAAATTTTTTTAAAGCACCACACCCTTTTCTTCCCCTTTTTTTTTCCCTCATTGTATGATTAATATGTTTTTGTAATATTTTTGAGCTAGTTCTTAGCTTGGCTTAGTAAAACAATGTGGCATTCAATTTACTCAACTAATTTTATACTTTAATAGCTGAAGCAAATAAGTCAACAGTCAAGAACCTTAAAAGAATCATAAAAAAACCCATTTAATTTATCCTTGGCTCTCTATTTGTTCCCATAAATTAACTTATTAGCTAGCCCCTCCTTTGCAGCTTTTATATATATATTCCTTTCGTTAGTTGATATAGAATATCACTTTGGAATCTTGAATGAATTTTACATTAACAGGTATATCATGTTTGGACCAAAGTGTAGCAATATTGTTAAAGCTATGTCCCTCTGGTTTACCTCACTATATATATAAAAAAATTCTAGTCAATGTAAACTATTTAAGGTTGATCTTACCTAGAAACTATAATTGAAACCCCAAATTAAAATTAACCAAAGCAATACTAAGAGAAACTCATTAACCAAAATTAGAACATTCATCAGAAATAGCCAAAGGAAAACTCTTCCAAACTTCAAAATAACTCAAACTCAGCAACTATAATTGAAAACCCAAATCAAAACAGACCAAAGCAATAAAACAGACCTAATAACAAAAATTGATACCCAGATCATAATCAACAAAGAAAAACTCTATCAAACCTCAAAATAACACAAACCCAGCAACTAGAATTGAAAACCTATAATGAGATTCAGTCAATACATACCAACGAATTTTCTTAGTGCTAGCCAACCAATCTGCGAAAACAGAGTGAGATAGAGAGTTCAGAGAGTTGGATTCGTCTATTTCATCTAATCTGAGTGAGAGAGAAGGAAAGAAATAGAGAAAGAGAAGAACAGAGAGGGAGAGAAAGAATGGTAGGAGCAAAGAGCGTTTGGCGGGAGTTCAAGAGTCAGAATGCTTGGGTCTGAAACAGGGAAAAAAAAAGAAGAAGGAAAAGAAATAAACGGAGAAGGTAACGGCAGTATCATAGTTAAGTGAGTGTACATGTGTTTTAATTTTAAAAAGGGTACTTGAGGTACTGTACCTAAGTTTTGCCCTTATAAAAATGTGTTGTAATGTATAACGAAACTTGTTGTTTAAATAACAGAACTAAATAAACCTACATAACAAAACCACGATACAAAATTTCCACTATCTCTCTTTCTAGTCTAAATAATGGGGGATAGAAAAATAGGAGCATAAAAAAAATTTAATTTCTTTCATTTTGTTTAGTTGAGAGTAAAAGAATGGATAGATAAAAAAAAAAAGAGTTTATATAAATTTACTCACATACCTTTTTAAAAATTAATACCCAATTAAAACAAAAAAAAAATCACCCCAAATTTATTAAAAATAAAAATTATGTCAAAAAAAAAAATCACAGCTAGTTGGGTCTCTTTAGATAAAACTTATTTTGCTGAAACTGAAAACCATAATTTTAAAAACTGGACAAGACCGGCTGGTCCGACTGGTTCAACCGGGAACCGGTCATCAATTCAGTTCGGTTATGTTATAAAACCGAAAATATACTAAAAATCAGTAAACAGTAAAAATCGGCCGGTTCAACCGAAAAATCGAGAACCGGCGCAGTCGAACCGGTTATGGCCGGTTGGGTTGAAAACTAAAAACTACACCGTTTTTCGACTTTTTCCAAGCCTAAAACTACTTTGTTTTGAAACATTCCGGTCAGTTTTGGGTGAAAAATGCTTTTTTGCACTGAGTGCTTCTGCAATTCTGCCTTTTGCGAGAGTTTTTTGACAAAAAAAAACAAAAGAAAGAAAGAAAGGAGCAGCGACTGTACAGTGACGATGTAATGCTCTTCAAGATTTTTTGACTAAAAAAAAAAACCTATGATTGTTTCCGTGAGTGAGACTGAGAAGGAGGCGGAGAAGGAGTTTTGTGAGGAGATTTTAGATTTGTGATGAAGAAATAGAGAAGGGGGAACACGTAAGGAAATGTGTAGGCTTGGAAAAGTAAAAAAAAAAAGAAAAAAAGAAGGCATTGGGAAGGTATTTTTCTTTAAATGGGTGGATGACCTGAAGAGATGTGCAAGCAGTAGGCAGTAGGCACTAGGCGTTGGAAAAGTCAAAAAGAGGCCTTGGAATGGTAAAAAGTACAAATGGGTGGATGAGAAAAATTTATGATATTAATAAAAAAAAATAGAAAGCAAGAGATAAAGATGTAGAATTAAAATCTAAAAACGGTGGAAGATTTATTCAAAAAAATAAAGGAAAAAGAAAAAAAGGGTCGGACTTAGCTTAGACAATGGGAAAAGTCCTTCTCACGTCACTTCATCTTCAATAGTTATTAATTTGGACAGGAAGCTAACAAGTAAAAACTAACCTACAAACATATAATATTTCAATTTATTATGTTAAAGAATATTTCAATTTATTATATTAAAGATGATTTATAATTTTTTTATGTTAAATTTTTTAAATAGATGTTATATATTGTATTTTTTTAATAAAATATATTTATCATTATTGGTTTTTTTTAGTTTTAGTATATTAAAATATTATTAATTATTTATATAATTTAAATATATAATAATTAAATTATTTATGACGTCATCAGTTTAACCATCGGTCGGATCTCGGTCCGACCAGAAAATCGATATTTAGTTTTTTTTTTTGGTTCTTTCATCGTACCGGTTTTTAAAACAATACTAAAAACTAAAAATACTGTAACAAAATAATTTTTAAATATGTGAATAGTACCGTAAAACCCATTTTTAATAAAAAAAATTGTTGAAAAGTAAAATTTATAAAACCCGTAAACAGTGCATCTTTATACTATTCACTCCAAAAGTCAAAACAGCAAGGAAAAAAAAAACACGTGAATTCGCAAACGCGGATCAAACGGATACTTAAGGGTCTGTTTGGATAAAACTTGTTGCTGAAAACTGAAAATACTGAAGCAAAATAATTTTTAAATATGTGAATAGTGCCGTGGAACCATTTTTAATGAAAAAGTTGCTGAAAAGTGAAATTTGTGGGTCCATAAACAGTGCACGGATGCACTGTTCATGGTGGAATTAGTCAACAATTACGGCTGAAGATAAAAAAAAAGCTCTAAAAGCTAAAACGCAAAACGTAGCTATGATAAGTTGAATCCAAACGCCCTCTTAAACCCAAAAAAAAAAAAAAAAAACAAAAAAAAAAACAAAACAAAACAAACCACTCACCCCATGGAAAATCAGAATAAAAAACAAGGAAGAGGCAAATGTCCCGAGAAAGCAAAAGAAAGAAAAAAGAGCTAACGTTTGTCCAAAAAAAAAAAAAAGAAAAAAAAGATGGAAGTGTCCCGGGAAAGCAAAAGATTAAAAAAAAAAAAAAAAAAAGCATTATTGAGGAAAAGCAATTGGGTTGGGGGTATATTTTTCTCTCCTTTGTCGCTTCTGAGAGTTCTTATATCAAAACGAAGCTCTCTACCCTTACCCCTACCTAACTTATTTTTCTCCTCTCCGTCAACATCCGTCAAAACCACACGTCCACACCGGAGATAGTTTGACGCGGCAGGGGCGGAGGTGGCCTAACTGTTCAGTGGAGGATTTGTTTTTGGCTGTTGTAGCTACGGTATATGGCTAATCACTCATCTGAACCTGTATATATTTTTTCTTCATATATTCGGATTTCTTATTTTTGGATTTCATATCTGGAATTCCAGGAGTTGGGCTTAGCGCTCAACTCCATAAGTGCAGAGTTGGGAAATTATTTTGCTAATTTTTTTTTTAAAGGGCTGGGTTGTCTGATTTGGGGAAAATTTGTTGGTTGGACTTCATTTTTTTTGTTTAGTTTTGCTATTGAGAATTTTTTGTTGTTGTGTTACTGTTTTTGGGCTTCCATATTTTGTTTTAGATCATAGGTCTATAATTTTTTGTAGATCCGGCAAGATCTCAGCTAGATCCAACAAATCTCCACCGGATTTGGCGAGATCTCGTCTTTTACGCTCAGATCCACAATTTAGTGCGTTTTGCTCAAATAAGGCTCAGATCCGGCGACGATTTGGTTTTTTTCTCTGAGTTTTACACAAATCCGGCGACAATTTGATTTTTTTTTTGGCTCAGTGAGTTTTGCACAAATCCGGCGAAGATCCGGCGAACAAATACAGGTTGCCGCCTAAAGGAATCTCCGGCAGCATCATCGTCGGCTTCGATCGATCCGACCGCCGATCAAACAACTCCGACCCGACCTGATGTAATCGGCGGTGAGTCTTCTTGCCGGAAACCTGATTATCGGGTCAGTTGCGGGTTGGGCACAAACCAGTCCCGGACCGACCTGGGAACAAACATGGTTTCTTAGGTATACTATTTATGGTCTGAATGGTTTTAAAAATCGAATCGGTTAAAGAATCGGAAAAAGGACCGGACCTAGAACATGGTTATTGGAGGGAGAGAGAAAGAGAGAGAGATGGAAGAAAAAAGAAAGAAACAAAATTTTTTAAATTATTTGATTATGTAGCTTATATTATTTGATTTGAGTTTTTATGAAAAAATTAAAATTGAAATGTTGAGCGGATTGTTAAGGGTTAGTAAAATAAATAAAATAATATTTAAAGTCGTAAAATAGTTTTTTTTTTTTAAAAAAAAATCCTCCGAAGTGAATTACCATCAGATCTTTTCAAATTTTGAAATTCTTTTTAATTTCCTAGTTTTCTTTTTCCACAGTCCAGACTCAAAGAGACATCTCATCATTCTCTCTCTAAACAAGTTCTTCATCAACATCTAATTCCAGTCAAATAAAGCATAGATTTCTCATATTATCTCTTTTATTTTACTTTAACAACAGATGAGATTTTCTCCCATCTCATTTTAGTATAGATCTATAAGAAGTTTGTCTAGTTTGGTTGGTTCTGGCTTTTGTTTTGTTGCTTTTTGTAACCCACAGCCTGTGGCGGATAGTATTTTGGCTTTTGATAAAGCTAGTTTGCATTGTAATACACTTGCAAATTCTTAGTTTAATGTTAATTCATGGTTTACCAAAAAAAATTAAAGATGTAAAATAGATTTTTTTTTTTTTTTAACATCCTCCGATGTGAATTCTATCAGATCTATTCAAGATTTGAAATTCTTTTTATTTTCCTAGTTTTCTTTCCTCCACAGTCCAGACTCAAAGAGACATCTCTTTCTCTCTCTAAACAAGTTCTTCATCAACATCTAATTCCAGTCAAACTGCTTAAAGCATAGGTTTCTCATATTATCTCTGTTATTTTACTTTTACCAACAGATGAGATTTTCTCCCATCTCATTTTAGTATAAATCTATAAGAAGTTTGTCTAGTTTGGTTGGTTCTAGATTTTGTTTTGATTTTTTGATTTTCAGTTACTGGAACCGGTTTAACTGCACCAGTTTCCGGTTTTCTGGTTATCCCTGTGGTTTCCGGCTTTTCTCACTTTTTTTTTTTTTTTAATAATCTAATTTCCCGTTTTTTAATGATATTCTCTACGAGAGAACATAACAGAGTTTCTGTGATAGAGTAGAGAGAGAATTACGGGTAAAAAACGTTTAGTGAGAATCTGCAATGACAAAAAGAAAAAACAAGGGAGAATAAAATAAAATAATGATTAATAATTTATTTAAAAAAAATTTTTATTAAAAAAAAATATATTAATGTTTTAACAGTTTTTATTTTTATTTTTCATACAGCTTTTCAAGGACGAGGGGGTTTACCTACTCACCCTAATCAAGAAGTGGGAGATGGTCTGGAAGTTGCCTCAATATGGGCGTAAATAGCGCATCTAGGCCAAGTATAACAACACTTATTTTGCTTGAAAGCCTGAAGCATATTCAACGCCGGTTTGGTTCGCTCATAACTCAGTATCTCAAAAATCGTAACTCATAAAAAAGTTGCATAAAAAAGTTGTGGTGGAGTGGGGTTGAATTCTTTTTTTTTTTTTGGGAATACTAAGAGGACGTATGGATAGCATATTCACGTCTAGTCCCTTTTTTTTTTTTTTTTCAAGCGCATCTGTCACTGTTTATTGGTCATGAACAGTAATTTTAGGCCAATGAATAGTATTTTTTACCCATTAAAAAATTATTTTGATATAGTGTTTTCAGTTTTTAGCAATAAGTTCTATCCAAACAGATTCTAAATACTAAATTTTTTGTTGTTGAGATTTTTAGTGTTGTTGAGTCGTTTCACGTCAGTAAAGTGTGATAATTGTTGGGATGCAATTTTGGTATTGGTGTGTGAGTATTTTTTTATCTTATCTCATTTCTCCTATATATATATATATATATATATATATATATATATATATGTGTGTGTGTGTATTTCTCAAATATTTTTCTCATAGCAGCTGTTGGTTTTGATTGTCTTGATATAAGTGTCAAAATTTTTTTAAGATGAATTGTTAATTAATGCCTTAATGGCGATAATATGATCCAATAATGAAGTAGAAAAATAAAAAAATAAGGCAAATACTATTTAATAAAAAATTGGTATAAATTGACAAAATGATTGAAAATATGATTGACGGGATATGTAAAATTTAAAAAGTTAAGGATGTTTGGTACACTACTCAAACACGTTTTTAATTTTTAAACATTTTACATATTTTTATACTTTTTATCTACACGTATTTTCGAACAATAAAACAAATATTTTCTCAAACATATATATACCAAACAACCCTAATATTCTTGGTTTTATGCCATACAAAATTGGCCAAAAATTTAACAAAAAAAATAAAATAAAATAATGTGGCATAAAATTATTTCTTAACCGTCGCCGTTGTTTTATTTTATGCAGTAGACTTCAATGGTTGACAGCTTGTCTCAACTAAGATATATTTGATTTTTATACTGTAAAATGACTTGACTAATATATTCTTAACAAGCCTTTTTCTCTCCCCCTTTTACAAGCCTCTCTCTCCCCTTTACAAACCGGATAGAGGAAAGATGGAAATCACATTTTTTTCTTCTTACTTTTTATTGTGTTTGTTTTGAAAAAAAATATTTTCAAATTAAAATATTTTTTGGTGTTTTGTGTGACAAGTAAAATTTTTCAGCAAACTATAAAATATTTTTTGGTGTTTTTACTACTAGAAACTAATAATTTAGTTTTTGTCCATTAAAGAGAGCATTGAGTGTGTTTAGTTCAAGCTTGCGCGACATCAAGTTGGATCTTGTCTACAATTTTGGCGCGAGATATTGATTGATTTCTTCATTGTTATCTATGAAGGGGATGTGAGCAATGTAGAGGTAAGGTGTTACCCCTTCCTATCCAATGTTCTCAAATGTCCAAATCCTAAGATGAGAAGATGGGTAAGAGTTGTGGACATTAAAATTAAATACTCTTCCGGAAAGGACTCCACACCCCCAGCAATCAAGATCACTATTTCCGAATCCTAATCAAAATCAGCCAAAAGTGTAGAAAATATATCGACTTCTTCATTGTAATCATCTTGCCCAGATATCATCTTGTCCCTAGCATCTTGTCATGTCTTCATTGAAGTTCAAGTTCTCTCCTTCTCTCTCTCAAAAACCCAACCAAGATTCGTGCTATGTTTTCAATTTTATTTATATTTTTTGGTTTCTCTTTTAGGCTAACACCAGAAGTTTGCTTCATTTTGATGAGTTTGTCACAAAAGGCTTAGTGTTTTCTATTAGAACGTTTTTTGAGAGAAGTGTTGATATTTAATTTGTATTTGTTTGAAGTGCTGATATTTAAACCCTAGTTTTTTAATCTGTTTATGTTATTATTATTATTATTATTATTATTATTTACGTTTAAATGTGTTTTTTTATCAGAAAATGGAGAGGTGAATTACGAAAGCCTAACGAAGCATATAGCTCAGATTGGTAAAATGTCAAATTTCAAATTACTGGTACGCAACTTAAATTTAGACCAAACCACAGATAAATAAGTTGTAATTTGCCTATAAATACACTTGAAAAGCAGTAATCATAATGTTAATTAGATACATCATAATGTTAGTATTGGTTTGTCTTGTTCAACTTAAAAACACTCATAAAGGAAAGAAGATATGATCATATATATTCCCGTTTAGTAATGTGTTGTTGATCACCCGTTTTTGGTAAGGTATATGCCGTTGATTATGAATATCATATATTGCTTACTTTGTTGTCTTTGCTGAACGGGCAAGTGATGTTACCTTAAATTATTGATATACCCGTTTATCAACAGAGTAGAGATAGAGATAGAAAATGGTTTAAGAAATAGTTCAATTTTTAAATTATGTTGTTTGAGTATTTTTATATAGGTGTGGGTAAAATGTGTGTAATGTTTAAAATGTATCCCCCTCAAAAAAACATTACAGCAAATCCATGGTTCATATTATCAAAAGAAAAAGGAACATGTAACAAATACCAATCAACCTGACCCAACTTTTAACCTTGTTGTCCTGACCTGACCTGACCTGTCCCGTCTCTTCCCTTTCTGTTTGTCTCTGTCCTGCCGCTGCGACGATCATCATTTTCATGTTGCTTTCACAGCATCCTCGTTTAGTGCAAATAAAATAGTTTTCTCCTTTATTCAGAGGAACTGTATCATCTCCACTGTTATATTCGAATGCGCCTTCAGCTGCTTTGCACGTTTCATAAGCATGTTTGTCTACAACAACGACATTGTACTCCATTTGGTTGAATACAAACTCTGTAACATAGAAACACGGAGAAAATTGAATCTTAGTTGGAGATTCGAGAATCTTTAAATTTCCTTTATTACTGACAAAACCAATTTAGTTCATGTACAGAAATTATATGACTAATCTAATTTGATGTGTTTCTAGATTGGTGTGATTGCATTAACAGTTAGAATATGGATATAAGTGTAATCAAGTATTGAGTAGAGATAATGAGAATCACCGAGTGAATCGCCATCATAGAAGATCGTTCCAATAGGAAACCAACTACCATTGTTTTCTTTGGTCCAACCGATTAGTCCACCGACGAGAAAAGTTTTTGTATCTGCCAAAGTGGTCTTAGGGTAAAGTGTAGAAGCCCATAGAACTGTAAAAAACAAATTAGCTACTTCCTTGCTCATCTGGCTATTAAAATTTCTGCAACAAATGAGCAACAATAGGGATAGAGAAGAATTATACAAAAGTCACCATCAATTTTATTACAAAAAGTCAAAATTACTAAGCTTAGAAAAGATCTGAGTCAGAGAAATGACATGCCCACCCCCCCCCCCCCCCCCCCCCCCCAACCACAACCTCATTCTTGGGTCTTTATGATCTATGTTCTGAATCATACTAAAGTCACTATCAATTGTGTACGTGTATTTCAAACAACTTCCTAGGTCTTTTAATCATCTTTGAATTCACACTTTTTGCTTATTTTATTTGAAATAATTGATTGGCACCTTGTGTGATGTTTGCATGCCATGTCTCGGTTTACATGTTCACATGTTTGCTTCCATGCTTCTTACCCCATTTGTGCTTAGACCTACATGCTTAGATATACATTCACATGCTCACATGCTTGTTTCCTTGCTTGTATGTTCTATGTGCTTTATGCCATATTTAGTGTGTTTGTGCGCTCTATGCCATGTTTGTGTGCCTAGACCTATGCTATGTTTGTCATGCCATGTGCTATTGTAGCCCTTTTGTTGCTTTATCATTCTTTCGTGTGTTTTTTGCCTAATGATTCGAACTCGATCTAGACCCTATGGTCTTTGTCATCGTTCATACACCGAGACCCACATCAAAGGGTTTGGATCACCCTACCTTTATTTTAAGCTTTGCCCTGTTTGGCGCCCTCCGCAGGCTTGATCTTGTTTGGTTACACTTGATGCCCATGAGGCCTCATTCGGATGTAATCGCTTGGGATGCATCTCCGAATGCCGAGTCGCTCCATGCATACCTTTTCCATTTTCCGCTCTGCATGATGTTATGCTTACTAAGCTTGATTGTGCCACCCGTTGGTTTTCTATGCATTTTTACATGCTTACTTGTCCATGCATCAGTCCTGTTTGCTAGGGTGTCATTCACGCTTCAACACAATGAAATTATGGACATTCAATCCAAACCTACATTTGTCCCTTGCGAACACCACCTTTTGTGTGTTTTCTTGCTTGTTTGCCTGCTCACTCGTTTGCTTGCTTTAGTGCTTCCTTGTTTGCTATGTCTATTATGCTTATCTACTTTATGCCTTTTCAGACTCTTTGCATCCTTTCCTTCCATCGCTTGTCTGTTGGTTTTTCGTCTTTGCCTTTGCATGTGCACACATGGAGTGAGGACGCACGGAGCTAGACCACGGTCTCCCAGGCACAAGCAAAAAGGGCGCGAGCGCAAGTATGTGGATATGAGCCAAGCGGCTAAGTCAGTAGGTTTAGGAGTTTAGCATTCCCTTTGGTTATGTACTCTTTTAAACCTCTTTTCTTCCTCCCCCCTTTCTCCCCTAGATAGTTTGTATTAGATATATCATGCTTTGTACCATTCTTCTCATCTCTAGATTATGGCGACCCCTAGTTATATTTTGGGCTATGCTCTAAGGTTGTAGGCATTTACTTTCTTGCTTTGTGTGCTTGCATTGTGCATGATGTATGGATATATATACCTACTTGCCCCTTAATTTCCGTTGTGATAGCCAATGCCAAAATCATGTCTTTACTGCCAATTTTTAAAAATTAAGATTTTATCAAAATAAAGGACTATTCTTGTACAGATGTTGTGGAGTGCCTAACACCTTACAGGTGGAGAAAGGTAGGTCTACCTCGCGCGCACGGGAGCTGTCGCCACGGCGGCTAGTCGAACAAGAGCTCGCGACAACTGAGGCAGTTTTTCCACTACCGTTCCGATTGAGGCCGAGCGTCGACAGGGTTGATGTTCATGTTATTATTCACGTTATTGTTCATAGATACTATTCACACAGCCCCTAAATAGCCTAACTTCACTCTATTTCCTACCTTAAACGTAGGCAAATCCCTAATTGGCCTTACATCACCTTGTACCCTTTGAAAACCCAATCCTATTATTTTCTAGCCTTTTCCCCACCAAAACCTAACCCTTAACCCTCAAAACCCAAGTGCTACCAAATCTGCCAAGAAGTTTTAAATCAGATTTTGTTGTTCCTCTTGTCCTAGTTTCAATGCATCCATGATGCACTGACTTAACCAGTGACTTCAACAAAAACACAAGCAAACCACATACGCTCACTTAGTAACTTCAGCAAAAACACTATTCACCCTCACCACTGTCCTCCAAAACCCATCTCCCAATAAAGCTCGATTATAAACGAGAAAATCATACATCCTGACTGATCTGGAGAATGGATTTTCCAAATGATACTTAAATTCATCACCTAAGTTGCCCCTAAAATAGATTCAACCACTGTTTCTTTGACCTATATTTTCTTTATCAAAAGGCATGAAAAAATCAACAAGAAATATGCATGCAGACTACGGTGCTTTTTTTTTTTTTTTAATGGCTCACAAAGCATCAAACTAAAGCAAACAATAGTGTGTATAGGGAGCACCTCTAGGAAAAAAGCAACTTAGGAAATCCAAAATATCAAGAAGACTATCAATAAAAGAAGCTAGCCAACAACCACCAAATGAAAGGCACGAAGAAAAAATTCCTTAAAAGCACAGGAAGAACACACAACAGGGAAATTATGGTAACTTAGTAACAGAAAACCCCCATAACTATTGTAAAGGGTGGAGTGGGGGTTGGGGTGGGAGGATGGAACTGATGTCTTTGACACAAACTGGTAAAGGAATGAGGCCTTGGAGTTGATTCATATTGCCACCAGAAACCAGAGAAAAAAAAAAAGGACCCAATGAAAGGACTGCATTTGTGACAGATATAAATCAAATCATCTTCCCTTCATTTTACAGAAATAGCTCGAACAAAGTAATTTCAAGATTCCAATGCATTTCAACTTCTTTTATCTGACAAAGTTATCAACATGAATGACATCTACCCAGATAGATCCTAAATCTGAATATTACATAGAGATAAGTATACGAGCATTAACAATAATCCTTACTCTAATTAATGAGGTTCTTTCAAGTCTAACATCATAATTAATGAGGCAAAAGACAAACCTTGGTAACAAACACAAAATCGTAATGCTAAACCAAAAATCAAAACATAAGTTTTAAAAAAAACTTACCGTTGGGGAGATTGAGAGAGGTCCGACTGAGATTGAGAGAGAGGTTGTTTTGTTCCTGCAAGAAAACAACAAAATAATAAAACCCCATGAAGCAAATCCCTCAAAAAAATTAATTTTTCTAACCTCTCACCATGGAATAACTAAAACCCATTAACATGGTCATGAAGAAAAAGAAACCCAAGAAAAAATGCATCTCTAAAAACATACAAGGATTCAATCACAAGATTCCAGCAGTCTAAAAGTAGCAAAACCAAGTTTAAAAACATAGGTAGCAGTCAAATATCAATCACTGATAGAGCCTAAAAAATTAAAACCTGCCCGCTCCCCACAAAAAAAAAAAAAGGGAGAGGAGTGAATGTAAATGATTTGTGATGGGAACATATGACAAGGTAAGTTTTGATGTAGAGAACACAAAATGCAAGATAAGACTCAATAGTATAAGTTCATAAACCTGGACCACTAGCCAAGATGGGAACTTGAGGATTCTAATCACAGACTTACCATGGCATGCTTAAAAAGAGTATGAACTGTGAGAGTCTTCATTAGAAGCTATGACAACAATTGACAATGAACAGGTATCAAGCTATAGTTGATGGGAACTAGAAAAAAATATACCATGAAAGAGGGTAGCAGCACTAATCCTCATGTAGAAAGGTATGGTATATAATGTTATTCAGTGGATAACCAGTAGAAAGATTGCCACTCAAATTTGCTCATAGGATCAGAACACTATTGAACTATCTGCCATTTAGATAAGATCTTTACTGTTTTTTTTTTTGATAAGTAAGAATGATATATATACGAAAGTTACTCTATGCCTGAAAAACACAAAGCAACCCAGAAATACAAGAAAAAGAAAACAAAGAGAAACAAGAGAGAAAACCAAACAACAGAGAAATTACAAAAAGAGAAGGGAACAAAGAAAAGAAGGGAGGGAATCACTAGACGTGAGTCCCCACGCCCGAGACCAATCAAATAGAGTTCCACAAAAAGAAGCAAGCAACTGATCCCTAGAGCTATCCAAATCCTCAAAAGTCCTCCGGTTCTGCTCCTTCCAAATACACGAAAGGATGCACAACGGGACTAAATTCCAGATCTGAGACGAATGCTTCCCCAACCAATTCCACCATCCAAAAAGCAAGTCTGGAACCGAACTAGGCATAACCCAAGCCAAGCCAAAAGTTATAAAAACAAAGCTCCATAACCGATAGGCCACCTCACAATGAAGAAGCAGGTGATCTACCGTCTCTCCACCATGACGGCACATAATGCACCAATCCACAAAAACCAATCTCCTCAATCTCAGATTGTCTCCCGTTAGGATCTTATTCCAAGCTACGCACCATACAAAAAAAGAAACTCGCCTAGGGGCCTTAACTCTCCAAATAGCTTTCCAAGGAAAGATAGTTGAAGGAGAATTTCTTAATTTGTAATAGTACGACCGGATGTCAAAAGCCTCATTACGCTTCAATTTCCAGCTCATCCGGTCACCAACATCCATAGGAGGGATTATAGCACCCAACATACGAAGAAACCGCAGCCCTTCATCCATCTCCCAATCATTAAAAAATCTACTAAACCGAACATTCCAAGATCTTCTATCCTCCGCCCCCTGCCTATGCAAAGAAGCTTCAACAGAAGCCTCCTTATCAATGGCAATGCCATACAGCCTAGGAAAAGCCAACTGAAAAGGTTGATCCCCATACCACCCATCCTGCCAAAACCTCACCCTATTCCCCAACCCAACCACAAATTGACAATTTTTACTGAAATCCTCCCAACCCATACGGATGCTTCTCCACAAACCACACCCATGAGCTCCCCTACCCAGCTTTGAGGTCCATCCCCCCCACTCTTCCCCATATTTTGAAGCTACTACCCGCCTCCATAAACGACCCTCTTCCTTACCAAACCGCCACAACCATTTCCCCAATAGAGCCTTATTAAAGGTAGTAAGTTTCCTTATCCCTAAGCCACCATTGGCTATAGGCGCACAAACTTTGTCCCATCCTACCAAGTGAATCTTGCTATCTCCCCACAGGAAATCCCTTTGCATCTTTTCAATTTTATTAGCCACATGAGTAGGAATAGAGAACAACGATAGAAAGTAAGTCGGAAGACTAGAAAGCGTACTCTTGAGTAATATCAAACGACCCCCCTTAGACAAGTACAACTTCTTCCATCCAGATAATTTCCGGTTAATAAGATCTTTACTGTGTTGACAAGCTAATGAAATGGAGGATATCTTGAGCTATAAGATTGCTCATTTAGCAAAGGATTTTTAGCTGCAAGACTTCCCAACATAACTCCTCTATTTTCTTTACAACTCCAGTATATTTGTTCCTTTTTTTCCTCTTTTTCCTAGTGAGGAATTAAATTTATAGAAAATATTCAACACAGCGTAACCCTAGTACATGGAAATTCCATGAGGAACATTTAAAAAAAAACAAAGCAGAAAAATGGAAAAGCAAGCCCCAAATTACACAGATACACACACAAAGGGAGAAGCCACTAGTTGTATTCATTTAACCTCATATTAGCCTCATCTACAACAATTGCTTCTATCTACTGCATATAAGTAATTATGAGTTCTAATGCAACCTCCCCACATTAAAAATTGTGCTGAAAGCTAACTCAACTACCGTACTGAAAATCAAATTCCAAACAATTATGCATCCCAATCACCCCTAATACTCTCCCACAAGCTAACCACATACACCATTCACCATCACCACTGTCCTCCAAAACCTATCTCCCGATAAAGCTCGATTATAAACGAGAAAATCATACATCCTGACTGATCTGGAGAATGGATTTTCCAAATGATACTTAAATTCATCACCTAAGTTGCCCCTAAAATAGATTCAACCACTGTTTCTTTGACCTATATTTTCTTTATCAAAAGGCATGAAAAAATCAACAAGAAATATGCATGCAGACTACGGTGCTTTTTTTTTTTTTTTTAATGGCTCACAAAGCATCAAACTAAAGCAAACAATAGTGTGTATAGGGAGCACCTCTAGGAAAAAAGCAACTTAGGAAATCCAAAATATCAAGAAGACTATCAATAAAAGAAGCTAGCCAACAACCACCAAATGAAAGGCACGAAGAAAAAATTCCTTAAAAGCACAGGAAGAACACACAACAGGGAAATTATGGTAACTTAGTAACAGAAAACCCCCATAACTATTGTGAAGGGTGGAGTGGGGGTTGGGGTGGGAGGATGGAACTGATGTCTTTGACACAAACTGGTAAAGGAAGGAGGCCTTGGAGTTGATTCATATTGCCACCAGAAACCAGAGAAAAAAAAAAAAGGACCCAACGAAAGGACTGCATTTGTGACAGATATAAATCAAATCATCTTCCCTTCATTTTACAGAAATAGCTCGAACAAAGTAATTTCAAGATTCCAATACATTTCAACTTCTTTTATCTGACAAAGTTATCAACATGAATGACATCTACCCAGATAGATCCTAAATCTGAATATTACATAGAGATAAGTATACGAGCATTAACAATAATCCTTACTCTAATTAATGAGGTTCTTTCAAGTCTAACATCATAATTAATGAGGCAAAATACAAACCTTGGTAACAAACACAAAATCGTAATGCTAAACCAAAAATCAAAACATAAGTTTTAAAAAAAACTTACCGTTGGGGAGACTGAGAGAGAGGTTGTTTTGTTCCTGCAAGAAAACAACAAAATAATAAAACCCCATGAAGCAAATCCCTCAAAAAAATTAATTTTTCTAACCTCTCACCATGGAATAACTGAAACCCATTAACATGGTCATGAAGAAAAAGAAACCCAAGAAAAAATGCATCTCTAAAAACATACAAGCATTCAATCACAAGATTCCAGCAGTCTAAAAGTAGCAAAACCAAGTTTAAAAACATAGGTAGCGGTCAAATATCAATCACTGATAGAGCCTAAAAAATTAAAACCTGCCCTCTCCCCACAAAAAAGAAAAAGAAAAAAAAAAAAAAAAAAGGAGAGGAGTGAATGTAAACGATTTGTGATGGGAACATATGACAAGGTAAGTTTTGATGTAGAGAACACAAAATGCAAGATAAGACTCAATAGTATAAGTTCATAAACCTGGACCACTAGCCAAGATGAGAACTTGAGGATTCTAATCACAGACTTACCATGGCATGCTTAAAAAGAGTATGAACTGTGAGAGTCTTCATTAGAAGCTATGACAACAATTGACAATGAACAGGTATCAAGCTATAGTTGATGGGAACTAGAAAAAAATATACCATGAAAGAGGGTAGCAGCACTAATCCTCATGTAGAAAGGTATGGTATATAATGTTATTCAGTGGATAACCAGTAGAAAGATTGCCACTCAAATTTGCTCATAGGATCAGAACACTATTGAACTATCTGCCATTTAGATAAGATCTTTACTGTGTTGACAAGCTAATGAAATGGAGGATATCTTGAGCTATAAGATTGCTCATTTAGCAAAGGATTTTTAGCTGCAAGACTTCCCAACATAACTCCTCTATTTTCTTTACAACTCCAGTATATTTGTTCCTTTTTTTCCTCTTTTTCCTAGTGAGGAATTAAATTTATAGAAAATATTCAACACAGCGTAACCCTAGTACATGGAAATTCCATGAGGAACATTTAAAAAAAAAACAAAGCAGAAAAATGGAAAAGCAAGTCCCAAATTACACAGATACACACACAAAGGGAGAAGCCACTAGTTGTATTCATTTAACCTCATATTAGCCTCATCTACAACAATTGCTTCTATCTACTGCATATAAGTAATTATGAGTTCTAATGCAACCTCCCCACATTAAAAATTGTGCTGAAAGCTAACTCAACTACCGTACTGAAAATCAAATTCCAAACAATTATGCATCCCAATCACCCCTAATACTCTCCCACAAGCTAACCACATACACCATTCACCCTCACCACTGTCCTCCAAAACCCATCTCCCGATAAAGCTCGATTATAAATGAGAAAATCATACATCCTGACTGATCTGGGGAATGGATTTTCCAAATGATACTTAAATTCATCACCTAAGTTGCCCCTAAAATAGATTCAACCACTGTTTCTTTGACCTATATTTTCTTTATCAAAAGGCATGAAAAAATCAACAAGAAATATGCATGCAGACTACGGTGCTTTTTTTTTTTTTTAATGGCTCACAAAGCATCAAACTAAAGCTAACAATAGTGTGTATAGGGAGCACCTCTAGGAAAAAAGCAACTTAGGAAATCCAAAATATCAAGAAGACTATCAATAAAAGAAGCTAGCCAACAACCACCAAATGAAAGGCACGAAGAAAAAATTCCTTAAAAGCACAGGAAGAACACACAACAGGGAAATTATGGTAACTTAGTAACAGAAAACCCCCATAACTATTGTAAAGGGTGGAGTGGGGGTTGGGGTGGGAGGATGGAACTGATGTCTTTGACACAAACTGGTAAAGGAATGAGGCCTTGGAGTTGATTCATATTGCCACCAGAAACCAGAGAAAAAGAAAAAGGACCCAATGAAAGGACTGCATTTGTGACAGATATAAATCAAATCATCTTCCCTTCATTTTACAGAAATAGCTCGAACAAAGTAATTTCAAGATTCCAATACATTTCAACTTCTTTTATCTGACAAAGTTATCAACATGAATGACATCTACCCAGATAGATCCTAAATCTGAATATTACATAGAGATAAGTATACGAGCATTAACAATAATCCTTACTCTAATTAATGAGGTTCTTTCAAGTCTAACATCATAATTAATGAGGCAAAAGACAAACCTTGGTAACAAACACAAAATCGTAATGCTAAACCAAAAATCAAAACATAAGTTTTAAAAAAAACTTACCGTTGGGGAGATTGAGAGAGGTCCGACTGAGATTGAGAGAGAGGTTGTTTTGTTCCTGCAAGAAAACAACAAAATAATAAAACCCCATGAAGCAAATCCCTCAAAAAAATTAATTTTTCTAACCTCTCACCATGGAATAACTGAAACCCATTAACATGGTCATGAAGAAAAAGAAACCCAAGAAAAAATGTATCTCTAAAGACAATAATTAAGAGCCTTGATACTCAAGAAAAAATGGAATAGCTTTTCAATGTTTTACTAAGTTTTTAAAGGTGAAACGCTGTACAACATTTTACGAATGATTTTGTAGTTAATAGGAAACATTTTGAAGTTCAACCAAATTTTACAATGAAACAAAAAATTGTAAAATGCTGAAATTATTTTCCTTATAACATTTTACAGTAAAACAGCAGCACATAATACTTGTTGGCTAAGCATGAAAGTAGATGTTTAGATTCTATTTTCATTTCTCAAAAGATTGAACATAAAACAGCCTTTATTATACAAAATAATTCAAGGATAACGCCTTTCAGAATTGATGACTGACAAGGAAACAAAGAAAAAGAAAGGAAGAGAATAACCTAAATTGATGATGAAGATTTGAGTCATTTGACCACTAAAAAACTAAAATTGATAGTGTAGAGGCGTAAGCATGACAGGACAGTATTACAAACATGATCCTTACAAGATAGAAAATGTAAAGAAATTTTAGCATCTTGGGAAAATGGAAATGGCAATTACATAATTAGTAATAGACTAATAGCCTCTGAAATTCCAATCCTCTTATTGTGAAATGCATGCTGGCCTAAAACTTATTTAATTAAGGTAGTCGAAACTAAAAATAAGTTTAAAGACTAGAAGGACAAATGTGATAAGCGTGTACTTACGAAGCCAAACTTAATGCATCAACTAGGACAGATACCAAATCACAGAGAAACATAAAAAGAGGTGGTGGGAGAATATTAAAGAAATGAAAGAAAAAAATACAAATGGCAGTCTCCAATTAATTGGGAAAAGGATCCATAGAGATAACCCCCAAATTAGTAGTGACTGAGGTGTAGTTTAGTTCAGCTGAAGTGTCGCGTACGGTTGAAGGTTAGAAATATAATAATCTAAGAAAAATAAGGAAGAGAAAAAGTTATGAAGTTCTGATTAAGGTCTCTTCTCAATAAGGTAACTAATTAGCCTACTTCACAAAGAGTAAAAGAGATCCACATTGCATTTATAGACTTAAAATATAAGAGTATTCAAATCATAGAGTTAACAAGCATCCATTAACAAGCATATACTTTAGAGAAATTTCCATTAACAATCATAGAGTATTCAAATCATTGGTACAAACTTCTTATACTTCAGTGAAATTTGCATCAACAAGCATATCACTAGCGCAAAGGTTGAAACGTGAACTCCAATGCCATGAGCTTCTCAATCACAGTTACAAATACAATATTAGTGCATCCACAACAGTTCTTGTATAATCTTCTATAATACAAAAAATTCTTCATTTTACACATTTTGGTCAAAAAATCACGTACATAAGTGGACCTAAAACTGTGTAAAATCTTACAAAACCATCAACGAGCTAAAGTATCCGTGTAATACTACTGTAGCTCGTTTATACAATATTTTATCATTTTATCGTTCACTCCTTTTTTTTCTCTCTCTGATCCGTGCTCAACAAACTCAATTCTCTCATCTTTTTTCTCGACACAGAAGATCCACAGAAATACACTTTGCTCAAAATAAAAAAAACACAGACATACACAAACACAGATCGGTGCTTGACTGGTCGGAGCTCGTGGGTCTTGCCGTGGATCGGAGCTCGCGGATCGCGGATCGGAGAGGGCGGATCGCGGATCGGGGATCGGAGAGGGCGGATCGCGGAACGTAGATCCGAGAGGGCGGATCGCGGACCGTGGATCGGAGAGAGCGGATCGCGGACCGTGGATCGGAGAGGGCGGATCGCGGTGAGTGGATCGGAGAAGGCGGATCGCGGAGAGTGGATCGGAGAGGGCGGATCGCGGATCGTGGATCGGAGAGGGAGAGCTGATCTGAGCTCGTGATCGGATCGAGAGGGAGAGGGAGAGGGAGAGGAGAGTTGATCGAGAGGGAGAGGGAGAATTGATCGAGAGGGAGAGAGAGAGAGTTGATTGATCGAGAGGGAGAGGGAGAGTTGATTGATCGAGAGTTGATCGGGAGGGGTACAGAGAGAGAGAGAGCAAAAATCAGTAATGAGTAGGGAGAGATGTAGCGCTCTAATTATATAGGGCAGTTGGGTAAATAATAAAAAATGGAAGGAAATTGACTATTTAATTAAAAAGGTTGGTAGGGTAAATGAAATGACGTGGATGTTTTTGTAAAATTAAATGTGTAAAATAAAAAAAGTGAATTTTTAGTATAAAAGTAGACGTGTAAAATGAAAGAACTGATGTAGATGCTTTTAGTTGCAAACTACATTGTTTAATTTACAATTACTTACCTTCTTTTTTTCACGTCTGATTATTCTCTTGCAAATAATGCGTAACCTCTCCAGTTCAACCTGAACAAAACATACAGGGATTCAATCATACCAAAAAATGCAGAGCCAAACAGAAAAGGTCAAAAAATAAAAGCAAGATCTACTAAGTTTCAAACCAAAAAAACAGATCATTTCTCTCTCATTTTCTCAGTAACCAAACAAAAAATATCAAAAAATAACATCCAAATCTACTGGGTTTCAATCCATAGCACTCCAGAATCCAACCCTTCTCCAAAATAAAACAGAACGATCATGTGTTATTCTTTTCATTGATAAAACTAAATCAAGTAAAGTCCTTAGTTTTACAATGCTATGGAGCCTAGCCAAATCAAGTCACAGACCATTCAAACTTTTCAATTTGAAAAATCAACAAATTGTGAAATGAGATTGGGATTAGCCTTTGTGAATGATCTCGAATGCACCTTTAAGCCTATCTTAACTTGACTCGATCTTGGTGCATTTAGCTTAAACACATTCTGATAAATATTATTATTATCCCAGCCTTTTCTCATAGGAAGGAACAGGCTCAAGTTCTGGATTTACAATTTCTATTGAGTTTTGATACGGGTTTTTTGAGACTTTTTAGTGCCTTGGCTTGGATGAAATGCTTTGTTTTTCAAACTAGACTTGTTTTCTCCTAAATAAAAAAACTGAGTATTCATAATCATAGTCTTGCTTACCATCTCAAAGTGCTGAAAATGCATTCTACCTCTAGAAAATGGTTTATAAAAATTTCACACCAAGCTAGAATTGAAACCTTCAATTTTTATTTTTTTTCATAAAGCTTAGGTTCAAAATAAACGTAATTAATCTATGGTGAGTGCCACACGGCCAATCCTTGGCACTTAAGTCCAGATTTAAATTTGAAGTCATATATAGAATGCTCAAACTCCGTTTAGTCTTTCATATGATTCTCAAAAAAAAAAAAAAAAAAAAAAAAAGTTCTTCATATTAAACCTTGAAGGACCTCTAATTGTCAATCTTCAAGCAATTAAGTGAGAAATTAGCTCTGGACATGGATTTTTTTTTGGGGGTCTAAAATAAAGGGACTTTAAAAAACTAAAAAGAAAAAAATGGTCCTTGATTGTAGATCATATCTTTCGAAAATGGCAATCATACCATCACAATATAAATCACGGGAAATTTAAAAAAAAAAAAAAAATTACCATGTAACGTTAACAGAATAATTATTCCAAAAATTAATAAGCAAGAGAGTACAAAAAAGTCCCAATATAATATATTTGATTATTTTCAATAGCTAATTTGAGTAACAATTTCACATATGGGTGCACCGCAACTGATTTTGATATTTACCAGTGTAAGCCATTTATGGATAATGGCGGGCACGGTCATATTATGGACAATTTGAGGATACTTGAATCCCCTCCGAGAAAAAGCAGCGATACTCTAACAAAAACAAAGACCTTCTTCTAGGATTTTGAGCAGCTTTGATACAAAACTCCTTATAACCAAAAATGTTTCTAATAAGTTGAGCATTCATCATGAAGATGAAAATTTTCAAAAAAGAAAGGTATTGCATGATTTCAACTTTCTAGTTTAACTCCTTTTCGAGAACTCAATAGGTGCTGCACTTAAATTTATATAGGCCGGAAGGTATGTTTTCATATGCTCAAAAATTCCAGCCCAACAACTATAACTATATTGTTCTTTGTTCCTATTAACTCTCCATATTTGCAAAGATATTGTAATATCACCTTCCTAAATTAGCTGAAACTCACCACTTTGAATGGATTATTTTTCAATTGCACACCAATTTTTCTAAGTTTACGCAAGAGACAAGTAATTATGCTTAAAATGTAAGGACGAAAATTGGAGTGATGTTCAATACTCGTGCATGTATTCATTAAAAAGGCGTGAGTTTCATTGGAGTGCATGTATCCAAAGAAAAAAAAAACTCCACATTAATTAGAATTTGAAATATATGGATACAATTTATTATTGTTAAGATATCAATTGATTTATATTTTATGTAGGTGGGATTTAATCACCCATAGATTATTCAAACATATTTATCGGTTAAAATAACTTGAACCCATTTACGTACCTTTTTTTTTTATAAACTCATTTACATACTTAATTAGACCTTAACTAATTAAGAGCTTTGTAATTCAACTAGTATCATTTAGGCTTTGTAGCAATGATGAAATCTAATTGGACTGCAAGGCCCGAAACCTTGTGTATATATGTAAATCCTTCTATTTCCAACTGTAAGTGAAATTTGATGTTTTGTTGTAAGAGCAACCTCCACAATTTCTTTTCCCCTCTCTTGGACGGTTGAGGATATATTCATTCAGGAGTAATTGATGGTACCTAAAAAAATCCAAAAGCTATCAGCATCATCAAATCATGGAATTCTTTAATTTTTGCTAAACTATATCAAGGGTTTAATATACAATCTTAAGGCTTATCATCCAAAATGTAAAATTAAAATTAAAAATTTAATCTTTACAAGTAGTTAATGTTTATCCCCTCCAAGTAAGATGGACAGATCTCAGTACAACACAACTCTTTGAGATAATTAGGGTGTGATTCCATCCAAAAAAAAAATCTTTAATTAGTTTGTGTAATCTTGATATTGTAGATTATGCACTGTTGTTATTTGATCTTGTTCTCTTTGCAAGAAATCCAGTCCACTACCAAAGTCCAATGACTACTGACTACACAATTTTATCAAACTTTTGGGACCCCTTCGGCTTTCCCAAATAAACATTATTGAACTAAAAATTATTCTAATGCCATCAACAAGCACCACAAAAAGTAATAAAAAGTTACCAAGCTATTGCTACTCATATCAGCCATTATTACTTCAATGTTTTGCTATTTTCAAACTGGGGAAGAGAAGAAAGCATCTACATTCTAGGAACTGGAAGAGTAAATGTAACAGGCTAAACAGTGGGGAAATTTTTTATCAGTTTAGATAAACACTAAATTAAAAACACAACAAAACAAAGAGTTGCTCATAAATAAACTCAAAAATAAATACCACTAGCATTGTCTCTAACCCTTGCTAATATTAGAGCTATAGCATCTGATAAGTATGGAATGGCATAATTTGCAATACATGAGTTTGTCATCAACTCCAACACCCACTTTTCTATTGTATTCTGCTTGGGCCTAACCATTTGTGAAACGTTCTTACTTCGTAGTTCCTAAAATTTACACTAATTTAGTTTGTCATCCTTAATTTTTATGAAGTTTATTCAAAACATTTCACATTTTGACTTTCTATTTATTTCTAGATAATTTTTATCTGAAGTGTCAAACTTATTTTTAACAATTAATAAAGATTCTAACATGCATGTTATACGAATTTCATATAAACTTTAGAGAAAAAATAATATATTCTCCAAATTATCAATAACGTGAGTCCCGCATTACGTGTTTATGTTAAATGACTGTTTTTTTTTAATTTTGTTGAGTTACGATTAAATTAACTTAATTTTTGAGATTTTAGTAATAGTTTTAACATGACTTTTACTAGCACCTTGCTTCAAAATTTATGGATGAAATTGGATAGGTTATGCACCTTTTTTATTATTATTAATAAGGATGAAACAACACAAAATTCATATCATTTACTAATTCAATCAAATTGTTCTAGACTCAACTTAACTCAGGCATGCTTAAAACAGCTAAGTGTCTATTTGGGAACAATAGACTGAAGTGGTCAAAATGGACTAAACTAGACCAAATGGACCGAGTTGAACCAAATGGTCTGAATTGGACCGAAGTAGACCGAATTCACCAAAGTGGACCAAACAGACCTAAGTCGACCAAAAGGACCGAATGGACTGGAGCTTAGAGACCAAAGTGGACCTAATGGAGCAAAAGGACCGAATGGACTAAAGTGTACCTAAGGGACCTAAGTGGACCAAAAAGAGCGAATGACCAAAGTGGACTGAATGGACTATAGTAGACCTAAGGGACTGAAGTGGACCAAAATGGACCAAAAAGAGTAAATGACCATAGTGGATTGAATGGACCGACATGGACCAAAATGGAGCAAATTTAAAAAAAACGAGGGTTATAGCCGCGTTTGAAAAACGCAGCTATAGTCCCTAAAAACGCAACTTCAGGGCCCGAGCTGTGTGTCTTAAGCCGCATTTTCAAACACAGCCTATCCTACGCGACAATAGTCCCCTGCGGGACCTGAAGAGGCGCTTTTAAAAACGTAGCTTCAGATCATCCTATAGCTGCGTTTTTTAGTCCATGTAGCTGCGTTTTTTCACGTGCATAGATGCGGGACCTATAGCTGCGTTTTGAAGAAAACGCGGCTATAGACCCGGTTTGGGCTGCATTTAAAACGCGGGTATGGGCTAAGACCTATAAAAACGCAGCTGTAGGCTCAGACCTGTAGCTGCGTTTTCTAAAACGCGGCTATAGGCAAGCTTTGGGCTGCGTTTACAAACACGGTGGGGTTTTCTATAGCCGCGTCTTTAAAAACGCGGCTATAGGTTTTTCCCCCTATTTTTTTGGGCTAAATCTTTAATTCTTGCCCAAAACACTCAACATATGCAACCAATTGGAACCAACAAAACAATTGCCAACACTCCACAGTTCCAAACCATGTGAAAACTTATACACAACAAAATGACAGTCCAATTCTCATATGCACCTGGTGACCATGGATTTGGACTGAAGAGTCGTCTTGGGATTCCTTTTGGAACACTTCCAGCTGGTAGATAGGAAATAGCTGTCCAAACTACAACCATCAATGGCACACCATAATCTGCTATGAAGCCTCTCAGCAATCCTGTGGGAGTTAATAATGAACTCCATAAATTGAAAGGACACTATAAGGACCAACAGCAGCAAATATGGTTCACATGGAATAGAATTGGAAAGAGCAATGTATCATTGCATTAACTTACTGAAAATGTTAAAAACATAGATTTACAACATCAAAAAAGCGAAAAGGGCCAGAGCTCTTTCAATCTAGTTTGTTGTCACTTGTCAGTGACCTTATTGATAAACTCAGTGAGAAGGAATCAAAACATCCAAATGAACCTCCACTAACTGTTACAAACACAATTCCACGTGCATATGGGTGGTGATGCATGTGCAAGAGAAGAAGGGAGTCCATAGTTTGAAGAAATTTTTAGGTATATTCAACTTTTAGCTGATATATTTTAGTTTCCCAAGTAACTTCCTTTGTACATGGGGAGCACTTTTTTTTTTCCTTTCTCTCTTCAATAAATGTCTTCAAGTACTTATAATATTAAAATTTTTTTTTTTTTAAGACTGCTTTCCTTCAAGACTACAACTTCTTCTACTTTTGTTTAAATTTTAAGCTCTTTACCAATTTTGTTAACAGCTCAATAAGCACATATCAGAACTACTTCAGCTCTTAAGTTTTTCTTGCTGCATCATTCTTTTTCTTTTTTGTTGTAATGTACTCATCCAGTGTACCGTGTACATGAGGTTTCCCTTCAATTCTAATAATTACTTATCAAGAAAATATAAAGGGAGCTAACCATAGCCAAAGAACATAGTGAGTCTCACCATACACAAAAATTTCCGGGTCATAATGCCTGCTGAAAACATTAACTGAAACTCTTCCACCACCGCCACCGCCACCGCCACCGCCATATCCATTACCTCCACAAGCACTTATCCTGCCACTGCCAGTCCTGCTCTTATGAAAGGAAAACACTTCAATTAAATAAGTATAAAAACTTGTATTTCCAATACTGAAATTTTTACAGATCTAAGTTGAGGTAGATGCAAATACAATCACACCCACATCTACACAGACAGAATGGGTAAGCCTTAAATGGAATAATATGCTGTTGAATGTCTCCCCTAAAAAATATAAATAAAATCTGAATTAATTTTATCCAGCGTGTGCGCACAAATACATGCATAGTAAGGCACACACGCATGCACCAATGCACGCACATAAAAATGGAATAATATGGATGCATCTACTGCTAAAAATAAAAATCTACATTACATGTTACCTAAATGCATGGTGCATGCCCACACAGGAACGCATGTGTATATAGATACAAACCAGTGTATTGCTAAAGTTGTGCCATCATAATATCATTTTAAAAAAAAAGAAAAAAAGAAGACATTATACACATCTTCCCCCCAGAGCAAAGCTACAAAGAAAATGCCCACTTCACTTTGAGAAAACGCTCACTTGAGAAAGGTCTTGGCCCCATTATACTGCCTAACAAGTGTGCTGAAATCCAAACCTTCAATCACTTCAACCAAGGCAATATAATTGAGGAATTGGCCATTGAAGCACATAGTGTTTGGATTAATTTGTCACACACTCAATTTGTTGAATGTTGTATGTATTATATTTAGAACATGATACAGTGTAGATAAGTGTTACAGTAATTCAAAAGTATGAAGAATTGAATACGAGAAATAAGAGACGAAATAAGAAGCCACATCAAGTCTTGCATATTTGAGCTTTAAAATTGGGTTTATTTTTGGTTTTTGAAACACAGCCCCCTCATGAATAGATGTATGTGTCTGCGTAATATATATATAATCATCTAATCATGAGTCTTATCTAATTGTCAACTTAAGCTCAAATGAGAGACAAATTAGCAATCCATTTTGCATGTTTCCATCAAGTCTTGCATTTAAGCTTTAAGGACTGATCCTCTTTTATTTGAACAGAAAAATAAAAAAGCCTTCATAACAAATTTATTGTAGTTGTGTGCCTTTCTCCTAATATTTGTAAATAGTTTAATTTTTTATTTAACGTCTATAAAAATATCATATATATATATATATATATATAGCAAGGAATCAAATGGCAAATAATTGGCAAACCCAGTAACTAGAAATTTATCAAGATGTTCAGTACAGAGTACATGACAATCATAAACAAAAGACAGTAATTAAGGTGTTGTAGGCATGGCAACATGCACATCATTCAAAAAATTGAACATAGACATAAATGCAAGAAACATATAGAATGTGTATAATTACATAGGTTATGTAAGATGTAGACATGCATGATACATGTTAAAATCCATGTCCATCTTGTCATACTTCTCAATAATATATTCTTGGGGAAAATAATTACAAGCTGGACTAGACAACATAACACCCCACCTAAATACAGGACATGATATCTGAAGCTGTACAAAATATAGCTCACATTTCCCCTTGATAAGTTTCTCCATATGAGCACCATTACTATCTCCATTTCGCACCCCCTAAGTAAACATCCTTTCTTATTAGATTAGATTAATCTGAAGAAACAACTCATCAATTATTTTTTGGGTATAAAGCCTTCTTCAATCTCATTAATTTTCTTTTCAAAACCCAGCAAATAGAAACAATCACATGTGACATATAATATAAGAAAACACTATCCGTAAACACATTAGAGGAATGCATGTTAAGGACCTGTTATCCAAGGTTTCAAAATGCAAAATGAAAACAGTCAAAATAGTCTAAAGATTCATAATTATACCAGAAAAGGAATGATTGGAGACAGATTGAAAGGGATTGTATCTAACAGTAAAGTGAATGCCACAAGTTTAGCCTTCAGCATTGACTAAAAGAAAGGCCCTTTAGACAACTATCACCTTATATACCTGTAAAAATGGGCGACCGGGAAGGCACTTATCAAGTGCAAGAGATTTTGTCACTGGGCCACCTTCCCCATGCTGAACAGCCTGAACAAGAGCAGAAAACTTGCAATGTAGGCGAGCCAAAAACCAATAGGGTGGTTTCAATTTTTCCAGAAGTTGAGCAGCAGCTCCACTTCCAAGAGTTCTTTCCTCAATCTGGATAACATTTTTCAACCACGTAAGAAATCCTAAAATTCTCTCCCTATCAAGACAAGGTTATTCCGCGGGAGATGCTATGGAACTAACCATTAAAACAAAAATAGAAAAATAAAGATAAACAAGAGAAACCAAAGATGTTTTTCCCAACACAGAACCACCTCCATATATTAAGATAGCAGTGTGCAATGTTCAGTTGTTCACACCACTGCACAGAAGGCACAAAATAGAAAACAAAGGCAAGCCATTAAATTTGACATTAAATAAGTACTTTAGTGTGCAAATACGTGAAGGGCAATAAAGTGGGGCTGCTTAAAGACAATTTTTTAGAAAGGCAGAACTCTAGGAAGAAGATTCATTAGCAAAGTAAGCTGTGCAGTAAGAATAGATAGATTTAGAAAAATGCTAATTTTTAATTGTTTAGCTCTTTTCTTTTCTTTTTTCTTGAGCGGGGAGCAGGGTTCCTATATCCACTTGGAACATTTTGGTTTTGTGGTTTCAGAATGCAGCAGAAAACAGAATTAGAATATTAAGAGGCCTTTGAAAATAGGAAAAGAGAGAAAATTTTTAAAACTTTAGTAAGTATACTAGTACAATTCGGATTAAACAAGTTTTATAGTGTAAATTGAAACGTAGATAAAGAAACCCAAAAGCCAAAATTACCAATCTTGTTCAAACGAAAACCCTAGGACCCAAAAAACCATAATCCCCAAGCATTCAAATTCCTAAAGGACCGAAACCCAGAAATCAAAAACGAACAAGCAACATAACAAATCATTGCAACGCAAATACCCGAATCAAAAACCCAAATCAAACCCCAACCAAATACCTTGAAGAGTGAGAGGATCGGCGGGCTAGAGTGCTAGCCAAATCGTCGGCGGCAGCACTGCAACACAACGGTGGCGGCTCGGTGAGGATGATCGGCGGTGAAGTGGAGGTTGGCAGTGGCAGGTCGACGGTGATGGAGGACTGGGCTTTGTCGGCGTCGGCGTCGGCGTCGGTGAGGGAAGAGCGGAGAGGGTGGAAGTGAGGGAAGGAGGGGAGGGTATTGGATCTGAGGTATTTAGGGACTGAGAGGCAGCTTTAGGGTTTTTTTCAATTATGTGGAGTTGAGGGAATTTTTTTTTTTTTTTTTTTTTACTTAAAACTACGCTGCGTTTTATCAAACCCACCTTCAAGATATCTGGTGCTGCGTTTAATAAACGCAGCTCTCAGCATCTTTGAAGCTTAGGGTTTAGGGACCGAGAGGCAGCTTATTAGGGTTTTTTTCAATTATGTGGAGTTGAGGAAATTTTTTTTATTTTATTTTTATACTTAGGGTGTGTTTGGATAGAACTTATTGCTGAAAATTGAAAACATTGTATCAAAATAATTTTTAAATGTGTAAAAAATACTATTCATGCCAAAAATTACTGTTCATTGGCCTAAAATCACTTGTTCATGGCCAATGAACAGTAACAGACGCGCATGAAAAAAAAAAAAAAACAAAACAAAACTCAGATGTGGACGTGGACGTGGACGCCAATCCAAACGCCCTCTTAAAACTACGTTGCGTTTTATCAAACGCACCTTCAAGATATTTGGTGCTGCGTTTAATAAACGCAGCTCTCAGCATCTTTGAAGCTGCGTTTCTTAAACGCAGCTCCAGATATATTGAAAAAAAAAAAGAGAAAAAAATCCCCATAGAGCCGCGTTTTTAAAAAGGCAGGTTCAATCCTACCCAGCTAAACGCAACCTTAGCATGTGGAAAACGCAGCTCAAAAACGCGTTTTTTGTAATAAAGTTGACTGAATGGACTGAAGTGATCAAAATTGGATCTAATTGGACCAAATGAACTAAATTGAACCAAAGTGGTTTGAAGTGATATTTTTAGAGTGAATTAGATACATTATTATAATAATTTTTTTTTTGGTGAAACAACGAAAGATAAATGGAATAATGGATGAATCCAATACCACAATAAAATCCACAACTTGCCCATGTGTTGATATTATGAGTAGTGGAGTTGTAGACTTATATAAACCCACCACTTTTATTCCATCGATCACAACTTACTATGTGGGTAAGTTGTGGCAAAATTTTTGTTATATATGGTATTAGCATTATTCTAGATGGATACTTCTAATTGGTTAGCTCTCTCTAAGCTGTCCAAATTATTAGGATGCCTTTATTCTTGAATATATTTGTCAAAAACAATCAACTTGATTAGTGTAATGACACCAGCATGGTCATATGATCATATCAAATAAATTATGTGAAAGAAAGTATATAAGAGGAAAAAAGAATCAAACGAAAAGTGCAAAGAAATAATAATAGTTGAAGCAACAAAAGCCTAAATTTATTTATAGCTATAGGAATATAGGATGTTTTTCTTCACTATATAATATTATTATGATTATAAAAATTATTTATTTTAGTAAAGGTGAGCTTAAATAATAAATAAAAAAATTCTAACTAATGATTTCTTTGTGTCAAAATAAATTCTAAGTATTTGTGTGGTAATAACCAATGTTTACAAACTTAAAGTCATAAAGAGCATTTTTACAGTTCCCTCATCTTCTACAAGGTTTATCAATTGCAAATTATACTTGTAAAATTTTTTTATAAATAGCAATATTAAAAAAATTAAAGTTTTTTTTTCTTTACAAATTTCAGTAATTAAATGAGATTTTAGCTTAGGACACATTTGCATAATTTCCATTGACCCAATTTCTCAAACAACAAATGCATCCCGGTTTTAAATCCTCAGCATTGAATATTAACTTGTCCCATATGTAGAAAGTAAAAACATGAGTAAGATGACCACAGCATTAGATATTAACTTCCCATATGTAGTAAGTAAAAACATGAGTAAGATGATCATCATAAATATGTTCAACCATTTGACTACATGCTGCAAAAAAGTTGCCTTCACTCAAAATTAATTTGTGGAGTAAATTTTCTTTTTATTTAATAAGAAGCCCTTAAACATATTGTAAAAGACAACGAGTTAAATCCTCATCAAATTGCATATTAATTTTTCCCGCATATTGTAAGTAAAAACAAGGTCAAGATGGTCATAAATATGTTCAACCATTTTACTACATGTTGCAAAACATTGCTTCCACTCAGAATTAATTTGTGGAGTAAATTTCATTTTATTTAAAAAAAGAAACCATAAAACAAATTCTGAAAGACAAAAATGCCCATCAATCAAGCCAATGCCTTTATGCCATGTGTCCGATTAGGGTATTATACCAACGAGTACCGTACTCAAATCTATTCTCACATATCTGAAACCATGACCTTCATTGACCATATGCTATATGTAACTGCTTAATTACAATTAATATACTTATTACATATTTATTAAATTCTTAATTGCAGTTGTTAAAGTATCCATCAAAAGCTAAGAAATACCAAATTAAGTCTTAACAAAGCAAATTTTGGTCACCATTGGATGATTTAGATTTAAAGGTCATGATCGACCACTACAATTAATGACATCTAAAGCTCACCTATTAAGTAACACAAAGGAGATTAGAACCAAAACACTAGGCCATTTGCCTCACTTTTGGTCCTCATCTCTCCGTCTCTCTCTAATGGAGCTTGACACAAAGTTTAGGGAAAATCTTGCTTCACAACCAGTACTTTTGTCTGATAATTACTTGGAAGTCCTATATGAAAGATGATTTCTCCTTTGAAGCTCCTTCATCAAAGGGTTTCTTGCAAGATTTTCACCATCTTGATCAATTTCAAACTAATGGGTCTTCATCAAATCCCATCTTTGGGGGTGCAAACTCAGTGTTATGATTCATTGAATAACAATTTTACATATGGGTGCACCTCAACTGATTTTGATATTTACTGAGTGTAAGCCATTTGTGGATAATGGTGGGCACGGTCATGTTGTGGACAATTCCCAAAGTGGAGGATACTTGAATCTCTCCCTCAGAGAAAAAGCTCTCTTGATACTCTTAACATAAACAAAGACCTTCTTTTAGGATTTTGATCAGCTTTGATACAAAACTCCTTATCACCAAAAATGTTTCTAATAAGTTGAGCATTCATCATGAAGAAGAAAATTTTCAAAAAAGAAGGGTATTCCATGATTTTCACTTTCTAGTATTACTCCTTTTCTAGAACTCACTAGGTGCAATGTTTAAAATAGGTGCTGCACTTAAATTTATATAGGCCTGAAGGTATGTTTTCATATGCAACGTCTAAGTTGTAAAATATTATTCATTAAGACATTATATGCTCAAAAATTCCAGTCCAACAACTATAACTATATTGTTCTTTGTTCCTATTAACTCTCCATATATGCAAAGATATTGTAATATCACCTTCCTAAATTAGCTGAAACTCACAACTTTGAATGGATTATTTTTCAATTGCACACCAAGTAATTATGCTTAAAAGGTAAGGAAGAAAATTGGAGTGATGTTCAATACTCGTACATGTATTCATTAAAAATGCGTGAGTTTCATTGGAGTGCATGTATCCAAAGAAAAAAAATTCCAGATTAATTAGTATTTGAAATATATCAATACAATTTATTATCATCATGTTAAGATATCAATTGATTTATATTTTATTTAGGTGAGATTTAATCACTCATAGATTATTCAAACATATTTATTGGTTAAAATAACTTGAATCCATTTACGTATTTTTTTTTTTTTTTTTTGATAAACTCATTTACATACTTATTTAGACCTTAACTAATTAAGAGCTTTGTAATTCGACTAGTGTCACTTAGGCTTTGTAGCAATGATGAAATCTAATTGGAATTCATGGCCAAAAACCTTGCGTATATAATTAAATCCTTCTATTTCCAACTGTAAGTGAAATATGATGTTTTGTTGTAAGAGCCACCTCCACAAATTTTTTTCCCCCTCTCTTGGACGGTTGAGGAGGCATTCATTCAGGGGTAATTGATGGTGCCTAAAAAAATCCAAAAACTATCAGCATCATCAAATCAGGGAATTCTTTAATTTTTGCTAAACTATATCAAGGGTTTAATATACAATCTTAAGGCTTAACATACAAAATGTAAAATTAAAATTAAAAAGTTAATCTTTACAAGTGGTTAATGTTTATCCCCTCCAAGTAGATTGGACAGATCTCAGTACAACACAACTCTTTGAGATAATTAGGGTGTGATTCCATCCAAAAAAGAACTTTGATTAGTTTGTCTAATCTTGATATTGTAGATTATGCGCTGTTGTTATTTGATCTTGTTCTCTTTGCAAGAAATATAGTCCACTACAAAAGTCCAATGACTAATGACTGAACAATTTTATCAAACTTTTGAGACCCCTTTGGCTTTCCCAAATAAACATTACTGAACTACAAAATTATTCTGATGCCATCAACAAACACCACAAAAAGTAATAAAAAGTTACCAAGCTATTGCTACTCATATCAGCCATTATTACTTCAATGTTTTGTTATTTTCAAACTGGGGAAGAGAAGAAAGCATCTACATTCTAGAACTGGAAGAGTAAATGTAACAGGCTAAACAGTGGGGAAATTTTTTTATCAGTTTAGATAAACACTAAATAGAAACACAACAAAACAAAGAGTTGCTCATAAATAAACACAAAAGTAAATACCACTAGACTTGTCTCTAACCCTTGCTAATGTTAGAGCTATAGCATCTGATAAGTATGACATGGCATAATTTGCAATACATGAGTTTGTCATCAACTCCAACACCCACTTCTCATACTCTACCCCATGTTACTAGTAATAGTAAATATGTTTCATGGACTAAAGGAAGCCATCCATTTTCTCTAAATACCAAACAAAGATTAATTTCCTTTTTCTCTCAAAAAGAGAGTCTAATAAAAGGGTGAGTAGTACATTCACATACACCAGTGATCTTCTCCTCAGTAGAGAGATTAAGGCTGCCATTGATGTAATGGTCTACTTAATGTTTCCACTGAAGAGAAGACATGTGGTATGAAAAGGAAGATCACTACCCAATCAAGAGATTGAGAGGATGGTCAAGGACGGATAGAAATACGAGGCTAAAGATGATTGTCAATAGTTTTGTAACTCAATTTATAGGCACCTTTAACAACAACATATACTTGTCCTAAACTTAGTTTCCATTCATGAGCTGAGACATTAGAATTTCCTAAGCCCAGGTAACAACTACTGAACTCAACTACAGAGAAGTGCTGCATCAGCTCCTAGGATCTTGCAATATCCCAAACCACCATATATGGTCGATCTTTTCTATTGTATTCTGCTTGGGCCTAACCATTTGTGAAACTTTCTTACTTCATAGTTCCTAAAATTTACACTAATTTAGTTTGTCATCCTTAATTTTTTTTAAGTTTATTCAAAACATTACACATTCTGACTTTCTATTTATTTCTAGATAATTTTTATTTGAAGTGTCAAACTTATTTTTAACAATTAATGAAGAATCTAGCGTGCATGTTATACGAATTTCATATAAACTTTATAGAGAAAAAAAAAATACATTCTCCAAATTATCAAGAACGTAAGTACCGCATTACGTGTTTATGTTAAAAGACTATTTTATTTTAATTTTGTTGAGTTATGATTTATGATTTACATTAACTTGATTTTTGAGATTTTAGTAATAGTTTTAACATGACTTTTACTAGCAGTTTGCTTCAAAATTTACGGATGAAATTGGATATGTTATGCACCTATTTTTGTTATTATTAATAAGGACGAGACAACACAAAATTCATATCATTTATTCTATACTCAATAAACTCAGGCATGCTTAAAACAACTAAGTGTTTGTTTGGGAACAATAGATTGAAGTAGACAAAATGGACTAAACTAGACCAAATGGACCGAGTTGAACCAAATGGTCTGAATTGGACCTAAGTGGACTGGATTCACTAAAGTGGACCTAATAGACCGAAGTGCACCAAAAGGACCGAATGGACTGGAACTAAGAGACCAAGGTAGACCCAATGGAGCAGAAGGACCGAATGGACTAAAGTGTACCTAAGGGACCGAGGTGGACCAAAAAGAACGAATGACCAAAGTGGACTGAATGGACTAAAGTAGACCTAAGGGACTGAAGTGGACCGAAATGGACTAAAAAGAACGAATGACCAAAGTGGACTAAATGGACCGACGTGGACTAAAGTTGACTGAAGTAGTCAAAATTGGATCAAAATGGATCTAATTGGACCAAATGCACTAAATTGAACCGAAGTGGTTTGAAGGGATATTTTTAGAGTGAATTAGATACATTATTGTTTTTTTTTTTTTTTGGTGAGACACCGAAAGATAAATGGAATAATGGATGAATCCAATACCACAATAAAATCCACAACTTGCCCATGTGTTGATATTATGAGTGGTGGAGTTATAGACTTATATAGACCCACCACTTTTATTCCATCGCTCACAACATACTACGTGGGTAAGTTGTGGCAAAATTTTTGTTATGGTATTAGCATTATTCTAGATGGATACTTCTAATTGGCTAGGTCTCTCTAAGCTGTCCAAATTATTAGGATGCCTTTATTCTTGAATATATTTGTCAAAAACAGTCAACTTGATTAGTGTAATGACACCAGTATGGTCATATGATCATATCATGTCAAATCAATTATGTGAAAGAAAGTGCATAGGAGAAAAAAAAAATTCAAAGTGCAAAGAAATGATAATAGTTGAAGCAGCAAGAGCCTAAATTTATTTATGGCTATAGGAATATAGGATGTTTTTCTTCACTATAATATATTGATATGATTATAAAAATTATTTATTTTAGTAAAGGTGAGCTTAAATATTAAATAAAAAAATTCTCACTTACAATTTCTTTGTATCGAAATAACTTATCACAAACACTAATAAGTATTTGGGTGGTAATAGCCAATGTTTACAAACTTAAAGTCATAAAGAGCATTTATACAGTTTCCTCATCTTCTACAAGGTTTATCAATTGCAAATTATGCTTGAAATTTTTTTTTTTTATAAATAGCAATATTAAAACAATTTTTTTTTTCTTTACAAATTTAAGTAATTAAATCAGATTTTTGCTTAGGACACATTTGCATAATTTCCATTGACCCAATTTCCCAAACAACAAATGCATCCCGGTTTTAAATCCTCAGCATTGAATATTAACTTGTCCCATATGTAGTGTTAGAATACATTAGTTGCAACGCAATGTGTTATACCATGTTATATATGCTAGAGTGGATGCGGAAAGGGAAGCATAGAATAGGAACACCGAGAACACGAGGGTTACATGGTTCAACCTTGTCAGCCTACATTCATGGAGGAATCCCTTAAGGGTTAAATCTTTATTGTATAAGAGTGTAGTACAAAACATGTGTTACAATGAACCCTAACATGAGTATATATAGATGACTAAACCCTAGACTACTAGTACAAGTAGGACTGGGCTTAGGCCTATTACATTGGGCTAATATGTTTAATATCTCTCTAACATCCTCCCTAAAACTCAAGGTGGAAGCTCGATGAAGGCTTGAGATTGGATAAGCATGAGAAGATCCCTTGGAGATGCCTTGAAGAATGCCTTCGAAGAAACCACAATGAAGAATGTGCCAATTGCCCAATTTTGGAGCTTCAAATGAATAAACGGAGTCCAAAATCGTAATCTACGCGAAAAACTGAGCAAGATATGCCCTTTTGGAAAATTTTAACTTTTGGTCAAAGGTCAACACAAAAGTCAAAGTCAACAGTCAAAGCTCACAGGTCAGATTCGGGTGGTCCGGGTCAACGGTCAACTAGGTGACGTGGTGCTGACAAGGCGACACTACTGACGTGCGTGGCTGATGATGTGGCTAGGGCTGACATCATATTTAGCTGACATAGTATTTTGGTGTGTGGCAGGAAAGTGACAACGACGACGCGTGAGAATATTTCCAGGTGGCGCGTGGGGGTGCGTGCTTTAGCGTTTTGTTGCAGAATTTTAGTGTTTTGCAGATCAAGGGATGACAAGGCCATCAGGGTGGCGCGTGTGGCCGAGATCCAAGCTGGGAGTCAAGAACACTCGGCGGCATGTGGGAGTTTTTGGAGCCTTTGTGTGCGAGTGGTGGCACTCTGACTAGCGCGTGCAACACGTGGAGAACTTCTGGCGGCGCGTGTTGACGCGTGTAGCTCGTGTTCGACAGTTAGAAGCTTTAGGCAGCGCGTGTGAGGTCTTTTCTGGCTGTTCTTGGTTGGGTTTTGCTCGGGGTTAGCTGTTCTGTCACTCTATGTCTTTGCTTTGACAGTTGGATAAACAGAAAGGTGAGAACCGAGAGTTGCAGGGACTGTGGGGGTGGCGGCGGTGACTCGCATCTGACAATGACTATTGGATGAAGGCGAGGGTAGCGGAAGAATGCTAGAGATGTCCACAGGAACCAGAAAGAGGAATGACTCTAATACCATGTTAAAATACATTAGTAGCAACGCAATGTGTTATACCATGTTGTATATGCTAGAGTGGATGCGGAAGGGGAAGCATAAAATAGGAACACCGAGAATACGAGGGTTACATGGTTCAGCCTTGTCGGCCTACATCTACAAATGAACCCCTTAAGGGTTACATTTTTATTGCATAAGAGTGTAGTACAAAACCTGTGTTACAATGAACCCTAACATGAGTATATATAGGCGACTAAACCCTAGATTACTAGTACAAGTAGGACTAGGCTTGAGCCTATTACATTGAGCTAATATATTTAATATATCTCTAACATGTAGTAAGTAAAAACATGAGTAAGATGACCACATCATTAGATATTAACTAGTCCTATATGTAGTAAGTAAAAACAGAGGTCATGATCATCATAAATATGTTCAACCATTTGACTACATGCTGCAAAAAAGTTGCCTTCACTCAAAATTAATTTGTGGAGTAAATTTTCTTTTTATTTAATAAGAAGCCCTTAAACATATTGTAAAAGACAACGAGTTAAAATCCTTATCAAATTGCATATTAATTTTTCCCACATATAGTAAGTAAAAACAAGGTCAAGATTCGAGGTGTACACCAAATTGCATAAACCGCACAAATCGTAAAAGCCGCACCAAAACCGCCCACAAAATGGCAAAATTGCACCGCATCGCAAGTAATGGTGCACCGCACCGCACCACACCGCATGGTGCAGTGCGGTTTGAGATTTTATAATAAGAAAACCGCACAAACTACACCACACCGCACCCTCTCTATATATTAATATATTTAATTATTTTTAATATTAAATATATTATTAATAGTTTAATAACCTTAGTTTTCAAAAAAAAAAGTTTGATAACCCTTTTTTTTATAAGTAGTTTGATAACCCTAGCAAGTGTTGATTAGGAAAGTAAGCCCAAAATAAATAAAAACTAGCTCAATAGTTTAAAACTTTGACCAAAACAAAGAGAAAAATTAGTTTTGAGCTAGGTTGAAAAAACCCAAAATTTGAAAAATATACCAACTTCAAATCATTCAAATCGCATCTTATACACCGTATCGCATATATGACCGCAAAAATGAGGTGTAAAGTGGTTATGGTTTTGGCTAAAATATAAATCACACTGCACCACACATGTGACCTCAAAAATAAGGTGTGGTACAGTTATGATTTTAGCTAAATCGCACCGCAAAGTATGGTGCTAAAAATGGCCCAAAACCACATCGCATCGCACTGCACCGTACCGCGAACACCCCTAGTCAAGATGGTCATAAATATGTTCAACCATTTTACTACATGTTGCAAAACATTGCTTCCACTTAGAATTAATTTGTGGAGTAAATTTCATTTTATTTAAAATAAGAAACCATAAAACAAATTCTGAAAGACAAAAATGCCCATCAATCAAGCCAATGCCTTTATGCCATGTGTCCGATTAGGGTATTATACCAACGAGTACCGTACTCAAATCTATTCTCACATATCTGAAACCATGACCTTCATTGACCATATGCTATATGTAACTGCTTAATTACAATTAATATACTTATTACATATTTATTAAATTCTTAATTGCAGTTGTTAAAGTATCCATCAAAAGCTAAGAAATACCAAATTAAGTCTTAACAAAGCAAATTTTGATCACCATTGGATGATTTAGATTTAAAGGTCATGATCGACCACTACAATTAATGACATCTAAAGCTCACCTATTAAGTAACACAAAGGAGATTAGAACCAAAACACTAGGCCATTTGCCTCACTTTTAGTCCTCATCTCTCCGTCTCTCTCTAATGGAGCTTGACACAAAGTTTAGGGAAAATCTTGCTTCACAACCAGTACTTTTGTCTGATAATTACTTGGAAGTCCTATATGAAAGATGATTTCTCCTTTGAAGCTCCTTCATCAAAGGGTTTCTTGCAAGATTTTCACCATCTTGATCAGTTTCAAACTAATGGGTCTTCATCAAATCCCATCTTTGGGGGTGCAAACTCAGTGTTATGATTCATTGAATAACAATTTTACATATGGGTGCACCTCAACTGATTTTGATATTTACTGAGTGTAAGCCATTTGTGGATAATGGTGGGCACGGTCATGTTGTGGACAATTCCCAAAGTGGAGGATACTTGAATCTCTCCCTCAGAGAAAAAGCTCTCTTGATACTCTTAACATAAACAAAGACCTTCTTTTAGGATTTTGATCAGCTTTGATACAAAACTCCTTATCACCAAAAATGTTTCTAATAAGTTGAGCATTCATCATGAAGAAGAAAATTTTCAAAAAAGAAGGGTATTCCATGATTTTCACTTTCTAGTGTAACTCCTTTTCTAGAACTCACTAGATGCAATGTTTAAAATAGGTGCTGCACTTAAAATTTATATAGGCCTGAAGGTATGTTTTCATATGCAACGTCTAAGTTGTAAAATATTATTCATTAAGACATGATGTGCTCAAAAATTCCAGCCCAATAACTATAACTATATTGTTCTTTGCTCCTATTAACTCTCCATATTTGCAAAAATATTGTAATATCACCTTCCTAAATTAGCTGAACTCAAAACTCTGAATGGATTATTTTTCAATTGCACACCAATTTTCCTTCCTAAGCTTACGCAAGGGACAAGTAATTATGCTTAAAAAGTAAGGAAGAAAATTGGAGTGATGTTCAATACTCGTGCATGTATTCATTAAAAAGGCATGAGTTTCATTGGAGTGCATGTATCCAAAGAAAAATAAATTCCAGATTAATTAGAATTTGAAATATATGGATACAATTTATTATCATCATGTTAAGATATCAATTGATTTATATATTATGTAGGTGGGACTTAATCACCCATAGATTATTCAAACATATTTATCGGTTAAAATAACTTGAACCCATTTACGTACTTTTTTTTTTTGTTGATAAACTCATTTACATTCTTAATTAGACCTTAACTAATTAATAGCTTTGTAATTCAACTAGTGTCACTTAGGCTTTGTAACAATGATGAAATCTAATTGGAATGTAGGGTCAGAAACCTTGTGTATATAATTAAATCCTTCTATTTCAAATTGTAAATGAAATCTGATGTTTTGTTGTAAGAGCCACCTCCACAAATTTTTCCCCCCCTCTTTTGGATGGTTGAGGAGGCATTCATTCAGGAGTAATTGACGGTGCCTAAAAAAATCCAAAAACTATCAGCATCATCAAATCATGGAATTCTTTAATTTTTGCTAAACTATTTCAAGGGTTTAATATACAATCTTAAGGCTTATCATTCAAAATGTAAAATTAAAATTAAAAAGTTAATCTTTACAAGTGTTTAATGTTTATCCCCTCCAAGTAAGTTGGATAGATCTCAATACAACACAACTCTTTGAGATAATTAGGGTGTGATTCCATTCAAAAAAGAACTTTAATTAGTTTGTCTAATCTTGATATTGTAGATTATGCGCTGTTGTTATTTGATCTTGTTTTCTTTGCAAGAAATCTTCTTGTCCACTACCAAAGTCCAATGACTACTGACTGCACAATTTTATCAAACTTTTGGGACCCCTTCGGCTTTCCCAAATAAACATTACTGAACTACAAAATTATTCTGATGCCATCAACAAACACCACAAAAAGTAATAAAAAGCTACCAAGCTATTGCTACTCATATCAGCCATTATTACTTCAATGTTCTGTTATTTTTTAATTGGGGAAGAGAAGAAAGCATCTACATTCTAGGAACTGGAAGAGTAAATGTAACAGGCTAAACAGTGGAGAATTTTTTTTTTATCAATTTAGATAAACACTAAATAGAAAACACAACAAAACAAAGAGTTGCTCATAAATAAACACAAAAGTAAATACCACTAGACTTGTCTCTAACCCTTGCTAATTTTAGAGCTATAGCATCTGATAAGTATGGCATGGCATAATTTGCAATACATGAGTTTGTCATCAACTCCAACACCCACTTCTCATACTCTACCCCAAGTTACTAGTAATAGTAAATATCTTTCATGGACAAAAGGAAGCCGTCCATTTCCTCTAAATACCAAACAAAGATTAATTTCCTTTTTCTCTCAAAAAGAGAGTCTAATACAAGGGTGAGTAATTCATTCATATACACTAGTGATCTTCTCCTCAGTAGAGACATTAAGGCTGCCATTGATGTAATGTAATACTTAATGTTTCCACTGAAGAGAAGACCTCTGGTATGAAAAGGAAGATCACTACCCAATCAAGAGATTGAGAGGATGGTCAAGGACGCATAGAAATACAAGGCTAAAGATGATTGTGAAGAGCCTTGTAACTCAATTATGCACCTTTAACAACAACATGTACTTGTCCTAAACTTAGTTTCTATTCATGAGCTGAGACGTTAGAATTTCCTAACCCAGGTAACAACTACTGAACTCAACTACAGAGAAGTGCTACATTAGCTCCTAGGATCTTGCAATATCCCAAACCACCACATATGGTCGATCTTTTCTATTGTATTCTACTTGGGCCTAACCATTTGTGAAACAATCTTACTTCATAGTTCCTAAAATTTACACTAATGTGTTTGTCATCCTTAATTTTTTTGAAGTTTATTCAAAACATTACACATTCTAACTTTCTATTTATTTCTAGATAATTTTTATTTGAAATGTCAAACTTATTTTTAACAATTAATGAAGAATCTAGTGTGCATGTTATACGAATTTCATATAAACTTTAGAGAAAAAAAAATATATATTCTCCAAATTATCAAGAACGTGAGTCCCGCATTACATGTTTATGTTAAAAGATTATTTTATTTTAATTTTGTTGAGTTATGATTTATATTAACTTGATTTTTGAGATTTTAGTAATAGTTTTAGCATGACTCTTACTAGCAGTTTGCTTCAAAATTTACGGATAAAATTAGATATGTTATGCACCTTTTTTTGTTATTATTAATAAGGATGAGACAACACAAAATTCATATCATTTACTAATTCAATTATATTGTTGTATACTCAACTTAACTCAGGCATGCTTAAAACAACTGAGTGTTTGTTTGGGAACTGACGTGGACAAAATGGACTAAACTAGACCCAATAGACCGAGTTGAACCAAATGGTCTGAATTGAACCTAAGTGGACCGGATTCACCAAAGTGGACCTAATAGACCGAAGTGGACTAAAAGGACCGAATGGACTGGACCTAAGAGACCAAGGTAGACCTAGTGCAGCAGAAGGACCGAATGGACTAAAGTGTACCTAAGGGACTGAAGTGGACCAAAATGGACCAAAAAGAGCGAATGACCAAAGTGGACTGAATGGACTAAAGTAGACCTAAGGGACTAAAGTGGACTGAAATGGACCAAAAAGAACGAATGACCAAAGTGGACTGAATGGACCGAGGTGAACCAAAGTTGACTGAAGTGGCTAAAATTGGATCGAAATGGATCTAATTGGACCAAATGAACTAAATTGAACCAAAGTGGTTTGAAGGGATATTTTTAGAGTGAATTAGATACAATATTGTTTTTTTTTTTTTTGTGAGACACCGAAAGATAAATGGAATAATGGATGAATCCAATACCACAATAAAATCCACGTACATTTTGCCCATGTTTGATATTATGAGTGGTGGAGTTATAAACTTATATAGACCCACCACTTATATTCCATTGCTCACAACATACTACGTGGGTAAGTTGTGGCAAAATTTTTGTTATGGTATTAGCATTATTCTAGACGGATACTTCTAATTGGCTAGGTCTCTCTAAGCTGTCCAAATTATTAGGATGCCTTTATTCTTGAAATATTTGTCAAAAACAGTCAACTTGATTAGTGTAATGACACCATCATGGTCATATGATCATATCAAATAAATTATGTGAAAGAAAGTATATAAGAGGAAAAAAAAAATCAAACGAAAAGTGCAAAGAAATAATGATAGTTGAGGCGACAAGAGCCTAAATTTATTTACAGCTATAAGAATATAGGATGTTTTTCTTCACTATAATTTATTGATATGATTATAAAAATTATTTATTTTACTAAAGGTGAGCTTAAATAATAAATAAAAAAATTCTAACTTATGATTTCTTTGTATCAAAATAAATTATCACAAACACTAATAACTATTTGGGTGGTAATAACCAATGTTTACAAACTTAAAGTGATAAAGAGCATTTTTTTCAGTTTCCTCATCTTCTACAAGGTTTATCAATTGCAAATTATGCTTGTAAATTTTTTTTATAAATTGCAATATTAAAATAATTAAAGTTTTTTTTCTTTACAAATTTAAGTAATTAAATGAGATTTGTGCTTAGGACACATTTGCATAATTTCCATTGACCTAATTTCTCAAACAACAAATGCATTCCAGTTTTAAATCCTCAGCATTGAATATTAACTTGTCCCATATGTAGTAAGTAAAAACATAAGTAAGATGATCACAGCATTAGATATTAACTAGTCCCATATGTAGCAAGTAAAAACAAAGGTCATGACCATCATAAGTATGTTCAACCATTTGACTAATGCTGCAAAAAAGTTACCTTCGCTCAAAATTAATTTGTGGAGTAAATATACTTTTTATTTAATAAGAAGCCCTTAAACATATTCTTAAATTCAACTAGTTTTTTTTTTTTTTTAAGATAACTACAATATGCTGCTAACCGGCCCACAGCTTGAACTTTTTCCCTCTTAGACCCCCAAGCATTTTGTACATGAGGAGGTGTCAATTCAGTTACAAGATCCTTGGCCAATTAGATAATCCTCGTCAAATTGCATATTAATTTTTCCCCGCATATAGAAAGTAAAAACAAGGTCAAGATGGTCATAAATATGTTCAACCATTTTGCTACATGTTGCAAAACATTCCTTCCACTCGGAATTAATTTGTGGAGCAAATTTCATTTTATTTAAAATAAGAAACCATAAAACAAATTTTGAAAGACAAAAATTCCCATCAATCTAGCCAATGCCTTTATGCCATGTGTCCGATTAGAATATTTATACCAACAAGTACCGTACTCAATTCTATTCTCACGTCTGAAACCATGACCTTCATTGACCATATGCTATATGTAACTCCTTAATTATATTTAATATACTTATTACATATTTATTAAATTCTTAATTGCAGTTGTTAAAGTATCCATCAAAAGCTAGGAAATACCAGATAAGTCTTAACAAAGCAAAATTTGGTCACCAGTAGATTTAAAGGTCATGTTCGACCACTACAGTTAATTGCATCTAAGGCTCACCTGTTAAGTAACACGAAGGAGATTAGAACCAAAACACTAGGCCATTTGCCTCACTTAGTCCTCATCTCTCCCTCTCTCTCTAATGGAGCTTGACACAAAGTATAGGGAAAATATTGCTTCACAACCAATACTTTTGTCTGATAATTACCTAGAGTCCTATATGAAAGATGATTTATCCTTTGAAGCTCCTTCATCAAAGGGTTTCTTGCAATCTATTCACCATCTTGATCAGTTTCAAATTAATGGGTCTTCATCAAATCCCATCTTTGGGGTGCAAACTCAGTGCACCTCAACTGATTTTGATATTTTCGAGTGTAAGCCATTTATGGATAATGGTGGGCATGGTCATGTAATGGACAATTTCCAAAGTGGAGGATACTTGAATCTCCCTCAGAGAAATCCCATTGATATTATGGGATCAGATCGGAGTCACATGGTCTTTACAACTTGCCAAGACATAATAAAACCTCTGAATTTTGTTGTACCAGATGAAGTCTCATGCATAACAGCGGAAAATGGGTACTACAAAAAAATTGGCATGAACAAGAATAGAGCATTTCCAACAACTAAAAAACCACAAAAAGTTCGTAAGAAATCTAATGTTGTTAAGGGTCAATGGACGGTTGAAGAAGACAGGTACAAAAGATTTCATTCCTCAATAAATAAATATATATATATATATATATATATATTTATAATTTTACATTATCTAGGTAAATTATTGTTTGACCCTTTCAATATTCACACTCCATACACATTGGACATTAGTTTGAAAAATATGAATTCTATGTGGATACTTGATGTCCACACTTCATAAATAATTGTCCAATGTGCATGGAGTGTGGATGTTGAGAGCTTGAGACAATCAAGATCCTATCAATTATGAATTTTTGTTATCAATAAATCTAACAACACAAAAATTTTCAAGTTTTTATAACTGTTAACATGATTTATTATGATTCATATATAATAAAAGTGATATCGATGATAAACATATGGGAAAGTGATAATACTTAAATCACAACTTATCATATTAACAAATTGTAAAAAAAGTTGTCAAATTTTGTGTTTCTCTAAAATTGCTCTTTTGTTATTCCCTATGTTTGGTTGTCTTTATCAAGTATTGATGCATGTAAATACAGGCATTTGATTCAACTGGTTAAGCAATATGGAGTGAGAAAATGGTCTTACATTGCTCAAATGTTGCCTGGGAGGATAGGAAAGCAGTGCCGAGAGAGATGGCATAACCATCTTAGACCAGACATCAAGGTTTTATTAATTTCTTCTTCATTGATTCTATATTATTCTATCTTTACCCCTACATGTTTTTATGGAATTCATTGATTAAATCGAGATACAAATATGCATTTTTTAACACTAGACACCAATGCATGAAAATGTCTTTTATTTTTGCTCATATTCGTTCGTTACTTTGCAGAAGGATACATGGAGTGAAGAGGAAGATAAGGTACTAATTCAGGCCCATGCAGAGATTGGAAATAAATGGGCAGAGATTGCAAAGAGGTTGCCTGGGAGAACTGAAAACTCCATCAAGAACCACTGGAATGCAACCAAAAGAAGGCAATACTCGAAACGAAAATGTCGTTCAAAGTACCCTAGAGGCTCTCTTCTACAAGAATACATCAAGGGCTTGAACTTGGACCCATCAAACATGGTGCAAAATAGAAGAAAGACTTCTTCTAGTAATGCCACAGCCAATAACACCACCACTAAAACACCAACTCAGCTGCCACAGTCCACTGATGAGTTTTGCCCTAATGCTCGGTTGGTTCCAAACTATGATTTCAATGAGGTTCCGGACTTTTGTTTCGACGAAAACATGTTTCAGGAGAGCTG